>NW_026948761.1:5276048-6593811 GCF_035770615.1 Melospiza melodia melodia
TGGCCCCACATGGGTGTTCCGAGCATCTCGGGACATTGATCTCATCCAGCCTCTGACAGCGACCACGGTGGCACTACGGAACCTCATGGGTCAGTTTTGACAATGCAGGTCCAAGGACACCATGATGACACTAGAGAACCTCAAAGAATCAAGGGTACTGTTGTGCAACTCAGGGGGCCCTGTGGAAGGAAGGGTCAATAATGAAACTGTGGGACCAATATATAAAAGGAACCATTGTGACACAGCGGGGCTACATGGAGACAATGGACCCTTGTGACTCTGTTGGGGCTCATGAAACAAAGAAGCCATTGTGAAATTGCGAGACCTCATGGAATAATGAGACCATTGTGACAGTATGGGGCTCCATGAAATCAAAGGAACATGGAACAAGTCTGACTGGTTTGGCCTCCTGGAGGCTGTCTGACAGGTCCCACTGAATTTGACATGTCATGGGCCACTTCCCATCTGACTGCGAAGCACTGGGGCTCTGTGCTTTCCTTCCTGTGGGAAAGAACTGCCTTTCTTGTCTAGGCGCCTTCACCAAAATTGGGATTCCATGTCTAAAATTCTCTATATCCAAGGGTTACTCCCAGACAAAATCTGCCCATACAGTCAAACCTGGCTAGACTTGGCCTCTGGTGACTGCCTCTCATCTGCCCCTTCACCACTGGGACTCACTTGTTTCCTTCCTATGGAGATTGTTGATTGTTGTGACACTGTGGAGGATTGTGGAACCAATGGGCAATGGTGACACTGCAGGCCCTTGTGGACCCTGTTCCACTGTAGGAACTCGTGGAACCAAGGGGAACATTTTGATCCTGCAGGGTACCATGGATCCAGGGGGCCACTGTGACACTGTGGGGCCTTGTGGAACCAAGGGCATAATTGTGGCTCTGTTGAGCTGCATGGTCCCAACGGGCCAGTGTGAAGCCATGAGGCTTTGTAGAACCAAAAGACAATTGTAGCATTTTAGGGCCTCATGGAGTCAAAGGGCCATTGTTATCCTGCAGGGCACCATGGAAGGAAGGGGCCATTGTGACACTTTGGGAACTCGTGGAACCAAGGGAATCATTGTTGCACTACTGGGCCCCAATGGAACCAAGGGGCCATGGGCACAGCGAGCCTTCGTGGAACCAATAGACCATTAAGATACTGGTCACTATATTGTTGCTTCGCCTTTATCTCAGGTCTTTGAATCCCAACCCTTGTTCTGTGCTTGACTTCTCCATGTAATTGTTTTTCACCCTGTTACTAAAGTTCTTTTTGGGCAACTCCATTGATCCTGCTTGTAGGATCATTGGGGGCTAGGACGGTTGGGACAGACAAAGACAAGAGATATCTGAAGCCAGGTCTTGGAACTTGTGGTTTATTGCAAAGGGTGTGGGTGCTGCCAGGGGCCTTGTTTGAAGCTGCCAGCTACAGCTCGGAGCAGGCCCGAAAGAGGAGCTCGAAAGAGACACCCAAAGTGGATGCCCAAAAGAGGAGGGGACTTCCCATTACTATACAATAAATCTTCCGTGCTGCATATTCTAATTTTCACTAACCAATCTAGTACAAGATACAAATCTTATAGCATTTATATACAGCCTATAAGAATGATTACATTACCATACTGTGCTACATTTTAAACCCTAAAAACTACTCTTTGGACTCCTTCTGCCAAGCTAGTAGGGTCTGCTCTGACCCTTGGACCTGTCTGCAAGCAGAGGGTATTGTTTCATCAAAGGAAGATTACTTTTAGTGGGCCATACCATTCTTTTCCAGTTGTTCAGTAACTAAGGCTTGGTGTCTCAAAGCTTGATTTCATTTTAATCTCACTTATAGTTTCCATATTCTCAAAATCTTTTGCCAGGCAATCATATTTATAAGACTTTCCTGTCTCATCTTCCCCAGCATCTGCTTCTTTTCATTTTCACCACCCTTGCCCTGAAGCTGGGGAACCAGAAAGGTTTGTCACAACCACACTCATTGCAACCTTTGCCGCCCAAACAGAGACCATGACATTTAGTCTCATCAGAGTGGTTAGCTGATGCATAGACCAGTGCTCCCCAGGATTTTGGATTGTGTCAGGCTGGCAGATTCATCATTGTTTTGAGGGATCTTGGCCAGGATCCCCAGGGACAACGACAGTTTCACCTGTGTAGGATTGCAGGTGGGTTTAGGGAAATGCAGGACAATTATTGCCCATTTTGCCACTGTGTTTTTAAAATATGCACCCAAGTCCCATTATTGATTTGGGGTGTTCCAGTGGCTGTTCCACCTAAGGTGGAGAAAGAGAAAAATGGGCAGCCGAATCTCCAAAGTAGAAAGGTGCATATATGGATGCTCTAAGTTAATTCTCACTGATCATGACCAAATATCTTCAAAGAACAAATAAAAATCAATTGTGAAGTGGATCATTAAAAATTTTCCAGATGCCCCTGAGCCTGACTGTCCTCCCTCCATCTTGGCTCCTCCACTTCCTGCTACCACAACCTTCTCTTCCGCCCCGAACAAACCTCCAGACTCCACCCCCAGAACTGCAGGTCACGCCCCCACTTTCAATCATTCCACCTTCAGCGTGGGCCATGCCTCCAGAATGCCAGCCCAGGGGTATGCCATCGTAAATCAAGACCCTTCCTCCCCAACACCTGACAAAAAGGCAGTGCCCTTTGCCTCACCCTCCGGCAAAAATATAACCCCATGGTCACAGATACTAAGCCCAACTGTCATACTATTTCTAATCCAAATGTTTCTCCTCCAAGTTATTCTTCCTCCTTAAAAAAGAGTTTTTTTTAAGGAATAAGAGCCACCAGAGCCACCTTGCCCCTCAACCCCAGAAGATCCCTAGGAAAGGATCCAGAAAGAAGCAGTAAAGGAAGGAAACTGGCAAATAGTCTCAAAACTCCTCGTTGCCCTGGTATGTTATGAAAGAAGGGGGCAGAATCCCAGGTATCAGCCATTGGTTTACGGGGAAGTCAAGGATCGGTGTAGGGCAGCTAAAGACCATAGGAAGGACTTACCTTGTTTTAATGGACTAATGAGGACCATGTTTACAGCACATGTCTCAACCACCTATGATTTAAAATGTATTAAGACCATGTTGTTGTCTCCTACAGAATACACCCTGTGGGAAGGGGGATGGAAGTGTTTACTAAATCAATTAATAGCAGACTATGCTAATAATGAGGCAAGGGCGGAATTGACAAACAATCATCCAGCTGGAGAAGGACAACACAGCCTACCAGATGATCAAGCAGCAGGTGTCCTGAAAGAAGTATTGGATGATATCAAAGAGATGGCTTTGAAAGCTTTAATCCAGGTATTGGATGGTAGCATCCCCAATTTGGACTGCCTTGGGTGGCTGCAGTTAAAGCTTTAGGACAATCAGACCATCTTGGGTGCCTGTTAAGTAAGCAAAGCAATGCTACCTCCTTCACATTGAGTGGGCTGCTCTCAGACATAGAGACCATCAAACATGCCACCTTGAAGAACAGCGATAGAGTTTTTACTCTGTGCACATAAGCATGGCTGTGTAGACTCTGAGGGCATGTGTTGCATGAACCTCTCCATCCACAGCGAGTCAATCCACAAGAGCATTCAGGTACTGAAGGAACTATTCAAGAAGCTTCAAGTGGAAAACAAAGATTGGTTCAATACACTCTTCCAATCCTGAGGACTAAAGGGTTGGATGATGTCTAGCTAAAACAGAACTATTCATTCTCTTAGTGGTTGTTGTTGTGTTGTTAATTGTCCCATGTTGGTTTGGATGGTTTTAGAAAGTATTACAAAATTCTTTCAGTTCCATCTTTGTTGTACAAGAGAAAAGGGGGAAGATACCCAACACAGGATCCTCATGGACTCCTTGGACGAGAGAATTGGAGGCCAGGATGGCACAAAAACCTCTCAGAGACTCAGTGTCGGAAGAAAAATCCATAAAAGTACCTAAAATATCCTTAAATCCATAAAGTACCTTAAAAACCTTGAGTATCTCAAAGTGCTAATGAGCCCTACTGACTGTCAGTGCAAAGCTCTCAAGGGACTCGTTAAACCAGATAATTGGGGCCATGATTGTAAAACCTCTCACACAGTGTGCATCAAAAGGGAAACACCAAGTACCTTAAAATAACTGAAGTACCTTGAAGTACTAATGCGTCCCACTGAGTGTTGTTACTGACAAAGCCTCTCCAGGGACTAAGAACAGCAGATAATTGGAGGCCAGGATGGCAGAGACATCTCAGAGATTCAAGGCAAAAGCCAAACCCAAAGTCCTTTCAAAAACCTGCAGTCCCTGGGAGCATTCAGGAGCCCCCAGGGCCATTCCTGAGCAAAGATCCCCAGGGACTCCTTCCAGCAGATCCTTGAGGCCACTGGGATGTGGGCTAGGGGGGATGCTGAGGGCAGGACAAGGGGCTGACAGTGCCCAGCCTGGCTGGGGCTGTGCCAGGAGGCCCCAGGGCCTCAGGACAAGGTGTCTCTTCCCAGGCCTTGGTGGCATAGACCCTGCTGTGCCCCAGGGCACCAAGACTTGACTTCTCTTTGTTCCCACCTGTCATCACTACCTCCAGTTCTCTGCTCTGCCAGGGGCCTGTGGACGCTTTCTCAGTCGTGTCCCTCAGTGGGACCCATTAAATGTCAAAGAAACTTTGGAGTTGGATTCTAACTTGGAGTTCTGGAGAGGTTTCTTCAGCTCCCTCTCAGGGACTGATGTTCAGGGCCTGAGCACAAAGCCTGAGAGGCTCATTAATGTCCTGGTGCTGTGTCTGTGCTGCTGAGCTGGGCTGGGCTCCTGGCACAGAGGCAGCTCCTGGTAACCAAGAGGAGCTTCAAAAGCACATTTCTCTTGATGAGCAGCTCTTCTGCCAGCCCAGCAGGGCTGGGACACTGCCTGCAGCCACCCCGGGCACAGCACAGAGGCACAGAGAGCTTAAATCAGTCAGGGCTGGGAAGGTGTTGAGAAGTGCCTGGGGAAGAATCACTGCCAGTCATTGACACAGGAACCTCTGGCTGCAGGAAAATGCAGCTGCAGCACCTGCAGTGAATTCCTAAAGCTGGAACATCCCGCTGCCTACAGACTCTGTGAGTACAACTCTGGGTATTTCTGGTGCAGGGGAGGTGAAATGCTCGTGAAGGTCTAAAATGCTGAGGGATTCTGATCAGTCATACAGTATTTCCAAGATAATTATTTTGGCAAAAAAAAAGGACATTTCCTAATACTTTGTACTCAGTTTCCTACTAGTGGAGAATGGCAGGGAGGAGAGATAAATATTAAAGTTTGATTATGAATTTTGACAAATTCCTGAGACATCTGAACTGTTAATTTTAGTGATCAATAAGTTCACAGAGATTTGGGGTCTGTGAGTGCTGGCAAGGAGTGATCAGGCACAGGGAAACACCTGCAGGAGGGAAATCTCCAGGAAGCAGAGGGAAGATCAGGCAAGGAGAGAAAACAAAACCCAGAGATGCTGTGGCAAGGAGAGTATAGAGATGTGCACAGGATCCCCTGCAGTGCAGCCCCTCCCTCTGAACAAGCCCCCTCCCTCCTGTGCCCCAGCCCAGCCTCTGCCCTCAGGGCCGGGGTCCAAGGTGTGCAGCCCCTCCTGTGCAGGCAGAGCTGCCGCAGAGCTGTGGGGCAGCTCTGCAGCCCCGGGCCCAGTTCTCTCTGCAGAGCACAGGGCTGGGAGCAGCTGCCCGGCCCTGGGGGCTCTGGCAGGGGGCACAGCTGGCTCAGGGTGACGCTGTCCCCAGTGCCCGGCTCTGGGCAATGCTGTCAGTGCAGCCAGGGAAGGAGCTGCATCTTCCTCCATCCAATGCCATCATGAGGACACTTGGAAGTGTCCCTGAGATTTCAGTCCAAGCTGGGAGCTCCAATCCAGGGTGCAAACCTGTCCTGGAGCATCTCTGAGTTATGAGATTGATGGGGAAAGGCAGAGGTGTTGTGACACAGAAAATGCTGCTGGGTTGGTGAAATGACCAAAGTGAGTCCTTGGCTTCAAATGTGGAGCTGGGCTGTGGTGGATGCATCTGCTCCCAGCAGTAGGTGGTGGCATTTTAAGGGAAGCATAAGAAGGTGGTCACCTTCCACCTGAGAAAGTTTAAAGCCCAAGGAAACTCTGAACAGGTCAGAATGACAGACCATCTCTCCTCAGTCTGCATTCATCACCTTGACCCAGGGTGCTCACTCTGTTCTCCCTGAGGGCCTCAGACATGCTTATGGTTTGATATCCAAAACTACCAGCAGAGACACGGGGGGAGCTTATAAAGAAAACCTCAGAACTCTTAAAAATTACAGACCCTGTCTGTGTGTTACAGAGGAGGATGTATGGGAAATGGCTTTGATTTTGTTTACAGGTACCTCCCCTAAGTCTTTACTGTCCTTTCTCCATGAACAGGTCCCCATGTGCAGCCCCAGCAAATGTCCAACAGCAGCTCCATCAGGCATTTCCTCCTGCTGGCATTGGCAGACACGCGGCAGCTGCAGCTCCTGCACTTCTGCCTCTTGCTGGGCATCTCCCTGGCTGCCCTCCTGGGCAACGGCCTCATCATCAGCGCCGTAGCCTGCGGCCACCACCTGCACACGCCCATGTTCTTCTTCCTGCTCAACCTGGCCCTCACTGACATGGGCTCCACCTACACCACTGTCCCCAAAGCCATGCACAATTCCCTCTGGGACACCAGGGACATCTCCTACACAGGATGTGCTGCTCAGCTCTTTTTCTTAATGTTCTTCATTGGAGCAGAGTTTTATCTGCTCACCGTCATGTGCTACGACCGCTAACTGTCCATCTGCAAACCCCTGCACTACGGGACCCTCCTGGGCAGCAGAGCTTGTGCCCACATGGCAGCAGCTGCCTGGGCCAGTGCATTTCTCTATTCGCTGCTGCACACAGCCAATACATTTTCCCAGCCCCTATGCCATGGCAATGCCCTGGGCCAGTTCTTCTATGAAATCCCACATATCCTCAAGCTCTCCTGCTCCAAATCCCAACTCAGGGAAGTGGGACTTCTTGCTGTCAGTGCCTGTTTGGTATTTGGCTGTTTTGCATTCATTGTTTTCTCCTATGCGCAGATCTTCAGGGCTGTGCTAATCGATCCCCTCTGAGCAGGGACGCCACAAAGCCTTTTCCACCTGCCTCCCTCACCTGGGTGTGCTATCCGTGTTTATTAGCACAGACACATTTGCCTATTTGAAGCCTCGCAACATTTCCTCCCCATCCCTGGATCTGGCCCTGTCAGTTCTGTACTCAGTGGTGCCTCCAGCCCTGAACCCCCTCATCTACAGCCTGAGGAACCAGGAGCTCAAGGCTGCAGTGTGGAGACTGATGACTGCATGCTTTCAGAAACATTAAACTGCTGGGCAATATCTGCATATAACTTGTAATCAAAGTCATCTATGCTACTTCTTTTTTGCTTAAGTGTGGAGGTTCTTTTCCTTTGTTTTATGTTTAAACATAGTCCAGAAAAAATGTCATTGTTTCTGCCATTTCCCTTTTTTTTTTTTTCTCTCCAACTTGCCTGTGGCCACAGACTGTGTCAATGAGGGTCTGCACTCTGGGTGACTTTAAAGTAAATAAAGGTACTCCCAGCCAAGTTTTCTGCAGAGATGGCTTTTGTTGCCTTCTGTGGAGCTGCAGCAGCAATGTCTCTGTGCAGAGCTGGGGGCAGATCAATGCTGGCACAGCAGCTGTGCCCAGCAGCAGCAGCACTTGGTGTTGCCAGTGATGCTGCCGTGGCCCTGCCCCGCTGCCCTGGTGGCCCTGGTGTTGCTGCAGGGCCTGAGTGCTCTCGGGGCCGGGCACAGCCCTGGGGGTGGCAGTGCCGGGGCTGCAGCAGGGACAGGCCATGGGCACTGCTGGGGCAGCGCTGACGCCTCAGCCCAGGGCCTGGGGGCTCCAGGCTCCTTGCCCAGGCTCTCTCAAGAACCCACCCAGGCCAATGTTGAGCACAGAAAAGCCCCGTGAGTAGCCCCAGGCTGGCCGTGGGCAGGCTGGGGGCAAACAGCATGGCTGGGGCTCTACAAGGGCCCTGGGGCAGATGGGAAGGAGCAGCAGAGCAGGGGCTGATCCATCCTCAGTGCGCTGGACAACCCAAGGCAGTGTCCCAGAGCGTCCTGATTGAGCTGCCAACAACATCCCCCCTCTGCAGCCCTGGCCTCTCACCCAGCTCACACAGGTGCCCCATCCTTGCAGGCACAGACACGGCAGCACTGGCTCAGCAGCCCGTGTTTGCATTGCACACAGCAGGGGGAGCACCCCCATGCTGTTGGTGTGGAGACATGAACCTGAGGGAGCACAAATGCCATCAGCCCCTGGGGCCAGCAAGGGCTGGGGGACACCAGGGAAACCACTCAGGTTTGTAGTGGGCTCTGCAGTCAGCCAGAAAGTTTGTTCCCATCAGCTGGGAGTTTCCTGTCCCACTGCAGACGCTGTTGCTCAGAGACAGCGCTGCTTGGCAGCCACCCCCAAACTGCCCTGAGCATTTCCTTTTCTTCACCTTTGCTTTCTTTACTCTTCCTGATACTCATTTCTTCTAATTCCCAGGGGACCCAGAAATCGACACAGCACTCAAGGTGCTGCCCAAGCAGTGCCTAGCATAGGGGAAGAATCCCTGCCCTGCTCCTGCTGGCCACACCATTCCTGATGCAGGCCAGGAGCCATTGGCCTTCTTGCCCACCTGGGCACTCTGCTGGCTCATGTCCAGCCTGCTGTCCATCAGTCCCTGCAGGTCCCTTTCTGCCTGGCTGCTCTCCAGCCACTCTGTCCCCAGCCTGTAGCGCTGCAGGGGTTGTTGTGGCCAAAGTGCAGGACCTGGCACTTGGACTTGTTCAACCTCACCTTGTTGGATTTGGGCCCTGGATCCAGCCTATCCAGGGCCCTGTGTAGAGCCTTCCTACCTCCATCCTCCATCAGATCCAAACTCAAACCCAGTGTGGTGTCATCTGCAGATTTGCTGATGTTGGACACAATTCCCTTCATCCAGACCATTCCATGCAGACATTGGAATCCACGCTGGCTGGCTCTGATCCCTCGGCCATCCTGTGGGTGCCCTGTGATGGCACTCAGGGTGATCTGTTCCATAACCTTGCTGGGCACCCAGGTCAGGCTGACTGGCTGGAGTTCCCCAGCTCCTCCTTCCAGCCCTTCTTGGGGATGGGCTCACACTGGCACCTCCAGTCCTCTGGAACCTCCCTGCTGAGCCAGCAGTGATGGTAAATGGTGGAGAGCAGCTTGGGGAGCTCATCCACCAGCTCCCACATCCCCCTGGGATGGATCCCATCTCCTCCCATAGACACCTGTGAGCATCTGAGTGGCTCAGCAGGCCCCCAGCTGCTTCCTTCTGGATTACAGGGGCTGTTCTGCTCCCTGTGCCCATCCACCAGCTCAGGAGAACACTTTTCTTGAGGACAACTAGACTTATTCTTGAAAACTGAGGCAAAAAAGGGGTTAAGTACCTCAGCCTTTCCCTCATATTTGGTAACCACATCTGCCCTAATAAGGAATGGAGATTGTCCTTGTACCTTGTTTTGTCATTAATGTACTTATAGAAACATTTTTATTATTCTTCACAGATGTAGCCTGGTTAAGTCTTAAGCTTTCACCTGTCTAATTTTCATTTTGCATGAGCTAACAACATCCTTAAACATACCCTGAGATACCTACCTCTCTGTCCGAAGGTGATGCACGTTCTGTTTTGCCCCAAGTTCCTGCAAAAGGCCCATCACATACAGAATGTCACGTGTTGGCTAAAGCACGCCTCAGAGGAGGAAAATACAAGAGTCCATAAATTAAAAGAGGGAAAGCAAGCTAGTAAAGTAAAAGAAGAAGAGGCTGGGAAGGCTAACAAAAATTGGGACCTCCTTGACCACTTACTTCACCCTACCCTTGCAGTACCTCAAATCCTTCCTCCAATTCCTCTTGCTGTGGACCCAATTCCTCCTCCTCTCCCAGCTGTCATTCCTTTACCACCTCCTAACCCAGTTATACCTCCAACACCTTCCCCTCTACCCTCTCCTTACTCTCTTTACCCTTCACTACTGTTCCCTTACCTCTGCCATCTCATGCACCCCTTATTCACCAGCAAGTTCCTGCTCTGCCTCCCCCAGCACAAATGAGAAGCCAAAAAACATCTCAGAATCTCATGCCCAGGAGTGAAGTTACCCAGTCAGCCTCCACAGCTGATGTTGTAACACCCGGTCCAAAGTGGGTAAAGTGGAAAAATTGTTCCCCCTCAGAGAAGTTCCCATGTGCAGGGTGGCCAGTGAGATTGGATTTGTAAATGCTCCCTTGACTGCATCCAAATTTAGAAATTTTAAGAAAGAATTGCAAAATTTAGTGGAAGACCCAGTAGGAAATGCAAATCATATTAATCCATTTTTAGCCCCCAATATTTATACATGGGGAGAATTGAACTCCACCTTTAACATCCTATTTTCTCCAGAAAAGACTCGATTAATAAGAACTGCAGGAATGAAAATTTGGGAGCAAGAAAACCAACCCAGGCCCCCAGGTGACAAAAAAATGCCTTTAGTGGAGCCTAGCTGGGACTCTAATCAAGAAGAGAGGAGAAGGAACATGAGAGATTACAGGTCCCTGATGACCAGAGGGATAAAAGAATCAGTCCCTAGAGGGAGTAATACCAGGTTAGCGTTGGACGGCACCCAGGAAAAAGATGAGACCCCAGCACCATGGCTTAATAGGCTCAAGCAAAACTTCCAGATTTACTCTGATGTTGACCCAGATAGCCCCATAAGCCAGATCCTTCTCAACATACAATTTGTAACTAAATCCTGGCCAGATATCAGATGAAAGTTAGAAAGAATAGAGGCCTGGCAGGAAAAAAGCATTAATGAACTGCTGTGAGAAGCCATAAGAGTATATATAAGAAGAGAAGAAGAAAAGACAAAAAATAAAAATTAAAATTATGGCAGCCATAGCCAGAGAAAGTGGATGAGCCAACAAGGATGGGCCAGTAGAACCACTTAGAAGAGATAAAGGTTTTATTGGACCAAAAGGGGCGAGGGCTCTACTCCGTGACAAATATTGTTATTACTGTGGAGAGAAAGGACACCTAAAGTGAAACTGTAAGAAACTCCACTTGGATGAAGCCATAGCCTGGGAGCAAGAAACTCTAGAGAACATCTTAAGAAGAGACGAGAAATATGCGGAATAGGGGTGTCAAGGGTTGTATGCCCTGGGGAATTTATTGAACCATCCAGAAGAGCCCTTTTTAAATTTCGAGATTGGTCTCCAGAATGATGAATTTGAAGTTTTAGTTGATACCGGAGCAGACAAGTCATGTGTGACTAAAATACCAACAGGAATCACAGTCGGTATAAAGGTCTGCAAAGTACAAGGGGCCAAAGGAGAAGCATTGGAGGCCCAGATTATAGAAGATGTAGAAATTAGAGGAAATTCAAGAGAGCTAAGTTCATTTGCATCCCCAAGTTAGGTTGTGATTTATTAGGATATGATTTACAAATCAAATTGGGAATTGGAGTAATGCCAAAAGAAGAAAAAATGGTAGTACAAATAATGGTCTTAACTAAGGGAAACATAGATGAAATGAATCAAAATGTGTGGGTGGGGGAGGAAAAAATTGGTTGTTTGAATATTCCACCAATAGAAGTGGAGATGCAGAAAGACATCTCCCCCATTCGGGTAAGGCAGTATCCAATTTCCCCAGAGGGAAAGCAAGGACCAGCCCCACTAACTGACCAGTTATTAAAGGAAGGATTTTAGCACCATGCCTGTCTCCACATAATACTCCCATACTAGCATTGAGAAAAGCTGATGGAAGTTAACAATTAGCACAAGATTCAAGAGAAGTTAATAAAAGAATGCTTGCGAGGCACCCGGTAGTAAAAAACCCGTATACACCATTTGAAGCCAAGTACCTGAGGAGCATGCATGGGTCTCTGTCATGGATTTAAAGGATGTCTTCTGGGCATGTCCCCTGGCTGAAGAGTGCCAGAACTGGTTTGCCTTTGAATGGGAGGACATTGAAAAGAAAAGAAAACAGCAACGAAGGTGGACACATCTTCCCTAGGGGTTTAGAGAATACCCGAATCTCTTTGGCAAGCTCTAGAAGAACTCCTAGAACAGTTTAAACCTGAGAATGGGGTAAATATTTTACAATATGTTGATGATTTACTTGCATCAGAGGGAGAACAAGACTAAGTTAGAAGTTCTAGCATACAGTTCCTAAATTTCTTAGGGGAAAAAGGCCTAAAAGTATCACAAAAGAATCTGCAATTTGTGAAACAAGAAGTAACAGATCTAGGACATATAATCACCCAAGGGTATAAAAGGTGAAGCCCCAAGAGAATTTTGGGAATTCTGTCCATCCCTGCCCCAAAGACCAAAAGAGACATTAGAAAGTTACTAGGTTTGTTTGGGCATTGCAGATTATGGCTTGATCAGTATACTAAAAGTGTTTAATTTCCTTATGGTAAATTGAATGAATCAGAGCCTGTAACCTGGACCTCAAATGACGAGGAACAGCTTCGGAATCTGAAAATTAAATTGTCTTCTGTCCCTGTACTGAGCCTATCAGACCTTATAAAGAACTTTGACCTATTGGTAAACGTGGAAGAGGGGACAGCTTGCGGAGTCCTTACACGGGATTGGGGAGGATGCAGGAAGCCTGTCGCATCTCTCTCCAAGTTACCAGATCCAGTAGCCAGAGGGTGGCCAGCTTGTGTGCACGTGATAGAGGCGACAGCCACCCCAATAGAAGACACAAAGAAACCAACCTGAAAGGGGAAGATCTGGGTTGATACCCCACACAATGTAAAAGCTGGTTTAAGTCACAAGGCCCCTCAGGGGCTAACCGACTCCCAAATACTAAACCATGAAGTCATCTGAATAAGTACCAAGGGCCTTGAATGTGTCACTTCAAAATGTTTAAATCCAGCCCAGTTCCTCACAGGAGAGCTGTTAACAGACCTGGAGCATGATTGTTTTGAAATTATTGAAATGCAGACTAAAGTGAGAGAAGATTTAGAAAAAGGGCCCCTCCCATATGGGAGAATTTTATTTACAGATGGATCATCACAAATGGTAGCCAGTAAACAGGTCTCAGGGTATGCAATCACAGATGGGCAGAACATGCAAGTTGAGGAAATGGGAAAGCTACCCTCAAATTGGTGTGCCCGGTGCTGTGAAATCTGTGCCCTTTACTAGAAAAAGACAAAGGATCAATCTATACTGACTCCCAGTACGCAATTGGGATTGCCCATACATTTGGAAAAACATGAGAAGAACAGGGGTACCTTAATTCTAAAGGCAAAAATTTAATACATGAAGAGCTAAGAAAATTAGTAATAGAGTCCCTGAGGAAACCAACAGAGATAGCCAAAGTTCACATAAAAGGACTAAAAGTTCACAAAAAGGGGACACCCTTAAAATGAAAGGAAATTGATTAGCTGATCAAGTAGTGAAAGAAGTAGCCTTGGAACAAGGAAGTCCAATTAAAATTCTTAAGATAGAAGGAACACCTAGTGGGGAAAGAAAAGAGGAAAGACCCACCTTTGATGAGAAAGAATTAAGAGAGTTAGAAAAGATGAGAGGACAGCAAAAAGAAATTGGAGAATGGTGGACCTCTGATGAATGGCAATTTTTAAATAAAGCTCCAGCCCGAAAGGTGATGATGGAGTTATATGAGTTGACCCATTGGGGAATACAAGGCTTATGTGACCCCTTTCCAAGGGATCAAATGTGCATAGAAGTACCTAACATAGCAAAGGCAGTTACCAAGGGACGTTTAAGTTGCCAACAAATTAATCAGAAATGAATGAGAAGAGTACCGTCTGATCTGGGGAAGAGAGTTGTCCTTGCGGCTGTTCCAAAGCGTGCAGGTAGACATCACAGAAATGTCCCCTGTCCAGGGATACAGACACTTATTAGTGACTGTGGATCACCTCACCCATTGGGTAGAGGCGTTCCTGACCAAAACAGAGACAGCCCAAGCAGCCACAAAAGCAATCCTAGAAAACATCATTCCCCAATATGGGTTGATAAATAATATTGATTCTGACCGAGGTCCACATTTTGCTGCCAAAGTCTTACAACAAGTTGTTGAAGCCCTGGGAATGAAATGGAGGTTGCACAACCCATTGGCATCCCCAGAGCTCCAGAAGAGTAGAAAGAATGAATAAAACCATCAAAAACATGTTAACTAAATTAGTTACAGAAACCCAGATGAATTGTCTTAAATGTCTACCCTTAGCACTGTTAAAAATTAGAACAAGGCCTCAAACAGGTATAAGAGTCTCACCTTATGAAATGATGTTAGGACTCCCCTTCTTGACAACCCCGTATAGCACGGGAATTTATCCAAAAGGAGAGACAGCCACCCAAAAATAGGTAAAGGCCATAGGAAGGAGTTCAAAGATCTGAGGAAAAAGGGCTATGTCCTTCAAACCTCTCCCTTAGACACTAAGGGACATAACATCAATCCAGGAGACTGGGTGTTAGTTAAATCATGGAACTCTGCACCTTTAACCTCTAAGTTTGAAGGCCCTTTTCAGGTCCTACTCACCACCAATACAGCCATACGACCCAAGAGAAGGGGTGGACACATTTAACCCAGACTAAAGGACCTGCACCACCTCCCACTGAAGAGTCAAAACCAACCACATCCCCTACTAAGCTTTCTAATGAATGGATTGTGACTAATCACTCAGACAATCTAAAGCTAACCCTCCAGAGGAGACCTAAAGACTATTGGAGACTGTCTATAGTCAAAAACTTGTTAAGAACTGTTTAAATAAACAAAACTTGTTAAGAACTGTTAAAAATTGCAGTTAATGTTATTTATATTTTACTTTTGAGTTTGACAAGTAGATATTTTCCTGTGGCATTTATTATTAGTTAGTGTTTATTAATGAATGTACAGTTTTTATTTTGTGTTGGAGCCTTTGTTTGTTTTGGTGTCTATTGTGATTTTGTAGGATTAGGCATAAGAGTAAATACCTCGTTATTTGTTTGGAGTATTTTTTCTATAATTTTAGATACCAATAATTCTTAAAGTCATCTGACCATTGAGTTCAAGGTTTTTAGGTCATGTTTTTGTGTGAAAAAGTTTAAATACCCCAGTTAACTCCTATCTTAGTGTACAAAGCAATCTCCTATAAAACATCCCTCAGGGCAAAAATAAATTAGAAAAGAAAAGTCAAATGTGTTGACACTGAGAGAATAAAAAACTCTCTGCTAAAACCAATGAGCTCTTCTGTAGGAGAAAAGCATAACCAGGAGGCAAGGCTGGGTGAGTCTACATTCCGCCTAAAACCAGCCACTCCAATCACTGGGTGCAGCTCAGTAGTTGTAGAGTTTAGGGGAATGCCTCATACCAGACTCCTGGGAATGCTCTTACTGATCTTACTGGTTAACATCACACTGGGAAGTCAGAAGAGCCCATGTGCTAAATGTTACTACCCCCTTTACAGAGGGGAAGAAACCGGATCTTTAATACGAGTACATACAAATTTAAACCTAAACTGTGCCAACCTCTCTCTGTTAGCAACCTGTCTAGGGGAAGGGAAGACTTACTGGATTTCACAAAATATAGAATGACTGCAATGACTGCTTGGGAAGCGTCCTATAGGAGATGCTTGGCTTTGCTTTGAAGATAAGTCCAATCAAAAAGGCACAGCAGACTTAGAGAAAGAAGTAACAAGATCAGTAAATGAGAAAGAAGACCTAGAAACATCTTGTGGGAAAAACTTGTTCATAGATTTAGTGGAAAAGATCAGGAAAGAGTTAAATGTTACTAATTGCTGGATCTGTGGAAATACACAAATGGCCAAAGTCTGGCCTTGGGAAGGGATCAGCTTAAGACCAATAGAAATCTTAAAATGGACACAAACAAGACAAAAGGTACCAGCTATTGGACAAAGAGGAAAAGAATGGTGGGAATTAAAGTCTAAAGTAATTGGAGAAGAGCAGTGTATATGAAGGAAAGGGAAAATGTATAAATTTATAAAACCCCAGTAGGAGAAATGTCCTGTAAGAGATATTTAAAAATAAAACATCCAGTAGCTGGGTAGGTCCCTAGAGAACCCAATAAATACTGGAAGTATTATTAATTATTTATATACTGGAAGTATTATTTATTATTTATATACTGGAAGTAGTATTTAGTAAATTAGAAATAATAAAATTATTCATTTATTAAAATAATATTTATTAAATAATAATAAGTAATATCACCTTATTAAAACAATAATTATTTTAATAGTAAAAAATAATAATATGTATTACATCACATATTAATAAAATATATTAATAATAAATAAAATAATATATTATATCATTTATAGTATATATATTAATTAATATTATATTACCCTATATTATTATAATATTATAATATATATTATTAGAATATTGGAATAATAATTAATAGTATAAAATTAAAATATATAATTATTAATTATTATAATATATATTATATGCTATATAATATTATATAGTGTAATATAATATAATAAATAATAAATAATTAATGATTAATAAATAGTAAATATTATATATTATATATTATATATTATATAATATATATTATATGCTATATATTATATATTATATATTGTATATTGTATATTGTATATTGTATATAATGTATTATATATTATGTATTATATATTATATGTTATATATTATTTATTGTGAATTATTTATTATGTTAATATAATCTTTATATATTAGATAATATATAGAAATATAATAGTATATATTATATTTTAATTTATTATTTATATTATGTTATTATTTTCTTTTATTATTATTATTCCTTTTTTTTTTTTTTTTTTTAATAATAGATTCTGAAAATCCATTGGGAAGAAAGAAACAGTGTGTCCCTACCGAGAAGGAAAAGGAATAAATCAAGGAATAAATCAAGGAATAAACCCATTCTGGGAAGTGAGAGAAATAGCCAAATACTGGGAATTTCCAAAGACTCTCAGTGATGCTTCTTGGAAAGCTCCAGAAAACCTGGTTTGGATATGTGGGAATGTGGCTTAGACTGAATTACCCAGGGAGTGGAGCAGCACTTGCACTATCGGAATTATTAAACCGTCATTTTTCTTACTCCCAAAAGAGTCTGGATCGAACCAAGGGGTCCCAGTATATGATGATTTGAACAAATCTAGCTGACCAAAAAGAAAACCTAATTGAAATTGGAGGAACACAGACACAGAAAAACACATTATGGAACACCCAGGAAATAATTTGCACTTATGGACCGGCGACCCGGGCTCAAGATGGGTCCTGGGGACACCGGACCCCCATTTATACGGGGTTAAATCGGATTCTGAGATTACAGGCAGGACTCGAGATGGTATCGAACTGAGCCTCTCTAGCTTTAGACCACATAAATGACCAACTATCCCAGACTAGAACTGCGGTGTATCAAATCAGACTAGCAGTAGATTATTTATTATTTGTGGAAAATTTAACTCCCCCAGTGCTGCTTAGAAATGGATGACTGCAGTGAAGTCATTAGAAATATCTCAAAGGAAATCCGGAAGTTATGTTGGAACACAAGAGTGGACCCCTACATTCGATACCAGCTGGTGGGACAATTTCTGGTCAGTAAAAGGAAACTGTTAGGAAAAACCAGCCTTTTTCATCTTATGTGAAATTGCTGGTTTGATCCTCCTACATTGCATGCTCCCCTGTATAATCTGAGTTGTAACATCTGCTGTACAAGCAAGTGTAATGATACCAAGAGAGCTTAATAAGAAAGAAGTAAAAGTAATCATGATAATGAATGATCAAGAACGTGAAGATGCCAAGCAAATTTACAACCAATTTTAAAAAATTTACTTTCAAGAAGTATTTGCTAATTGATGCATGCTTGAGCCCAATTGAACAATTAGAGGGGGAAATTGTAGAGAATACATTGTTAAGGGAGTTGATACAAAGTTCATTGTTAAAGGAGGTAATATAAAGTTCCAATGTTAATTATAGATTGTTTGTTGAGTGTTTAATAGTTATGTCAAGTTCCAATATTAGGTAAAGGATTTATAATTATGTAAATGCCCTCACTGTCAGGTGTTACCCCCACTGCTCCTGTCAGCGTTCAGAAGCACACAATCACGAGAATGATTCTATGCAGGTGCTTTTATTGAAGAGCTCTGGGTGTCAGGGGTACAAACACAAATCTGTCTCCGACATGCATTCAGGATGAACATGTTTTTATATTCTATAATTATATAACTTTCATGTTCATTATTAGACTTATATTGTTATTGTATACATAGATTTCATCCAAGCATGGGCTCCTCGTGGCTCCCCTTTAAATTTCTGAAATAGTTTCTCATGATTCTTTGTATGATTATACAATAATTATATTTAATTACTAAACAATCATCACATCTAACAATTACATCATTTATCATATACTGCTTACGCAGGTGCAATTTCACATGATCTGGCAAACACAAATTCTAACATTTTTAGAGTCTATTTTAACCATTTTCCAGGGCCCCACTAAGTCTATAGCTTCTTTCTAATTCCCCAAATTTCATGATTTTAAAACCTTTTACTGTCACTCCCACTCATCTAAGATGGCGAACCACCTGACACCATAAAGAAGAGGATTATGTCATAATAACCAAATATGAAAATGCCATAAGACATAACAGAAAAGAATGACCTAACGAAAACCCCTAGAACAACAAGCCACCATGCAAATGAAGAATTAAAATAACACCCCTAACCAAAGAAAACATAACCATGGTCAGAGCTTTTTGCCTTCGTCACCCTAACCAGAGCAGGCCAAGAGCAGCACAGGGACCATGGACCTGAAACCAGCAGTGCCTACCCAGAGACTCTTGACAGGAGAGAAAACCCAGCCCTGCCAGGCCGTGCTCAGCATTGCAGTTCCCTGCTCAGAGCCTTGGGCTCCCTGCAATCCTGGCCTCAAGGATCTGCTCTCACCAGGCCCTGGGCAGCCTTTGGCACTCCCTGCCCTCACTGGGGCCCAGCCATGCTCCAAGGCACTTGGAGTTTTGCTGCTGACTCCTTGAGCAGCTTCTCCATCCTTCTCTCCATGCCTGAGGCTCCTGGAGCCAGCCTGAAATCCAGCGTGGGGCTGGTTAAAATACAGAAAGCCCTCAGGAGCTCTTTGTCTCCCTTGCATTGTCATCCAGTCTCCAGGGCTTGTGCAGGGATTGGAGTCAGTTTGGAGTTCTCTTCAGGAGGGAGATTCCAAAGTGCACATCAGGATTTTTGGTTTTAGGCAAGGAAATATTTTTTTATTTTTATTTCAGAGAAGAGGGGACAGAAACATTCCTCAGGTGATCTTGATGCTGAATGTCTCCTTAGGAGGTCCGGGCAGGGAGAAGAATGAGCCCCTTGCAGGCTGAGCCTGTTTGGACAAACTGTTCCTCATCCCAAACCTCACCATATCTCACATCACAAAACATGAAAAAAATTTAAGCATTTTTCCTTCTAAATAAAATTTAATAAATTAACAAAATTGTATTTATATTATTCTGTGATAGTATTATTCAATATTTTACTACATAATTTTTATATTTATATTTAAAAATCAATATTATTTTAGCAACCAAAAAAATTATTTCTCATTAGTTCAAAGTAAACACAATACCATTTATTAATTAATTAAGATTTATTGACTATTTATTTCTTCCTCTTTATGGTAACTAATATTTGTGTAGTCCTTTTGGCACCATTTTTATAAACTTTTTCTCTAAAAGGGTCAAGGGGCCACTTTGGAGTCCCTGGAGACATTTCTGTGGCACATTTGGGGCAGTTTTGGGTCTGAAGAGGGAATTAAGAGAGAACTTGAGGGTCTGGAGGACACTTGGGGCAGGCGGGTGGGCACTTGGAGGGGCACTCAGGGATCCCGAGGGACAGTTCGGGGTCCGGGACAGCACCTGGGGGTCCAGGGGGGCCCTTGGAGGTCAGGGAGGGGAATTTGGGGCCCTTCGGGGTCCGGGCGGGCCCTTGGGGGAAGCTCTGACGGGCGTCTCTGGGGCGCGGGGGGTGATGGGGGTTGTAGGCGCAGGTATCAAACGATTTATTAGGGCCGCGGAGCATGATGGGAGTTCTAGGCGCAGCTGCAATGGCTCTCGGTGGGGCGCGGGGCATGATGGGAGCTGTAGTCCCAGAAGTGGCTCGATCCCGATGTTTGGGGGTCCGGGAAGGCTATTAGGGGACACTTTTGCGTCCGAGCCGCGACTTGAAACCCTCACCGGAACTTAAAAAATTCGGGAGTCCTTGCGGGGAGCTCGGGGAGCAATAACCGTGCTCTTTACGGCGCAGGTCACGGCAGGAGTTTTAGGCGCGAGACTGTTCTGAGGGGCTCTGGGGCCGCAGGGGATGAGAGGAGATGAATTTCCACAAGTGCCTGTACCGAGCATCTGAGGGGTTGGGAGCACTCAGGGGGTACGGGGCGCTTTCGGGGGCTCCCGAATGGGCGGTGAGGGGGCATAGAGGGATCGTGGAGGGTCTCGGGAACACTGATGGGACAGATGGGGGCGGATCCTGGGGAGGGGGGGGAAGTACTGTGGAGCGCGGGGCATGACGGGCGTTGTAGTCATGGGCTTAATAGGGCCGCGGGGTGTGATGGGAGTTGTATACAAATAGAAAATAAGGCGCCTTTTTGGGCACCGCCCCTAGGCCCGGATTCCTATCGATGATTGGCTGGGAACGGTGATGGGTGGGAGCCTCGGCAAATGCGATGTGGCGGAGGCGGAAACAGCCAAATCACCCTCCTACAGTCCTTCCAGGGACAGTCCAGTCCATTCCAGTACAGACCAATATAACCCCACTAAAGCCCATTTCATTCCAAGTAGAACCCAGTTCAACCCCAGTGTCCCTCCAATCCCTCCCAGTGCAGCCCTGTCTGTCCCAATACACCTGAGTTCATTCCCAGTCGTTCCCAGTTCCTCCCAACCTGATCCATATGATGCCCCAGTGTCCCCAGTTTTCTCCGCAATGCCACCAGTGTCCTCAGGTTGTCCCAGTCCTCCCCAGTGTCACTCCCAGTATGTGTCAGTGTCTCCCACAGTGTTCCCAGTGTTCCCAGTATGTCCCAGTCCTCCCCAGTGTCACTCCCAGTATGTCTCAGTGTCTCCCACAGTGTTCCCAGTGTTCCCAGTATGTCCCAGTCCTCCCCAGTATCACTCCCAGTATGTCCCAGTGTCTGCCACAGCGTTCCCAGTGTCCCCAGTATGTCCCAATCCTCCCCAGTGTTTCCAAGGACAGTTTCATTTCTCACGGTGGCCGTGGCAGCCAAACCCAGCAGTGGGGTCAGTGCAGTGCCCATGGCCACAGCCCCTTGCAGGGGCCCAGTGCAGCTTGGGCTGATGATCCACCCTCACAGCTGGCCCAGGGCAGCTCTGCAGTGCCTTTGGTGGCACCTGGGGCTGGCACACACCTGAGCAGTGTGTCTGTTTGCAGTGGGGAAACTCAGGAGTTTCAGATGGCTGCAAAAAGTACAAAAAGTGAAAACCCCTCTCAGGCTGGGTGCAGCCAGCTCTGCAAGCACAGCAGGGCCCAGGGCAGTGAGGACAGACAGGATGGGGCTGGGCAGTGTGGAGCAAGGTTGTGCACACTGGGTCAGAGCTCCAGGCACAGCTTCTGTGAGCAGGCCAGAGCTGCTGAGGAGAGACTCTGGGTCAATATCAATCACAGAATGCTGCAATCACCTCTGCTCTAAAGAGAAATTTAATCAAAGACACCCTTTAAAATAGGAATGTATATTTTATTACTGCTCTTTGAAATCTTTCTCCATGATTGGACTAGGAAAACTTCAATGACCCTCTCAGGCTTTGGTGTTGTTTACATCAGACTCAGTCTTTGAGAGTCAATAACACAAAGTTAAATTTAAACTCCAAATTTTCTTGAAGTTTTAATGGCTCCCACTGAGGGACACCACTGGAAAAGTGTCCCCAGGTTCCAGTCAGACCAGAACACTCCAGTCAGAGCAGAACACTGGAGGCAGTGATGGCAGCTGGGGACAAACGGCAAAGGTGTCTCTGGTGCTGAGCACACCTGGATGTGTTTCAGGAATGCAAAGGGCCAAGGCCTGAGCCCCAGCCCCTGGCCAGGCAGATCCTGTCCCTCCCTCCTTGCTCAGGGCTCTTCACGGGATGGGCACTGGCATGTGGGGATGTGCAATGCCAAGGGCAGGAGCATGGGGTGCCCCCTGCCAGGCTGCTGAGCAGGGACAAGGAGGCAATGAGGCCTCAGCCCTGCAAGGGTCACTTGTCTCCTGCTGCTGCCTCAGGCCCAGGCCCAGCAGCCATGGCCAAAGTGCTGCCCAAGTTGGCTCTGGCAGGGCTGTCTTGCAGCTGCTGCCCATCCCTGTGCCCTGTGCAGCCCAGGCTGTCCCACGGTGTCCCTGCCCTGCACCTCTGTCCCTGCAGGCTGTCGGCATCCCCCGGCTGCCCCACCTGGCTGGGCCCTTCCTGTGCTGACAGCTCTGCCTCCTGCCTGCCTCTGCCTGCCCACACAAAGCCTGGGGCTGATACCAAAAGGGTTCATTCCATTTTTCCCCTGCCTGTGATCTTTCAGCACAGGAACAAGGCATGCAGGGGCTGCTTTCCCAGCAAGGATGGTTGGAGGAGAAGAAGAAAACATCTGGCTCAGGGGTGCAGGGATGGAGAAAACAAGGAGTGAATCTGGGTACTTGGGGTGGGTTTCATGGAAATGGGTACATTGTAATTAACATTTAGTGACTGTATAGAAGCAACACACTGGTAGAATTACATGTCCATGTGAGGTTGGGACTTATCCCCCACCAGAGCTCTGGCCTGAATAAATGACACCCTCTGAAACAGCAAATTCATGTACAGGCACAAAGCAGCTCTGTGCTCAGTGGAGTGGAGACTGAGGACAGCAGAGGACTGGGAGGGATTGAAGGGAGGTTTCAGAGATGGTGGATCCTTTTGGCACAATGGAGAAGAGCCAGAGAAAGAAAGAATTAATGCAAAGGGCAGATAGGGAAAACAGACAGGACACAAACAGAAAGGAATTTCCCTGCCAGGGCAGGGCTGTAGTGCAGCAGGACCCCCAGAAGGAGCCTTTGTGTGGGCAGGCAGAGGCAGGCAGTCGTGTCCCTCAGTGGGAGCCATAAAACTTCAAGAAAATTTGGAGTTTAAATTTAACTTTGAGTTGTTGAGAAGTTTTTTCAAGACACTCTCAAGGACTGAGTCTGATGTAAACAACACCAAAGCCTGAGAGGGTCATTAAAGTTTTCCTAGTCCAGTTATGGAGAAAGATTTCAAAGAGCAGTAATAAAATATACATTCCTATTTTAAAGGGTGTCTTTGATTAAATTTCTCTTTAGAGCAGAGGTGATTGCAGCATTCTGTGATTGATTTTGATCCAGGGTCTCTCCTCAGCAGCTCTGGCCTGCTCACAGAAGCTGTGCCTTGAGCTCTGACCCAGTGTGGACAACCTTACTCCACATTGCCCAGCCCCATCCTGTCTGTCCTCACTGCCCTAGGCCCTGCTGTGCTTGCAGAGCTGGCTGCACCCAGCCTGAGAGGGGTTTTCCCTTTTTGTACTTTTTGCAGCAATCTCAAACTGCTGAGTTTCCCCACTGCAAACAGACACACTGCTCAGGTGTGTGCCATCCCCAGGTGCCACCAAAGGCACTGCAGAGCTGCCCTGGGCCAGCTGTGAGGGTGGATCATCAGCCCAAGCTGCACTGAGCCCCTGCAAGGGGCTGTGGCCATGGGCACTGCACTGACCCCACTGCTGGGTTTGGCTGCCACGGCCACTGTGAGAAATGAAACTGTCCTTGGAAACACTGGGGAGGACTGGGACATACTGGGGACACTGGGAACGCTGTGGGAGACACTGGGACGTACTGGGAGTGACACTGGGGAGGACTGGGACATACTGGGGACGGTGGGGCCATTGCGGAGAAGACTGGGGACACTGGGGCATCCTGTGGATGACAATGGGATGAACTGGGAGGGACTGGGAATAAACTCAGGTGTATTGGGAGGGACTGGGCTGTACTGGGAGGGATTGGAGGGGCACTGGGCTCGTACTGGGTTCTACTTCGGATACACAGGGCTGTACTTGGATTGTACTGGTCTGTACTGGGGATGAACTGGGCTGTACTGGGAGGGACTGGATAAGTTGAATGGGCTGTTCCCGCCTCCACCGTATCCCATTTTCCGGGACTCCCGCCTATCACCGCGAGCAGCCAATCAGCCCCAGAGATCAGAGACTCGGGGACGGTGCCTACGGTAGCCACAACTCCCGTCATACCCCGCGGCCCGATTGAGCCCCATTGGAGCCGGGACTACAACGCCCGTCATGCCCCACGCTCCACAGAACCCAGGGATCCACCACCCCTTTGTCCCTTAAGCGTCCCCCAGACCCTCCACGATCCCTCAGTGCCCCCTCAGCGCCCATTTGGGACCCCCCAAAAGCGTCCCCAGACCCCCTGAGTGCTCCTAACCCCACAGATGCCTGGTACAGCCACTTCTGGGAATTCACCTCCTCTCATCCCCCGCAGCCCCAGAGCCCCTCAGAACACTCCCACGCCTTAAATTCCTGCCGTGCCCTCCCCCTAAAGAGCCCGGTTAGAGCTCCCCGAGCTCCCCCCAAGCGCTCCCGAACCGTTTACGTTCACCCGAGGATCTCAAGTCGCGGCTCGGATGCAGAAGTGTCCGCCAAGTGCCTTCCCGGACCCCCAAACAAAGCGTTGGAGCCACTTCCGGGACTTCAGCTCCCATCATGCTCTGCAGCGCATGTCCAGTGCTCTTCCAGTCGGGACTTTATCTCCCGTCACACCCCGCGCCCCACTGAGAGCCATTTCAGCTGTGCCTCGAACTCCCGTGATGCTCCACGGCCCCGTTAAACTGGATTAGCCCTGTGCGCCTACAACTCCCATCAGCCCCCGCGCCCCAGCGAGCCCCGTCAGAGACCCCCAAGGGCCCGCCCGGACCCCAAAGGGCCCCAAATTCCCCTCCCTGGCCTCCAAGGGCCTCCTGGACCCCCAAGTGCTGCCCCGGACCCTGAACTGTCCCTCGGAATCCCTGAGTGCCCCTCCAAGAGCCCACCAGCTCCCCCATTTTCCTCCAGACACTCAAGTTCTCTCTGAATTCCCTCTCCAGACCCAAAACTGCCCCAAATGTGCCCCAGAAATGTCTCCACGGACCCCAAAGTGGCCCCTTTTATCCTGTCTGTGAAAATGATAAAAAAGATAACAAAAGGATTTAAAATAGGACTGATTAGCATAAAGAAGGAAAAATCAATAGCCACACTTCTCAATGAATTAATGTTGGGGATTGTGTTACTTAGAAATAATGACCAATAAATTTTTTGCTTGCTAAAATGCTGTGGATTTTCAAATATAAATATTAAAATTTCGTATTACAAATATAGAATAATACTATTATAAATAAGAAAAATAATTATAATTTTCCTAATTCCATAAATTATATTTTTAAGGGGAAATGCATAATTACTACTATGTTTTGGGATGTCAGTCTGTAAGAGACAGTCCAAGATCCCTCATCTGCCTCACAGCCGCCATCAAGAACGGAGATTGAAGCCCTCCCCAAGGACTGAGAATGAGACCCTTCAAATTCTAACCCAGGGATGCTGGCCTGACTGGAGCGGGATGTCTGCCATAGGAAGCGAGAGGTTTCCCATAGAAACCAGTCCTGAAACAACAGGCCCCGCTCACTGCTGGCACCGGTTTGTGCTGTTCAGAACTGGACTGTCTGTACCTGTTCACAATGGATTTATTCTCCACTGTTCCCTCCACGTGCCGTCTTGCTCCCTCCAAGAGGTAGATTATAAAAGAGTCCTGAGTTAACCAAAGACTTTGAGACTCTCCCTGATGTGACCAGATGGATCTATTGGTCAGACCACGAGGATTTCATCTCTCTGTTGGCAGCCATTCCCCCCCTCCTTTTCTCTGTCTCTCTGTCCTTTATCTCCTTTCTAATCCTTGTGTTGCATCTGCTGTGGGCACTCAATAAAAGGTGCATTTGTTTTGGTTAATACTGAAAGTCCCCTGCTGTGTGTCTTTGCACCCTGAGATCAGTGAAACGAACCATCGTGACCCCCCTTGTACCAGGGGATGGTGGCACGGCCTGATGGGGTGGCTGCCCACAGCATGTGAACGTGATCTTCTTGGTGACGACTGCACTGGTTCATCTGCTCTTGCTTTCTGGTCTCCCTATCCCAGAATTACCTGTGCCACCTGCCTTTATTATATTGTGGTTCTCTGAAGTTCCTTCCTAAGCTCATTCTTGGAATAGGGGATTATCACCTCCCCATCATAGCGAGTGCATTTGAATGCACTTGAATGCATTTTGCCTGCATTCCAAATAAGGTCCCTGTTTTTGATTTACTGTAGAATCCCTGTTTGTATTTTCTACCTCTGTCGAGGCTGGGATTGAAGGTACTTGAGATGATATTTGGCGTTCAGATTCAGGTGGTTTTTGTTTCTTATCAGTGACACAGCCTCACAACCATGGGTTCTGCAGCCTTTCATCTAAGGCCCAAAATGGCTCCCTGTCTCTTGTTACAAGGCCTGCATGGTGCCAAGGAGACCATGGTGATACTGGGGATCCAAGGAGACCGTGGTGACACCATGGACACTCATGGAACTATGGGCATTGTGACACAGCAGGGCTTCATGGAACCAAGGAGTCAATTGGGATTCTACCAAACCTCATGGAAGCAAGGGCCCATTGTGACAGTGGAGAACTTCAGGGAACCAAGAGTCTCTTGTGACACAGGGGGTACTCATGAAACCGTGGAGACCATTTTGGAACTTCAAGGCCTGATGGAACCAAAGGGTCCTTCTGGCACTTCTGAGCCTTGGAACCAAAGGGACCACAGTGACACAGTGGGGCTCTGTGGAACCATGGGGCCATGGTGCCATGGTGAAATTGTGGAGTGTCACTGAACCAACTGTCCATGGTGGCACTGCAGGGCCTGATGGAATCATGGACACTATTGTGACACTACAGGGTGTCATGGAAGCAAGAGGCCATTGTCACACTCTGGGGCCTCTTGGGATCCAAGGGCAGTTGTGATATCATGGAAATTATGGCAACTGTGGCACCACGAAACCAAGGAGAACATTGTGACCCTACAGGACCCTATGGAACTAAGGATTCATGGAACAGTGCAGGACACATGGAACCAAGGGGCCACTGTGAAGCTGTAGAACCAAAAGAGCCCATGGTGACACTCTGGGCCCCTGTGGATCCAAAGGTCCATTTTGACATTGCAGGGCCTCATGGAATCCTGGAGACCACTGTGAAACTTTGGGGCCTTGTTGAATTAAGTGTCCCTGCAGGGCCTGATGGAACCAATGAGACCCCATTGAACCAAGGGTCCATTGTGACCCTGTGGTACCAAGGTGTCGTGGGTTGACCCAGGCCAAATGCCAGGCATCCATGTGGGCTGCTCACTCACTCCTCTCTGCAGCTGGACAAAGAAAATTTAATAAAGGGTTTGTGGGTTGAGATAAGGACTGGGCGAGATCACTCATCAAATACTGTCCTGGGAAAAACACGCTTAGCTTAGAGATGTGAAATTCTTTTATTACTAACAAAGTCAGAGCAGGAAAAGGGGAAATAAAATAAGCCCCTCCCCTCTCTCCAGCTCTGCCTCCCACCCCAGCAGTGCAGGGAGTCAGGGAATGGGGGTTATGGTCAGTTCATCACCCATGGCTTCTGCCCCTGCTCAGGGAGCGGAGTGGTTCCCCTGCTGCACCGTGGGTCCCTCCCAAGGGAGACAGTTCTGCAGGAGCTTCTCCCATGTGAGTCCATTTCAGGGGCAGCAGCCCTCTGCAAACTGCTGCAGTGTGAGTCCATGCCAAGGACAACAGTCCTTCCCAAACTGCTGCAGCATGGGTCACTCTTCCAGGGGGTGCATTCCTCCAGGGACAGGCTGCTCCAGCCTGGGAGCAGGGCCCCTCTCTCCATGGCTCTCCTGCAGGGTGCCTGGGTCTCCAGGGCCTGGAGCACCTCCTGCCCCTCCTTCTGCACTGACCTGGATGTCTGCAGAGTTGTTCTTCTCACATGTTCTCCCTCTGCTCTCCTCTGACTGGAGTTAAAACTGCCCCACAATCTCCATTTTGATTTCTTTTTAAATCTGTTATCACAGAGGCATTGCCACCATTTGTAACTGGCCCAGTCTTTGGCAACAGCAGGTCCATCTTTGAAGCCACCAGGAACTGGCTGTGCCAGACACAGTGGAAGCTTCCAGCAGCTTCTCACAGGAGCCGTCCCTGTGCCCCCCTGTGAAATACAAAGCTGTGTTTCGTGTCAGGTACATACTGGCAACGTGGTATTTGTGATTGTAATATGGGTGGAAACCGACCATGGGACAGTTATAAAGACAAATTCTAATAATTACTCAGGAAAGTAAAGCATGGAAGAAGGCCTTTGAGCCTATCTTTTGTTCGTAATTAACCTTTATAAGTCTTAAGTTGATTTAGGAGCGTTTTAAGGAGTTTTGCAATAATAACCTTTTGAAGTATAATTTTAGAATATTGCTTGTAGTAAGGGTCTTTGAAACTATAGCTTTAGAATATATGAAAGGAAACATGCTTATCTCACATCTTAACAAAACAGTGAAAAGCAGCTTGAGAAAGGAAGATTAACATCAACTCAAGGATTAATAGTTTCGACCAAGGGAAGCTGGACATCACTGTTTTGAGATTTATAGTCTCTGCAATTAAAAGGTGGACCCACATCTGGAATCTGGACCACACCATCTGGGAGATTAATTCCTTCTTTCGGAAACCGAACCACCACCATCTGGGGATACTCCTTTCTGGGATACATCCTGAGAAAAAATACATCACAATAGGTATAGAATTGTGACAAAAAATTGGGAATAGAAACTGCTGAGAAAGCTGAGTACCCCTATAAATACCTGTTTGCCTCAACTATCGGTGTGCAGTTGGAGTGAAAACATCCCCCACTGTACCCAGCGCTGTATTGCTCTTACTTTACCATATTAATTAATTAATTGCTGCTTGAATATTGGCCTAGTCAAGCTTCTCATTTATAACACCCCTGTGGTGGGAGCTGGGAGAGAAGAAGGGGACGCTGGCCTGTCCCTCAGGGGAGGCACGGCTCATTTGCTAACTGCCCATGCCTCCCAGCTGAAAACTTTCAAACTCAGTGTTTTTCTGGGACACAACATTTTTCACGGGCTGATTCACGTTTGGTCAGGGGCTTTTCACTGGGATTTGGGGTGCCTGACTCCCCTCACGTGCGCCAGTGGCGTGGGGGATGTGGATCCCAGAGGTGCTGCCTCTGTCCAGAAGCCCGGAGGGGATGGGGGTGATGTTGAGGAACAGAAAACAGGAACACTGGAATGTGAATCGTGGGGTTCGGTGAGGGGGTGGACAGCGAGCATCGCTGACTTTTTCTGGGGAAAGAAGACCTACAGATCCGGGATGGAGATCCCTGGGAAAGCTTCTCCTTCCCAGCCGCCAGTGTGCACTGGTGGTTCTGGGGGGAGAGGGAAAAAGCGTTCGGTCACTCCTGCTGCCGAGGCACTGGCAGCACGGTGGGGGTGGGCTGTGAGAACAAAGACCCTGCCCTGCAGGCCAGGTCTGGGCTGTTTGGCCTGCCCACCACCATGTTTGGGGGCTTTGATCCCCCTACTCAGACCTGGGGCTCTGTTCTGTGGGCCAGGTCTGGGGTCCTTGGTCCGCCCACTTGGACTGGGGCCAGGGACCCTGTCCCACCCAGTGGTGCAGGTCCAAAAAATCCTCTGCTGCTGCTGCTGCTGATCGTTCTGGAAAAAAAAACAAAAAAAAAAAGAAAATAAAGAAAGAATAAAAAGGTGGTCAGAGCTACCAGCTCAAAGTACTGGAAAGCCACGAGTCAGACTCAGCCTAAGTGATTCAAGTAAGGGCTGTGGCCAAGGCATTCCAGAAATTTTCTCAATATTGTTTCATAAATATCAATAGATTTTTTTTTTTTTTTTTTTTTTTTTTTTAGTTATTGGTGATTTTTCTTTAGCAGTTCTTTGTTTCAGGATTCTGCAAGTCTGCTTCAGGACCAAAAGGGATCATTCAGGGATGTCAAAGATCAACATCTCCAATGACTGGGATTGTACTGGGATACTACACGGATCATACTGGGAGCAGCTGGGCCCATGCTGGGGCAGACTGCGGTCACATGGAGGGAGACTGGATCATACTGGGATCATACTGGGATCATACTGGGATGGAGTAGGAGCCTGCAGGGGGCAATTGAGACCATACTGGGGACAGATGGGATATACTGGGAGTGACTGGGATCATTCTGAGGGTGACCAGGAGCAGCTCTGAGCAACTGGGATCATGCAAGGAGCAACTGGGAGGAACTGGGAGTCACTGGGTGCATGTTGGGGGTGATTGAAAGCAACTGGACTTACACTGGGATGAACTGGGATCATGCTGGAGGTGACTGGGATCATACTGGTAGTGTGAGTGCAGCTACACTGAGGCTGACTGGGAGTTGTTGTGAGCAAATGGGATCATGCTGGAAGGAACTGGGAGTGACTGGGAACCTGCTGGGAGTAACTGGAATATGCTGGGAGAGATTGAAACCACAGTGGGGGGAAATGGGAGCAACTGGAACCACATTGGATGATGATGGGAGGAGCTGTGCCCGTGCTGGGGTCATACTGGAACTGACTGCGATCATACTTGGAGTGACTTGAAAAGTATTAGGGATATCTGAGAATGACTGGGATCCTACTGGAATCTGACTGGGAGTATCTAGAAAGGTGCTGGCTGTAACCGGAACCATGGTGGAGGTGAGTGGCAGCAACTGGGCGCATACTGGGAATGACAGAGGGTCACAGGGCAGGACTGGAATCATACTGGGAGAATCTGGGAGTGACTGGAGTCATACTGGGGGGGACTGGGTGCAACTGGGATCATCCTGAGAGCCGCTGGGATCCTGACTGGAGGGTACTGGGAGCTACTGGGCCCATGTTAAGAGGAAAATGTGGACATATTTTCAAAAGTTTGGAGCAACTGGGATCAACTGGAAGGTATTGGAACCATGTTAAGGGGACTAAGGACACAACTGGGGCAACTGGGTTCGTACTGGGAGCAACTGGGACCACACTTTGGGCAACTGCCAGAAACTGGGATCATGCTGGAGGCAACTGGGAGGAACTGGGAGTAACTGGGATCATTCTGAGCTAACCAAAACATCACTTGGCCATCTGGGATATACTGGGAGAGTCTGTGACCATACTGGGGGCACTGGAGCCACACTGCAAACAGCTGGGACCATGCTGGGGGCAACTGGGAGTGAGTGGGACCATGCTGAGAGGGACTGGAACTATTCTAGAGAAAACTGGGATCATACTGGGAGGAACTGGGAACAACTGGGACTATTCTGGCAGCAGCTGGGATCATACTGGGATAACAGTGGGAGCAGCTGGGTCCATGCTGGCTGAGACTGGGATCACACTGTGGGTGACTGGAATCGTACTGGGATTGACTGGGAGGGGCTGTGGGCAACTGGAATCATGCTGAAAGCAACTGGGAGGAAGTGGGAGTGACTGGGAGCATGCTGGGGGCAACTGGGATATACTGGGAGAGACTGGGAGTCATGAGGATCATACTGGGGTCCTGCTGGCATTGACAGGGAGCAACTGGGATCCCACTGGGGGCCACTGGCATCATACTGGGAGTGACTGGGATCCTACTGGGACTATAGTGGGTGTCAATAGACCCTGACTGGGGTTACTGGGAGCTACCAGGCCCATGTTGGGAGCTGCCTGCGCACACACTGGGAGGAACTGGGAACAACTGGGAATGACAGGATGCATGCTGGTGACAACTGGGATGTCCTGGCAGTGACTGGGATAAAACTGGGGCCAGCTGAACCACGCTCAGGTAACTGGGAGTGCCTGGCAATGACTGTGAGAATGTTCAGGCAACTGGGATATGCTGGGAGTGCCTGAGACCATGCAGGTGGTGACTGGGACCAAAGTGGGAGCCACTGGGAATGTGCTGGGGGAACTGGGACCATGCTGGCGGCAACTGGGGGCAAGTGTGAGTGACTGGGGTCCTGCTGGGAGAGACTGGGATCATACTGGGAGATACTGGGACTATACTAGGGGCAACTGGGAGAACTGGGAATACACTGGATGAAAGTGGGAGCAACTGGGAGAAACTGGGGTCATGTTGGGGACAAATTGCATCATAATTGGGAATGACTGTGGGTGCCTGGGTTCATACTGGGAAGAGGAGGGATCCTGCCAGGAGTGAGGGGAAGTGACCAGGATCATCCTGGGAGTGACAAGGAAACTGGAAGGACACAGGGGCAGCAACTGGGTTCATGCTGGGAGCAGGGCTCCTGGACATCATAGATGCAGGGGCCAAACCCAACAAGGTGAGGTTGAACAAGTCCAAGTGCCAGGTCCTGCACTTTGGCCACAGCAACCCCTGCAGTGCTACAGGCTGGGGACAGAGTGGCTGGAGAGCAGCCAGGCAGAAAGGGACCTGAAGGCACTGATGGACAGCAGGCTGGACATGAGCCAGCAGAGTGCCCGGGTGGGCAAGAAGGCCAATGGCTCCTGGCCTGGATCAGGAATGGTGTGGCCAGCAGGAGCAGGGCAGGGATTCTTCCCCTGCACTCAGTACTGCTTGAGCAGCACCTTGAGTGCTCTTTGCAGTTCTGGGGCCCCCAATTTAGGAAGGCCATGCAGGGGCTGGAGTGTGTCCAGAGAAGGGCAACAAGGCTCGGGAGGGGTCTGGAACACAAGTCCTGTGAGGAGCAGCTGAGGGAGTTGTGGTTGTTTATCCGGGGGAAGAAGAGGATCAGAGGGCGCAACGCAGTGCCAGGGCACAGGGTGGACTTGAGAATGTCCAAGGCCTTATCCAACCTTGCTGATTCTGGGATTCTCTGAAACCACACTTGGAGCAGTTGCAGGAGGAGCCCTGGGCCTCCTCTTCAGAAGCTCCAGCAGCCCAGGTCCCTCAGCTTCTCCTGCCAGCTCCAAAGCCCATCCTGTCAGTCCTGCAGAGCCTCTGCAGCTCCTCCTCACTGCCCAGAAAAGGGAGCCCCAGAGCCAGACACAGCAGCCCAGATGTACCCTCCTGGCCTGGGGTGCCTCTGGCAAGGGAGGAGCAGGAGGCACTGCAGACAGGAGCCTGCAGACAATTCCTGCAGGACTTGTAGGATGATCCTGCTGCCCAAGGGACGTTCCCATGGTGCCAAGTCAGGAACTGCAAGGGGAGTGAGGCCAGAGAGGCAAGGGCAAACAGGGATGGGCTGTTTGCAGGGGAGGGGACAGCAATGGGCAACAGGAAGGAATCTGGAACAGGGACGAGGAAAGAAAGCAAAGGTGAAGCCAAGGAAATGCTGAGGGCAGTTTGGGGGTGGCTGCCAGGCAGCCCTGGCTCTGAGCAACAGCGTCTGCAGTGGGACAGGAAACTCCCAGCTCATGGGAAGAAACATTCTCGCTGACTGCAGAGGCCAGGACAAAGCTGAGTGGTTTCCCTGGTGTCCCCCAGCCCTTGCTGGCCCCAGGGGCTGATGGCATTTGTGCTCCCTCAGGTTCATGTCTCCACACCAACAGCATGGGGGTGCTCCCCCTGCTGTGTGCAATGCAAACAGGGGCTGCTGAGCCAGTGCTGCTGTGTCTGTGCCTACAAGGATGGGGCACCTGTGTGAGCTGGGGAGAGGCCAGGGCTGCAGAGGGGGGATGTTGTTGGCAGCTCCATGAGGACGCTCTGGGACGCTGCCCTGGGCTGTGCAGCGCACTGCGGATGGATCAGCCCCTGCTCTGCTGCTCCTTCCCATCTCCCCCAAGGGCCCTTGCAGAGCCCCAGCCATGCTGTTTGCCCCCAGCCTTCCCACGGCCAGCCTGGGGCTACTCATGGGGGTTTTCTGTGCTGAGCATTGGCCTGGGTGTGTTCTTGATAGAGCCTGGGCAAGGAGCCTGGAGCCCCCAGGGCCTGGCCTGAGGCGTCAGTGCTGCCCCAGCAGTGCCCATGGCCTGTCCCTGCTGCAGCCCCGGCACTGCCACCCCCAGGGCTGTGCCCGGCCCCGAGAGCACTCAGGCCCTGCAGCAACACCAGGGCCACCAGGGCAGCGGGGCAGGGCCACGGCAGCAGCACTGGCAACACCAAGTGCTGCTGCTGCTGGGCACAGCTACTGGGCCAACACTGCTCTGCCCCCAGCTCTGCACACCGACATTGCTGCTGCAGCTCCAGAGAAGGCAATAATAGGGGGATCTTCTGTGAAAACTGTGCTGTGAGACCGTTTAGCTCCTTTAAAGCCACCAAGAGACCAGCTTCTCATTGACACAGTATGAGGCCATAGTGAAGATTAGAGAAACAAAATAAGAAATTGCAGAAAAAATGGCCTTGGATTAGGGAGAATATTAAAAAATGAAAACAGAATAAAAACATAACCAATCCAACAAGTAGTATCAAAGATCACTTTTATTTCAAGAGATATGCAGAAATTGGCAACCACTTTAATGTTTCCTAAATGGTCCACTCATCAGTGTCCACACCGCCGCCTTGAGCTCCTGGTTCCTCAGGCTGTAGATGAGGGGGTTAAGTACTGGAGGCACCACCGAGTACAGAACTGACAGGGCGAGATCTAGGGGTGGGGAGGAGATGGAAGGGGGCTTCAGGTAGGCAAAAAAGGCACTGCTGAGGTACAGGGAGACCACAGCCAGGTGAGGGAGGCAGGTGGAAAAGGCTTTGTGCCTTCCCTGCTCAGAGGGGATCCTCAGCACAGCCCTGAAGATCTGCACATAGGAGAAAACAATGAACACAAAACAACCAAAACTTAAACAGACACCAAGCAATGAAATTCGAATATTTCGGAAGGTGGAGTGTGAGCAGGAGAGCTTGAGGATCTGGGGGATATCACAGAAGAACTGGCCCAGGGCATTGCCATGGCACAGGGGCAGGGAAAATGTATTGGCTGTATACAGCAGAGCATAGAGAAAGCCAGTGGCCCATGCAGCTGCTGCCATGTGGGCACAAGCTCTGCTGCCCAGGAGGGTCCCGTAGTGCAGGGGTTTGCAGATGGACACGTAGCGGTCGTAGCACATGACGGTCAGAAGGGAAAACTCTGCTGCAATGAAGAAGATAAAGAAAAACACCTGTGCAGCACATCCTTTGTAGGAGATGTCCCTGGTGTCCCAGAGGGAATTGTGCATGGCTTTGGGGACAGTGGTGCAGATGCAGCCCAGGTCACTGAGGGCCAGGTTTAGCAGGAAGAAGAACATGGGCGTGTGCAGGTGGTGGCTGCAGGCTACGGCGCTGATGATGAGGCCGTTGCCCAGGAGGGCAGCCAGGGAGATGCCCAGCAAGAGGCAGAAGTGCAGGAGCTGCAGCTGCCGCGTATCTGCCAATGCCAGCAGGAAGAAGTACCTGATGGAGCTGCTGTTCGACATTCCTAACTCTGGGCATTGTGGACTGTAGAAACGAGACATTGAAAAGCTGAGACCAAGCTCTTGGAATCAACCCTATAGGGTTATTTTAGGAATTCCCTCAAAACTACTTCTCTACCTGTAGGGATACTTCACTCAATATGTTTATTCTTGAGCTTGGGTTTATGCTCCTGAGTTACTGATTCATCTTAAGCACTGCTCTCAGCCTGAACCCTGGGAAAGCCCACAGGGAAAACAGGGCTCCCTCTGCCCCATTGCAGTCAGACTTTCTGGTCCCCACACAGGTGCACTTTGCCCATTCCACCTCCCTCTTATTCAGGGTGATCCAACATAAACTGAGCTTGAAAAATAAGTCGAGTTTTTAAAGACTCCAGTTTAAAAGTCAATTTCTCTAAGCCCTTCTCTCTTTCCGACACAGCTGGACAGGGAGGGATGCCAAGGGTTGGTCTGGCTCTCTGCTGCCTCGAGTTGTGCCTACTGGGAGCTGTTTCTCTCTCTCTGTTTCTCTCCCTGCCAGTGCTGCCAGAGCCCAGCCCAGCCCTGGGGGCTCAGCTCTGCCCTGCAGACCCCTCCCAGCACAGGGCACTACCCAGGGGCATCACCCTGGCAGCAGGGCCTTAAGGGCAGGCCAGACAAACAGAGATGCAGCAAGCCAAGGAGCTGCTGCTTCTGTCTTTAGGGAGAGGAGGCTGAGGAGGCACTTTCTGATGAAGATGTGAGGCACATCTGCTGATGCCCAGGGTGACAGTGCAGGAGTATGTGACACAGCCAAAGCTGACAGCCCCTTTCCCTTCCCTTTAGGAGAAAGGTGAGAGCAGCCCTGGCCGTGCAGCACCATCTCCACAGCAGGAAGAATCTGCCCTGATGGGGGTGGCTCCTTCCACTTCCAGCTTCTCCCCAGCAGCGTCCATGGGGAGCTGCCAGGCAGGCTGAGAGCTGCCCCTGTCAGGTGGCACATGCCCTGGGCTGGCCAAGAGCCCTGAGGGCTGCAGGAGGTGCTCTGCGGGACAGCCCTGGGCAGCCCTGGCTGCAGACCCAGCTTCAGCCTCTGCAGCCCTCCCTGGCAGCAGGAGCTGTCCTGCCCTGTCCCTCTGACGATGCCCAGGGCAGCCCCGCTCTGCAGCACATCCTCCTCCTGCTCTTCAGAAGATCCCTCCAGGAGCACAGGGGACATTGCCCTGCGCCCACACACTCACCATGCACAGGGCTGTGAAGATCTTTCCCCAGGTGAAGTCTCAGCTCAATGTCTTCCCAATCCTGATTGCCTTCAGCCTGTCTCAGCCTGGCTCCCGTCCCCTCAGTGTCTTCAGGCAGAGCCCTCAGCCCTGCTGGGCTGGGAGAGGAGCTGGCTCTGGGAAGAGCTGTTCCTTTAAAGCTCCGTAGCGCAGACACAGCACAAGAACTTTAATGAGCCTCTTGGGGATTTAGTGTTGTTTACATCAGACTCAGTCCCTGAGAGAGTGCTCAAAAACTTCTCAAGAACTCAAAATTAAATTGAAACTCTGAAACTTCTTGAAGTTTTAATGGTTCTCACTGAGGAAAATGACTGAGAAAGTGTTGCCAATTTCCAGTTAGTGCAGAACACTGGAGGCAGTGATGACAGCTGGGCACAAACAAGTCAGTGCTGTCTCTGGTGCTGAGCACACCTGGATGTGTTTTAGGAATGCCAAGGGCCAAGCCCTGAGCCCCAGCCCCTGGCCAGGCAGATGCTGTCCCTCCCTCCTTGCCCAGGGCTCTTCCCGGGATGGGCACTGGCATGTGGGGATGTGCAGTGCCAAGGGCAGGAGCATGGGGCGGCCCCTGCCAGGCTGCTGAGCAGGGACAAGGAGGCAATGAGGCCCCAGCCCTGCAAGGGTCACTTGTCTCCTGCTCCTGCCTCAGGCCCAGGCCCAGCAGCCATGGCCAAAGTGCTGCCCAAGTTGGCTCTGGCAGGGCTGGCTTGCAGCTGCTGCCCATTCCTGTGCCCTGTGCAGCCCAGGCTGTCCCACGGTGTCCCTGCCCTGCGCCTCTGTCCCTGCAGGCTGTCGGCATCCCCCGGCTGCCCCACCTGGCTGGGCCCTTCCTTTGCTGACAGCTCTGCCTCCTGCCTGCCTCTGCCTGCCCACACAAAGCCTTGAGCTGCTTCAGGCTCCTTCTGGGGGATGTGCTGCACCACAGCCCTGCCCTGGGAGGGAAATTCCTTTGTCCTTCTGTCCAGTCCTGATCTCCTCAGTGGCAATTTACTTTAAGTTTTTCCATTTTTCTTCCTGTTTACTATTATATTAATAAGATCCACATCTCTGAAGCCTCCCTTCAATGCCTCCCAGGGCTCTCCTCTGCTGTCCTCCGTCCCGACCCCACTGAGCACAGAGCTCCTCTGTCCCTTTACAGTGCTCATGTGCTCTAGGCCATGGGTGCCTGGACAAGAAGGATGGTTCTTTTCTACAAGAAGGAAACCACAGAGCACCAGAGTTTTGAAGGCCGATCAGAGGCAGCCTCAAGGAGGCCAAGGCCAGCCAGACCTGTTTGTCTTCAGAGCTTTTGTCTGGGAGCAATCCTTGGATAGACAGAGTTTGGGACGCCAAATCCTAGTTTTTTCCATGAGCACCTGGACAAGAAGGACAGTTCTTTTCCATAGGAAGGAAAGTACAGAGCCCAAGTATTTCACAGGCAGGTGAGAGCTGGCCCTCAGGAAGCCAAGGGAACCTAGACAGTCCTGGCAGCTTTTGTCTGGGAGCTATCCTTGGATATAAGGAATTTTGGAGGCAGATTCCCAATTTTGGTCAGAGACACCTGCATCGAAAGATGTTTTTTTCAATGGAAAGGGAAGCACATTCCTCCAGTGTTTTGAAGGCAGATGAGAGGTGGCCCCCAAGATGCCAAGGCCATCCAGAGGAGTCTGTTCTGGCACATTTTATATAGAAAGAATCTTTGGATTTAATGAAATATAGAGATAAAATCCTAATTTTGGCTAAGAACACCTGGAGGAAAAGGAGAGTTCTTTCCCACAGGAAGGAAAGCACGGAACTCCAGAGTTTTAAGGGCAGATGAGAAGCAACCTTTAACATGCAAGGTCAGCTGGACCAGTCAGGCCAAGCCAACCAGACCTCCTTGGGGCCCTGCAGCACCACAATTGTCCCTGGGTTCCATAAGCCCCCATAGTATCAAAAAAGATCTTTGTTTTCATGAGGCCCAGTGACACCACAAGCAGAGGTCTTGGTTTTGAAGATGTGGGAATATGCTCTGAGCCCAGTGCCCATGGTGCTGGTCTCTTCCTGCCGAATTTTCTTGATGAATTGGCAAACCAGCTGTAGAAGAAGGGCAAGAAGCCAGGGATGTTGCAGGGAATGCTCCAAGCACGGTGCCAGCAGGCCCAGCCCAGGTGGGGATGGCTGCAGGTACCTGCGCTGTTCTGCGGAAGAGGCCACGGGCAGGGTCCTGCTCCAGTGTGCGCTGCAGGGCTGCACCTGGCAAAGAGCGAGCGCAGCCAGAGCTGAGGGGCTGCGGGAGAGGCCGGAGAGCACGGCCCAGCCCTGCGCTGCCCAGGCAGGGACAGCCCCGGGATGCCCAAGGGGATGGAGCACGGCCCCTGTGGGGTGTCTGCCCGGCCCCTCTTCCATCCTGTCCGTGGGAATGGGATGGGATTGGGTGGGATGGGATAAAATGGGGTGGGATGGAATGGTGCCAAGTTGGCTGCGGGCACCAACCCTGTGGCCCCCCTCTGCCACTCACCCTCCTGCGGCAGCTCAAACGGCACCACCTCTTTGGTTTCATGTGCTGAGGAAGCTCCAGGGCCTTCTTCCTCCTCTTCCCCCCAGGCCACCTTGGGTGCTTTCAGGAGTCTCTGCTCCATGATAATGACTGATTTTGTGCGGGCACCTGCAGAAGAGAAGCCTCGGGAAAGCCATGGGTCACCAAGTCCTGTAGTCTGGCCTCGAGGTCAGCTGCAGGAATAACGCCTTGGAAAGGCTCTGGGTCAGACAGGAACGAGTGCGCTGTGCGGGGGCTCCTCACAGCACCGCTTTATCCCGTTCTGCCCCGTTGTGTGTTCCCAGCAGCTGGGCAAGCTTCTATTTCCCACGTGTAAAAAAAGGGCCCTTGGTCACCGGGTTCCGTTCCATGGCACAGAGACCGTGCTGCAGCGTGCCACCCAGGGCCCTCGCACACACTGCCTTCTGCCCTGGGCCTGCCCCCAGCCCAGCCAAAGTGGCCCAGCTTGGAAGGAATGCCTGGCCCCAGGTGTCTAAGACAGCCCGCACAGGATCTTTAGGAAGGGCTCAGACCATCAGCAAACGCTGCCTGGCTCTGCGGGCTCAGTCCTATCCCCATATCTTTCCCTGAGAGCATTTGAATTTCTAAATGAGAATCATTTGAAGGGAGGGCCTTCTGCCTTCATTAGCCAACACCTCTCTCTTCAAACCAAGACAATTGTTTACCATCTTGCAGATGCGCAGTTCCTGGGGAGCCCCGTTTTACACCAGGGACCTGGAGAACCATTCCCAGCAATTGGGAAAATCCTAGGTGGAACATCCACCCATAGACGAGGTCTCCAAATGTGCCCCGAAATTTGGTCCAGCTCTTAGAGGCCTAAAAGAGCAAGTCCAAGTGACTTGATGATATTTTTAGCCCAGAAAGCCCTGCAGCTGATGGCACACTTCACAGTCAGCAGGGGACACAGCTAGGCCAAAGCCCAGACCTCTGCTGGGAGCCTTTCTCCTCAAATACCCTTCAGACAAACCTCCATGCAAGTCAGTTGGGAAAGTTTCTTTAAACGATCCATTTCTGGCACATGACTACACAGGGTTATGGGAAAGATTCTAAAGCAGCTGCTCTGGAGTCAAAGAGCCAGCACTAAGAGTCCTTGTCATCTATTTGTAGCTAAATCCCACTTTGGGGGATTTGAGGGAGTTTGGAACAAGCTAGAGAGCACACCTCTGAGTTTTTTAGATGATGCCGTTGCATTTTCTTCTCTTCTACATAGACAGGAAGGGTGAGTTTGTCTCACATCTGCACTGCATGGCTCACAAGGCCGCAAGACTTGTAGTTACAAGAGCTTTGAAGGATTTCTTGGCCAAGAAGACACTGCCAACAAGGATATTTATGTTTTGCAGACAATCCTTCAATATTTCATCTTAGGGACTCATGCTACAGTGTAAGCTTCCTTAGCCAATCATGTTATGACACACAAACCTACAGCACTGCATCCTAAGCTTCTTGTTTACCATTGTAACTACTTGTATTTTTTCTAGATCTTCAGCCCTAAAACTCTAAACTTTCCTCCACTTCAACCTTCCTCCCCGTGTCTCTGCTATAATAAACTAGAAATCTTCATTCTCGCTTCTAGCACCTAAGTTTGGAAGCCCTTTCCAAGGTCTCCGATCAAATCCTGTGTTTCATTCTAAGCTTTGCTGACAAGACCAAAGGTCTGAGATTTCCCTGCATTTGCGTTTCCAACAACACTGATGCTGTTAGTTCCAGAGTGCCCAGGATCCCTCTTGCAAGTCAACTCTGGCAGGAACAAGGCGGCTGCCAGGGGGCTGCTTGTGGCCTCTGACAGCCCATTGCTCAGGGCTTGCCACCGCCCCAGCCCCTCAGGGGCTGCCCCAGCCCGGCCAAGCTGCCCGGCAGCAGCGCCGCAGCCCCACAGCCGCTCCAGAGCAGCCCCATCCAGAGGCACCTGGGAGCCCTCAGCACGGCAGCCAGCACCACACGGGCAGGAGGATACAGAGGGTGGTTCCTTCCTGGCACAGGGCTTGTGGCCATCTCCAGGCACCGCTCTGGCAGGGATCTCCGCAGCCCCGGGCCCTGCCCACCCGCTCTGTCACCAGCACAAAGGCTTCAGCAGTACCACCACAGGACAAGGGGCTTCTGGCCATTTTCCTTTGACCACTGCATGCCTGGGCAGCTGGCTGAGCCAAGGTACCTTTCTCCCCCTCTTCCCCTATGCCCTGCAGACCCTGGGTAGCAAAAGAAAGCTCCTGGGAGTCTGTGTATTATAACACTCTATATTCATATACTAAAAAAAAAAAAAAACAAAAAGAAGAAAAGAACAATCTTGAAGAAATGGAAAATTCCCGCTGGCTCAGGTGGCCCCAGCAGACAGAGCCTCTGGCATCAGCTCTCTGCAGAGCTGCAGCAGCGCAGCCAGCCGAGCCCCGACAGACGAGGCCGTGTCCTCCATGTCCTGCGGAGGTGATCTTGCAGCCTCTGGAAGAGGGAATATCGCTCATTCTGCAGTGCCTGGAGGCCATACAGTGTTTCTAGTGCCAGGTCCGACACGGCACTGCTGATGTCCTTGGTCAGAATTTCAAGGGCTGCAAGAGAGAGGGACAGAGCCACGGTCAGATCCCGGATCTGCGGGGAGCCGAGAAGAGCCCCCTGCCAGGGCCATCCCAGCCGGCTCTGGCCATGGCCAGGAGGGAGCAGGGACCAAGGGCTTCATTGCTTCCTTGGAGCAGCAGAAAATGGAGATGCCCAGAGGTATTTTGCACTGCTGCTGATCCCACTTGGAGCCCAGCCCTCTGCAGAGTCCCAGCGGGAACCTGAGCCCAGCCCAGGTACCTCCCAGAGTCTCCTGGAGATTCTCTCTGCATTTGATCAGGCTTGCATTCCCCAGCAAGTCCCCAACAAAACCTCCTGTTCTCTTGGGTTAGAACAGGCACAATGAAAAACTCAGCAATGGCACAACTGCCCAGCCCACAAGGAAAAGTAAGAACAAGTTGCCAAGGAATCCAAACATTTGTCTTGCTTTGCTGCAGAAGTCGTGCTTCACTCACAGTGTGGAAAGCCAAGAGAAGCTGCAGTTGGGGGCACATCTTGTGACAGAAGCTGCGCCTCGTTCTCCAGGAAAGGTTCTTGAAAAGGGCAGACAGGACTGTGGAGAAGATTCCTGGGGAATTGAAACAGCTTTCCAGAGGTGAAATGAAAATGGAAAGGAACAATCTGAGATGTTTTCCTCTATTTATTCCTATGCTCCCCCTTTCCATGTTGCACTGCTTCTCCATGCCATGAACTCCAAATGCATCTCACCTCTCAGATTGGTGACTTAGTGAGTTTTAGACACTGCAAAATACCATGAGCTACACCCAGTTTGCCTTGCCCTGGTTTTGTTGGAAAGCAATGCTGGAGCCATCAGTGCAGTGCTCGGGTCGGGCACGAATCCTGCAGGCAGGGAATGTGCCCGGCAGTGTCTGAGCCTCAGCAGGGACAGTGCACAGCAGCGAGCGGGGCATTTGCTGTGCCCTGTGCAGGAGTCAGGACTCTGGATCTGGGCTCAGCACGGCGAAGTTGCCGTGTTTGAACAGACTCAGGGGCTGCCCCGAGGGCAGCGAACGGGAGAGTTCCTGGCTGGGAGAGGCCCCAGCAAAAGAGGGGATCTTGTCCCTCCTCGAGGCCCTTTAAGGGTCTCCAGGCCCCTTTGAAGTGGAGGTTTTATCTTTTGCGGGTTTTTCGGGGGGGATCCCACCACTCCAAGGGTGTTTTTTCCTTTCCATTTTAGGGTGTTTGTGGGGCCGCAGCCACACAAGCCCCTTTCAAGGGGGGATCATGACAGCTTTAATTGGCATTTTTATGGGGCCCCCACTCCAAGCCCCTGTAGGGGATGTTTTGCCTCCCAGGGTGGATTTTTGGGGTTCTCTCTACCATCGCCGCTTTAAGGGCCCCACTATGGTCGGGTCCCACTATAAGTCTCCTAGAAAGGGCAACACTGCTCCCATTGATTCCGACAGTGGAGCCTGGGAGGGGGAGTTGGAGATCCTGGGAATGTTGGGGGTCCCAAGGGGGTTTGGGGGTCCCGGGAGGGTTTGAGAGTCCCTGGGTGATGGCAATGGGGACTCAGTGCTGGGTATAAACTGTTGTGAGGGGTTCCTGGGGAGGTTTTGTGTATACCGGGGATTTTGGGGGGTCATGGTGGATTTTTGGGGGTTCCCAAGGAGGGGGTTTTGGGCATCCAAAGGGGGGATTAGGCGATGCCAGGGGGAACCCAAGGCTGTTTTGGGGTACCTGCCAATGACAGAGATGGGGATCCCGTGCCAGGTATGAACCTTCTCAGGGGGATCTGGAGGGATGTTGGGGGACCTCCTGTGGGAATTTTGATGTCCTGGGAGGGTTTGGGGGGATCTGTATGGGGTTTTGTGGTGTTGGGGAGCTTTTGGAGAGCCCAGGGATGATTTTGGGGTGTTCCAGGGGGTTTGGGGGTCCCAGGAGGTTTTGGGGTACCTAGGCAATGCTGGTGACAGAGCTGGGACCCCGTGCTGGGAATGAACCCCCTCACTGAGCACAGGCAGCGTCAGCGTGTTCAGGGGGATCCTGGGGGCCCGGGGGGTCACCCCAACCCCCAGGGGACCCCAAATGCAGAGGGACCCCCAAACTCCCCTCAGCGCTGGATCTGCTGCAGGCAATGGGCACCAGCACTCAGCCCCCAGCCCCACCATCACAGTGGGGCTGTGGAAGAAATCTGGGGGGGCACGGACAGGTCGGGGGGGACCCCCCAAAATCCTGGGAATGGGGGACCACAGGGGAACTCCCAGGAATCCCCATGTGCGGCTTATGGGGGACCCAGGAGGAGTTTGGGGGGGGCTGGCTGGGACATGGGGGACCCCCAGAAGTCTTGGGAGGGTGAACCCCAGGAAGGGTTTGGGGGGAAGCGGATTGGAGCCTCCAGACGCCGAATCCGATGAGGAGAACAACGCCGATGGCAGCGCGGACAGACCCAGGGAGCACCAGGGTGAGATTCCCGCTGGATTCCGGCTCTGGAAAGCACGGCATGGTGAGGCGGGGAGGGGAACCCCCATCGCGCTGCTCCACATTCCCAAAGGGAGGAATAGGGGTCAGGGGGTCTCTGGGTGAAGGAAAATGGGGCTCTGGGGGCTGGGAGAGGGGGGATGGCCGGGAAGGGGGTGCGGGTTGTTGGTGCTGGATAAGGGGGCGCAGGGTGGAACCCATGCCCGGGAATGGGGGTGCGGGGGGATGGCGGCGCCAAGGAATGGGCGTTCAGGGCCCCTCGGTGCTCCGGAACGGGCGATCACAGAGTCCCGGTGCCGGGGGTCCCCCTCAGCTCTCGCCGCCCCCCGGGGCCCAGGAGCGCCCCCAGCCCCAGCGCTGGAGCCATCGCGCTGCTCTGCTGCGGCCCCGCCCCCTGAGCCGCCTCCGGCCCCGCCATTGGCGCCGCTCTTTGCTGCCCGCCAATGGCGGCCCGAGTCTTTGGTGGCGTCACCGGTCGCCGGGCAAAGGGAGGCCTGGGGGTGAGGGGTCCCCGGCTGGCCGGGAATGGGGTCCGGGGGTCCCCGGGCTCACGGAAACGGGGGATCCAGGGGCTGCCAGAGGAGGATACCCGGGAAAGGGGGTGCAGGGGGTGTGGGGGCAGGATAAGGGAGTGCAGGGGGTCCTGCAGCTGTGGAAGGAGATGCGGGGGGTCCCAGTGCCCAGGAATGGGCATTCAAGGGGGTCCCCGGGGGGCTCCCCAAAGCCCCTGCCGGGGGGCAGCAGGAGCTGGCTCAGGAGCTCTGGGCAGAGAAAAGGGGGTGACCCCGGCTTGGGGGCACATTGGGGACTCACACACGCCCCCGGGGGTCGTGTCCCCCCCCTGACCTTGTCCCGCAGGGGAGGCCCAGCCCCAGCCCGGGCAGACGAAGCCCCCGAGCCCCGGCAGCATCTTGGGGAGCGTCCGGGGCCGGGAGGGGCAGGATCCGGGAAACGGCGGCGGCTGCGGGGCCGCGGGTGCCTGGGAACCGCGAACGCGGCGTTGGCATCTGTGACAGCGGCGCGGCCTCAGCTGCCCGAGAACGCGGCCCTGGCTGGGTGTGCGCAGCCGGGGCTCCTGCAGGCGGCTTCCCTGGGCGATTCGCCAAGGGAATTGTTCGCGGAGCATTGGCCTGCGCAGGGAATTCCTAAAGGTGCAGAGCATTGGCCTCTGCAAAGTTCTTACACCTGCAGAGCATTGGCCTCTTTGAAGATTTCATCAACGTGCAGAGCATTGGCCTCTGCCAAAGGTTCCTGAATTTCCTTTGAAGGTAAAGATTGACTCAAGTTGAGCTTTTTGGTTTTGTGTCATCTGCACTCTGAGAGAGAATGGCAAAGGGAAATATAGGATGGGATAGGGCCCGTCTTCTGGTGCAGCAGTTCAGTGGTTTGCCCAGCTGAGTGGATGAACAATATATGCTCTACTGATTGTGCTTTTTTTTTGCAATGAAGAAATGCAACATTTTCTAAATGTACTGGTCTATACATTTTTTTTTTCCTATAGTGATTGCTTAACTGCTTAAATGTGAACGAGTTCTGTTCAAGTTTCAGTGGGTTGTTATCATCTGGTTATTAAAATTATTAGGGACACGCCTCTGAATTGCTGCAGCAGCCTGGCTGCCCTCAGCTGACATTCTGACCAGAAGCCTTGTGAGTTCACCCAGCACATCAGAGAACCCACACAACAGGAATTCCATCCTTGGGTAGGGGATGGGGTTTCACTATGTCAGGTTGCACAAAGCTCCTGCTCCTGGACAATTCCTGGGATGGCACATCCACTTCTCTGGAGAAACAGTTTCAGTTTTGTTCCACTCTCATCATTGCAAATTATTTCCTCCTTCTAACAAATGTAAATCCCGCCTCATTCACATTAGAGATATTGACCGTGTTCTGCCACTGCAAGATTTGCCTGAAAATAGCTTTGACCTCTATTTTCCCATTTTCACAGACCTTGGAGGGGACCCAAAAACCTCCCAAGATGGGGTTTTGAGGCCTCATTAATAACCAGCAGGTGCAGGCTGCAGGCTCTGGGCTCAGAGGGGTGGAGACTGAGGACAGAACAGGAGCAGCCTGGCAGGGGCTGAAGGGTGGTTTCAGAGAGGCTGGAGCTTTTCTTCCTGGAGGATATAAGCATGAGAAGGAAATAATGGCAGCAAGGGCAGCTGGGGAGGTCCAGCCTGGGCAGCAGCAGAAAGGAATTTCCCTGCCAGAGCCTGGAGCAGCCCCAGGCTCTGTGTGGGCAGGCAGAGGCAGGCAGGAGGCAGAGCTGTCAGCAAAGGAAGGGCCCAGCCAGGTGGGGCAGCCGGGGGATGCCGACAGCCTGCAGGGACAGAGGCGCAGGGCAGGGACACCGTGGGACAGCCTGGGCTGCACAGGGCACAGGGATGGGCAGCAGCTGCAAGACAGCCCTGCCAGAGCCAACTTGGGCAGCACTTTGGCCATGGCTGCTGGGCCTGGGCCTGAGGCAGGAGCAGGAGACAAGTGACCCTTGCAGGGCTGGGGCCTCATTGCCTCCTTGTCCCTGCTCAGCAGCCTGGCAGGGGCCGCCCCATGCTCCTGCCCTTGGCACTGCACATCCCCACATGCCAGTGCCCATCCCGGGAAGAGCCCTGAGCCTTCCCAGAGGGAGGGAGGGACAGGATCTGCCTGGCCAGGGGCTGGGGCCCAGGCCTTGGCCCTTTGCATTCCTCAAACACATCAAGCTTTGCTTAGCACCAGAGACACGTTTCCCTTGCTTGTCCCCAGCTGTCATCACTGCCTCCAGTGTTCTGCTCTAGCTGGAACTTGGGGACACTTTCTCACTTGTGTCCTGACAGGGATCTCTTCAAAGTCCAAGAGACTTCAGGGTTTCAATATAACTGAGTTCTTGAGTGTTCTATGAGATCACAGAGCTGCATGTGTCATCACATAGTAGGATGTGAGACCATAGAGCAGACTCTGCCATCATAGAGTGTGGCTCTGTGGCATCAGAGAGTGGGTTGTGACTTCACTGGGTGGCTGTGTAACATCATGGACCAGGCTGTGACATCACAGAACAGACTGTGACATCACAGTCTTTTATGACATCACAGCACTGCTGTATGACGTTACAGGGTAACTGAGTTAGCTGTGTGACATCACAGGAGCTGTGTGACATCACAGGTGATGTATGACATCACAGGAGCTGTGTGACATCACAAGGGGGCTATGTGACATTAAAGGAGCTGTGTGAAGTCACTGAGGACGTCAATCCTGCCCAGCCCCCCCTCACAGTTTACTCCAGAGAAATCCAACCCTGTTCATGCACAGTGGGGTCTCCTGTCCCCCCGGGTCCCCCTCCGCCAGTGTCACAATGATCCCTACATTCCATGGAGCCACACACCTCTATTCCATGTGTGCAATGCCAGCTCTGTGGCCCCATGGAATGGAGGGATCATTGTGACACTGAGAGGCCCCATGAAATCAAGGCTCCATTGTGACATTGCAGGGCCTCCTGTCATCAGTGGTCCATTGTGATGATTGGGAACCAAACAAGACCATTGTGGCACTGCAAACCCCCTGTGCCCAAAGGTCCATTGTGACATTGCAGGGCTCATGGAATAGAGGAGTCATGTGACACTGTGGGGCCTGGGGAACCACGGAGACCATTGTGACACTGCAAGGCCTCATGGAATTGTTGGGACCATTGTGACACTGCAAGGCCTCATGGAATCCTTGGCACCATTGTGACACTGCAAGGCCTCATGGAATCCTTGGCACCATTGTGACACTGCAAGGCCTCATGGAATCCTTGGCACCATTGTGACTCTGCAAGGCCTCATGGAATCCTTGGCACCATTGTGACACTGCAAGGGCTCATGGAATGCAGTGCCCCTTGGTGCCAAGATCATCAAGAATTCGGTTGTCTCTTCTGCTAATAAAACACTGGGGCTCCGTGCTTTCCTTCCTATAGAAAAAGAACTCTTCCTTCTTCTCCAAGCATCCATGGCCAAAACTGGGATTTTACCTCCAAATTTCCTTATGTCCAGGTATTGTTCCAATAGGAATGTTGCCAGGACAAGTCTGGCTGGCAGTGGTTTCACAAGGGTCAGCTCTCATCTGTCCCCAAAACAGTGGGGAAGGCTCCGTACTCTCTTTCCTATGGGAAAAAAATGTCCTGATTCTCCAGGTGCCCATGGCTGAGATCGAGCTTCCACCTCCAAAATTCCCTAAATCCAAAGACTGCTCCCAGACAAAATCTGCCATTCCAGTCTGATTGGCCTTGGCCTAGTGAGGCTCTCACCTGCCTTCTAAACACTGGGGCTCTGTGCTTTCCTTCCTATGGAAAAGAACTGTCCTTCTCCGCCAGGTGCCCATGGCTAGAATTGGGATTTCACTTCCAGCATTCCCTGTTGTGACAGACTGGAGGAGATTGTTGGCTGGAAACATTTTGTGTGTGGGGAGGAAGGGGCAGGTCCAGCCTTGTCCTGCCCTGGAACCCCAATCCCCCCAGAGCCTCTATCCCAGCCCAGCAATGGCTGCCAGTCCCTGGCACAGCACAGGCAATGCTCCACAGCCACCTCTGCAGCCCCAGCCCAGCTCCTGAGGGACCAAATGAGCCCAAGGCCCACCTGGGGGAAGGGCCAGGAAGACCAAGGGTATTGAAGGCTGACCACAAGGCAGGCACACATCTTGACTCTACCTCTTCTTGGAATTTCCATCTGAACATAGCTGGACTCCAGGGACTGGCAGCTGTGTGTGTGCTTCTCTAATATTTTTTTGTTTCTTTCTCTCTTTCTGTGTCTTCTTCTAATTTCCTCTTCTTGCAAATTTTGATTAACTTAAAATTGAATAGGCTTAGAGTTCATGAAGTTGAATGGGCCAAGTCAATGTAATGAGAAGTGTTTCTTTTTCATTGAATGTCATATTAAAGATTTTGCCAAAGTTTCTGTGATTTTCTAAAGTTCCCAGTAAAGACTGTTTTGTTGTTTTGAGCTCCTGAGTATCTCTTGTTGGGATTTCTCCAGGAAGTCCAATTCAGAATACAGAAACAATTGTAATTCCTTTTAAATATCTCCTTGACAGAGTTTTCTACTGGATGGAAGTCAGGGCTTGTGTGTCCTGCTTGGCATAGCCCAGGCAGGGCTTTCCCAGCCACATTCCACACTCCATTTCCCAGCTGGAGCCGCTGGTGCCTCTGAGTTGTGCTGCCCCAGCCCCAGGGATACTCTCCTTGTCTGCCCATTCCCCCACGGTCTCTGGGCAGGGATGGCCTCAGTGGGGGCTGCTGACATCCTCAGCACCTTGGAGGCTGCTGCTGAATTTTCCTGTTCCAGAGGCTTGTTCAGCCTTCAGCTCTTCAGTGCAGGAATCCAGTGTCCCAGGGCTCATTGACATTCAGAACAGCTAAACAAACCAAGCCTCTGGGAATAATTTGATTTAATTAATAATTTGTTCAAATCAAACGAGTGGTTAATTAGTCAGATTTCAGAAGCCAATTCAATGTGAATACCCTGAATTTAAAAAAACAGCAAGAAAATATATTTTTAGGTCCTGTAATTTTTTTTTACTAGTAATTCATTGAAATGTGCAATCTCCAATTGATATTGAATCCAAGTACCTCCTCATGCAGTTTGAATGGATATGAAAATCAAAACCTTTCATGGCTGACAATGAATCAGACTCTGTCCCTACCCCCACCCCACCATTTTCCCCATCCAAGGCTGGCACTCAGAGCAGCCTTGTGCAAATCTGAGCTCCCTCCAGCCCACACGTGACCTAGCCAACAGACCACAGTTGAACAGGATATAACTTAGTAAAAATTACTATATTAAAATAACAATCACACAATTACAAACTCTTCCCTGAACTATGTGCAATGTCCCAGCATGTCTGATGAGTCCACTGTTCACAACTGATTGGCATACTAAAATTAATTTTTGACTAATGTGGTTCTGTGATAGATATAAACACAATTGAGTTCTTTTATCAGGATTCTTGTCCTGGACTGAGGACAGAACAGCTCAAACAATTCCTGATTTGCAAATCTATCAGTGGTGGATGGAGAAGCGGGTCAGGCTGCTCTTGGTGTTGAGGAAATGCTGAAAGCAGCCTGACTCATTTCATCTGCTCATGCCCTGGCTGATCTCCCCTCTTTCCCCTTCCACCCATTGGCTTTTGTCTCCCCCCAGGCCTCCTGTGAAGGGCCTGGCTCTGTGTTCTCCATCCCCTCCTCGCTGGCACTGCCAGGCTGGCATGAGGAGCCCCTCAGCCTTCCCTGCTCTGGGCTGGACCAGCCCAGCTCCCTCAGCCTCTGCTCACAGCCCAAGGGCTCCAGCCCCACCTTGGAGGCCCTTCCCAGACCCTGCTCCAGCTGCCAGACATCTTTCCTGCCCTGGGCAACCCAACCTAGGCCACAGTGACCTGGATAATCCCAGTCCTTGCTGTCCTGGTCACACAGCCCTGGCCCCTTGTCCCCATGTCAGGCTCTGGGGTGGATCCTGTGGAACATCCTTTGGTGGAGGCTGTGGCTCCAGGTGGGCCAGGGGGATCCCGGGGGACAGGGACCCTGCTGGGCATGAACAGCATTGGACTTGTTGGGAAAAACTGTGAGGGGGAGCTGGGGCAGAATGACCAACCCAGTGACCTGACACAGCCCTGCTGGGATGTCACACAGCCCCTCTGGGATGTCACAGCCTGCTCTGTGATGTCACAGCCCATTCTCCAATGTCACACAGCTGGTCTCTGTTGTCACAAAGGCAGACTATGATGCCATGGCTGCTCGATGACCTCACCTAACCCACTCTGTGATGTCATAGCCCACTCTGTGACCACATGGTACCAGATGATAAATTGTCTTCACCAGGTGAGCTCACACCTGGAGCTTGTTCTCCACAACCCCAGGCCTGTGGAAGCCACACAGTGCCCATTGTGTGAGAAGGGGAACTGGAAGTTCAGCAGCCTCAGTGTCCTGCCAGCTCAGCCAGGCCCACGGGAACATTGGGGTCCACGACCACCAGGGACCACCAGGGAGACCCCCAGGAGCGGAGAATGCATGGGTAAACGGGAGGGGAAATATATTAATGATTTCAGGGAAATGATTATCATATGTATTTTTAGTCCAGGACAATCAATGAATATGTATGCAAAATACAGAATATAAACAGAAACTTTCCTGTACTCAGCATGCACAGCTTTGGGAGGAGCTCTCCCCCGTGCATCCAGCTGAATAAAGAATGCTGCTTCTTAATGCTACATTGGGGTTAAGGAATTTTCTGTTTTACTAAATTTTTCGTAGCACTCCCACTGCCAAGGAAAGCTCTGTCTGCTGCTGTTCACAAACAGAGAAGGGCTGGTGGCAGATGTGGGGCTCGGAGGCTGCCTGGGGCAAAGTGACCATGAAATAATGAAGTGTTCAATGTTCTGTGAAAGAGGGAGGGGCAGCAGCAAAACTTCTGCACTGGAAATAGGAAGGGCAGACTTTGGCCTGTTTAGGCTGCAGATTTGGGGAATACCTAATCAGGTACTGATTGCTTTAAGGGAAACAGCCCTTAACAACTAAGGGATCCAGGAAGGACGGACACATTTCAAGAAAGTAATCATAAGGGGGAAGAAGCAGGCTGTCCCAGTGTGGCAGAAGATGAGCTAGTGAGGAAAATGACTGGCCTGGCTGCCCATGGAGCTTTTCTGGAGACTCAGGGTTGGAAAAAGGACCAGCAACTCAGGAAGTCTTTCAGGATGTTGCTGGGTCATACAGAAAGAAAAGCTGAGAGTTGAAAACTCTATTAAAACTTAACCTGGAGGGTTCTGCAAAAAGAATAAAAATGTTTTTATAAAAAAGTAATAGCAAAAAGGAGGAGTAGGAGAACCTCTACTCTTTATTGGTTGCAGAGGAGAATATAGTAACACAAGATAAGGAAAAGGCTGAGCTACTTTACCCCTAGTTTGTTTCAATTTTCAGTATTAGGGGAGGATATCCTCAGGAAAAGTGTTCTCCTGAGCTGGTAGATGGGCACAGGGAGCAGAACAGCTCCTGGAACCCAGGAGGAAGCAGTGGGTGACCTGCTGAGCCTCTCAGATGCTCACAGGTGAATGGGATCAGACAGGATCCATCCAAGGGCAATGTGGGAGCTGTGGATGATCTCCCCAAGCTGCTCTCCATCATTTACCATCAGTCCTGGCTCAGCAGGGAGCTCCCAGAGGACTGGAGGTGCCAGTGTGAGCCCATCCCCAAGAAGGGCTGGAAGGAGGATCTGGGGACCTCCAGGCCTGTCAGCCTGAGCTGGGTGCCCAGCAAGGTTATGGAACAGATCACCCTGAGTGCCATCACAGGGCACCCACAGGATGGCACTCGCAGGGCACTCCCAGCTGATGGGAACAAACTTTCAGGCTGCCTGCAGAGGCCAGGACAAACCTGGGTGGTTTCCCTGCCATCCCCCAGCCCTTGCTGGCCCCAGGGGCTGATGGCATTTGTGCTCCCTCAGGTTCATGTCCCCACACCAACAGCATGGGGGTGCTCCCCCTGCTGTGTGCAATGCAAACAGGGGCTGCTGAGCCAGTGCTGCCACGTCTGTGCCTGCAAGGATGGGGCCCCTGTGTGAGCTGGGGGAGAGGCCAGGGCTGCAGAGGGGGGATGTTGTTGGCAGCTCCATGAGGACGCTCTGGGACGCTGCCCTGGGCTGTGCAGCGCACTGGGGATGGATCAGCCCCTGCTCTGCTGTTCCTTCCCATCTGCCCCAGGGCCCTTGCAGAGCACCAGCTGTTGCTGCCCTCAGCTGCCATGGCAACCCTGGGACACAGCGCTTCCAGGGCTGTTCCAGGTACAATTGCAGTGACACTCGGTGGTGCCACCAGGTGCCATGGCAACGGCCACATGGACCTGTTCCTTGGTTTGGTGCCATGGCAACCAGTGCCCGGCCTCGTTGTGATGGTTGGTGGCCATGGAAAGCTGCCCTGGCCCCGTGCTCAGGGCTGGTGTCAGTGCCCAGAGCCAGAGGGGATCCCTTGCTGGGGGCTGTGCCATGGCCGCCTGCCCTGTGCCGCGCTGGCCGCTCAGGCACCAGGAACCAGCAGCCACCGGCACTGCCAGGGCCAAAGGCCAGGTCAGCCAGACAGAAAGGGGCAGGGCTGGGCACTGTTTCCATGGCAACCGGCACTGGGGGGGACACCTGGGTCACCTGGCCTGGCAGTTGCCATGGAAACCCCCGGCAGGGACTGAGGGCACAGCCCCTGGCACTGAGACACTGCTGGGCCGGGTGCTGAGCACAGCGCTGAGCACGCAGAGATGGTTTTGTTCTTGCTGAGCTGCAGCACAGCCAAGGCCTGTCCTGCCCCTCGTCAGCCACGCTGGGGAGGGGCTGGGGCTGCGGGGGAGCTGGGCAGGGGACACAGCCAGGACAGGGGACCCCAACTGACCCCAGGCATAGCCCAGACCAGAGCACATCATGCTCAGGGTGTGAAGGGGGGAACAGGGAGGAAGGGGGGAATTTTGGAGGGAGGGTTTTTTCCTTTCCGGGTAACACTTAGGCAAGAGGGGGCCCTGTTTCACCAGTGAGCAGGGTCACTACCAAAGACACAGACACCAACTGAAGGAATTGTGTCATTTATATCATGCACAGCTGCAAAGAATTACAAAAGGATAAGCTCAGCAAAACACATCAACATTAACAAAGAATTACAAAAGAAACTCAGCAATCCATCATAACCCATCATTACATTTTGATGACCAATCCCTTGGTGAAACACTGGAGGTGTTTGTGGCAGACAAAGATTCTGGCTGACTATCAAGGTACACCTTACAAACATCAGGAGTACTTTAGTGACACCGTTCTTCATTCTTTTTTCTCAATCTCATTCCAATTAGGAACAAGAATTCTGTTGTCCACGGAGCCTGCACCTTTTTAATTCCAGAATAATGCCCCCAGGCCCTTTGCTGTTCAGCTTTCCCATGCTGTCTGTGGCTGACAAGGCTTGGGGGGGGCCCTTTCCCCTCTGGCTGGAAGGGGCCGGGTCCCAGGCCCTGAGGGGCACCCAGGCTCCTGGATGGAATTCCTGTGCAAGTCCCTCAGTGTCACAGCAGCCTTCAAATGGAGCCCTGTGGATCAGAGCATTTTCCAAAGGGGCCCTTGGGGCAAACAGGGAGATCTTGTCTGGCAGGATGTGTAAAACAATATCCTGGCAGATCTACTTGTTCTCACACAGAATCCTTGGCTGCAGGGACACATTCCCATTGTTCCTGCCCAGGGTTCAGGACTCAGAGTTGTCTTTCCTAGGAGCTGCTCCTTCAGCTGCCTCAGAAGGGCCTTTTGGCCTTGGGACCCACACTCTGGCTCCATTATTAGGGCTGCTGCATCCAAACCCTTTATCTCCACAAACGGTGGTGACTGGAGCTGGATCTCCTGTTTTCACAATCGTTCTTAATATTGCAAGATCAATAATTGTGCTACTCTGTCACGGGGTTGAATAATCCAATCCTGGTCACTATTCTTTAACAGAATTATTGTAATTTCTCCTGGATATTCTGCATCACTTCCTCCTGCCATGACAGGAACACTTTGCAAGGCCAAGCTCCAAGGGAGCAGTTACCAAAGCAAAGTGTCCTGGAGGAATCTGAATTCCTGTTTCAGTATTGATAGCTCTCATTTGCTTTGAATTTCTCCACATTAATTCCAATGCATGAAGGCCCAGCCCTGCAGCCTCTGGGCTGGCCCTGCCAGGGGCCATCACAGCCAGAACAATTTCCCAGGCAGCCCAAGTCTCACTGCCCATGGTTGGATTTGCAAACTGGGGGCAGCCGTGCACAGCCAGGGGGTTTCCATTTCACCAGTGGGCCATTGTGAAGGACATGGAGCACATCTGGGAGATGGGCTCTCCATGGGCAAAGATTCCATCTCCTCATTTTTTACACTGCTCTTTTAACAACCCGTTCAACCAGTCCTGCAGCTTGTGCATAGTCTGGTACCTGAAAAACCCTGCAGGCTTAATCACTGTATTTTTCACAGGAACAGACAAAGCACTCTGCATCACAGACTCAGCATACCCTGTAAAAATAGCCAATTTCCTCCCTTCCTCCTTTTTCCATTGTACACAATCTCACAAAGTTGGCCACTAACATTAAGGTCCTGGCCAATCCTGTTCTGTAGGGTATTTAGTGTTACATCCTTGAGCAGCCAAAGATACCAAATTAGTATTGTCAGCACTATTTCACATTATTCTTATTTTATATGTACATATTGCTATAGAAATATAGATATAGATATGTAGATATAGACACATATATATATAAATCTATAAATATTAACATGAAGGTCTTATTATCCTATAAATATGTATATACTTATTTATTATATTATTATTTCACTTGCACATGTGCATATGAGCTCAAGATTAAAACCTTCTTCTGTTGCTCCATGTGGGAGCATTCCAACAATAATTGTTCCTTCTGAAGGTGCTGTTTCCTATGTACTCTTAACAAATTCATCTTTGTCTGCCTAAACCCACAAGGTCTTTTCCTTTTCCATTTGCAATTTTTGGATGCATTTGAAGCCATTCAGGGGTGCAGCTTCTTTTACCCGACTGCCCCACTGCCCATACAGGGACCCAACCTCAGCCCACTCCAGAGCCAGGGAACTCCAGGGAAGGGCTTCCCAGCTGGGAATTTCTGATGGGACTGATTCCTCACATTTACACTGAACAAGTGACATTTTGTTGGGATCTGGCCAGACTGTGCCAGTTTAGTTTTACCAGTGGGCAGGGTCAGCACGAAAGACACAGACACCAGCTGAAGGAATCAGTGTCATTTCCTGCAGTTCAGGGAAGCAAAGAATCACAAAAGGAGCAGCTCAGCAATGCACCCAACCATCCCCACCACACATTGCCTGCAGTGATTAAGAAAGATCCAGCAGCATTTACCCTCAGCCTTTACCATCCCCCAGACCGACACAGCAGCTGGGGAAGCTTTCACAGCCAAGGGCTGCAGAGCCACCCCTGGGCACTGGGAATTCCTGCAGGCGCCTCCAGCCCCAGGTGAGGCTCCAACCCCGCTGGGAGAGGGCCCAGCTCTGACAGTGCTGAATGAACAAACTGACAGCACTGCTAGTGTGGCAACATCTGCTTTCATCCTCCTCTTGGGTCCCTCCCAAAGCCTGGCCAGGGCTCAAGGAGGAACCAAGGGAGCTGACTTTGACCATTCAGCCCCAAACAAGGCCAGATGTCAGATTTCATGGCCTTGTCTGGCTTCTAAATACACAAAGGTCAATACATGTCTCACTAATAAGTGGCTACATCTATTACAGGGCCTAATGACCATGCATATTTCATTAGGGAGCAGATACAAAGATAACCTTTGCTTGGAAGGTTCATCCAGAGGCCACCTTTGGCTCAGGGCCTGCTGTCCAGGCCTCACTCAGGGCTGGTGTCCAGGCCTTGGCACTTCAGGGACGCGGTTTAGTGCTGGGCTTGGCACTGCTGGGTGAGCGGCTGCACTGGGTGAGCTCAGAGGGCTTTTCCAACAGAAAGGATTCTGTGATTCCATGATTATATCCACTGCATTCAGCTGGGGCTATTTTAGCAGCATTACTTTGCTCCAAAAGTTCCTTCTTGCCCAGCTCCTGTGGCCTGAGGCTTCAGCTCCTTCAGCTCCTGGTGCTGAGCTGCTCATGCTGAACGAGACGGCTCGGAGAGAAGAACACAGTCCATGCAATTCCTTCTGGGATACAGAGAGGCGAGGCTGTGCAAACAGGAGCATTGTTTGCTGTGGCTTCCTCTCTGCCCTTCACGCCTTTCACTGCTTTGAACCAGCCAAGAGCTTTCTCCAAGAGCGCAATGGAGCAGCTGCTCCTGCTCCCAGGCCTGGCTCTCTCCAGTCTCTGCCCTTGCCTGGTTCTGTCCCTCTTGCTGTGCCCTCTGTTGCCCCAGGGCTCGCTGGCTGCTGCCCAGGACTGTGGCACTGGCACAGATCCAGTGCTCCAGAGCCTCCTTTCTGTGCCCTTGCAGCTGCCTGGGCACAGCAGCCTTTTCCATCTGGAAGCTCCCCATGGACAGGGAGTGCCCAGCTCCGTTCCTTGCACAGCCTCCAGGAGCCCAGGGCTGCCATCTCCAGTCCCTGCTGGCACTGGGGGCTCCCAGGTGCCTCAGGCTGCTGTGACACCGCTGCACACGGGAGGCAAGAGGGGCAGGGGCTGTGCTCAAAGTCAGCTCCATCTGCTGCTGCTGCTGCTGCTGTGGGGTCATTTGTGCAGCCCTGGCCCAGAGTCAGGGATCAGATCCTGCCAGTCTCTTCCAGCCCTGGCTGCTCAGAGTTTGGGCCTTGGAGCCTCAAGTGGCCAAAGGCAGCTGATGCTGGTGCCTCTGTGTGCCCATGTTCAGCAGTGCTGCTCCATCAGTCTGTGCCCAGCAACGGGGAAAAGCCTCAGCCCTGCAGGGCCAGGAGCTGCCGGGCTCTGCCTGAGCAGCTCAGCCAGCAGGAAGGGAGCTGCTCCACACGGGAACCAGGAGCAAAGGACATTCCTTTTATAGGACATGTTTTTTATTGAAAGGAAAAAAAAGGAAGAAGGAAAAAAATAGGTAAATTGTAAAAGATAAGAATAAAATCCAAGTTTTAGTGAAAAAATATAACATAATGTTAGTGAAAAAACCAAAACATAAGTGCAAAGTTACATTCTTTGCATTAAGAAGTAAATGATCTTTTAAAAAAGAGAACTCAGTTATTTCCATTGTAAATGTGCTGATGGCATGGATCCATCTTACTGACCTCAGCAACCTCTTAAAAGATTTTGGGCTTTGTTTCCAACATTGGTATTTGAAACTGTGGTCGAAGCAAGAGGAAATTGCTTTGTGCCCTTCCAGCTCCAAGCAGGACTGGGAATGGAAACTCTGTCAAAGCCCAAATCCCTTAGAATATGACCTTCCTTCTCAGCCTGGGAATGAGCTGCACATTCCTTTTGAAACTGTCAGGGATTTCAAAGAGAAACTAAGTCCCACTTACGGCTTTTTGCTCTGGTTTGGCAGTGCAGAAGGGCAATTCTCCATCCACCAGCTCCAGACTGCACTGCCTCAGGAGCACGGCCCACTCGCCAGCTTTGGCCCACTCGTGGCACTGCTAGAGGAGGAACAAAGTGCAGTTGCACAATTCCAGCCAGTCAAGAAGGAAGAATGGGACAGACAAAACATCCTGGGGAGATCCAGGTGTTCAGCCGGGACTGTGGAGAGTTTGGGTCCTTGCCAATTGGATGTGTGTCCCCAGCTGCAATCTCTGGGCCTGCAGCAGAGTCTCACTCACCTGCCAAAGCACAAAGCTCAGGCGCTGTGCTCACAATGGGCTCATCTGATGCAGAGCTGTCAGAGCAATGTGAGGGCAGAGCCAGCCCAGCTGGGCCCAGGGCTGAGCCCAGCAGAGCCCTGGCAGAGCCCAGAGCAGCCTCAGCACCCGCAGAGCCCGGCTGCAAGGAGAGAAACCGGAAAGTGCCCGTCAGCTGAGGGCTCCTGTGCCCTTGTGCCAAGGCCTGCGGTGCCCAGGCCATGCTGATTGTGCCCAGAGCTGTGCCCAGAGCTGCCCATCCCTGCTGCCTTTGGCAAAGAGCAGGAGGGCAGGACATGTGCCCAGCCTGCAGCCAGCCACGGCACATCCAGCCCTCAGCAGCTGCCCAGAGCAGGATGCTCCTGTGCTCGCTGCCAGCTCCCAAAAGCTCTGATCCCACCCTGCCAAGCACACAGGGACCCACCTCACGCCAGCCACATCTGCAAGAAAAGTTGCTCCCAAACCATGGCCCCAGCCTTCTCCAAGGGCATGGCCCATCCACGCCACAGCTGCTCCCCAGCACTTCCCCATCCACACTGGACCACCTGGAACGCTTCCTCTGGAAAAACAAACAACACATTATTGAAAAGAGATTAGATGCAAAAAGGGAAAACAAGGAAAAATGGAAAAACTCTTATCTCTGCAAGGGCCTTGAGGAAGGCCCAACTCCTACATGGTAGGGAAAAACCCAGCCATGGCTGAGGAAAGCCCACATTTTCTCTCTTCCCCCCTGCACTGCCCCCCAAAATCACGGTGATCCCAAAGCAAACAAGGGCTGCTTGTGGCCTCTGACAGCCCATTGCTCAGGGCTTGCCAGCGCCCCAGCCCCTCAGGGGCTGCCCCAGCCCGGCCAAGCTGCCCGGCAGCAGCGCCGCAGCCCCACAGCAGCTCCAGAGCAGCCCCATCCAGAGGCACCTGGGAGCCCTCAGCAAGGCAGCCAGCAGCACACGGGCAGGAGGATACAGAGGGTGGTTCCTTCCTGGCACAGGGCTTGTGGCCATCTCCGGGCACCGCTCTGGCAGGGATCCCCGCAGCCCCGGGCCCTGCCCAGCCGCTCTGGCGGCAGCACAAAGGCTTCAGCAGAACCACCACAGGACAAGGGGCTTCTGGCCATTTTCCCTTGACCACTGCACGCCTGGGCAGCTGGCTGAGCGCAAGCACCCTTTCCCCTCTTTGGGGCCTCACCACCCCTCAGCTGGCTGTGCTGCTGAGCACAAGCTTCCTTTTCACCCTTTCCTGCCTCTTGCCCTGCAGACCCTGGGCAGCAAAGAAAAGCTCCTGGCAGTCTGTGTATCATAACACATTCTAGAATTGAGTTATTTACAATAATCTATAATATATACAAATATATATATAATGACATATACTCTATATTATTTATTTACAATCTAGATAAAAAATGGAAAAGAAGAAAAGAAAAATCTTCAAGAAAAAGAAAATTACCCCTGGCTCAGGTTGCCCCAGCAAAGACAGCCTCCCAGATCAGCTCTCCTCCTCAGTCATCTGGCAGTGCAGCAGCCAAGCCCTGGCAGGCGAGGCCGAGTCCGCCATGCCCTGCGCAGCTGATTGTGCAGCCTCCAGATGGTGGAATATCGCCCACGCTGTATTGCCCGGAGGACATGCAGTGTTTCAAGTGCCAGCTGTGACACAGCATTGCTCGTGTCCTCCGTCAGGGGTTCCAGGGCTGCAAGAGAGAGGAAGAGAGGCACGGTCAGAGCCGGATCTGCGGGGAGCCCAGGAGAGCCCCCTGCCAAGGCCATCCCAGCCGGCTCTTGCCATGGCCAGGAGGGAGCAGGGAGCAAGGGGATCAGCCCGAAGCTGCTGGCCACCAATGGCCCACGTGGCCCTGAAAGCTCCGCATGCTCTGCCCATGGGAGCAGAGCCCTCCGCAGCCGGAGCAGGGCTTGCAGCTCCCCCGGCAGCCCCCGCTGTCAGCCCGCTGCCCTCACTCACCAGTGCAGATCAGCTGCAGCTCTTGCTGCTGCCCCCTCAGGCGCCGCCCAGCCATGCCTGTGAACACAGAGCCTGTCACGGCCCCAGCGGCACAGCTCCCTGCCAGCGGCGCTGCCGGCGCTGTGGCCACACGGGCTGCTGGCCCGGCAGGGCTCAGCCCGGCCCTTGCCGCACGCTGCCGCCCCAGGGCACGGCTGCCAGAGGGCGGCAGCAGCAATGCCCAGGCCAGGCGGGGCTCCACGGCGCCCCAGGGCACGGCTGGCGCTGCCGGGGCAGCAGGCGGGGCTGGGGCCGAGCTGCGGCGGGCCGGGGAGGGGAGGGGCAGCCCGGGCTCGGGACTCACCCATGAACCTGATGGCCGCCTCTCGCAGGGGCTCCTGTGGGCTCTCCAGGTAGGGCATGGCCTGGCGCAGGTGCTCGGCCGCTCGGCTCCTGTCCTCTGCCAGCTGCAGAGAGAGGCAGGAAGGAAGGGTTGGCGCGGGCTCAGCCCCTGGGCCCGGCGCTGCCTGCACCCAGCCCCGGCCCGCCGCAGCTCGGCCCCAGCCCCGCCTGCTGCCCCGGCAGCGCCAGCCATGCCCTGGGGCGGCGTGGAGCCAAAGGCCTGTCCTGAAGCACTGGGGCAGCTGAAGCGGGAGGCAGGAGAGCTGGGGGCAGCTGCCCCAGCGCACAAAGCCCAGGCAGGGCCAAGTGACTGCGTTGCCCAGCCCCACGCTGCCTGCACGGCTTCTGCCACTGCCCACTTCTCACCAGTGGGGAATGGTCCCTGCGCGGGAGGAGGACCCTGAGCAGCTGGCTGCCAATGTCTGCACGCTCCCTCTGCAGCTGCCATGACAAGACATCCATGATGCTGTCCCTGCAGTCCCTCAAGTCCAGGCACTCGAGGACCTGCAAGGCACAGGGCAGTGACGGGGGAGCCGGCCGGCAGGAGCCCGGAGCCGCACAGGGCTGGGCCCAGGCAGCAGCGCAGGGCACGGGCACCGTCCCAGGCGTCTGAGAGGGCAGAGAGCTGGGAGGCAGCTCAGCCAGGTCATGCTGGCCTTCAGGCTCACCTCCGCAAGGAATGCCAGGGCAGGGAAATCCCAGTATGGCATCTCTTCACTGAGCATGTCAAGGAGGCAGCATAAGATGCTTTTACACAAGGGCCTGGATGCATGGCACATCTCCCTGCAAGGCATAAAATGGCATTAAGATCCTGAGCCAGGGGGCAGGGGGGGGAAGCCTCTCCCAGCACTGACTCACATGGTTCTTGTCTTTCCCCACCACCCACTGCCAGGGGACCTGGGCCCTTTGAGATGTGGCTGCTCCTAGGCAGCCTCTTTTCCCAGCCTTTTCCAGTCTGCTTGGCTGTCGCTCGTCCCTTTGGCCCCAGCCACGGGGACTGTGTGGGACAGCCCGGGCACAGGGCACAAATGCCAGGAGCAATGGGGAGAAGGGGGGTCTCACCCGGCCAGCAGAGCCACGGCAGAGTGGTGGGTATCAATGCAGAGCAGCGTGTCCCAGCCACACTTGCCTTCCATTGAAACCACCACCTGCTCACACTGGAGAAGGCAGAGCAGGGACTGCAGGGTCTGCACTGCAAACCTGTGGGCAGAGAGCAAAGCCCAGGTCACACTGGCAGCACTGGCTCCTTTGCAGGCCACATGGCAGGGACAGGAGGAGTGGGATGGAGCACCTGTTGGGGCTGGTGGCAAGGCCGTGCTCTTCCTGGCATTTCTTCCAGAAGGTATCCACCTCCTCTGGCATCTCTTCTGTGCTGAAGAACACTTGGAAGAGCAGATGCACAAACAGGTGGGGGAAATACAGCGTCACTACACGTGGGACACGGGGCTCCTGGAGGATCTTCCACATCACCACGGTTGCCTGCAATGGACAAAGACCCACGAGACAGCGCTCAGTGCCCAGGTGTCTGTGTGGCAGAGCCTGAGCAGGGCAGGGAGAGACCCCGAGAGACCTTGGCAGGGGGAGCACAGGGCCTGGTGGGCCTGAAGCTGCCACTGGGGCAGGTTTCAGGCCAGCGCCTGAGGCAGGGAGATGCAGTGGGGGAAGGAGGATGGAGAGCTGCTGGAGAGGCAGCCTTGGGGCCAGCAAAGGCCAGTGTCAGAAACTCACAGCCAGGCCAAAGACACCCGTTTCGTCCCCATCGGAGGTGCACGTGCTGCGCTCTGGCCAGCTCCCCAGCACATCCAGGAGTATCAGCTGCACTGGCTCTGCAGTCCTGGGCGAGCACATGATGGTCTTCCACATGGTGATGGCAGCTCTGTGGGGTTAGAGCTCTGTCTCAGGGCGGGTCTCAGACACAGCACCGTGGCTTGGGCATCCCTAGGGGCCCAGGCTGACCACCGGCTCTGCCTCTGCCCACTGGCCCTTGCCAGCAGCAGCCAGGCAGCCCAGCCCTGTGGGGACAGAGCCCTGAGGGGCGTGAAAGGCAGCATGGCAGCAGGCTTGGGGGCTGACATGCCAGGGCTGGGAAAGGCAGCAGCCAGAGGGCCCTGGAACTCTCTGTTGGTCACACACCTGGGCCAGGCGGTACAGGGTGATGGGCCGGGGAGGCCTGAGCCCTCTGGGCAGGTGGGCCCCATACCTGTCACAGGACAGGGCCACACGCAGGAGCGTCACCACTGCGTCATCCGGGTGTGCTCTGGTGAGATTCAGCAGGGCCTTGTCCAGCCTGTGCTCGGCAGAATCATTGGCCACAAGCCACTGGTGGATGTACCTCACCATGGCGGGCACCTGGAGAAGGCAGGGGAGACTTGGAAAGCTGCCAGAGGGAGTCATGTGCCCAGCTGCCCCAGAAAAGTACTTCCCTTGCCTCCACACTGCCATGGCCTCAAGGCTTACAGTAAGCAGCAGGCGTGGCTTGGGAGGCCAAGCAATTGCTGAGAGGATGGAAGTCAGGCCACAGGCTGCTTACTTGCTTTGCACTGGAAGGACCCTCCTCCACAAGCATATCCAGCAGGGCAGCACTGGTGTTGGTTTTGAAGATGGGAGGGTATGCTCTGAGCTCAGTGCCCATGACGCTGGTCTCTTCCTCCCGAATCCTCTTCATGAATTTGCCAACAATCTGTAGCAGAAGGGCAAGAAGCCGGGTATGTTGCATGGAGTGCTGCACACACGGTGCTGGGCTGAGCAGGTACCACAAGCCCAGCCCAGGTGGGGGTGGCTGCAGGTACCTGCGCTGTGCTGCGGAAGAGGCCACGGGTGCGTTCCTGCTCCCGTGTGCGCTCCAGGGCTGCATCTGGCAAAGAGCGAGCGCGGCCAGAACTGAGGGGCTGCAGGAGAGGCCGGAGAACACAGCCCAGCCCTGTGCTACCCCGGCAGGGAGAGCTCCGGGATGCTCCAGGGCGATGGAGCGCGGCCCCTGCAGGGTGTATGCCCGGCCCCTCTTCTGTCCTGTCCGTGGGCATTTGCCCAGGGGATGGGATCGGATGGGATGGGGTGGGATGGGATGGGATTGGATGGGGCCAAGTTGGCTGCAGGCTCCAGCCCTGCAGCCCATCTCTGCCACTCACCCTCCTGCGGTGGAATGAACGGCACCACCTCTTCAATCTCCTGCGCTGGGGTAGCTCCAGGGCCTTCTTCCTCCTCCTCCACCCAGGCCAGCTTGGGCGCTCTCGGGGCTCTCTGCTCCATGGCTGTGCCTGGAGCGCGCCCCAGCAGCGAGCCCAGCGGGTGCCGCTCCTGCCGGGCCTCCTGCGCCTCACCTGCGGGCGGGACGCGGCGGTCAGCGCTCGGCCCGGGGCCAGCAACGGCCCCCGAGCGCCCCTCACCCGCCCCGGGCCGGCCATGCCCAGGCGTTCCATCTTCGGAACGCGGCACGGGAGGCTCGGGGCCGGCGGCCGCGCTGCCGAGCGGCGGAGCTCGGGCCGGGGAAGCCGCAGCGAAGGCGGCGGGAGCGGCCGCGCCGCGTGTGTCCTCCGCGGGCCCCGGGAGGAGCCGGGGCCGGGACCGGGGCCGGGACTGGAGCCTGCCTCGGGGCCGGAGCCGGGCTCGGGCCAGGCGGAGCCGAAGGACGGCGGTGCCGCCCCGGCCCCCGGCACCGATGCCCGCCCGGCAGCGCCACCGCCAGTACGGCCAGAGCCGGACGGAGGCGAGACCGCGGCGGGACGGCCGGGGCCGGGCACGGGGCAGCCCCGCCCGGGGCCGGGGGCGGGCCGGGGGCATGGCCCGGCCCGGCAGGGGAGAGGGAGGCGGGGAGAGGGGAGGGACGCCGGGCAAGGGACCCCGAGGGAAGGGTGCCCAACAGAGGGAAAGAGAGAGAGAGAGAAAGAAAGAGAATAAGAGAAAGAAAGAGAGAAAACGAATCTGTTTTTGCTGCTTCTTCCGCTGCTGCTGCCGCCGCTGCTGCCACCGCTGCTGCTGCCGCTGCTGCAACTGAAGCACCGGGGCCGTTCGTCCCCGTGTCCGTTCCCCGCTCGCCCCACGAGCCCCACGTTCGAGCCCCGCGCGCCCCGGGGACAGCCCCTCCGTCTGCCCAAACACGGGAACTTTGCAGCGCTGAGCCCGGATGCAGAGCCCTGACTCCTGCACGCTGGCACAGCGATCCCCTCGCTTGCTGCTGTGCATTGTCCTTGCTGAGCGTCAAACACTGTCGGGCCACCTTCCCTTGGGGTAGGATTCCTACCGGAGCCCAGCACTGCACTTACACCTCCAGTGTTGCTTTCCAGTAAAAACAGGGGAAGGAAAACTGTGTGTGGCTCATGGTATTTTAGAGCGTCTAAAAATCACTAAGTCACAGTTCTTAGAGGTGCTATGCATCTGGAATTACTGGGATGGAGAAGTAGTGCAACATGGAAAAGGGGAGCATAGAAATTAATAGAGGAAAACATCTTCGATTGTTTGTTTCATTTTCATTTCCCTTCTGGAAAGCTGTTTCAGTTTTCCAGGAATCTTCTCCTGTCTGCTCTTCCTAAGAATCTCTCATGGAGAGCAAGGTCGAGCTTCGGTCACAAGACTTTCCATCAGGAAATTATGCCACTGGTGCAATTTTCATTGTGACTGTTTGTGCTGGTTTAGGGCAAATTTTGGGAGGAAACCTCCAAAAGGGGTCCGTCTAGAAAGCAAGTTCAAGCGGCCTCTCCCCCTACTAGTTCAGGAAAAGACTTCCCTTGAGAAAAGTGAAAAAACCCCAGTTTATTTAACAAGTAAAGTATTCACAAGCATGAAAAATGAATAATATTAAATAAAACCTCTGACAGTGCTGAAGAGATGGCAAATTCAGAAAGTCCTTTTTGTGGGTTGTAGTTGGCTCACTCGGTCTCTCCTGAGTCCCTCTGGTGCTGGAATGCAGCGTCCCAGAGCTCGGTGGGCCACAGGTGTGAGCTGCTGCCGGTGTTTGTCTGGGTTTTCAGTCCAGAGCAGGTTTAAACAATTCCAAGAGAAAGGAAAGTCACAGTCCAAAGGAACTTCTCTGCCTAAGCTAGCTAAAACCAAATTGCTAGACCTGGGCTGTGAAGGCATCGGGAAATTTCCAAATCTGAGCACTGGTGGTCCCAGCAAACACCAGAGCTGGATGGTGCTGGAGCCAGAACCTGCAAATTTCAAAATTATGGCTTTCTGTGCCAGCAAATCACTGGACTTGGGCTGTGCTGGCACCAGGTATTTTCCAAATCTGGGTACTGGGGCAGCAAACACAAGATGTGGTCGGTGCCAGAGCCAGTAGCAGAAAGTTGGCGGGTTTTGGCTTTCTGTGCCAGCAAATTGCTGCACTTGGGCAATTTCCCAGCACTGGGAAATTTCCAGATCTGGGCACTTGCACAGAAAACACCAGATCTGGGTGGTGCTGGTGGCAGCACGGGGAAGCTGCTGGGTTCTGGCTTTCTTTGCCAGAAAATTGCTGCATTTGGGTTGTGCTGGCACTGAGAAATTGCCAAATATTAACTTACTGTTCCAGGAAATTGCTGGAATTATGTTGTGCAGCCATCTGAAAAATTCCGGATCTGGGCACTGACGGTGTCAGCAAACACAAGATTGGAATAGTGTAGGCACCAGGTATTTGCCTGGTTTTGCTTTCTTTGCCAGCAAATTGCTGCACTTGGGCTGTGGCAGCACAGGGAAATATCCAGATCTGGGCATGGGCGGTGCCATCAAACACCAGGTCTGGGTGGTGACAGTCTTGGCACCAGGAAATTGCTGCCTTTTGTCTTCTTTTTCCAAAAAATTGCTGCACTTGGGCTGTGTTGGAATAAGAAATGTCCAGACTGGGGTACGGGCAGTGGCAGCAAACACCAGATCTTGGCATTGCCAGTGCCGGCAGCAGAAATTGCCAGATTTTGGCTTTCTTTACCAGAAAATTGCTGGACTTGGCTCTGCCAGAACAAGGGAATTTCCAGATCTGGGCACTGGTGGTGGCAGCAAACACCAGAGCTGGGCGGTGCCAGGCCCAGTAATGTTGGAAATGAATTTGTAGAGAATTTTTAAGGTTTGATAGAAGGTTTCTATAGTATGTATACAAGTGTCACGATCCATCCTTACAAACGGTTTTTGTGGTAGTTTGTGGGTTGATCTCAGAGTGCAAAAACCACCGACACGGTACAGGGAGTTGCTGCTATAACCAAAACAAATGTACCTGTATTGAATAGCCACAGCAAAATGCATTGAGGAGGAACTGGGGGAAAAGGGAAAAATAAGGAAAAAGAGGGAGGAAGAGAAAGGAAGGTATAGAGCTACCAACTGTTTTACTAGGCCAGGACTAGACCCAGCTAAGCAAACTCATTCAGCCAGGTGACATTCTGTAACATCAGAAGCTGGCAACCATGAGGACTTGGCTGCCAAAAGGTTACAGTTTGTACTGGGCTCAGAAGTGTTTTTCCCTAAGGCAAAGCAAATTGAAATGTGAAGTTTAAAAGCTTCAAATGACTATGAAAGGAAACTGCAGAATAATTTCTGGAAGGGCATCATTGTCAATGATCATGCAGCCCACCAACAGCTGGAGCTGAATCCAGAATTGCTTCTTCCAGCTGTGCAGGAATTCATTCCACTGGCAAGCACTGGTCCATGGGAACAAATGATCCCCTAGCTCTGGGCTGAATGGTGCCCAGGCTGCAGTGCAGATTGGAGGAACCCTTGTCACTTGTTATTGGCCTCCCAGTGCACTCATCCTTCTGCAAACAAGGTGCAAACAACGCTGCTGCACTGCTGTCCCGGGTAAATATACATACAGGTGATTGCCAAAGCAGTGCATCATTTCCCAGTGAAATCCATGACCTCTTCTTACCTATGGAATTGTGATTGAAGACACCTGTGAGCCAGATCTGTGGGAGATTGCAAAGGAGCAAAGCTTTGGGATTTGGGCACACTTCTCTTGGTTTCTTTGCTCAGGCCTTTGGTGAGCACAGAACACACCTAGGTAGAAAACCTTTGACTAGACAGGATCTTTTGGATCTATTGTCCCCCAAACATGTCAATGTGTGGCCCTGTTACAATGACAAGTTGAAAACAGCAGCACAAATGACACAAAGAAACCATGGCCAAAGAGGAAGAGGAGAGGCCCAATGAGGAAAGGATGTGGTGAGACACTGGCACACGGAGTGAGCTGCACTCCCATAATCTCTAGGCTAGCAGGTCATGGTCTCACATTCTCCTCCTGGTTTATTTAAATGTTATTTATTTATTTTTGTTTTTCATCATCAAAATAAGATATATACCATTAAAAGTATGTCATCGAAACTTAAAGACAGAATCAAAAGACATTAATTCAAAACTACATCCAAAGATCAGAACATATGTATAGCTGTAACTATCAAGCCTAACACATCAATCCTATTCTTCAAACACTCTTCACACAGGCGGCAGCTTCTTCCTGAGCTTGGAGGAAAGAGAGCTCTTCTGGATGGGAGGCGAGGACTTTGTGGGTGAGGGAACATGGGAAGTGTCCAGAGAAAACTTCTCAGTAGGACTTTAACCAGCCAGATCTGCAAAATGGAGACACAAAGTTTAACAGAGAGGCAAAGTTTTACAGAGGCCACCATGTAAACCTAAAGCATCTGAAGCTCCATAATTCCTGGGACACATTTCCTGGAAATGTCCAAACAGCTGCACAGGGAAACATGCTCCTGCTGGCAGACACTGAGGCAGGCCAGGGCAAACCCTGAGCCACTTGCCCAGAGCTGGCACAGGCCCAGCCTGGCCTCTGGGCTGCCCTGGGACAGCAGGGAGCCCAGAGCCCTGTGCTCCCCAGGAATGGCTCAGCTGCACATGCACCCTCCTGCTCCTCTGCCTGCCCCACAGCTCAGCAGCCCCACAGCTCCAGGGGCACTGGCAGCAGCACAGCTCATTGCAGGGGCACACGCAGGGCACAGCTGTTCCCTGGCAATGTGCACAGCCTCTCTGGGCTGCCACAAGACCCTTCCTGCAAGCAGAGATTGGCCCAGCTCCCCCCTCACCTCTGTGTGAGGCTGAGCCATGACTGCCCTTCATCTTGTCCTCAACCTGGAGCTGCTTCAGGCCCCCCATGCCATGACTAGGAAATGTGATGGAGAGAGTGGGGGCAGATGCACACCCTTCCTTAGGATTTTGTCATTTTTGGCACAGCTCAAAAGGCAAATCCAGAGGTGTCCAACTCAGTGCTTCCTCAGCCTTCTGGAGAACATCTCGCCTTCACCAGCCCAGCATTCTGGAGAGGTTTTCCCGCACGTGTGGAGGCTTGCTGGCAGCACATTTCTTCAGCTGGGTGCCCATCACCTTGCAGAGGGCAGAGGCCAGCTTGGTGGCCACGGTGCGGACGTTGGCGCTCCGCACAGGCAGCGCCTTGTTCCCCAGGCAGGGCCAGAGCACGGGCAGGGCGTCGCGCTGGACGACTTCAGGGCTCCTGGCATGAACCCCCTGCACAAGCACTGCCGGGACAGAGACACAGCTCCTTACCCACCAGCCTCACTGCAACAAGGATCTGCCTCTGCTTCTGCTTCTTGCCAGCCTCTCTGGCCAAGAGCAGCAAAACAGCACCCAGAGCCCCTTGATCCAGAAACAGGAAAAGCAGCTGATCATCCTGGAAACAGAACCACCAACCCTTCAGCACTAATTGCTCCAACCAGAGCCCTGTCCCTGTGGCAGACTTCCTACCTTTACTAAATTATTTCACAATCTCTGCATGAACAATGAATGAAATGTCCAATTGCCTTTGATTTCCATTAAGAAGTTGTCTAAACCCACACTGAAGATTTGGAAATGTACCATAGAGAGGAAATGGAGAGATTTCTAATAAAAGGGATGATTCCATTTTTGTAACTTTGATGTCAAGTGCCAGATGCCTAATCTGGCTCTTCCCTTTGCTCAGTGGCCCACAGCAAAGGGCAGGATTAGAACACACCTCAAAACTCCAGCCCACCAGAGATGGCTGCTGCCTGACAGCTGGATGAGAAACATCAGTGACCAGCTGGGGTCTTTGGCAGAATGCTTTTGGGGCTTCCTACAAAGAGCTGTTTCAAACCTCAGGGCATCTCTAGAGAATTACCCAGACCCCATTGCCTTGGCATTTGGGCATCTCCACATTTTAATGCCACTTGCCCTCCCAATGGTAATGGCACTTTTTCTTATATGTCCACTGAAATAGGGGCATGGAGAAAGAAAAATGCTACACAGGGGACTGAAATGTAACCAAAACACGAGTGTTTTCTCATATTGTCTCTGAAATCTCTCTGCCCATTTTCTGAACTGAACTGTATCAAACATGGACAAATGTTTACTAGCAACAGGCTCCTTGCAACAGGCAGATTTGGCTAAGAGATGAAAACCTGAAATGCTCTGGAGACCATTCTTATTTTCTGATCGGACAAAATGTTATTCAGCAGCAATTTAATATTCTGCGGCGGAAGAGACTTGATTTTCTCTATGCTGTTAATCCACCAGCAGACATCAACATTGAAAGAGCTCCTGCAAGTACCCAAAACCAATTCTGCTAAGCAAGAAAGGGTTATGGTACCCATTTTAAAATGGGAATTCATTTGAATTTAAATGCAATTAAAGACATCAGTGACTACTGAATGTGAGGAACAGCTGTCCGGTCCTGCTAAATCTCAGAGAGAGCATCTGCTTTTTCTAAAGTAGTCCTAATTTATGGTTAATTCCTTTATTTGAAAAAGAGATCAAAAGAAGTGCTAAACTAAATGCCCTATTGCTGGATATCTATATTTTTCAAATGCTCTTTAAAGGGCCTTTGACATTCCCAATCGCTGAACATGCCCTTTTGAGATTCCTAATGAAGATACAAAGTGTATTAAACCTTGCATTTAAAGATGTTGGCATAATTAGCAGTGGATTTAGCCCCAGCTGAAGCATGGCTATCAGTCATCTTCTCTGCTATATATTGAGATTATCCTTTTTCCATTCCTTGGCTCTTGCTGACACAGCAAGCTCCTCTGAGGAATCAATTATCAGCTGCATTTGTAGCATTTCAGACAGCGCTGACACGGGCAGACACTGTTTGCACACCCTGAAAGGCTCAGTCCAAGGCCCCTCTGACAGCACAGGCAGGGAGCCTCAGCACTCTGCTTCTGTCCCTGTGCCCCAGAGGCTGCCTTGCACTAAACCCGTGCCTCTGGTACCTCTGTTGAGTTCTGACCTAAGCTGTGACCCCCAGGCTCTGCACGGTTCAGCCTCAAAACATTCCAAGAGAAAAACAAGAATTCTGTGAGGACAAAACAAACTGATGCCCTGAAACAGCATTTGCCACCATTTCCCCTTAAAGATCACAGATGTCCCTGAGCTCCCCAGAGAGGAGCCAGCTGGGGCATTTTTAGCCCTCCCTTTGCTGGACGTGGTTCTGAGATGCCCCAGTGAGAGCTCAGCCCCAGGCCGAGCGCCGCCCCCATCTCAGGTGCTGCCCAGCTCTGCAGCAGCCAGGGAAACCTGCCAAACCCACCTGCCTTGGCTATGGGGCAGCAGGGACAAGCTCAGCACCTCCTGGTTTGGAGGAGCTGCTCTGCTGTCTGCTCACAGGCATTCCCTGTAAATGCTCCCTGGGAAGAGCTCTGGGCTCAGAAGGGGAGGCCATGCCTGTGATACACTCGGTGACATCCAGCAGGGCTTGGCCACTCAGGTGATTCCATTGGTAGCTGAACTCTTTCAGCAGGGACACTTTATCTACAAGGGAAACACACGTTTCTGCTCACTTTTCTCAGGTCATAGGAGAAAGGGCAGGGCCAAGCCCATTTTATAAAATCAAGCACATTTCTGCAGATGTTTGAATCCTATTCTTCTTTCCTTCCAGCATACTTGGCAGGGTTTTAAATTCCAAAAGGAAAGCTCTCCTTTCACATTTGTAAATCCAAACTTGCCTGCTGTAGCAGGAGCTGTGTTAAAACATTTCACATCAGGGACCTCAGGAGTTCAGTCACATGGAAGCAGTGAAAGGTTTTGCATCCCAGAGCAAAAAGGAAGAGCCCCATACTTGGGTCACAGAAAGGCACTGAGTCAGACAGTTCCTGAGATCACAAAGCAGCTGGGGAGGAGAAAGTGGAAACTCCTCTTGAAGACCTGCCTCTTCAACACACCTTTTTTCAGGCATATTCCCCCAGTATGGAATTTTCAGAGCTGACATAAATGTGTGTGGCAAAGGAATTTAGAGCAGCCCTTGCCTATGTAGTTAATTGCTGTGGCCATCTTGCCCCATGCAAAACAACAGGTGGAACAAGGCATCATTGACAGCTGGGTTTATACCTGTTTGTTCTAAAGAAATGAACTTGGTGAATCACAAGTTCCCCTTTGAAAATAGAAGACAAAGAAGAAAAGTGGAAAATAGGCAGCTAATGCCTCTGATGTAGAGCCTCCCAGGTGGCTGCTCTGCAGAAGCTCTGATGGGTCAGTGTCCCTTCATGCCAAGAGCAAAGCTGTTCATTTGGGAAGTCAGACGGGGCCCAAGCAAACTCCAAACCCCCTTTGCCTCTGAGCTGTAGCAGAGCTGCAGTCCAGGACTTGCTCTTCAGACAAGCAGCACAGAGCCAAGGGCTCCTGGGACTGTTGGGAAATGCTGATCCCATTCCAGCCTGTTGGGGATGGTGCATAAGGACTGCACCTGCACAGCCTCTGGTGGGTGTCAGCTGGAGTGTTCCACAGACAAGAGCAGCTGTCGAGGCACTCAGCGCTCTCTTGTGCAGGAGAGACAGAGACAAAGCTGAGGAGAGTCCCTGCCAGGGCTCAGCCTTACCCAAATGAGCAATGGATTCTCCCAGTGCTTTCACAGCTCCCCCCCGAACCCTGGGATCCTTTGAGTTCAGCTTCTTTGTTATTCCCTCCACCAAACCAATGATCACCGGGTTCAAGGCATCTTTCAGGGCTCCTGTGATTTCAGCCAGCACGTCCAGTGCCCTCTGCCTCACTTTCTTGTGGCTGTCAGATATTCTCAGGACAAAATAATCAAAAATCTGTGAAGAGAACAAGCAATGTGAAAGCTGGATTGAAATGCCCCTGTTTGAAGAGTGGCTGTAGCAGTCAGCAATGTCAAAGATGAAAGTGATCCTTTCTGTCAGGTCAGCACTCGCTTGCACAATGTCACTGTTTTCCTGTGGGCCACTCACTGGAATGGTGGCACAACCTCATGCTGGTTGAAAGATTTTCTTCTGTTTTTAGGAGGTTTGGCTGGGGACTGAATGGTTCCTATGGTATTTCTCTCCATCTATAAATCATTAAATCAATTCCATTTTTTAATGCTAAAGAGTACCTTTGCTTTGAATGGAAGCAGATGTTTACAATGCCTGGTTTTCTATACAGTTGCCTCAAGTACTGAGGGCAATTATGATTTTGCCAAAACTATGGCTGGAGGAGATCTAAGTTTTCTTTTGTTTGTCTCAGAGCCAGTGTCTGGAGAAGTGCAGGGCTCTGATCAACTCTTCCAGGATCCAGACAATTTCTCTAAGTAACAGGTGGACTTCTGAAATGTAATGTGCTGTACAGCTCTCATTAGAGCATGTTCAGTCCCTTGACAGCCTCTTTATCAGGCACCTTTCCCTGGAAAAAGGGAAAAAGCAGCTACTGGGAGGAGAAGGCAGAGATGAGTCCTTAGCTGTTTTCCTCCTTTTCCAAAGAGAAAAAAAGACCCCCCAAGAAGGGTGAGCACTGTCTTTACCAAGAGGAATAGGAACAAGGATGGAAATGAGTAGCCAGAGCTGTGCCTGTGTAAGACAAGATGGAGTATATAGAAGTATTCTTAAATAAAACAACTGGGTTTAAACCAACCCAGCCTGATACTTCTCTTCCCTGTGCAAACCCATTTTTGGTCTAGAGAACAATTGCCATGCTTTCAGGGGCTGGATTCCCTTCACTTCACCCAGCTGGGAGTAGGAGAGAGCAGCAGTTACACCAGCAGAAAATTCTGCCATCATCCGATGAACAGCATCAATAGGCACCTGCCAGATAAATACAGCTGGACTGAAATACCTTGTCCTGAAGCCTGGACCTGAATTACATTTGTCTGGGTAAGAGGGACCAGAGTGTCCCAAACAGCCAGGAGAGAGAGCCAAGACACACTGAATTAACTTTGCTGCTACAGGCTTAGGAAAGGAGCCAAAGGAAAGGAGCAGTGAAGATACCCTACATACTTGGGCAATGTTAGTGGAGATGAGCTGGGGGCTGGTTTTGCACAGGTCTTGGAGGAGTTCCACGCCTTCCATCCTTGTCTGAAACTCCTTGGCTTCCAGGAGATGGTAAAGCTTCTGGAGCAGCTCCGTTTTTTCCACAGCTGGAGGTGACGTGACCTGGGCTTGTGCACAGTGCAGGAGGTGTCCATCAGAGGGAGATTTCACCCTGGAAAATAAAACCAAATGAGGACCTGTTGGTTATATTTATCGTAGCATGGCATCCCCATAGTGGAAATAATTAGCATTGACTCCATGATTCCAGAAGGCTGATCAATCGCTATGCTATGCTATGCTATGCTATTCTACTTAACAAGTTGCTTGAAGGATATGCAAATACTGATTATGGTAATCTAGATGTTGCTCAATTAGCTGGTGATTCACCTTACAATAGGCCTGAAAATCAAGCAGCTGAACTGCCTCCGCCTGTGTTAACAGACATTAAAGATGCTGCTAGAAAGGCCTTGCTTTCACTTGAGCCTCCTGGCTCACATTTGAATTCTTATCCACCGATCAAACAAGGTGAAACTGAATCTTATGGTTCTTTTTTGGATAGACTAACTCAAGCAGTTGAAAGGCAATGTCCAGATGAACAAGCCCGCTCTTATATCATTCAAAATCTTACTTCTGTAAATGCTAATAATGAATGTAGAAAAATTATTTTAGCTTTGCCTGATCAGCCTCCAACAATTACACAGACGCTAACAGCTTGCAGTAGACTTATGGGTTCACAAAATGCTGCAAATTCACAGGTCAATGCTTTGGAAAAAACACTGGAACACGATTTGACACAACGAATGGATAAAATTGAAAAGCTTTTAGAAAAACAAGAAAAACGTTGGGAAAATTCTGTTAATGCTGTACAAGTGGACTCTAATAAAAAGCCTGTCTGCTTTGCTTGTGGTAAACTAGGGCACCTTAAAAAGGATTGTTGTGGGACATGAAATCAAATTTCTATTTGCCCTCGATGCTGAAAAGGAAGGCATCTTGCTAAATTCTGTCACTCACTATCACTGGCAACCCACTGTTGCTAAACTTCAGAAACCCTTAGAGACAGTCTGATAGAGACAGACCAGATTGGTCAATTGAATCCAAAACACCATCACCAGTGGCCAATTAAGAAATTACCCTTTGGTAAACAAATCTCCATATCACATTCCACATATTCACAACAACGGGTGCAGCAAGTGAAGATAAGAATTGTTTCTCATCCTTTTCTCTGATCTTCTAACATCCTTCCCCAGGACAATGCCTGGCAAAGTTGTGCCTGCTGCTCTCTATGGAGAGAGCTGCAGCCACAGACAATACCTTCAGTTAATTGTGAGCAAAACATCTTGAGCAGCTTTCCTAATCATGTGATTTCAAGCTGGAAAATCATGAGGCTCTGAAGAACAACGTGGACCTCATGATAATCATTACGGCAGACAATCTGCAAGTGACATTCTCACCAGTGCTCACTCAGGAAAACCAAGGATGAGATGCATCTGATCTATCTTCAGATGGCTGCCAGGGCACACAGGTCACATTGCTTTGTGGAGAAAGACAGACACTACTGCCAAGTTTAAATGCCTCCTCATAAGGGACGTGTGTGTCTTAGAATAAGGGAAATCATCACTCTGGAGAAGTGTCTCTGCAACCAGGCATGACAATCTGGAAAAGTAGCTCAGATGCATCTGAACAGATAAACAGGGCCATATTTGAAGGATTCAGAAAATCAGTAACAGAGATAAAAACAAAAGTCAGACATCCCAGAACTACGCTCACATTTCATTGGCTTCCCTGGAGACCAGATGCACAGCTTCACAACCCCACTGGGAACAATTCTCCTGATCAACCTGTCTCTTCCAAGAGCACAGGAAGATGGTAGTTATGCTACTGAGGCATGTGGTCACTTTCCTGCCACTGCTGAGGAGAACAGAGCTAAATAAATCCCCTCTGCTATCAAAGGAGAACAGGTACAAGTAGCTCTGCAACTGCCATGAAGAGACAGCAAGGAGCAAATTACTGTCTTAAATGCTGATTGCAGCACAGGGGGAAATAAACCAAACATGCTGTCCATCAAGCAAATTACATGAAGGACAGGAATATCAAGGCATAAAGTCCACATTCAGACACCCGTTGACTGAAGTTGTTCAGGAATTGCCTTGCTACTTACTACTCAAACTTGGTACTGTTTGAGGGAAAGAAAACCATGATTCAGCCAGGCCAAACCTCACAGATGAGAACTGCATCTTTGTGGAACAGCATCTTGCTTTCAGACTGAGATTTCTCATCAAAACACCCATCTGAAAATGACTCCACTCAGATGAAAAAAAAGCCCTGTTTTATAGGGGCCTGAGTAAATATATGTATGGCAGTAAAAGATCTCTGTATTGTATAAGTGACCCTGCCCTGATTCTAGTTATTGTAAATGGGCTGCAGCTGTGATGCCCTTGATTGGGCAGCAGCTTTGGCCCGTGGAGGTAGCTGGGATAAAAGGGGGTGAGGCATTCAGGGAGGGCTGCAGAGGAGCCCTGGCTGGGAAGCAACAACAATACTGGTGTGAAGAGCTGCTGTGAGAAAACCACCCAGAAGGTATGAGACTCTGGAAATATGATATACAACAATATGATTACAACACTGTTTGAATTTACTTGTCCCAAGTCAGGCAGCAGAAACTTGGCCCTCTCCCAGCCTCCACAACACTGCCCTTGCCGCTGCACTGGATCGTCTGAGCTGCAGCCAATGGGTGTCTTTTTGTCTCTCCATTTTTGTGGAAACCCCTCCAGAGAAGTTGTGTTCAGCGCAATGCAGAAGTAGGCACTTTTTATCCTAGAGCATATCCTAGAGTAGGGAAAGGAAACAATCTGTGGCATTGGTCATCTCTGCCAGAAAGCTTTTCCTGAGGAAGAGACATGTAAAGCCTGTCATGTGCTTTGTCACATCTGACAAAAGTGCTCAGTACCGTTTGCCAGCAGACAATGTGGCCTGGGGCTCCTCTGAGCCATCGTTCCTCTCCTTCACCGGCTCCTTGACAGATGGGCCTTCAGCCTTTTGGTTTTCCATCCCCTACAAAGACACAGAGAAACCCCATCAATCTTTAGAATACAAAACAGGAAATTCCCTGTTGAAAACATAAGTTAGAACCAGGATCACTGCTACCAAGGCTTAGGGAAACATTTCCTAACTTACAGATGGAAACAGACCAGAGATTCAGTGATGCCAACTCTTTGTTTTCAATAGCCCAAGGCAGGTTATGGGTGCTACCAGACTGAGCAGCAGTCTAAAATCCCAAATTCCTTAGTCTTGACCATAAATGGGAATAATGCAATCTGGTAGGCAACAAGTGTTTTTAAAGGAATCAACAGAAAAAATTGGACTCTTTTGGGGGTTGGCCCATTGTGTTGGAAGTTAATTTGGTTCAACACTCACTCTCCCTGTGCCTGCACAAAGGCAGGCTCCCTTCTGAAATGTCGATAACAAAATATAAAATCCTCCCCCAAACAAACAAAGGATTTTTCACTCGATGCTGCTGAATTCACCAAGCTTCTTCCAGCTCCACAGGGCTGGACAGCAGGGCAGTATTCCCAAAAGACAGACAGTCATTGTAGTAACTAGGATTGACTTGGATATCTTTTGTAAATTTGGGAATTTTCTTGGTACTACTACTTCCAGTGTCCTTAGCAAAGACTCTGTTATCTTCAGAAGCACAATTCTCACTTAATTGCTTTACAGGGGGCAGGGTAGGGAGAGCATGATGGGGGCTTACACTTAAATGTAAACCCATTATCTCCTCTTTCCCTTTCCTTTTTGTGACCGATATTAAAAATATTCAAAACCCCACTTTTTCCCTAATAATATCAGTTCCTTTGTGGTCTGCAGATGAACAGGCTGAGGATTAACAGCTCATTCCCAGGAGCAAAATGATTCAGCAGAAGAGGAATGAGCTAAAGACAGATTGGGTATCTTTGATTTCATATTAGCAGTGGCAATACTTGCACAAAGGAGACATTTCTCCTGCCAATCACTTACTTTCTTCTTAATTCTTGTCAGAATATCTTCCAGGTCACGGGGGGAAAGAGATTGTTCCAAAAGCATTTTAAATTGTTGATGATTGAGCAACATCTTCACCATCTCCTGTCCATAATGCCGAAGGAAGGAAACAAAAGAAAAGTGAACAAACACAGGAAGAGTGTTAACAGAAGGGGCTGATCCCTTAAACTCATCAAGTGCAATCCCTGCACGAGAAGGCATTGCCTACTCAGCAAAGAGGGAGATTTACCTCACTGGACACTGCACAGTGCTGTCAGCTGAACACAAAAGGCAAGGGGAGACTGTGAGACAACAGAAAAATACCATTTCACTCTGAAACTGGGGTGCACTTCTGTGGCAACAAAGGATCCCAGGGAACAAGCAAAACACATCTGCTTTGTTGTCAGAGCCTATTAGCAGTGTCTTGCTGCCATTGCACAGTAATTTGCCTTTCTTTAACTGGCAGGGAAGCCAGGACAAAACACCTCATGCATCCTCTTGATAATTATATACTATGTGTATGCACAGGGACAGCTAGTTGCTCTGGTGTTCTTGGCAGCTATTAATGGCAATTTCATCATCAAAGAAGGGGATTTTGGTGGTTTGGGTTGATTTTTTCACTAGGAAGCCACTGTTTTTTTCAAGAAGAAATGTGGAGCTCACTGAGCCACAGATAACAGCATTCTAGAATCTTCAGAACAAGTTTAGAAAGTCTGAAAAGATTGGCTAAAGACCCCTGAAATATTTCTAGGATAGTCTGAAGTTAATGAGAAATGGATGTTTGGGATCCTTCAGTGATGAATATTAGCCAACACTTTGGCTTTGTGTTGTGCACCTAAGGTCAAACAAAAGTGTTGGACTGGCTGATCTGAGCTCTTTTGATCTCAGCAAAGAATCCTTCAAGCCACAGGAAAAAGGTGGCAATGTTCCTTTTTGCTGGCCAACCTCAGGTTTCCCGGCACAGCCATTTGCCCAGGGTGTGGTCACAGTGCCAAGGTTGACAGAGCTCAAGAAGAGTTTGGACAATGCTCTCAAGCACATGGAGTGACTCTTGGGGTCACTGCACATGGCCAGGGGATGGACTCGATGACCCTGATGGGCCCCTTCCAACTCAGCATATTCCATGATTCTATGACCCTTGTTCACACCGTGAGGTAACTTCATATTCCCTTTAGTTTCCACTCTTGTGTGGTTTCACCTTTATAGCCAGACACAAAGCGGTTTTCCTGTTTTGGGAGGTGAAATGAAGATCATTACTTGTGTCCTTGTGAAAGTCCTGAGCAAGCTTCCCTGCCACATGTGGCAGCCTCTCAGCCCTGGGGGTGCCTGCGAGCTGGGTGACTCCAATTCTCTCCACCAGGGACAGGAGGAGTTGGGCCGCACACTTGCGCACCGGGGCGGGGCGGCTGCTGGGGAGGAGAGAGCAAACCCTGGGCACAGGGACAAGGAGCAGCGGCAGCGCCGGCCTTGGCCAGAGCTGCTCCCTGCCCTTGCTGGGGGAAGGAGCCTGGGCTCTCCCTGCACCTTCAGACACCTGCACAAGGCTCTGTCCTCAGCTAAACACAAAGGTAGCATTGCACACTAGGCCTGCCTGCACGGAAGAGGGAGGAATTCAGTCTCCCTGCCCTGTCTGATACTCAGTTTCTTTCTCAGTATTTACTCTGAGAAAGATTAAAGAAATAGATGACATATGAATAATTTAGAAATTAAGGACCATTCATGCTGACCTATCAGAGGGCACCCAGTACACAGAGCTGCAGCAGGACTGAGGCTCTTTCCACCCATTTATCCCCAAATCTGCAAAACTTTGGAAAACAACAAATGCAGGAAAAACACATTGTGGGCTGTGAAGTCGCAGAATATCCAGCAATGCAGCCTGTTTCTCCTCTGGGGCTTGGCAACGGATCCATCTGAATGTTTGACCCTATTGCAAAGCTGTGGAAAGGGTGGCAGGCAGTTTAGCCAGGCTGTCCTATTCTAGAGAGTGTCTCTTGGGAACTATCAGGCCCAGCACCAACATTTAAGGCAGCATTTGCTTCAACTGTCCCATGGCAGTCAGCCTGTGAAGGTGCCTGTAAAGTGATTCATCATCTCAAGGCTAACACGAAACATCAGTGTGAATAGAAACTAGAGCTCCAAGGCCAGAACAGTCATACAAGACTCCTTTGGCAGGAGCTGCACCTGCTGTGCAGGCTGTGCCACACCCAGCAGATTGTCCCCCATGTGCTCCATGCCCCAGCAAGGAGCCTCCTCATTTCTCAAGTTAATGGCATCATGAGGAGACATGGTTTTCCAGGGCCTCTGTGGTTAGCACTGTGAAATACCAAACACTGCTCACAGCTGCAATTGCAATTGTCCCTCTGCCCACAAAAGCACAAGGCTCCATCCTTGGCCTTTGCAGGCACTTTCCCTTCCCCACTGATCACCACATCTAGGAAAATCTGACAGACTGGGAGAACTCCAGAGAGCAGCAGGATGCTGAGTCAGAGCAACTTTAGTTTGGATATCAGGAAAAAGGGTTTTTCACCCAGAGGGTGGTTGGGCACTGGAACAGGCTGGAACAGGCTCCCCAGGGCAGTGGTCACAGCACCAAGCCTGACAGGGTTGAAGGAGCATTTGGACAACAATCTCAGGCACTTGGTGTGACCCTTGGGCTGTTCTGGGCAAGGCCAGGAGCTGGACTTGATAGTCCTGATGGGCCCCTTCCAACTCCCCACATTCTACACTTCTGTGATTCTGAGAACTGATGGGCTGCAGGAGGGCAGAAATAGGTGACAAGAGGAAAGAAGTGAGGATTTAGAGAATCAAGTCACTGAGTTCACAGAAGATGCAGGATACAGGACCCTTCCCTCCCAGCAATCCCATTCTCTGTCTCATTCCTTCTCCCTCCCACACACACAAAGGTGAAGAATATCACTAAAAGAAAAAGAACCTACTTGACTACCATGTCCATGAGAGCAGTCATTGCTCGTGCAGGAGTCACATTCTCCACCACGATCCCCAGGCTCTGACTGGCTGCTTTCTGAACAAATTCTGGGGAGCTGGACACCATCTGGAGAAGGACCCGAGCAACCTCATCCACCTGAGAGTCCATGTCCTTCTGCAAGGTCACAGAGAGCTCTCCCAGAGTGACAATGGCAGAGCAGGACACCTTGGAACGGAGGTTGGTCACCTGGGGAGGTCAAGAGGGGAAACATAAGAATCACCTTGAAAAGAAAACCAGTTGCCTTCAGCAGAAGTCCCAGGAAATGACAACACATCCCATTGTGTCCAGAGGAACATACAAGGACAGGAAGAGCAGGAGAGCACAAGCACAGAAAGGCACTTACTCTGGCACCAATTTCTGGCCTCAGACCTGCTCACTGCAGGCCTAAAATAAAAATTCCATTAACTGTTCCACTTAACCCTTCTAAAATGTCCACAGCTTTGATTTTAGGCCCTTTTACTAGAAAATTAAAGCAAGAGCTGCTTTCAAATCACGAAAGCAAAAATCATAAAGATAAAAGAGTCAGGTGCTCCTGTTCAAGAAATCAACAACAGCAGCTGAAGCACTCAGCCAGGAAACAGAAATCAAACGCTCAGGTCTACAGAAAAATTTGCAGTGTTGAATTACAACTTGGACAGAGATTGGGACTCTGGCAAATAACATCATCACATCTCAGTTTCTGCATTTGCACATTGCATTATAAAGGCACCACACTCAAAGATGAGTGTCAGATACCCGACCTGCCAGTAAATACAGCTGCATGTGCCCACAGATCCTACAGACAGCTGACAGACATTGGAAATATCAGGTCTAAAACCAGAAATGAGGGCAGACCCTGAGCACACATGGAGATGAGCAAGCACATACCTACTCTACACACCATGTATGAAGTATGGGGGACAATTCAGAACAATGTTCTCACCTTGCTGGCAACTGCCAAGCAAACCTCACCAAGTCTGCAAAGCAGGACCTCTGAATGGGACCCAGCCAGGTGTCTGATGGTGAAGATTCCCTTCTCCTTCAGCTCCCTGAAAGGCAGAAGATTGATTTTTCTCTCCACCAAGGCAGCACCTCTGAAATGACCAGGCTGGCAGCTCAGTTGAACAATGGGAGGTGCTTTCCAAGGAGCGCTTAATGAAATCATGGAATGCGTTGCCCCAGGATGCTGTGGCTGTCAAAAGCACACACAAACCCAAGAGGCAAAGAGAGGGGTTTCAGAGTGGCCTTTTGAGAAGACAGCCTTTCTGAAATCTCTGGCACATGAGGCCCCTCTGTCACTGCTTCCTAGGAGCTGTGAGACCGGGCCATGCTGCTGTTTGTTGTCACCTCCCTGTACCTGTCACTGAGACACAGTGCCACCGGGCTGTTATTGGGGCATTTTCCTTCTTTGCCAGCCCCAGCAGTCATTCAGCAGGGAGAGTCTGCACTGCCACTCTGGAGCTGAGTTTCCACTCTATGATCTCAGCCTCTCTGTCACCCCCTCCACTCCTCCTCACACATTCCCCAAAAAAGCAGCAGGATGTCTGCTGGGACCCCCTCAGCCTGCAGGAAGGCCAAGTGGGTCCTTGCCTCTCCTGACCCACAGCACAGCTTTCTTTCTTCCCAGCATGGAAATGTAAAAACTGTATTATCACATCACACAGAGGGCCAGGAGCTTTTTATTTTGGCTGCAAGTGTCCACAGAGCATTGGGGAAGAGGAGAAAAGAGTGTTTTGCAGCAAGCAACCCAGCTACTCAGGCAGGATGGTAGGAAAAGTGTCTGGAAGCTGCTTTTTAGGACTTTGGTTGTTCTGCTGAAGCTTCTGACAGAGCTGATGGGCAGATCCCAGAGCTGTGGAGAGTTCCTGGGAAATTTGTCCTTGGATATGTCTACGAATGCTCTCCCAGCCATGAACTGCCATCTGTGTCCTGTCCCTATGTTACTGCCTTGACTGTTGAGTGTCTGAGGTGCCTCTTGGGGCTGCTATGGACCTCTTTCACCAAGGAATGGATTGTGATAGAGCATCCCTTTCTGCTTATATTTGGACACTGACAGAGCCTGGACCACTCTGGCTCGAGCTTGGGCTCTGGCCATGCAAGATTGCTGATGAGAGCAGCTCATGGTCCTCAGCTCTTCCCTGCTGCTGGGACAGACAGACATGGCCATGGGGACAGAATGGAGCTGCCCCATCTGCCAGGTATCTAAGAAGAATGTGAATTTTTCTCTGCCCTGTCCCCTCTAGTTCTGCCTGGGCTGCATCCTGCAGTGGGCAAAGAGAAATCCAGCGTGCCCACTCTGCAGAAGAATGATAGAAGCTGTCAGGTTTTCTGAGTAGGATGAACAGGACTACATACAATTTGCCATCAGCTCCCCCAAACAATTGCTAGAGCCCAGCAGGGAGAGAGCCTGGCCACCTTGCTGAAAACAGCCCCCCAGACCCTGTGATGGCTGCTCCATCTTCCCCACAGGGAACACTGTCCCCAGCTGAGCAGGGGCTGCAGGACCAGAGCCTGTGGATGGCCTCCTGCCCAAGGAGTGGGCCGAATTTTTCAAATAACAATGTCATCTGCTGGACCAAAGGTGGCCCTGGCTGCACCAGAAGCTGGAGGGAATATGCCAGCACCAGAGATGGCTGGTTAAGGAATTCACAGAGCAGCATCCTGCACGCCCTCTGTGCCTATGGTCAAGTTGCCAAAATCTTGGTGCCAGTACTGCAGCTTCTCCTCTGTAGCAGTCTGAATTGCTGCTAGCACAGTCCAGGGTAAAGAAGCAAAAAGGACCTTTGCATAATCTCCACAGATGTTTCATTCAGCTGTGCAGGGAGATGTTCAGGTCCCAGCAGCCACACACAGAGGGTCTCACTTTGTCTCCACAGGGGCCTGGGGGCTGACCCTGATCTCGGGGCAGTACAAAGATAAGGGGGCCAATCACGGAATAGGGAAGGTGTGGCTCAGGAATGCAGGAACAGACATAGGAACAGGGAAAGGAGCCAATGGGGTCTAACAGCTTTTTGAGGGGAGCTTCTTGTGTCTCCCTAGACAAGGGAATGCCCCCCCAGGGTCTCCACAATTCCCTGTGTTTTATATTATTAGGAAAGCTTATCTGAAGGATCAACTGAATCAACACAAAATGACAAAAACAATCAAAAGCACTCATAAGACAATTGTTCAAAATGCAAACAATTCTGAGTTCCCAATGTGCCAACAAATTTCTTGGAGTGCCTTAGATCTGGCAGGACGGATGCAGGGTTTTCTTAGCACAGTTTATCAGGAAACTGAGTCACACATAGTGAACCTCTGGTCCATGGCTCCTCACTGCCATCGTGCAGCAAGGAGGCCCAGAGGCTGCTGTGCTCTGGGCCTGTCAGGGATGAACACAGCGGCTCTGTGGCCAGTGCCAGCTCCAGCAGCTCACAAGGGGAGACTCCTTCCAGAAGCTCTGCTGGCTCTGGAGTGGCAGACCAACAGAGCCCACTGGAAGCCCCCCTCCATTGCAGCCACCCCCAGCTGCGCCCATCATCACTGCAGAGCAGGAGCTGCCCCAGAGGAGCCACGGCAGGAGCTCATGGCAGTGGCAGGTCCCTGTGCCTGGGGCAGAGCCACAGAACCTCTGCTCCTGGCTGGGACAGGGGCTGCTCACCCTGGTGTCCCACCGAGAGGAGGGATCCTGGGCCCCAAACTCTGCCCAGCCCTGCAAAAGGCCACCCCGCCAGCAGTGCCAGCAAGGTTCCTGCAGCCATTCAGCCAAATCAGAGGAAACAAATGTCTCTGTAGCTGACACAGTCTCTGCACACAGCTTCCTCCCCCTTCTCCTGGTGCCTTTCCCTGGCTCCAGCAAGAGCTGCAGGAAATGCTGTGTGAGCCATGATGATGGAAGAGCTACTGATAAAAACACTGGGGTGATGCTTTCAGAGGAGTCATGAACGGAAGATTAACCAACCTTCCAGCCAACGGTGTGCCATAAGTTTGCATTCTTTAAATAATTGACTGCAATAAATTAGTAAAAAGAAAGATACGGAACAAATCTCCCACAGCTACTGGCTTTCCTCAGGCTCCATGGTCTATGTATTGCTAGACTTACTTCATTTAGGCAGAATATTAACTGCCCTGACTTGTTGGAGACTGACCACAAGGTCTCATCTGTGGTGGGGAGTCACTAAAATTAGCTCAGCAGAGGCATCTTCAGCTGTCCAAGTGTAGCAGAAATACAAATTCTCTGCTTCATGACTGTGTGGCAGCAGCTGCTGGTGTGGGTTTGTCAGCATTGCTTCATGGATTACTCCTGGGAAGGAATTGTGTGCACAGGCAGAGTGTGATGGCTTCGATCTCCTCTAATTACTCCAATCAGATGATGGCCAGAACTTTTAGGCAAAAAGCACCATGACAGAATAATTTACAATATTCTCCAAACTACTCCTGTGGTTTTGATTTTCTTACTGATTAGGTTCAGTGTCTGGCCTCAAGAAATCAGTCCAGAAAGAACAGGCAAACCTCAGCTTGCAAGTTAGAGTGCAAGTCTTTAATCTGCCATTTTTGCAGCATCTACAAACTGCTTTTCAACATATTTGCAAAAAAATCTCTTAGTTCTTGCTATACCTATCCAGAACCTGAGTCTCTCCTCATTTTATTTTGATTTGAGATCTCAGCATGATTTTTTTATTGGACAGGGAAGTAAGAACCAGCTGCAAATACAGACTACAAGTGTGAATCTGTACTGCAGGAACTGAGCTGTAGCTTGTAATTAAAGGCAAGAAGTGATGCCATGGTAAATGTGAACGTTTAGTGCTGGCATGGGAGCCTTCTGCAATGCTCCACCAACCCATGGTTCACACTGCTACAAACTCTTTCTGGTGTTACAAAGAGTGTTGAAGAGCTGACTGTAAGTAAAAAAAAACCAGCCAGAATGTTAATTTTTGTTAATATGGCGAACAATGACTGTCTAATAATTCAGAGCTCATAGAAGTGAGTATTCAGATTTCCACTTAGTACGTGCTGGCAGTTTTAATTTGAAATCAACAGGTTTATCCAAATCAAGTTATCCATAGGAATTAATTTGCTCTATAGTCTAACTAAAAATGCCTCATTGTCTGATAAGTTTAGTAGAAATTTTCAAAGTAAACAGTCAACAGATTTGAATTTCTTGTTTAGTGGCTATTCTGCAGGAAAGCTTTTACAGACTAATCAGTTTGGATGCAATTAAAATGCCAGTACATTTCATCTAGCCATTCTGGTATTAGAACAAAACCATACAACTGCACAGCCTTTAAAAAAAATTTAAAATAAAATTTCAAGTCAACAGTCTGAGTAGGACTCAGAATAAAAACTCTACCAAACTTCAACTCCATTGGAAGGTTCCCTTGTCACCCTGTGAATCAATTCTACATTCAGAAGATTAGAAGTCCCCATTATGGTGGTTTTGGTATGGTTAGGAATTGGGTAAGGGTCTTCTTCCTTCTCAGCTCCATGCTGCAGTGCCTTTGGGATGTGGCCTGCTGGTCGTTGTTTGTGCAGCCCTGGTGTTTCTCCATGAGGCAGAAAGTGCAATTGCATTTCCAGCCCAGAGCCCGTGAGGAGTGGGGCGTGCAGAGCTGTGCCAGACACAGGCCAGCAGCTGTGCCGCCAGAGGGTTTTGGTTCCTGCCCAGGGCAGCTGGTGCATCTCTGCCGTGAGTGCCTCCCCTTCCAGGTGCCCATGGACAGCAGGTGCAGGGTTCTGCAAGGGGCATGGAACAGGGTGGGGATGTCTGCTGGCAACAGAGTGCAGCGGAGAGCAAACAGTCCAGGATGGTCCTGCAGTGTGTGACAGAGAACTCCTGACACAGCTGGTGACTGAGTCAGTGAGGGAAGGCACTGCTGGGCCTGCTGTTTGTGAGGAGAGAAGGGCTGCTGGGTGACAGGAGGGTTGGAGGCAGCCTTGGGCTCAGTGATCACAAAATGCTTGTGTTTGATTCCCAGAGAAGGAACGAGAGATGTTGGGGAAGTGTTGACCTGCAACAAATTGTGAATTTGTTAAGCTTTACCAGGCAGTGCTTAGTCGTACCTTCCCTCACAGCAGTGGTTAATGTGTGCAAGTGGATGTCTTAGCCTTGAGAATAAAGACAGTGGGCCTGCTGAGGAGGTAGCTGCAATGCATTCAAGGAGAAGAAGGCTCCTAACCGTGGGAGGAGAATTTGAGGAATGGGATGTTCACCACGTGGCCAGCAGAGACCCTCAAGAGACCCCTACTCTAAATGTGAGTAATTTTGGGGAAGTGATTTAAACATGTCAAATACTTTGTGAGAATGTTTAGCCTGTGAGTTTGAGCAAAGTAATGAATAAAAGTAATGAAAGTAATGTCTTAGTTCCATGGATACTAACACGTGGGTGTGCATGTTTCAGGGCAGTGATTCCCACACACCCAGCACTGAAATAAAAATAATGCCTCTTTTCTCACACTGAGCGGGCAGTGTGCATCGGCCCTGCTCGGTAACTTTCATTTTGGTCATTTCTATTGAAGCATAAAGAATGGTTGAAATGAAATCTTTTCCAGCTGTTTTCCTTTGGTTTTCCTATTTGAGGGTTAAAATTGTGTGCTGCAGGTGTGCTGGGTGTGTGCAGAGCAGTGCAGCCCCAGAAACCCCTTGGCTTGCCCACAGGTTGTCATGCCTTGTTGCCAGGTGTGCCCAGCTGTGGCAGGAGAAGGAGCCCGCAGCGCAGTGGGCACCGTGCCCTGCCCAGCCGGGGCTCTCTGGCACAGAGCAGCAGCAGCGCCAGCACTGTTCAACCCGCTCCTGCCTTGGCTTCCCCTGGCACACAGAAGCCTCTGGAAATCAGCAGCGCCAGTGGCGTTCCCAGCTGGGAGCAGCTGCTGCTGGCGGGCAGATGCTGCCAGTTCAACTGCTGCCAAAGGGGAAGAAAGAGCAGAGGAAGAGATGTACATACACAGCAGCCATGGAAACATCCTATAAACATGCAGATATATGGGGTGATTTGTTAGGAATTACTTCAGCTGCTATGCCAATAGGGCTTTCTCTCCTGCTTCTGTACCATGCTTTGGGCCATTTTCTTGGTCTGGTTTCCTTTGCTTGTGTCCCATCTGAATGTTCAGCTGGATTACAGGCTGTAGGTGCTTGGGGCACTCTTGGAGTTCCTCTTGGATCCCTGAACAACAGGGTTTGGCCCATGGGGGGAGTTTGTGCTGCTTTGTGTCAGAGGAGAACTTCCGAGGCCATTTTGTGTTTGCTGTAGGAAAGGCTGGTTATTGCTTTGCATAAATTCACAGACTAACATGCTTTGTGATGCTTTGCTTTGTCATACTTTTCTTTGTGATATCAGGGCATGGTTGCCACATTGTCGTGGTGACATCAGAAGGTTGCCTTGGTGCACGGAAGGCCTCAGTACCAGAGCAGTCCTAGGGGTTGCTCAGATCAGGAGCATCCTCCTGATTGTGGCATTTGTCAGCGTGTAGCTGCACATTGACAGGAGTCTTGGTTGGAGTAAACTTGAAACACAGTGCTACAATGATTGAGCAACTCGCTGCTGCAGTTTGCACCATGTATGGCACTGTTTATTTCGCCTATTTCATTACCAGCCTGGCAAGTAAGTAGAGGTTTCAACTCTATTTAGGCTAGGGTGTAACCTAACCCAGCTTTTGCATGTCTTCTTGCTCTTTCTTAGTGACTGAGTTGATTTTGAAAGAGAAAGAGAATTAGGATGCCTCTGGTTTGGTAAAGCTCCTGTCAAGAGGTTCGGCTAAAAAGGGGGTGTCTGTAGCCACAGGGGCAGCATTTGCAGGGGAACCTGCAGGGCTCCGTTCCCTCCACGGGAGAGTCTGTGGCAGCAGAGTCTGTCATTTCCTCAGGTTGCTGGGACAAGCAGGACAACTTCCAAAATGCAGCCTGGGAGGCCTTCTCAGAAGGCCTTCTAAAGACTTTGTAGTTCTCCCCAGAACTCAGGGAAAGCTTCTTTTATTCTAAATTTTGTAATGAAAGGATTTGACTGTCCGTTTTGACCCTTGACTGAGTGCTAAAAGAGTGATTCCCTTTGCAGTGAAGTGCAACTGCCAAAGCAGTGAGTGTCTGCTCCTGAGCCTGGAGCTGCTGCTGTGCTCTTTCACAATAGAACTGCCACAGCTCAGGGGGATTTGGGGCAAGCTTCTCTGGGTGACTGTTTTCAGCAATTTAATGGGAATTAGTGCATGCAACTTCTTTTTTGAAAAAAGTACCTCAAAGACAAGAGAACAATAGCTGCTTTATCTGTTGGACAGAACAGAAGCATTGAGTGTTGAAGAAGAATTTGCATTTTCTTGATCATGTTTGTATTCATTTACTGACTAGACAGGCCAAAGTGTAGGCACAACCAAGATTATTGTCCTGATCTCTTGCTGGCTGTGTGAAAGAACTATGTCATGTGGAGGGATGTTGATAAAGAAAAATACTCTCTGTTTGGGTTGACTTCTCTTCTGTGGGATTCAGCAGCCCAGGCAGTTTTCTCACAGCACTTGTTCATTTTCCCATGCCCACTCCAGGTCACCTGAAGTGTGTATTCAGAGGTGCTGATCCTGAGGTGAGTGAGAAAGGAACATTTCATGTTCCTGGTGCTTAGGAATTGTAGAGCAAGCTGTGAGCTTGGTCTGTGGCAGTAGAGTGTAGAGGGCCAGCTGGGTAGGCTGAAAGAAAATCCATATCCATGTCTGCAGCAGCAATAACAAAGGCATCACTGGCTATTTCCTAATTTTCCATTTCAGAACTTTCAAGGAATGAAAAGCTCATGTTGCAGAGAGAATGTTGCTTCTTGATAGTAGCCAGGGCGAAATGTCTAATTCAGAACTATTAGCAATTCTGTTGAATTGGCCCATTTAAATTTAGTTGCACTGACTTAGAATCCCATTGTTACCAAAGTTTCTGATTTGTCCTTAGCAGAGCTGGTTGTAGAAATAGAGCTGAATAGATTAAAGTGCTGAATAGAAATAAGGGTATAAATTATAGGTAACTTTGTGTCCCTCACACTGCTGTCTGTCCACAGATCACAGAACCAACAGCAGTCTCTCCCCTGGCTCCCTCTGCTCATGGAGAGGAGGCCGAAGAGGAGGCAAATGAGGTGGATGAGCGCCAGCTTCCAGCTGTGCTCACACCACAGCCTGAACATTCTGAGCCAGTAAGTGCCAGCTGTGTGTGCTGCTGTCTTTAGTGCAGGGCAGAGCTGCAAGTTTCTGACCAGCCAGCACTTGCTGTTGCTGGCTGAGGATGCTGAGTGCTGGAGTCCTGCCAGGGCCTGGTGATTGCCCCCAGCCTGTGACAGCTGGACAATGGGCTTTGGTCTGTCATGTTTAGGGACCAGCTTCCTGGCATTTTTATAGGGGTCACCCTGAAGCACGAAGGCTCCCTGTTCCCAGAGGAGGGAGCATGTCAAAGACACTGTGCTCAGCCTTGTTGTAAACACAGGGGACACTGTGGCGTGGAGAGACCTGTCCCCCTGCACAGACTGGCCAAGTAGCTGCAGGCACAAAAAAATGTTGATCTGACCCCACAAGTTGTTTGTGGTCCCCAAAAACTTCTTGGGTGTGTTTACTTGGGAGTATTTCAGAGACACACTGGGGATGTAGAGTTGCTGCCTGAAGTCAGGGATTTTGGTGCCTTTGTTGCCAGGTTACTCTTTTGCCCCTTCAGGCAGAGCAGCCGGTAGCAGAGCAGATAGGTGCTCTGAGTCTGCCTGTTTCTCGGTCTTTGATAAGCTGCAAGGAGATGACTGTGTTGTCCATGAAGCTGTGGGGGACCATTCTTGTCTAGTGTGGCAAAAGAAACAAAGGGAGTAGTTCTGAACCCTTCTTCTGAGGCAAAAACCAGACACTGCATGTGTCTGTCGATACCTTCTATTGTGTAGTTTGCTTTGAAAATTGCATTGGAGCCTAGAATGGGAGCAAAGCTGCAAGTCCTTGACTGCTGTCTTGTAATGCTAAACCCAGGGTGTACACCTTGCAATGGTGCCTGCTGTATCTGAAGTGCAGTGGGCACCTTTGTGGCTGGGGAGCTGCGTGGGCCCAAAGGACGCAGGGCTGGCGGCCGTGAGCAGCTGAAGATGAGGCAGCGTGGGGCCAGGGGGCCCAGAAGGCCAAGGGCACGGTGGCTGTGCCAGCAGCAGTGGGGCAGCAGGAGCAGGGCAGGGAGCGTGGCCCTGTGCTGGGCAGCGCTGCGGCCACAGCTGGAGTGCTGTGTGCAGCTGTGGGCCCTGGGAAGCAGAAAGTCATGGAGGGGCTGCAGCGTGGGCACAGAGGGACAGGGGAGCTGGGCAAGGGGTGCAGCACAAGGCCAGGGAGGAGGTGCTGAGGGAGCTTTAGCCTGGACAATGGGGGCTCATGAGGGACCTTCAGGCAGACTGCCATTGATCCCTGCCTTGGATCCATAGAGCCAATGCTCAGCACGAGGGCTTTTTCCCTGCCAGACATCCCTTCACTGCATCCAAGTGCTTTAGACACCGGAGTGGGTAACACTTTCATATTTTATTTGCTTATTTGTTTGTTTGTTTGCTAGAAGGAGAAGCCTTGGGTAATTTCTCCTTCTCCAGTGAGCAAGGGATCTTTTTCTCAATCTTTCCTGCCCTTTTCCAGCACTGGCAGAAACACATCACTTTCAGGTTAACAGCTCCTGTGTCTTTTGGCAGCCCAGGGAATCAGTATGTGTTGTGTTTGGGAATTGAGCAGGAAATCAATGCCCTTGCATTCCAGCTGGTGCTTAGAGATTAGAGGAGCTGGGAGGGGCTGGGCTGCATTTCTGATTCCAGCCACTTTAGCACCATCAGTGTGGTCCAGTCCAAGCGAAGAACTTGCCCAAGCACAGATGCACAAAGAGTGCAGTTCCCAGTGCAATGCTCTGGGTCTGGTTGCATTCCATAGGGACCCACACGCTCCAGATTCCCCAAGAGTGTGGGTTACTGAAGCAACAGGAGAGCAAGTTCAGGATGGCTGCTGATCAGGGCACCGCTACCGAGTGCTGATGTGTGTAGTGACAGAAAGGATAGTATTGATTCATGGTGACCCCCCCGTGGGGAATAATGTGCTTTGACTCTGATTTAGAAGGTTAAACAAATGCTTTCTTAAGCTATGTTGTATTACACTAGCACTATATTAAAACTCTACTATAGACATACTATACTAAAAAGCTGCTAAAGAAAAACTCGTGACTGTCTCCAGACAGTCACAACACAGTAAACAATCACTATAACACTTTCAGTAAACAATCACTGTAACACATTCTACGTGTATTAAACAACAAGAACAGCAAGTATAATAATAATTGTTTCCTCTTCTTCTCTAAGTTTCTCATTACCTTCCCTTAAAAAACACCTAGGAGAGAGAATTATATCTCTCTCTGTTCAAAGAATTTAAATACCACAGCACAGTAAAGAGAGATTATAAAAGTGAGATCTGTCTATCTGTCTATTTGAATCTTCCTGGCTCTGCTCCAAAGCAGTGTAAGATGCAAAGCTCACCTAAAGGTATCCCTTCAGGAGAGGAGTTCCACTGACTGATCCTGAGCAGGCAGAGATGTTTGCCCCTCCAGAGATGGTTGTTTTTCCCCTCATGTTTTCCTGCTTCAGCCTTTTCTGACCTGAAGCCTTCATTTGTCCTTTAAATTTTTGCATGTCCTAAGGGAACTATCCCATGCTGTAGCTGGGGTCTCGTGACTCTGGTCATACATGCCATGCCATACATGACACATGGTTTCCTTCACTGGCATCCCCAGGGCTGTGTGAGTGCATTCATTAATGGGGCCCTATGAGAAACTCTGTTACTGCTGGTCAGAATTCTCCGTTGACAAAAGAGGGAGAAGAAACACCTTGGTCCTCCTCCATATACTGAGATGGCCATAGAGGTTCTCTGACTTCCATCAGAGATCTTTGCATGCATCCTTATCTCCTGAATGACCCGGTTTTCTAACAAGAGTGTGGATGTCAGGAAGGAGGAATGCTGGTGCAGGCCTGAAGAGAAGGTGAACACCAGAAGTGTCTCTCACAAGGAGTGAGCTCACCCAGGAAGCCCCTGCAGAGCCAGGATGGAGCTGTGGGACAGGGCGGGGAGTCAGTCACTACTGAAAGACAAACAGGACACAGCAGAAGCAGAGGGAGGCCCTCACCGGACCCTTGAGAAATGCCACCCCTTCCCTGTCAGCTGCCTGAGAGGCTGCTGGAGCTTCAGTCCCAGATGGCCCCTGATTGTAGGGCCAGGGTCACTTTGGAATCTGTGCCTCCCCTCGGGCAGAGAACGACCCAGGAGAGCAGCAGCACAGTGCTTTGGGAACGTGTGAGCCCAGCAGTCTGTGAGTCTTGGCCCACAAAGGGCGTATGGGAAGTTGAAACCCATCTTCTCTTGCTTTCTGTGCAGGTGCTTCTAGGGAAAGAGCAGGAGCACACTGCCTCATCTGAGCTGCCATGCCAAACTCAGAGAGAGCTGTTCCCTGCCCGAGAGCAGGAAGAGCAGCTCAGGCAGCAGGTGGAAGAGCCACAGGAGAATGGCCAGGTAAGCCTGACTGGCCAGGGCACAGAGGGAAGGGCAGGGAGAGGGGCATAAACCAGAGCTCTTGGGACTGAGGAGGCCAGGAGTCCCACAGGCAATGGAAGCACAGAGCCTTGGAATCTGCAGAGATCAGCCCTGGGACAGGAGGTTTGCAATGGAGGCAGATGTGGGGAGGGAAGCAGAAAGAAGGGGCTGAATAAATGTGATTTTGAGGCTGCAAGAGGAAAAAAGCTGAGCCTGATGGCAGCTCTCAGTCCCTTGCTCTGCTTTTGTGTGTACAGAACATCAAGGCAGAGCCACAAGCAGAGCTGCCCGAAGCTCAGAGTGACATCATGGCAGTGAAGAGAAAGAACAAGGAAGACATGGGAAGAATTCAAGAGGAGAATCTCCATCAGCCGAGGGGTGATCATCAAAACCAGGTGAATGAAAGAGTGGCAGCCACTCCACTCATGAAATGTCCTCTCTTTTGTTTATTAGAGAACATGAAGGAACAGCTGGATGCAGAGCTTCAGACAGCTCACAGTATGATCAAGGCAAGGCATAAGCAGCTGGAGGAAGAAATGAAAATCATCAGAGAGAAACTTAATCGCTTCCGTCAGTCTCTGCAAAACCAAGTGAGTGAAAGAGGGATGCAGCCACTGCAGTCCCCAATCTGGTGGTTTCTGCCCTTCTTGCCTTTCCAGTGCAGAGCAGCAGGGAGTGGGGCCATGCCTCTGAGTGCCATGCTGCTGTAGTGTGTGTATCACAGTCACTCTGAAGGACATTTCCCAGTGTGCTGAATCTCAACGTCTGCCCTGGACAGTGAAACTTGTCCTTTGGCCATTTGGCCAGCAGTCATCCCAATTGATTCCTGCTGGCCTGTTCCTGCTCTCCTTTTTTCTTGAGGTGTTTTTACAGTGGAACTTGGTGACCCAGATGGAGGATTGAAACAAGCTGTTGTATCCCCTGTCAATCTATTCTCTGCCTTTCCTCACAGTCGATGACTCCTGGCTGACAGGGACAAGCTGTAGTGTCTGACTGCTTTGTTCTGTTTGACTTGAGGTGCAAGTGTTGACATCTCACCGGGCAGCCTGCGAAGACTTGCAGGGAATGTGTGGCAATGAAGAACCCCAAGTTAGGAGTGAGGCACAGGAACAGTGCCCACCAGAAATGCTCCAGGTCCAGCACATCATGGGCTCTGAACCTGCTGCTGCAGCAGCATCACCTCGAGGAAGCCCTTCTGTGAAACCTGGGAACTCAGGCTCGGGCACATCCCGGGAACAGGAGATTGAGGAGGAGTACCTGGAGCTGCTGGGTACGTCTGGGGTGTTTCTTATCTCAGGGACAGTGTGTTGTGTGCAGGTGTCAGCAGAGCTGTACCAAATGCTCCTCCTGAGCTCGGTGTCACAGGGCCATTTAGGACTCCCCAGAGGCAGTGCTGTGCTCCGAGGCAGCGAGAGAGCTCTGGGTGTTCCTGCTGCCTCTGAGGGCACCTGGGACTGGCTTGGGTTTGCAGAAGGCTGTGACCTAGCAAATGATCTAGGCAAGTCCTGTGTGCTAGTGGCCAAACTGAACAGAATTTTTAGCTTCCTAAATTCTCCTTAGACTCCTGATTTGCAACCAGTTATCACAGCAAAAAAACTTCACAGAAATGGACTGACTTTGGAGTTTTGTCTTTTTGGTTGGGGATTTTTTTTGGGGAGTTGGGGTGGGATTGCTTTTCTGTTGTTCATTTTTGGTGGGGGTTTTTTGTTGTGTTTTTCTCCATCTTGAAGGAGCCCTTCTACCCCACGTTTTACTGATGTCATTTTTATGACTGTTACTGTTACCACTACTACATCTGCAGTTTATTTTCATGAGAATGCTATATTTTTGTCAATAAGAGAATGCTATCTTTGTGTCAATAAGAACTACTTTGAAAGAACATCAGGTTACAGGACAAATAGAGAGCACAAGGTATTTTCCATGTGCCACCAAAGAAAAAACAGAGACTTTGATAACAAACTTTATTTAATCTTCTAGTTTTATGCTTATCAAGATGTGTCCAGGAGACACATCCAAGTGGCGTGATCAGATAAAACTGTACTGCAGGCATTTCTCAGGAGAGAGCCTCCAGCCCAGCCATGGTATATCCCTCAGATCCATGGCACTTTTCCATACCTGATTCCCACTCTTTCCCATGACTGTTAGAATCCTACCCATTGGCCCAGGCCCTGCTCAGATCAGTCTCTAGGAAAACACATCAAGCCCTTTGTGATTCTGCAGCACAACCCAATGAATCTGCTTCTTGCCCGTAACAGCTGCCAGTGCTGTGCTCTCAGATGAGAGACCTGGTGGGGCTGAGACCAGAGCCCAGTGGATTCTGTGTCTGCCATCACCTGTTGGGACAAAAAGGGCACTGATCTGTGCCTCAGTGTGGCTGATCTCAAAGCCCATCCTGTTGTGTCCTGAATGGGGGTAACAGCTTGTCTGGGGCTCAGGCTCACTCTGGCTTCTTCCCATCAGTGCCTGTCAGTGCTCATGCTGGGGCTTTGCCAGCCTTGTTGTGGTCACTGCCCTGTCCCTGAGGGCTGGAGTGACTGCAGAGGCTGGAGCCTTCCTTAGCTGGAAGAGGGGCATCTTTGAGCTCAGCCTGCTCACAAACAGGTCAGGGTCCTGATGCTGAAAGCCCCGTCAGGATCGGTTACAGCTGGAGCTGCTCTGGTTTACAAATGGGAAGGCATTCCTTTGGCAAACTGCTGAAAGGTGGGGAAGATGTCCTCCTCTCCTGGGATTGTATGTCCCTGTGCTTTGTTTCCTGTCAAGAGAACTCTTCAAAAGACTGTACAAATCAGTCTCTGTGCTGGCCACCTGTGCTGCAGGGCTGTCTGCCTGGTTGTGGTTGTTGTTACCCAGCCGACCACAAAGGGCTCAGAGCTCCAGGCGCTGGGGCTGCCTTTTGTATCTCCTGGAAGCTGGGATCTCTGCTTTAAAGTCAGCATCTTGCATTTTGTTTCCCTCAGGGAGAATGGTGAACACCACTGAAAATCCCCTGATGAAATACACGCATCTGAATTTTATTGGCAGCGGGTGAGTCCAACAGCAGTTACTCCTGCACAACCGTGGGCCAGGTGTTTTTGGGGTGGAATGTCTATCCAGCATGAAGTCAGGACAGCTGCAAAGATGATCACACACTGGGGATAGATTGTCCCATCTCTCAATGCTGCTCAGAATTTGTGAGTGGGCTCAGAAGGCATTGTCAGAGATGCCTTGCTACCGAGGTCTTGCCTGCATCAAGGAACAGGACCTGGAAGGTCTCCTTGTCTCTCAAGTGTGGGACAGCTCTGTGTTAATTTCTTTAGCATTTTTTGTGTGTCTCAAAATCATACTGGCACACTAATGAAAAGAGAAGAAACTTGCTTGCCGGAAAGAGCAACCTATGCCCTATCAAAGCTGTGAGATAACAGTTGCCAGGAACAATTCTTTCCCCTGGTTTGAAGAGGGAAACACTCTGTGGTCAGGATAGGAACCACACTGTTTAGACAGTGAAACCCAAGAGGAAAGACTTGACTCCCTTTAGAAATTGGACCCCAGTGCTTCAGGAACAGGCCCAGTGCCCATGCACTTGAGAGGAAAATGCATCATCTCCCTTCTGGCAGAGCCCTCCTGCATCCTGCAGGTTTTGACACTTCCAGCAGAGATCTCCTGTGTGGGCTGGCTTTCACTGCAAGATCTAAACAGCTTCTGCTTTCTCTGCTTCTGTTTTTTTTTCTAGGACTTTTGGAGATGTTTATAGAGCACTCGACAGTGCCACAGGAGGAGAGGTAAATGTCAACAGCCCCTGCAGGCTCTGCTGCACTCGAGGGCTTTCCCCTCTGGTGTGAGCTGTGGCTGGAGCTTTAGGCAGAGCTGTGCTGAAAAGGCACAAGAAGCACAGACTGGTGCCAGCCCACAGAACACATTTGGGACTTTGTCCTCCTCAGCTGCCGGAAGGAAGGCACGGAGGGCAGCGGCTCCTTTCAGAGAAGGACGCACTCACTCACTCTCCATTGCTAAAACAAAGGTGGTGCCTGCGAGCACCTCACTGCTCTTTGGGGCTACAGCTTCAGAGTCCTGAATTCTCGTTTCTGGCTGCCAGCAAATCCATCTGAAAGTTACTGGTAGTTCCTTAGCCACCTGCAGTGCTGCACTTGGGAACTGCACGTAGGGAGAGATCTGCAAGGCGTCCTTGAAAGCCCTAAGCCCTGCCCATATCACAAGATTTATCCACAGAGTATTAAGGCATGGATTCCTTCTTCTGAGTCCCAAACAAAGCAGCAGAGAGTGTGGTCAGAGGTTTGTGGGTGATAACTGAGACACCGTTGTTACCAAGTGGTCAAGGCAAAATGTCAGTGGCCCCACGTGTCCTGTAACTGGCTCCCAAGGGAGCAGAGAAATGGGCTGTTGGAATGTCAGTTCCTAATTACTGCAGTGCCTAATCACAAGGCAGTTTGGCACAGCTCAGCTGTGTCATTGCAAAATCACTTGCTCCACGTGCCTTGTGGTCTCGTGCCACCAACCCCTCAAGTTACTGATTTTCAATGTCATTTTAGGTGGCAATAAAAAAAATAAATCTTCAAGGAGTGAGGAGGAAGGAGCTAACCTTTAATGAAATAATGATCATGAAGACGTATAGGAGTCCCAATGTTGTGAATTATTTAGACAGGTGAGAGGTCATGATCTTATCCCATGGATGTGTGTTTACATAAAGCAAACATGAGAGGTTAAAAACCCACTTTGGTCAGTGGCAGCAAGTAAAGCTGTTAATTTTTATTTATTCATATTTCTCTACTCATCTCCAATGGATGAGAAGAGAGTGCATCTTGTCTGCATGAGTCTTCCCTGGCACACCTACTTTGATAATTACTCCAAAATTATTTAAAACCTGGATCAGCTGTATCTTCCTAACTCAATAGCCTCAAAGTTCACTGCCTCCACATTTATGTGGGATTGATTTTTTAAAGTTTCTTAAGTGCAGATGAACCATCCTAAAGTGGATTTCCCTTGGATCGTTGCCCCTCTTTGCCATTGCTATGCATGCCAGGAAGACTAGGTGCTTATTTCCAGAAACACCATGCCTGGAATGTTTTATATCTGGGCTCTTTCTAAACTGCACTTTTCATTTGCTGCCCATCTAAGACATCTCCTTTTTCACAGATGTGTCTTTCTCTATGAGACTGCACAGATTGCGAATAATGCACAGCCAAGAGGGAATGTCTATTCCTTTGATTCTGTCCTTGTCACAAAGGCATCTGGAAATAAGAAACCTGGAAGCAAAAAATCAACGTAGCCATGCATGTTCATCTCTACCCCCTTGTTTCCTTCTTTCAGCTACCTTCTGGGCGAGGAACTCTTGCTGGTTATAGAGTACATGGATGGAGGTGTCCTGAGCGACATCGTCAGCCAGACCTGCCTGTCTGAAGATGAGATGGCAGCCATCAGTCGGGAGGTCAGCAATCCCATCTGTGTTTCCAAGGGCTTGGGCAGGATTGTCTGGGAAACAGGGGCTCAGAACAGGAGAGGTTTCCTGTGCCGAGCTTTGTTTCTGTGTTGCTGGTATGCTATAGGCAAGTAAAAGCATCTCAAGTGAAAGGCCTGCCAGTGCCCCTGCACTCCCTGTACTCAGTGCCAGTACTCTTATCTCCTGCTGTTGTATTCTCGCTCTGTCTCTTGTATTTGTAGTTGCTGTTCTCCACCTTGCCTCTCTAAATGTTTGCCTGGAGTCTGTCTTCACTGCATTCCTTGCCTGTAAAAGCAAAGGTGCTGGTGGCAGGATTTGAAACAAACAGCAAAGAAAGAAGAGAGAGACTCGTTTCTCTCAGTGCTCAGCTAAAAAGGATAGGAGTGCAGCCAGAATGCTCTTTGCTTCTGAGCACATGCGCTGCAGCAGGAGTCATCCTGGCTGGTTGGCAGGGGACAGCCTACAACAGCAGGTGCTGTTGCTCTTTCAAAAGCTGACGTGCCTTTCCTCAGAAAGGTCCTGCTCTGCAAGTGTTGGAGCAGCAAGCTCTTCCTCTCAGTGGCCATGACTGTTCTGCCATTACTCCCCATTCCCCTGGAGAGGGAATCTTTTAGATTCTTTGTTTCCTTTCTTGTGTGATGAAATCACATCACTCATTTTTGCCCTTCTGTTTCTGTTTTCTCGCTCAGTGCCTGCAAGGACTGGATTTTCTTCATGCAAACGATGTGATCCATCGAGATGTGAAGAGTGACAACATCCTTCTCAGAACGGACGGTTCTGTCAAACTGGGTCAGTATATTCTTGGTCAGGTGCAGCTTTCCAGGGATGTGGGTGTGGGGCTTCTTGGCGTGACTGCCAGCTCCCCAAAAATGGTGCTGGTGGCAGTGCAGGGACCCCTGCTGCGAGCTGAGGGCACAGTTGGAACGTGCACAGAGGTAGAAGGAGCCACAAGCAGTCAAGAGTGGCCTTGCTCTGTATGGGTCCCTTCCAGAGGGAGGGAGTTACAAGTCTAAAGTTTCCAAAGAACAAAAGCCACTGCTAGAGGCAGTGTAAAGCATGGGGGGATTTTTAAAGTCGCCAATGCCAGGAGATTCAAGAGAGCAATTTCAAACTTCTACTGGGGAATTCTTTTGCTTGCTTTCCTAATTGCACAGAATTCAGATAAAACCAGTATTTTGTTTTCTCCTCAGCTGATTTTGGCCTCACTACTCAGCTCACCCCTGAGCAGAGCAGACGGTGCTCGGTAACCGGGACTCCTTGGTGGATGGCGCCTGAAGTGGTGACAGGTCAACCATATGGCCCCAAAGTGGACATATGGTCTTTTGGAATTGTGGGAATTGAAATGATAGAACAAGAACCTCCTTACTTGGGCGAAAGTTCTGGCACGGTAAGGAGCAAATACTCACTGATCCCACTGTCTTTCTCACCTGTCCCATGTCCTGTGTGCCACTGGACAAAATCCCATTGCCATCTGCTGGAACTACTTCCACCAAGGTCCCCTCCTACAAATGTCCCTGCAACACATCAGCATCTGCTGGACTTTTGGTTGCATCAGTGGGGGAACTCAAGCCTTACCACATGCAAACAAACTCCAAACTCCATTCTCACTCAACACTTTCCTTTGGGTTAGTGGTTCCAGTTCTTTTGTCTGTGTAGATGGCCTTAATAACAGGGAAAAAGCATCTTAAAAGTGTTGTTATCTTTCCAGAAATGAAGGAAGGAAACCCAAACCCAACAAAGTTTCTAAAACCGTGGTTTTTAGAGAGGAACCTAACCCTGTGTGCAGTTTCTTCTCACTGGAAAACATGGGCATGAGGGTGTAATGCACAGAGTCTCTTCTGCTTCTTGTGCAGTGCTGCTGAAACACTCAGTGACCGTGTTTCTCTCCTAGCCCAAGCAACATTCTGCACGTCACCAAGCCAGAGCCTGGTGATGTGGAGAGCCTGCCAAAACCTCCTGTTTGTTTCCTGGCACTTTCTGGCATGGGCCTACCATTAATGCATTGACTCGAGCAGCCAAATGACTAGAGGGTGTCCATAGGGATGGAACCTCTCCTTCTTCTGACCTAGACAATTTTTCTTTGGCTGCAAAAATGGGAAGCTGAAATTTTCAGACTGCTGAGAGACAGAGCTGCAAGTGGCTCCTGTGTGCCCAAGCAGGCATTTTCATCCCAATACATTTGTGCAGGCATCTTAATGTGTCTGTGTTGAAGAGGAGATTGTAAATGTTTGTTTCACTACCTGGGTATTAACTGATGGATTTCCTTTCTTTTCTTCCAATTCCCATTGTTTTCAAGAACAGCACAAAAAGCTTGATGAGTTTTGTTCTAGGGCACGTGCGCTTAAAGGACCAACAAGCAGTGCAGAGATGCCTTTCATGTACTAACCCTTGAAATTAGTTAGTATAGCAAAGTCCCTCTTCCAAAAACCATCTCAAGCTGGCATGAATCCTCAGAGAAGCAAATGTCCTTTTGCTGATGTAGTTCCCACTAACTAGGTCAGGCAATGAACTCAGCTGCCAAGGCAAGATCTGCAGGATGGTGGAAAAGCTGTGGCTGCATCGGGGTTTGGGTTTTTGGTTGGTAAAGGAAAGTCATCTCTGGGTCTGTGCCAGGGCAGAAACTGCCACTGAAGAACAGAGGTTAAACAAAGGGATCTGGGAGAGCCTTAGAGATGTGAATGCAGGAGGTGGAGCCTGGTGTCTCCTTTCTCTCCAGGCTACATACCTGATAGCCACAGTAGGGACTCCACAGCTGCGGCAGCCCAAGCTCCTCTCGGCTTTGCTGCGTGACTTCCTGAGCTGCTGCCTGCAGACAGACGAGGAGCAGCGCTGGTCTGCCAAGGAGCTCCTGCAGGTAAAATGTGAAGGGGCTGCAGGTGAAACAGGCTCTGAGGGATGGGCTCCTCCTCCACTCAAGCCCAAGGCAGCAGATGAGCCCCCTTCCTCCTCACCTCCACTCTTGCTGCTCTTCAAATGAAAATGGTGAGGAATCCTAGACTGGGCTGGGCTGGCAGGGCCCTGTAAATGTCCTCTGGTGCAAGTGTCCTGCAATCAGCAGGGACATCTTTAAAGAGATCAGGTTGCTCAGAGCCCATTGCCACCGGAGCCGGAATGGTTGCAGGGATGGGGCACCTACAAGCTCTTGGGGCAAGCTGTGCCAGTGTGGCACCATGCTCTGAGTACACAAGTTCTTCCTTAGACCTACTCTGATTAGATGCCCTTAGTGTTTAAAAATATTTGTCCATATCCTATTGTAACTGGCCCTGTTAAAAAAGATGTCCCCCACTTTCCTCAAAGCCACTCTGAAGTTTTGGAAAGTGGCAATAAAGTCTCCCTGGGGCCTGTCCTTCACAAAACTGAATAACTCCAGCTCCCTCTGCATTTCCTGTGAGGAGAGGTGCTCTGTCCTCTGACTGTGTCTGTTGCCCTCTTTTGTGATTTGGTGGCGTATTCAGTTTTATCTAATGGCAAAAGAATTGAAGTAGAGCAATGCAGGGTACAGAGACATGAAATGGTGGTGGAGGAACCCAAGGAAGCCAGTCCCAGCCTGGGGGTCAGAGATTTGGCTGTGGGCAGGAGGGGCTGTGGGGGGCTCACTGTGAGCCTCTGAGGGGCCCTGGTTGGTGCCCCCCAGCCCACCCTCAGAGGTTTCTGCCATGCAAACAGGGACAGCTGGGAGGGACTTGTCCCAGCCCCATCTGCTGCCTGGCACGCTCAAGCAGATGGGAACTGTGCCAGGGTTACTGCCAGGTTGTGTGGCAGAGAGGGAACTGCAGGGCCCAGTGCCACTGGGCTGGCCTTGCTGAGAAGGAAGGTGCCATCCAGCACACGAGGGGCAGGGCATGGAAAGGCAGACACTGCTTTCTGTCCCTGTGGCAATCAGCACAGTGCCTGTCTTTCAAAGGCAGGCCCCTATGTGAGTCATTGGAGTTTCCTGAAAGGAAGAAAACCCCATGACAGAAAGCACCATTTCTAGAGCGCTGGCAGGGCAAAAATCCCAGCATGATGAAGACATCACAATAAACAGATGAGTGGGATTCTGGGCCAGGTTTGCCTGTGATGGCAAGGTCTTGCACATTGGGGATGACTGGGGAGCAGATGGTTCCATTGCTCCTCTTTCTGGGTCTTTCCAGGAACTTGATGTATCCTGATTGAGTCCCTGAAGCGATGAGCTTGGAAAGTAATGGTTCACTGTTCTTTGTTTTTTGTTTTTTTTTTTTTTTTTTTCCCGGTGGACAGCATCCATTTGTAACTTCAGCCAAGCCAGCATTCATCCTGGCACAAGTCATCAACTCAGTGAAGAAGACGAATAACCCTAACCCTAAACTCTAAACCTAAAACCTAACCCTAACCTTAAATGCTAACCCAAACCCTAACCCTATCCCTATCTCTATCCCTTACCCTTTCCCTTACCCTTTCCCTAACCCCAACCCTAAGCCTCAGCCAAAGCCTAAACCTAAACCCAAACCTGAACCTAAGTCTAAGCCTAAGCCTAAGCCTAAGCCTAAGCCTAAACCTAAGCCTAAGCCTAAGCCTAAGCCTAAACCTAACCCTAACCCTAGGAGACGAGAACATAGCAATCATGTCAAGAACTTATCTCTGTTACCAGTTTAGAGTAGGATTGTAGAGTAGGGTTGCTAAAGAGATTTGTAGCATAGAATTATAGATTAGAGTTGTAATTAATAAAGTTTCTGAAACATCAACTCACTTGGAAGATTCTCCTCCTTCTGACCCCTTCAGAAAATTCAACATTTTTTTTCTGAATTACCAATTGTTTTTTATTGGCACTAAGTCACACATATGGCTTTTTTTGTATGGTTTCATAAGTGAGGAGGGCTCTTCTTCATTCATCCTCTCCAGACCGCACTGCCTTTGGAATATGACCCACTGGCTGGTTATGGCACAGCTGTGGTATTTCTAGTTGAGGAAGAAAGGGCAATGGCATTTGAAGGCAAAACCAAAGGAAGAATGAGGCAGCCCAAACATCTTGTGCAGATGCAGGCCTTCAGCTGTGACTGGAGAGCAATGGGGTTCCTGCCACTTGGATTTGTATCCCTAAATGCAATAATCTCTTTGGCTGGAGGAGAGCCTTGCTCAAGTGAGAAAGCAGAAAGATCAGAGAGGGTGCTCGGGAAGGTCTCCTGTGGTGCAGAGCTGTCAGCACCTGTGAGGTGAGAGCGGGCCCGGCCTTGCCCGGGCTGGAGCCCCAGCAGAGCCCCGGCAGAGGCCGGAGCAGCCTGAGCCCCGGCAGAGGCAGGCTGGAAGGAGGCCCTTGGAGCTGCAAGAGGCAGCAGCCGGGCCCTGGGTGCCTCTTGCTGGGAGCGGGCGAATCCTCCGCTCTCAGAGCCCAGGTGGCAGCTGGCTGCTGCCGAGAGGAAGCGCAGCCGTGCTGGGCACAGCCCGGCCTGGAGGCCATGGCCGTCTGGAGTGTGCCCAGGAGCAGAGAAAGGCCAAGGGCAGCCGTGGGCCGCTGGGCTGCCTGAGGATTCCTCCTCTTCTGCCGGCTGTCCTGCAACTCCTGGCAAAGGCCAGCAGTGTGTGCAGCACTCTGGGCACCGGGGCAGGGAGCCGGGCTGCTCGGCAGGCTGGAGCACAGGGCAGCTCCTTCAGGCCCGGCACTTGTGCCAGGGGAAGTGAGGCCAGCGTGAGGCAGGGACAGCTTGGCAGGGCCCATCTGCAGGAGCCAGCGCCTCACGCAGCTCTGGGAGGAAGCACCTGCAAACCTGCAGTTCAGCACTGAGCCAGAGCAAAGGTGAGATGCAGAGTGTTTGGCAGAAATATTCAGGCCCACCAGGCCAGCCTGCTTTGTGCTCTCTGTCGCACAGCAAGCGCTGTGCAGTGCAGCTCTGAGCTGCTGGGAGAGAGGCAGTCAGGGATGTGCCTGAGGTGAGTCAAGGGGTTAGCTGAAAATGTAATGAGGAAAATTGAAAAGTGCAGATGGGTCGAGGGCCCAGCTGGGAATAGAATTGGGATAGTAGAAGATTGCATATTTTAGTTAAGATTTTAAAATGAGGTAAGAAGCTAAGTTAGTAATACAGGTAGCAGAAATCATGTGCCTTAGTTAAAGAGTACCAAATATATTAGGAACATAAAGCTAGGAGTGACAGGGATAGAGGAAGCAATTGTGAAGAAGCTGAGACCATAGAAAGACCTTGCCTTAAGAATAATTGAACAGTTAGGAGAGGCTTGGACCATGAGCAGCAGGTCAAAAGGTCTTGCCAACTGGCCATGGGAGGAGAGTTCACCATGAGGAAGACTGCTTTCTTCCTCCCATGCAACCACTCCCTCATTTCAAAATCCCACCAATCCAGTTAAGGGAATACAATTGTGCAGCTGCAATAGATATTCAGCTGATAAAAATGCAAAGCAGGCAGGTAATAATTATGTATTATGGGTCCTTAGAAACCCAAAGTAAAACCTTTTCTGTAGAAATAGAGAACAGGAGTCTGCAGCTCCTTGCACATGTCTTTGGAAACTAGTTCACATGTGTCCAGGGCTGCAATAAATACCCTTCTTTTCTACTATAATTAGTTGAAGAGTCATCTGTCCGTGCTTCAAGGGTTATGCTGGAGTAGCGGACAGATTTGGAAGAGAGCAGAAGAGATTCAGCAGGCAATTTTTGGAAGAGATGGAAGGCTCTTGTGACTGAAGGGAAAGCCATTTGGAATGGAGTAATGATCCCAAAGTCTATACAATTTTATCTTTGTGTCTGAATTTAAATCAGAATGATTATAGATAGCTTCATGCAATTTTTCTAAGAATTTATCAAAGTCTTCATTCTTCTTTGGTGAATTTGTGTAGAAGACATGGGGTGTAACTTATCTGGAAGTGCAAGGACAGCATTATATGCTAGTTGTTGGCTCATCTGTAAGACTTGATCAATGCTCCTAGCCTGGGCAGTGGCAGTAGCCCAGGGCCCCTTGCCAAGTAACTGTTGTGCTGTTAAACCATACAGAGGATCACCCTGCACTCTAGGTCTTGCTGCTTCTTGAGCACACTTTTTCTCCCAGCTTTTATGAAACTTCACCTGCTGATGGGGTGGCATTATAAGTCTTATTAGGGTATGCATATCAGCTGGAATTAATGTGTTAGATGTAAAAATATACTGCAGAAGTGACTGTGCACATTGGGATTTGCTGCTCTCAATTTTTCTAAAATCTTCCAATCAAAAGGTTCTCAAACTCTACTTGCAGCATTAGTTACTACAGGAAAAGCCTCTATATCATTGGAGAGAAAAGTCCCTTCTACAATAAGCTTCTGGAATAACTTTTTTCTACTTTAGTTGTTGAGCTGCTTCTATTTCAGGGTCACATTCCAACTCTAATTCCACATTCTTTAGAGCACGACAAGGAGGATTTCGTTTAACCGGCAAGAATGCTGGCTCAGAGACAAACTGAGAGGGTGGTAACCGCTTTCCTGGTTGTCTGTCTGAACCTACTATCATTGACATGTCCATTTTCTCAAAAGAATAGTCTGTTTTGGAGACAACTGAATCCTGTTGTGGTGTGCTGTAATGTCCCATTTTGGCCTTCCAGGTCATTCCCCCAGGTGTGCCTTGCCTCTCTTCTTTCCCCCTTGCCCCCATGCTGAGTGAGTACTGTCAATCAGGCTTAACATTCCAGCAAGGCGTCATGTGGTTGGTCAAGTTCAAAGGATGCCCCTATGCCCAGAGGTCATTGGCCTTTCTGGGTGTCATCTTCCCCTGAGACCCTGCCCCTCTCACCTGGTTGGTGGCTCACCTGTACCTCCCCTCCCCCTGTCCCTGAGCTTAAAAAGGTGATCCGGGCATGCGGTCCTTGTTCTGTTGGAGCAGTTCCTCACGTTCAGACCTCTGTAACCATGGAATAAACCTCTGGACATTAAACCCTCCAGCAGAATCATCTCCTTTTTCTCTTGACCATCGCCTGAAGCTATTCCTCCTGAGGTAAACGGGGTTCTTAACAAGCCTGGACTTGTTCAGTGCCCAGCTGCAACCACCAGCAAGCCAAGGTATCTCTGGGGTGATACACCGCAGTTGCTGCCTTTGGCCCAGCAGCGAGGGTCAGACTGGCCCATGCACAATCTAACTGGTAATATTGGGAGCCTTTTTCCAATAGAATCCTTTTTTTGAATTACCAATTTTTGCAAATTGTCCACTAAAGATTTTAAATCCTCTTCAATAGAAGCACTATTCATAATAACATCTCCTTCCTTATCCTTTTCACTAACAGCATATTTCGTTTCTGTGGTTCAGCTTTTTAACTCTGAGTACAACTGTCCTTTGGTCTGCAGGCTAACCCCCCCGAAGAGGCAGCAGCTTCCTCATTCTCGCTCTGAGCTGGAGGAGCAGTTGGTGTAATGCTCGATTCTGAGCTGAGGGGTTGTAGGCTGCGTGAGGGAATATCTAAGGTGGTAGAAAACTGTTGCTGAACTGAAGTTACTGGAAATGCCTGAGGCTGTTCTGACTTGGGGGCAAGGGCTGCACAAGCCACAGCAGCAGCTTTCCTCTCTGCCTTTAAGGCTTGCAACACCTCTATGATAATTTTCACCAAAATAGCATATTTAGACACCCCTTTTCCCTCACTCCCACTAGATGCAATGCTATCCCACAGCATTCGCCCCACAGCTTCCCATGTCAAAATCTCAAAAGAAACCTGTGCTCCTGCTATGAGATTATGGTCCCAATTCCAGTGCAGTAGTCCCTTCAAATTGGAAGCATCATACTTTTGTTCTCTCTTAGAGAGGATATGTTGGAGGAGTTTCTGAACACCTTCCCTTTCATATTCAGACCCCATCTCCTCCCCGGCCGCTCACCTTGATCAGTGAGATTCAAGTCATCTACGACCGGAGCTCCAGTAACCTTTCCCTCTCCCCAGGGCAGTGAGGATACTTTCAACCAGCTTCTCCGCTCCTCGAGGGTTGGCTCCGATCCTCTGCACAGCAGCCAAATTGCCAACCTCGAGTCCCTTTAGTGCTGTGACATTGGGCCTGCCCGTGTTCTCACTAGAAAGGCAGGGTGTGGAGGTTCAGGGATATCACACCATAACCAATATGATCCAGTGAAGCCAAATTTATTATCCCTAAAAAGACTATATTTATAATAAATCTCTACTGTCCATGCATCTCTAGCTAATACATGATTGGTTAATCCTAGCTGCTCACGCGTCTAAATTAGAATGTGGCTTGGATCACCTAATTTTTCATGCGTCTTGCTGTGGTCGTCTGGCCCAACCATGGCTCACTTTTTTCTTACTTTCCCAAGCTCGCTGACAAACCTTCTGAGTCTTAACAACTCTTCTTCTTGTATCTTCTTCAAGGATATACCGGCCCCATTTCTGAATATGTCCATTATTCATTGTTTGTGGATGTGTCCATTGTCCATTAGTACTAGCAGGCTGGATTGTGCATCAGCTGAATATGGCCATTGTCTAGCAAGAACTCCTCAATCTGCAAAAACTCTCAACAGTCCCCTATGCCCAGTCTAAAGCTGCACAAGGAGCCACTGCCCACAAGTGCTTGGCTGCGTCCATCTGGCCAATGGCTCGTGCCCACAGCAGCTTACTCTGCCAAGGCAGGGCTCTGAGGGTGCAGGTCAGCCTGTCAAGTAGGACCATGACACAGTGGGTGCACGGTGGGACTGTGGGAAGGGCCTGGGCACAGCAAGAGCTGCAAGTGCCCAAGGCCAGGGGCTTCTCCATGCAGCTTCCAGTGGGCTCAGCTGCTGAAGGGGCACTGGGTGTGGCCCTTTGTGACACAGGGCCCTTGATGATGCAAGACATGGTGGTGCCCAGAGACCATTGTGACATCAGAGAGCCCCACCGTGACTGAGGGTGTATAGAAGGGGCACAGAGCCCTGGGGTGGCCAGTGCCGTGACAGCTACTCTCTTAGAAGGAAGCAGCTCCCGGGATCTGTCCGTGCTACAGGAGCTCTGAGATGGAAGAGAGCAAGACAAAGCTCAACTCCTTCCAGTCACCCAGCCCCCTGCCCAGCTAGGGGCAAGACCAGGCCCTCAGCGGGCACTTGGTGGGGGCAGTGGGTGCCTCAGCCTAGCCATGGTCAGACACTGAGGAGGAGGAGGAAGAGAAGAAACCTGAGAGAGATAACAAGTGGGGAGATGCTGGGGCCCGAGAGCTTGGCCTGAGAGAAGAGGCGACAAGCTGTGAATTCTCCCAGTCGGTGCCCCCAATGGCAGCCAAGGAAGCGTCCCCACGCAGAGCAAGGAGTGCCTACGAGTTGCAACAGTGGAAGGCGGCTGTGAGGGTGCTGTGGGGAGATGGGGCACAGCAACAGCCCTACCAGGGGCAGCAAAGGGCAACTGTCCAGGAGCTGCCCCCAATGGAAAAGGAGGTGACTGAGCCAAAGCTGAGCCAGTGAGGGGAAGGAAGTGTGAACAGGCAGGAGAAGCAGGCACATTCTCCTGCCCCCAGAGAGGAGGTGCCATCAGCAGGGATACAGAGCCCAGTCCCTGCTCCAGACAGCCCCTGCTTCCCCCCAGCCCCTCACCCAGCCCACTGGGAGCCCAAATCCCCAGGGAGCAGCTGGAAGAGGCAGAGCAGGGCTCAGTGCTGGCAGAGAAGGAGAGTGAGGCGGGCACCTCAACTGGCAATGATGAAGACTAGGAATCCTACAGCCAGACTGAGCTTTGCCAAGAGTGCCAAGGTGGGGCAGAGCCAGAGCTGTCCCAAGGAGAGTTCAGCAGCTCCCAAGACCTCTACAGCTGAGAAAACTGCAGTGAACCAGAGCTCAGAGAACTCTGAGAGGATTCCACGGCAGAAGACAACAGCAGCACAGACCTGCCACAGGACTGCTGTGAAGGTAACAGCATCTTCAGCTTCAGGCCCATTCCCTTGTTGTGGGAGGAGGAGGAGGAGGATGACTGGGCTGAAGTCAACCTCTTGCAGCTGTCTGAAGGAGAAGGCAGGGCCCAAAGGCTGGCAGATCTTGTGGCAGATGGGCTGCCACTGTCTGTCCCCACAGTCACTGCTAAGGCCAGCCCTAAACAGCACACGTGGGACATGATTGGTGCCAGAGCGCTCAGCAGGGAATCCCAGAGTCATCGAGGTGGGAAGAGACCCTGACACTCACCCAGTGCCACCGGCACCCTGGCAGCACCATCATCACCGCAAAACCACGTCCCCAAGGGCCACCTGGAAGCAAAGGACCATTGGGAAACTGTGGGGCTTCATGGAATCCAGGGAACATGGAACAGCTCTGGCGGGCTTGGCCTCCCAGGGGCCACATGACAGCTCTGGCTGATCTTGGGAAGTCAAGGGCTGCCTCCGTGCTTTCCTTGCTGTGGAAAAGAACTGTCTCACTTTTCAGATGCCCATTGCCAAAACTGGTACTCTCCCTAAAAGATTTCCTCTATGCAAGGGTATCTTGCAAAACAAAACCTGCCAGCCCTGGCTGGCCTTGGCCTCTGGTGGTCACTTCTCATCTGCCCCTGAAACAGAGGGGCTCTGTTCCTTTATTCCTATGGAAAAGAACCAGCCTTCTTGTCCAGGGACCATGGCCAAAATTAGAATTTGGCCTCCCAAATTCCATATATCCAAGGATTGCTCCCACACAAAAGTAACCAGGACAGTCAGTTCAGGCTGGCCCTGTCCTCTGGTGATTTTCTTAGACAATGATCTGAATGTTTTCATTTGGAAACACCTTGGAGAGGGCCCAGAGATGTCCCAATGAGGGGTTTGGAGGCCTTGGGCATATGAGCACTGTATAGGGACAAAGGAGCTCTGTGCTCAGTGAGGTGGAGACTGAGGACAGTGGAGCAGAGCCATGAGAGTGTTTAAAGGGAGATTTCAGGGATGGTGGATCCTTTTGACATAGTGGAAAACAGCCAGAGAAAGAAAGAATTAATGCCAAGGGCAGCTGGGGAGGCCCAGACTGGCACCAGGAGAAAGGAATTTCCCTGGCAGGGCAGGGCTGTAGTGCAGCACGTTCCCAGCAGGAGCCTGGAGCAGCCCAAGGCTTTGTTTGGGCAGGCAGAGGCAGGCAGGAGGCAGAGCTGTCAGCAAAGGAAGGACCCAGCCAGGTGGAGCAGCCAGGGGATGCCGACAGCCTGCAGGGACAGAGGCGCAGGGCAGGGACACCGTGGGACAGCCTGGGCTGCACAGGGCACAGGGATGGGCAGCAGCTGCAAGACAGCCCTGCCAGAGCCAACTTGGGCAGCACTTTGGCCATGGCTGCTGGCCCTGGGGCCAGGAGGGGACAATTGACCCTTGCAGGGCTGGGGCCTCATTGCCTCCTTGTCCCTGCTCAGCAGCCTGGCAGGGGCCGCCCCATGCTCCTGCCCTTGGCATTGCACATCCCCACATTCCAGTGCCCATCATGGAAAGAGCCCTGAGCAAGGAGGGAGGGACAGGATCTGCCTGGCCAGGGGCTGGGGTTCAGGCCTTGGCACACATCCCTGGCACGCATCCCCACCATTTCCCTCACCCAACCCCTGGCAGTCAGAGCAGCTGAGGAATGGAGTCACATCCAGGGGTGTCCCCAAGGCTCAGGATTGGGGCCCAGTCAGTGAAATCTCTTTATTGCTGATCTGGATGTGGCCATCGAGGGCACTCTCAGTCAGTTCCCAGGTGAGCCCAAGCTGGGTGGGAGTGTGGCTGTGCTGAAGGACAGGAAGCTCTGCAGAGGGATCTGGCCAGGCTGGAGCCATCCATGGGCCCAGGAAAATTGGATGAGGTTCACCAAGGCCAAGGGCCGGGTCCTGCCCTGGGCTCACAACCAGGCTCCAAATCCCTGGCTGTTCCCTGCCCCGATCCCCATAGCCTGTCTTGTTTCCTTCATCCCTGCATTGCCAGGGACTCTCTGGGACAAGGGAGCTCTGCTCTGGGTGTGGGGGGAGGTCCAAGTGCCACCACTGGAGTGGGAACCACAACTCATCAGGTTTGTGTCCTTTGGGGGTCAGGAACTGGTGAGACTCAGAGGCACAGAAAGTTTCTCTTTATGGCCAAAAGACCACAGTTGAACAGGAAACAATTTAATAACAATCTCACTCTTCCCTGAGCTATGTGCAATGTCCCTGCAGCATCTGATGAGTCCACCATCCACAAGTGATGTCCATACTAAAATTATTTTTAGACAAATGTGGTTCTGTGATAGATATAAACACAATTAAGTTCTTGTATCAGGATGCTCATCCTGGACTGAGGACAGAGCAGCTCAAACAATTCCTGATTTGCGAATCTATGGATGGAAAAGGGAAGTCAGGCTGCTCTTGGTGTTGAGGAAATGCTGAAACCAGCCCGACTCATTTCATCTCCTCCTGCCCTGGCTGATCTCCCCTCTTTCCCCTCCCACCCATTGGCTTTTGTCTCCCCCCAGCCCCCCGGTAAAGAGCCTGACTCTGTGTTCTCCATCCCCTCCTGGCTGGCACTGCCAGGCTGGGATGAGGAGCCTCTCAGCCTTCCCTGCTCCGGGCTGGACCAGCCCAGCTCCCTCAGCCTCTGCTCACAGCCCAAGGGCTCCAGCTCCACCTTGGAGGCCCTTCCCAGACCCTGCTCCAGCTGCCAGACATCTTTCCTGCGCTTGGCAACCCAACCCAGGCCACAGTGACCTGGATAATCCCCGTCCTTGATGTCCTGGTCACACAGCCCTGGCCCCTTGTCCCCTGTCAGGCTCTGGGGTGGATCCTGTGGAACATCCTTTGGTGGAGGCTGTGGCTCCAGGTGGGCCGGGGGGATCCTGGGGGACAGGGACCCTGCTGGGCATGAACAGCATTGGAGTTGTTGGGAGAAACTGTGAGGGGGAGCTAGGGCAGAGTGACCAACCCAGTGACCTGACACAGCCCTGCTGGGATGTCACACAGCCCCTCTGGGATGTCACAGGCTGTACTGTGATGTCACAGCCCATTCTCTTATGTCACAGAGCTGGACTCTGATGTCACAACCAAATCTCTGATGTCAGCATCTGCTCTGTGATGTCAGATCTCTGCCCAGTGATGTCACAGCTGGCTCTGTGATGTCACAGATACAGTCTATGATGTCATAGATGCTCAATGACCTCACATATCCCACTCTGTGATGTCACAGCTCACTCTGTGACCTCATGTTACCAGATGATAAATTGTCTACACCAGGTGAACTGACACCTGGATCTTGTTCTCCAAACTCCAGGCCTGTGGAAACCACACAGTGCCCATGGTGTGAGAAGGGGAACTGGAAGTTCAGCAGCCTCAGTGTCCTGCCAGCTCAGCCAGGCCCACTGGAACATTGGGGTCCACGAGCACCAGGGACCACCAGGGAGACCCCCAGGACAGAAGAACGCATGCAAAAGGGGAGGGGAAACGTGTTAATGATTTTGGGGAAATGATTATCATATGTATGTTTAGTCCAGGACAATCAATGAATATATGTGCAAAATACAGAAAATAAAGAGAAACTTCCCTGTTCTCAGCATGCACAGCTTTGAGAGGAGCTCTCCCCCATGCATCCCCCTGAATAAAAAATTCTGCTTCTTAATGCTACATTGGTGTTAAGGAGTTTTCTGTTTTACAGAATTTTTGGTAACACTCCCACTGCCAAGGAAAGCTCTGTCTGCTGTTGTTCACAAACAGAGAAGGGCTGGTGGCAGATGTGGGGCTCAGAGGCTGCCTGGGGCACAGTGACTATGAAATAATGAAGTGTTCAATGTTCTGTGAAAGAAGGAGGGGCAGCAACAAAACTTCTGCACTGGAATTAGGAAGGGCAGACTTTGGCCTGTTTAGGATGCAGATTTGGGGAGTACCAAATCAGGTCATGATTTTTTTAAGAGAAACATCCCTTAAAAACAAAGGGGTCCAGGAAGGATGGGCACATTTCAAGAAAGTAATCTTAAGGGGGAAGGAGCTGCCTGTCCCAGTGTGGCAAAAGAGGAGCTGGTAAGGAAAATGACTGGCGTGGCTGCCCATGGAGCTTTTGTGGGAAGTCAGGGGAAAAAAGAGTGAGCATCACCTTTAGATAGAAAGTCAGGCAACTTAGGAATTGTTTGAGGATGTTGTAAGGTCATGCAGAAAGAAAAGTTTTGATGTGAAAGCTAAATTAGAGTTTAACTAGGACACTTCCATGAAAAGTAATAGAAAATATTTCTATAAATAAATTAATAGCAAACAATGGGATAAGGAGAACCTCTACTCTTTATTGGATGCAGTGGAGAAGATAGTAACTAAAGATGAGGTAAAGGCTGAGCTACTTAACACCTTGTTTATCTCAATTTTCAATATTAGGACAGGTTGTCCTCAGGACAAGTGTTCTCCTGAGCTGGTAGATGGCCACAGGGAGCAGAACAGCCCCCCTGTAATCCAGGAGGAAGCAGTTGGTGACCTGCTGAGCCACTCAGATGCTCACAGGTATGGGGATTGGATGGGGTCCATCCCAGGGGGATGAGGGAGCTGTGGATGAGCTCCCCAAGCTGCTCTCCATCATTTACCATCAGTGCTGGCTCAGCAGGGAGGTCCCAGAGGACTGGAGGTGCCAGTGTGAGCCCATCCCCAAGCAGGGCTGGAAGGAGGAGCTGGGGAACTCCAGGCCTGTCAGGTTGACTTGGGTGCCCAGCAAGGTTATGGAACAGATCACCTTGAGTGCCATCACAGGATGGCTGAGGGACCAGAGACAGCCAGCATGGATTTAGGGGTGGCAGATCCTGCCTGATCAACCTGGTCTCCTTTTATGACCAGGTGACCCACCTGTGGATGCAGGAAAGGCTGTGGATGTGTCTGTCTGGACTCCACCAGAGCCTTTGACTTTGTCTCTGACAGCATTCCCTGGAAAAGCTGCAGCCCATGGCTTGGGCAGGTTCCCTCCTCACTGGCAGATTTAAGAGCTGGCTGGAGGCTGGGCCCAGAGAGTGGTGGGGATGGTTTGCACCCAGCTGGTATCCAGGCACTGGTGGTGTCCCCCAGGGATCTGTGCTGGTATCCAGGCACTGGTGGTGCCCCCCAGTCCTGTTTAATATCTTCACTGATGATCTGGGTGAGGGGATCGAGTCCCCCATTCACAAATTGCAGATGGCACCAAGCTGGGTGTGAGTGTGGATCTGCTGGAGGGCAGGACAAGAAGACACAGCCTTAAACTGCACCAGGGGAGGTTCAGACTGGACAATAGGAAGAAGTTCTTCACAGAATGGATGAGTGGGCATTGGAAGGGGCTGGCCAGGGGGGGAGGTGGCAGAGTCACTGTCCCTCTCCAGTGGCACTTAGTGGCATGGTCTGGGTGACAAGGCAGTGTTAGGACATTGGTTGGACTTGATGATCCAAAAGTTTTTTCCAGCCTATTTGATTCTGTCACTCTGTGATGATTGGGACACTCTGGGGCCATTGTGACACTGCAGGGCCTTGTGGAACTAATTGGACCATGGTGACACTGTGCAGCCCCATAGAACCAGGGGTCCATTGTTGTGCTCCGGGGCCAAATGGACCCAGAGAGTGCACTGTGACACTGTGAGTCCTTGTGGGACCACAGAGGCCATTGTGACACTGCAGGGCCTCGAGTAACCAAGGGGTTTCACCATTTTGGCACTGCAAAACCAAGGGCACCATTGGGAGACTCCAGGGCCGAGAGGAGCCAAGGGGCCATTGTGACACTGTGGGGCCTCGTGGAACCAAGGGGACATCGGGACACTGCAGGATCCTGTGTAAACAAGGGGCCACTGTGACACGATGGGGACTCAAGGAATCTGGAATAATGTGACACTGTGTGGCCTCGTGGAAACAAGGAGTCTGTTGTGACGCTGAGGGGACTTCTGGAACCACAGAGACCATGGTGACAGTGTGGGACCTCATGTGACCATGAGGCCATTGTGACACCCTGGGGCCCCATGGATCCAAGGGGCCACTGTGAAACTGTGACACCATTGGGCCCCATGAAACCAAGGGGCCACTGTGAAACTGTGGCACCAACGAGAACATTGTGACACTGTGAAGCCCCATGGAAACAAGTAGTCCATTGTCACATTTTGGGGCCCCACAGAACCAAGGAGACCATTTTTGCTCTGCATGGCCTCATGGAACAAAGGAGACCAGTGTGACAGTGCAGGGCCTGGTGTAACAAGGAGGCCATTGTGACAATGAGAGGCCCCATGGAACCAAGGACATCTTTGCAGATGACACCAAGCTGGATGTAAGTGTTGATTTTGTGGGAGCATAGGAGGGCTCTGCACAGTGACCTGAACAGGCTGGATCCAGAACCCAAATCCACCAATGTGAGATTTAGCAAATCCAAGTACCGAGTTCTGCACTTTGGACACAGCAACCCCTGCAGCACTACAGGCTGGGGACAGAGTGGCTGGACAGCAGCCAGGCAGAAAGGGACCTGCAGGGAGTGATGGACAGCAGGCTTGACATGAGCCAGCAGAGTGCCCAGGTGGGCAAGAAGGCCAATGGCTCCTGGCCAGCAGGACCAGAGCTGATGTGCTCAGCACTGATCTGGCTCCAGCTCTGCACTTAGACATTGCTGCTGCAGCTCCAGAATAGGGAACACAAGGGGATCACTGCAGAAAACTTTGCTGGGAGATCCTTTAGCTCCTTTAAAGACACCAAGAGCACAGCCCCTCACTGACACAGTCTGTGGGCACAGGAAAGGTGCAGAGAACCAAAATGAGAAATGGCTCAAACAATAGTTTTACTTTGTGGACAATATTAAAAAACTAAAACACAGGGGGGAAAAGAACAAATCCAAAAGAACTATCAAAGATTATTTATATTACAAATTATTTATATTACAAATTATTCATATTACTTGGCCTGTCCCTGCTGCAGCCCCAGCACTGCCACCCCCAGGGCTGTGCCTGGCCCCGAGAGCACTCAGGCCCTGCAGCAACACCAGGGCCACCAGGGCAACGGGGCAGGGCCACGGCAGCAGCACTGGCAACACCAAGTGCTGCTGCTGCTGGGCACAGCTGCTGGGCCAGCCCTGATCTGCCCCAGCTCTGCACACAGACATTGCTGCTGCAGCTCCAGAGAAGGCAACAAAAGGGCATCTCTGCAGAAAACTTTGCTGTGAGATCCTTTAGTTCATTTAAAGCCACCAAGAGTGCAGCTCCCCATTGAAATGGGCTGTGGCCACAGGGAAGGTGGAGAGAAACATAATGAGAAATGTCACATAGAATTACATTTATTTGTAGATAATATGAAAAAATTAAAACAAATAAAAAGAACTTCCAAAATGAAAACAAACAGAAATATCAAAGATTATTTTTATTACATTTATTTGTAGAAATTGGCAAGCATTTCAACGTTTCTGAAAGCATCCAGTCATCATTGTCTGCACTGCAGCCTTGAGCTCCTGGTTCCTCAGGCTGTAGATGAGGGGGTTCAGGGCTGGAGGCACCACTGAGTACAGAACTGACACTGATATATCAAGTGATGGGGAGGAAATGGAGGGGGGCTTCAGGTGAGCAAATGTGCCATTGCTGATAAACAAGGACACCACAGCCAGGTGAGGGAGGCACGTGGAAAAAGCTTTGTGCCGTCCCTGCTCAGAGGGGATCCTCAGCACAGCCCTGAAGATCTGCACATAGGAGAAAACAATGAACACAAAGCAGCCAAATGATAAACAAAGGCTAACTACAATGAGCCCAAGTTCCCTGAGGTTTGATTGTGAGCAGGAGAGCTTGAGGATCTGTGGGATTTCACAGAAGAATTGGCCCAGGGCATTGCCATGGCACAGGGGCAGGGAAAATGTATTGGCTGTGTGCAGCAGAGCATTGAGAAAGGCACTGCCCCAGGCAGCTGCTGCCATGTGGGCACAAGCTCTGCTGCCCAGGAGGGTCCTGTAGTGCAGGGGTTTGCAGATGGACACGTAGCGGTCGTAGCACATGATGGTCAGGAGGGAAAACTCTGCTCCCATAAAGAACATAAAGAAAAAGAGCTGAGCAGCACATCCTGTGTAGGAGACGTTCCTGATGTCCCAGAGGGAATTGTGCATGGCTTTGGGGACAGTGGTGCAGATGGAGCCCAGGTCAGTGAGGGCCAGGTTGAGCAGGAAGAAGAACATGGGCGTGTGCAGGTGGTGGCCGCAGGCTACGGCGCTGATGATGAGGCCGTTGCCCAGGATGGCAGCCAGTGAGATGCCCAGCAAGAGGCAGAAGTGCAGGAGCTGCAGCTGCCGCGTGTCTGCCAATGCCAGCAGGAGGAAGTGGCTGATGGAGCTGCTGTTGGACATTTGCTGTGCCTTGGCATTTGGATCTTTAAAAAAGTAATCATGGAATAATTGGGTTTGGAGAGGATCCTAAATATCCCAGCACAGCTTGGGGGCACATTCCACACACTCCCTACCCAGGGCTCTGCTACCTGGAGCTGTCCCTGCCATCAGCTGCTTCCCTGTGCCCAGGGCTGGGCCCTGCCAGTCCTGCCAGAGCCCAGCCCAGCCCTGGGGGCTCAGCTCTGCCCTGCAGACCCCTCCCAGTACTGGCACTGCCCAGGGGCAGCTCTGGCTCTGCAGGCTCTGATGGCAACGTCAAAGCAACCCTAAGGAGGCTGGATAAACAAGACAAAATGCAGCTTCTAAGGGGCCCTGTGCTGATTTCTGTCACTGCCTGGTTTAGCAACATCTGAGAAATTTTTTTTTTCTCATCCTGGACTGCCAGATGAATATCTGTGTGCAATTTCCCATTAAGACAACCCAGAGCAGTACTTTAAAAAAGCAGGATTTTCCCTTTTATGCAGTCCCTGCCTCGCTCCGCTGCCTGCATAATGTATTTGGAAATGTTCTGCAGGTAAATGCCATGCTGGGAGCAGTCCTGAACAATGCAGCATCCTCCCCACAAAAGGAGAACACTTCCAAGCCTTACCAGCTGTCTCCTCCCACCCAGATCTTGTCCCCCAGTGCTGGGAGCAGCTGCCAGGGCTGGCTGAGAGCTATCCCTGGCAGGCAGCAGAGTCCCTGCTCCAGCACAGCGCCCTGGGCTGCAGGACCCTGCTCTGCAGGACAGCCCTGGGCACCCCTGGCTGCTCTGCACAAGAGACAATCAGAGAATGTACTCACAGAGTCTGTAGGCATTGGGATGTTCCAGCTTGAGGAGATGCTTCAGGAGCTACACCCGCATTGTCCTGCAGCCAGAGGCTCCTGTGTCAAGGGCTGGCAGTGATTGTGCCCCAGGCACTTCTCAGCACCTTCCCAGCCCTGACTGATTGAAGCTCTCTGTGCCTCTGTGCTGTGCCCAGGGTGGCTGCAGGCAGTGCCCCAGCCCTGCTGGGCTGGTAGAAGAGCTGCTAATCAAGAGAAATGTGCTTTTGAAGCTTTTCTTGATTACCAGGAGCTGCCTCTGTCCAGGAGCCCAGCCCAGCTCATCAGCACAGACACAACATAAGGACTTTAATGAGCCTCTGGGACTTTGTGCCCAGGCCCTGAACATCAGTCCCTGAGAGGGAGCTGAAGAAACCTCTCCAGAACTCCAAGTCAGAATCATACTCCAAACTTTCTTGGACTTTTAATGGGTCCCAGAGAGGGACATGACTGAGAAAGTGTCCCCAGGCCCCAGGCAGAGCAGAGAACTGGAGGCAGTGATGACAGGTGGGGACATAGAGAAGCCAAATCTTGGTGCCCTGGGGCACAGCAGGGTCTGTGCCAGCAAGGGCTGTGAGGAGACACCTTGTCCTGAGGCCCTGGGGCCTCCTGGCACAGCCCCAGCCAGTCTGGGCACTGTCACCCCCTTGTCCTGCCCTCAGCCTCCCCCCCTAGCCCACATCCCAGTGGCCTCAAGGATCTGCTGGAAGGAGTCCCTGGGGAGCTTGGTCAGCAATGGCCCTGGGGCCTCCTTAATGCTCCCTGCAGGGACTGCAGGTTTTTCAAAGGACTTTGGGTTTTGCTTTTGCCTTGAAGTCTCTGAGAAGTTTATGCAATCCTGGCCTGCAATTATCTGCTGTAATTAGTCCCTGGAGAGGCTTTGTCAGTAACAACACTCATTGTGGCTCATTAATGCTTCAAGGTACTTCAGTTGTTTGAAGGTACTTGGTGTTTCCCTTTTGATACAGACTCTGTGAGAGATTTGTGCACTCAAGGCCTCAGATTTCTGCTTTAACGAATCCCTTGAGAGCTTTGTACTGACACTCAGTGGGGCTCATTAATGCCTTGAGAAACTCAAGGTTTTTAAGATACTTTATGGATTTAGGAATACTTTTAGGTACTTTTAAGAATTTTCCTTCCCACGCTGAGTCTCTGAGAGGTTTTTGTGCCATCCTGGTCTCCAATTCTCTCCTCCAAGGGGTCCATGAGGAGCTTGTTTTGGGTATCTTCTCCCTTTCTGTTTTACAACAAAGATGGAACAGAAATAATTTTGTAAGACTTTCTAAAAGCATCCAAAAAAGCATGGAACAATTAACAATACAGCAACAATCAGTAAGAAAATTAATAGTCCTCTTTTAGCTAGACATCATACAACTCTTTAGTCCCTTGGATTGGAAGAGTTTATTGACCCAGTCTTTGTTTTCTACTTAAAGCTTCTTGAACCCTTCCTTCAGTACCTTAATTCTCTTGTGGATTGACTCGCTGTGGATGGAGAGGTTCATGCAACACATGTCCTCAGAGTCTACACGGCCATGCCCCATGTGCCCACAGTAAAAACTCTGTCAATGTTCTGCAAGGTGGCATGTCTGATGGTCTCTATGTCTGAGAGTGGGCAACTCAATGTGAGGGAGGCAGCATTGTTCTGCTTACTTAACAGGCACCCAAGATTGTCTAATTGTCCTAAAGCTTTAGCTGCAGCCACCCAAGGTAGTCCATATTGAGGGTGCTACCATCCGATACCTGGATTAAAGCTTGCAAAGCCATCTCTTTGATATCATCCAATACTTCTCTGGCGATACCTGCTGCTTGATCATCTGGTAGGCTGTGTTGTCCTTCTCCAGCTAGATGGTTGATTGTCAATTCAGATCTTGCCTCATTATTAGCATTGTGTGCTAAACACTTCCATCCCCCTTCCCACAGGGTATATTCTGTAGGTGACAGCAACGTGGTCATAATACATTTTAAATCATAGGGGGTTAAGACATGTGCTGTAGACATGGCCCTAATTAGGCCATTAAAAGACAGTAAGTCCTTCCTATGGTCTTTAGCTGCCCTACACAGATCCTTGATTTCCCCTTAAACCAATGGCTGATACCTGGGATTCTGCCCCCTTCTTTTATAACATACGGGGGCAATGAGGAATTTTGAGACTATATGCCAGTCTTCTTACTTTCCCAGGGATCTTCTGGGGTTGAGGGGCAAGTTGGCTCTGAGGAGTCCAAACTGTCTTCTGGGGAGGAAGAATGACTTGGAGGAGAAACATTTGGATTAGAAATAGTGTGGCAGCTGGGCTTAGTACCTTGAACATAGGGTTATATTGTTGCCAGAGGATGATGCAAAAGGCCTCAGGTGTTGGGGAGGAAGGGCCTTGACCTAGGATGGCAGACTTCCAGGATGGCCTTCTGGAGGCATGGCCCAGGGTAGTGGGGGAATGATTGACCGTGGAGGCATAACCTGTGGTTGTGGGGGTGGAGTCTGGAGGTTTATTCAGGGTGGAAGAGAAGGTTGTAGTAGCAGGAAGTGGAGCAGCCAAGATGGAGGGAGGACGGTCAGGGTGAGGGACATCTGGAAAATTTTTAATGATCCACTTCATGATTGATTTTAATTTGTTCTTTGAAGATATTTGGTCATGATCAGTGAGAATTAACTTAAAGCATCCATATACGCACCTTTCTACTTTGGACATCCGGCTACCCATTTTTCTCTTTCTCCGCCTTAGGTGGAACAGCCACTGGAACAGCCTAAATCAGTTATGGGATGTGGATGCGTATTGTAAAAACACAGGAGCAAAATGGGCATTAATTGTCCTGTATTTCCCCAAACCGACCTGCAATCCTATGCAGGTGAAACTGTCATTGTCCCTGTGGATCCTGGCTGAGGTCACTCGAAGCAATGATGAATCTGCCAGCCTGGCACAATCCAAAATCCCGGGGAGCACTGGCCTATCCATCAGCTCACCCCAGCTGACATGACTGAATGTCAGGGTCCCTGTTTGTGCACCAAATGTCACAATGAGGGTGGCTCTGACAAACCTTTCTGGTTCCCCAACTTCAGGGCAAGGGTGGTGAAAATGAAAAGGAGCAGATGCTGGGGAAGATGAAACAGGAAAGCCTTATAAATATGATTATGGGGCAAAAGATTTTGAGAATAGACAAACTGTAAGTGAGATTGAAATGAAAGCAAGCTTTTAGAGACCAAGCCTTAGTTACTGAACAACTGGAAAACAATGGTATGTCTGGCTAAAGGTAATCTTCTTTTGATGAAACAATTCCCTCTGCTTGCAGACAGGTCCAAGGGTCAGAGCAGACCCTACTAGCTTGGCAGAAGGGGTCCAAAGAGTAGTTTTTAGGGTTTAAAATATAACACAGTATGGCAATGTAAAGTTTCTTATAGGCTGTATGTAAATGCCATAAGATTTGTATCTTGTACTAGAGTGGTTAGTGAAAATTAGAATATGTGTCACAGAAGAAGATTTATTGTGTTGTAACGGGAACTCCTCTCCTCTTTTGGACATCCATTTTGGGCACCTCTTTTGAGCTCCTCTTTTGGGCCTGCTCCGAGCAGTGTCTGGCAGCTCCAAACAAGGCCCCTGCACCCACACCTGTTGGGATCTCTAGCTGGTCAGATTGACCCTGAGAAAAGTTCAAAAGTTTCTTTTCCCAGCCCAGCGCTTGAAGAAGGAGTCAGGGCTCTTCATTTCTCCATCTTAAGGTTGTTTATTTTATGTTATCTGTAAAAACTTTTCTCCTGCCCTGCCGAGGTCAGCTCAGCAAGACAGTCCGAGGCATTCTGCCTGCCCCCGGGGCAGTGTTATGTCTTTATACTAAAAACTACATGTACAATGTTTACAATTACTTTCCAAAACCTATCACCTATGTTAGACAGTGAGCTTCTACTCTAAAGCAATCTCTAAGTGCCAACATCACAGCAGAAGATGGAGGCCAAGAAGAAGAAGGAGAAAGGCTGGACACCCCCAGTTCCCTCCATCCTGCCTCCTGAACCCCCATACCAAAAATTCTAAAGTCTACTTTTCTCCCCTGTGCTAACTTCACTGATATTCTACTTAACCTCTTGTGCCCTGCTGACCTTCATACAATGTTGGTAATTTGCTCCATGGGTCATAATCAAAACCACAGGCATTTGGGCTCTGTGCCAGGGTCTCTGAGACCCCTGGCAGGGGTCTTGGTGCTCAGGACAGCCAGAGGGTTGTCCTGGGTCCTGACACACACCCTTTGCAATAAACCACAAGTTCAAGACCTGGCTTCAGAGATCTATCATCTCCATCCATCCCAACCGTCATACCCCCCGAAGCTCCTACAAGCAGGATCAATGGAGTTACCAAAAAAAACTTTAGTAACAGGGTGAAAAACAATAAACATGGAGAAGTCGAGCACAGCACGAGGGGTGTGGGATCCAAAGATCTGAGATAAAGGCGAAGCAACAATGTATACACTTGGGGGTAGAACACTCTAGAACAAAAACCAAAGAGGGGAAACAAGTAACAAATAGGGGAGGAGAACTTGGACAACTTAGCATAACAACACTAAAGGTATATGAGGGAACTCTCAAGCTCACCCTAGGTTAAACAAATGATTCCCAGGGCTTCAAACTTGCGCCCAGGTCTTCTGGGGTAAAATCTGGCTGACTCTGAGTTACAGCCAGGCTAACTCCCACACCGCTGCTTTGCCCTGGCCCCTTGGGACCATGTGGCCAAATAGAGCCACAATGATGTCCTTGGTTCCACGAGGCTCTGCAGTGTCACAATGGTCCCTTGGATCCATGGTGCTCTGCAGTGCCACAATGGCTCCTTCGTTTCACAAGGCTAACAAATGTCACTTTGGTCCCCATGCAAAGGAAACCACAGAGCCCCCATGTTTCAGGAGCTGATGAACAGCAACCACCAGAGGCCAAGGCAAGCCTGACCTGGCTGTCCAGGCAGGTTTGCTTGGAACAACCCTTGGATATTTGAAATTATGGATGTGGAGTCCTAATTTAAAACATCTGTGCATGGAGAAGAGGGATGGGTTTTTTCATAAAAAGAAAAGCACAGAGCTCTTTCCAATGTTTGGAAAACAGGTGAGTGGTGCCCCTCAGGAGTCAAAGACCAGCCAGACTTGTCTGGCCTGGCAACTTTTGTCTGGCAACAATCCTTGGATACACAGAAATTTGGAAGTGGAATCCAAATTTGGCCATGCATGCCTGGAAAAAATGGACAGTTCTTTTCCATAAAAAGAAGAGCCCAGAGCCCCAGTGTTTCAGGGGCAGATGGGAGCAGCCTTCCACATTCCAAGGTCTGCCAGACCTATCAGGTGACCCCTGAGAGACCAAGGCAGCCACACATATTTCATGTTCCCTTGCTTCCTCAGGGCCCTGCAGTGTCACAATGGCTCCTTGCTTCCATGAGGCCCTAAGGTGTCATAATGGCCCCTTGGCTACACAAGTCCTTAAAGGATCTTAATGGTCTCCATGGTTCCACAAGCCCAAGGCCCCACAGTGCCATAATGGACTTTGGGTGTCCAATGGCCCTTTGGTTCCATTGGGGCCCAGTAGTGCAACAATGATTCCCTTGTTTCCACAACTTCCCATAGTGTCACAATGGCCCCTTGCCTCCTTGAGGTCCTGCAGGGTCACAATGGTCTCCATGATTCCATGGGGCCTTGTAATGCCACAATGCTCTGCATTGATCCACAGTGCCCTGCAGGATCACAATAGCCCTTTGGCTCCACGAGGCCCTGAAATCAGCAATGGCCTCTTGGTTCCACAAAGCCCTGCTGCTTCACACTGGTCCCTTGGGACCATGGGGCCCAACAGAGCCACAAAGATATTCTTGGTTCCACAAGGCCCCATAGTGTCACAGTGCCCCCTTGGATCCGTGGTACCCTGCAGGGTCACAATGTTCCTCTTGGTTCCTTAAGGCCCAACAGTGTAACAGGTTCCAAAAGGGCTTGCAGTGTCACCATGGCCCATTGGATCCACAATGCTCCGCAGTGTCACAATGGTCTCCATAGCAAGGAAACAAGTGAGCCCCAGTGGTGCAGGGGCAGTCACCAGAGAGGAAGTCACCAGAGACCATGTCTAGCCAGACTTGTGTCACCCTGATTTTTAAGATTTTCTAAGTCTTCTGATGTTGACATTCTTGTAGCAAACTTTCTCAACCACTTTCTGTAAATAACTCATTATTTTGCATTCCTTTATGGAGGAGGAGAGAGTTGAAGGGCTGTTGTTTTGACCAGTGTCTTTGGAGAGGTGGCACTGTCACCTTCCAATCCGCTGTCACTTTTGTAAAACTATAAATGTTGGTGTCAGAAAATAAAATATCCCTTTTTCCTTCACCTTGAGAACGGTGGTGTGTGCTTCTGTTCTTTTGTGTTCTACAGTGAGATCTGGTGACCACCTAAGTGTACTGCAGCCCAGGGTGAGACAGAGTGCAGATTGTTGGTGAGGTTGTATTGTTCCCCCTCTTTGGTGCTTTGCCTGCTGTTCTTGGGGTAATGGCAACCGCTGTGGGTTTCAAGGAGGATTCCCTAATTTTGGATGTCTGGACAGGGGTCCTGGAGTGGAAACAGGTTTCTGTTTCCTGGGATGATTTTGAGAGATTGTTTCTGTGGGCCCGAGAGCGAGAGCTCTTTTCGGACCCTGCGAAGGTGTTCTCCAGGGAGGCGCGGATTCTCATGGGGGTCTGCCTCATGCAGGCCCTCTTTGATGATTGCACTGTAGAAGTGGGATCGCTGCTGATGCAGTGGAAGAAGTGTGAGGAGCTTTGGCAGGGGTCTGGTTCTTGCACCTCTCAGATTTCCCAGGGATGCGCTCCTGTCTCGGACGTGGACGAGGAAGAATTTGAGTTTCTGTGTGATGTAGAGCCCTCCCCCTGGACCTAGGACGGTGTTTTGGGGAACAGGTCCAACTGGGGGATGGCTCTGTGGATTCGGCAGGTCATCCTTGCCTCTCCCTGTGCGGGCGGCAGGGCGGAGGGCGTGCTGTCCTCTCTTTGTGCCTTCCCGGCCTTTGAGGATCAGCCTCTGCCTCGGATTGAGTCTGATTCGGTGACAACTCTTTGTCCAAACTGCGGTGTTTCCACGACGTTCCCCCTGAGCATGGCAGGAGCAGGTCCAATCGCCTTCGAGTTGGGCTCATTGGTGGGGAGGGTGGCTTAACCCATCTCTGAGTCGGTGCAGTCTGCCAGGGATGCGCAGTCAGTGGAAGCCGTGGGGGTGTGGGGCCATGGACAGTGTTCCGTCTGGCCCCACTCTGGTGGGCAGGCAGCCCGCCCCACTCCACTCGGCCGGGGGAGTGCCCACTGTGGAGTCTTGCGGTTCAGGATGGACTCTCATAGGGGCTGTGCCAAGCTCCCTTGTGCTGCTCTGCAGTGATGTGGCTCCGCGGGTCCCGCCTCTTACGGCATCCCCCTCCTCCCCCATGTTGGGGGCTGGGGACCCCGCGCTGGTCTCATCCCAGTCCACACTGGGTTTGCAGGCCGTGCTGGCACCTGTGCCTGTCAAGGCGCCCCCTGCTGCGTCTGCGGTGCGACAGGGTGCTGAGGTATTTACCTTTAGTGCAAATGCTGACACGGCCAGTGGGAGGCTGGTGGGTTCCTGGGGCCGTGGCGCCTCCTCGTTGAATTTGTGGATGTTTCCCTCATGCCAGGTGACTGTGTGTCTGAGGAACCCTGTGTGTTTCTGGCGAGAAGTCAATACTAAAACTGATGAGATGTCTGAGCCTACCTCCTCACGGCATCCGCAGGGTTGCAGAGTGGGGTCGTCTGGCTCTGCCGGTGCTGCAGGGGGTGCAGGGGTGAGTGGTGTTGACCTGCCTCCCAGTCGATCATCTACCCTTGTCCCTCTGGGGCCCAAGGACCAGGACACAGCAGGTGCTGTGGCTTTGCAAGGGGCTTCCCAGGCTTTCCCTGTTCTCAGGGGTGTTATTCATAACACCCATCAACCCCTTTCGTATAAGCTGGAGGGGGAAGTCCGTGATGCGGTTGCTCAGCATGGTTTGGGGTCTGCTGAGGTTATGCAGACTCTCCGGAGGGTTGCTATGGACGTGCTGATGCCTCATGACCTCCGTCGTGTGGCGTCCTGTCTTTTTGACCCTGTGCAGTTTGATGTTTTTGAGACCAAGTGGGCTCATTTGGCAGCCGATGCGTTGGTGCAAAATGTTGTGCTGGGGCCACAGGACCCCAGGCATGTGGATGTCGCTGACATGCTGTTGGGAACAGGGATTTATGAAAATACTCAGGGGCAGAGTGGATTCGATCCCCTTGTGCTTGACTAGTGCCACACACTGGGCATGGCAGCGATTGTTCAGACCCTGGAAATGGCTGTTCCGAGGCAGCAATTTGCGACCATTGTCCAGGGGGATGATTTGATGAGCCTTTCATGGCATTTGTGGCAAGGCTGGCTGCCTCTGTGGAGAGGCAGGTGCCTGATCCTGTGGCAAGGAGGATTGTGATTGCAAACCTTGCGAGGTGTAATTACAATGATGCTTGTAGGAGGGTCATAGCAGCTGTGCCTGGTTTTCCTGCTGTCTCCAAGATGGCAGAGGCCTGTGTGGACATCATCCCCTCGGGTTGGAAGTTGGCTGCTGTGGCTGCTGCTGTGCAGCCACTCTGGGCGGCACCGCAGGGCAGGCGGCCACAGCAGGGGACTGCACAGGCTGGCAAGAAGCAGGGGAAGAAGGCACAGAAGGTCAAATTCCCCATGTTCTTGTGTGGTCAGTGTGGTAGGCCAAATCACATGTCCATTATCTGCAAGGCGAATGTTCATGTTAATGGCCAGGCTTTACCGGACTCGGGAAACGTGAAGCGGAGCGTGCAGCAGGGACATGCCCAGACACAAGCTTCTCTCCATACCCAGGAGCCAATGGAGGTCTCCTTTGCCAGCTTGCAGCCAGCACCCACGGATCAGCAGGTGTGGATGTCTGCATCGCAGCAACAGTTGTCTTAAAATCTTGTAACATACACAAGGCTCTCCTGGATGCCTTTGATCCCTTGGGTGGGGGCATGAGTGCTCTCCTTATGGGGAGGTCTAGTGCCACCCTTCAGGGCATCATTGTGCACCTGGGGCTCATTGATACAGATTTCACAGGGCAGATTTGTGCCATGGTCTCCACACCCACCCCCTCCCATCATGATCCCGAAAGGGACACGACTTGCTCAACTTGTGCCTTTTAAGTCCTCTGTTCGCAGGACAGCTGACCAGTTGTGTGGAGCTGGTGGCTTTGGATCCACTGGGCTGCCTCAAGTTCACTGGACTGCGGTCCTGACCAAGGACCATTCCGAGATGCTGTGTACCCTGTCCATTCCTGGTGCGACGCCGTCGGAGATCCACCTCTGCAGGCTTATTGACAGCGGTGCTGACATCCTGGTTCTCCCACTTGCTGCCTGGCCCTTGGAGTGGCCCCTGGATCCGGTGGAGACATCTGTTGTGGGCCTGGGAGGGACGGCACAATGCTACGTGAGCCTGCAGCCCATGCTGCTCATGAACCCAGAGGGACAGACAGCCTGGGTTAGGCCTCATATTACTTCAACTCCTCCCAGCCTCTGGGGGAGGGATGTTCTGTCTGTCTAGGGGGTGCGCATTGAGACAGATTTTTGATGTGGGCCACTGCGATGAAGGACGCAGAGTGTCCTGCGCCTCCTATAAGGTGGCTGCTGGACAAGCCTGTCTGGGAGAAGCAGTGGCCCCTCCCTCAAAATAAATTGGTCGCTCTTCAGAATCTGGTGCAGGAACAGTTGGACCAGGGTCATCTGGAGCCTTCTACCATTCCCTGGAACACTCCGTTCTTCTGCATCAAAAGGAAATCTGGGAAATGGAGGTTTTTGCAAGACCTCCGTAAGGTTAATGCCGTGATGGAAAGCATGGGAACATTGCAGGCGGGCATGCCATCACCTACCATGCTTACTGCAGACTGGCCAGTCCTCATTGTGGATCTGAAGGATTGTTTCTTTACGATTTCTTTGCATCCTGATGACAGATCAAAGTTTGCCTTCTCAGTGCCAGCGATTAACAAGGCTGAACCTGCACAGAGATATCAATGGAGGACATTGCCCCAGGGCATGCACAATTCTCCTGCATATGCCAGTGGTATGTGGCCTGTGCCTTGTGTGGAGTTGGCAAGCAGATGTACTTCTGTATCATTATATGGACAACATTTTGCTGGCTGTGTCCACTCAGGATGAGCTGCTGAGGATTCAGCCTTGGTTGCTCAATGCTTTGCATGCTCATGGACTGCAGGTGGCTCCAGAAAAGGTTCAAAAACAACCACCTTGGAAGAACTTGGAGGTCAAAATTCTGGAATGGACAATCTGTCACCAGGAGGTGCAATTTGTGCATTCTGTGAAGACAATGAATGATGCTCAGAAATTGGTAGGTGTCATCACTTGGTTACGTCCGTACTTGGGGCTAACCGATGCACAGCTGTCTCCTCTGTCTGATTTGTTGAGAGGAGACTCTGATCTAAAGTCACCTCGCACACTGACCCCTGAGGCACTTAAGGCGTTGGAGGTGGTTCAGCAAGCTGTTTCAATGCTTGCCAAGGTTATCGCATTGATCCCTCCGTAGATGTCACTGTGTTCATCACCACTCCAGATTCGTATCCCACAGGCGTCATTGGCCAATGGAGTGACAAATGGTCGGATTCCTTGCATGTTGGAATGGGTTTTCCTGTCCCATCAGCCGCAGAAGACGGCAACTGCATTGTTTGAGCTGATTGCTCGCTTGATAATCAAATGCCGGCAATGGTGTTTGCAATTGATGGGTGTGGATCCTGCAAAGATCATACTTCCGGTGCAATGGGAGGATTTTGACTGGAGCTTTGCAAACAGTGTGTCCCTGCAGAGTGCTCTGGAAAATTTTTCAGGGCAGGTCATTTATCATCTGCCCAGTCATAGGCTACTGCATATGGCGAAATCCACACAAATTTCTTTGCAGCCCAAGAATAGTCAGGAGTCTGTGCAAGGACCCGCCGTCTTCACTGACAGTTCAGGGAGAACAGGAAAAGCCATTGCTACCTGGAGGGACGGATCTGAGTGGCAGGTTCTGGAAGGCCATGAGGATGGGTCAGCCCAATTGGTTGTAACTGAGGGCTGCTGTTATGGCATTTGAGAAATTTTCCCAGGAACCTTTCAACTTGGTCACGGATTCCGCCCATGTGGCTGATATTGCACACCAGTTGGGCCGTTCGGTTTTGAAGGAGGTCAGTAATCCTGCCTTGTTTCATTTACTGAAGACCTTGTTGTGTGCCATTCAGGCCTGGGTTCATCCATTCTATGTTCTGCATGTGAGGAGTCAAACGAATTTGCCAGGCTTTATAGTGGAAGGTAATGTGAGGGCTGACAAGTTGGCTAACCCAGCGTGGGTAGCGCCTCAGCCTGATACACTCCCGCAGGCCAAGGCATCCCATGGGTTTTTCCACCAGAACACACATACCCTGCAGAAGCAGTTTCAGCTGACGCCAACTGAGGCTCGTGACATTGTCGAGTCATGTGATGACTGCCATGCACTTGCTTCGCCTTGCCAGCAGGGGTAAATCCCAGAGGCCTTAGGGCCTTGGAGCTTTGGCAGACCGATGTCACCCAGGTTGCCGAGTTTGGCCGGCTCAAGTATGTGCATGTCACTGTGGACACGTTCTCCTCTGCGATGTGGGCTTTGGCTCACACTGGGGAGAAGGCCCGTGATGTCCTTGCCCACTGGAGGCAGGCCTTTGCCGTTCTGGGCATACCTTCTGCTGTGAAAACCGACAACGGTCCTGCTTGTGCATTGCAAAAGGTGCGGCAGTTCCTGCAGTTGTGGGGTGTCTCGCACAAGTTTGGTATCCCTCATTCTCCGACTGGTCAAGGTATTGTAGAAGGCACTCATGGTACTCTGAAGCGAGTTCTTCAAAAACAAAAACAGGGAATGCAGGGTGAAACCCCGCACAGTCGGTTGGCAAAAGTTTTGTGCGCAGTCAATCATCTCACAGTGCCACAGAACTCAAATAATCCTGTCACTTTGAATCACCATCTCTCGTTTGCAGGCTGCGGACGAGGCACATCAGCATCGAGCGAAGGTTCGGGTGTGGAATTTATTCACCAAACAGTGGGAAGGTCCCTATGACCCTATCGCTTTGGGGCGCAGGTATGTTTGTGTATCCACAGATACTTGGGTACGCTGGGTACTTTTGAAATGTGTTCGCCCTGACCTGCGACCGCAGAGACAGAATCTGGCTGATGAGCAAGATGGAAACCGTGACCAACCTGAAAGGCATCAAGCAGGTGAATTGTCAGATGCAGATGATGAGAGTGATCACTCTGATGATTCCTCTGCAAGTGGGCACTGAACATTGTTCATGTTTTCTTTTTCATATTGTTCATTTTCTCTTTTTCTTTTTTAAATGGAAAAGGGTGAGATGTTGCCCTGGTATTTTAAGATTTTCTAAGCCTTCTGATGTTGACATTCTTGTAATTAACTTTCTCACACACTTTCTGTAAATAACTCATTGTTTTGCATTCCTTTATGGAGGAGGAGAGAGTTGATGCACTGTTGGTTTGTCCAGTGTCATTGGAGAGATGGGACAGTGACCCTCCAATCCACTGTCACTTTTGGAAAACTGTAAATGTTGGAGTCAGAAAATAAACTTCCCCTTTTTACTTCTCATTGAGAACAACGAGGTGAGCTTGTGTTCTTTCGTGTCCTATAGTGACACTCCTGGGCTAGCGACTCCCTCTGAGTGGGGCCTCTCCCAGCCAGGAACTCTCCCGTTTGCTGCACTCAGGGATCCTGAACAAGGACGGAGCCTGGGCCAATCCCCCCATTCCTCCAGGCTCAACCCTTCACCCACTGGGTAGATGCCAAAGCATCCACAGGGAACATTTCCTGCCTTCAGGGGAATTTCTCACAGGTGCCTTGTACTGAAGGTGAGGGTCTGTCCGAAAATCTTTCATTTTTGCCTCACAACTGTCATGAAGAGAAAAGACACTGAAAGGTTAAAAACTGTTGAGCCAGTTGGGAAAGAAAGTCTTATGCTTATTCAGTGTGTTCACAGGTGGTGTTTGCAGAACATGCCATGCTGTACTAGAAAGGGGCATGCTGCCCTTTCTGAACAATGGATCTGGACTTTCTCCCTACCTCCTGACCTGGCTGGTCTGAGCTCTGGAGTGGTTCCCCCTCTCCAAGGGAAGACCCCTTTTGCCTGTCTTCAACCACTGTGACAGACAAATAGAGAGGTGAGCCTCTTCATCAAGGAACCAAGACAGGAAAAGAAACCCCCTTGGCACCCCCCTGGCACCCCCCCTTGGCACCCCCTGGGACTGAACCCCCCCAGCTCGGGGGGGGGGAGTGTGCATGAAGGGGGAAAACTGCCCAGAATAAACGCACATGCAAAGCATTCGGCCATGAAAACAATGGAAAAAGCACCCCCTCCTTTTGTTCCTATTCTTTTCCCCTCCTTGGAAACCTTATTTCGGCCACCCTTCCCCCAACGAAAAACAGTATATTTTGGGGTGCAATCTGACCGTGCTTTGAGATCTCCCTGGGACGTGCACCAGTGAGCTTCGACGGCTGGACCCCCAAAGGACAATGACACGTTTCGGTAGCTATACCCCACCTGACCTTCTTTCCTCCCTCTTCCCTTGTCTTACCCTTTTCTTCCCTAGATTCCCTATTCAAACACTTATTCAGCTGTGGTTATTATCAATAAAATTGCATTTTGTTGATTTGTTACTGCAAACCTCCTGTGCCTTGTTGGTTATTTTGCACCAAAAAATCATCCGTCACCCATTCACTCGGGCGGATCTCGACAACTGACTCTTAGATTCTGTGTGCACAGAGGAGTGCCTGTGCTGGGGAAATATGGCAGAAATGCTGCTCTCTGAGAGGTTTGAGTCCCTTGGATAGCTGAGTCAGTCATGCCTGTAAGTAAGGTCAAGTCACAAGGTCTAAGCTAAGTTAAATGCTGCTAAGAGTTGCTCTTTTGCTAAGTTGTTAAGTTTAAGTTATTAGCTAAGTTAAATACTGTTAAATGTAATTCCTCTGTTGAATTGCAAAGTCATAAGTTAAAAGTTAGGTTAAACACTGTTAAGTGCTGTTCTTTTGTTAAATTGTCAAGTTTAAAGTATCAGTCAAGGTTATGTTAAGTCCTGTAAAGTTTGAGCTCTGTTAAGCTTTAAGGCCGTATTCCTTTTATCCTTGCCCTCACTTTCCTTGTGTCACACACACACACACACACACACACACACACACACACACATGGGCAGTTCCCGGGTAATTTCTGGTTTGATTGCCTGGATTTGGTTTGGTTTTGTTGTTCCTATGTTTCCTTGGTGTGCCTGAAGTGTCCAGTCAGGAGCAGAGTGATGCTTACCGAGGAACTTTGCCATGCTGTCCCTTAATATTAAATCTGGCTTTTGCTGATCCCTTGCTGGGGACTTTTTCAGCGCTCTCAAGCCCTCTTTCATACCAGGGTGAAGGAGCCCTGGCCCAGGCTCTGGCCCTGGGGGACACGGGGACGCTGCCGGGGGGTCCCTGTCCCCCTGTGCCACCCCCAGGGCCCCAGCGCCCCATCACTGTGTCAGGCTCTGGGGTCGATCTCGTGGAACATCCTCTGGGGGAGGCTGCAGGGCCGGGGGCGGGGGGACCCGGGGGGACAGGGGACCCCGCTGTGCACGGGCAGGGTTGGACTGCTCTGGGGGGAAATGTGAGGGGGGTGGGGCAGAGTGACCTCCTCAGTGACCTCACACAGCCCCTGTGATAACACAGGGAATGGAAGAAAGACCCAGCTCACCTGGACATGACAAGAACTCACCGACCTTATTTGGAAACTAACTGTCAAAGGAACTGGAGATTTGAAGCGAAATTGGGCAAGTACCAAGAGACCAATACTTATTGTTGCAGTATGTTGATGATATACTAATATCTACAGAAGAAAAAGCAACCTGTATAAAGGTAACCACTGTGATTTAAATTTCACAAGGGCAACGAAAACTAGGTACTAACCATATCCAAGCAATTTGTGCTATTCCAGAGCCCCAGAATTTACATGCTGCGAGTCTTCCTTGGGATGGCAGGATGGTGTCGCTTGTGGATCATGGACTAGGGACTGATTGCGAAACCCCTGTATGAAGCTCAGAAGATGCAGCCATTCACCTGGGGCAAACCACAGAAAGAAGCCTTCCTAAAATTAAAGGAAGCACTGATAACTGCTCCAGCATTAGGGTTACCTGATCTGTCTAAAGATTTTCAGCTGTTTGTACATGAAAGGCTGCGCCTAGCACTAGGAGTCCTGACCCAACGTCTGGGAATCTGGAAAAGGCCGGTGGGCTACTTTTCCAAACAACTCAACAACATAAGTGCCGGGTGGCCCCCATGTCTGCGGGCAGTTGCAGCTACTGTGATCCTGATACAAGAAGCCAGGAAACTTACTATGGGAAGGCACATAGATGTCTATGTACCACACATGGTAACCACTGTCTTAGAGCAAAAGGCGGGCCATTGGCTATCTCCCAGCAGGATGATGAAATTCCAGGTAGTCATGACTGAGCAGGATGATGTCACATTAAAAAGAACTAACCTTTTGAATCCAGCTTTGTTCCTAGGTACCACAACTGAAGAAGGCCCATTACAACACGACTGTGTAGAAGTGATAGAGTACACCTATTCAGCAAGAGAAGACCTGAAAGACGTCCCACTAGAGCAGCCGGAGTGGGAGCTGTTTACAGATGGGAGCAGCTTTGTGGAAAATGGAATCAGATACGCTGGATATGCGGTAACAACAGTCAATACAGTAGTGGAGGCAAAGGCATTACCACCAAATACATCTGCCCAGAGGGCAGAAATGGTTGCTTTAACCAGGGCATTAAAATTAAGTGAAGGGAAAAAGGTAAATATCTGGACTGACTCAAAATATGCTTTTGGAGTGGTGCATGTACACGGAGCACTGTGGAAAGGACTGTTATCTTCTCGGGGTACCCACATTAAACATCAGGATGCAGTCCTGCAATTGATAAAGGCAGTACAAAAACCTGAACAAGTGGCAATCATACACTGCAAAGCACACCAATCAGGAAACTCCAAAATCTGTGAGGGAAATCGAAAGGCAGACTGGGCAGCCCGACAGGTTGCTCGGGAGGTACAAACAACAATAGCATTGATACCTTTGAAGCTTAATGTATCCTAATTCAATTTGCCTCCAAAACCAAAATATTCAGTAGAAAATGAGAGACTGGCATGTTTGCTAAATGCACAAAAGAATTCAGAGGGATGGTATGTGACTGCACAGGGACAAATAGTGGTACCCCGCTTGATAATGAGAGAAGTTCTGCAAATTAAACATAACGAATGTCACTGGGAGCAGAGGCATTGGTAAAATTGCTAAAGCAGAGTTTAATTTCAGCATGGATGTTTACAATGGCAAAATCAGTAATGTCAAAATGTGATATCTGCTTGAAAAACAAACCAGTGGCCAGGCGACAGGCACAGCTAGGAAGAATTTGGATAGGAATAGAGCCAAGAGACTATTGGCAGATAGATTTTATAGAACTACCAAGAATCCGAGGATACAAATACCTGTTAGTGGGGGTTGACACATTCTCTGGGTGGCCAGAAGCCCTTCCCTGTCGCACGAACCAAGCAAAGGAAACAGTTAAGTGGTTACTACAGGAGATTATTCCCAGATTCGGGGTACCCCTAGGGGTATCATCAGATAGGGGGCCCCATTCCATAGGTACAGTAGTAAGAGAGGTAAGTAGGTTGCTGGGGATAAACTGGGACCTCCACACACCGTGGAGACCCCAGTCAAGTGGACAGGTAGAGAGGATGAATCAGACACTAAAAAGGCAAATCAGTAAAATATGCCAAGAAGCCAAATTGCAGTGGCCCCAGGCTTTGCCAATAGCACTGTTGAGGATTCGGATAAAGCCTAGGAGTGGGATGTCAGTCAGTCCTTATGTGATATTGTATGGGAAACCATATGAATCTCCTGAGCCTAACCCTAATGTACATGTCACAGGAAAGCAGGACGTATATAATTATGTTCTGTCTCTTGGGAAAACTTTAGCTCGGCTCCGGAGTATCCTCGTGTGGAATAGACCACTGACTCTCGAGAACCCAGTTCATAACATGCATCCAGGAGACGAGGTGTACATCAAGAACTGGAACGAGGAACCGCTGAAAGAAAAGTGGAGTGGACCCCATCAGGTACTACTGACCACCTTTACAGCAGTCAAAGTAGCTGGTGTGAAACCCTGGATCCACTATACCCGAGTGAAGAAAGTCCATCCTGGATCACAGACTGTATAAACTCTGGAATGAAAAAAGGCTGCAGATAAGACGTGTTCAATTGCCTCCAGAATGCTATCAGTAATTGTGCTAACGTTATGGTCATTAATGTCTTTGGGATGTGGAATGCAAGATGATGAACTAACCACTCTTCATTCTAGAATGAAGAGAGAGGTACAAACAGAAACACAGGTGATAAAGGTTTCTAATGCAGTTCAGGCTGAGAATGTAATGATTGGATTAGTCAAAGATTTTGCCAAAATGCAAAACACCAGCCAAATAACTGCCTGTCTGCCAATACCAAAGGCAGCAGGAGGCCCAGTAAATTGGGGAATCATAACATCAAAACTACCTGAAATACAAAAGAACAAAACAATTACATGTAAACAGGTACCCGAATTGAGCCAAGTTACAGAAACCACTCTGCTATGGGAATGTGAGGCCAAGGATAGGAAAGATCAGATGGAACCTTGGGACAGTGCGTGGTCTGTGAGTATTCTTCAAAGATTCCAATATATGGCAAACACCCCTTGGTGTATTAAGTGGGAAGGCCCCGAGAATGAAACAGATCCAGCAATAACGAACACTGACACTAGTAGCAGAACAAGGGCAGACAAAGTAAGTTGGTGGGCATGTAATAAAACTTACGACTGCTCTTTGGATGATGAAGAGATAAAACAGATGCCACCCCTGGCAATAGTCCTACAAACTGGTTGTGCTTGCAGAGGGATTAAACATAAACAAGGCAGAGTGAATTATAGAGTAATTACAGGGTGTACCAGGGTTACAGTCTGAGGTCCAGGACAATTTGTATGGGCAGCAAGTGATGGTACCTGGACAACACATCTGCCTGTAGACGAGAAAGTAAAGGAGATTACTTTAGGCCTGCCAACCTTATGTCCAATTTGGAAAAAGTCCCCATTTAATGGAAAACATGAACTTCTGCAGATAAGAGCAAGACGAGAAGTTCTAGACAATGAAGATCCAGATGACACTTGGCAAAAACCCTTTAGTGGAGAGAAATTTGGATGGGCCCTAGAGTCATTGTTTGGTCCTATAGCAAACTATCAGAGTAGAGAGATGCTCTACAAACTTACAGGTCAGGTAGATAGACTGGCAAAAGTCACCTGGGAAGGATTTAAGGAATTGAATATACAATTACAAGCCACCACAAAAATGACTTCACAAAATTGATTAGCCCTAGATATGTTACTCCTGAAAGAGCATGGAGTATGTGGATTTTTAAAGGGACAAGTTGATCATTGCTGCGTTCATATCCCAAATGTAACTGCAGATGTAGAATGTGACATCAATCAGTTGAAACAAATAGAGCATGAAGCACAAGAAGAGCAAAAGGATTTGGCTACAAGCTGGTTAGGAAAAATCTTTAAAGGATTAGGGTGGAATGTGAGTTCATGGATTAAATCTATCATTGAGAGTGTGATAATCTTACTAATTGTATTCTTAGCAATTTGGTTAGTTTACAGCATCTTAAAGGGAGAGATACAGAAGAAAACGACCTGGAACCAGAGGATAATGAAGGCACTAACACGAGATCCACGCCCACCATCTTCTGGTTCTCCAGCTCGTAACAGCATCCATGACAACGTTTACATCAACCCTGGATTTGAAGAACCATGTATGAACTGAGGAATAAAGGACAGTATCAAATGAAAACATTTACACCTATAGTGAAGTGAAAATGCTTTCAAAGCGGGGAGAATGATAGTGGAGCCCTGGAAAAAGTTAAAGATAGAATCTAAAATGTTAGGCTTTGTGCTTTCCCAGATCAACTGCACCTGCGTAAGCAGTATGAAAAATTATATAATTGTTAGATGTGATGATTGTTTAGTAATTAAATATAATTATTATATAACTATAAGAAGAATAATGAGAAACTATGTTGGAAATTCAGAGATGGGCTAAATTTATGTATACAATAGAACAATATAAGTTTAATAATTAACATGAAAGGTATGTAACGATAGAGTGTAAAAACATGATCAATGATCATTTTGGATATATGGTCAGAATCAGATTTGGGTAATACCCTGATTCCCAGAGCTCTTTAATAAAAAACACCGCATATAATCCCCATGATCATGTGTTTTTGAATGCTAACACAAGGAGAAAACTTTTGTATGGAAAAATGTGGAGGGAAGGAGATTGGAAAATACGTGGTTTGGGTGGTGTTCAGCACGTTTGAGGCATGGACTTGCGAGTCCTTGTATGATCACGTATTTGATTGCCGCCCGCAGGATTTTGAGGAAATTGAGTATGCCGAGATGTGGAGGTACGCTTGTATGAGTTTATACCCTGTATGAACCCTCCGACGCGCAGCAAAGAGGGGAAAGGAATGGGAACCCTTTGACAATCTTCCACCTCTCTACCTTGTTCCTCTGCCCCAGCCCGGACTGGCTTAGGCACCACCCATGCCCGCATTGCCTCTAGAGGCAGCAATCCCACTGGGTCAGGTCTCGGCACCGCCGCTCCCACCGGGGCCGGCTGCAGCGCCTCTCCTCCACGTAAACAAGCGTCGGCACCTCCGCTCCAATGTGAGCAACCGCTGCTGCCAACCCTTCCCAAAACTGAAGAAAAACAGGTAACCCTCCCCAAAACCAGCTCTCCCCTGGCCCATCAAACGAGGCAGTGAACGAGGAGGGCAACCATGGGAGACAGTGGGGATGAGGAAGAGAAGCCTGGCTTCTTCCCTTTACGGAGGTGCCAACAGCTCCTGGAGTGATCGGCTTCGTACACGCGCCAATTGATACCAGAGATGTGAGAATGTTCAAGAAAGAGATGGGAAAATTAATGGATGATCCTTTGGGGGTGGTGGAAAGGCTAGATGAATTTCTAGGGACCAGCACCTACACCTATGAGGATCTCCAAGTGATCCTGAGATCACTGTTCAACAATTAGGAGCGAGACATGATCAGACAAGCCGCGATCATAGATTGGGAAAAGAGAAACACCACTGGGGAAAGCGGGAATGAGAGATGGCCAAACCAGAAACCATTCTGGAATGCCCAGATGGAGAAGGGGAAGGAGAAAATGATAAATTTGAGAAATATGATAATTCAGGGTATCAGGGAAGCGGTACCCAAGGGACAGAACATGAGCAAGGTACTCAGGGAGTGCCAGGGGAAAGGTGAAACTCCCATGGAATGGTTGGAGAGGCTCCGCAAGTGTTTGAGAATGTATTCAGGGACGGATCCTGATTCTCCGATCGGGGCAGTTTTGCTAAAAACTCAGTTTGTGGCAAAATCCTGGGAAGGCATTCTGAAAAAGCTAGAAAAGATAGATGGTTGGCAGGACAAGGGGTTGCAGGAACTGCTTCGGGAAGCCCAAAAAGTCTACATGAGATGAGACAAAAAGAAACAGAAGATTCAAGCTAAGATATTGGTAGCTGCGGTAAGGGAAGCACAAAAACAGGAGCAGGACAGAGAAACGGCAAAGAAGGCGCAGGCAAAGAAGCAGAACTCTTCCCAAGGGAAAGGATCAAACGATCAGAGGAGAGATTTTGAGTGCTATTACTGTAAGCAAAAGGGACACATCCGAAGGAATTGTCCCAACAAAGCCAAGGACCAGGCAATGTTTCAGGAAGATTAGGGGTGCCAGGGGCTTTTCAGTTTGGGGTCCAGAACACTGAGGGAGCCCTTGATAAAATTAAAAGTAGGACCCCACAGGCAGGAGATGTGGTTTATGGTAGACTCAGGGACAGAACAGACAGCCGTGCAGCAGCTGCCGCAGGGGTGCTCCCTGAGCGACAATTCCATGATGGTAATCGGGACAAAAGGGGAACTCTTTGAGGTCCCGATCATAAAAGATGTAGAAATAGAAATGGAGAACAAAAAACATACAGGAAACATATTATTGATATGGGATGTGGTATTCAATTTGCTGGGGCGAGACATGATGGTTGCCCTAGAAATCAGCTTCGCAGTGGAGAATTCCCAGCTCAGGGTGAGGATGTATAAACTCACCATCCAGGATGAGGAGAAAATAGATCCAAAGTTTTGGTATGTCCACGGGGAAGCTGGGAGGTTGGACATAGAGCCAATCCACGCTGAAACTGAGAGATCAGAGGACCCTTTCAGTTGTTTGTGGACGTGAGCAGTCACACAGCACATGGGGTGCTGACACAGGACTGGGCAGGGGTCAGGAAACCAGTAGGTTACTTGTTGAGGCTTTTGGACCTGGTCAGCAGAGGCTGGTCCACCTGCTTGCAGGCGATTGTCATCGCAGCATTGCTGGTAGAGGAAGCTAAGAAGGTAACCCTCGGCGCACCATTGGTAGTATTTGTACCACGTAATGTGCAGGGCATACTATAGCAGAAGGCAGATAAATGGCTCACTGATGCAAGGTTGTTGAAGTATGAGGCCATTTTGATTCACTCACAGGATTTGGAATTGCGGACAATGACTGCGCAGAACCCTGTGCAGTTTTTGTTTGGGGAAGCTTCAGAGGAGCTTGTTCACAGTTGTGTGGAGGTGGTTGAATTACAAACAAAGATCAGATAGGATTTAGAAGAGGAAGAACTAGATGAAGGAGAAAAATGGTTTGTGGATGGATCAAACAGGGTGGTTGATGGGTAAAGGAGATCAGGATACGCAGTCATGGATGGACAAATGGGAAAAGTGATTGAAGCAGGTTCCCTGAGTGCGGGTTGGTCAGCACAGGCTTGTGAACGGTATGCAGTTCTGAGAGCCTTGAAAGGACTGAAGGGGAAGAAGGGAACAGTTTTTACAGACTCTAGGTATGCCTCTGGGGTGATTCACACATTTGGGAAAATCTAGGAAGAAAGGGGGTTGGTCAACACATGGGGCAAAGGACTGATGCATGGACAACTGATCCGGCAAATTTTGGAAGCACTAAGGGGGCCAGAGGAAATTTCAGTTTTCCAAGTGAAGGGACACCAGGCAGGGATGCAGTTCTGAACACGGGAAACAATTTGGCAGACCAGGAAGCCAAGACTGCAGCACTGATGACGGTAAGTACCCTGGAGATGGAAGGGATCAAGGTCCCAGACAACCCTCCTCAACCCTCCCAAAATGAGATTGAAAGCTATGAGAAGATTGGGGGAAAACTGGAGGAAGGAAAGTGGAATTTACGAGATGGGAGAGAACTAGTCTCTAAAGGTTTTACCAGAAGGATTTTGAGGAAACTGTACCAGCGAACACACTGAGGGGCAGAGACCCTGGCAGAACAATTTTTGAAATTTTTCAGGTGCAGGGAAATTTACGAATTGGCCAAACAAGAGGTACAAGGATGCCTGATTTACCAGAAATTAACAAGACTAAGGCCATCCTGGGGAGTCACCTCATCGCGTATCGACTATTTGAAAAGATTCAAGTCAATTTCACTGAATTGCCCAAAGTGAGGATGTTCAAATTTGTGCTTGTAATCGTGGACAAATTGATCCATTGGGTGGAAGCTTTCCCCAGTCCACAGACAATGGCTCAGACAGTGTCCAGGAAATTGCTGGAGGAAATTGTGCCCTGATATGAGGTGGTGAATTACATTGATTAGGACCAAGGAACTCATTTTACGTCAAAAATTATTAAGCAGATGGCAGAGGCGCTAGGCATTTGGTGGGAATACCACACTCCGTGGCATCCCCAGAGCTCAGGATAGGTGGAAAGGATGAATCAGATCTTGAAAGCACAGTTGTGTAAATTAATTTTAGAAACTCGGATGTCCTGGCCAAAATGCCTACCTTTAGCCTTGCTTTTTATCAGGAAAATGCCTCATTCAGAGACGGGGCTCTCACCCTTCGAGATGCTATATGAAACGCCATATAAACATGGGATGCCAGTGGGACACCCGAGACTTGAGGACAGCCAGATTCAGCCGTATTTGGTTGTGATACACAAAAACTTACAGGAACTAAGAAAACAAGGGATAGTATCTCAGAGTGCTCCTCTGGGATTTGCTATCCACAAAATTCAACCGGATGACAGAGTGCTTGTGAAAGTGTGGAAAGCTGTACCCCTCTCTCTTCACTGGGAAAGTCCTTTTCTTGTGCTCCTGACAACAGACACGGCCATTTGGACAGCGGAGAAAGGCTAGACACACGCGTCTAGGGTGAAGAAAGTCAAACACCAGGAGGAAACGCCCAAGTGGAGAGTCACTTCTTCCCCAGGCGACTTGAAACTCAAACTCCAACGTCATTGTAAATGACCAACGGTGAGCGGATAGGTTGTATACTGTCTGACTGTGTATGCTATCCGTTTGTACATTTCAAGTGTGAATATTGTCAGGAGGTGTTTGTAGTACACTGTAGAAGGGGACAGAGGCCGAAGGGGTTGTGCACTTAGTGTCTGAAGAAGGAGCTTGAGCTGACTGACCAAATCCTAACCCTAGCCACAAGCCTAGGAATCATTGAATTAGATTTACAGGAGTGGTTTCAGATTTTTCAGAACAGGGTGCATGGAAAGCTTAGATCAAAGGCAGAGGTTCTGGATGTGGAGTGCTGGAAATCAATCAAGGTACCGTGCAGCTCAGATGCTGTCAAGGTTTCACAGTGAGGTGCCTTTAAAAGGAGGTATGCGGCTAGGTCAGAGAATGTGTTCCCCAAAGAATACTCCTGCTGCCACGAAGATGGTCTTCCTCGCCGCTGATGGCACCCCAGGGCAGAGGAGTACGCCTGGTGGGAATCCTGATTGGCCTGAGCCTAGTCGTGTGCGGGATGCAGAGTCTGCACACTGAGGTCACAATGAGAGGCGGAAACGAGAGCTCTGCAGATGAGTGTGGAAGTTGCACTCAGGTGGTCCGAGTTGAGCAAGGGGACAGAAAACCCTCAGCATACCAAGCCCCGGAGGAGTGCATCAAGGACCCTGGCAGGTACTGTTGGAGAAACAGCATGAGGGTCAAATTATGTAAATTGGACAGAGGGATTTGGTGTATCGATCCCAAGGCAGGGTCAAGGAACAGGCAGTCAGACAAGCACAAACATCAGATACGGAGAAGGAATGCAGAAATAATGTCAATCCCTATTTGCAACCAATGTAATTGAACAATGTGGGTTGGGGGAAAAACAGAATCGATTTTTGTAGCGTATCACCAGGTGAATCCTGGTGATACGCTACAAAATGACAATGCAAGGCTAGGGATATGCATGATGAATGGGAAAATGTATTGGATGGGAAGAAATGTTAAATTTGATAGCAAGTTTACCTTGTGCAGGGAACCAATCATATTGGATTTGGCACAGGCAAATGATGATAGGGTGTGCCTGCAATATGACAGGGTTTCTGCTTCATGAAAAATAAAGATGGTGAGGATCCTGAGGGAAGAATGAGGGAGATCACTCAGGAATTGAAGAGAAGGGGGTCAGATCTGAGGAAGAAATGAATTGAACAGAAAATCTTAAAACTCCAGGAGAACAGTATTAATTACTTGAGAAAAAATACGCTGATGGGGAATTACCTTAGGAACCTATTACCTAAATAGGAACATATTTATTGATTTGATGCAATAAATAGCAACTCGGATTTGTGGGGGGCTGAAGTCAGCGGTGAAATGGCCTTGGAAAGGGGAAGGTTTGGCTCCAGAACAGCCTCTGAAATAGGACAATCCAAGGATCTCAAAATTGGCACAGAGGCCTGAGGGGTGGATTTTGGACCAGAGGGTGATTGGAACCATGTTTTATCAGTCAGGAAGGAAAGGAATATACTGAGATGGTGGAATACACTCCGTGTATAATTACTCTAACAGTAAATTCAAACAATAAGGGCAAGGTTGGGCAACTAGAACCCCCTCCGCGGTACTGAAGTCAGAAAAATGAGACTAATTGTGAATGGAACAGAAAGATAGGACTTTGCTGGGTCAAAAATCCAGGAGCCAACCATTACCAATACTTGGAGGGCCTGAGAGAATACGGGGGAGACCCAGGGAGAACAAACCTTAGATGGAAAGCCCCGGATGGAATTTATTGGATTTGCAGGAAAAAGGCATACAATGAGTTATCCCCGAGGTGGAAGGGGTCATGCACTCTGGGAATGATCCGGCCAGTCTTCTTTACTCTCCCTCAAACAAAAAGTAACCTTCTAGGGGCTCCTCTGTATGAGACCCTGAGGAGGGAGAGAAGAAGTCTGAAAAAGATGATGCCTCTCATAAGTGGCAAACAAACTTGGGGGGAGGAAGAGTGGCCGGCTGCAATAATAATTGATTATTATGGGTCGGCCATGTGGTCCATAAGCTCAAGATGGAAGCTATGGGTGTAGGACTCTAATTTATCTACTGAACTGGATGATTCGGCTGCAGGCAGTGGTAGAAATTGTATCAAATCACACCTCTGAGGCCCTGGATTTACTTAGTCGGCAGCACACCCAGGTAAGGGCATTTGTGTACCAAAATCAAATAGCTTTAGACTATTTGCTGGCCAAAGAAGGGGGAATGTGTGAAAAATTCAATGAATCGGAATGTTGTATTGAAATTGATGATTATGGGGAAACCATAAGAGGATTGGCAGCCAAAATTAAGAAGGTGACCCATGTCCCAGTCCAAAAATGGAATTCAATTTTACAATTATCCGGGTGGGACAGATTATTTGATGAGGCCTGGTGGAACAAAATAATATTCTTTGTGCTGTGTTCAGTAGCAGGAATCCCATTTCTCCCGTTTCTAATTCCTTGTTCCTAGATTGCCATTGTGAGTCAGAGAGGAGCAGAGGGAGGAGCTTCCTGAGTTGCTGCTGAGTGGCTGATTATAAGAGGTGTCTGGGGAGTGCGGCAATCCGGAGCGCGGCGAACAGGAGTGGGCAAACAGGGGTGTGGTGAGTCTCTGGGGCATATATGAGGCAGTTTGCGCGACATTTCGTGCAGGCAGGGCTGCCAGCTTTCTTGCTAGTAAGGAGTCCTCTGTGCTGTTTGAGGTCTTTTTGCTGCCTAGTTGTGTTTGAGGTGTTTGTCAGTAATGGTTTCTACATGGTCTAAAACTGTGGCTGGTATAAGTGACCAAGTCGAGCCCTCCAAAAAGGATGTGTCTGTACAGACCCATCCATGCCCAGAGTGTTTGTGCTTATCGGTGGTTTCAGGGAGTCTTGTGGAGGAGACCTGCCTGCGGTGTGAACAAGTGAATGACCTCCTTTCACTGGTGGCTGAGCTTAGGGAGGAAGTTGAAAGGTTAAGGAGTATCAGGGAAAGTGAAAGGGAAATAGACTGGTGAAGTTTAGCCCTACCATCTTTAAGGGAGGCTTCTGACCAAGAGACTGAGGACTTATATGCCTGCCGCTCTCAGGCAATAGAAGGGCACCTGGTAGATTAAGAGGAGTGTAAATGGGTCCCCATTCGGGGAGGTAATAACAAAAAGTCCTCCCCATCCCCATCATCCAACCAGGTACCACTTCAGAATAGATACGAGGTCCTAGATCTAGAAACCCAACTAGATGATTTAGGAGAAAATTATCTGCCCAGTGAACCCCCCAATTATGATTCATCTGTAAGACGGATCACTACCTCTAACATCAAGAAAAAAAAGAAGGGTAATGGTAATAGGTGATTCCCTCCTGAAGGGAACTGAGGGCCCCATATGTTGACCAGACCCATCCCACAGGGAGGTCTGTTGCCTCCCTGGGGCCCAGGTGCAAAATATCACTGAGAGACTTCCTGGGCTGATTCAGCCCTCTGATTATTACCCACTGCTGATACTCCAGGCTGGCAGTGATGAGATTGATAAAAGAAGTGTCAAGGCAATTAGAAAGGACTTCAAGGTACTGGGTCAGGTAGTTGATAGGGCAGGAGCACAGGTAGTGTTCTGCTCAGTCCCTTTGGTGGTGGAGGAAAATGATGAAAGAAACAGGAGAATCCGCATTATCAACAAGTGGCTTAAGGGTTGGTGTCGTCGGCAAAATTTTGGATTCTTTGATCATGGGGAAACTTTTACAGCATCTTCTCTGCTGGAACCAGATGGGGTACACCTCTCTGTTAAGGGCAAAAGGTTTTTAGCTCATGAACTGGCAGACCTCATTGAGAGGGCTTTAAATTAGGTTTGAAGGGGGAAGTGGAAGAAGCTGAGCTAACTGGAAGCAGGCCCAAGTGTTGCAAGGCTAAGTTAGGGCTGAAGTCAGTAGCCCAGCTAAGGTGTGTGTATACCAATGCACGCACTTTGGGCAACAAACAAGAAGAGCTGGAGGCCATGGTGCAACTGCAGAGCTATGATGTAGTTGCCATCACTGAAACATGGTGGGATGACTCGCATAACTGGAGTACTGCACTGGATGGATACCAGCTCTTCAGAAGAGACAGGAAAGGAAGAAAAGGTGGAGGGGTGGCCCTTTATATTAAGCAGACTTTCGATGCCATGGAAATTGAAACTAAGGAAGATGGAGTTGAATGTCTATGTGTAAGAATTAAGGGGAAGGCCAACAAGGCTGACACCCTACTGGGAGTCTGTTATCATCCACCCAAACAGGAAGAAGGGGTAGATGACTTATTCTATAAGCAGCTAGGTAATGTTTCAAGATCATCAGCCCTTGTTCTTGTAGGTGACTTCAACCTACCAGACATCTGCTGGGAACTTAATACAGCAATAAAGAGGCAGTCCAGGAAATTCTTAGAATGTATGGAGGACAACTTTTTGTCGCAGCTGGTGTGTGAACCCACCAGGGGAGGAACTATGTTAGATCTGCTGTTTGCAAATAGAGATGGGCTGGTGGGAGATGTAGTGGTTGGAGGTCGCTTGGGGCAGAGTGATCACAAAATGATAGAGTTCTCAATATTTGGTGAAGTCAGGAAGAGCACCAGTAAAACTCTTGCATTGGACTTCCAGAGGGTAGACTTTGGCCTGTTTAGGAGACTTATTCAAAGTGTCCCTTGGGAAGCAGCCCTTAAAAACAAAGGAGTTCAGGAAGGGTGGGCATGCCTCAAAACAGAGATCTTGAGGGCACAGGAACAGATTATCTCTGTGTGCTGAAAGATCAGTCAACAGGGTAAACGTCCAGCCTGGCTGGGCAGGGAGGTTTTGGAGGAACTCAGGAATAAAAAGAGGATGTATCAGAGTTGGAAGGAGGGTCAGGTCTCTAAGGAAATATTCAAGAAGGCTGCTAGAGCATGCAGAAAAAAAATCAGGGAGGCCAAAGCTCAGTTTGGACTTAGAATGGTGACTTCTGAAAAGGATAATAAAAAATGTTTTTATAAACACAATAATGCTAGAAGGAAGGGTAAGACCAGCCTTTGTTCTTTATTGGACAAGGGAGGGAACTTAGTATCTGCAGATGAGGAGAAGACAGAAATGCTTAATGACTATTTTGCCGCAGTTTTTAGTGGGAAGATGACTTGTCCTCAAGACACCTGCCCGCTTGGGCTGGTTGGTGGTGTCAGGGAGCAGAATGGTCCCCACATTATCCAAGAGGAGGCTGTCATGGAACTACTGAAATGCTTGGATGTTCATAAATCTATGGGACCAGACGGGATCCACCCCAGGGTAATGAGAGAGCTGGCAAATGAGCTTGCAAAGACACTCTCCATCATTTACCAACAGTGTTGGCTCATTGGTGAGGTTCCAGATGACTGGAAGCTGGCCAATGTGATACCCATTCACAAAAAGGGTGCAAAAGAGGATCCTGGTAATTATAGACCAGTCAGCCTGACCTCAGTACCTGGCAAAATAATGGATCAGTTAATATTAAGTGCCATCACATAGAATTTACAGGATTGCCAGGGTATCAGACCCAGTCAGCATGGGTTTAGGAGGGGTAGGTCATGTTTAACCAACCTGGTCACTTTTTATGACCAGGTAACCCGCCTAGTGGATGCAGGGAACGCTGTAGGTGCTGTTTATTTGGATTTCAGCAAGGCCTTTGACACTGTCTCCCACAGCATACTCCTAGACAAGCTGGCAGGCCATGGCTTGGACAGGAACACTCTGCTGGGTTAGAAACTAGCTGCATGGCCGGGCCCAGACAATGATGGTGAATGGTGCTGCATCCAGCTGGCAACCAGTCACCAGTGGTGTCCCTCAGGGGTCTCTGCTGGGGCCAGTTCTGTTTAATATTTTTATTGATGATATGGATGAGGGTTTAGAGTCTTTCATTAGCAAATTTGCAAATGACACTAAGCTGGGAACGTGTGTTGATCTATTAGAGGGACGGAGGGCTTTGCAGAGGGACTTGGAACGGTTGGATGGATGGGCAGAATCTAATGGGATGAAGTTCAATAAGTCCATGTGCTGAGTCCTGCACTTTGGCCACAATAACCCCCCTACAATGTTCCAAGCTGGGGACGGTGTGGCTGGACAGTGCTCAGGTGGAAAGGGACCTGGGGGTGCTGGTTGACAGTCGGCTGAACATGAGCCAGCAGTGTGCCCAGGTGGCCAAGAAGGCCAATGGCATCCTGGCCAGTATCAGGAATGATGTGGCCAGCAGGAACAGGGAGGTCATTCTTCCCCTGTACTCAGCACTGGTGAGGCCTCACCTGGAGTATCACGTCCAGTTCTGGGCCCCTCAGTTTAGGAGGAACGTTGAGATGCTTGAGCGTGTCCAAAGGAGAGCAACGAGGCTGGTGATGGGCTTGGAACACAAGCCATATGAAGAGCGACTGAGGGAGCTGGGGTTGTTCAGCCTGGAGAAAAGGAGACTCAGAAGTGACCTTATCACTCTCTTCCTGAAGGGTGCCTGTGGTGAGCTGTGGATAGGTCTCTTTCTCCAGGCAACAACAGACAGAACAAGAGGACACAGTCTCAAGCTGCGCCAAGGGAGATGCAAGCTAGAATTAAGGAGGAAGTTTTTTACAGAAAGAGTGGTCAAATACTGGAATCATCTACCCAGGGAGGTGGTGGAGTCACCATCCCTCGATGCGCTTAAAAAGACTGGATGTGGCACTTGGTGCCATGATCTAGTTGAGGTGTTAGAACATGGGTTGGACTTGATGATCTTAAAGGTCTCTTCCAACCTAGAAATTCTGTGATTCTGTGATTCTGTCATTTTGTTCTATTAGACTGATTAATTCCGTGGTACGGGGTATGCAGATAGCAATAGTACCCATGGACCCAGAGTTGGCTTCTGGAAACAACACATCCAAGATCATGAGCTTGGGAGAGAGAAAGGGTGCAAGCAACGCTGCCAAAGTCTTGGCAAAATTTGAAAAACAGGTCAAAACTAGTATGAACAATAATACTGGTTATCAGGGAATCCCACAAGGAGAACATGGAATAAGGATCTAATAAAGTTTTTCTCTTTGTAGGAGACACTTAAAAGTGGAGGGTAGAAGTAGAGAATCAAAGAATGTATTTTATAAAGATTATGAAATCCAAATGTGTCTCTGACCACACACAGCCTTAGAGAGGATGCCTATTCAGATTCTAAGGATTCCCAGACAGGGCTAAGATAACGATCAACACTTTAGCGTAAAAATACACACTTCCAGGAGATGATCACTGATATCTCGAGTCCTCGGAAACTGCCTAAGAGCGATCATCGTCCTGCAGATAACATCGATCAAGATAGCCAAGAACATACATGTGAATATATGACTTCCCCAAACGCAATCAACGCTGGCGATCAACTAGGACACAGCCTTTATCCAGCTCTGCACAGTGAAAGACCCAAACTATGAATGTGAAGCGTTGCAAAAGAAATTAGGACTCCTTCGCCTTGGGCAAATAAACTGTGTAAAATCTCATCGCTGGAAGTGACTCTCATGAACAGAGGGATCTGATGTGATAGAGGTCGGATCCAGGGGTTTACCCAGCGCCGATCCCGGGCTCAACGCTGTCTCTTTGGCTGTGATGGTTTTGAGGATCGTATTTTGGTCACATAAAGATAAAAAAAATATTTTTGCATTTTTGATAATCTGGTTTTCAATTGATCATTTATAGCAGGGCTGATCCCCTTGGTCCCTGCTCCCTCCTGGCAATGGCAAGAGCTGGCTGGGATGGCCCTTGCGGGGGGCTCTCCTCGGCTCATCGCAGCTCCAGCTTCTGACCGTGGCTCTGTTCTTCTCTCTTGCAGCCCTGGAATGCCTGAGGGAGGACACCAGCAGTGCCGTGTCATAGCTGGCATTTGGAACACTGCATGTCCTCCGGCCAATAACATGTGGGCAATATTCCATCTTCCAGAGGCTGCAAGATCAGCTGCGCAGGGAATGGGAGACTCGGCCTTGTCTGTTGGGGCTTTGCTGGCTACTCTGCAGGAGATCTGCAGAGAGCTGATCTGAGAGGTGCTCTTTGCTGGGACCACATGAGCAAGGGGGAGTTTTCCTTTTCTTTAAGATTTTTCTTTTCTTCTTTTCCATTTTTTATCTCTATTATAAATAAATAAATTTTAGAATGTGTTATGATACACAGACTGCCAGAAGCATTCCTTTGCTACCCAGGGTCTGCAGGGAAGAGGCAGGAAAGGATGAAAAAGGAACCTTGTGCACAGGGGTGATGAGGCCCTGAAGGGGGAAAAGGATGCTTGTGCTCAGCAAGCTGCCCAAGCGTGCAGTGTTGCAGGGAAAATGGCCAGAAGCCCCTTGGCCTTTGGTGGTTCTGCTGCAGACTTTGTGCTGCCCACAGAGCAGCTGGGCAGGGGCCAGGGCCGCAGGAATCCCTGCCAGAGCGGTGCCTGGAGATGGCCACAAGCCCTGTGCTGGACAGGAAGGGCCATCTGCGTCCTCCTGCCCGTCTGCTGCTGGCTGCAGTGCTGAGGGCTCCCTGGTGCCTCTGGATGGGGCTCCTCTGCAGCTGCTCTGGGGCTGCGGCGCTGCTGCCAGGCAGCTTGGCCAGGCTGGGGCAGAGCCTGAGGGGACGGGGCCAGGAAGGGACAAGGGGCTGGGAAACCCTGACAGGACGCGGCAGTGGGAAGGCACAAGGGAGATGTGTGAGGGAGTGGGTGGCTGTAACATTGGCTGGGGGGAGTGGGTTGGAGAAGGACAGAGCACTCACCCCAATGTTCACATGGCAAACAGAGAGCGTTCATTCTCAAGCTCTTCCTTCTAAAAGGCCTTTGAAAAACCCAGTCTGGATATTTTCATTGTTCTGATCCCTATGCCTTGTTAGATTCCAGCCAGTAAAATGCTGCAGCCCTGGGAGAGATGTGACTGGGCGAGGCCCCTGGCAGTCAAACCAGGGCTGGTACATTCACACAGCATGAAACAGCCCTCCACTGTGACACACAGCAACAGAGTGCAAGGCACAGCTCCAGGTGCTGCCCAGGAACCTCAGCCCTGGGAGCACTGTCTGCCCTAAACTCCAGGGGCTGCAGTGGGAGCCCGGCTGGGCTCATCCCTGGGGCCATCCTGCAGGGACAGCTGGAAACAGGGAGCATTCCCTTGCCACAAACAGCCAAGCCAGGGCTGCAGGGCAGCTGTTCCAGCCCGGACTGCACTGTTGTGTGCTGTGCTCTGGGGCTGGGGCTCCCTGCACAGGGAACTGGACTGGTGTGCCACAGGAGACTGAGAAGCTTCAGCTGCAGCCTAACTGAGGGGGGTGCATGGGCTGGGAAGAGTGGGGAGGCTCAAGGGGATTCACAGAGCTCATCCTGCTGCAAGGATGAAGAAAAAGGAGTGGGAGCTCAGCAGTGAGGAGAGCTGAGGGCTGGAGAGTGGCTCCGAATGACACTAAAATCCCACTGGACCTCTGAGACATTGCTGCTCCTCAGCCAGTGACAGGATGAGTCCCTAAGCCTGGGGCTCAGCCTTCCTTGGGGTGAGGGGCACCAAGGAAGGCAACAGTGTGATGGAGACTGCAATGGGCTGGGAACTCATTGGGGGAAAAGAGGGAGCAGTTGGGAAGTAAAAGGCATCTGGGGGATAGAGAACTGTTCAAAGAAGGGCTGAGCTACAGCTTCAACAAGCTGAAAAATGCCATTTGGGGTCATCCCAGATTCATTTCAGAAGTTATTGAACAAGTTTATTTTTTGAGGGGTGTCATGTTTTCCCTTGGAGGTGTACACTCTGCAAACTTGAGCTATGCTGCCAAAATGCTCAAGCAAGTCTGTGCTGCAGGTCACACCATTTCTTCTTTGGCTGGCCTGGTGCTGAGCTCCAGCAGAGCCCTGGCAGAGCCCAGAGAAGCCTCAGCACCCGCAGAGCCCGGCTGCAAGCAGAGAAAGCAGAAACCGCCCATCAGCTGAGGGCTCCTGTGCCCTTGTCCCAGCCGCCCGTGGTGCCCAGGCCGTACTGGCCATGCTCAGATCGGTGTCCAGAGCTGCCCATCCCTGCTGCCTTTGGCAGCAGAGCAGGAGGGCAGGACATGTGCCCAGCCTGCAGCCAGCCACGGCACATCCAGCCCTCAGCAGCTGCCCAGAGCAGGATGCTCCTGTGCTCGCTGCCATCTCCCAAAAGCTCTGATCCCATCCTGCCAAGCACACAGGGACCCACCTCATGCCATCCCCCGCTGGAAGAAAAGCTGGTCCCAAACGATGTCCTCAGCCTTCTCCAAGGGCACAGCCCATCCACGCCGCAGCTGCTCCCCAGCACTTCCTGATCCAGGCTGGAGCCCACTTAGAATGATTCCCCTAGAAAAACAAATGAACAAATTATTGAAAATAGATTACAGACAAAAAGGGGAAACAAGAAGAAAGGTAAAAAATCTTATCTCTTCCAGGGCCTTGAGGAAGGCCCAACCCCTGCATGCCAGGGAAAAACCCACCCACAGGTAAGGGAAACCCAGGCTTTCTCCCTTCCCCCCTGCACTGCCCCCCAAAATCAGGGTGACCCCAAAGCAAACAAGGGCAGTGGAGCAGCCCAAGCCCTTCCTTGCCTGCAAAGCAAAGCAGCTGTGCTCAGGTTCTGGAGCCCCACCTCTGCTCCCACCATGGGGGTTGGTTTGTGTTGGGCTGGCTGCCCCAGCCCCAGCCCAGGGCACGGGGGGTGCTGGGGGCTGTTGGCAGGGCCAGGAGCCCACTCCCATTTTGTACCCACCCCAGGCCATGCCCCAGCCTTGCCAAAAGCAGCTGGGCAGCCGACTGAAGGATCAGCTGCATCTGCCCCAGCAAAGGGGGAGCCTTTGGTTCCCAGCCGGGGTGTGCAATGCCCAAATCTGGGAGCATCCCCCTGTGTGTGGACTCATCTACAAATTCCCTATGGAGCCTGGCTTTGAAGAAGGTGCCAGAATCAAAGTCCATCATCTTCAGCTGGCCAGTGGCCAGGTCCAGGAAGAGGTTGTCATCCTTGATGTCATCCTCACTGTCCCCAGCAGCAGCAGCCCCACCTGGTACAGCTTGTCCAGGGGCTGCTTCTCCTTCCCTGGGGTGAGACCAGGCTCTCAGGGTTCTGCCCAGTGCCCCAGCTGTCAGGGAACCAGGACAAGCAAAACCAGCTCAGATGGCAGCCACCAGTGCTGGGCAGACCAGCTCAGCTCCAGCACAAGGGCTGCGTGTTCCCATCTGATGAGCCCTGGGCAGTTACACAGGCAGGACAAAAAAGTCTCGGTTCCTTTGCTCGTTATCGCCAAGACATGTGTGCACCTGTAAATTGCCAGGGCCCTGCATCACAGTGTGCCTGTGGCTCTCTCCCTTCTTCTATGGCAGATAAATATCCTGCATCCAAGGATGACAGAACAGCTCCTCTAATGAGGGCCTTTCCAAGTCCAGCATGGATAAACACTGCCTGATCAGATCTTGGCACTCTGGGCAGAGAAACCAGAAACCACCGGGCAGTTGGAGAAGGCTCCTGTTGGCTTTGTCCCACTATTCCCATGCCCAGGCCTTGCTGGATGTGCTCAAAGCTGGGCCTGAACTTTCCCATCAATTCCCTGTTTTGGAGGAGAGCAGGACATGTGCCACCTCCTCAGCAGCTGCCAGTGCAGGATGCTCACGAGCCCGCTGCTGTCTCCCAGCACTGGGATTCCCCCCGTGCCCAGAGATGAGGATCCACCTTGAGAGAGCCTTTGTGGCAGCGAGAGCTGATGGTCCCAGCTGATGTTCTGGCCCCTCCTGAAAGGGTGCTCCCCGCAGAGCATCTGGTGCACAGGATGCCCAGGGACCAGATGGTAGCTGGCTTGCCATAGTACCAGCCAAAGTGAGTCCATTCTAGGGGGCTGTAGGACAGTGTTCCTATGGAATACAGATGGAGTTCAGCAGGGGGATGCTGCTGCTCCCAGAGCCTGGTCCCAGCATCCCTGGACATGGGGGGCTGCCCCAATGGCACACAGGGTGAGCATTGCCCTCTCACCAGCACCTGGGACTTGTGTACATGCTTGGGGTTGGAAAAGAAGCCACCAGTGATGGAAGAGGGAAGTGGAAACCATGGCAAGGCCCGACCATGACAAGGAAGAACACACTCAGTGCTGGGAAAACCATGCCTTCATCCTCCCTGCCTGCATTGCCCCAAAAAACATTATGAACCCAAGACAAACCAGGTGAGTGGAGCAGTCCAAGCCCTTTCTCACCTGCAAACCAAACTGGCTGGAGCACAGATTCTGCCCCCCCTCTCTGCTACCCCCACCCACGGGTGTTTGTGTTGAGCTGGCTGCCCCAGCCCCAGTTCTGGGCAGAGTGGTGGCCAAAGGCTGCCACCACAGCTGGAAGCTGACTCCGCACTCAGCTCTGCTCAGAAGCACTCAGCTGAAATCTCAGTGCCATGAAGGGCACTTAAAAAAGGGAGAATCCCTGCTGCCACACCCAGCTTGGGCTGTGAGATGTTGGGTAATGAGATGCCGGGACAGGGAGTACCCCTCTGCATGGGCTCACCTGCAAAGTGAGTGTAGGCTGTCTCTTGCAGGTAGGTGCCACAGCCAAAGTCAATCAGTTTGGCCTGCCCGGTGTCCAGGTCAACCAGGATGTTCTCTGGCTTGATGTCCCCGTGCAGGTCCCCGCAGCTGGTGCAGTGCCGCACGGCCTCCAGCACCTGGCGGAACAGCTCCCGTGCCTCCTCCTCGGGCAGGAGCCCCTGTGCCCCAATAAAATGCTGCAGGTCCTGAGAGCGCTCCAGGTGCTCCAGCACCATCACGATGTTGTTGGGGAGCTCAAGCCACTCCAGCAGCTGGACCACAACAGGGAAGCCACTGGACACTTTGGCCAGCAGCATGAGTGGCCAAGGGGTGCGCTGGTGCCGTCGGGCTGCGGGAGGAGCACGATGCCGTCAGTGGAGCTGATGCCGTGCCAGGCCTGGGGAAGCCCTCAGCCAGCCCTGGATGATCTGCGCCCTGCACTGGCCCCATGCTCGCTCTCCCTCGGGGTGTCCTGGCGGCTTCCACCGTGCCGGGCCTCGGCTCATCCCTGGCCGGCAGCCCCGGCTTCTGCCGCTGGCCCCGCTCACTCACCAGCTCGCCCCAGTGCCGGACGCGGTTCCGTGGCACCCTTTTGATGGCACCTGCAAGCCAAGGGCAGCAGCAGGCGCAGCAAATTTAGCAAAGATTTATCCATTTGTCTGAGTGACCGAATTTCAGTCTTCGACACCACCACAGCCAAAGCGACAGCGTCGAGTCTGTGTTCGGTGGTGGGTGAACCTGGATCTGACCTCCCAAGTGTCAGAGTTTCCCGGTTCATGCACGTTGCTTCTTGCAGCCACGTTTTATACAGTTATTCTGCCCGAGGCAAAGATGACCAAATTTCCTTTGTATCTCTTCACATGTATCGCTGTTTCTTTCCATGTGCAGAGGTGGACAAAAGCCGGGTCCAGGTGTGCCACTGGTGTCAATCGGCTCCGGGAAGCCGTGTATTCAGATGTATCAGTCTGGCGCCACTGACTATCTTGATAGATGCAATCGGCAAGGCAATAATCGCTCTTGGGTGGCTCCCGATGACTCGGGATACCAGTGATCATCGCCCTGGAAGGTACTATTCTTACGTTAAAGCGGCAATCGTTATCTTAACTTGTGTCAGGGAATTGCTGAATCTAAATAGACAGCTGCTCCTGGCCGGGGTGGTCAGACACATAGTTTTGGGATTTTACAATATTTTATACCATACATTAATAGAATCTGCTGCTTTCTTTATCTGAAACAAAGCCCACCTGGTCTTCATTAATTACACTATCATTTCATCTAACCAGGATGCTACTAATTACAGTTATCTGTCTGTTCTTCACCAGATAATGCACAAAAAAATTGTTATCCCTGCCTGTATCTGGATTAGGTGGAGCTGTAAGGGGGTTGCACATGGTGATGGGTTTTACAGGTGGAGTGCAGGTATTTATAGGCTGTCTGAGGGAATGATGGAGGAGTGGCTGCTGTCCCACTGGCTGTGCTGCCATTCCAAGACACCTCCACGGCAAAACATACAGAAAACACTGCTTAAACACAGAAAAATCTGATTACTGCAGGGTGGCTGGAGCAGGCCAGCTCCACAAGAGAGGTATTGGAGTCCTGGGACATCCCAGACCCACCTGAGCACAGCCCTGGGGCTGGAGGGGACACTGCTGGAGCAGGGGTTGATCCCAGAGGTGTTTCCAGGCTCAGCTATCAGGGACTGTCTGGCAGTGCCTTTTTTGAGACAGAAAATCTCACTGGGGCTTCACAGAGAGCTGCAAGCCCTGGTGGTGGTGCTGACTGCGCCCCCACTAACATCAGCTGCAGTCTGAGTGGAGCAAGCACAGAAAGGGCTCCTCTGAAAAGAGGCAGCAGGAAATGTCTGAGCTGCTGGGGAGCTGTGGGTCCAGAGGGCTGGAGCCGGGAGCCAGAGGCTGCAGGGAAGGGGGCCCATGAGGGCAGAGCCTTTGCTGGAAGAGAAGCCAAGGGGCTTTCACTTGACTCCTGTTTCATCATCCTTCCACACACTGATCTCTTCAGATGCTCTCCAAACCTTTGGTTTGCTTTCTGAAGGGGAAAGGACTTGTCCTGGAGGAGGAGCAGAGCCAGGCTGCTGAGGAGAGCTGGTGGCTGTCAGCTGGCAAGAGGGGAGGGACACAGAGGCCAGAGCGGGGCACACTGGGTGAACAGATATTCACACTCAGCTCCATCCACTGCGAGTGCCAAACACACCTGCACTCCTGTTTGTACTGTTTGCTGTACTTGATAAACTGATATATGTGAGTTTGGGCATTTTTGTCACCCTTTTTGTATTCTAAAGAGAACTAAAGGTGGTTCACATGATTTTTTTTGTGCCTTCTGCAGTGCAGGTGATACAGGCAGGGATGGAACAGCAGCATCTTTATACTTGTCAAGTCTCCATCCATACCCAAGGCACTGCCTGAAGCTCAAAGTGATTTTCTTGCAGGCTTAGAACACTACACCAGCAGAGAGAACAAGAAACTCAGAGGAGATTATGCTCCAGAGAAACTGTATGTGTGGCCCAAAAGCTAAATATGGAACCATGGAAGTGCACACTGCAGTGGTAGGGGAGGTGGGAATGCTGAATGGGGAGGTTTCCTGTCCTTCTGGCACCAGGAACCAGGGGTCCTCTGGTTCTCCATGCTTCTCCTTGAGGATCTCTGGTTCTCTATGGTTCTCCTTGAGGATCTCTCGTTCTCCATGGTCTTCCTTGAGGATCTCTGGTTCTCCATGGTCTTCCATGAGGATCTCTGGCTCTCCATGGTCTTCCATGAGGATCTCTGGTTCTCCATAAGGATCCCTGGTTCCCCATGGTTCCCCCCAGGGCTGTGCTGGTGCCTTGCCCAGAGCTTGCTGTGTCAGCAGGCATCAGTTTCAGGTGGGGCTGCTCTGCTGGCAGGGCCTTGGTGTTCCCAGCAGGGCAGGGCAGGGATGCTCCTGTCCCAGCAGGACACTGGGCATGCAGGTACCACCCAACAGCAGCTGCTCCTCCTCTGCATCACTTCCAGGGACAGAACTCCTGTCCTGCTGCGTGGCAGGGAGCCCTGCAGAGCCAGCACGGAGGGGACAGGCTGGGCAGCAGCTGGGCAGCACTGGTTTAATCCTTTTTGCATGTTCCTGCCATGGAAGCTGTGTACTGGGTGAGATGTGTGTGTTTGGGGAGGGCTGGCCTGACCATTAGCCTGTCAGGGTTTGCAACACTGGCAGCTGGGGAGAAAACTGTTATTAAGTGTAACGTGGCACCTTGGAGACAGAAGCATGGGGAGACAATAAATACAGCCTTCCAAAATGCCATTTTATGGTGTCACTCTTCAGAATTTATTAAGACTTGGTTGCAGCCATGCCTGCAGCCTCCTGTGCTGGAATCCATAAATTGTGTTCATTATCTCCAGCACTTGCTCTGACCTGCTGTGTTTTACAAGGGGGGGGGACACTGGAGGCATGGGGACACCCCAGCTGCTTTCTGCAGCCATTCCCCTGGTGCCAATCCAGCTTTTCTGGGATTGCTGGGACACCCCAGGCAGTGCTTGGCTGCGTGGATGGACCCCAGGTGTGATGTGATGGTTGAAGAGAACACTGAGGGACTGCGGAGCTGCCAAAATCACCACAGCTCCACAGGGAGCAGGGAAGGAGCTGGGTGAGGGGGGAGCCATGGGCACCTTGGAGCACACTGGCACATTTGTCACTCCACTGTGGGACCACTCCAGCAGTCTTGCATGTGCTGAGGATGCTGGAGGTGGAAAAGTGTTCACAGGAGCTCCCTGAACTGCACAGGGAGATGCTACACCCCTGCTTGGCGTCCTCTTGCACCAGTGTTCTCAAATGAAAGAAAACACAAATGAAATCGTGCTCCTTTCACCCACTTTTTGTCATGACAAATCTCAGCAGCAGCATGTTTGTGTACCTTCATCCTTATCCTCAGCATTTAGGTCCAGGATGGAGGAAAACAAGTTCAAGCCCAACCTCCTGTTAATTTATTATGTTCCTTGTGCTTAAGGGCAAAATTTAAGTTGCCAAAAGCAGATGTTTGCATGCCCATTTTTTAGCTCTCAAAGTACTTTCTGTGTGCTTGATTGATGGACGTCCCTGTTGCATTAATAGCTGGGCTTTGCAGAAAGCTGTTATTACCAGGAGAATCTGGTGTGGGTTTCAGTTTTTCTTCTTGCATTGAAAATCCATTATTAATATCTTTCTGAGGGAAAAGAAAAAAAAAGGTTTCAATTCAGGCATTTTGCTTTGCTTTCTCAGGCTTCTTCTCAACTGTCTTTACAGAGGTGCTTTTAAAATCAATATAACAATTGTTCTTTATATTTTACTGAGTGGTTGAGGATTTCTGCATCTTGCTATTGATTTCTGATCGTATTGCAGGACATGTAGGTGCACACAGGTTGCTCTGTGATGGATAACTTTATATGTGTCTTCTTAATCATCACTGAGTTGCCTTCTGCATGTTCCCTGTTGCTGGATGCTGCTGCTGAGCTTGGAAGGCACCAGGAGAGCTCTGAGTGCAATCCTGAGACACCAAACTTGTGACTTCTCATTTAATTTGGGTTTGGTTTTCAATCAGACACAGGGGTCACATGAGGCTTGTGGGGTCTCCTCTTTTGTGTAGTCTTTGCAGAGTTCTTCTGCCCTGGCTTTTCAGGCAGCTTCGTGTTGTGTGTTGTAGGAGCAAAACAAGTCATTGTCCTGGCTTTGTGTGGGGTGGTCATAATGCACCTTTAGCTTCCAGCACTGACCTTGGCCCTTGGGGCAGCTCTGCAGGCAGATCTCAGCATTTCAGAGGTGCAGAGTCATTGGATCCCAGAATGGTTTGGGTTGGAAGGGAACCTTGAAGCTCATCCAATTCCAATCCCCTGCCATGGCAGGGACACCTCCCACTGTCCCAGGCTGCTCCAGCCCCAGTGTCCAGCCTGGCCCTGGGCACTGCCAGGGATCCAGGGGCAGCCCCAGTTGCTCTGGGCACCCTGTGCCAGGGCCTGCCCACCCTTCCAGGGAACAATTCCTGATTCCCAATATCCCATCCATCCCTGTCCTCTGGCAGTGGGAGCCATTCCCTGTGTCCTGGCACTCCAGGCCCCTGTAAAGGTTCAAGTCTCAATGAAGCAATGCAGAAGCCCAGTGTGCATTGGTAACTGCTGTAAAGCTGGATTTGCAGACTGAGGCTCTTGGAGCACATCAGCACTGATGGCACAATCTGTGTGAGAGCTTGTTGGCACCAGAGGAACCTGTGAGGAGTGACAGGACTGTGGCCAGCACGGGTGCTCCAAAATGCGTCCATGGCTCCAGGTGGGTGTACAGGGGAAGAGCTCTGTGTGTGTGTGGGCACAGTCCTTCCCAGCTCTGCATGCCCTGGCACAGGCTCCACATCTGCCAGGGGCTGTGGCTGTGCCAACAGGCACTCTGGAGAGGGCTGGCTGTGCACAAACCTCTGCTGGCTGGATTGGGCTGTTTGCTCCTCATGCTTATCCTGGACAGGCTCCTGCACCTTCAGACATGGAGGCTACACCTGGCTTCTGAGGAATTGGTTGTTGCAGTTTGTCTGTCCGTGCTGGGGACCAGGACAAACACTGGCACGGGAGCTGGTCCTGTGTCCCCGGGATAGCAGGGCTCAGTGGTGGCAGCGCTGGCAGGGACACGGCAGCCCAGCCCTTCCTGGCCCTGCAGAGCCGGGGAGGGGACAGGGCTGGCACCCATAACAATGGGCAGGCTCTGACACTGCCGCTGGAACTCACTTAGCAATTCTGTTGATGTTCTGGAAACGAAAATATAATTCAGGCCATCTTCTCCTCCAAGCTGACCCTGAGAATCTGGGAGAAGAGCTACTGAATAATTAGGGGCTTTTCCCCCCCACCCCTTTTTGCTGGAGTTCCTGCTCGGTGTTGAACTGTCCTCTACAGTGTCATCACTTCCCTTGAACTTACTGCTCCGAGTGTACTTAGCATTAATATAATTACGTAAATTGCAGTCTCATTAATCACTGGGGGCTGCAGCACATCCTTGATGTGCTGTTTTGTGGGTGGCTTGGCTGGTGGGAACCCCTGGCCAGGGATGGGGGCTGTGGCTGGAGCACTCCCCCTCTGCTCCTGAGCCTGGTTTAGCTGAGCTTTGTGTGTCTCACCCTGGAGTGGAGGATCTGGAGTGTTTGCCAGCACTGCCATGATTGCAACCTTCTGCCGCAGAGGAGAGAAGAGAAAGGTGGGTTTGTCCCAAGGGAATTCGGCTGGACCACATCCCTGCTGCTGTCCCTGTGATTTGGGTCTGTGGGGTCCCAAAATGCAGAGCCCAGCCTCGTGGCTTGGCAGTGAACACCCAGAGCCCGTGCTCTGTGCAGGGTCTGCTACAGGGCTGTTTGATGATGCTGTGCCTCTGTCTCTGTGGCAGAGCTCTCAGCCTTCCTGGCAATGTAAATTCTCCTGGCTGCATGCTAAAATTACACTGAGTTATTGATTTATCTTTGAGAGGATTTCCTTCCCGAGGGACATTTCTGGCTGATGTAGTGATTTAGTTCTTCTGCAAGGGCAGAATCCATGGCAGAGCAGAGCCACCCTCCTGCCCTCGAGCCTGCAGCTCAGGGTCGCGCTCCCTCAGGCTTCCTCTGCAAGCTGATTTCTGTTCCAAGGCTGGGACAAGGTTACATGGCTGTTATTTCTGTGTAACAACTGCAAATAAAAGGTCATTTTCAACTTTCCACTGCAGAAGCTGCAAGTCTGGGACAAGCCTTTGTGCCGTGGCACCAGCATTATCTTGGGCATGTCTCAAACCCAGCTCCAAGGCTGGCATGTGGGACTTGTGGAGCCATGCCAGCCTTAATACACTTGGACTCCTGGGAATGTTTTAGTTCCTCAGAGTGGGGTATGATGGGAGCAGGAGCTTGCAACACTTTTCTCCTAAAGCTTCAGGGTACAGCCTCTCTTTTCTTTGCTTTCTATTGACACACAATGGAGCATCTCTAAAAACCAGGCCAGGTGAGTTCCTGCTGCTGGTCCTGAGGAAGCCAAGACAGTTCTTTTCTTCTATCACCAGTTTTCTCCCCTTGGCCCTGAAAGCCCCCCCACCAACTATGGCTCAGCTGGTGAGCACCTTCAGTAGAAGGACCTGACCCTTCAGGACATTGCCCGATGTTTCAGATACTCTGTGGCTGGAAAATGCCCAGCTCTGTGTCCTTGGGTGCCCATTTGAAGCATGTCCCTGTGGGTTCCTGTATCTAACCCCACTTTCTAGTGGATTTGGCACCAATCTCAGCTGCACACTGATAAAATGGGAGGCTGCTCGTGCATGTGGTGTTATAAAACAGCATCCACCAATTAGGCCCAGGGAGAATGTCAATTTATTTTCCTGTGAACCAAGTGTGGGACAGCTCCTTCCTTTCCCAGTGATCTATCTGTGAGATAAAACACATCTTTAGTGTCTATCTTAAATACTGCAGTGTTGGCAAGTTCTCTTGACAGAAATTAGGCTAATGTCCCTTACGTCTGCGTTAGCTGTAGAAACAAGGCTTTAAATTGAAGCTTTGCAAAGAGCTATTCCAGCGCCCTCGCCAAGGCATCTCCTTATTCCAGCTTTTATTATCCAAATTTGTTCTCACTCTGCCTTGGCAGCAGGGCTGGCAGGCAGCTCTGCCCATCCATCCTGCTGGTCTGGCAGCCAGGGGTGGGAGCAGCACCTCCAGGCTGGCCCGGGCAGTGCTGGCCAAGCCCCGCGGAGCCCTCGGCCCCGGGATGCTCCGGCTTGGGGGGCACCACTGCTGGGACGGGGCTGGGGCCTGGGTGAGGGGAGGCAGCTGACACCCATCGAGCACAGAGGGGATCCAAGGCAGTCAGCTGCACGCCCTGACAGCGGCACAGCGTGTCCTGAAACGGTCCCACTGCGAGCTGGAGCTGGGAAAAGGGAGTTTGTGTCGTGCGTGTCTCATCCTTGCAATTTCAGCGCTGAGTTACAGACTCAGAAGCTGAGGACAGGAACAGAGAGTGCTGACGCCTGGTCATGAATCCCCTTCTTGAGCTTCCCAGCCCTCCCCTGGAAAATAGTTTCCTTTTTAGCTCCTTTACCCTCCTCAAGTTGAGCCCTTTTAGCCTTTAACTCCACGTTTCCAACAACAGATTAACCAGGGCTGTTTTAAACCTCCTGATTCTCACACTGGTGTTGGTCCCGATGGATTATCCCTCCCTATTGTGTCCTTTCTGTGCTTCCACATTGCCAGGTTCTTTGGTGGCCCTCTCCTGCGTCACTGAGAGAGGAGGAGAGGCTGAGAGTGACACATGTGGGAGACATGATGGTTGATGATGTTCTGGAGGTGCTAACCTCCATCATAGTAAAGAAGCCTCTCTCAAAAGGCTAGATGCCTAAAATCCCACAAAATTATTATCATCCTCAGTTCCTTTTGTCAGGTTCTCAATTCTCCTGGTCAGCTGCCTTGTTCTTCTCTGCCTACATCCTGTATTGATCTTCTCTGAACGTAGCCAAGCCTTCAGCATCCCAGATGGGCTTTCTGGAGTAACAAATAGACCTGAGGAATGACAATTATTGAATGGATTGTAGCATTGGCTTGGGGATAAATATTGTAGGCAGTTGGAAACGGGTTAAAACTGGCATTTGTAAGTAAGCTTCTCATGGATGTTGACTTGGGGACATGGTGAGACAAAGGTCACTGCAGTGTCTCTGCAGCCTGGTGTGCCATTTGAGAGATGAGATATCAGTGTGGCTGGATTCGTTTGGTCTCTCTGTTTCTTCTGCTCGGACCTTTGTGGGATTAAACTCTCTAAACTGCTGCAGTTCACAGACTTCAAGCCCAGTATCAGAAGAAAAAATAAATCAAGTGCCTTGTATTAAATCCTGAGCACATGGCTCCTGCTGCACCCAGGGCTGTGGTAACTCACTGCAGTGCCTGCCTTGAAGCTGGGGAGAAGGCTTTGCTGGCAAAGTGAAAACAGGTTGTGCCCACTCTACAAAAGGACACCCCTTCTTCTTCCTGCCCTGTGGTTATTTTTTCCTGGTGTGTTTGCTGCTGTTGCACTGAAGGCAGAGCAGCCCTCCCAGCAGGGAGGTGGAGAATGGAGCACTTGTTGGAGGAGCTCTTTGCCACAGGAAGCATTTCCCTTCTGCAGCAGCAGCAGCAGCAGCAGCAGGTACATCAGCAGATGCTGCAGCAGTGCCCCCATCAGAGGCCCTGTATTTCCCCCTGGAGCCCTCCTGTCACCTCTCCTTCCCTGAGATCCCTCCTCCCCAGGCTCCTTGCTGGCTTCCACCTTCAATTCCATCACTTCCAGACTTCCCAGGCACCTCATGGGAGGGCCACGCTGTGCCCTGTGTGTGACAGACACCCCTCCTGTCCTTGTGGCTCCCCTGCCCGGGAGGGATGAGGTTTGGTGTGTGTTCAGCAGGCTCAGCTCTGGGCATGAGGCTGGGCCCCTGGTGTGCCACCACCATCATCATCGTCACCTTGGCTGCCATGGAGGGTGGGTGGCAGTGACAGGGACCTGCTCTGGCACTGCCAGCCAGGCCCTGCCTGTCCCCACGGCCCTGCCTGTCCCAGGGGCTCGCCTGCCCCTCCTTCCCCCTTGCTGCAGGAGCTGCAGGAGAAGCCAAGTGGATTTGGCAGGCAGTGAGGAGAGAGCCCAGCCCAGCCTCCCCCACAGGGTGCCTCTGTTTGAATAGCAGCGTTCAGAGCACTCAGCACCCACTGATCAGCTGGGAGAACATAAATCCCATCATTTTAAAAACGTTTTCATTCTATTTGCTGAGGGGAACAAATTACAGAGAAGACCTCTCAGCACTGTGACAAAAGAGTGGCTCTAAAACCCTTTTCAGCCAAACAAAAGTTTGACCTGAAGGCTGATGGATGGTGCTTAAAGATGTGGTTACTGCAGCAAGGTTGGCATTAAAAATCCCTGGGTGCAAGAAAGTTCTCCCAAGATTACTGTGGGGGTTGTCTCCCTGTAATCGTGGTGTGAGCAGCCCTTAACACCCTGAGTCCACCAGTGAGCTCTGTGGCATCAGCCATGGGAGAGCAGCAGCGCAGCAAGCACCAGTGGGTCACTTGTCTCTTGCTAAATGAGAAACTGCAATGGGATCAGCCCTTTTGGGGTGGCATCACTGTGGCAGGAGGGCTGGAACTGGATGATCTTTAAGGTCCCTTCCAACCAAACCACTCCATAATTCGTTCCCTGCCCCTGTTCAAGTGGGGTTCAAGCAGAAAGCAGTGCTGCTGCTTTGGGACCTGTGAGGAGCCTGGGCAGGAGTGCACCTGCTGTTGGGATGTACCAGAACAGGGTGGCTTTGGGGCTTTCCCAGGAATGCCTTTGCTGCCAGCAGCTGTGCTGGATGTTGAACAGGGGACAGATTCACCCTTGGCAAGGTTGAAAGCATTTCAGATGGCTTCTGTCCCTGCTCCAGTGCAGCACAGAACAAAATCAGATGCTGGAGAAGATGTCATACTTAGACATCACCATTCTGACAGGTTGATTTCCAGGATGTTTGTTAACATAGCTTGGAATGTCACAGAAAGGTTTGTCAGATAAACTAGCCAACTGAAGTTCTTACATGAGACTTCCTTGGTTTTCTTGAGGTGCTTTGAGCTCTTCATTTAGTTTCTCAACTATTCATCCCATTCAGGCCTTTCTGGAAGAGCCTCTGCAAGGTCTGTGGCTGGGGGATCAGGCCCTGCCTGCTCCCTGTGTGTCTGGGTGTGGAATCCTCTGAATCCCTCAGGGCAATCCCCAGGGCCTTGCCCTAAATTATGCTATAGAGTCTCCACCTAGGCTGAAAGGGAAAATTTCCCCATGGAGCCTTGCACAACACTATGAACCACCCCAGTTCCTTTCCCCATATGTCCCAAATTCTGGTAGTTTCTCCTTTCCCTGTTCCCTCATTGGTTGTGGTTTCCCTGGTGGCTGGCTCTGTGTCTCCCCTGTAGGGCAGTGCCCTTTGCCCTGCCCTTTGTGCCCCCCCAGTGCCTTTGGACCATTGGCCACTGACCCCTAACTAACCCTGTGCACACCACATGGCCAGCTCTTTTGTCTCTGATTCCCCTTTGGCGTGCTGGAATAAGCCTTTGCTGGAATTTGTCATACAAAAGGCCCTTCTGCCTCTCGTGGCTGAACTGGCCATGGTGAGTGTGGTGTGTGGACTTGGCTGCTCTCCCTGAACGTTCACCCAAGCGGCTTTTCCAAGGAGATGCTTATTGGGAAATAGGCAGCAGCATCCACCATCCAAACCCCTGTGTTGCTCCATCTGGGTGCCCTGGGAGGCAGAAGGAAGCAGCAGTGCCAATTGTTTGCTCATGCTGTAAGGACAAAACTCCTCTCTGAGGGTTTCCTCTGCAAGCCCAGGAAGAGAAGGACATCTCTGTCCTTGTCAGCCCTTTGGGCAATGATCAGACAGAACAGTGCTGAAACCAGGCTGGCAGCACCAGGGCTGGTCACTCGCAGGCAGAGGCAGCCCAGCTCCTCCAGCCCGAGCTGGGCAGCGCCTGGGAGAGGTGGCACCGTGGCACTGGGCATGGTGCATCACCCCAGGGGTTCCTCCTGCATCCCATCCCCTACAGAGCCCCTGCTGTCCCTGGTTACCTGAGCAGTGGGGAGGCAGTGCCCAGGCTGGTGCTGCTCTGAGGAGATGCTGCACTCAGCAGGCAGCTCTGGCTCCCCAGCAGTACCGTGGGAGGAGGAGCTGCCCAGAGAGTGCATTTGTAAAGCATTTCTTCCCCAGGAAGAGGAGTTTGTCACAGGAGTTTGTACTTGGGATGTGCACACAGGTGTCTGAGCTTCCTCCCTGCCTGAGGTGGGGAATGCTGGGGGTGCTGGGGCAGCTGCTGAGGAGCTTCCAGGCCTGGTGCTGTGAAACCTCCCCACCAGCTATCAGGAGGAGGTGACATAGAGCATATTAGTGACATTTTCTAGTGGCACTTAATTGGGAGGAGCAGTAAATGCCAGACAGTGAACTAATGCAAAAGGCTGAGTGAAGAAGGGACAGAAAGAAATAAAATGAGATTCAGGCTCTGGGCCTCTTCTTCTCATCAGTAATCCATCTCATCCTTACCCGTGCCTGTTACATGTCTTCCTTTTGCGTGTAAAAATGCTTTGTTTTGAAGTAACAAACAATCTGGAGAGTGGTAGACATGCCTTTGTAGGAAAGAAAGGAAAGAAAAATGGAGGCAGGCTTTGCTGCTTCCTTGCTCAGCAGCTCTAACCAGAGTCTGGGGTCAGGGTGTGAGCTGAGCCCCCCAGACTGGGTCTGGCTCCTCTGTTTTCCTCTGAGCACGCTGGTGTGGGACATCCCATCCACCCAGGCACAGCTGGAGTCAGGCACATTGTCCCCATGTGTCACCAGCACGGGATGCCCCAGCCTCAGCCGGGTCCCCAGCCCTGGCACTGGTGGCTCCTGGAGCTGGGGACGCAGCTGTGGGGAGCTCTGCTGTTCGCTGGGATTTGTCTCCTGGTGGTTTTTAATCATTATTTTATTAAGGGAGAAGGTGTGGTGCCATCAGAGAACTTATTATGGATGCTCTGGCAGTGTGATTATTTCAGTACTGCAGCACTGCTGGTGTGTTTTGCTGGAACATTCACATATTGATTCCAGATTCCTTTGTTGCCTGTACTAGAAAGAAAGTCCCTTTTCCCTCACTCCCTGCGTGGAGAGAAACAAAGAGTAAAGGAAGGTAGATGTTATCTGAGGCTTGCTCACACACCAAGGTAATTTTTGAGAGCTGCAGAGCCACTTACTGACTCATAACTGGGGCTTGTTTTCAAACCCTTGATAGATTTTGAATTCTCTTACAATGGCAAACAAGGATGCTCACTTGGGGACAAGCCAGGAATCTGCCTCAGTGAGCTGGATCACCTTTGTTCTGCTTGCTCCAGCCTTCCCAGGGGACATTCCTGTGCCAAGGGGACAGGGTGGTGCTGCAGGGGGAGAGTCTCCTGTCCCTCTTGGGCTCCTCTTGATGGGCAGTCAGTGGCTGTCAGCTTTGTCCAAGGGGTGGGGATGGGATGGGATGGGATGGGATGGGATGGGATGGGATGGGATGGGATGGGATGGGATGGGATGGGATGGGATGGGATGGGATGGGATGGGGAAGCCACTCTCAGGAGTGCAGTGAGTTACTGCACAACCTTGGTGAGAGGTTTGCAGGTCAGTGTGTGATGTACAACTTGCCAGCCTGTAGCTGTGCAGTGAGTTGGGGCTCATCCCTGTCCCCATGCTGGAACACAAACCCACCTGTGGAATGTGGAATGATGTGCTGGAAAGGAGCCCAGGATGAGACCTTTCTCCTTTAGTGAGGAAACACAGCTGATCATTTGGTTGCTCTAGAAGAAGAGAGATGGGGTTCTTTGGTTATCACTGCGTGCTGCATATTCCACACAGCAGCCCTCTGCTTTTACTAATGTGGTGCACAACGTGCCTGATCCTCCCTCAGTTGTGAGCCTGGTGGAAGCATGTTCTGTTTTCCATTTGTTTATTAATTTATCATCTTGTTTTTAGCCTCTGCAAAGCTTGATATTGGTATAGAGCCTGGGAAACGTGCACAGAGCAGAGTAACAGATAGTTTTGATTTGGTTACAAGGCAATAATTTAAGTGGACAGGTTTAGGTGATAACATAAAGCACACGAGAGAAATCGCTTTGGTTTATAAATGTCATCAGAGCCCCTGTGAGGGAGCTGCTGCCTGGTGCTGCTGCTCCAGCCAATATATTATAAGGAGATATAAAGAGATGTCTGAAAAAATCTGGCTGACCAAGATGAAAAGAATGGGGCTATAAATTAAAGTCTTCCTCAGCATCTCTTTAAGCATCTTTATGGACAGAGTGCATCCAAATGGAGGAGTGCCAGTGCTCAGAGGGACCTCCAGGTGCTTTGGGCTGCAGAGGCAGCACCCAGGGGTGGGGACAGCTCGTGGGGACAGCAGTGTCAGTCAGAGCTGGCATGGGAGACCAAAGCCTGTCCTGGTGCTTCTGCAGCTGATAAAGGGATTAAATCAGGAGCAGGAATAACACCATCCCTGCAGCGTCGCCACAGGATCAGTGTCTCCTGCTTGGAAAATAAACGCTGTCGCTCTGCTTTGACATTTATTCCCAATAAAGACCTTGTCATTTGTGCAGTAACAAGGATTTTATCCTTTGGGAGTACTTTTTCTGTTGGACACTGTCTTTTTGGCTGTGAGGCAGCTGAGCGACTGAGGGGCAGGTGGGAGGCACGTCCCCAGCAGCGGCATTGGGAGCTCTGCTCACACCCTGGGGCTTTCTCCTGATCCATCATCCCAAGGCAATGCAATAACACCTATTCCAACTGAGAGCAGGTTCAGACTGGATATTGGGGAGGAATTCTTCCCTGTGAGGGTGGGCAGGCCCTGGCAGGGTTCCCAGAGCAGCTGGGGCTGCCCCTGGATCCCTGGCAGTGCCCAAGGCCAGGCTGGACATTGGGACAGTGGGAGGTGTCCCTGCCGTGGCAGGGGGTGGCACTGGATGAGCTTTAAGGTTCCTTTCCACCCAAGCCACTGTGAGTCTGTGATCTTATTTTTAATTGATTTTAATTTATTTTAGTTGTGGTTAAAAAAATCCCAATTTTAATTGGTAAGGGTTCCAAACCACTTGTGGGAGCAGGAATTTGCTGCTTTCCTCTCCACAGCTGGAACCCTTCTGGCAGGTTTGTGGAGGGGATTTCACAGCTATTTCTGCTCACTGGGTAGTTGATTTAAAGCTGGAAAATTAGCTAGAATGGAAACTCTTCTTTCCCTTTATGAGGAGCAAGGGATGAGGTCTGGCAGCTGTAGGATTTGCAGCTCTCAGGGAAGAGGGACTATTCAGTAACACATCTATGCAGTGCCTACCCGTGGATACACACATTTTATTTGTCTGAGGTGTCAAGGAGAAAAAATGTTACGAAATGGCTTAAATGAAAGCGTGGTTTTGTATTTTTTAAATTGAGTTTCATTTCCCAAATGCAACTTAATGCAAACAATAAGTAAAAAATTAATTTCTCTCAGGAAAAATGTATTAACAGAATGGTTCTGTTTTAGCAGCATGTGAAGCTGTGTAATTGCTTACACATGTATTGCTCCAGTGTGTGCTCCCAGTTGTTGAATAGTATCAAATTATAGGAATCAAAGAGAATCAAATATTTTTAAGGGAAATGTCTAGAAGCTACATACTGAAACATGATTAAAATTCAGTATTTCCAGCTTACTTGTCTAAATCAGCAATTTTAATCACATTATTCAAGCCAACCCACCCTCAAACACACTTTTGACTTCAAAATACCCCAAACTAAATAAGACAGAAGACCTTCCTTGAGCAGCTGTAACATTTTTATGTGTCAGTGTCAATCTTTTTGTTGAAAACAGAGATATTTTTCATGGTTTATTTATTAAAGCAGCGCATTTGTCCTGCTGTGCCATGAACCTGGGCTGCTGTGCTGGGTGGGGAGGGGAAATCTCTGGAGCACCAAGAGCTGCTTAAACACATCAAGGCTGTGAGTTTTGCTCTGGGGTTCGGATGCTCCTGGTTGAATCCCATTTAGTGTGCAAAGGAGGAGCAGGAAGGGTTTGTGCCTTGGCTGATGCAGCCTCGGGGATTTGGCTGTGCTGGGGGTGCAGCTCATGAGCACCAGGCCTGGGTTTGGTTTTGTTTTCTGCTTGCTGATTAGACAGATGAGCAATGCCATGGTTGACTCTCACATTTAAAAGGGAAATGTTAACAGAAGTTTTATAGTTATGTTTTACCCCCTTGTGTTGTTATCAGGGATGCCCTGGGTTTGGGACATTTGGGAGGGTCACTCGTTCCTGTGGCAGCACCTGAGCCCCACTCAAGGTGTCAGGAAGGGATTTCCACCCTGGGCAGGGAAGGAGGAGTCGATGGACAGAACTTTGGGGGAACTAAAGGGTTAAAAGATGAAACCTCCCTGGTGTGGGTGAGCACATGGTGGGGAAAATCCTCTGCTCCCAGCACTGTCATATTGTCTCTATTGAGTCTTCTGTTTTATTTTTGATAGGGTTTTAATAAACCTTTTAAATTTTTTGGAAGTGAGTAGCATTTCTCACACTGAGAATAGAGGGCTGGGCCCCCCAGTCCCCCACCCTTCTGGAGCCTGCTCCTGTGCTTTCCCTTTGGGTGATTCCCTCGATGGGATTCCATCCACCTCCTTCCCCTCCCTGGCAGGCTGCTGTGGCTGGATGCGGCTGGAGCTGAGCTGTGCTCCCTGTCAGGGGCCATTCCTGGCTGTGTGACAGCCCAGAGCTGCCACAGCCACGGCTGGGGCTGTGACCTGGCCTGCCCAGCGCTGGTGGCACGGTCAGGAATGCTTTGGGCTTTGGGGGGAGGCAGCCGGGCCCTGGCTGTGTCTGCGGAGGAGGGGATCGTCCTCCCGCCTCCCGTTCAGCCCGCGATGGCATTTCATCCTTCAGAGCCTGGCCTGGAAGGGACCTCACAGCTCACCTTGTTCCACCTCCCTGCCGTGGGCAGGGACGTCTCCCACTAGAGCAGGTTAACATTGGCTATGTTTTCCTTGCTGGCAGAGCCCTGTCCTGGTGTTGCCTGAGCCCGGGACAGGAGATGTGATTTTGGCCTTTTCATGGAGATCCTACAAACTCCTTTCTGACCAGCACTCCACCGCCAGCAAGGGGCACACATTGGTGATGGCACCAAATTCTTGCAGAGCCCGATTTCTCAGCGTGGGAGGATGCTCCCATAGATAGACAGAGATTAAAGGTCCTGTGTATCACAAATTTGAGGAGCAGGAGAAGGTTGGGATCTGTCCGTGGAAAGCATTCCAAGTGTGGAGGAGGAACATGTAGCCTATTCTCCCCTAAAATGGGGAGATAAGCACACCTGTCCTCTCACATATCCAACCAATGCAACTTCCAGTGGACAGGACTGATGGAGAGAAAGAGAGTCTACCAGAAATGCAAACCTTGTTTTAATAGGAAATCCTCCAAGATGGATTTTCCTGCACTTTCCAAATGCATTTATACCTATTGGATGACTACAGACTTTGAAATGTTTCTGTCTGAATTGTGACAAACATCCCAGTCTTACACAGGAAGGACCAGGTCCTTTGATCAGGGAAATGTCTCTTTGGTCTTGAACAGGGAGGGATCGATCAATTTGTTCCCAAGACCAGAGCTTTTTATCTGTGAGTACATGTATTTATTCTACAAAATAATTACCCTTGCCTTCACTTCCCTTTGGTAGGAGACGCTCCCTGTCCCCTGTAAGCTGTTACTCTATCCCAGGTATCATTTTAGGTAAAAGGAAGAGAGAAAAGAAAGGCTGAATAAAGAATCCTCCTAAGAAGGGAGGAGGATGAGCAGCTTTGGTCTGTCTGTCCATCTGTGAGCAGCTTTGTGGCTGTTCACCTGCAGACTCACTGTCCTGGGCAGGCAGAATTCCTGCATTAGGAGAAGAAAAAATGCCATCAAGAGGTTGCAACCAAATATTGCCTCCCCTTCACCCCAGTGCTGGGCTGGCCATTGAGATGTGTTTGTGGTGAACTGATGAAAACCACTCTGAATTTCCTATCTTTTCTGCATTTAAAATGGAAGCCTAATGTATTCCGTGTATTTTTGTTGGCAGATAGTAGTGACCATAAATTCCTTTTAATACAGTATTTCCGCACAAGTACAGCCTTGATGTGCAGCGTACCTGGCTGTACCCTGTGGAATGCTTTGATTTCCCTTTGGCAGCTGCATTTTATTCTGTCTGCCCCAATCAACAGCAATTCCCCTTTGTCCATGTAGCCTCCAAATCCACTCCTGGTGTGGAGTTTTAGTGCTCTGCTAAGACCTGGGCCAGAAGGGAGGAAGGAACCAGTGTCTGCTGGGCTCAGGGTTCCACCTCCACTGTGGATCAGAGCCAGCCTGGTAGCAGAGGGACACCTTGGGTGGCTCAGGGTGCCAATTCTGGGAGGGAAAAGCAGCACTTTAGGGGTGCTGCCACATGGGAGGAGGTCAGTGGTAGATATCCCACTCCTCACTGTGTGGGATGGGGAGGAGCTTCTCCCAAGGAGGAGCATGTGTCTCCATCTCCCAGCTCCTCCCCAAGCTGGAGCCATGCAGTGCTCTGAAACAACATAACTTTTGCTTGCAGGTGAGGCTGTTCCTGCAGGGTTACACATGTGGCTGAACCTGCAGACAGGAGAGAGAGAAGCCAAGCTCCCAGACAGAGAAAATGGGAAAAGTGACACAAGAGAAGAGAAAGGTACAGATATACAAGGCATTGGGTTATGTGGGCTGTGGGATTCATGCCTTTTATTAGAGGCCACGTTTCCTGATGCTCTCAATTCCTGCCTCTTCCTGAGATTTCATTGCTGGGTGAGGAGCTCAGCAGTGCTGAAAGCACAGGCCTGTCCTTTGTGTTCCCTTTGGGATGGCAGTGGAAGTGTCCTGAGTGCACATTCAGAGGCACCTTCATGGCTTCCCACGCCACGACACCAAAACTGCTTCCACAGCGTTGGTGCAGTTCTCGCAAAGTCTTTGGGTTGCCCTTGATTTGCAGTGTTTGGGGTGTGATGGTTATCTCTGTGGTTTTTAGACCGAGATACTTCCAGGGGGCTGTCTTTTGGAATTTATCTGCTGCAATCTCAAAACCTTACTCCTGTACTGCCATGATGACATCTTGTACTGCAACATCCAAAATGTTTTGAGCCTCTGCTCAAACTAATGTTTCATCCATGTAATGAAAAATGATAGCATTAGGATATCTTTTCTGCACGGGCAAGGGAATTTGGGCTCCAAGCCATTGACAAATAGCTGGGCTCTTCTTCATTCCTTGAGGCAATACGGTCCACTGGTACCTCTGTAAAGGTGCTTGTTGATTTAGGGACGGAAAAGGCAAAACGGATTTGTCATTGGGATGCAAGGGGCTGTCCAAAAAGCAGTCATTTAAATCTATAAAAACTATCTGCCAATCTCAAGGTAACAAGCAAGCTGAGGGCAGGCTGGGCTGGAGGGGACCCATGTCCTCGATGACCTCATTGACTCCTTTCCTAAGGTCCTGCAGGAGCCGCTTCTTGTCTTTGCCAGGCTTTTGTATGACAAGGACAGGGCGCATTCCAGGGGCTAGTAGATGGTACAATGTGGCCCACAGACAGCTGCTCCTGCACAAGGGACTGCAGGACCTTTAACTTTCTGCCTGGGAGGGGCCACTGATCCACCCATATGGGGTCGTTGATCTTCCTGGTTAACTGAAGGGTGGCGCGCTGCTCAGTGGCCCCATCTAGAAATCCTGAGGTCTTGATAGAATCTCTAGCCTTGTCCTCCACTGGGACAAGAGGTCTCTTCCCCAAAGTGTTATTGGTGCCCGGGTGATGAATGATCCTGCTGTAGCAACTGTGCCCTCAGGACCTTCCATGCAGATGGTGTCTTGATTCCAGAAGTTGGTAGTGGCTCTCCCAATGGCTAAAATTACCCCAGCCGCTGGAACCAGGGGCCATCCTTTAGCCAATCAGAGGGGGAAAATATGGTGACTTCAGCTACTGTATCTAATAGTTCTGACAGACATCTCTTTCTCCCTTTACATGACAAAGCACACTTTAGAACGGGTCTATTTCGGCCCGTAATCTGTGCCCACATCACCATTGGATCAGCTGCTGTGGTGATCATGTCCAGTAGGAGGATGGCTCTGACTATAACTGTTCCTTTTGGAATGAAAAGGGGAGGATCTAAGCATAGAGCCTGGACAGTTATCTCCTGCAAAGATGTCAAGGCGACTACCTCAAGTAGTATAGTGAGTGTCTCCATCTCTTCCCTGGTGTTGGTAAAAATCAAAATGTCTCTGCGCCGTTCCTCAGGCCCGTATTGGCCTGTTGGAATATGGAGAACATAAATATAATGGATTGGAATTGAAAAGGTGCCTACCAGCTGCATTTGAGTTCCTGGGCAGAGCTGTCTTCTGTCGAGTTCTTCTGCAGTGCTTGAGGTTTCCCGATGGATCTGAGAAGGTCACTGTGCTGGTTCTCAAGGATGTACGGGAGAGTAGGGTGGAACAGCCTCGCATTTGGTGTCATCGTGTGGGGCCTTTCCGTGTCTGTTTGGGGGTTCCTGCAGACCACCGGTTTTGCTGGTGTTGGCAAGCATGTGGACAAGGGGGGCAGTGAGGACAGTAGCTGTGACACCTAGAAGGCCCCTAGTAATAGCCTGAATTTATAAAATTCTGTTGAGAATGCTCACCTCTCCACATTTTATGGAGGTCCTTCTTCATGTGTATGTCAGGGAATAACTTGGGAGGCTACTAGAACCTCTACTACACCCTGACTGGCAGCCTTAGCTAGGCTGGCAACATGGTGTAAGGATGCCTTAAGGTGCATGCCTCGACCATTTGTGCAATGTTAGGTTTTGGGATGAGGGGTAGATAGGGTAAAATGTCTTTTCAGGAGTTTTTAGCATTTGTTTCAGCAAGTTTAGCAAGCAATACCTGCCTGACTTTTGGATGATCAGCTAACTTCTCTATTGCTTGTGTTAGGCGGTCAATAAATTTTAGAAAGGATTTCCCAGGTCCCTGCAGAATGTCTCTGAAATCTAGAGCAGGAGTTGTTTTATTGGGTGTCTGCATGAGAGCTGTCTTTGCATCACCTTGTATCTCTTCTAACACAGCTCAGGGAAGGTGTCTTGCTTCATTCTCAGCTTTAGTGAAATCTTCCTCCCTGGCTAGATGTCTAGTGTTAGGTGTGCCTGCCTGTCTTCTCCAGCACAGTTCTTTTAATAGTTGTTGTATTAATTTTTTCCCCATTCCTTCCCACAGAATAAATTCAGTGGGAAAAAGTAGGATGTGCATAAAATTGAGCAGATCGTGAGGCACCATAACATGTTCAGCAAAGATGGCATTTAAGAAATTATTAAAATACAGCAAGCCCTGCCCATGGTCTTTTGCTGCTTTACAAAGGTCTTTCATCTCCCCACGTGTGACAGCTTCCCATCGGGCATAAGCCCCCCTCTGGTACTGCACCGGTGCTGCTTGTATTTTAGCTACCAATTCCCAGTCCCCCTCTTGAGCCGCCAGCTTCCACATCCTCTGCCAAGAATCCTCAGCCTCATCCTCAAGGTGGGATGAACCTTCCCTCTCCTCTCCAGAAGAGGGAACGTGGTCTTTGGCAGAAGAGTGGGGCCTTGGGGTGACTGGCCAGGCCCGGTGCTGCAGGGGCCAGTGCTGTGAGAGCCCCCTGGGTGAGAGCTGGTGAGAGCTGAGCTCTTGGGGACAGCGCTGTGCCCCAGGCCAGGAAGAGCAGCAGTGCCCAGTGCCAGGAGTGGTGTCAGTGGGAGCCCCTGTGCACAGGGACCCCTAGCCCCGGGGTGGCTGTGCCAGCACCCCCAGGGACCTCCAGCCCTGCGAACCCAGATCAAGAGGAACCCGGATCAAGTGTGCAAACGCTGCCTGTGCCCAAAAGAATGGCCAAGAGAAGTGAGGTTTAAAAAAAAAAACATTATTTATTTGCCGAAGATTGGCAAAAGCTAGGATTTGCAGAACATGTTTCATTATAAAAATACTTATAACAACAACAATGTACAGAACATATTTACATGGGATCTGATGGACTAACAATCTTCAAAACATATTTACAGAAATCTTCAAACGGAGTGAACATATTTACAAGAAACTTGAAGCTTTCAAACATATTTACAAAGGAGTGGCATCTGTACCATGATCTGTGTCAGTCCTGGAAGAAAGGAAACAGCAGAGCTGGACTCAGCTGCCAGCACTGGGCCCATCAGGGTTATGAGCTGGGCCCCAGGGGCTGGGACGGGGTTGGCAGGGCTGGCGTGGCCCCAGGCAAGCGCAGGGCAGGCCGGGGCTGGTGTTCGTGCCACCACAATCCAGGCCCCCTGTGGGCACCATGTCCCTGAGCGGGGCCATCCAGCCAAGCCCCAGCCTGGCATCAGGGAACCCAGTGTGTCTGTGGACAGGGCGTGGAAGCAGCTGCCTGTCTTACCTGTGGGGCTCCATCTTCATCCAAGGATCATGCGCTCATCTTCATCCTTCTCGTCCACTTCCATTTCCTCGATGTCATCCGCCTCATCAACCTCCATCTCTTCTATGTTGTTCTCCTCCTCTACTTCCATGTTCTCAACAGGATCTTCCTCGTCCACCTCCATCATCTCCTCCCTCTCCAGCTCCATGTCCACTTCCATCTTCTCCACATTGTCTCTGTCAGTCTGCAAGGGGCAGCACAGTCTCCAAGTGGGCTTCCTGTCCCACACCATCCATTCCACATGGCTGCAGCCTGCCCAAGCCAGGTGTCCCCCTGCCTGGCATGACACTGTACCTCCATGGGCACAGCAGTGCACATCCTGCTGGGATTGGTGCTCCAGAGCAGGCAGCAGGAAAAGCCCAGGCAGCAGCAACACCTCCGCGCTGAGGGTCAGAGCGCAGAGCGAGCGGCAACTGACCCTTGGCAGCTGATGAAGTGTCTGCTTTGCTTGTTTCCAGGTCCTAGACGTTCCACCTGGAACCCTCTGGGAGCTGTGATGTCACTGAAATTCGAGGGCCACTGCGCAGTGGGAGATGGGGATGGCAGAATGATCAAATCCTTGAATGGTTTGGCTTGGAAGAGACCGTAAAGCTCATCTGGTTGCAAGCTGAGCAACCTCCCAGCACACCAGGTTGCTGTGGCCCCTGTCCAACCTGGCCTTGGATGTTCCTGCGGATGGGGCATCCACAGCCTCTCTGCACTGGTCCCTGTGTCAGGGACAAGCACCCTGAGAGTAAAGAACTTCTTCCCATCATCAAATCTCTTCCACCTCTTGCAGTTTGATCCCATTCCCCCTTGTCCTGTCACTACAATTCCTGAAAAAGAGTCCTCTCCCACGTTCCTGTGGGTCAGGCTGTTCCTGCAGGGTCACACGTGTGGCTGAACATGGAGACAGGAGAGAGAGAAGGCAAGTTCCCAGACAGAAAAAATGGGGAAAGTGGCATGAGAGGTGAGAATTAGAAGGAAAAAGTAGAGACATGCAAGGCATTGGTTTGGGTGGGCTGTGGGATTCATGCCTTTTATTAGAGGCCAGGTTCCCTGGTGCATTCAGTTCTTGTGTTGCAGCCTCCCTACAGCCAGCCTCTGTGAGCAAATGGCACACCCAGAGCTGGGAGCACACTTGCTTAAACTGCTGGTGAACAAGGTGATAGAGGGATCTTTGTGTGGAATTCTAAACACTGTGGATTGCGCTGAAGAGAGTCCAGGGAGGGAGACAAAATGGGGCAGGGGACACAGGGTTTTATATGGGGTGGGAAAGCAGGGTAGCATTGCAGTAAGCCAGGACCCATATGGGACTAGAGAGGGGAGAACATTCTAGAGGGAGTATATATAAAGAAAAAACAGCAGTTGAACTGGGTGATGCCACCAAAAGCTGCTGCATCACCATGAGCCTGCAAATGCCCATGGGTGACACCATTGCATTCAGAGGGATGGCTCTCTTTTACCTTGGTGACTTTGTCCTGATGTATTACAGTTCCAATGGTAGGCTTCTGGGCCCTCACAACTCCACCCTTTTTGTTTTCTATAAAGAAGGCTTCTTCCATAGAGGTTTGCAGGCATTTAGCAAAAATGGATACAATAACAACACAATGAATACAATAAAAAAAGTCCACAAAACAGCCTTAACTAGAGATGAAAGGCAGCCTTTCATCCCCTGTGTTTGAAAAGTTCACTGAACCAGTCGCTGTTGCCTTCTGTCTGGATCTTGTTTTCTTCATCCTTTAGCAGCTGGATGCTCTCGTATACTGACTCCCTATGTGACAGCAGGTTGAAAAAACACATGCCTTCAAATGCCTGACAGGCATGGCCATGGACAAAAAATTGTGGCTTGTCTGTGGAAGCACCCAGCTGAAGGCATGAGGCTCAGTGAAGAGCATCCAGATTCCTGCTGCAGCGACAACAAATGGCAGCATCCTCAGACTTGAGCTAATTTAGTATCTGGAGGCTTGGGTGGCCGAAAAGTAAATAGATAAGGAGAGTAGAAGGTGAAACATAAGTTTTCGTCCCACTAAACTTTCTCTTCTGTAAGCCAAGGGTGTGAACACAGCTTATTACAAGAATCATATATTAATGCTAAAATAAAGTTTTTGCAAATTTTAAGTGATATATTGTTGTCGTGGTTTTAGAGGAAGTGAGGTTTTTGGGATGGTGTGGTCACATCAATGGGTGTTCAGATTTGAATATTGGCACCTGTTGCGACCACTGGGGACATGGATACGCCTCTGAGAACACAGGAGTTAAAAGCAGAGATGTCCCAGAAGCTCTCTTGGGTTCTGGCAGGGAAAAAAGGTCAGACCTCCCCTGCCATCTGGGCGGGGGAGGGGAAGCCATGCAGCCTGGTGAGGAAGGTCTGGCCCTGAGGATGGAAGGATGGAAGAGTGGAAGAGCACCGAGAGGCATCTGGCAGCCCCCCTCCCCCAGGGGGGAGAGAGAGAGAGAGAGAGTGCCAGCCTCTGTCTGTGACTGTGCTACCTTGAAACTTGATAACATGGGCCCGCAGCATGGATGAGAAGGAGAAGGGATGGAGGGGGGGGTGCAGCAAGAAGGTGTCCGGCCACTGTGGGAGTTCTGGGCGGGCTAAGCCCGAGATTTAACCCTTATTTTGGACAATGAAAACTCTGCAGAACAGTAACCTTCCTAGAAGAGAGATAGAGATGAAATAGAGAAAGAAATGGGCAAGTGTGATGAAAGTTCCTGCAAGTGAAAGATGTCAGAAGAGCGGGGAAGAATCTTAGGTGAGAAGAGATGATGGAGTGGCCTTAGCTGGACTTTTCTTGTATAGCCCTGGACAGAACCATGTTTCCTGTGGCACAGAGACTGCATCCAGGGGGAGGCAATGGCTTAAAGCCAAGAGGGTTAAGTTTTGAGACACCTCCGCCCCAGGTGGGGGGGGACAGGTGTCCCAAAAGGGAGCGATTGTGCTCTTTTTGGAATGGGACAAAGCATCCTTAAAAGGAAAACCCTAGAAGCAGCTCTACTCTATGTGTAGTGGTGAGAGCACTGGACATGGAAGGAAGAGGTCATGATGGCAGATGTTCTCCAGGTGGTGCCACGAGTGACATGGAAACACGTGTGTGGGAATCCATAAAAATCAGAGAGTTTTAGGAAGGTTGTAAAAAGGACAGGCCGCAGAAACAGCAAGAACTGTGAAGTGCTAAAGCAGCAGAAAAAGATATATAAGCTGTAGTGAAGACAATAGGGCTGTGTAATGTCCCTTCTAAGTTGCAACAAGTTTATTTAGTATATATCTAGAAGGTTATGCTTATGAATACAGCTTTATTCGTTGTCTCTTATAAACAAGCCATTGTGTTGGAGAATCGGCTGCTATCGTTTTAACCAAAGCTACGAGTGTTTAAGATGATTGGATAGAACTACTGTCAGTATGCTTTTGCTCTATATAATTGGCTGAGATGCATTTATGTTATGTTGTAACATTAAGTTTCTTTGGCCTGCTGCCTGGTCAGCGAGCTGTACGCATCTTTCCATTGTCATAACCATCTAATGAGACTGATGCTGAAAACATAAAAAGCTCTAGGCGCTGATCAAAGCAGCCCCATCCTGTTCGCGTCTGTACATAAACTGCCAGTGTACCAAACACGAGGTTTTGACGGTGTTTCCTGGGAAAGCCTATGGCACAAGAAGGACTCCTCTCCTCTTGATGAACAGAGAATTGATTATCTAAAGGGTCATGATGGACTGAGAGTTGGTGATCTGAGGGATGGATGTATTGGAAATTTGGTGGGGGGAGGAGGAAATGTTTTTGGAAGGTTTTCATTTTCCCTGTGTGTTTCTTTTTACTTGTAGTGTCATTAATAAAGTTTTCTTTTCTTTATTTCTAAGTGGGGGCCTGCTTTGCTTATTCCTGGTCACATCTCACAGCAGAAACCAGAGAGAGTGTATTTTCATGGGGGCACTGGCTTTGTGCCAATGTCAAACCATGACATATATATATAATAAAAAAATAAATCAAGCCTTCTGAAATATGGAGTCAAATCCTTGTCTCTTCCTGCATGCAAAGACCCCTTTGAGCACCGTCACATGTGCCCTGGCTGGCTGCAGGCTGGGCACATATCCTGCCCCTCCTGCTCTGTGCCAAAGCCAACAGGAATGGGCACCTCTAGACACCACTCTGAGCACGGCCAGCACGGCCTGGGCACCACGGGCAGCTGAGACAAGGGCACAGGAGCCCTCAGCTGATGGGCGGTTTCTGCTTTCTCTCCTTGCAGCCGGGCTCTGCGGGTGCTGAGGCTGCTCTGGGCTCTGCCAGGGCTCTGCTGGAGCTCAGCACTGGGCCGGAATCAGCCAAAGAAGAAATGGTGTGACCTGCAGCGCAGACTTGCTTGAGCATTTTGGCAGCATAGCTCAAGTTTGCAGAGTGTACACCTCCAAGGGAAAACAAGACAACCCTCAAAAAATAAACTTGTTCAATAACTTCTGAAATGAAATCAATCTGGGATGACCCCAAATGACATTTCTCAGTTTGCTCAAGCTGTAGCTAAGCCCTTCTCCAAACAGTTCTCTCCCCCAACACCTGCCTTTTACTTCCTGATTGCTCCCTCTTTTGCCTCAGTGAGTTCCCAGCCCATTGCAGTCTCCATCACACTGTTGCCTTCCTTGGTGCCCCTCACCACGAGGAAGAGGAAGCCCCAGGCTTAGGGACTCATCCTGTCACTGGCTGAGGAGCAGCAATGTCTCAGAAGTCCAGTGGGATTTTAGTGTCATTCAGAGCCGCTCTCCAGCCCTCAGCTCTCCTTGCTGCGGAGCTCCCACTGCCTTTTCCTCATCCTTGCAGCAGGATGAGCTCTGTGAATCCCCTTGAGCCTCCCCACTCTTCCCAGCCCACACACCCCCCCAGTTAAGCTGCAGCTGAAGCTTCTCAGTCTCCTGTGGCACACCAGTCTAGTGCCCTGTGCAGGGAGCTCCAACCCCAGAGCACAGCACACAACGGTGCAGTCCGGGCTGGAGCAGCTGCCCTGCAGCCCTGGCTTGGCTGTTTGTGGCAAGGGAATGCTCCCTGTTTCCAGCTGTCCCTGCAGGATGGCCCCAGGGCAGAGCCCAGCCGGGCTCCCACTGCAGCCCCTGGAGCTTGGGGCAGACAGTGCTCACAGAGCTGAGGTTCCTGGGGAGCACCCGGAGCTGTGCCTTGCACTCTGTTGCTGTGTGTCACAGTGGAGGGTGGCTCGGGCTGTGTGAATGTACCAGCCCTGGTTTGATTGCCAGGGGCCTCGCCCAGTCACATCTCTCCCAGGGCGGCAGCATTTCACTGGCCGGAATCTGACAAGGCATAGAGATCAGAGCAATGAAATAATCCAGACTGTGTTTTTCAAAGGCCCTTTAGAAGGAAGGGCTTGAGAATAAACGCTCTCTGTTTGCCACGTGAACATCAGGGTGAGTTCTCTCTCTGTCTCCAACCCACTCTCCCCCAGCCAACGTTACAGCCACCCACTCCCTCACACATCCCCCTCGTGCCTTCCCACTGCCGTGTCCTGTCAGGGCTTCCCAGCCCCTCATCCCTTCATGTCCCCGTCCCCTCAGGCTCTGCCCAAGCCCGGCCAAGCTTGCAGGCAGCAGCGCCGCAGCCCCACAGCAGCTCCAGAGCAGCCCCATCCAGAGGCACCTGGGAGCCCTCAGCAATCCAGCCAGCAACACACGGGCAGGAGGACATGGATGGCGCTTCCTGCCTGGCACAGGGCTTGTGGTCATCTCCAGGCTCCGCTCTCACAGGGATCTCCGCAGCCCCGGCCCCTGCCCACCCGCTCTGTGGGCAGCACAAAGGCTTCAGCAGAACCACCACAGGCCAAGGGCTTCTGGCCATTTTCCCTTGCCCACTGCATGCCTGGGCAGCTGGCTGAGCACAAGCACCCTTTTCCCCCTCTTCCCTTATGCCCTGCAGACCCTGGGCAGCAAAAGAAAACTCTTTGGAGTCTTTGTATTATAACACACTCTATATTTATATACTGAAGAAAAAACAAAAAGAAGAAAAGAAAAAGAACAATCTTAAGGAAATGAAAAATTCCCGCTGGCTCAGATAGCCCTTGTAGACAGAGTCTCTGGGATCAGCTCTCTGCAGAGCTCCAGCAGCGCAGCCAGCTGAGCCCCGACAGACGAGGCAGTGTCCTCCATGCTCAGTGGAGATGATTTTGCACCCTCTGGAAGACGGAATATCACTCACTCTGCAGTGCCTGGAGTACATACAATGTTTCAAGTGCCAGATCTGACACGGCACAGCCGATGTCCTCTGTCAGGTATTCAAGGGCTGAAAGAGAAGGGAACAGAGCCATGGTCAGATCCCGGATCTCCGGGGAGCCGAGGAGGGCCCCCTGCCAGGGCCATCCCAGCCGGCTCTAGCCATGGCCAGGAGGGAGCAGGGACCAACGGGAGCAGCCTGAAGCTGCTGGCCATGAATTCCCCAGGTGGCCCTGAAATCTCTGTGTGCTCTGCCCACGCCACCCCTGGTCCGCACAGGGAGCAGAGCCCTCTGCAGCCGGGGCAGGGCTTGCAGCTGCCCCCGCCAGCCCCCGCTGCCAGCCCGCTGCCCTCACTCACCACTGCAGATGAGCCGGAGCTCTTCCTTCTTCCCCCTCAGGTGCCGCGCGGCCATGCCTGTGAACACAGAGCCTGTCACGGCGCCAGCGGCACAGCTCCCTGCCACCGGCGCTGCCGGCGCTGTGGCCACACGGGCTGCTGGCCCGGCAGGGCTCAGCCCGGGCCCTTGCCGCACGCTGCCGCCCCAGGGCACGGCTGCCAGAGGGCGGCAGCAGCAATGCCCAGGCTGGGCGGGGCTCCAAGGCTCCGGGCCCGGCTGGCGCTGCCAGGGCAGCAGGCGGGGCAGGGGCCGAGCTGCGGCGGGCCGGGGAGGGAGCCCGTGCTCGGGACTCACCCATGAACCTGATGGCCGCCGTTCGTAGGGGCTCCTGTGGGCTCTGCAGGTAGGGCAGGGCCCGGCGCAGGTGCTCGGCCGCTCTGCTCCTGTCCTCTGCCAGCTGCAGAGAGCGGCAGGAAGGAAGGGTTGGCGCGGGCTCAGCCCCTGGGCCGGGCGCTGCCTGCGCCCAGCCCCGGCCTCCCCTGCCCGCACAGCCCTGAGGCGCGGCCAGCAGCCGCCGGCACCGGGCTCCCGAGAGGAGGGGGCAGAGGGCCGGCTGCTGCCCGGGGAGCTGCGGTGCCAGCCCGCCCTGCAGCCCCGCCGGGCCGGGGCTCCATCGGAAGCCTGGAGAAGAGCCCGCACGGCCTCTGGCTACAGCACCGGGCAGGGGCACAGCTGCCAGCCCCGCACACTGAGCACCGCGTTCAGGGAGCTTCTCCGGGCTGAGGCTGTGGCTTGCAGGCTGTCCTTACCAGGCACTCACTGAATCTCCACAGATTCTGCCTCTTCACCAGTCTTTCAAGATCCCCCCTCTTCAGGAACTCGGCCACACAAAGCAGAGTTTCCTGAGAAGCCTGGAGAGCAGCAGAGAAACGGAGATGGCCCCACAGCCCAGGGTGCAGGACCCGCGTCCCTGTGCCAAGGCCTGGAGGAGGCTGCAGCCCGGCAGGTGCCATGGCAGGAGGCAGCCGAGCCCCCTGCCAGGGGGACAGCAGCAGCCCACAAGTCCTCACCTGTGCCACAAGTCGATTCTCATCGTGGCAGTGGAAGAAAAGGGGCAGCAGGCTCTGCAACAGGGCTGCCTTCTGGGCCTTTTTTTCCTTTTCCCTTTCTGGAAGAGTCACCAGTGTTTGGAAGAGCAGTATGGAGAGCAGCTGCACCTGCCAATTGTTCTGTATGGAAGGAAGAAAAAAAGACCTCAGCATTGCGGCTGCATGGGGCTCAGCTTGGCGCAGGCCTGCAAATCCACAGGGCACAAAGTGTCCGGGCAGCAGCCAGTGGCCGTGGCTGGGAGCAGTGAGCCTTACGTGGTCAAAGAGTGGCAGCAGCGCCTAAAGCAGCTGCAGTGTGATGGGGCCGGGCATCAGCATGTCATTGTCCAAGATGATAAGGCTGAGTAGCATGACTGTCATGAAAACTATCTCTCCATCTGCATCCCACAGGAACTCCACAAGACTTTCAGTCAGGCTCCACATTTTTTCAGTCTGTATGGAACACAAATTTGAGAAACACCATCCTGCTGCTGCAGGGCCCAGAGGCCAAAGGCCTGTCCCAAAGCACTCGGGCATCTGAACTGGGAGGCAGGAGAGGTGGGAGCAGCTGCCCCAGCACTCAAAGCCCAGCCAAGCCCAAGGGACTGCATTCCCCAGTCCAGCCTCAGCCGCTGCCCCCTTCTCACCATGGAGGGCTCTTCAATGAGCTCAAGAAGGGCCCTGAGCACCAGGCAATGCCTTTCCCTGCACTCGCTCTGCAGCTGCCTTGACAAGATTTCCAGGACTTTGTTAGCACTGCGTTCACTCAAGTCCAGGAACTTGAGGACCTGAAAGGCACAGGGCAGTGACAGGGACCCAGCTGGCAGGAGCCCGGAGCCACACGGGGCCGGGCCCAGGCAGCAGCACAGGGCACGGGCACTGTCCTGGCAGCTGTGGCTCCAGGAGAGCAGAGAGCTGGGAGGCAGCTCAGCCAGGCAGCGCTGGCCATCAGGCTCACCTCCACAAGGAACGCCATGGCAGGCAGCTCCCAGCGTGGCTCCTGTGTGCTGAGCAGCCGCAGCAGGTAGCGAGCGATCCGGGAACACAAGGGGATGGAAACACAGCACATCTCCCTGGCAGCAGGAAAAGGAACCAAGACTGTGGGCCAGGGAGACAAACCTCTGCCAGGACTGACACACAGAGGTCTGGTCTTTCCCCAGCATCCTGCAAGGGGCTCTGGGCTGTTTGGGAGGCAGCTCCTGGTGGGCACCCTCCTCTCCCAGCCTCTTCCAGTCTGCTTTGCCATTTCTCGGTGACAATGCCCTCTGGCCCATGGCTTCAGGGACTGTGTGGAGCTCCCTGGGCACAAAGCACAAATGCCAGAGGCAGTGGGGAGAAGGGGCTCTCACCTGGCCAGCAGACCCACGGCATAGTGGTGGGTGTCAGCACACAGCAGCGTGTCCCAGCCACAATTGTGTTCCATTGCCACCACCACATCCTCGTGCTGCATTCGGCAGAGCAGGGACTTCAGAGTCTGCACTGCAAACCTGCATGCAGAGGAAAGCCCAGGTCAAGCTGGGAGCACTGGATCCTGGCCAGGGGCATGGCAGGGACAGGAAGAGTGGGATGGAGCACCTGTTGGGGCTGGTGGCAAGGCCGTATTCCTCCTGGCATCATTTCCAGAATGCATTGACCTCCTTAGGCATATCCAGAGTGCTCAAGAACACTTGGAAGAGCAGATGTACAAAGAAGCGAGGGAAATACACCGTCACCATATGTGGGACACAGGGCACCTGAAGAATCTTCCACATCACCACAGTTGCCTGCAAAGGACAAAGCCCCCTGAGACAGGGCTCAGGGCCGAGGTGTCCGTGTGGCAGGGCCCAAGCAGGGGAGGGAGAGGCCCAGACAGACGCAAGGGAAGCATGGGGCCTGCTGGGCCTGAAGCTGCCCCTGGGCCAGGTTTCAACCCAGTGCCTGAGGCAGGGAGATGCAGTGGGGGAAGGAGGATGGAGAGCTGCTGGGGAGGCAGACTTGGGGCCAGCAAAGGCCATTTACAGAAACTCACAACCAGGGCAAAGACACCCATTTAGTCCCCATCGGAGGTGCGCGTGCTGTGCTCTGGCCAGCTCCCCAGCACATCCAGGAGTATCAGCAGCGCTGGCTCTGCAGTCCTGGGCGAGCATATGATGATCTTCCACATGCTCAAAGCAGCTCTGTAGGGTTAGAGCTCTGTCTCAGGGGGGTCCCAGACACAGAACTGTGGCCTGGGCAGCAGTGGGGACCTGAGCTGGCTGCCAGCTCTGCCTGTGCCCATTGCCACTCGCCAGCAGCACCCAGGCAGCCCAGGCCACTGGGGACAGGCTCCTGAGGGGCAGCAAGGCAGCATGGCAGCAGGCTCAGGGGCTGATGTGCAAGGGCTGGCCAAGGGAGCGGCCAGAGGGCCCTGGAACTCTCTGTTGGTTAGACACCTGGGCCAGGCTGTACAGGCTGATGGGCTGGCGAGCCCTGAGCCCTGTGGGCAGGTGGGCCCCATACCTGTCACAGGATGGGGCCACACGCAGGAGCGTCATGACTACGTCAGCAGGCTGTGCTTCAGTGAGATCCAGCAGGGTCCTGTTCAGCCTGTGCTCCGCAAACTGATTGGCCAGGAGCCACTGGCGGATGTACCTGACCAGGGCGGGCACCTGGAGAAGGCACGGGGAGACTTGGAAAGCTGCCAGAGGGAGGAATGTCCCCAGCTTCCCCACAGAAGTGCTTCCCTTCCCACCACGCTGCCATGGCCTCAAAGAGTTACAGTGAGCAGCAGGCAGCTCAAGTGGCACCGCCTCTTTTGTCTCCTGTGCTGGGGCAGCTCCAGGGCCTTCTTCCTTCTCTTCCCCTGTTGAAGCAAAGGGAGACGACCCATCCTCTGATCAGCATCGAACTCCGATTTATTGACCCACCAGGCACATTTTATAACATGGTTAATTAAGCTCATACATATGGCAAAACCCGAGCTCATCATTGGTTACAGAATAAACATTAATCCCTCCTTTTGTTTTCAATACCTGTGGTTTGTTATTGAAACCAAGATTTGTTTTCTCACCCTGATATGAATGGTTCTCAAGGCCTGCATGTTTGTCACTTCTGCTTTCCCATAACTTATCCAAGGACAAGATATTTACTTGTTATTAAAAAACAACCTGAGAACTTCTGCTGTTTACATAAATGTGCCTGATAACCTTGTTGTTTACAGAAACAGGCTTTGAGAATTTGCTCCTCACAGCTGCCTTTTACTTTTCCATCAGCTGTATATGATTATGGCATGTCTGAGCAAAACTCTATAAGCCATGTCTGAGCAAAATTCTCCAACAAATTCCCCGTTTTTTCTTTTATGCACATGGAGGTTAGTCTGCTAGGGTTTTTCTATTATTCTAATAACCATATCTTGAATACAATTAAAAATACCAGGTAAAACAAGTAAAAGCATTTAAAAGCACACTTAGTATCTCTATAAGGTTCCCCAGCCACGGTCCGTGCAATGGCTTTTACCCCAAAGGGTTAAAATCACCTCCAACTGAGTTATAATGTCCTGCCTTATCAGGCATTGCAGGGTAGGTGGTAATTGGACTAAGAAAAGAAGGCTGTTAGTTGTTTTCATTCATGCGAACATGGAGAGGAGGCAAACAGCTAGGGCTAATAATGCTGGAATGGACCCAAGTGTCCAACAAGCTTGAAAATGATCCTTTCTGCCCTTGAAATTCCACGTCCACCCTTTTCTTGGGTTTCTCAGAAATGTTCAAAGTCAGTAAGGTAAGTCCTCCGATGGATTCAAAACCATTTTCCCCCTCTCTCGTCCTTTTACAATCTGTAACCCCTTAGTCATTTGGCTCAAATGTCACCAGCTGAGCAATTCTCTGTCCTTTTGTTGATTTGAAGTGGGGAAAAGGGGGTATATGCCATCACCATATGGTCCACATCAATGACGCCAAGCAAAACAAATAGTCCCAACAAATGCAGATCATAAAATAAACATCTAGCATAAATCTATCTAACATCACTCAAACTTAATAGCACTTAAACTTAAAGCACTTAAAATATTTAAACTTAACAGAACTCAACATCACCCAAACTTAACAGAAATTAAACTCAACAGAACTTAACTTAGCAGAACTTAACTGACTTTAAATTCTACATAACTTAAACCTAATATAATTTAATCTTTACAGAATCTAACTTCACTTAAACTTAATAACACTTAAACTTAACAGAAATTAAACTGAACAGCAATTAAACCTAACAAAGATAAACTTAACAAAACTTAACCTTAATAGTATTCAACATTTAACAGCGCTTAATAGATAATTTAACTTAAACTACTTAGTAACAAATAAAACTTACTATAAAAATAGAATATAGCATTTACTATAACTTACTTACAGGCCTGATTCTAAAATACTAAGCTAAAACAACTTTCTTCACGTGTTTGCTGCAGCATTTTTATACCAAAAAGCACATTCATAACATCTTACTTATACAATCACTTAACACATTTTTAACATTTTTAAATTTTTCAAAATACAATTTCAGAGTTTGATGTTCCACCGACTGAGCCATGTGTGTCTCTGATGTTAAAGTCTATGTTAATGCAGGTGATTCTAACAGCATAAAAGATGCTAAGCCAAATCGGCCGAAATTTGACCCACGCATTCAGTAGGCTGATTTCTGTTTCACAGACTGCCAGGAAGAACAAAAGGTCTTCTTAACTTAGGCAAGGAAGGTCTGGATAGCAATGCTCCCTGGTGTCGCCTGTTTATTATCACTGGTTTCTTAATTGCAGTAGGGATCTTTTCTTTTTGTTGACATAAGTCACATTTATTATGGCTGTTAGGTCCAAAACTGAAGCCCCTTGCCGGCTGCGGGTCGGAGGGAGAAACGCTGGCACTGGAAAAGTGCTCCGGTCCTGCGCTGTTTGTGTCGGAGTGGGCGACCCCCCCCGCGCTGGGCTCCTTGTTTCGCGAGAGTCGCCGGCAGGCTGAATCACTGCGTGCGCTGCACTCGTCGTGGCGCAGATCGCTCCCCCGCGGCAGCTCCGCTCCCCCCGCGACTGCCTCTGCTACTGCTGCTGCAGCGTAGCATTTCAGGCAGCCGCTCGCCGGGGCTGCTCTCCATGGCGCAACACCCATGCTGAGTTCGGAGCGGCACAGCCCCGCAGACGCCCCGAGCCCCGGCTGCCGCCTTGCACTCAGAGACATGCTGAAGCAGTGTATTGTGCACTACCCACCATAGCTTACTTAACTTCTTGGCAGTTTTATCACTCTCTAAAGTAGCCTCCCATAATAAATCACCGAATTTATGCCATTCCGTTAACTCGTAAACCATATGGGGGTTAACAAAAACTCCCCTAGCATAGCCGTAAGTCCAAAGTCCTTGTAAATCCTTTTTCAAATCTACCCCCTTAACTTGCCTTTTTTGTAAATATGCTGCTTGCCTTTTCATACCTAAAATCATCAGCACTGAGTGCAGCCTCTTCAAGGTCACGGCAGCACGTCTTGGCCGGGCTCGCCTTTACGATCACCCAGAGGACGGCGCGTCTCAGCTTCTTTTTTCTCCGCTTTTTTTTTTCCTTTGCGCTTTTGCTGTCCTGGCTGCTACGGAACCCAACCCATTTCTTCACTCCCCGTGGTGCGTCGCAGTATCACGATCGGGTGTCACCATTTGTTGAAGCAAAGGGAGACGACCCATCCTCTGATCAGCATCGAACTCCGATTTATTGACCCACCAGGCACATTTTATAACATGGTTAATTAAGCGCTCATACATATTGCAAAACCCAAGCTCATCATTGGTTACAGAATAAACATTAATCCCTCCTTTTGTTTTCAATACCTGTGGTTTGTTATTGAAACCAAGATTTGTTTTCTCACCCTGATATGAATGGTTCTCAAGGCCTGCATGTTTGTCACTTTTGCTTTCCCATAACTTATCCAAGGACAAGATATTTACTTGTTATTAAAAAACTTCTGCTGTTTACATAAATGTGCCTGATAACCTTGTTTACAGAAACAGGCTTTGAGAATTTGCTCCTCACAGCTGCCTTTTACTTTTCCATCAGCTGTATATGATTATGGCATGTCTGAGCAAAACTCTATAAGCCATGTCTGAGCAAAATTCTCCAACATTCCCCCCAGGCCACCTTTGACGCTCTTGGGGGTCTCTGCACCATGTCAGTGACTGGATTTGTGGCTACTTGCAGGAGAGATGCCTTGGAAAAGCTCCGAGTCAGCAAGTCCTGCAGTCCTGCCTGGAAGGCACCTTCAAGACAGAAGTCTCGGGCAGGCTACAGGACAGAAAGTCCTGCACTGTGGTCTTGAGGGCTCCTGCCACAAGGACAGGAGACTCCTGTCAAGGATTGTGGTCTGGCCTCGAGGGCACCGGTGGCAAGGATGGGAGATGCTTCTACGGCACCAAGTCCTGTGCTCTGGCCTCAAGCTCAGCTGCAGGAATAACGCCTTGGAAAGGCTCCGGGTCAGACAGGAACGAGTGCGCTGTGCGGAGGCTCCTCACGGCACCACTCTGTCCCGTCATGTCCCGTTGCGTGATCCAAGCGCTGTGGCGTGCTCTTGTCACCACCAGCTCCTATGTCACCACGTGTCACAAAGGGCCCTTGGACACCCGTTCTATGCCAGGGTGACCATGCTGCACCATGTCACAAAGGGCCCCTGCACACACCACCCCCTGCCCTGGGGCTGCCCCCAGCCCACCCAAAGTGGCCCAGGTTGGAAGGAATCTCTCGCCCCAAGTGTCTAAGACAGCCCAACAGGAGCAGCAGAAGGAGCCCCAGGGCTGCCAACGCAGCCACGCTGGGAAGGGCACAGGACCTTCCACAGAAGCTGGCACGGCCTCCTTGGGACATGTCCCAGCTGGTGAACATCCTAAACCCAGAGGTGTGACACAGACAAGGAATGTGTGGGCCTGGCCACAAATGCTGCTCTGACCCTTTGGGGCCCGGGGAGTGGTGACATCAGCAGGTGTGGCAGAGTCCCTGCCCAAGCAGAGCTGCCACCCCCCGAGCCCTGGCAGCGCTGGTGCCATGTCCTGCCCCAGAGACCTGTGCCCCCGGGGGGCTTCTGTGCCAGAAGGAGCCAAAGCCCACGTGCATGAGGGGCTGTGCTCCTTCCTGTGGGGGCTGTTCTCCTTCCTGTAGGGGCTGTTGGCAGCAGCACCTGGAGCAACTGCTGGCAACACTTGGTCTCTTACTCCATGCTGAAATTATTTTCTCATTGAAGTCATTTCCTTCAGCACAAAAGCAACTTAGTGGCGAAGGCACAGAAGAACCTGGCATTTAGGACTCCTCAATTCAGGAAAGTTTTACTTCCCATTGCTCAACTCAAGTAGTTCCAAAAAGTTGCAAACTTCCCAAATTCATTGGGATGGCCTGAGAAGGTGAAGAGTTGGAATTTTGCTTCCCTTCTCAAAGCAGCAATTCATTTACCTTAACATCATCCACTGAGAGTCACTTTACAGAACATAACACTGCACAGAGGCAAAAACAGGGCATTCTTTGGTTTGCAAACAGTTTTCTATGAAGGGATGATAGCATCCTAATTCTCTTAAGGAATAAAAGCTCTCAAGAAATGAAAGTCCACTCAGTGTTACAAAAGTAGCCCAAACAAATGAGTAGATGGCAAAGGGGCTAATCCTCCCCCGGTACAGACATTTAAGTAGCCAGTAAAGTACAGCTCTCCTCTCTTGTTCCCTTCAGGAGAATCAGGACCATGAACAGGAGAAGTCACAGATATCCTTTCTGCCCTCCATAACCAAAGCTGTGCCAAACCACAGATGCTGCCTTCAAACTGACTCAAATTCCAGCCTAGACCCCTCACCTTCCAGACAACACCTTCTCCAACAGCCCACCAACACCAACCCCCCCAAACTCACACACAGAAGCCCTCAACGTCCCACCAGGACCCCCAGCTCTCCCTGTCCCTCCGCCGAGCTTTCCCCCACTCCAGCAGACGCCCTGGTTCCCTGCACGTGCCGTGGGATGGCACTCAGGAGGATCTGCTCCAAGGTCTTCCCCAGTGACAGCTCAGGCTGCCAGGCCCGTGGTTCCTGGATCACCCTTCCCACCGAGCCTTCCCGTGCACGGCTGTTCCATTGGTACCTCTGCGCTCAGCTCGGACTGCTCCACTCAGCCAGGGCTGCTGGAAAAGGATCCAGAGCAGCCTGGCCAGCTCTTTCTCCAGCTCCCTCTTTACTCTCCATGGAGGTAGAACATCCCACAAGAAAGCAACTGGTGCCACAAGGAGCAGGGGGCCTCAGGCACCTTTGGCAAGGGAACAAGGCCTTTGTTTGACATAAGTAAGCACAAGCAATTCACATTAGTAAACAAGTACTTAGCGTAGACTGACACAAGTACTTAGCACCAGTTAGCATAAGAAAAACCTGGCTGGCCTAACTTGACATGAGAGTGACTTGACAAAAAGCTTTAGACGTGGTCTGGCAGAAGAACTAAGGGCAAGCAGGGAATCAGCCCAGTGCAGGGAAGCCCTGAGGAAGACTTTGTGCTGCTTTAGGCATGGAGAGCACTCTTGGCCAGTGCCTGGAAATCAGCTTCAAGTCTAGGAATCTGACACAATGTATTTCTAACCCCCTGCCTATTGAATCACCTCAGCAGTGTAAAAATGGATGTTATTTTTGATACAATTCCTACATCAACCCACTGAAATTTACACATGGTGGAGAAACATTTTAGTGGGGTGCAGACTCCTGCCCTCCCACCAGGTCAATGAAAGGGCTTTTGACAGAAAATGCATTTGTCTGCTGATTTCTTTGAATGAGGGAGACCCCTCAGGACTACTAAATCCTGAGGGAACACCCTTGTCCTTGACCTGTAGGCACCTGCACAAGCTTAAAATCAACTGCCTCAGCTTCCAGAACCTCTCTTGGCCAGCATCCTGATGTGGATGCAGGGCTTCTGCGAGGCACTGCTGGGCCCCAGTGGGACAGGACCGGCTGTTTCATGTCCACGTAGCACCCCTGACACAGCCAGGGTCATCCCAAAACCAGACAAACACTCACGTATCAGTAGAGGGGAGCAAGGAGCACTGGGTTCCTTTCAGGATGTCTCAGCTGGGCTCGTTCCACAACACGCCCCCATTTTAAGGCCTGCTGATGCCCAGCTGCCAGAAATGCCCACCTTGTTCTCTCCAAGATGCACAGGGAGTGCCAATGAGCAGGATGCCTTGGGAGGCAAACCTTCCAAGCCTTTTCTGAGGCCAGGGACACACCAAAATCAGCCAAGGCTCTCCACACTGCCTGGCCCAGACAGCCCAGCTCTGTGCTGGTCCTGGGCCACAGCAGCTTCCACCAAGCAGGAGGAAAATGCATACTGCCAAGAGCTGAAACACAGCAGGCAGGGAAGGTAAGAATAGTGTGTGTGTAGAAGCCTTTTAATTCACAGCTCTCAAGGAGAGCTTTGGGGCTTGTGGCTGGACAGAGATGCTCCTGCTCACACCTCTGTCCAAAGGGGGGAACCCACTCTACTGCAGGTGCTTGGGTTGGTCTCTGCAGGTCCAGGCGGATGCCAAACCTGCTCTTCACTGCCTTCTCCATGCCCCTCTGCCAAGTGCAACAGGCCTCAAGGACTGAAAGGAGAACAGAGAGCCAAAGGGGGACACTCGCACCTGCCTGCCTCACTAGGAGCTCCCTGGGAAGCACTTGCCTTGAGAAGCAAGCCCCTTTCCTCCAGAGGCATTTCCCCAAATGTGTGGCTTTCCTGGGGAACACCAACACACTCTTAAGAAAAGCTGGCAAGGCTGAATGACTCCAGGTCCTTTCAGGACAGGCACTCCAGCTCTAGCTCCTATTCCCCCAAGTGTGTTTCCAGGTGGAAGTTCAGATGTGCAGCCCCAGGCCCTCTACAAACACAAGCTGCCCGCTGCCTTTTCACCTGCCTCAACTCCTGCCTGCGCTCACAGCACCAAAACCAGGCTGTTCCCAGCCAGAGCCCAGAGCCCTGTCCTCACAGGACGCTCTTGCCAGCGCCTTCCAGGACTCTGCTGTGCACTCAGAGGTTTTCATGCCTGCTCCCAACAGGCTTTGGAATGCAGAGCCCAACCTGGCTGGCTGTGCCACCAGCACAGCCCAAACACAGGCGGAGGAAGAAGCAGCAGGGGCTGTTTTGCGGCCATGCCCAAGAGAAACTGGAAAGGTGCCCTCCCTCTGGTCTCACTTGGTTGGCTTTCTGACTGGGTCTGAGTTTGGGGGGGCCATTCCTCAGTCGTGGGGACCGGAAGCACATCCAGGATCCCAGCACTGCCTGACAGCGCTCCGGGCACTGGCACGGTCACATGTCCGAGTCTCGGGCACTGTGCTGCTGCTTCATTTGCTCTTAGGCACACCCAAAGCTCTCTGTTAAACCCAAATGGTCTCTGGTTCTGCCCTCTTCCTGATCCTGTGCAGGGATGGAGCACTGCTGTGCTTTCAGGAAGCTGTTCTTGAAACCTTCCAGCATTCCAAGCTCCTTTGCCCTCCATGGATGCTTGCCATGGAATCCCTCACAGCTGGGTTCAGAGCATCCATTCTCAGCTTGGCTCTTCCAGTGTCAAGGGGCTCCAGGGTGCTCAGCAAGATCTGTAACTCCACAGTGTTGTGGAACTGGACCTTCAGCACAGGGACCTTTCCAGCCTCATCTGCCCTTGTTTCTCTGTGTCTGTGCACAAAACACGGCCTGGAAGAGAACAGCAGGAGGGGCCTGTGTGTCCCAGGGCCCCAGATTTGCATCGCTCCAGCTCCACAGAGATGCAGGTTAAGTGAAGAAGCCAAACTGTTTATTAATGGAAGGCAAAGCAAAGTGATGAGCTGGAAGGGAAGAAAGGGGATGGGCAGGTGTGGAAGCGCTCTGCAGCCACAGGATGGAGTTTCTCTAGCTGGTACACCCTTGGCACACACAAGAGTGGCCGCGCCCTGATCTCTGCCGAGACCGTCTAGGGTGGCGGTAATCACTCTGGCGTAGGTAACACAGCAGGAGCATGGCACGAGAAATCAGAGGCCAAGGAAACAAGGCAGGATCACTTGTCCGAGTTTCCAAGGAGACTTTGTCTGAGTTTCCAAGGAGGCTTTATTCCTGAAAGGGGTCAGGTGCAAGTCACAAAGAAAATGCGTCCAAATAGCATTTTTAAAGAGGGGATGGTGCAAGGGGTGGATACAACTCTCACCCAATGAGGGGATCTTAGGGGAGGAACACATCACTTAGCAACTCCAATAACGATCATTCAGGGGAGGGAAGAAGCCTCACAAAGCAATCAGCCATCGAGACATAGCTGACTAAGACAGAACATTTGAGAATACATGGGGAGTGACTACAGAGTCTGACAAGAGTAAGGGGTAGTACAAGTGAGATTGGCAAGGCTTATAAGGGAATGAGGGGAGGAGCAGGGAGACTGACACACTGATGGGCAGACAAGTGGTGGGAAAACTTTGTGGTAAACAATTTAGGACTGAACCACTAGGGGGAACAAAATGGGGCACATGGCAGAAACCATTGGGGTACATGGGAGAAACCATTATAACTTTCTAACATAGGAAATCTTACTTTTATGTTAAAACACCTGTAAAACACCAACTACCACAGGCAGGGTATGAGGGCTGGAGGGAGGAAGCTGTCAACAGGGAGGGAGAAGGAAGGAGCTATGGGAGCTTCCCACAGATTCAGCTGTGCCAATCATCAGCTGTGCCTGGAGATCCAGCTGGTCTCCTCTGATCTCCAGGTGGTCTCACCTTCCAAGGGATCTGGAGAGATCTCTGAAGCCAGGCTGTGGAACTTGCAGTTTATTGCAAAGGGTGTGGGTGCTGGGCCCTGCTCGGAGCTGCCAGATGCAGCTGGAGCAGGCCTGACAGAAGTAAGTAAAGAGAGTGGTAAAAAGAGAAGGCAAGAGCATGGTAAAGAGATGAGAGAGAGAGAGAGAGAGAGAGAGAGGATGAGAGAGCAAGGTTCTCATTACAATATAAGAAATCATCTTCTGTGTTGAATATTCTATTTCTCACTAACCAGTCTAGTACAAGATACAAATCCTATAGCATTTACATACAGCCTATAAGAATCATTACATCACCATACTGTGTTACATTTTAAACCCTAAAAACTCCTCTTTGGACTCCTTCTGCCAAGCTAGTGGGGTCTGCTCTGACCTTTGGAGCTGTCTGCAAGCAGAGGGAATTGTTTTATCAAAAGGGGGTTACCTTCAGTTGGCCATACAATTGTTTTCCAGTTGTTCAGTAACTAAGGTATCTCAAAGCTTGCTTTCATTTAAATCTTGCTTATAGTTTCTATATCCTTAAAATCTTTTGAAAGGCAATCATATTTATAAGACTTTCCTGTTTCATTTTCCCCAGCAATCCAGTTTGTTTTATCGCTTAATAATGTTATAGGTAATAAATGATAAAGCCAATCAATAATCAATAAAATTTTATTTTTTTTTATTTCGCAACCAAGATTCGGTCTCCAATAGTCACAATCAAAGGGACAGCTTCGAGCCCGGGATCAGTGCTGGGTGAACACTGATCTAAACTCTATCGCTTTGGATCCCCTCTGCTCACAAATGTTGTCTTCTTCGGGTTGGTTTTATACAGCTTTTTCCACCTGGGGCAGAGTTTCTCCTATTCTTCTTGTTGCTTCACATATTTATGTAGTTTCCTTTTCTCTGTGCTGGGCTGGACAGAACTGTTTCTGGGAAGTGATGAATGCTGATCGTCGAGTTATGGGAACCTGGCGTTGGGATTCACACCCTTGAAGACTCTGACTATCTTGATCATAGATACTTACTGAGTATTCATCACTTGGGTGTCTCTGGACTGTCGTGGGAAAGGGCCCATCTCTGCACAGAGCCACATCTTTTTGTTTGCTAATTAGTTTTTTCTCTCCACTGCTGTCTGTGATTTCTCAATTTGTGAAGCAATCTTGTCCCTGGCTGCAGCTTGTGTTTTTAAATCTTTAAGAATTTTTTTGTACAAGCACAATTTATTTCATGTATATTTCACACAGGCACGAATTATTCCATAACAGAGATCACAATAAGGTGAGGAATTAATGGATCTTTAACTTCTGCTGGAAGGCAGGCACGTGGATTCAGAGCTATCGCACACTACCTGTGTGGTTTTGGGCTTACTTTAATAATGGTACTTGCTGTGAGGAAATGACACTGGGGAACTTTGCTCCCAACCCTTCACCCAGCTCTTTGGGTCTGCCCCACCAGTTTTCGAAGGGTTCAGATCCACTGTAAATGCTAATGATATCATACAGTGGTTGGTGTTGCTGATAGGCCTGTTCTATTTAGCATTCAGAGATAAGGGAAGATTAACCTGGATAAAACCACGCTGACACCTGCCCCAGAGACCAGGGATGCTGCTGCCCCAGAGCCTGACCCTGCCCCACAGCCCACCTCAGAAATGAACCACCCAGACTGGGTAGGGGCTCTGGTGAAGGAGATGGGCCAGATGCTGAAGGAGCACATTTCCCCAGCTGGTGAGAAACCCTCCCCCTGCCCCAAAGAGGGAAAGTCTGATGGTGCTGCAGTGGAACCCACAGATGTTACAACCATTAATGTTCTGTGGTATTTTCGGGGTCCCCCAATGAAGGGAGGCAATGATGAATCTGACTTCATGTTTGTAGAAGGCTAATTAATTATTATATTATATTATATTATATTATATTATATTATATTATATTATATTATATTATATTATATTATGCTATACTAAAACTATACTAAAGTATAGAGAAAGGATACATACAGAAGGCTAAAAGATAATAATGGAAAGCTCGTGACTCCTTTCAGAGTCTCAACACAGCTAGATGGGGATTGGTCATTAAGTAAAAATAATTCACATGAAACCAGTCAAACAATCTTTGGATAAACAATCTCCAAACACATTCCAAGGCAGCAAAACACAGGAGAAGCAAATTAGATAATTATTGTTTTCAGTTTTCTTTGACATACTTGCAAGAAGAAAAATCCCGGGAAAGGTATTTTTATGACAGTCGTAAGTGTAATAAGGTTCCAGATTAACATAACAGCAGTCATAGCGAGCAGCAGTCCACCCTGTAGAAACAAGGAGAAATAAGATGAAATCAGAGCACCCAGATAAGGATAAGAATGGAGGGCCCTCAAAACCACAGGGAAGCCAATGGTTGAGTCCCTGATGTACAGAAGTCTCTCTAATCTGCACAAAGACATTGTATGATGGGGACTTGAGGCTTAAACAACCTGGCTACTCCGGGTCTGGGACCTTATGGGTACAGGCGTGCAACTGGATGGTGGTGAGGCAAGGAATTTGGGACCCTTGACCCTGGATTCAGGTGGGAATTAGATTTTTGTAAGGGAGTAAGGGTCCCTTTCCCTCTGGGAGCCACTTTTAATGAGTGTCAGAGAGAGGTTTGTCCACAGGGAGAGAATGCAGTAGCACCACCACAGAATGTGCTGGAAGACCCTCGAGGAAGGGATCCAAGAGCTGAGAGAATTGGCAGTATTGGAGGTACTCTTTGGGAGGGATGGACAGCATGATAATGACCCACAGAAGGTCAGGTGCACAGGGCAAATGCTGTGGAGTCTGGCAAATCTGGGGCCATCCCGATACACCACCTGCATTGCAACAATTAATGCTGATAACAACCCAGAGACAGTGGGTTCTGTCACCAAGCAGCTTAGAAATTGTGAGAGTGTGATCAATGGCCCCATGCAGGCTCATGTCTCTGCTGTGATCAAGGACCTAAAGAGGAGATGAAGTGTCGCTACAGAGCGCGACACAGCACAAGCACCAAGACTCAGTTTAGAAGGCTGTATAAGAGAGATTTATTATACCAATGTGTTGCCTTTATAGCTTTACAAGATAATTTACATTTACTTAACAAACACATACACTGCCCATTGGTCATGAAAAAGAAACAAAGTTCTCATTAGGGGAAAAGGAGCCACATCACTCTGTGAGCCAACTAAACTCCATATCTTGTAACTTTCTCTCTTTCTTCACCTTTTCATGGTGATAGCTTTGGTACCTTCCTCGAGAGAGATATGGGGCTTTCCTTATCTTCAGGAAGCCTTCACTGGCTCACAAGAACAGCAAAAATATGTCTTTCCTATAATTCCCCCTTTTCTGTTTTTGACCCACAAACACAACTGCTAAGGACTTCTGCAAGGTCCGTGCAAAAATCCAAGCAGACAGAGGATCCATTCTTCATTCGCGTACAAGTAACCAACTTCTACCCAATCCACAACACACACCCTCACAATCTTAACATTGATATATAGACAAGGCACATAAAAATTAGATTTTGAAAAACCGTTACAGACCTCTCAATTTCCAAATGACACATTTGTAGCAGAATGACACCTTCACCTCTAGTCAAATAACTTTCTCCCACACAGAATCAGAGACCAAGTCATCTGCCTACACACCACTTAGAACCAAGTAGCATCCACTCAACTTTACAACTGGTTGCTGCTATCATAATGGGCAACCAACCTAGTTGCTCAAGGTGTGGAGTTTAGCTACTAATTCAACCCCTCTGCAAAGGCAACATTTCTCCCTTAGGTGCATCAAATTCCCCTATGTTTGGGACTGTCTGTGCCCTGTAAAAGGAAATGGTACAAGACACATTTCTCAGTACTACCAACCTCTCTGTAAGAGAATTCAAGGAAAAGAAGAAAAACTAACTTAAAAACATCCACTAACTTAAATTTTGGGTTTTCAGGGTAAGCCTATAACTCCCTTGACTCTGTCTTGAAATACCATCTTTGCCACACATTCGTTGAGGGCCCATGCTCCCATCTACCTAATATCCAATGCAATTACCTACTCATTTTGCTTCCACTGTAGAACCACCCATCCTGTCCTTTCCTTTGTGCTCCAAATAAGGTTTAACACAACGGGCAGAGACCCAACTAGGGCCATTTTCTGTTAAAACACATGCATATCCTCTTCCCCATGTTACTAATTCCACTGGGCCAGTCCACTTTCCCGTGATTAAATCTTTTAGCCATACCTTAATACCTTTCTGAAAGTTTGGCTGTTCTGAATTCAAAGACAAAAAATGATAAAATATAGGAGACAACTTTAAGTCAAGTAAAGGACGCAAAAAGTTTTACACATAGATGGCTTTGTCTAATCTCACTTGAGGTGACTCCCTCTGCATTTCCCCTTTTTGTTTTTGTACTGAGTGCTTCAATACACCATGAGCATGTTCAATAATTGCTTGGGCTGTTGAATACCAGTGGAATTATTAACACCCCAAGCACGAAAAAACACTTGCAATTTCTTTGAAACATACGCCAGGCCGTTATCAATCTTTACATGTGATGGAGCACCTAAAATGGAAAAGGTGTGGCAAAAGTGATGAATGACATCCTGAGCTGTTTCACCTGCCAACACCGAGGCAACCATAGCATGAGAAAAGGTGTCAATTGTAACATGAACATACTTTAAATGGACAAATTCAGGCATTTCTGTAACATCTGTTTGCCATTCTTGCAAAGGGAGTAAGCCTCTAGAATTAGTGCCGTAATATTGTGAAACATGAAACATATAACCATCAGGGCAAGAATAAATAATTGACTTTGCTTTGATGTGTGCTAATTTAAATTGCTGCTGTATTGCCTGAGCCCTTTTATGAAAAAAATTGGTGAGATAGAACAGCTTGCTGTAATACATTAGGAACCGTTTTTACTGCTGAGGCAGCCATGAGGGAATCCACATAGGCATTACCTTCCACAAAGAATCCAGGTAGCGATGTATGGCTATGAATATGCATAATAAAATAAGAATGCTTTCAATTACAAATAACAGTCCACAATTTCAGCAACATAACAAATACTGGTTTCTCCTTTACATTACGCAACACAACTTGATCCAACTGTTTCACTAAATTAGCAACATAAACAGAATCAGCAAATATATTTATGGAACTAGGAAATAAGGTAAAGGCCAAAAGTATGGCACAAAGTCCAATTAACTGAGGAGACTCCTGTTGAACCATTACTTCATATTCCCATCAGTCATCCTTCTTCCAGGCAACAGCAGCTTTTCCAGTTTTCCCTGATCTATCTGTAAAAGCTGTCACACTTTTCACTGGCACAGAAGAACAAAGTATTTTCCCCTGAAAGGGAATCCTCTTAGTGAAATTCAAAATAGGATGAGAAGGTAAATGATATGCTATTTGACCTGTAAAGGAAGATAAAGCGGATTGCAGCTCACAATTGTTTTGAAAACACCACTCAAAATACCATTGTTGTACGGGTATGACAATAGTTACAGGATCACAGCCTAAGATTTCATGGCAGCGTCTGCGACCTTTGATAATGATGTCTGCAAAAAGCTCATACAGACCTGGAGCTGTTTTTTGAGACGTGAAAGATAAAAATATCCATTCCAAAATATGCAATTAGTCTTCCCATTTATCATTCAATTGACATAACAATCTGCGTGGTATTTCATCATCTCTCAGAATAAATAATTGCATACCAACTAAAACATCTATTCTGGTAACAAATTTAGATATCAAGGCCAATTCAACTTCTTCTACAGCCTTTTATGCTGCAGTGGTGAAATGTCTCTCATCGGTAGAGGAAGTAATCCCTGACAATAGGTCATACAAAGGTTGCAGTTGATGATTAGCTATCCCCAAGTATTGTCTAAGCCAACCTATTACACCAACCAATTTCTGTATGTCAGCAGTGGTTTTAATTTCAATGTCCAGTTTTACAGGCTGAGGCACAATTTGTGTATTGGTGATTATCAACCCCAAACATTTCCAAGGCATCTGTCTTTGGACTTTCTCCGGGGCGATAACCAAACTAAAGGCTCCTAAATTTTTCACAGCACATTTATTTTCAGATGCCAACAAGATATCATCCATATAATGATAGCAATAACAATTGCTAAATTGCTGTCAGACCTTAGATAAAGCCTGTGCCACAAAACATTGACAAATACTTGGAGAATTTCTCATTCTTTGAGGCAAAACCAAAAACTTTGGCCCAGTTCCTCATGATTTAAAGAAGGCATAGTAAAGGTGAATTTTTCCTTATCCTGATCAGCCAGTGGAACTGTAAAAAAGCAATCTTTCAAATCAATGATAATTATTTCCCATCCCTGTGGAATTATTGTAGGTGTTGGAAGATCTGATTGTAAAACACCCATTGTGGCCATCACAGTGTTTATCCGCCACAAATTGTGCAGAAGTCTCCACTTACCCAATTTCTTTTTTATTACAAACACTGGTGTATTCCATGGGCTAAATGATTTTTCAATATGTCCAGCTTGCAATTTTTTCTGCCACTAAGCCTTGCAGGGCAAGAATCTTTTCAGTAGGCAGGGGCCACTGCTCAATCCAGACAGGCTTATCTGTCAGCCATGCCAAGGACAAAACCGGACATTTAAAGCCCTGCATCCCAGTGGCTCCCACTAAAAATCTGTGGCAATTTTAAACCCCCCTGGGTTAAGCAGTCACATCGCCAGAAGTTACATTCAGCATTAGTAACATAAGGTCTGATGTTAGCTTGTTGGCCTTCTGGATATGTTACAGTGATCACAATACCAGATAAAGCAGCAGCAGTTGACCCACCTAACCCAACAGCTCCAAAGGTTGATTGAGTGAGGGGCCATGTTGGAAGCCAAATAAACTGTGAAATTATAGTTATATCTGATCCTGTGTCAAGTAAACCTGATACTGCTGTAGTTTCTGGATGACATCCCTTAGCAGTGACCAAACCTTGTATTTCTGGATGCTCATTGGTCACCTTTTGAGTCCAAAGAACCTGACGTGGTCCTGTAAATCCAAAACCTCCAGTGCCACAACTCCGGTCCACTATAGTTGGAACAAAACTCATAGTAAGAGCCTGAATGAGGGATGCGGGACTCCAGGTAGCTCTCCAAAATGCAGTTTATTACATCTAAGATGTTACAGCAGTCCAGGGTCATGGGCGACAGAGCTGTGCCTACAGCTGTCAGCTCCAGCTGCTGGCAGGCCTGGAGACCTTTTGTTTAGGTTACAAATGCATTATATACTTTTGTTTACTGAATGTCTTAATACAGTAGAACAAATCTATATCTTAACTTTTATCTATAGCCTATCATAATTACTATAATTACTGTATTCAAGTTACTGTTCTCCAATCACTAAAAGTTAGTACATTACAGTTTAAGCTAGAAGTTGTTTTTCAGTTTTCTTGCAGTGGAAAATTCAGAGACCTTTTTTCTACTTGCAACATCTGCTGACTTCTTTGCCTGTGCTATCTTTCTGCTTGGTAAAAACATCTTCTAGTTTGAGGTAGGTTTATCCTTTGCTCTAAGTCATAAAAAACCCTTCTAACTAACATACCCTTTGCCTCCTTGGTTATCCAGTAAGACTGTCTCAGCAATTCTATTCTTCCATATCAAAACTTGCTTTTATTTCTATTCTTCTCCAGATTCTACATTCAAAAATCTTTCTGCCAAACATACATATCTGTGAGACTTTCTTGTCAAACTTTCATCCTTCCCAACAACTCATAAAAGGAACAAGTTGAGCAATACAAGTGCCTTTTAGAATAACAACAGACACCATAGCCTGAATTTGTCCTGCATAATCAGAATCAATAGGACCTGAATGCACATTAATACCTTGAATAGTGCTACTAGATCTTCCCATTAGAAAAGCACTCAAACCTCCACCATATGGCCATCAAGAGGCAATTCACATACACCTCCTGTCAAAATAGTCACTGTTTCAGCTACTGGTATATCAATCCCTGCTGAGCCTCTTGTGGCCCCAGTGTATCGGTCACAAATGGAGATCTTTGCAGTGCTGGCAGGGCTTGTGATTGTCATTGGGGTATTTGTGTCTCCACGTGCCCCTTCGTGTTCCTCTTCCAGTTTCCCTGCATGTGTTGACCACCTGAAAAAGATCTTAACTTACAAAATTTAGCAATATGGCCAAAGTTACCACAATGATGACAACGCACTTTACTGGCCAAAATTACCCTAGAGTGTACACATCGTCCAGCAGTTTGAGGGCAGTGGGTCTTCACATGCCCTGATTCTTCACAAGCAGAACATCTGGGTGAGGACTTCATGACTGTTGCCAGAGAAGCCATTTTATGTTCATCTGAACCAACCTTTGAGCAAGCAACTACAATATCAGACAGTGGGGGATCTCCCTGTAAAGAATCAATAATTCATCTGCAATCTTCATTTGCTTTGTCCCAGGCTGAGTGCATAAAATTTACCTCAACTCATCATCATCTACTTGCTTCTCAAGGCCTGCAGCAGGCCTCCCCACAAACTGCAGAAAAGGTTCCTTCACCCCTTGCTGGATGGTAATATATCTTGGTTTAGGAGCTGCCATTTCCATTGTTTTGAGTAAAGCACTCATGTGTGGTGTTTGTGAGGTCCCCAGGACAAGGTGAGAGATGAAAATTTGACTCCATGTTCTTAGAAGGCTGATTTATTATTTTATGATATTATATTTTATTAAAAGAAATTATATACTAAAACTATACTAAACTATAGAGAAAGGATACATCAGAAGGCTAGAAAAGAATGATGATAAAACCCCACGAGTCCTCAGAGCCTCGACACAGCTGGACCATGATTGATCATTAAATTAAAACAATTCACATGGAACAAATCAAACATTCGCCTGTTGGTAAACAATGTTCAAGTCACATTCCAAAGCAGAAAACAAAGGAGCAGCAATCAGATAATTATTGTTTTCATTCCTCTCTGAGGCTTCTCAGCTTCCCAGGAGAAAATCCTGGTTAAAGAGGATTTTTTAGAAAATATCATGGTGACACTCATATCTAGCTGCTGGGCCTGTGCCAGAGCCAGGGAGTCCCTTCTTGCCTGCAAATCCAGGTTAGAGAATGGTCCATTGTCCAGTAAGTCATCAGCTCCCACAGCGTGACGTGGATTGTGCTGAGGTAACTGTATATTGTCCAATGCTACTCTTTCAGCCATTTGCTTCCAGGTAGCTTGAAACACACCATACTGCACTGGCTGAAACAGAATTGTAACAAGGTGAACAATATCCTAAGGTGCAAGTACATCAGCATTTAGAACACGAATCACTTGCATCACCTGCGAAGAGTTAACACCATACTGATCTACTTTTGACTGGAGATCCTGCACAACCCTCCATGCAAAAACCTGATGGCTATCTTGTTTTCCTGAATTAGGAACAGCTTTGAAAAGAGGAAAAGCCACAGGCCCACCAGAAGCAGCAGCAGCCATCTCCATCCTTTTAGGCAGACCTATTTTCTCTAACAAATTCCAGTCTCCCACTTCAGCTGCTTTCATTCTCACATGCTCCCAAAATTGAAAGGGGGTCGAGGAGTCACAGCCACCTGTCAGGGAGGCAGAGTCCAAGAAACAGCAGGCCTGGATCTGCTCCAAGCTCTAACAGAAGCAGATTCCTGCATCTTTTTAGGTGTACTTATAACTGGCAGTTCATTGTCAGAACTATCACTAGACAAAGGGACACAATATTAATAATTGGTTTTGTTCAACTAGTTCAGGAGGGAGGGGGATGGCTCAACTGGGGGTGGAGTGGAGGCAGAAGACTTGAAGGGGGACAGAGGAGGGGTGGATGGTTTAAGGGAACATGGAGAGGAGGCAGATGATTCAAAGGGGGGCAGAGGAGGGGTGGATGGTTTAAGGGAACATGGAGAGGAGGCAGATGACTCAAAGGGGGGCAGAGGAGGAGTGGACGACTCAAGGGAAAGCGGGAGAGGGGGCAGCAGCCAACAAAGGGATGGGTAAGGGAGGAGCAGCCGATCTGCAGGCGGGTGAGGGGGGAGCAGACGAACCATGGGAGGGTGAGGGGGGAGCAAATGGCCCAGGGAGAGACAGAAGGACCAATGACCCAGCCTGTTTTACACTTTGCTTCTTCTGTGACTTCATTTTGGCTAATTGCTGTGCAGGTGTAAGATACTTTGGTTTAGCACTCAGTTCAGCTAACTGCTCAGCAGGTGAAGTATACACAGGTTTCAAAAAGTCTTTTGGAGATGAATACCAAGGAACAGTCTTAGCCTGCCATTTGATTCTCACGATAGCAAACCCTGGGGGAAACTCCACAGCAACTGCAGCAGGCTCCTCAGGGGGAGATACATCGACAGGCTCAACCTCATCTTTTTCCTGTTCCTCTACTCCAGTTTCTTGATGTAATTCCTGCTCCTCCAATTCCTCCCCTCTATCTTGTTCTGTTTTCCATTCCTTCAGTGCCTCATACAACAGCCTCCAGGTAGTGTCCAAATCAACAACCGTCTTATCCCCCTTAGATATCCCTTCCCATAGTCTCTTCCCAACCTTTTTCCATGTCCTGACACTGAAGGCAGTGTTGGCATCAGCTTCAAAGTCCTCTGATTTACACCATGTCAGTAAGCTACAAAGGCCATAATCAGAAGTTTGAACATATTTTCTTTTCAGTAACATTTCCACATGGACAAAAGTCTTTTCCTCATTTGATAAATAATTTCCCATTCTTTTCCCAATTGCTCACCTCAAATCAGACATCTGAATTAGGTCCAGACCTCCACAGCTTCCCTGCTGCCTTCACTCATTTTTTTAGGGTACCCTTTGACTTTTTTTTTCTTTTTACAGTCCAGTTGCAATCACAGCGGGGGCCACCAGATGTCGTTATAGAGCATGACACAGCGCAAAAATACACGACTCCATCAGAAGGGTGCAAGAGAGAGATTTATTAGAGCAACATTACTTTTACTTCTTCAAGATATTTACACCCATCCAACATACACATTCAGGGCCCATTGGTCATAAGAGAGAAACAAAGTTCCCAGTAGGTGATCAGGGAACCACATCACTCTGTGAGCCAGCCAGAGTCCATATCACTTAACTTTCTCTCCTTCATCCTGTCTCCATGGTAACAACCTTGGTCTTCCTTCAGGAGAGATACGGGGCTTCTCCTTATCTTCAGGAGGCCCTTGCTAGCTCACAAGGACAGCACAGAATTTCTTTCCTACACATACCAAGGCCACTTCCCTTGTAATTTCAACTTTGGTCAAATTTCAGTACAATAATAAATCATTTTAACTTGGTCAAAGGTTTTAGTGGATTCTTGAGAATCCCAGTTGTCTAATAACCGCCCAAGCAGACTGTCTAAGGGAATACTTTTTGCCTTCCTTTTTCCTTTAAGGGGGCTTCCTCCTTACACACTGACCCATCCTTAAATGAGTAAACTAAAATCACAAATGGAAACCTACAGACGAGCAACACTGTGATGGTGTTCTGTGGAGAGTTTAGTTCAAGCATGGCTAAAAGAAAAAGGCCATGAAGGCATACAGTTGAGAGAACAGTAAAAGGTAGTTGCGAAGCAGTTCCAAAAGCAGTTCCCAGGCTGATTACTATAAACAATTAGACTCTCTCATGTATCACTTTATAAACAATAAGGTTCTCAGACAGTCTTCCCATAACAAGCGTAACACCCTCTCTGGGAAAAGATGGCACCCTGGGAACAGATATGGAAGTTTTGGGAACCTTTCATATCACAATGGGAACACTGGTTTTGTTTTTAATAAACAATTATAGGTATTGTAAAACAAAAGGAGTGGTTAGAGTTTTCTCTGTTAGCCTATCGTGAACCTGGATTTTGGAATATGCATTAAGTTAATTAACACTGTTATTTAAAGTGACTGATCAATCAATAAATCGGAGTTCGATGCATTAAAGGATGGCCGTCTCCCCTTCACTTCAATAGTGTTCACAGGGGTTTTCAGGTGAGGGAAGAGATGAGAATGTTGACTCCATGTTCAGAAGGCTTGATTTATTATTTTATGATATATATCACATTAAAACTGTACTATACTAAAAAGAATAGAAGGAAAAGTTTCATCTCAGAAAGCTAGCTAAGCTAAGAACAGAAAGGAATGAATAATAAAAGTTTGTGTCTCAGACAGAGAGGCCAAGCTAACAGGGCAGGGATTGGCCATTAATTATAAACATCCAAGATGGGCCAATCACAGATGCACCTCTTGCATTCCACAGCAGCAGACAACCATTGTTTACATTTTGCTCCCGAAGCCTCTCAGCTTCTCAGGAAGAAAAATCCTAAAAAAGGATTTTGAATTAAAAGATGTCTGAGACACAACACAAATCTACAAGTAAATAAAGTGTTTCTCAGCTCAACTAAATATATATAACTTTAACCCAAGCCTTCTCCCCCTTCTTAATTTAACTTAAACCCTTCTTGATCACTCTCACACTTCCACTCTCCTACTAAGGAGTAAATTTTATTGGGGGAAAGGACAGAGTTCACTCACTCACTCTCTTTTACCCAAGTAAACTCACTACACTCACACCTTTTCAGTTCCAAGCTCTGCCTTGGACCTTAGGGCCTATCCTAGTGATCCGATCCCCCCAGTGTACCCCTGCACCTCATCTCTACCCTTTATGATGCACACCAGGGTCCCCAGTATTAGAATCCCCTCCCTGGGCACCAGGACCTTCCCTTGTCTAGCCACCCACCAGGCCTGATCATGAGTCCAAACCCCAGGCTAGACTGTTCTGTTCTAATACCGTATCCGCCTTCCTCACTTTTTTGAATGGATGTAGGAAGGTTCAAGGAGACTCCGTGGGGTTACCCTTGATCCCTTCCCAGAAACTGGGATCAACCCAAGAGGAGCACGACCCCTTTGCCATCCACCATCTGGCTTGGCTATCCCTCCCCAGTGGAATAGCCTAGGCAAAAGGGATGTGTGCAAGAATGTGTGGTACCTGTCCTTGCCTTAACCTAAAGACTCCCCACCCCGGTGGTCTTGAGCTGTGGGTTCACGATCTCCTCCCTGAGATCACGGCAGCACCACCTGCGGTACGTCCAGCCCAGTCCTGGGCAGTGAGGACCCTCATGGGCGCTTGGCACCAGCAGTGCCTGGGGGTACCATGTGTGACCCACTCCATGTCTGGGTACTGCACACGCCCAGACCTACATAGACTGCAATGGTCTTACCAAAGGAGACCCAGCCCTGACACATGCCACTCACACCTGGCTATCCCCTGCATGCCCGGGGGGGGCCCTCACTATCCCCAGGAGACGCCTCACTCAGCAGCTCCCCTCGCTTCCCCCCGTTCCCGGCCAACCCCCTCATGAGGGTCCAGAACCCTGGTACTGGGGGGCCCTCACTGGTTTGAGGGTTCGAACTGCCGCCCCTCGTCTCACTCACACACCATTCACACCCCTCCTATGCCTGACACCGGGGTTACTTACTCCTCCAGCGCTCCTTGGCGTTGCTGATCCCAGGCTGATCTCTTTGGTCCAGGTACCAGCTGTCCTGGAGGTCCAGGGCAGTTTGCCATCCCATTCCTGGTGTCCTCTTCAGGTGTGGCTGTCCCGGATGAGCTCCCAACTGAAATAAATGGGCAAGGAGAACCTGCTCCTTTTGGATGCCTTTATTGAATGACCATTTTGGGTGGGGGCATGAGGGGTCACGCACTCCACCGCTGCTCCCTTTGGCGATGCAGAGGAGGAGGCAGACAGTTTTGCTCCGCAGCAGATCAGGGGCTACCATCCTCATGGGCGTGTCTAGGAAGTTGCTTTTCGGCTAGTCATCTGGGTGCCCATTCTGACCCAGTTCCAGTCAGGTCACACTGACATATAAAACCTTGCTGGTGGAGTAGGAGAACTTTTCCCTAGTAGGACCGATTGCTTAGTTTCTTAAGTCTTCGGCCAGCTTGTTGTTTTTAGGGTCTTTCATTGGATTTTCTTGACTGTTTTAGTTTGCATATTTTCCCAGGGATGTTACCTGACACCATTTTGGGGAGCGGCAGAGGCAGTACCCAACATATGCAACAAGGGTTCCAGTAAGGTAAGGGGATTAACAGTGGGGGTAACTTAAAGGCTTCATATTTAACAACGATTTAATTAACACAACTTATTACAATTTCAGATTAATATTAACAGCTATAATTGCATTAACTTATTAACTTGTTCATAACAGCCAGTGCTGCTGCGGCTGAAGCGCAAACGCCCCGGGTGGAGGAGCGACCCCGCCGCCGCTACCCCGGCCCCAAGCCTTTCCCCAGCCTGGACAAGGCGCCGCAGTTGGTGGCGGCCGCCCCTCAGCCCCCAGGCCCAGCCCTGGCGGGCAGGGAGCCCTGAGCAGCGCCTTTGCGGCAGCAGGGACCGAGCCCTGGCACCGGGCTCTGGCCCCGTGGTGCCGCAGGGCCGTCGGGGACACGGGTAGGGTGCTCGGCGCCATCGCCCCCAGCCCCGAGGCCCCTTTGGAGCCCGTCCCGGAGTGCGGGCAAAACCGAATCTATGCCCTTTTTTCTCGGATTAAAAGAAAAAGGGGATTACGCCACAGTCGAGGAAGTTGGGTTTGGGTCTTTGCAGCCGGGACGGTGCCGGAATTTGAAGCACCCTTGAGGTTCACAACGGTGACTCAAGCCAATACGTGTCCGCCGGAGCCTGGAGAGCTGCAACAGCGCGCGCTGATTAATAGGTATGGATAGGCAAGCGGCATATGATTTATTCGCCGCGTATTTAGAGCGGCGAGGGATAAAAGGGATAGATTTAAAAAAGGAGTTACCAGGGTTATTAGCCTATGGCCATGCTAAGGGTATCTTTTCTAACCCTCATACAGTTCATGAGCTAGCAGAGTGGAAGAAGTTTGGGGAAATACTGTGGGATACAGTGTTAGACGATGATAAGTCAGCAAAGAAATTAGGAAAGTTATGGCGGGTGGTGTATAACACGTTACTTCAGCATGTCTCTGAGAGAAAGGCAGCAGAAAGGGCGACAGAAGCTCATAAGAGGAATATAGGGTATGGTCGTGAGGATGATCCCCTGGCACCTTCTGTAACTAAGGTACTTATGCCTAAGAGTCCCCAGCAAAGTGGTGTGGAGGATTTTCCTATAGGCGCAGTGGAACCGTCTACACCTTTCCTGTCAGAGGGGGAGGGCGAGTCGGATGGTGGGGGTAAGAGCGAACCAGCTTTGCCTCCACCACCAGCTTCAGGCGGGTCGGATGGTGGGGGTGGGAGCAAGCCAGCTTCGCCTTCGCTGCCAGCTTTGCCTCTGCCACTTCCCCTCAGTGAGCCAGCTCCGGTTATAGCTTCGGCAGGGGGGCCACTTCCCCCGTGCAAGCCGGCTCCAGCGGGGGGGCGGATTTCCCCGCGCGAACCGGCTTCGCTTGAGCCGGCTCCGGTTTCACTGTCAGCTCCAGCGGGGAGGTTGCTTCCCCCGCGCGAGCCAGCCTCTGCTTCACCGCACCCCCCGCGCGAAAACTTGGTGTCTGCACCGAAGCGCCAGCAGCATAGCACCCTTAAAGAGTCAGATCCCATCCCAGGGGCACACCGTGATCCATGGGGGGAGATGGCTAAACAGAGGAGGGGAGCTTGGACTGCTTTGGCAAAAGAAGTAATGCAAATGGGGGATGGTGAAGCGGTGGAAATAGCTTCTAGTCTTGCATGTCCAGTTACATACACACCACAGTATGATGCACAGGGGAACCTTACGCATAATATAGCAGAATATACTCCCTTAGATTGGAAGCTGTTAACTCAGCTACGTTCTACAGTTAGTCAGTTTGGAGTAAAAAGTGAACCTGTTAGGCAAATGTTAGATTATCTTTTTAATACTCAGGTTTTATGTCCGAATGATTTAAGAGGAATAGTTCGGTTGATATTCACTCAGCATCAGCAGTTATTGTTTAACGCACATTGGCAAGCTTTGGTTAATGAGTCGGTTGCTGTACAACGAGCCCAGGGAGACCCATTACATGGAGTGACACTAGAGGAGCTGATGGGCTTAGGGGCATATTTGCGTACAGAGGCACAGATGATATCGGGAGCAGATAAACTTAGAGAGTCTATGAGGTTAGTGCGTGCTGCAATAGACATGGTTAAAGAGCCAGGAGGGTTACCGGCTTATATGGGTATTAAGCAAGGAAGGGAAGAATCATTTGGAAATTTTATTGATAGAGCAGCTACTGCTATAGATCGTGCAGGTGTTGCAGACTACATGAAGGGGGCGCTATTGAAGCAGTGTGCCTTGCAAAATAGCAATCCAGCAACCCAAAGAGTGTTAGCTACTTTAGGGGCAAATTGGACTATTGAGGAAGCATTAGAGTGAATGGCATTAATGCCAACAGCTTCACAGGCATTTATAACAGAAGCCTTAAAGGAGTTAGGATTAGGGTTGCAAAAGCAAGCAGAGTCCACTCAGAATCAGGTGTTAGCTGCTCTTGCTCCTCTCCGAAGCGGCTCACTGGCATTCACACAAGGAGGTTCAAAACCATTCATCAAGTGTTACCGATGCGGCAATGAGGGACAGACACAAGTTGCCGCCGTGACATTGGAGACACCAGCTGCTGCCGTAACATCGTTGCTACCTCCTGTCTGCAACCCGCAACAACAGGGAGCCTCGGCTTGGACTTAGCAGCAGCAGTAGACGTCACACTAATGACGAACAAGCCTGAGAGGATACCCACTGGAGTAAAGGGTCCTCTTATATTAAATGGACAAACATGTGGAGCATTATTGCTGGGACGTTCCTCTATAACAATGTTGGGATTATTTGTTTTGCCTGGTGTTATTGATGCGGACTTTACAGGGGAAATACAAATCATGGTTTACACCCTTTATCCTCCGATTAAAATTACAAAAGGACAACGCATTGCACAATTGGTACCACTGTCACAAATGACATCAGGAATACAATCACTTACTGGGCAAACACTAGATGAAAAAGGTTTTGGCTCTACTGGTGTTACACTTTTGACTGTGGATTTACAAAATAGACCAAAGCAAAAGGTTGAAATTACCTATGGGCATCAAAGCATAACCCTTTATGGATTATTGGATACAGGAGCAGATACTAGCATCATTTCTCCAGAAGCGTGGCCACAACATTGGCCCCTATTCCCATCATCAAACATGCTCACAGGAGTGGGAGGATTTACATTGGCAAGCAGATCGCCGTCTTTGTCTGTGTGCATTGAGAATCAACAAATATCTGCTGTGTTTTCAATTGTTCAATTGCCTCCTACAGTTTCCTGCTTAATTGGAAGGGACATTTTAACACAATTGGGAGTGGTGTTAACTAATCAGCACCCTTTGGGGTAATTGCCATTGCTTGGACTTTCCCCATTCCACTCACCTGGAAAACGGATACACCGGTGATGGTTAAGCAATGGCCATTAAAAGGGGAAAGTCTTATGCATGCCCATGAATTGGTAAAGGAACAATACACACAGGGATAGCTTACAAACTCTGGAATTGTTAGCATTAGTTTGGGCGGTGTCCAACTTACAGGAGCCTTTAAATGTGGTCACAGACTCTATGTATGTTGCAGGTGTAGTCAAACGAATAGAGGAAGCAGCAATTAAGGAAGTGAATAATAAACGATTGTATGAGTTACTGATACAGTTAAGGAAGGCTTTATGAGAAAGAAATGCAGCATATCCTGTGATTCATATTAGGAGTCATAAGTGGTCTGAAGGTTTAGGAGAAGGGAATGAACGTGCAGATAAATAGGTTACCCTACCCATTGATAATTCTTGTCCTATTGACAAGCACACATTGGCCAGAGAAGCACATAGTAGATATCATCAAAATGCAAGACGTTTAGCAAAACACTTTGAGCTGAGTTTGTCAGAAGCCAAGGCCATTGTCAGAGCATGTGCAACATGTAGTTATCATAATGGTGGAATAGGTCTAGGCATCGGGGTTAATCCTCGAGGTTTAGAAATAAATGAGAAATGGCAAATGGATGTTACACACATAGCTAGATTTGGTAAAGTCAAGCATGTGCACGTCACCATAGATACATATAGTCATTACATATGGGCTACGGCTCAGGCAGGAGAAAAAGCTATACATGTTATCAGACACCTGTTAAGTTGTTTCGCTGTTATGGGAGTTCCAAAGAGTATCAAAACGGATAATGGTCGAGTTTATGTAAGTGCTAGGGTTCGTAAATTTTTGAATCAGTGGTCTGTTAAGCACGTGACAGGTATTCCACACTCTCCTACTGGACAAGCAATAGTGGAAAGAGCAAACGGTACCCTTAAGCAGTATATTGAAAAACATCAAGATTTGGCAGATCCACAAGCATGTTTGGCTAAGGTTTTGTATGTGATTAACCATTTATGCATTTTTGGGGAAGATGATACCCCTCCTGCAATGAAACATCATCCAAGGTCAGGTCAGGAAAAATACTAAGGAAACAGAGGTCTGGGTTAAGTATAAGAACTCGAGTACAGGATTATGGGAGAAACCTGCAAAAGTATATTGGGGTCAGGGGTATCTTTGTGTTTCCTCACCTACAGGGCCTTTGTGGGTACCTGCTAAGTGGACTAAACCTGTTTTTGATGCAGCCTCTGGTGGATCGCCTTACGGAGGAGGACAGGGAGCGACTGGGGAAGAAACTGCTTCTAGTCCTACAACCACTACTGTTACAATTGAAGGGGTACTCGGAAGCGGTGGACAGAGCACTGACACGTCACTATCGGACAGCCCGGGAGTTGATTGGTTTCATTGACTCATTATCAACTTTTCGCTTAACAAATCCAGTGAAACTACATTGCCTTGACTGTCACAATCCACATTGTGCTGCCTGGATAGCTCTACGTTGTGGGGGTTGTGAAAGAATTTTTTGGATAGAACAATCATTATTACGGGATTTGTGGTGTCATACTTGTGAACACGAGCACACGTGGGGAAAAAGCTGGCAAGATGAATTAAGGAGACAAACAGGGCAAAACGCATATATAGTTTTAAATCTTTATGAGTCTCCTGAACAGAAAATTCTTGCTTATTATCGATGGGAGGTACAATGTATTGTGAATAGAATTAAGGTTCATAGTAAATCACGTATAGTTTCTATAAGGTGTAGGAAATTAGTGCCTTTAACACAGCATTCAATTGTAGGACCCTTCAAAGGGGATCCTGATAGAGCATTAGATTGCTGCATTGACAAGTTGCAAAAATTTGAGTTTCCAAGTGGCAGGACCAGTAAAATCAGGAGCAGTAAGATTGAAGACAGATAAGAAAAAGAAGGCAAAAAGGGAACGGTCTCATTTGAATAAGGATATCAGTGATTGCTAATTAATTTTCTATGATTAGAACAATTTTACAGTTGTGGGACCCTCAGGAGGATATAGTTGTTGAGGAGGATAACGAACAAGAACTACGATTACGAAATAAGATACGCCTTGTATTAAAGAAAGAGCTTGAACTATTAGCCTCATATAGTAAAAAAGCTGAAGAGGCTTTGCGATCACCACCATTGAATTGGTTGCATTGGGTTGAAGAACCAGACTTTTATACTGGTCCTTACTTACATTCGCTTCCTTGTTATGTTTGCAAAAAGGATAAAGATAAATGCTATGCATGGGTAGCTTTGCATTGTGCAGATTGTAATCAGGTTTATTGGTATTCACAGAGGTCAGTAGATTATTTATGGTGTGCACCTTGTTCTGGAAAGTGGATTCGAAATTTTATCTGGGTTAGAGCTCTTGAACAAAGTACTGGCCTGCCAGGACGGACAGGATTACAGCTTTTTGAGAGTGCAGAACAAGTGGTTATAGCATATCTTAGGTGGAAGTTGCAGGAAAACCTTAGAATATTTGAAATTAATAAAGCCTCACGCATCATAGCAGCTCGCTGTAAAGCTGATTTGCCTACAAACTTATCTCATGCTATACTTGTGAGCAAGGATGCTGATTTAGAATTAGATCAGTATATTCAAAAATTGACTCAGCCTTACAATAGACAATCTAGTAAACCAGGGAAAAGACAGCGAAGAAAGGAAAAACAAAGCAAGCAGAAGGAAGCAAGGGAGAAGCAAAGCAAGCAGAAAGAAAAATGAGGTTTGTTCTTGTTATACTGCTCCATGCTGTAGCAAGTGAAGCAGTAGGAATAACACACTTTAGTCAACCAAGGGAAAATTTATGGGTGACACTTGCTAATCAAACTAACCAATCATCACTTTGTCTTAGTCTTGGAGGAGTCACTAACCCATTTCAAACATGCCTGGTGGGACTTCCAGTGTGGTCTCCTGGAGAATTTTGTAGTTTGATAAACAATCAAACCTTATGTATGTCTAACATGTCAAACATCACATTGCCGGTGCAACAAGGGTATACTGCAGGTCAGAGTGATGGCTATCGTCAATGCTTACTAATCCAATCACTTAACACCTCTTTGCATTCTCCTCCTGAAGAACTGGATCTTTTTTTGGAAGTACAAATGCCAGTATATCTAACACTACAGCTGGCAGATGGTTTAGCTTCAAACTTTCGGGTGCTCAGAATTTAAACCAACCTAAAGAAACATGGGCTACCCTAGATTCATCCCTGAATGTGAGTTAATTCTCTCCACAGCATTACAGTCAATGTAACGGCACAAATATCACAGCACCAATAAAATTACCCACAGGAATATTCTTGATTTGTGGAGACAGGGCGTGGAATGGTATACCAGCTAAACCACAGGGTGGACCCTGTTTTTTGGGAAAATTGTCACTGTTTCACCCTAATGTGTCCTTGCTAATGCAGCTGAGTCAAAATTCAAACAGGAGAAAACGTAGCATACATGACTTAGACTGCAGCCAGATAGGAGATCCACGGTTTTGGGGCACATTCAAACAGGTGGTGGTTTCAACTATCTTGCCAGGAGGATCTGCCAATAAAGCCATGAATTTAGCAAAACAATTAGGATGCTGGGCAAGGGATGAGCTGAACAAGACATCACAAATTCTAGACATGTTAACTGCAGATGTGCAAAGTGTTAACCATGCTGTTTTGCAAAATAGAGCTGCTGTAGATTTTTTGCTCTTGGCACAAGGGCATGGATGTGAAGAGTTCGAGGGAATGTGTTGCATGAATCTGTCTGATCATTCGGTGTCCATTCACACTAAGATAAAAGAACTGCAACAGGGACTTCACAAACTTAAGAAAGAAGACGGTTTAGGAATTGACGAATGGCTTAAAGGCTTAGGACTTGGACCGTGGCTGAGGAACCTTGTAATCTATGCTATAGGACTGCTGGGTGTAATTTTACTGTTTTTGCTTATTTTGCCTTGTATCTTTAACTGTATTCAAAACATGGTCAGCCGTACAATAGCAAAAACATGGCAAACTAATCTCCTTGCTCAAGAAGAAAACAGGGGAAATGTGGAGAGATTTATTCATAATTGGTTAGCTGAGAAAGGCCATACTGACATAATGCCGCTGGTTAAGCTGAAGGAAGAAAGTCAGCAGTCAGCAAGCTGAAAGGAAAGGTCAGCAGTGACCTTGCTGCAACATGAGGATAGGGAGTAGAGATTAGTCCTGAATATATCCTGAGAATATGTAGAAAGTATCAAAAGTAGAACCATAGGAATGTAGAAGTATGCGTAGGTGCTGATATGTAACTGACCAATCCTGAGCTCAACTTTTGCAATATGTATGAAGCTCATTATTAACTGTATTAAACCCGCCATACTGATCAATAAAATTGAGCCTGTGATGATCAAATTGATGTCCTGGTTCCCTTCCGTCGACACCAGAGCTCGCCCCCGCCTCCTTCAAGGCCCTCCTGGGCTCGGGCTGGTGCTCAGTGCTGGGTGTGGCTCGTGTGCTCGCCCCGAGAGGGGCTTGTTTGCAGCCTGGGGTGCTGAGGAGCACGCGGGAAATGTCACTGCAAGGTAGGTGTTGATCAGCCCAGTGCTTCCTTTGTGCTGTGCCTTACACCGCTGTTTGGTTTTGTTCTGCCTTTAGAGCCTGCCTGTGAAGAGAAGACCCAACATCCTCGGCCTAAGCAAGGGATGGAACAGCACAGACTGCTGAAAAGATTCCAGCTGGTCTCAGGGCCCAGAGAAAGCCAAAACTGTTTACCTTGGTATTTGGTGGTCCATGTCTGTATAAAAGAATGCTCTAAAATGTCAGCTTCCAAGAAAATGTCCTAGGTTGACCTTTCCTGTGCTGGTGAGAGTCCTTAAAACCCAGCCTTCTCCTGACCTCTCTGCTGTTGCAGTTCCACAGACAGAGGCTGTCTCTTACCCTGCTCCAGTGGGCAGGCTGGTGTTCATCAATCTCCAGGACAGCAGTGCCCCATCCCACATCACTGTGACCTGGGAAGGCAAAATCCATCACTCCATATGTTCCCCCTTGTTCGTTCTTGCCAGACATTTGACACTGGCACTGGAGTTTGCTGCTGGTTGCTGCAGGAAAAGAGAAAACCCTGTGACATTTTGGGGCAGATGGAACCAAGGAAACCCCTGTGACACTGTGGGGCCTGATGGAACCACGGGTCCTTTGTGACACAGAGGGGCCACATGGAGCCAAATATCCATTGTGACAGTTTGGGATCTCATGGAACCCATTGTTCATTGCAACAATGCGGATCCAAGGAGACCATGGTGTTGCTTGTTGTTTATGCAAAGCTTTTGCATTAATCATGGAATCATGGAGCCCATTGTGACACAGCAGGGCCCTGTGGAACCAAAGGGCCATGGTGACACTTGGAACTAAGGATACCACTGTTGAGTACCGAACCTCGCGGAATCAAAAGTCCATTGCCACAAAGCAAGGCCTCATGGAACCATGGAGTGCAAAGGTCTAGAACATTTCCTGCACAGTTCTGCCTTGGGTGAGGGAAATGTTATTGTTGACAGCCTGGTCTTGGCACACCCCTGAGCAGTGTGTCTGTTTTCATTGGGGAAACTCAGGAGTTTTAGATTGCTTCAAAAAATACACAAAGGGAAAACCCCTCTTAGGCTGAGTGCAGCCAGCTTTCCAAGCGCAGCAGGTCCCAGGGGAGTGAGGACAGACAGGATGGGGCTGGGCAATGTGGAACAAGGTTGTCCACACGGGGTCAGAGCTCAAGGCACAGCTTCTGTGATCAGGCTGGAGCTCCTGAGGAGAGACCCTGGGTCAATATCAATCACAGAATGCTGCAATTGTCTCTGCTCCACAGAGAGCAGTACCAAAATACATCCTTTAAAATAGGAGTGCATTTTTTTAGAAGCTCTTTGAAATATTTCTCCATAACTGGAGTAGGAAACCTAGTAACCTAGGATAGCCAAGGACACTGTGGCAGCTTCAGGCCCAAAAAGTGCAAACAGCAAATTGAGGAGAGCAGACTTGGGAGGATGGGACTTCACAACCTGAAGCTGTAATTAGACAATTAACCCAAATATGTAAATGGACCTAAACCTATAAAAATGTGAAAATGTGTGACCCATTGTCCATCTTGGGTGTACCCTCAGCCGGGGTCTTGTACTGCCCCGGATGTATCTTTGAAGGCCTTTTAATAAATCCCTACTTTATTCCTGTAACACTACCCAGCCTCTGTTCTAGGCAGTCTCTCAAGGCATCAAGGCCTGGCTGGCTGGGACACCTGGGGGCCACCTGACAGGTCCAGCTGACCCTGGCATGTCGAGGGCTGCTGCTCATCGGCCCCTGGAGCACTGGGGCTCTGGGCTCTCCTTCCTGTGGACAGAACTGTCCTTCTCCAGGTGTCCATGGCCAAAATCAGGATTCGTCCTCCAGATTTCCATATACGCAAAGATTGTTCCCAGATGAAATCTGCCAGGACAGACAGATCTGGCTGGCTTGGCCACCCAGGGGCCACCTGTTATCTGCCTTTGGAACACTGGAACCATGTGCTTTTCTTTCTTATGGCAAAAAAGCACCTTTCACATCCAGGCACCCATGGGCAAAGTTGGGAATCCACCTCCAGAATTCCCTATATCCAGGGATTTCTCCCAGACAAAAGCTGCCAGGAGAGACAGCTCTGGCTGGCCTTGGTTTCCAAAGAGCTGTCTCTCATCTGCCTTTGAAACACTGAGGCTCTGTGCTTTCCTTCCTAATGAAAAGAACTCTTCTTCCTGTCCTGGTGCCCACAGCCAAAACTGAGATTCCACCTCCAAAATTCCCTACATCCAAGGATTTCCCCAGATGAAAGGTGTCAGGAAAGACAGATTGGGCTCTCTTGCCCATGGGTAGTCACCTCTTGTGTTCTTCCAAGAAAGCTGGACTTCACACTTTTCTTTCCTATGGGAAAACCCATCCATTTTGATCAAGTACCCTTGGCCAAAGTGGGGAATCCTCTTCCAGAATTGCCTATATCCAAGGATTCCTCCATGATGAAAGCTGCCAGGACAAACAGGTCTGGCTAGCTTGGCCTCTCAGGAGCCTTCTCTCTCTGCTTCAGCCTCTGAAACACTTGGCCTCTGTGCTTTCCTTCCTGTGGAAAAAAACATCCTAGATATCATAGATATATGCAGAAATGGCCAAAATTGGGATTCCACCTGCAAAATTCCCTATATCCAAGGGCTGCTTTCAGACAGAAGCTGCCAGGACAGAGAGGTTTGGCTGGCCTTGGCCTCTGATGGCCGCCTTTCTTCTGGTCCTGAAACACCAGTGTTCTGTGCTTTCCTTCCTATGGATAAGAACCGTCCTTCTTCCCCATGCATCCATGTCCAAAACTGGTATTCTCCCTCTAAAATTTCCTATATCCAGAGATTGCTCCCAGACAAAATCTGCCAGCACCGTCTAATCTGGCTGCTCTTGGCCTCTGATGGCTGCCGCTCATCTGTCCCTGGAACACTGGGGCTCGGTTGTTTCCTTCCTATGGACACCACTGGGACACTGTGAGGACCTGGTGGAAGCATGGAGACCACTGTGACACTTTGGGGCTTCATGGAACCAAGAGACCACCACGGCTCTGTGGGGCCTCGTGGATCCATGGACACCATTAGGACCCTTCAGGGCCTTGTGTAACCAAGGGGCCACTGTGACACCTCAGGGACTCATAGAATCAAGGGACCACTGGGACATTGTGGGGCCCATGGAATGAGAGGAATATGGAACACATTTGGCTGATTTGGTCTTCCAAGGGGGACCTGACAGGTCTGGCAGATCTTGGAATGTCAAGGGCTGCCTCTTATCTCCCCATGAAACACTAGGGTTCCATGCTTTCCTTTCTATGGGAAGAACTGTCTCTCTTTTCAGACACCCATGGACAACATTGGTACTCCACCCTAAAAAATGCCCTGTATGCAAGGGAAAGATACCCAGAAAAAAAACTACCAGCTCTGGCTGGCCTTGGCCTCTGGTGATCACATCTCATGTACCTCGAAGCAACAGGGCTCTATGCTTTCCTTCCTATGAAAAAGAACCATCCTTCTTGTCCAGGGGCCATGGCAGAAATTTGAATTTGGCTGAAAAAAAATCCATCTATCCCAGGATTACTCCCAGAAAAAAGCTGCCAGTACAGACAGCTCTGCCCCGCCTTGGCCTCTGCTGATATTCTTAGACTATGAACAGAATGTTTTCATCTGAAAACACCTTGTAGAGAGCCCAGAGATCTCCCAGGCTGGGGTTTGCAGGCCTCAAGAGCATAACCAATATGTGGAGGCTGAGGGCGCAGGGCACAGTTGTGAAGAGATTGAGGACAGAACAGTAGAGACCTGGAAGGGCTGGAAAGGTGGATTCAGAAATGGAGGAGCTTTTTCTCCACAGTGGGAAAGAGCCAGACAGAGAAATTATACCACAAATGCAGAAGGGGCCCAGACTGAACATGAGGAGACAGAAATTTCCCTCCCCGGGCAGGGTTGTGGTGCAACACATCTCCCAGAAGGAGTCTGGGTCAGCCCAAGGCTTTGTGTGGGAAGGCAGAGGCAGGCAGGAGGCAGAGCTGTCAGCAAAGGAAGGGCCCAGCCAGGTGGGCCAGCCGGGGGATGCCGACAGCCTGCAGGGACAGAGGCGCAGGGCAGGGACACCGTGGGACAGCCTGGGCTGCACAGGGCACAGGGATGGGCAGCAGCTGCAAGACAGCCCTGCCAGAGCCAACTTGGGCAGCACTTTGGCCATGGCTGCTGGGCCTGGACCTGAGGCAGGAGCAGGAGACAAGTGACCCTTGCAGAGCGGGGGCCTCATGGCCTCCTTGTCCCTGCTCAGCAGCCTGGCAGGGGCCGCCCCATGCTCCTGCCCTTGGCATTGCACATCCCCACATGCCAGTGCCCATCCCGGGAAGAGCCCTGAGCAAGGAGGGAGGGACAGGATCTGCCTGGCCAGGGGCTGGGGCTCAGGCCTTGGCCCTTGGCATTCCTGAAACACATCCAGCTTTGCTCAGCACCAGAGACACCTTTGCCTTGTTTGTGCCCAGCTGCCATCACTGCCTCCAGTGTTCTGCTCTAACTGGGACCTGGGGACACTTTCTGAGTTGTGTCCTTCAGTGGGACCCATTAAAACTTGAAGAAACTTTGGAGTCTAAATTTAATTTTGCGTTCTTGAGAAGTTTTCTGAAGATGCTCTCAGGGACTGAGTCTGATGTAAACAACACCAAATCCCCAAGAGGCTCATTATAGTCCTTGTGCTGGGTCTGTGCTGCTGAGGTTTAAGGGAACAACTCTTCCCAGGACCAGCTCCTCTCCCAGCCCAGCAGGGCTGAGGGCTCTTTCCTGCAGGCACTGAGGGGACAGGAGCCAGGCAGAGACAGGCTGAAAGCAATCAGGATTGGGAAGACACTGAGCTGAGACTACACTTGGGGAAAGATCTTCACAGCCCTGTGCATGGTGAGTGTGTGGGTGCAGGGCAATGTCCCCTGTGCTCCTGGAAGGATCTCCTGAAGCTGACCCAGGACAGGACTGATGTGACTGTAAGTATGGCTCTGCTGCTCTTTCTGCTTTGGGGGAGTATGTACTGCAGAGCGGGGCTGCCATGGGCACGGTCAGAGGGACAGGGCAGGATGGCTCCTGCTGCCAGGGACGTCTGCAGGGGGTGAAGCTGAGGCTGCAGCCAGGGCTGCTCAGAGCTCCAGCCCGTGACCCAGCTCATTTCTGAGGAGAATTTTCATGAGATCATTCAGGACAGGAGTTTCCTGCTTGGGTCTCTGCTTTCCTGAATGTGTGCTCCAACTTTTCCCTGGCTCAGCTAGGGGAAATAGAAACTCAGCTGTGCCGGGTAGAGCAGGGGTTGAGACACTTAAACCATCACCCTGAGGATTTCTGGGCACCTCAGCAAGTGCCTGCACCTGCCCAGCCTCCAGATCCATGCAGCATCACCCTTCCATGGTGCCCAGGCTGGGGAGGCTGTTCTTTAATCCCTGCAGGGCCAAGCAGCTGCAGGGCAGAGCTGGCCCAGGGGCTGGGCTGGGCTCTGGCAGCTCTGGCAGGGAAGGAGCCCGGGATCACAGGAGCAGCTGGGGCTGGGATAGCTCCAGCAGCAGAGCTGTGGGCAGGGAGGGAGGGAGGCAGTGCTGAGGGAAGTCCTGCTGCAGGGCAGATGTGGCACCTGCTGGGCCTGCCCTGCAGGACAGACACTGCCCTGAGCAGCACAGCTCTTGTGTCCCCTCGCAGCCAGCACAGCCCTCAGCCCAGAGGCTTGGGGCCCTCAGTCCCTCCTGGGCCGGTAGAGCAGCCCCAGAGATGAAGGGCATCTCTGTGGCCATGTCCCCATTCCCTGCTGACCAGGGCCTGAGGGCCACTGTCCTGCCCTGCTGCTGCCTGGCAGGGGCTGGGCAGGTCTGGGTAGGGAAAGGCTTTTCCTCAGGCCCGGCTCTTTCTCTCTCCTTGCCTTTCCCAGGTGCTGCTGGCATTGCTGAGGGGCTCTCTACAATGGCAGTTCCAGCTGCAGGGCCAGGCCCAGCCCTTGGGCTCCTGCTGTGCAGGCTGAGCACAGCAATGGAGTGTCCCAGCTCCCTGTGCCCGGGCAGCTCTGGGCAGGGCAGCCTGGGAGGCTGGCAATGAGCCCACTCTCCTGACTCTGGGAAAGGCAGGAGCCACTCTGTGTGTCAAGGATCCCTCTGCTCTCAGCTGTGTCTCCTGGCTGTCCAGGGTAACACAAGAGTGGATTTCAGACAGGTGCAAGTGCAGGGCAGCTGGAACAGGGGAGAGGGACAGAGCAGCTCTCCTCAGTCTGCACTAAGCCTCAGACAATCCTCCTGCCTCCCTGGAGAATCTGTTCTCCCCAGGTGCAGCAGAATTCCTCGTTCTGCCTTCTGTTATCCCCATCCCTTCACCCAGGCAGCTCCTCTGATTTAGCTGAACATTCTTTATCCAAGTCCCAACACCGGGACTAGCCCCTGCCCTCACTGTTCCCCTGCACTGGCTGGGGTTCAGGGCTGACTCCCAACTGTCCTGCAGGCCAAGGTCCATCTCCTCACACAACATTGGCCACCAGCAATCAGGGCTCCAGCAACAGAGCTGAAGGAAGGTCTCTGAGACATGGACAGGGGGAGGTGTTTAGTGGCACGAATGGGTCTATGAGAAACGGCTTTGCCTTTTCTGTGAGAAATCTCCCCTCAATTATCACTGCAATTCCTTCTTCAAAAGGTTCCAATGTCCAGAGACAGCAAATGTCCAACAGCAGCTCCATCAGGCACTTCCTCCTGCTGGCATTGGCAGACACGCGGCAACAGCAACTCCTGCACTTCTGCCTCTTGCTGGGCATCTCCCTGGCTGCCCTCCTGGGCAATGGCCTCATCATCAGCGCCGTAGCCTGCGGCCACCACCTGCACACACCCATGTTCTTCTTCCTGCTCAACCTGGCCCTCAGCGACCTGGGCTCCATCTGCACCACTGTCCCCAAAGCCATGCACAATTCCCTCTGGCACACCAGGGTCATTTCCTACATGGGATGTGCTGCACAGGTGTTTTTCTTTATCTTCTTCCTTGCAACAGAATTTTTTCTTCTGACCGTCATGTGCTATGACCGCTACGTGTCCATCTGCAAACCCCTGCACTACAGGACCCTCCTGGGCAGCAGAACTTGTGCCCACATGGCAGCAGCTGCCTGGGCCTGTGGCTTTCTCTATGCTCTCATGCAAACAGCCAATACATTTTCCCTGCCCCTGTGCCATGGCAATGCGCTGGACCAGTTCTTCTGTGAAATCCCATACATCCTCAAGCTCTCTTGCTCCAAATACTACCTCAGGGAACTTGGGCTCATTGTGGTTGGTGCATCCTTAGGTTTTGGTTGTTTTGTGTTCATTGTTTTTTCCTATGTGCAGATCTTCAGGGTTGTGCTGAGGATCCCCTCTGAGCAGGGACAGCACAAAGCCTTTTCCACCTGCCTCCCTCACCTGGCGGTGGTCTCCCTGTTTCTCAGCACCTCATTTTTTGCCTACCTGAAACCCCCTTCCATCTCCTCCCCATCCTTGGATCTCGCCCTATCAGTTCTGTACTCAGTGGTGCCTCCAGCCCTGAACCCCCTCATCTACAGCCTGAGGAACAAGGAGCTCAAGGCTGCAATGGGGAGACTGATGACTGGATGGTTTCAAGAACATTTAACTGGTTGCAAATTTCTTGAAGTCACGTGTAGTAAAAGTCATCCTTGATAGTTCTTGTTGGTTTGGTGGTTGCTATGTTCTCTTCTTTCCTTTGTTTCATTTTTTTAATAATGTCCATAAAGAAATGCCATTGGTTGTGCCTCATTTCATTTATTTTCCCTCCATATTTGCTGTGGCTCACAAACTGTACCAATGCAGAGCTAAAGTCTTGGTGACATTAAAGGAGCTAAAGGATCTGCCAACAGAATTTTCACCAGAGATGCCCCTTTTGTTGCGTCCTCTGGAGCTGCAGCAGCAATGTCTGTGTGCAGAGCTGGAAAAAGATCAGGGCTGGCCCAGCAGTTGTGCCCAGCAGCAGCACTTGGTGTTGCCAGGGCTGCTGCCGTGGCCCTGCCCTGCAGCCCTGGTGGCGCTGGTGTTACTGCAGGGCCTGAGTGCTCTCGGGGCCGGGCACAGCCCTGGGGGTGGCAGTGCCGGGGCTGCAGCAGGGACAGGTCATGGGCACTGCTGGGGCAGCGTTGACACCTCAGCCCAGGGCCTGGGGGCTCCAGGCTCCTTGCCCAGGCTCTCTCAAGAACACACCCAGGCCAATGCTCAGCACAGAAAAGCCCCGTGAGCAGCCCCAGGCTGGCCGAGGGCAGGCTGGGGGCAAACAGCATGGCTGGGGCTCTGCAAGGGCCCTGGGGCAGAAGGGAAGGAGCAGCAGAGCAGGGGCTGATCCATCCCCAGTGCGCTGCACAGCCCAGGGCAGCGTCCCAGAGCGTCCTCATGGAGCTGCCAACAACATCCCCCCTCTGCAGCCCTGGCCTCTCCCCCAGCTCACACAGGTGACCAATCCTTGCAGGCACAGACACGGCAGCACTGGCTCAGCAGCCCCTGTTTGCATTGCACAGAGCAGGGGGAGCACCCCCATGCTGTTGGTGTGGGGACATGAACCTCAGGGAGCACAAATGCCATCAGCCCCTGGGGCCAGCAAGGGCTGGGGGACACCAGGGAAACAACTCAGGTTTGTCACGGCCAATGCAGTCAGCCAGAAAGTTTGTTCCCATCAGCTGGGAGTTTTCTTTCCCACTGCAGACGCTGTTGCAACTGCTCCATGGGTGGTTTCACAGTGTGCCAGAAGCAGCAAGGTTGGAAAAGACCTTGGAGATCATCAAGTCCAACCTGTGTCCTGACACCAACTTGTCTCCCTGAGCCTCCTCTTCTCCAGGATAAACAACCCCAGCTCCCTCAGCCGCTCCTCACAGGACTTGTTTTCCAGAACCCTTGGCAGCCTTGCTGCCTTTCTCTGGACACGCTCCAGCCCCTCCATGGCCTTCCTAAATTGGGGGCCCAGAACTGGACACAGCACTCGAGGTGTGGCCTCATCAGGGCTGAGCACAGGGGAAGAATCACTGCCCTGCTCCTGCTGGTCACTCCATTCCTGATCCAGGCCAGGAGCCATTTGCCTTCTTGCCCACCTGGGCACACAGCTGGCTCAAGTCCAGCCTGCTGTCCATCAGTGTCCCCAGGTCCCTTTCTGCCTCACCAATGTCCTGCCCTTGGCCATCATGTGGGTGTGCTGTGATGGCACTCAAGGTGATCTGTTCCATAACGTGCCAGGCACCCAGGTCAGGCTGACAGGCCTGGAGTTCCCCAGCTCCTCCTTCCAGCCTTTCTTGGGGTTGGGCTCACATTGGCTTCGCCAGTCCTCTGGGACCTCCCTGCTGAGCCAGCACTGATGATAAATGATGGAGAGCAACTTGGGGAGCTCATCCACCAGTTCCCTCATCCCCCTGGAATGAATCCCATCTGCTCCCAGAGACACCTGTGAGCATCTGTGTGGCTCAGCAGGTCCCCAGCTGCTTCCTCCTGGATTACAGGGGGCTGTTCTTCTCCCTGTGCCCATCCACCAGCTCAGAAGAGCACTTTTCTTGAGGACAACTTGACTTATTCTTGAAAACTGAGGCAAAGAAGGGGTTAAGTACCTCAGCCTTTCCCTCATATTTGGTCACCACATCTCCCCTAATAATGAATGGTGATTGTCCTTGTACTTCCTTGTGCCATTAATATATTCATAGAAACATTTTTATTTTCCTTCACAGACGAGGACTGGTTAAGTCTTAAGTTTTCACCTCTCTAATTTTTGTTCTGCATGAGCTAACAACATCCTGAAACATATCCTCAGATAGCTACCTCTCTGTCCGAAGGTGATGCACCTTCTGTTTTTCCCCAAGTTCCTGCAAAAGGCCCATCACATACAGAACAGCACCTGTTGGCTAAAGTACACCTCAGAGCAGGAAAATACAAGAGTCTATAAATTAAAAGAGGGAGAGCAAGCTAGAAAAGTAAAAGAAGAAGAGGCTGGGAAGGCTAACAAAAACTGGGACCCCCTTGATCATTTACTTCTTCCTACCCTTGCAGTACCTCAAATCCTTCCTCCAGTTCCTCTTGCTGTGGACCCAATTCCTCCTCCTCTCTCAGCTGTCATTCCTTTACCACCTCCTAACCCAGTTATACCTTCACCACCTTCCCCTCAGCCCTCTCCTTACTCTCTTTACCCCGCACTTCTGCCCCCTTACCTCAACCATTTCATGTACCCCTTATTCGCCAGCAAGTTCCTGCTCTGCCTCCCCCACAACAAATGAGAAGCCAAACAACATCTCAGAATCTCATGCCCAAGAGTGAAGTTAACCAGTCAGCCTCCACAGCTGATGTTATAACACCTGGTCCAAAGTGGGTAAAGTGGAAAAATTGTCCCCCCTCAGAGAAGTTCCCATGGGCAGGGTGGCCAGTGAGATTTGACTTGTAAATGCTCCGTTGACTGCGTCCAAAGTTAGAAACCTTAAGAAAGAATTGTGAAATTTAGTGGAAGACTGTTGCCTTTTCAAGGCATGGCGACCTGGTTCGTAGCCTGGCACGGTGGCCAAAACCCTAGGGTCACTTGGTCCATATGCTTCTGACACCAACGTGGTGGACCGCAAATGGCGTTTATTGAGAGGTCACAAGGGTTTTTATAGCTTGGGCAGTCAGTGTCATTTCCTTCTGCTCACGTCCGGCTGGGTGCGGCCAGGTACGGAGCAAAGGTCTGACTGCAGCAGGGGGTGATGTCCTGACTGACTGTACAGCCTGATTTCTTCCGCACGCATATTCCTAGCTCTCCACATTTCACCCCTTCCTCATGATTAATAAAAGTCGTATAAAGATATAAAATGTAGAGGCTACAAAATTTCATGTGTTATTAAAATTAGTATAAAATTTTAAGTGTGTTAGTAACTGGCACACCTTAAAGTAATTGTCGGCGCTTGACAAACATAATGTTAACCATTTCTAAATGCTTTTTAACGAATAGCACCAGTTTGTTTAATATGCAAGGCCCGAAGATTAGGGTTAGTAAGATTATAGTGAGTGGGCCTATTAGGGTAGAAATCAGGGTGGTGAGCCATGGGGACCCGTTGAACCATGACTCGAACCAGCTGTGTTGAGCTTCTCAGGTGATGACAGGTTGCTCGGTGGTCTCTCTCTCTTTCCTGGTAGTGGAGCGTATGGGTTGCGGGGGCATCCGATGATCCAGTCCTGCAAACAAAGTCTCACAATTCTCATGAGTTTCACTTTGAAGGTCTGGTTTAAAAGATTTGAGTGGACACCATTTAATGTCCCCATCTTTTTTAACGGCTGCATACCCGCGCCCCGTAAGCACTAGTCTCCAACCTTGTTCCCACTCCCCTAGTTCATTTTTGATCACAACCCGTGGGCCTTTCTCTAATGCTCATCCCGTGGGCCTTTCTCTAATGCTCGTGTGGCCCAGTGTCTCTGGGTAGGACTGTTTGTTTCATCCCCCCTAGGGAATTGATTTAATGCTAGCAGTGCAGTTGCTAGTATGAGCGCCTGGTCCCCTGGGGGAATGGCATTGGTGAAGCCTTCTGTCTTTGCTAGTACTTCCAGTTTAGTTTTCAGAGTCTGGTTTGCTCTTTCGATGATGGCTTGTCTGGTGCTGTTGTATGGGATGCCATGTACCAAGGCGATGTTCCATTTCAAGATGAATGCTTGGACCGTCTTTGAGATGAAGTTTGAGCCGTTGTCTGTTTTGATTTGTTTTGGAGCTCCAAGCCATGCCATGGCTGTTAGCCAATGTTGGATGGTCACTTTGGAATCGGTCTTGAGATGCTGTGTGGCCACGATCATACCACTATACGCATATACACTAACTGCAAGCCACGCTCAGGGTCTCAACAGCTGGCATTGTGTAAAGTCTTTTTGCCATATTTCTGAGGCTTTGAGGCCTCTGGGGTTGACGCCACTTGACCACAGCAGTGACTTCTGGCAGTGGGGGCACGTGGCGACAACGTGCTTTGCATCCGCGGTAGAAATCCCGCACTTTTTCGCAAGTGCTTTAGCTCCGATGTGAAGGGATTTGTGCAACTGACAAGCTTCTTTCAGTGTCCATACACCTCTTGTGGCGGCGTCAGCCTTGTCATTGCCAATTTGTTAGAATCCTTTGATCGGGTCATGGCTGTTGACGTGGATGACTGATATGGTGCCTTTCCGTGAATAGAGTGCTTCCTCCAGCATCGTTGCCACTGTGGACACTGACACACCTGGTCCGGACATGGCTAGGCAGAGCTTGGCCACAAATATGGAGTCAGTCACAATGTTAAGGTGTTCTTCTGGGAACAGTCCGCATGCTAGGACTACGGCTGCTGCTTCAAGCTGTTGGGCCGAAAGCATGGGGTCGGTTGTCTTGACACATTGCCACTGTTCTCCTGACTGCCATACTGCTGCCGCGATGGAGGTCTGCGATGATGTATCTGTGAAGATGGTTTGTCCTGCCTGCGGCCGGTTGATTACCTTTGGTGGGAGGTCGATGTTGATGACCGTGAGCAGCCGAGTCCAAGGTGGTTTTGCCGCGTAGCTAATCTCTCCTCCAAAGCCTGCAAGGGCCATGGCTAGATATTCAGATATTGTTGTTGACTGTGCGGAGAGCTGTTTGCGGAAGGGCAAGTATATCTTGGAAGATTCGATGCCCAGATGTCTTAGGGCGAGTTTCCTGCCTTTCATGATGAGGCTGCTGAGGCACTTGACTTCCGGGGAAAAGGCACGTGACGGCTTCCCCAAGACAACCCAGAGTATCAGTTGGGCTTTCTCGGGGGGTCCTTGGGCTAAGGCTCCCACTCCCCCCTTTTTTGTAAAGTGGACATACAGATCAACTGGTGCACTTGAGTGCCATCTGGTGAGCATGCTCACTGACATCTGGCATTCGATGAAGTTGAGCGAGCTTACTGCTTCCAGTGTCAGGGTTTTCTGCTCCCATGGGTTCTTCCCTTTCAAGAGGTCATTTAGAGGGGCCATGACCTCGGGAGGAATCAGGACGATGTTGCGGAGCCACTGTAAGGACCCTACCAGCTGCTGCACCTCGTGGAGTGTCTTGATGTCTCAGCGGATTTTCATCTAGGGAGGAGTTATGTAGGAGCTTGTGATTCCCACTCCTAGGAAGGTAACACACGGTCCCTTTTTTATTTTCGTACTCGCTATCTTGAAGCCATTTGTCTTTAAGGTCTCAGAGATTATTGATACCAGCTGATCTACTTGTCTCGTTGATGGTGCGGCGATCAGGATGTCGTCCATGTACTGCATGATGGTCACAGTCGGATTGCTCTGCCGGACTGGTGCTAGCGCTCGGTCTACTGTGATCTGGCAGATGGTAGGAGAGTTGACCATTCCTTGGGGTAACATTCTCCAGCGTAGGTTGGGCCGCTGGCTGTTCAGAAAGACAATGGAAAAGGCGAACCGCTCCTTGTCGTCTTCGTGCAGGGGAATAGAAAAGAAGCAGTCTTTGATGTCGAGCACTGCACAGGGTTGCCCTCTCGGTATCATTGAGTTCATGGGCAGCAAAGTTTGTACAGGGCCCATAGGCTGCATTCTCTTGTTCACTTCCCACAGGTCGTGCAGTAGACGAAAGCCTTCACAGACCGTTTAGGTATTACAAAGATCGGGGTGTTCCATGGGCTCGTGGAGGGTTCTATATGATTCTTGTGTAACTCACGGCCAACTAGCTCAAGGAGAGCAGTCATTCGAGGCGTTGACAAGGGCCACTGCTCGATCCACACCGGATCGACTGATTTCCAAGTTAGCTTGATGGGCAATGGCGGGTATGTGACAGAGGCCCTTAGAATAAATTTGTCACCCTAACGTCCAGCAGGGCTAGGGCATCCCTCCCCAACAAGGGTGGGCAATCCGACATAACATATGTAGTGAGGGTGATAGTTCTTCCTGGTCCTCTCTCGGTGCAGAGGGTTATTGCTACTGGTTGGGTGCTTTTGTGGGCTCGGGACAGCCCTCCAACTCCGCCCACCATGGAGGCTTCTTCTAGCTTCCATGGTAGAGGCCAGTGTATGTCTGGGATGACGGCGACATCTGATCCTGTGTCCACCCAAAAGGGAAGGCAGATGGCCGAGTCATCGGAACTGTTGTGGAGACGACACACTGCCCACACGATCAGTGGGTGCTTGCCCACCTTTGCGGCGAAGGCCACCCATGGGTCTCGTTCCCATGCTTTCATGGCCAAAGCCACCCAGGGGCCTCGCCCCCAGGGAGCTGTTCTTGGTATTCCTGAGGTGCAGATGGGTTTGATTGAGCCATTGGTTGGGTGACGAAGTTGGTAATTTCTGGAGGGGGTAGTGGGCAAGGAAGCCCGGTGCCCCATTGAGGGTTGCTGTAGCTGGGCCGCTTCATGTTCCAGGTGGGAGGAGGCTGGGTATGGCCCAGCTGCCCCCTCCCCTTCCCTTTTCCCTGAGGCTTGGATCTGCATTCCTTAGCTAAATGCCCCTTGCTTCCACATGCCCAGCATGGTCCCCTAAGTTTTCCGTGGCGTGGTGGAGCAGCTGCTGGTGGGCGTCCTGACTGGGGGCAGTTTACTGCCACGTGGCCTACCTGGACACACTTAAAGCATGCCATCACACTGGTTATTGCAGTGTGAACTGCTGCTTGGATGGGAGCTAGGTGTTCTTCCTTTGCAACATGTCTGATCATGGCAGCAACACTGGACCCAGGTGGCAGTGATCTTAAAATGTCCTTGGTGGCTGAGTTGCATTGCTGGCGTAGGCAGTCTGCTAGCACAGGACCCTTTGCCTCTGAGGGTAATGCAAAGGAATCTAATGCTGCCTGAAGGCGGTCCACAAACTGAGTGAAGCTCTCACTCTCACTCTGCTTTATAGTGAACCATGGCAATGGTCTGGCTATTACTTTGGAAGCAACACGGATGGCTTCTCGAGCAGCACGGGTTGTTGTCGTAACCTCATGGGCCCGCAGACCCTCAGCCTGCACCTGGGGGGTGATTATAGTGGGGTCTGTGCCCTCTAGCCTCTCTATGCTGGAGCTGTGCAGTGGATGGTCTGCCCCTGTTACTAAGGCTAGCTGCTTTACACAATTGTCCTCCCATTCCTGTTTAAAAACGATCATCCCCGCTCCATCGAAAATCAGCCTGCAAGTCTGTTTGATATCAAAGGGAAGCATATCATCGCCTCCAAAAACGCTGTCAATGAGTGTGGAAACCATGGCAGAATTAATCCCCCTGTCTGCAATCGCTTTAATAATTGCCTGTATGTCTTTCGGGTTTACCAGGGAGTAGGTTCTTTGATTTCCGCCTGCCCCTCCCACACGGACCGGGAAAACCAGTGTGGCAGATGGAGCCTACTCCGCGCAAGCCATTTTTATTTTCCGCCAGTCTGTAAGTGGGGTTCGATCTTTCCCCTTAACCCATGCTGAAGCGCTGCAGCTAGTGACCTTCTATGCTGCTGCTCCCTTTTTTTTAAAGCCCGAGTCAGTGTCGGAATCCTCTGAGCACCTTTCGAGCTTGTCCCAGCTCGAGTCAGAGTTCGAGCCGTAAGTCGACTGGCCGGTCATTTCCAGGCTGCTCAGCCATTTTCTCGGGCTCCAACCCCACCCCTTCTTGTGGAGGTCAGGCCGTTCCCTCCCCCTGGGCTCCCCTCGCCTCCTGCTGGGGGACGTCCTTGCCCTATAAGGACCTAATTTGAATTGAGCGGTTTGATTGGTCTTAAGTCTCTTCTCGGGGGCCGCCCCTCCTCCCCGCTCGCCCATGCTTGCGCAGTTCAGCAAGCCTTCTGCATTTCCACCCCCCGTGTCATCCTTCCAACCCTGGTGACGTGCTCCGGCGCCATTTTCAAACACATATGGCGGGGGTGCTTTTTTATCAACCGCTTCAGGGTCCGATATTATAGCAGCATTCCGCACCTCCTCTGCTAGCTCCTGCCAAAACGTCCGTGCACGCTCCCCCCCCCCCGCCAACCCCCCGATGGTGAGTCCGGTCACTGAGGGACTTCCGGTGTTTGCGCCTCCGCGCGCCCGACCAGGTAAAAGTCCTCCGCGGGGTTTGCGTCGCTGTCCCTACCCCCAACTGCAGTGTGGCTAATAAACAAGTTTGCGTGGCTTTCCAGGTTTCTTGCTCTTGCCGAGCTTTTTGCAGAGCCTGGATAACTCTGCCCCACGATTTGAGGGTTTTCCCTGAGCCTGAGGACATAGTCTCCTTGGCCAGAGCCTTCGTGCAATTATCCCATATCTCCAGATGGAGAATTTCTACCGGGCTTTCTATAGCCCCTAGCTTTATCAGTCTCGGCACTGCGAGAAATAAATCCTTAAGCTTACACTCGATACCCCACTGTGTGTGGATCTGACTTATGACCTTCGCGATAGCGTCCATGCTCCTCGCTGGTCTGGGGGCGTTCCCCCGGCTGCACTAGGCCAGCTGTGCAGCCGCCAGTCCCTCGTCCAGGCGATCCCCGAACCCCGGGTGGTGATCGTATCCCGGATTTTTGGCACCAGATATTGCCTTCTCAAGGTGTGGCGACCTGGTTCTTAGTCCGGCACGGTGGCCCTAACCTCAGGGTCACTCGGACCATATGCTCCTGACACCAACGTGGTGGACCACAAATGGCGGGTATTGAGGGGTCACAAGGGTTTTTATAGCTTAGGCAGTCAGTGTCATTTCCTTCTGCTTGCGTCTGGCTGGGTGCGGCCAGGTACGGAGCAAAGGTCTGACTGCAGGGGGGGATATCTCCTGACTGACCGTACAGCCCGATTTCTTCCGCACGCATATCCCTTACTCTCCCCACAAATGCTTCATAAACAGATTCAGAACACAGTGTAAAACATTCCAGAAGTGTTCCCTGTGGAGACATTGTCCTAGAATATCCACCACCAGCAGTTTCACTTTCCATAGGCTCACAGCTTTGTATTTTTTTTGCCTGCTACATTTTAAAGCCTCATTAGTCAAAAGCTAAATTTTGCTACCACAAGCAGCATAGGCTTAGAGTGCATGGCAGTCTCTACAGCTTCAATCTCATCCTAGGCTCCTGAAGCCCAGAGCTGCAAGTAGTGATGGCTGGGACTTGTCAGTCCCGTCTGCCCACTTGATAGAACCTATAGTTTACTGCTCTGTAAAGGGGCAGGAAGGAGTAGCGGTTGTTGAAGTAATTGTAACTTAGCAACATGCTCACCTTCTTGGTAGGGGAATCCTCAGCAGGGTCATTCTCTTTGGTTGGGAGGAAATTTGCCATCTCCATCTGCATAGTGCTGCAGTTGGGAATGTTGCGATACCCCGCAGCCTTTGTGGGGTGGCTTCGAATTTTGGATCCAGATTTACCTGCATTCACATATGAAAATATTGTCTTACAGCTATTTAACAGCCTGTATTAGAGCTTTCACGGGAGCAAACCCAACACCCTTCCACATCACACCCACCAGACAAGTAGGACTCTGAGGTCTCATGCCACCCAGTCACAACTAACTTATATTTTCCTCCCTGCCACCAAGTTGGTTGGGGACTGTGTGGCGCAACTCCTTGGGTCTAGTGCAACAATTCCAGAGTCCAGAGATAAGGGGAAGATACAGAAACGCTCACAAGATGTAAAGCTGTCAGCTGACAGTCCTGCCCACACTCATCCTAGCATACAGCTGTGCTAGCAAGGCTCAGCTGGGCGAACAGCAGCTCGCCAGCCCCAGTGCTCAGAGCTCTGCCCCTCATGCTGGCAAGGAGGTGGGTGGCTGTCAGGAGCACAGCCCACCTCCTCTTGCCTGAGCAGCAGCCAGTAGGGCAGCGTGGCAGGGAGCCCAGAGCCCCATGGCTACAGACAAGCAGCCTGGGCGAGGCTCCCGCACTCAACCTCTGCCGCTGGTGGCCGGCGCTCACCGGGTATCTTGGACGGCGTCTTGCTGGAGCTGTGGGAGCGATTGGCCAGCTTCATGGGCGACACGCTGACGGGGCTGCTCTCCTTGGCCTTGTGCTGCCATCGCGCAGGCGGCGCGTTTGGGATCAGCGTGTCCAGCTTCAGCAGCCCATGCAGGTCTGCCTCGAACAGGACCTGCGCCATGGTCCTGCAGGAGGGCGGCGTTAGCCATACCCACCAGCCAGGCTGAGCCTACTCCGACAGGCCCCGCCGGCCTCCCCACCACCGGCCTGTGCAAGTGCTCTGGCCGCTCCTCCCCGCCAGTGGACACTCCAACTCTCCCCAACCTCTCCTTGGGACACCCCATCAGCCGATACGCCCTCCCTCCACTCCTGGGGGGTCCTTGATCAGCCAGCATCCCTTCCAGCCACTCTTTGGGGCTCCCTCCAATAAGCGACATTCTCCCTTCCCCTGCCCGCCTCACCACAGCCTCCCCGCTCGGGACTGCACCTCAAGGCCACATCTCTGGCCCTGTGGCACGTTCACCTCCGCGGCGGCGCCGCTGCTCGCCCGCCCCGCAGCATTTTAAACAGCGGGCGGACGGCGCCCCACTTGGCCATTTCACACCCAACGGCCGCACACTGCCTGGCGACAGCCGCGCGACGCAACACGATTGGCTGAGCCGCGGGATGGGGCAGGGCGCTCCACGCATGCAGTGAGGGGGCGGGACTGGGGGCGGGACCAGGGCGGGGCGTTCTTGCTGGGGCGGGGCGATCTGGGGCTTGGTGGTGCAGGAGGGACCAGGCGAGTTCTGGAGGAACAGGAGTTTATGGCGGGGTGGGGGCGGTTGTGGCTGCCCGCGGCTCCCAGCCGCTCATGAGCAGGTAGGACTGGTTGGCGATGTCAGTGCTGAACAGGCGGCCCCCGGCGTGCTCCGGCGGCAGGCCCGCCTCATGCCACCAGCTGGGGAGCACCTCCAGCAGGCAGGGCAGGACGGCCTCCTCCGGCAGCTGCTTGTCGAAGGCACTGGCCTGGGGGGACACGGAGTGGAAGGGGTAGAGGCTGCCCTTCGAGCTGCCCCCGGGAGCAGCTGAGCCGCCCTGCCCATCCACTTACCTGGCTGTGCTTGCTGCTTTCCTGGAGGAAGCTGCCCAGAGCACGGTGCAGGTCAGAAACGGGCAGAATTAATCCCCCTGTCTGCAACTGCTTTAACAATTGCCTGCACGACTTTCGGGTTTACCAGGGAGTAGGTTCTTTGGTTTCCGCCTGCCCCCCCAACACGGACCGGGAACACCAGTTTTGCAGACAGAGCCCACTCCGCGCAAGCCATTTTTATTTTCCGCCAGTCTGTAAGTGGGGTTCGATCTTTCTCTGTTATCCCCTCAACCCACGCAGGAGCACTGCAGCTAGTGACCTTGTATGCCACTGCTCCCTTTTTGTTAAAGCCCAAGTCGGTGTCGGAATCCTCCGAGCACAGGTACAAAGCAAAGGTCTGACTGTAGGGGGGAGGATGTCCTGACTGACCGTACAGCCCGATTTCTTCTGCACGCATATCCCTAACTCTCTACAGCTGCTGGACTGGGGCATGACATCTCTGTCTGGGGGAGAAGTTGGCTGTGCAAGTCCCTCCTGTGGATGCTCACGTGCCCAAGAGTCGGGCACCGAAGAGCATGACAACAACGGACAGGAGGATGGGGTTGCCAGGATTAAAGTGTCTCAGGGGAGTCTGGACTGGCCACACAAGGGTGAGTTATTTCTGGACACCTCAAGTTATCAGGGAAGAGATGCAACCTTCAGATGGGCTCGTGAGCGAGGGATGGATTTAACCATGGACACCATCTCCAGGTTATCCCTGACTGTGAAACGTGGGCTGAGATCAAGCAGGGCCAGGCAGGTAAAGCCTCTGTGGGGTGGGGGACAATGGCGGGAATATAAATCTGGGGAGACACGTGGTCTTTGTAGTGGGAGTAGTAAATTGGAGAGCACCATTCCTAAACCACAACAGCCCTGTCAGAGCCAGCCCTGTCCCTGCACTGCCCCATCTCTGCTGCTTCACAGCTGCTGGATCAGGAAGGGCAGAGCCATGGCAGAGGGAAATGCACAGGGATTCCTCCTGGGAGTGACTTTCCATCCTGATACTCAGACCCTAAGGCAGAAAGTCCCATCCTCAGCTGGGTGGTCATCATTAGAGTCTCTGCCGTTGTCCCGCTTGGTGAATATTTCACACTGAGATGTTGTTTTCAGTTTCTTTACTTTTTGGGCTTTCAATGGTTCCTCCATAAACACGGCAATTCTTGTCCCTGATATGGCAATTCTTTCCTTTTTAAGGAAATGTTGGGAATTAGGCCAAATTAAAATGCTGGCATGGTGTGCATAGGTACTTGCAGCCCTGCGGAGAAGCAGTTGGGATATAAGAATCAAAGAATTGTAAAATGGTTTGAGTTAGAAGAGACCTAAAAGAGCCTCTGGTAAAACTCATCTCCCATTACCCAGGAACACCTTCACTCGTTCAGGTTGTACAAAGCACCTGACCTTAAACACATCCAGGGATGGGGTTTCTATTCCAAGGGCAACATGTGCCAGTGTCCTGACACCGTCATCACAAAATATTTCATCCTTACAGAAAATCTAAATCTGCCCTCAGTCAAAGACAGAGTGTATTATTCTGTATTATATTTCCCAGTACAAGCTTTTGGCAAAAATGTACTCAGACATTCCTGGACTTAAATCACATCTCCAAGGCTGAAAACCTTTGAGCAGGCCCAGAGATCTCCCAGGATGGGATTTGGAGGCCCCAAGAACATGATCACTGTATGGGAGCTGGAAGTCCTGGGTTCAGTGGAGACTGAGGGCAGAACAAGAATAGCCTGTGAGGACGAGAAAGGTGGATTCAAATATATTAGACCTCTTCTTCATAGTGGAAATGAACCTGAGATATCAATAATGCCACCAAGTGCAGCTGTGAAGACCCAGAATGGGAACCAAGAGAAAAGAATTTCCCTCCCAGGCCAGGGCTGTGGTGCAGCACGTCCCCGAGAAGGAGTCTGGGTCAGCCCCAGGCTTTGTGTGGGCAGGCAGAGGCAGGCAGGAGGCAGAGCTGTCAGCAAAGGAAGGGCCCAGCCAGGTGGGCCAGCCGGGGGATGCCGACAGCCTGCAGGGACAGAGACACCAGGCAGGGACACCGTGGGACAGCCTGGGCTGCACAGGGCACAGGGATGGGCAGCAGCTGCAAGACAGCCCTGCCAGAGCCAACATGGGCAGCACTTTGGCTATGGCTGCTGGGCCTGGACCTGAGGCAGGAGCAGGAGACAAGTGACCCTTGCAGGGCTGGGGCCTCATGGCCTCCTTGTCCCTGCTCAGCAGCCTGGCAGGGGCCGCCCCATGCTCCTGCCCTTGGCATTGCACATCGCCACATGCCAGTGCCCATCCCGGGAAGAGCCCTGAGCAAGGAGGGAGGGACAGGATCTGCCTGGCCAGGGGCTGGGGCTCAGGCCTTGGCCCTTTGCATTCCTGAAACACATCCAGCTTTGCTCAGCACCAGAGACACCTTTGCCTTGTTTGTGCCCAGCTGCCATCACTGCCTCCAGTGTTCTGCTCTGACTGGAACCTGGGGACACTTTCTCAGTCGTGTGTCTCAGTAGAACAATTAAAACTTCAAGAAACTTCAGAGTTTCAATTTATTTTTGAGTTGTTGAGAAGTTTTTTGAAGACACTCTCAGGGACTGAGTTTGATGTAAACAACATCAAAGTCCTGAGAGGGTCATTAAAGTTTTCCTGGTCCAATTATGCAGAAAGATTTCAAAAAACTTGTAAGAAATACACTTTTCTATTTTAAAGGATGTATTTTATTTTATTTCACTTTAGAGCAGAGGTGATTGCAGCATTCTGTGATTGATATTGACCCAGGGTCTCTCCTCAGCAGCTCTGGCCTGCTCACAGAAGCTGTGCCTGGAGCTCTGTCCCCATGTGGACAACTTGCTCCACATTGCCCAGCCCCATCCTGTCTGTCCTCACTCCCATGGGCCCTGCTGTGCTTGCAGAGCTGGTTGCACCCAACCTAAGTGGGGTTTTCACTTTTTGTACTTTTTGCAGGAATCTCAAACTGCTGATTTCCCCAGTGCAAACAGAAACACTGCTCAGGTGTGTGCCAGCCCCAGGTGCCACCAAAGCCACTGCAGAGCTGCCCTGGGCCAGCTGTGAGGGTGGATGATCAGCCCAAGCTGCACTGGGCCCCTGCAAGGGGCTGTGGCCATGGGCACTGCACTGACCCCACTGCTGGGTTTGGCTGCCACGGCCACCGTGAGAAATGAAACTGTACTTGGAAACACTGGGGAGGACTGGGACATACTGGGGAACACTGGGAACGCTGTGGGAAACACTGGGAAGGACTGGGACATACTGGGGAACATTGGGAACGCTGTGGGAAACACTTGACATACTGGGAGTGACACTGGGGGTGACTGGGACTCACTGGGGATACTGGGATGATTGCAGAGAATACTGGGGACACCGGGGCATCATGTGGATGACACTGGGAGGAACTGGGAACGACTGGGAATGAATTCAGGTGTATTGGGACGGACTGGGCTGCACTGGGAGGGACTGGAGGGACATTGGCATTGAACTGGGTTCTACTTGGGATGAAATGGACTTTACTGGAGTTATACTGGTCTGTACTGGGAATGAATTGGCTGTAGTGGCAGGGACTGGAGGAGGGTGATTTGGCTGTTCCCACCTACAACGCATCCCATTTGCCGAGGCTCCCGCCTATCACCAGTTGCAGCTAATCAGCACCTCGGATTCGGGTCTGGGGGCGGTGCCTAAATGGGCACCACATTTTTTGCCTATATCTCCCATCATGCCCCGCGGCCGAATACAGCCCAATTGAAGCCAGGACTACAACTCCCGTCATGCCCTGCACTCCACAGAACACGGGCATCCGCCCGCATCTGTCCCATAAGTGTCCCCCAGACCCTCCAAGATCCCTCAAGTGTTTCCTCAGCGCCCATTCGGGATCTCCCACAGCGTCCCCGGATCCCCTGAGTGCTCCCAACCCCACAGATGCCCGGTACAGCCACTTCTGGGAATTCATCTTTCCTCCCCTGCGGCCCCAGAGCCCCTCAGACCACAGTCCCGCGCCTGAAACTCCTGCCGTGCCCCGCACCCTAAAGAGCCTGGTCAGAGGTCCCAGACCTCCTCCCAAGGGCTCCCGAACCGTTTGCGTTCCCTGCCAGGGCCTCAAGTCGCGGCTCGGACGCAAAACCGTCCCCCAAGAGCCTTCCCGGACCCCCAAACATGGTGTTCGAACCACTTCCGGGACTACAGCTCCCAGCATGCTCCTCGGCGCACATCCAGCGCTATTCTAGCCGGGACTTCATCTCCCGTCATGCCCCGCGCCCCACCGAGAGCCATTGCAGGTGCGTTTCGAACTCCCCTGATGCTCCGCGGCCCCGTTAAACCGTATGATCCCCGCGCTTACAACTCCCATCACCCCCTGCGCCCCAGGGAGCCCCGTTCGAGCCCCACAAGGGCCCTCCCGGACCCCGAAGGGCCCCAAATTCCCCTCCCTGACTGCCAAGGGCACCCCAGGACCCCCAGGTGCTGCCCCGGACCCCGAACTGACCCCTCAGAATCCCTGAGTGTCCCTCGAAATGCCCAACCCAGCTCCGCCAAGGGCCCTCCAGACTCTCAAGGTTCTCTCTGAATTCCTTCCCCAGACCCAAAATTGCCCCAAATATGCCCCAGAAATGTCTCCAGGGACCCCACAGTGGCCCCTTTTACCCTCTGAAAATGATAAAAAAGATTACAAAAGGATTTAAAATAGGACTAATTAGCATAAAGCAGGAGAAACCAAAGCCACCCTGATCTATGAATTAATGAAGGGAATTGTGTTACTTAAAACCAATGACCAATAAATTTTTTGCTTCCTAATAATGCATAGATTTTAAAATACAAATATTAAAATTTGGTCATACAAATATAGAATAATACTATTGTAAATAAATTAGAACTAATAATTATCATTTATTCATTCATTAATTTTTTTTACAGGAAAATGCAGAAATTTTTTATGCTTTGGGATGTCATTCTGTAAGACACAGTCCAAAGATCCCTCATTTGCCTCACAACCACAGTCAAGGACAGAGATTGAAGCCCTCCCCAAGGACTGAGACTGAGACCCTTCAAATTCTAACCCAGGGCGCTGGCCTGACTGGAGCGGGATGTCTGCCATGGGAAGCGGGATGTTTCCCATAGGAACCAGTCCTGAAACAACGGGCCCCGCTCACTGCTGGCACCGGTTTGTGCTGTTCAGAACTGGGCTGTCTGTACCTGCTCCCAATGGATTTATTCTCCACTGTGCCCTCCATGTGCCATCCTGCTCCCCTCCTGGCGGTAGATTATAAAAGAGCCCTGAGTTAACCAAAGACTTTGAGACTCCCCCCAGCGTGACCAGATGGATCTCTTGGCACGACCACGAGGATTTCATCTCTCTGTTGGTAGCTATTCCCCCCTTCCTTTTCTCTCTCTGTCCTTCATATTCTTTCTAATCCTTCTATTGCATTTGCTGTGGGCACTCAATAAATGGTGCATTTGTTTTGATTAATACTGAAAGTCCCCTGCTGTGTGGCTTTAGGTATTGGAAAATAATGATAAATAAAGTACACATAGTTCATAGTATAAAACGTAGACACAAGCCTGGGAGCAGGGAGTGTGCCTCTGTCTGACCTCTGGCAGGCCAGAGAAAAAATGTTAAAAATAAGAAACAATAAACAACCTTGGAAACCAAAGCCAAAGAATTCAGACTCCTTCTTTGAAACACCAGGCTGGGAAAAAAGGATTCTCAGGGTCATCCCTGACCACACGGAACCCGAGATTGGCCTTCTGGGCTGTCTGGGTCAACATCAGAGTAAATCTGGAAGTTTTGCTTTAGCCTATTGAGTCATGGTGCTGGGGTCTTGTCTTTTTCTTGGGTGCCGTCAAACGCTAACCTGGTATTACTCCCTCTAGGGACTGATTCTTTTATCCCTCTGGTCATCAGGGACCTGTAATCTCTCATATTCCTTCTCCCTTCTTCTTGATTAGGGTCCCAGTCAGGCTCCACTAAAGGCATTGTTTAGTCACCTGGGGGCCCAAGCTGGTTTTCTCACTCCCAAATTTTCATTCCTTCAGTTCTTATTAATCGAATCTCTTCTGGGGAAAATAGGATGTTAAAGATGGAGTTCAATTCTCCCCATGTATAAATATTAGGGCCTAAAAATGGATCAAGTTGATTTGCTATTCCTACTAGGTCTTCCACTAAATTTCACAATTCTTTCTTAAAGTTTCTAACTTCGGCCACAGTCAAGTGAGCGTTTACAAATCCAATCTCACTGGCCACCCTGCACATGGGAACTTCTCTGAGAGGGAACAATTTTCCCACTTCAGCCTCTTTGGACTGGGTGTTACAACATCAGCTGAGGAGGCTGACTGGTTAACTTCACTCTTGGGCATGAGATTCTGAGATGTTGTTTGGCTTCTCATTTGTGGTGGGGGAGGCAGAGCAGGAACTTGCTGGTGAATAAGGGGTGCATGAGATGGTAGAGGTAAGGGGACAGTAGTGAAGGGTAAAGAGAGTAAGGAGAGGGCTGAGGGGAAGGTGGTGGAGGTATAACTGGGTGAGGAGGTGGTAAAGGAATGACAGCTGGGAGAGGAGGAGGAATTGACTCCACAGAAAGAGGAATTGGAGGAAGGATTTGAGGTACTGCAAGGGTAGGAGGAAGTAAGTGATCAAGGGGGTCCCAGTTTTTGTTAGCCTTCCCAGCCTCTTCTTTTACTTTCCTTGCTTGCTTTCCCTGTTTTAATTTATAGACTCTTGTATTTTCCTGCTCTGAGGTGTACTTTAGCCAACAGGTGCCGTTCTGTATGTGATGGGCCTTTTGCAGGAACTTGGGGAAAAAATAAGGTGCATCACCTTCGGACAGAGAGGCAAGTAACTCAGGAAATGTTTAAGGATGTTGTTAGGTGATGCAGAAAGAAAATTAGAGAAGTGAAAGCTTAAGACTTAACCAGGCCACTTCTGTGAGGGATAAGAAAAAGGTTTCTATAAATACATTAATGGCAAATAGAGGTACAAGGACAATCTGTATTCATTATTGGGGGAGATGGGGTTACAAAATATGAGGGAAATGCTGAGGTACCTAACCCCTTCTTTGCCTCATTTTTCAAGAATAAGACAAGTTGTCCTCAGGACAAGTGTTCTCCTGAGCTGGTGGATGTGCACAGGGAGCAGAACAGCCTCCTGGAATCCAGGAGGAAGAAGCTGGGGACCTGCTGAGCCACTCAGATGCTCACAGGTGTCTCTGGGAGCAGATGGGATCCATCCCAGAGGGATGAGGGAACTGGTGGATGAGCTCCCCAAGCTGCTCTCCATCATTTACCACCAGTGCTGGCTCAGCAGGGAGGTCCCAGAGGACTGGAGGCAGCAGTGTCAGCCCATCCCCAAGAAGGGCTGGAAGGAGGAGCTGGGGAACTCCAGGCCTGTCAACCTGCCCTGGGTGCCTGGCAAGGTTATGGAACAGATCACCTTGAGTGCCATCAGGGCACCCACAGGATGGCTGAGGGATCAGAGCCAGCCAGCGTGGATTTCAATATCTGCACTGATGATCTGCATGAGGGGACTGAGTCCAGCATCATCAAATTTGCAGATGGCACCAAGCTGGGTGTGAGTGTGGATCTGCTGGAGGGTAGGAGGGCTCTGCAGAGGGCCCTGGACAGGCTGGATCCAGGGCCCAAATCCAACAATGTGAGGTTGAACAAGTCCAAGTGCCAGGTCCTGCACTTTGGCCACAACAACCCCTGTAGTGCTACAGGCTGGGGACAGAGTGGCGGGACAGCAGCCAGGCAGAAAGGGACCTGGGGGCACAGATGGACAGCAGGCTGGACATGAGCCAGCTATGTGCCCAGGTGGGCAAGAAGGCCAATGACTCCTGGCCTGGATCAGGAATGGTGTGGCCAGCAGGAGCAGGGCAGTGATTCTTCTCCTGCACTCAGCACTGGTGAGGCCACACCTTGAGTGCTGTGTCCAGTTCTGGGCCCCCAATTTAGGAAGGCCATGGAGGGGCTGGAGCATGTCCAGAGAAGGGCAACAAAGGTGGGGAGGGGTCTGGAAAAAAAGTCCTGTGATGAGTGTCTGAGGGAACTGCGGTTGTTTATCCTGGAGAAGAGGAGGCTCAGGGAGACAAGGCAGAGTCAAGACACAGTTTGGACTTGATGATCTCCAAGGTCTTTTCCAACCTTGCTGATTCTTTGACTCTCTGGAACCACCCTTGGAGCAGTTGCAGGAGGAGCCCTGGGCCTCCTCTTCAGAAGCTCCAGCAGCCCACGTCCCTCAGCTTCTCCTGCCTCCCCCCAAAGCCCATCCTGTCAGTCCTGCACAGCCTCTGCAGCTTCTCCTCACTGCCCAGAACAGGGAGTCCCAGAGCCAGACACAGCAGCCCAGATGTGCCCCCCTGGCCTGAGGTGCCTCTGGCAAGGGAGCACCACCAGGCACTGCAGGAGCCTGCAGACAATTCCTGCAGCACTTGTAGGATGATCCTGCTGCCCAAGGGACATTCCCATGGGGCAAAGTCAGGAACTGCAATGGGGAGTGGGGCCAGAGAGGAAAGGGCAAACAGGGATGGGCTGTTTGCAGGGGAGGGAGCAGGGTTGGGCAATAGGAAGAAATCTGGATCAGGAAAGAGGAAAGAAAGCAAAGGTGAACGCAGGGAAATGCTCATGGCAGTTTGGTGGTGGCTGCCAGGCAGCCCTGGCTCTGAGCAACAGCGTCTGCAGTGGCACAGGAAACTCCCAGCTGATGGGAACAAATTTTCTGGCTGACTGCAGAGGCCAGGACAAAGCTGAGTGGTTTCCCTGGTGTCCCCCAGCCCTTGCTGGCCCCAGGGGCTGATGGCATTTGTGCTCCCTCAGGTTCATGTCCCCACACCAACAGCATGGGGGTGCTCCCTCTGCTCTGTGCAATGCAAACAGGGGCAGCTGAGCCAGTGCTGCCGTGTCTGTGCCTGCAAGGATGGGGCACCTGTGTGAGCTGGGGGAGAGGCCAGGGCTGCAGAGGGGGGATGTTGTTGGCAGCTCCATGAGGACGCTCTGGGACGCTGCCCTGGGCTGTGCAGCGCACTGGGGATGGATCAGCCCCTGCTCTGCTGCTCCTTCCCTTTTCCCCCAGGGCCCTTGCAGAGTCGCAGCCATGCTGTTTGCCCCCAGCCTGCCCACAGCCAGCCTGGGGCTGCTCACGGGGCTTTTCTGTGCTGAGCATTGGCCTGGGTGTGTTCTTGAGAGAGCCTGGGCAAGGAGCCTGGAGCCCCCAGGGCCTGGGCTGAGGCGTCAGTGCTGCCCCAGCAGTGCCCATGGCCTGTACCTGCTGCAGCCCTGGCACTGCCACCCCCAGGGCTGTGCCTGGCCCCGAGAGCACTCAGGCCCTGCAGCTCACCCTGATGTTCACGTGGCAAACAGGGAGCGTTTATTCTCAAGCCCTTCCTTCTAAAGGGCCTTTGAAAAACACAGTCTGGATTATTTCATTGCTCTGATCTCTATGCCTTGTCAGATTCCGGCCAGTGAAATGCTGCAGCCCTGGGAGAGATGTGCCTGGGCGAGGCCCCTGGCAATCAAACCAGGGCTGGTACATTCACACAGCCCGAGCCACCCTCCACTGTGACACACAGCAACAGAGTGCAAGGCACAGCTCCGGGTGCTCCTCAGGAACCTCAGCCCTGGGAGCACTGTCTGCCCCAAGCTCCAGGGGCTGCAGTGGGAGCCCGGCTGGGCTCTGCCCTGGGGCCATCCTGCAGGGACAGCTGGTAACAGGGGGCATTGCCTTGCCACAAACAGCCAAGCCAGGGCTGCAGGGCAGCTGCTCCAGCCCGGACTGCATTGTTGTGTACTGTGCTCTGGGGTTGGAGCTCCCTGCACAGGGCACTAGACTGGTGTGCCACAGGAGACTGGGAAGGTTCAGCTGCAGCCTAACTGAGGGGGGTGTGTGGGCTGGGAAGAGTGGGGAGGCTCAAGGGGATTCACAGAGCTCATCTTGCTGCAAGGATGAGGAAAAGGCAGTGGGAGCTCAGCAGCAAGGAGAGCTGAGGGCTGGAGAGCAGCTCTGAATGACACTAAAATCCCACTGGAATTCTGAGACATTTCTGCTCCTCAGCCAGTGACAGGATGAGTCCCTAAGCCTGGGGCTTCCTCTTCCTCGTGGTGAGGGGCACCAAGTGTGATGGAGACTGCAATGGGCTGAGAACTCACTGGGGGAAAAGAGGGAGCAGTTAGGAAGTAAAAGGCAGGTGTTGGGGGAGAGAACTGTTTGGAGAAGGGCTTAGCTACGGCTTGAGCAAACTGAGAAATGTCATTTGGGGTCATCCCAGATTGATTTCATTTCAGAAGTTATTGAACAAGTTTATTTTTTTAGGGTTGTCTTGTTTTCCCTTGGAGATGTACACTCTGCAAACTTGAGATGTGCTGCCAAAATGCTCAAGCAAGTCTGCGCAGCAGGTCACACCATTTCTTCTTTGGCTGATTCCGGCCCGGTGCTGAGCTCCAGCAGAGCCCTGGCAGAGCCCACAGCAGCCTCAGCACCCGCAGAGCCCGGCTGCAAGGAGAGAAAGCAGAAACCACCTGTCAGCTGAAGGCTCCTGTGCCGTTGTGCCAGTCACCTGCAGTGCCCAGGCCGTGCTGGCCGTGCTCAGAGTGGTGCCCAGAGGTGCCCATTCCTGTTGGCTTTGGCACAGAGCAGGAGGGCAGGATATGTGCCCAGCCTGCAGCCAGCCAGGGCACATGTGACGATGGTCAAAGGGGTCTTTCCATGTGGGAAGAGACAAGGATTTGACTCCATATTTCAGAAGGCTTGATTTATTTTTTTATTATATATATGTCATGGTTTGACATTGGCACAAAGCCAGTGCCCCCATGAAAATACACTCTCCCTGGTTTCTGCTGCGAGATGTGACCAGAAATAAGCAAAGCAGGCCCCCACTTAGAAATAAAGAAAAGAAAACTTTATTAACGACACTACAAGTAAAAAGAAACACACAGGGAAAATGAAAACCTTCCAAAAACATTTCCTCCTCCCCCCACCAAATTTCCAATACATCCATCCCTCAGATCACCAACTCTCGGTCCATCATGACCCTTTAGATAATCAATTCTCTGTTCATCAAGAGGAGAGGAGTCCTTCTTGTGCCATAGGCTTTCCCAGGAAACACTGTCAAAACCTCGTGTTTGGTACGCTGCCAATTTATATACAGACGCGAACAGGATGGGGCTGCTTTGATCAGCGCCTAGAGCTTTTTATGTTTTTAGCATTAGTTTCATTAGATGGTTATGACAATGGAAAGATGCGTACAGCTCGCTGACCAGGCAGCAGGCCAAAGAAACTTAATGTTACAACATAACATAAATGCGTCTCAGCCAATTACACAGAGTAAAAGCATACTGACAGTAGTTCTATCTAATCATCTTAAACACTCGTAGCTTTGGTTAAAACAATAGCAGCCAATTCTCCAACACAATGGCTCGTTTATAAGAGACAACGAATAAAGCTGTATTCATAAGCATAACCTTCTAGATATATACTAAATAAACTTGTTGCAACTTAGAAGGGACATTACACAGCCCTATTGTCTTCGCTACAGCTTATATATCTTTTTCTGCTGCTTTAGCACTTCACAGTTCTTGCTGTTTCTGCGGCCTGTCCTTTTTACAACCTTCCTAAAACTCTCTGATTTTTATGGATTCCCACACACGTGTTTCCATGTCACTCGTGGCACCACCTGGAGAACATCTGCCATCATGACCTCTTCCTTCCATGTCCAGTGCTCTCACCACTGCACATAGACCAGAGCTGCTTCTAGGCTTTTCCTTTTAAGGATGCTTTGTCCCATTCCAAAAAGAGCACAATCGCTCACTTTCGGGACACCTGTCTCCCCCAAATTTCACCCCCTGGGGCTGAGGTGTCTCATCACTAAACCCTCTTGGCTTTAAGCCATTGCCTCCCCCTGGATGCAGTCTCTGTGCCACAGGAAACATGGTTCTGTCCAGGGCTATACAAGAAAAGTCCAGCTAAGGCCACTCCATCATCTCTTCTCACCTAAGATTCTTCCCCGCTCTTCTGACATCTTTCACTTGCAGGAACTTTCATCACACTTGCCCATTTCTTCCTCTGTTTCATCTCTATCTCTCTTCTAGGAAGGTTACTGTTTTGCAAAGTTTTCATTGTCCAAAATGAGGGTTAAATCTCGGGCTCTGCCCACCCAGAACTCCCACAGAGGCCGGACACCTTCTCACTGCCGCCCCACCTCTTCTTCTCCTTCTCGGCCTTGCTGCTGGCACATGTTATCAAGTTTCAAGGTAGCACAGTCACAGGCACACGCTGGCTCTCTCTTTCATGGAGGGTGGGCTGCACGATTCCTCCTGGTTTTTCTCCAGCCTTCCATCCTCAGGGCCGCGCCTACCTCACCTGGCTGCATGGCTTCCCCTCCCCTGCCCAGCAGCTTTTTTCCCCTGTAACCCAAGAGAGCTTCCCCTGGGACTTCTCTGCTTTTAACCCCCTGTGTTCTCAGAGGCGTATCCATGTCCCCAGTGGCCACACCAGGTGCCAATATTCAAATCTCAGCACCCATTGGTTTGACCACAGCATCCCAAAAAACTCACTTCCTCTTAAACCATGACCACGATGTATGACTTAAAGCTTGTAAAAACTATATTTTAGCATTGATATATGATCCTTCTGATAAGCTGTGTTCACACCCTTGGCTTACAGAAGAGAAAGTTTAGTGGGACCAGAACTTGCGTTTCACCTTCTCTTTATCTGTTCACTTTTAGGCCACCCAAGCCTCCAGATACTAAATTAGCTCAAGTTAGAGAATGCTGCCATTTGTTGTCGCTGCAGCAGGAATCTGGATGCTCCTCATTGAGCCATGTGCCTTCAGCTGGGTGCTTCCATAGACAAGCCATGATTTCTTGTCCATGGCCATGGCTGTCAGGCATTTGAAGGCATGTGTTCTTTCAACCTGCTGTAACAGAGGGAGTCACTACACCAGAGCATCCAGCTGCTAAAAGATCAAGGAAACAAGATCCAGATGGAAGGCAACAACGACTGGTTCAGTGGACTTTTCAAACACTGGGGGATGAAAGGCTGGCTTTCATCTCTAGTTAAGGCTGTTTTGTGGGCTTTGTTTATTGTCTTCATTGTGTTGGTTATTGTATCCATTTTTGCTAAATGCCTGCAAAACTCTGTGGCAGGAGCCTTCTTTATGGAGAACAAAAAGAAGGGAGGTGTGAAGGGCCAGGGGCCTACGATTGGAACTGTAATACCTCAGGGCAAAGTGACCAAGGTAAGAGACACTGGTCTGAATGCAATGGTGACACCCATGGGCATTTGCAGGCCCATGGTGATGCAGCAGCTTTTGTTGGCATCACCCAGTTCAACTGCTGTATTTTCCTAATATGTACTCCCTCTAGAATGTTCTCCCCTCTCTAGTCCCCTATTGGTCCTGGCTTACTGCAATGCTTCCCTGCTTTCTCACCCCATTTAAAACTCTGTGTCCCCAGCCCCATTTTGTCTCCCTCCCTGCACCCTCTTCATCGCAATACACAGTGTTTGGTGTTCCACACAAACATCCCTTTAGAGCCTCATTCACCAGCAGTTTAAGCAAGCGTGCTCCCAGCTCTGGGAGTGCAGGTCCCTCACAGAGGTTGGCAGTGGGCAGGCTGCAACACAAGAACTGAGTGCACCAGGGAACCTGGCCTCTAATAAAAGGCATGAATCCCACAGCCCACCCAAACCAATGCCTTGTATGTCTCTACTTTTTCCTCCTACTCTCATCTCTCTTGTCACGTTCCCCATTTTCTCTGAGAGGGTACATGGCTTCTCTCTCTCCTGTCTCCGTGTTCAGCCACATGTGTGACCCTGCAGGAACAGCCTGACCCACAGGGAAGTGGGAGAGGACTCTTTGTCAAGAACTGTAGTGACAGGACAAGGAGGAATGGGATCAAACTGCAAGAGTTGGAAGAGATTTGATGATGGGAAGAAGTTCTTTACTCTCAGAATGCTTGTTGCTGACAGAGGGACCAGTGCAGAGAGGCTGTGGATGCCCCATCCGCAGGAACATCCAAGGCCAGAGGGACAGGGGCCACAGCAACCAGGTGTGCTGGGAGGTTGCTCAGCTTGGAACCCGATGATCTTTAGGGTCCCTTCCAAGCCAAACCATTAAAGGATTTGATCATTCTGCCATCTCCATCTCCCACTGAAGAGCGGCCCTGAATTTTCTGTGACATCACAACTCCCAGAGGGTTCCAGGTGGAACATCCAGGACCTGGAAATGAGCAGAGCAGGCACTTAACTGGCTGCCAAGGGTCAGTTTCCACTCGATCTGCGTTCTGCCCCTCAGCGCTGAGGTGTTGCTGCTGCCTGGGCTTTTCCTGCTGCCTGCTCTGGAGCACCAATCCCAGCAGGATGTGCACTGCTGTGCCAATGGAGGTACAGTGCCATCCCAGGCAGGGGGGACACCTGGCTTGGGCAGGCTGCAGCCATGTGGAATGGATGGTGTGGGACAGGAAGCCCACTGGGAAATTGCGCTGCCCCTTGCAGACTGCAGGAGACACTGAGGAGGAGATGGAAGTGGACGTGGTGCTAGAGAGGGAAGAGATGATGGAGGTAGATGAGGAAGACCCTGTTGAGGAGATGGAAGTAGAGGAGGGGGACAACATCGAAGACATGGAGGTTGATGAGGCGGATAACATCCAGGACATGGAAGTGGACGAGAAGGATGAGGAGGAGCCCATGGTCCTTGGATGAAGATGGAGCCCCACAGGTAAGACAGGCAGATGCTTCCCACGCCCTGCCCACAGACACACTGGGTCCCCTGACGCCAGGCTGGGGCTGGGCTGGATGGCCCCGCTCAGGGACACGGTGCCCACAGGGGGCCTGGATTGTGGTGGCAGAAGCACCAGCCCCGGCCTGCCCTGCACTTGTCTGGGGCCACGCCAGCCCTGCCAGCCCCGGCCCAGCCCCTGGGGCCCAGCTCCCAGCCCTGCTGGGCCCAGTGCTGGCAGCTGAGTCCAGCTCTGCTGCTTCCTTTCTTCCAGGACTGATGCAGACGATGGCACAGATCCGATGCCTTTGTAAATACGTTTCAAAGTTTGGAAGTTGCTTGTATTGCTTGTAAATACGTTCAGTACGTTAGAAGTTTTCTGTAAATATGTTTTGAAGATTCGTAGTCCATCAGATCCCATGTAAATATGTTCTGTACATTGTTGTTGTTGTTATAAGGATTGTTATAATGAAACATGTTCTGTAAATCCGAGCTTTTGCCTATCTTCAGCAAATAAATACTGTTTCTTTTTAAAACATCTCTACTTTTTGCCATTCTTTTGGGTGCAGGCAGCGTTTGCACACTTGTGGGTTCCTCTTGATCCGGGTTCGCAGGGCTGGAGGTCCCTGGGGTTGCTGGCACAGCCACCCCGGGGCTGGGGGTCCCTGTGCACAGGGGCTCCCACTGACACCACTCCTGGCACTGGGCACTGCTGCTCTTCCTGGCCTGGGGCACAGCGCTGTCCCCAAGAGCTCAGCTCTCACCAGCTCTCACACAAGGGGCTCTCACAGCACTGGCCCCTGCAGCCATGCCACCTAAGCAGGCAGCAAACCTTCAGCCACCCTTCCTGCTGCAGCCACAGGCACTCCTGGGCCCAGAGACGCCAGCAGGCCACAGCAATGCAAAATCCACCTGCACGCTCTGAAGGCCCCCACAGGCTTGACAACTGGGCCACCTGCATCTGGGCTGCTGCAGGGGCTGATCTTTAAGGCTCTCAGCCTCCAAAGGCTTCCGCCTCTGCTTCCCAGCCTGCTCTGCACTGCCCTGAGCCTGCCTTGTTCAAGAGACAAAAGCCAAGCCAGGGCATCCTCGCCATGCCTGCATTCCTGCTGCTGGCAGCGGTCACTGGCCCTGGGCCCCACTCGGGTGACAGCTGCCAGGACAGGCCTCTGCTTTCAGCACAACTGAGCTCCTCACCCAGCAATGAAGTCTCAGGAAGTAGTAGTTTTGTGGAGGTCCAGGGGCCTACCACTGGAACCGCAATACCTAAGGGCAAAGATAATGAATTAAAGTGAGACACTCCTCTAAATGCAATGATCTTGCCCAAAGGCTTTTGCAGGCCTTTGGGATTCAACAGGGTTTCTTGGTATCACGAACTTCTTTTTTTCCTTATATGTACTCCCCCAAGATGTTCTCACCTGTCTTTTCCCCTGTTGGTCCTGGGTTGCTGCATATAAGACCCTTTTATCCCCCATATAAACCCTGTGTTCCCAGCGCCATTTTGTCACTGTCGACTGAGAAACTCCTGTATTGACTAAAAATATAACTTCTTGGCTCTGAGGACCTACTTTTAGTTTTATTATCAAGGCCTCTTCTGGTTGTATTTCGGTCCTCTTCATTAAACAAAAAACTCTTGCCCTCTCTGATTCTCCTGAGAAGTTTTCTCATCTTGCCGTTTCTTTCTGCAATTTTTTTGCAGGTGCCCCTTTTTATGACAATAAAAACAGGTAGGTCCCGCATCCTTTAAAGTAGGACAAGAAATTTTTAAGTATCTTTTCTTGTGGCGGGAAAAATGCACAGGTCTTGTGTTCCTAAAATTAGATCCTGACATTCGCCGTTTGTTTTTCCCTGCAGATTTTTCTGTATTCAAAGCTGCCTGCATTCTTGAACTGCCACAACCAAAATTCTGGCATCTGTTTTCTGCTTTTTCTCATTGCTCTTTACAAATGCCCTTTGTGCTTCTCTCAGTAATACTTGAAGTCCCCTGTCCTGCCAATCTTCTAATTTTTCCAGCTTCTTCCTGATGTCACAACAAGATCTGATCACAAACTGAATTTTTACCAGAACCTGCTCTACTGCAGTATCAGTATCTATACCTGAATAGAATTGCAAGTCTCTTTTTAATCTTTTTAACCATTCTGCCGGCGACTCATATTTTTTTTTTTTTCTGATGCTCACTCAAAATTTTTCCTATATTATGTCCCTTAGGCACTGTCCTCTGAATTTCTTGATTTTCTCCCCTTCTGGATTCCCGTTCATCCCAAAACTGTATTATCATCCCCAGTGAGCTGTCCTGAGGAATGCTCCCCCCTCTGAGAACCCCCCTCATGGTTCTCAGATACCTCAAACCTCTGCAAATTTTCCTACAATCCGCAGCCCCTGGGTCAAGGAACTTACTTTTTCCCTGACCCATTTCTGGCAGCAGCAAACTAAGAAATCCCCGGTACCAGGAGAGCCTTAGTTTCCCACACTCACCTCGTGGCTTAACTTCCTCACTTACTACTCTGTCACACTGCCTTTTCAATCTACCTGTTCCACTCCTATCTCTCCCTCTGCAATCTAACTGTTCCACACTCCCTCTTTCTCAGTCTATTAGCCCCGTCCTCTCACCATCTAATCACATACTAAATTGCCTGCTACCAACCCCTCCAAGGAAATTGAACCTATTCATTCACTCTCTTTCTCAGTCTCCCTAATGAGTCAATCCCTCCTGCTCAAGGACCCTCCCACAGGTGCCTGGACCAGGGAACCCCTCCTTCCCCCTGGGTCAAACCCTCCCAGGGTCCCTACTCAGTCACTTTTCACTTCCCTCCTTTCCCGGCTGGCGTCCTCTCGGAGGGCACGAAAACGCGGTACTGGGAGGTCCCGCTCACTTCGGGGGTCTGGCACTGCCCTGCCCCCATCTCAGACACTCCACACACACTCACACATGCATACAGCTGCCCCCCCGACCCAAAACCCCGTGATACTCACAGCCTCCTTTTCTCACGAGGGTCTTCGTTCACAAAGCAGTTTTCTATGGATACTCTCTCTCCTATAAGCCGGCACTCTGATGGGAGCCTCTCTTGCGTGCTCTTAAAAACTAATTTGCTTATGCGTTATTGTAATAAAACCTCTCTTTTCCCAAGGGAGAGTGGTCTAGCCTTGGGACCACTTAAAATTCTGGTGGGGAGCTCCTTCCCAGAAACTATCGACCTCCCTGGAGTTGAGAGAGTCACGGATGTCGGCACCAAAATTGTTATGTTTGCCCAATTATCCCATCATAAAAAAAGCCAAACAATATTAAAAGTAGTAACAATTTTAATTGAATAGTTAAAATAAAAAAAAAATTGGATACAATATAATTTGATTAAAAAGAGGGATAATTTGGTTCTAATAATAGTGCATAAGCAGAAGATAACCACGGGGTACAGAGGGCAGAGTTCTGGGACCCTTGCAACATCACGTACGAGCTTGCCAAGTGAAAATCACCCCTTATATGCCATGTGTCAATACCATCTCCTCCCATTTTTGGTTCGTCATATCTCTATCTCCGTCTTCATTACCACCTTTACCACACATGCGCCACCACTCGGTTTGGTGGTCGCACAAGTCTTTGGGGGTCGTCACTGATGAAGGCCCTGTAGTCTTCTTCATTGTCCTTCAATTCACCTTTGGGTTACACATGCGCACCAAGCCAGTACAATGTAAACCAAGACTAACGTATCACTGCATCTACATATCAAGGCAATAAATCCCTTATAGTTAGCACTTTCTGTGACCCAACCAGGTTTTTACTCATTTTTAGCAACTGTATCTTCAGCTTCTTTCCTGTGGTCGTTGACAACATCTGCTGGGAAGGGGGGGGGGGGGGGTGGAGCCCCTCCTCTCCCTCTCTTCTTTGGCATTACAACTTTTATCTATTTTATTATTCTCAAATATCAATTACTGTATCAATATTGATTGCTGTTTCAAATTTTATCAGCACGAATCATACCTATTCATCATATATGTAAATTGCAGTTTAATGAACTTGACTTGAATTCAGTTTTGACTTCTGAAGAATTAAAAATCCGAATGACAATGACACAGCCTCACCTTCCCTTAGTGATATGTGAAAGGCCAGAACAAGAAGAGAGAATCTGGTGCCTGCTTAAATCAACATGTACTGAGAAATTATTGGTATTATTGAAAGAACAGTTTAAATTACAGGAGGGTCTCTTGCCTTGGTGAGCCCTCATCCGTCTGTGATACACCTCACCTCAATGTAAACTTCAGGTGGTTTGGGGTTTTCTTTTTCTTTCTCCAAAACACAAAGAGATCAAAATTCTTGGTAAAAACAGGACTTCTACTTTCAGTCAAATCTAAAGAGAAGCTCTGCAGGGCTTCTTCCTAGATACGGATAAAATACCCTGGTGATCTTATCACACCCTGTTCTCAAACTTTTGGGACCAGCTTCTACTCTGGAACACCATGACTTCCTTGTAATCTGAAAGAGGGAACAAATCAAACCTCAAGAGTTGGTCCTACCTTTAAAACCAGTGTTCCTCCCACCAGAAACTTCTTTTCCTGTTGTGATAGATGAGTCATGGGATGATTGACTCTCACAATTAATAGAAAAATATCATGTATATAAGTTAAAAAAAGTTTTATAGATTTATAGTTATGCTGCACCCCATCCTGTGGTTATCAAGGGACAGCTGGGGTTGGGACATCTGGGAGGGCTGGCGTGTCACTATGGCCACACTTGACCCCCAATCAGGATTTGAGGAAGAGATCACCACCACTGGACAGCGAAGAAGGGGTTGATGGACAAAACTTTGGGAGGGGTAAAGGGTTAAAAAGGGAAAGTCTCCATTGTGAGGGGGCTGAGCACATGGCGAGGAAAATCTTTTGCTCCTGGTGCTGTAACCTTTTTTCTTTATTCAGTCTTCTGTTGTATTTTTGATAAGGTTTAATAAACCTTCCTAAACTATGACGAGTAGCTATTTCTCACACTATGGTCTGCAACCCTCACTTTATTACAATAAAATGCTTCTTTTTATTAGGTTTATATCAATTCCATATGAGCTTTTATGAGCTTTTATGCCTTTTTATCTATATATGTTTAATACCACTATCTGCTTATTGCAACATTCCAGGAATCGCTTTTGACTCTTCTCTCCATATTCCTGCAGAAGGTCAGGTCACTGTGGGTTTTACACCAATAAAAATCCAGGCTGTTCAGATTCTAGGTGTGATGAGCAGGCACAATTTCCCTGCTGACACAGGGACTGAAGACAAACCCCTCTGTTGTCACTGAAAACAAAAGAAAGGAGGAAGTTTCTGCCCATTGGAAAGTCCCTGTTTGCCCTGAAGGACTCTGCCTCTTCTTTCTCAGCAGCAGCTCAGCAGCTGGACGCCAAGAAGGACAAGAGAGGGAGAGGTGGTTGATTTGTGTGACAATCTAACAGCCCTTGCAAACAAGAGCTGAGTTTGTCAGTAACATCTCTGCAGAGGCAAGTCCTTGCTGAGGCTGCAGAGCTGTGTCACTTGTGTTTAGTTTGCATTGAGGTAATGGCACGGTGGGTTTTCATGCTGCAGGTGTGGCCCCTGTGACAGCAGCCTGTTCATCCTTCAGGGGGTTTGCACCCACAGGGACAGTGCTGCTCCTGCCAGCACACCACAGTTTGTCCTCATGCCAAAAAGTCCGGGCAGAACTCCTTAAAGGAACATTTTCCTTTTGCTCTCAAACCAAAGATTTAGATGTAATGGTATAATAGAAACAAATCTTTTCCCCTGTTGTCTGTTGGGACAGGAGGAAAATCCTATCACATCCAGATAGCAAGGCACTGATTTCACGTCCACTCTGGAAATGACTTGCAGGAGCAAGTAAAGTAAATTCTCTGCTAGAACAGTGAAGTCCTGCCACTCTAAATCAGTGTGGTGCCTGAAGGGTTTTGTAGCAGGGTTTCACCTAAGTTGATGCTCAAGACGTTTATGAGGTCCAACACAGACCTAAGGTTTGCACAGCAGAGTTTAGGCTGACAGCTAAGGGAGCGTAAATTAAATGGTCTTTCCAACTCAGAAGGCTGATGAGAATTGTTGGTATTTGTGCTGTCCTTCCTTGTTTAAAGGATAGCAACATATTTGATGAGATTTTGGAATTGCAGCTAAAAGTCATGGCCAGATTAAGTCACCTAAGTGGTTGTTGTGCATTTCTAATTGTGGAGGTCATTATCAATGTAGCTGCTTCTAGTAATACAAAAAGCTCTTTCAAGACACTTCTTAAGAGAAACGTCTTTTTCCTTTTCACTCTTAACTGCAAAGCCCCTCCAGGATGAACAGCAAACAGGTTATCTAAATTGTCCTTTCACAATAACAGAAAACTTCCCCTTTAATCAGCCTGAATTGCATGATTCTCATCTGTATGAAGGAATTTCATTTAGTCTCTGCTGTAAAGAAGTGATTTCTATGCAACAGGGCTGATAAAGGGCAGACCCAAATTAACAAGAGGGGTATTTGTTAGTGCTGCCATTACTCATCTTTAAACAACCCACAGCACCCAGCCCAAAGCTAATATGGCTCCGTGTTAAACATTTCTGAGGGATTACACATCCTTGTGTGAAGATGGAATTAGGATTTAAAGCCAGTATTTCTGCATATAAAAGCATTGTGCAAGAACATTGCATCTTCAAAATGGAAACCAAATATCACCTGTACAGGGTAAATGCTGCAATAACATGAATACACTTCTCCCATCAGGTTCACAGGCAGCTTAACCAATTCAGTGCTTGCAGATAATCTGTTCTGGCATCTTTTGGGGCCCTGAACCAGGAAAGTCACACTGAAATACTGTGAGACCATGAAAATGTCTCCAGATCCAAACTAGTCTCCAGGTGACACAAGTGACTGCAGCAACCTCCAATAATGCAGTGGAGGCCAGGTTTGCTCTGTTCTCTTTGTCATTGTGGGTTTGTAATTCAGACTCACAGAAGGGCTTGAGTTGGAAGGGGCCTTAAGGACCATCTAGATCCAACCCCTCTGCCATGGGCAGGGACACCTTCCACTAGACCAGGTGGCTCAGAGCCCCTGAAAGCTTTGGCAAATACCCAAGGACACCTTTTCCTCTGTTTTGCAAGGTCAGATTTCCATGCTCACTTTCACAGATGGCTCCAGTCTGACACAGAGCATTGCTGGTTGGTCACTCTTATCTCCACAGCCCAGCAGAGTTCCTGTTTTGGATGGCTCTCACTGCTCCCAAGGCCCCAGGGACCAGCCACTGCCTCTCCTCCTTCTGCTTTCCCTTCCAGGATCAGAGATTTCCTGCTGCTTCCTCCACGTCTGAGACAGCTGGAGGAGATGAGGGGCTGAGGATGTGGCTTATGACAGAGAGTTGATAACACTCAGCTGAGTATTTTATTCTCCTGCCACTAAGCTGTCAGGCTGCTGCTGAAATTCCTCCTGCTTGGAAAGGGCTGGTGTGAGCAGCAGGAATTGTTGCTGGCTGGAACTATTCCAAGAGCTGGACAAAAGAAGCATTTTGTGGAAGGCCACCAGCTGCCCTTGGTCAGCAGCACAAGGTGTGAGGTCCCCTTTGAAGGCCATCCCTGCTCAAGGACAGCCTGGCCTTCTCCAGTGCCCAGAGCACCTTCCAGGCTTTTGGGCTGGCCTCGTCCCTCACCCCGGAGAAGCAGGTTGCTGTTGGAACTCTCATATCCACAGTTTCTGGCTGGATTGCCGTGTCTTACCACAGACAGCCCTGGAGACACCAGCACAGGCTCCATCTGCAATACAAGGGGACTTTGTTCCAGCTTTTCCCTTGGACCAGCGTGCAGCAAGCCCATCTGGGCCTCATTCCGGTCTGTGTGGGCTGGTAGTCAGCTTCTGCTGGGAATTTAAAGCTTTTACCCTACTTTCCACAGCAAATAGTGGAGCAAACCCAGCCGCACCAACCCCCGAATTTCACTCTAAAAACCACAATTTTCATTTTCCTCTATTCAAGCCTTGAAGAAAACAAACTTTTCTTGAGTGAGCTGGAGGTACAGTGTTCTCCAAGATCATTCTTGAGTAGGATAATATTGCAGGGGAAGACTGGCAAACCCAGAGTTTACTGGTGCTTAGGAAGCTTTGCAAAACCTTCCCACGTGCGGTGCTCTTGCACCTCCTGAGCTCCTGGAGCCCTCACTCAGCTCAGGCACAGTTTGGACAGAAGGGGATGGTTCCGTCTGTCACATGTGGGGACAGGAGGAGGGAAGACTTTGCAAACACTGCCACGAGGGCAGGGCTGTTTTCATTGATGGTGCCAAGGTAGTACATCATCTTTGATTAAATGTGAGGTGCTGAAGGGCAAAAATTCTCAGTGATGAGGAGAGTGTGTCTCCACTCACACAGCAAGGTAAGTGAAGGGGAAAGAGCAATCTGTATTTTATGGGAGGTGTTCAGTTTTTAACAAAACATTTTTGCAGAAGACGTGCCTAGGCAGGGGTGATTCAGAGCATTTTATCAGCCTCACAGAGTATCCCCACATCTCCTTTGCCACATTTTCTCTCTTTTTTTCATTGTGAATGATTTCTCCTGCCAGGGTTGCTCCTGCTTGGAGTTCTACTCTCAGTGGAGCCCCGGAGTTTTCTCAGCTGCCTCTGCAGCGAGTTCTGAGCCAACGCGGGGCTCTGCTGCCAGCCCAAATCTGCGCCTCCCCTGCCCAGCCTGAGTGCAGGTGGGGCATGTGCTGGGCATGGCCGGAGATTGGCATGGCCAAAATCCTCCAGCATTTACACCTGCTCATGGCTTTGGGTAGCACAAATGTCAGAACACCCATCATAGCTGACAAATGGCATTTCTTGCAGATTGCTACAGCCACGCTGCTGATCCACAAATACACGAGAATCAATTTCAGTTGAAAAATGTCATTTATTACAAAGTGCTACACCCACGCTGACAATACAGAACTATACAAATCTCAATTTAGGTTAAAAACAGGAATTTTTATTAGATTTATTACAACCTGTGTATGGAATAATATACAAATACCAACCTCAGTTAATTTCTGGCCAACCTCTACAAAAATTCATTATACACAAAGATCAATTAGGCGTTTAACACTTAATTTATTACATATTACTACAAGGATTAAGCCCATCCAGGAATACAAAAATATGTCCATAGATATGTAAATAGAATTACATCCATAAACAGATAAATATACCTATACAAATAGACTTATATACCTATAAAAATACCAATATTCCTATTTTAAAAGCCATATAACAAAAATCATATCAAAAGAGACACCTACACCACTGTACCCATAAGAAATAGAAATTAACACAGATATAACAATATCCATGTATACATAGATAAACTGATACACATATATGTAATTTCAAACATATATGTATATATACAAATAGCATACATTCATAACAAAATAAATATACATAAATACAAGAATATACACATGGAAATAAATCCATACAAATAGCAACTCACATACAGAAATACAGATGTAATAATCCCTGTCTATGTTCAAGTCCATCTATCTGTAAACAGCACTCCAAGCAGAGGGATCCCAGCTGCCCCATCTTCAAAGCCTCTCACTTGGTCTCCTCCTCCCGTGCAGAGCAGCTCCCCTGGACAGGGACAGCAGATGGGACATCTGGCAAGCAATGGGAACACGGAGTGAGTGTGGGGACGTTTCCCTTGGCAGTAGCTGCACTTTCATCAGGGAAGAGGAAATGTCAGAGCCTCCCCAGGGGGTCAGAAAGAGAAAGCAGCCGGGCGGGCCGGGCTGTGGTGAGCGCAGCCGCGGCGGGACTGTCCCGCAGCCCCGGCAGCCCGGCAGAGCCAGCACAGCTCCCGGGCCCTGCGGCACAGCTGCCTTGCCCAAGGACAGCCCCTGAGCCAGCCGGGGCAGCTGCGCTGAGCAGCCCCAGCACGGGCAGGGCCCGCTCCTGCCCCGCCGGGCAGCGCCCACGGCCACAGCCCATGGCAGCCTCAGCCCCACCTGCCTCCCTGGGCCTGTGGCCTCAGTCGGGCTCTCTCCAGGCTGGCAGCAGCAGGTCCCCGTTCACTTCTCTCGCTGCTGGCCTTCAGCTCCTCCCTGCTGGCTCCTCTCAGTCTCCAGCTGTCCTCACGGTCTTCATGGCTGCTGTGGCAAAAGTGGAGGCTCTGGAATTGCTTCCAAGGCCTGGCAGAGCTGCAGTCCTGGAGCCCTCTGTGCTCCTTGCTGGCCCCCTCCATCCCCTCATCCCCACCATGCTCTCGGTGAAGCCCCAGCCCCCTTCAGTTTCTTCAGCCCCTCACAGTCATCTCACGCCCCTCAGTCCCTTCTGAGCCATCCCGTCCCATGAGACCTGCCACCCTGTGCCACTTCCCTGTCACCTCAGTGCCACCATGGCGCTCGGCTGCCCCACAGTCCTCAGCCCCAGCAGCAGCTCAGGGTCACCGTCCCTTCAGCGCCACGGCCCCCTCAGCCCCCTCAGTCTCACCGTCCTTCAGCAGCTCCTCAGGGACAGTGCCTGGGGCCAGCGGCAGCTCCCACCGCTCCAGGGACAGCCGGGGCTGGAAGTGCTGCTCCGCCCGGCCCGGCCGCCAGCTCGGACCCAGCCACAGGGACAGGGGACACAGCGGGCACCGGGGGAAAAGCAAGAGGTGAAAAAGGCAGCTGAGGGGGGAAAGAGGTACAAAGGCAGCCTAGGCCTACACAAACAGCAATCCTTCCATCAATCTCTCCATCTAAACATTCCTCTTACTATATAACTATACACATTCATAAATGTAACTTCATATATATATATAAAAATTTTACTCTACACATAGAAAAATCTAACTCTGAAAATCTACAAATGTAAATATATTATAAAATATAATTATATCATATCTATACCTATATACATATCCACATTTAACTATACAGATCTATCAATATATGTCTATATAAATAGAACACTATCATCTATAAATGGAACTATAACCACTAATAAATAACCATAGAAATCTATAAACATATCTACAAGCAGAGGAGTTCTACCTGCCTGATGGTCACATGCTCTCCCCTGTCTCTTCCAGCCCTCCTGGAGATGTTGGTCAGATGGCATCTGGGAAGCAAAGGGAACGCTCAGTCAATATTGGGCCTTCTGCACCTTTCCCTTGGGCAGCAATTGTCCTTCTACCAGGGGCTCTCAAAGATGGCCTGAAAGGCAGACTCTCACTTGGCAATTTGGAGCAATGTGCCCTTAAAAGAACAGGCACCATTCCAAGGGTTCAAAAGTGTGCTTCAAAGCATTGAATTATCTCGATAAAGTCCCAGCCCCCGCAGTGCAAAGGGCACCCAGGAGAGCTTGAAACACAGACAGTCCCAGCTGCCACAAGGAAGCCCAGCCTTGTTCTTTCTCTGAGCTGACAGAGACACCTCAGTCCTCACTGAAATGGCTGAAGCTGAAGGTGCTGGGAGCGTAGTCATGAACCAGCTCCATTACCTGCCATCTACAAACTGCCCTCTGCAGTGAGCAGCAGCTGCTCCAACTTGATCATCAGCTCTGGCAGGAAGGGCTGGGAGGGACAGAGCTCCCTACGAGGTCTGCAGGCTGCACCAGCTTGGCTAAGGGATGGATGCAAAGTGCTCCCTCTCTCCTCTTAGGCCTCCCTAATCAGGGGTCATTCAAGCTTTTCCTTCTGATACTGGAGTTACCGTGATTTTTCAATTGGTTGGCCTCTGATGTTGTGCTCCTTGTTTTTCGTGTGGGTCAGGACCAATACCAGCACACTGGTACTACATTTAGTCAGTGATTTGGACTTCTACCCTGAATTTTTGCTCTTTTTTTCCTCTGCTCCTTCAAGTGTTGCTCAGCCTGGCCTCCCCTGGCACCTTGCATTAAATTTATCCACCAACTTCAGCACAAAATTGGGACACACGGCTTGGTGACACAACTCGCACAAGGTCAGGTTTATTCCCTGCTCTCTGCCCCAGCAGAGGACTCTGTGTCAGAGCCTCTGGAGAAGTGTGGAGGGCAGGGCTCAGGGAGGTTGTGCCAGTGCAGGATTTGAACTAAAGGCACCAGGAAGCACCAACCCTGCTCAGGGCAGCCATCTCACAGCTCTCTAAACCAGTGGGGGCTCTGTCCTTACCAGGCTCCTCGGGCTCCTGGGAACTGTTCCTGCAGCTCTCAGTGCCAGATGAAGCTTCCTCTGCTGCAGCTCTGTTCACAGGCTCCCCTCCTGAAGAATCAGGGGCAACACCAACATTGCCCTGAGCAGAAAAACAGAAAGAAAGGAACCCAAAGATCACTCACTATTTTGCTGGAATCATATGAGGGATACAATAACTGTCCTTCTCCACTCCCAAAGGACATGGAGCACAGAGGAGGGAACACTGCCCACACGGTTCACATGACAAGCCTTTTAAACTCAGGATTCAGGGGGCCAAGGTGAAACTGAAGCTCTTACAAAATGACCTTTGAGACAAAACAAGAACACAGAAAACCAGAAGACACCGAGTGAGGAGACATGCCCCCACGCTCTGACCCTGCCTTATCCCAGAGCTGTGAGAAATCAGCCAGCACAAAGCCAGGGGCTCTCCTTGCTGCCAGCACGGCTGCCAGCCCTGCCCAGGGCTGTGTGCTGCAAACCCACAGGCAAAGCACTCATTTCTGCGTGGCAGTCTCAGCACCCCTAGCCAAGCGCTCACACAGCCCATCACAAGGTGCTGCTTCTCCGAGCCCTGTGCTGCTGCCCCGCGTGTGTCATCCAGGCAAACACTGATGCACCCAGGCTATTTCCAGGATCACATTTGTGATCAGTGGCAAAAATCGGTAAATCATTAGGGTAGGAAAAAAAACCAACCCAAAAGACAGGAAAAGCCAGAAAACCAAGTAGTGTTTCTATTCTACTGAGAAAGCAAATGTCCACAATTAAGCAAATTACCTCTGGACACAAAGATATTCTCCCCATGACCAGTTTCAGAATATTCATCTCTTCTGCCATAGCCCATCCATCAGAACCCTAAAGATTCTAAAGATGGTTCCAAGCCTGCAATGTTTCCTTTTATTATGGAATAAAATGCTTCTCTAAGCTGCTATGTGTGACTTTACAGAAGACAAAAGTCATGCCACTTGAAAATAAGGTATTGGTAAATCAAAAAAATCCCACTCCCCCCTTGAGTCATAATCACAAATGTACTGCAGGCAATTGGTCAGCACATCAACAAAAAGAGAGACATTCTTTGGCCAACATGTGTAAGAATCTGCAAAGGACAGAGAGCTGCAGCTGCAGCCCAGCCCCAGCCACGGCTCTGGGAGCGCCCACACGCTCGGCAGGGCTCACACAGCAGCAGCAGCTGCAGCCCAGCCCTTGCTTTGCCTTGGCCTTCCCACCCAAAAGAGGCACAGTCCACATCTGCTGCAGCTGGGGCAGAGGCACCTCTGGCATGCCCCTCCCTGCAGGGGACATTTGGCCTTCAGTGCCACTTCTCCAAACACTCTTCTCCTCTTTCCCAGCAAGTAAAACCTCTTCTTCATTTCTTCTTCATCTCCTCTTTTAGAAATCTTTATTTACCAAGAATAATTCAATAACTAAATAATAATGAAATAAGTTCAATTCAAGAAGCCTTTGCTTCTCAACCGTGTAACAAGGTTCAAAAGCTCTCAGTCCAGCCCCTTTTATCCCCATCCAATGGAATTACCTGTGCAGAGGGAGATCTTTCAGACAGGGACCTCCTGATCTCCCGAATCATTTTTTCTACGGCAAGGCCCAGATCTGCTGGTGGCCATTCCTCCTCCCCAGGTGCGTTCTGTGCTGAGCTGGAGGCCGTCCATGCTGCACAAGCTGCACTGCCGGGTGGAGCGCTGGGCCCTGAAGTGTCCAGGGTGGCTGCAAGAATCCAAACACATTGGTCAGGCTCCACAACGTGGCTGTGGGACACAGAGCTCTAGTGCTGCTGTGGATCAAACATCACGGGAAGCACACAGCAAAACCAGGCAGAGAATCTTTTGGCCTCCGAGTGCCCCTTCCTAGCAGGCTTGAAAACTTCTGGCCGAGAATGACAGAGCCTTGTGGCAAAATACTTCAAACGGTCACTTTTCAGGACCTTTTGGAAAAACAAGGCTACAACTCTTTTCCTACCTCGTGCGTCGTCAGCTGGGGGCTGCTGCTCTCTGTGGAGCTGCTGGAAGCTGCAGGGCTGGATGGCGAGCACCTCCCGCTCGGCCGGAGGCAGCTGCTCCCCGCAGAGCTCCTGGAAGCGGCTGCGGGGCCCCTCCCGCCCGAGCGGCTGCGGCTCCCCGTGGAGCCCGAGCAAGTGGCAGGGCGGGATGCCGAGCACCTCCCGCTCGGCCGGCGGCGGCCGCTCCCCGTAGAGCTCCTGGAAGTGGCTCGGCCCCTCCCGCCGGGCCGGCAGCGGCCGCTCCCTGTGCAGCAGGTGGAAGCCGCAGGGCGGGCGCCGGGTGAGCAGCGGCCACTCCCCAGGGTGCTGCTGGAGGCGGCCGGGCCGGGGGCTGCGCAGCTCCCGCCCGTCCGGCAGCGCCCGCTCCCTGTGCAGCAGGAGGAAGCCGCTGGGCGGGCGCCCGGCCGGCAGCGGCGGCCGCTCCCTGGGCAGGGGCGTGAAGCGACCGCGCCCGTGCCGCCCGTCCGGCAGCGGCCGCGCCCCGGGGAGCTGCTGGGAGCAGCGGGGCGGGCGCCTGCGGCCATCCCGGCCCGCCGCCGGCCGCTGCCTGTTGGCCGCGCTCCGGCGCTTGATGCGGAGCAGGAGGTCGGGGCGGTCGCGGCGAAAGCAGGGGTTGCTGTAGTGGAGCCAGGCCCCGGCATCGCCCGGCGCGGCCGAGCCGAGCCAGCCTGGCACCTTGCGGAAGCCGTAGCGGTAGAGCTGCCGCACGAAGCTGCGGAACTGCGTGGCCCTGAAGGTGAGAGGCACCGGGGCCGGCCCATGGCCACGGCCCCTGTGGGCGCGGCCCGAGCTGAGCAGCTCCCGCTCCAAGAGGGAGCGGTTGATGAGCAGCCCCTGGGCGCGGCTGTCCCAGCGCACGGAGCGGACGCGGGGGCTGTTCACCAGGCGCCAGAGCTTGGCGGGGAAGTTGCGGGCGCTGAGCCCGGCGGGCAGCGGCAGCTCCGCCATGGCGTCCATCGCCGACTGTGGCCACAACGCCCGCAGCGCAACGGCCGCGGCTGCGCCGGCGGCGCGCGGCCTGAGGGGGGCGCTGCGCTCGGGCCCGCGGGGCTGCGGGCACAGCGCGGGCGGGGCGGCTCCGGGGCTGCCCCGGCTCGGCTTGGCTCGGCTCGGCTCGGCTCGGCTCGGCTCGGCTCTGCACAGCACGGCACGGCATGGAACAGCACAGCAGGTTATCCCCATGCTGCATGCTGTGCCTGGGTCACCATCGGGGACAGAGACGTAGGATAGGACATTGCTCTGTTTTGGCTGGGAAAAGGATGAAAAGGGGTGATTAGAAAACATTCATTTGGTCTCCTTTTCCACAGACTAGCTGGTTTTATCTCACTATGTCTGCCTGTCTTTGGCAGAGTTGGCACATTTCTCGTGATTCGGAGTCAGCTACAGCAGCAGGAATGGGAAGCACTTTTGTTAGCATTGATATCAAAGCCAAAGTGCTTCCCCATGGATGGATGTTGCTTTCTTCAAGGGATTTTTGGCCTATAGCTGTAGCAAACTCACATTGGTGTCTTCCCAAGCAGCGTTGCCTTTGTATTTCCACAGGAATCACCTCTTCTTTTTTTTCCCCCCATTTGGGGAGAGCTCCAATGCAAATGCCTCCTGCAGCCAGCTCTTGTCACTGTGGACTGACAAAGGAGATCTTGCAATGGAGAGACTCCCTAGAGCTGCTGTGGAGAGCTGAAGGGGGAAGCTTTGTGCCTTAGTCTTGAAGTCTTGTTGGGGAGCTGCTCGTGCTCTGGGGGACAGACACCAGTGGTGTTTATCCAAGTCTTGCAGATAAAGAAAGAAAGTATACGGACGCCAGGTAGAGAAACAAGGTGTATGGGAGAGAGACGGGGAAAAGGAGAGGGGTTATAGAGAAAGGAGCCCTCCAGAGGCAGAGATCAATCTTCATGGAGGTAATGATCGATGCTCAGTTTATTGCAAATCTCAGGGTACATTTATATGCTAATGCAGGGTTCAGCAACAGGAGAATACTTATAAGTGGTTACAAAGTGTTATGTGTAGGACAAAGAGCTAACATATCTTTGGTCAGGTATATAGATTGGCAAAAGTGTCAGCAGAACATTCTGCCCCATATCTTCTCTTCACATCCCTAGAACATCTTGCTTCACATTTCTTTTCCGTGGGTACATCTTGGCAAACTTTTTTATATTGTTTCCCCAAGGGCAGCATGCTACTGCTCTAAGGCACGTATGCAGGGTTGTGCAGCTTGCTTCTCTCCAGTGTCTGCTGAAAATGCTCTCTACATTCCTGAGCTTCCTGACACACCACAGAGACTTTGGGGTTGTCGTATTGGCAAACAAATTTCAGTCTGGGAACTTTTTTGAAGTTCCCAATTCTTTTTTTTATTTTTTGCTTTCTTCCAGAAATACTGTCATAATCTAATGCTTCCAGAGAATTTTTCCTACTTTTTGGGGAATTCCTTTTGCTGCCCTCCCAGATCAGGCCAATTCTAAGGGCTCCTTCCCAAAGTGAGGTGCAGCCCGTGGCCTCCACTCTCCAGCTGGAACAGAAGGAAGCACAGAGTTTGCTGATGTGGGAGAGGAGCTTCTCTTTCCTTCCTGCTTTCCCTTTGGGACAGGTTGGTGTGTGCTCATTTGATAAAGGCAGGTTTAAACTCAGAAGCAGTGGTGTTTCAAACTGCTCCCTTCTCTAGTTCTTCTGTGGGTATCCTTGGACAAAAGGCCTCTTGGTGGGAGCTCTCTGTGGCAGGTTAAGGAAGGAGGTTGATACTTCAGGTTTGTGACTGCTGAAAGCAGCTGGTTTCTGGAGGTGTCCAGAACTGGAAGTGGCTCCTTTTCTCACCTGCCTGCAGAAAAGGAAGTTGCAAAGTGGGAATTTCATTTGTGGAGATGGCCACCAGGGGTGTTTGCCAAGAGATGGGCTGGCAGAGAGGCAGGTCTCATGCCGAACTGGCTGTGTGTTTGTTTTGATGGTGGAGAGGGTCAGAGATGCAGACACAGATACCAGCTGAGGGAACAGTGTAATTTACTGTAATGCAAAAGTGCAAAAAAGAGTCAGGAAAGGATAAGCTAAGCAATGCACCTCAGCTTTATTGCAAAAGGGTGCCTCTGGTGATTATGGAAGATCCATCACCAGGTACCCCAATGGTTTCCCCTTCATCCAGAGCTGCACATCAGCTGGGGGAAGCTGTCCCAGCCCAGCCCTGCAGAGCCACGGCCGGGAACCGGGAAATCCTGCGGTGCCTCCACCTTTGGCGGCCACGAGGCTCACGAGTGCGCTGTGAGAGTAGCCCGGCTCTGACAGTGCTGGACGAGCAATGTGCCAGAGCTTCTGCTGGGGGCACAGCTGGTGTCATTCTCCTCTTGGTTTTCTCCCCGAGCCTGCCCAGGGCTCAAGGAGGAACCAAGGCCAGGTGTGGCCTTGTCCATTTTCCTCATGCAGAAAGGTGAAGACGTGTTTCACCAGTGAATGGATGCAACAATCCTTTTGATAATAACACTTGGTTAAGGAGCAGGTACATGGAACATTGGGTTGGGAAGGTGATCTAGAGGGCAGCTTTGGCTCAGGTCCTGTTGTTGAGGCTTCAGTCAGGGTCTGTAGTTCAGGCCTTAGTCCTTCAGTATTTTGTGGTGCAAATCACACCTGTGCAGAGCTGGAAACAAACAAGTCTGTCTTTAGCACATTTGAGAAAGGAACAGCATTAGCCCTGCAAGGCCAGGCTGGGGCCAAGAGCAGAAGGCCAGCACCCTGCTTTTGCCCACAGGCAGCCCTGCAGAGCAAGCAGCCCCTCCTGCCCAGGGGCTGAGGTGCCCGAAGCTGCCTCCCCGCTGTGCAGCTCTGCAGAGCCCGCGGGGCGCAGGGTCCTGGGCAGCCAGGGCAGCCCGGCTGCCTTGGAGCACAAGGAGTGGCCCAGAGAGAAGCTGCTGCCCTTTGCTTTGGAACTGTTCCTCAGAGTCTTGTCATTAATCCACAGTGTCTGATGTGTTTTCCTTTCCTCTCCCAAATTTAACACAGCTTTCTGAGAAAACTGACTGATGTAGCTGCTGCTGCTGGTGGTGGTGCTTTTGTCTGCAGGTATGGGCAGATGATTTGGACCAAGGACAGAGTCCATTGTTAACACCCCAGCTTTGCCAAGTCAAGAAAACCATTCACAACTGGGCTACCACTGCTGAGCAGTTTTCCTAGGTTTTGGAAAGCTACCACCTTAAGAAACCCAACAGATTTTCCTCCAGGAGGATACAAGCACTAGCATGATGCCAATGTTTTCCACCCGTTTTCTGTCTTTTTTAGAGTTCCTCAGTGCCAGCAGGAATGAAATTACCTGTGATATTGTGATTTGAGATCTCTTTGTTGTTCGTTGCCACATGAGTGTTCATGACAAGCTGGACACCCCACTTGTGGCTCTGTTGAGTTAAATTCATCCCAATTCCTTGCAAACAGCAGCCCCAAGATGCTGAGAAAAGCAAGCACGGTGGGTGTGCATGCACACATCCGGGGTCTGACTGCTAAGTGGGCAGAAGGTTTTGCACTGTTGTAAATCTTCATACTCCCAAGCTGGAGGAATTTATCAAATCTATATGAATTGAAAAGATATAAATCAATATGAAATAAAAAAAAATTCAAAACGTATGAAATAATTCATAATTATTTCTCATATACGCCATTTAACACCTATATACTAGTGCCGGCCAGGGGTCTCTGTACAAATCATGAACACGACGGGGCTGCTGAGGAACTGCCTCGAGCTGTTTGTTTTCCAGCATCAGTCTCATTGCATGGTTATGACAATGGGAAGATGCTAGCAGCTCACATCGCTGGCAGCAGATAAAGAACTTAATGTTATAACTTACTTTAAGTAAGTTTTTTGACCAATCACACAAAGCAGAAGCATATGGACAGTAGTTCTATCCAATCACTATAAGCACAGGTACCTTTGGGTAAAACAATGCTTGCTTATTTTGAATACAATATCTGCTTGTAAACCTTAAAAGGCAATGCACAGAGCTCCATTATTAAGCTTAGAAGTTCCTAATATCTTGCTAGAGATACTTTTTTGAAGCTTAGGGAGTCATTCTTGCCAAGCATTAATACACAGACCATTGTTCTATTTGCCCTTACTTTTCTACTTCTTATATAACTTTTCTGCTGACAAATCTTATGGCTGCTGCTTAGCTCTAATTGCAGTTCTGCTGTCTCTGAGGCCTGCCTTTTGCAGCTTTCCCAAACCCCTCTGATTTGAAGGATTCCCACAATTCCCCCTCTTGGTAGAAGTAAAAAGAAACCTTTGTAACCATGTCGTTTATTAACTACCTTGCATTTCGTAGCTTTACTAGAGTATACCTGCTTATTACTTGCTTAAAGCATCCTTTTTGCTCGCATTAAGCCTTGCTATATTCCAACACAGCAATTTTAATGCTCTGAAAGTCCAGTCAGTGCAAAGGGCATAAGTCATGTCTGACAGCAATCACAAGTCATTGTTCCAAAAAAGTCTTGTCTGTTCCAAGGTCTTAATTCAAAACATTCCTCCATGTCTATACCTTCATCCACCATCTGTGTGAGATTTCAAGAACACTCTGTGAATCCATTTCCTACCTCTCTCTCTTGTGTGATTAAAACTTCTTTGATAGTTTTGTCCATCATTTATCACACAGACCGACGTATGCAAGGTATTACTACTAGTATCATTACCAAAACACCCAATACATATAGAGACCCATTCTACAAAGTTCCTATAGCCGAGGTTCAAAGCTTCATTCTTGGAACAAATCATCTAACCATGACCCACCATCTTCTTTAATTGGAGCTGTCAAATCTTTCAGCTTTTTTATGCCTTTGTGGATGGATTCAGCATGATCTGACAGGTTCATGCAACACAATCCTTCAAATTCCTCACAACAATGCCCATGTGCCTGTAAAAGAAAATCATTTGCTGCTCTGTTCTGTAAGGTTGCATGTCTGACAGCACTAACATCAGTCATCATGTCACTAATTGCAATGGAAGTAGCACGATCTTCTTTCTAAAGCCAACACCCCAATCGGTATAATGGTTTCAATGCTCTGAACAAGTGCTAAAAGATTTGCTTGAGAACTGAAATAGATGGGGAAGCTTTTGCCAAAAAGAAACTGAACAGGAACATGGAGCTCAATCAAATTATATACTGGCACTTGTTGGTTTTGCTTGCTTGCTTTTGCATGCATATATGCATGTAGATCAACCAAAAATGAATGTTTACCTTGCTTTAGCCAAGTCAGCAGTCTCAGACACCATATGTTTGACCAATTTGAGCCCAGACAAATCCTTTGCCACCCGTTTGGTCGGTGTGCCTGTGCCAGCCAAGGAGTAACCAATACCCAATAGTGACAAATATTGGTGTGAGGCTGCCAACGAGACCAATTCCATAACCAGCTGACATCACTGGGCCCCTGATCTTCTTAAGGAACCTTGTGATCCTCAAGAATTGGGATACTTGGTTCATTGGTGATGGAATTTTGTGCTGAGTTTCAGTACCAGGGAGATCCACAGTTAAATGTTACTCCCCATCATCCTGAGGACAGATACTCCAGTTTGTGGTGCAATTGTACTACCCCAGTTCCCCCTAAGGGTGAAACTGCTGATAATGGACATCATGCTTTTGCTGAAAGAGCTCTATGATACAAACCATTTTCACAGTCCAAAAATCAACATCAAAATCAAGATTTGTGGTTTCACAGGTTGAACAGGGAACGTCTGGCATGAACCGTAGCTTCTCCATGCGGCTCAGGTCTGCGTGCTCATTTCCCTGCTGGTGGAATTGTCGGTGTGCTCTTGTGTATGAGACGGTTTCACATCCTTCGCGGGGACCCACTTAAGTCCAGCACCTGTGCAAATACAAGCATACCCTTTGCCCCAAGTGATTAGTGAAAATGGTCCTTCAGTTTGTCCTAACTCAAGGTTTCTGATCAAAACTGAAGGATTTTCTTTCAATTTTTCCTGTGTGCTGTTTGAAAAGTGCCTAAAAATTGGAGGATTAGGTCCTGCAAATGAGCTATTCAAAACATAAAGACATATAAAGCTTTGTTCCACCTCATCTGGGGTGTTGCTTGGGCCACTCCCCCTTTTGTTGATCTAGAATGGCTTTTAGAGTGTGGTGCGTCCTTTCAACAATTGCCTGACCTGTGTGGGAATAGGGAATTCCAAAATGTGGCGAACACCCCAGTCCATCAAAAATGTGACCAATTTTTGAGCTGTGTATGTGGGGCCATTTGTCAGTTTTCAGCTTGTGGGGGATCAGTTTGGCGAGCTCTGGACCCAGTGACACTGACAAGGACAAAAGCAAAAGACGAGAGGCGCTCTCTCTTCCCGGGACCAAAGTCCCACAGCTTTAATGGAGAACAGCTCCAGGAGAGAAAGGGAGTGTCCAGGAGAGGAAACGATGTCCAGGGGAGGAAAGAGATTGTCCACCTCATGGCAGGAGATTTTAAACCCTGGGGGAAGGGGGCAGTAGAAAGGAACTACAATAGTTTAACATAATAAATCACCACACTGTAGTTTTCTGCATAAATTGCTGCACATGTTGCAAACAAAATCCTAAAATCTCCCCAAACACAACCGTGCAGTCCCAAATGACCACAATGTGGGAGAAAAACCACTCAACCCCCCTGTATACCCAAGCACCAGATGCACCAGGGAGTACCAAACCCTGCAATTAGAAAGTCCACACACAAGCTCACCGGGAAAGGAATATCGCTTTATGAGGGGACAGAGTGCTCACTTTTCTCAACACAACACACACCATCCACCACATCAGCATCCACCCACATCATCTTCCTCAAACATTCACACACTGAAAACACAGCCACAATTACAACACACAGGAAAAATAGCAGCAAGAAAACAGGATTTGCTCAATTCAGCCCCAGAATTCCTTGCAGGTCCTTATTGACACAGCAAATCCTTTCTGCCAGCAGCCAGACCCAAGCCCAAACTGCACAGGCGTACGTTGTGCACAGGACATCTCTGTGTGACTTGTGAACAGCCCTTCCCCTGCATACGCCTTACGGGTTACTTTATACAGAGTTAAACGTTCCTTTCTCCACAGTGCCAGCAGTCTTGTCTGTCCCCCACGAGGAGCAGCCGAGAGCGGAGGTGCCTCCAGGAAAAGAATGTCCTGGCAGCGCCCAGAGACGTCCAGAGCCCGGATGTTCTTGCTGGAGCAGGGAAGCGTTCCTGCCACGGTCACCAAATGAGGTGTGGAATAGAACTCCCCACAGTTAAAGGTAGGAGGTGGTGTGTTTATTACAGCCAGGCACAGGAGGAGTTGTCTCCTGAAGACGTGTGAAGAAGCACTGTCTCTCTACTGATCTAAAAAAATCTTACATATTCATATAATTCCCAAAACAACTAATACATATTCATTAGGTAACCCCACCTACCCCCTTTGTATTCAAATGTATTATAACTGAGTCCAAAGTTCCTTCACATTTGCGGATTCTTTCACATCACATGGGTGAGTGGGTTTTAAAGTGGGGAATGGTCTCCTTCTGATGAAGGCCAAGACTTCTTCAATTTGATCTCTTTACTTATGATCTGTTGGCAGGCTTTCACACCCCTTGGCTATAGCTGAAGTTTCAGGGCCCAGGTGCAGGCTACGGTCCTCTTCTTTGTCACAAAGAAATCCGCATCCCATCCTGCTTCTTTAAACATAGTAAAGACAGGCAAGTGATATATTACCCTAGCCTTAACTACCTTATCTGCTAAAAATTAACTATCCTCTATTATTTCTACTCTTCTTGCTATACTCTTTCCCCCTAACTAAATCTTGCTAAAATTTTAACTCTTCCAGTTCTTTTAAATCCTGGATTCATTGGCCTCATCTCACACACCAGCCATGTGTGAGCCAATGCTGTAACTGGGAAATTCCACTCCTGAGCAGAAGATCCCAGGCCTGGTTCTGAGCTGGAAGGGTGAGAAGGATGAGATGCACAGCGTTTTGATCCAGGGGATGTCCTGAAAGTGCACTGCCTACCTGCCCCTGCTGCTGAGCACCATGCTCCACCTCCTTCTCCTGCTCAGCAAATTTTTAGGAATCCAGGGCTTGGTATGTATTATTTGCTAGTGCAACAAATAGAATGAATTTGCTTTGCAAGCCCAGTTTTGTCCTGGGTTATTTTGTGCATGGGTCTGTCTCCTCCTGAACCTGTGTCAAAGACCGGCAGGGACCTACAGGACACTCCTATTCTCTTGTCAGTAAATTCGGAGAAGTGATTTAAGTGTCAATAAGTATCAATCAGTAAATCAAATAATTTGGGGGAATGTGATGATGGTCACAAGGGTTGCAGGATGAAGAGAGAGGCGAGAATGTTGACCTCATGTTCAGAAGGCTTGATTATTTTATGATATATATTACATTATAGCTATACTAAAAGAAATAGAAGGAAAAGTCAGAAGGCCAGCTAAGCTAAGAATATAAAAGGAATGAATAACAAAGGTCTGTCTCCTGGCAGAGAGTGAGACCCAGCTCTGCCATGAGTGGTCAGTAAATCCAAACATCCACAGGAGACCAATCATGCATCCACCTGTTACATTCCACAGCAGTAGATAACCATTGTTTACACTTCGTTGCTGAAACTTCTCAGCTTCAGCAGGAAAAATCCTAACAAAAGGATTTTAATGAAAAGATGTCTGTGATAGGGGAATATTTAGCCTGTGAGTTTCAGCAAAGTATTGAATATGTCTTAGATCCATGGATACAAACTAGTAAGTGAGATTGCTGGGTGTGCACGTGTTAGGGAAGTGATTCCCCACACACCCAGTGCTGAGATCAAGGATTGCCTCTCTTCTAACCCTGAGCTGGCAGCAGGAATTGGGCCCTGCTTGGTAATGTTCATTTTGAAGACTTCTGTTGAGCAGGTAAGAATGGCCAAAATGAAATCTTTTCCAGCTGTTTCCCTTTGGTTTACCAGTTTGAGGGTTAAAATTGTGTGCTGCAGGTGTGCTGGGTGTGTGCAGAGCAGTGCAGCCCCAGAAACTCCTTGGCTTGCCCACAGGTTGTCATGCCTTGTTCCCAGGTGTGCCCAGCTGTGGCAGGAGAAGGAGCCCGCAGCGCAGTGGGCACCGTGCCCTGCCCAGCCGGGGCTCTCTGGCACAGAGCAGCAGCAGCGCCAGCACCGTTCAACCCGCTCCTGCCTTGGCTTCCCCTGGCACACAGAAGCCTCTGGAAATCAGCAGCGCCAGTGGCGTTCCCAGCTGGGAGCAGCTGCTGCTGGCAGGCAGATGGTGCCGGTTCGACTGCTGCCAAAGGGGAAGAGAGGCAGAGATGTACCCGCACCGGAGCCCTGGGCATGTCCAATAAAGGTGCAAATATGTGGGGAGATTTGTTATGAAGCATTTCAGCTGGGATGCCAACAGTGGCTTCTCTCCTGGTTCTGTGTGTTCTGGACAAGTAATGCAATGGTTGGGTCTGACAATTATGAAGCAGATGTTATGTGGATGTTCAAATGTGCAGTGATTATATTGTAATATATCCTCCCATAGTCCTCTTTCCCGTCCCCCTTGTAATAGCCTTGGTAGTCAGGGCATTCAGGGAGGGCTGGCTTGTCACCAGCAGGCAGGGTGTAACAACACCTGACCCCCAGTCAGGATGCAAGAAAGTAATATCCTCCAATGGATAGCAGAGAAAAAGTTGACTGACAAAACTTTTAGAGGAGCTAAGAGTATAAAAGGCAGAACATCGTTTTTGTAGATGAGCACATGGCTGCTAGTCACAGAGACTCCCAATGCTGCAATTTTTCCTTATTCAGTCCTTTGTTAAGGTTTACTAAACCTTTAAAATTTTAAAAGTGAGAGTCATTTCTCACATGTGCAATGCTGTGGGCCATTGTCTTGTTCTGGTTTCCTTTGCTTGTGTCCCATCTGAGTGCTCAGCTGGGGTACAGGCTGTAGGTGCTTGGGGCACTCCTGGAGTTCCTCTTGGATCCCTGAACAGGGTTTGGCCCATGAGGGGCTTTTGCGCTGCTTTGTGACACAGAAAAACTTCCCAGGCTCTTTTGTGTTTGCTGTAGGGAAGGTTGGTTATTGCTTTGCATAAACTCACACACCAACATGGAGCGTTTGCTTTGTGATGTCAGGGCATGGTTGCCACCTTGCCGTCGTGACATCAGAAGGTTGCCTTGGTGCACGGAAGGCCTGAGTGTCAGAGCAGCCCTAGGCCTTGCTCAGTTGATGAGAACTTTTCTGGTTGGGGTATTTGTAAGTGGGTAGCTGCCCACTGACAAGAGCCTTGTTTCTTCTATTTACCCAACTTTCAAAAATGACAATATTTCACCATCTGGCCACAACAGCTTTTGCTGCTTATGGCATTTCTTTTTCCGCGTATTACGTTACACACTTTGCACGTAAGTAGAGTTTTCCATTCTACTTACGTTAGGGTGTATCCTTACCTGGCTTTTGTATGTCTTCCTGCTCTTTCTTGGGGGCTGAGTTTCTGATTTTGAAAGAGCATTAGGATGCCAGTGGTTTGGTAAAGCTCCTGTCAAGAGGTTCGGCTAAAAAGGGGGTGTCTGTAGCCACAGGGGCAGCATTTGCAGGGGAACCTGCTGGGCTTCCATTCCCTCCACGGGAGAGTCTGTGGCAGCAGAGTCTGTCATTTTCTCAGTTTGCTGGGATAAGCAGGACAACTTCCAAAATGCAGCCTGGGAGGCCTTCTCAGAAGGCCTTCTAAGGACTTTGTAGTTCTCCCCAGAACTCAGGGAAAGCTTCTTTTGTTCCAAATTTTGTAATGAAAGGATTTGACTGTCTATTTTGACCCTTGACTGAGTGCTAAAAGAGTGATTCCCTTTGCAGTGAAGTGCAAACGCCAAAGCAGTGAGTGTCTGCTCCTGAGCCTGGAGCTGCTGCTGTGCTCTTTCACAATGGAACCGCCACAGCTCAGGGGGATTTGGGGCAAGCTTTTCTGGGTGACTGTTTTCAGCAACTTAATGGGAATTAGTGCATGCAACTTCTTTTTTTAAAAAAGTACCTGAAAGACAAGAGAACAATAGCTGCTTTATCTGCTGGACAGAACAGAAGCATTGAGTGTTGAAGAACAATTTGCATTTTCTTGATCATGTTTGTATTCATTTACTGGCTAAACTGGCCAAAGTGTAGGCACAACCAAGATTATTGTCCTGATCTCTTGCTGGCTGTGTGAAAGAACTATGTCATGTGGAGGGATGTTGATAAAGAAAAATACTCTCTGTTTGGGTTGACTTCTTCTCTTCTGTGGGATTCAGCAGCCCAGGCAGTTTTCTCACAGCCCTTGTTCATTTTCCGTTGCCCACTACAGGTCACCTGAAGCGTGTATTCAGAGGTGCTGATCCTGAGGTGAGTGAGAAAGGAACATTTCATGTTCCTGGTGCTTAAGAATTGTAGAGCAAGCTGTGAGCTTGGCCTGTGGCAGTAGAGTGTAGATGGCCAGCTGGGCAGGCTGAAAGAAAATCCATTTCCATGTCTGCAGCAGCAATAACAAAGGCATCGCTGGCTATTTCCTAATTTTCCATTTCAGAACTTTCAAGGAATGAAAAGCTTGTTTTGCAGAGAGAATGTTGCTTCTTGATAGTAGCCAGGGCGAAATGTCTAATTCAGAACTATTAGCAATTCTGTTGAATTGGCCCATTTAAATTTGGTGTCAGTGACTTAGAATCCCATTGTTATCAAAGTTTCTGATTTGTCCTTAGCAGAGCTGGTTGTAGAAATAGAGCTGAATAGCATAAAGTGCTGAATAGAAATAAGGTTATAAATTATAGGTAACTTTGTGTCCCTCACACTGCTGTCTGTCCACAGATCACAGAACCAACAGCAGTCTCTCCCCTGGCTCCCTCTGCTCATGGAGAGGAGGCCAAAGAGGAGGCAAATGAGGTGGATGAGCGCCAGCCTCCAGCTGTGCTCACACCACAGCCTGAACATTCTGAGCCAGTAAGTGCCAGCTGTGTGTGCTGCTGTCTTTAGTGCAGGGCAGAGCTGCAAGTTTCTGACCAGCCAGCACTTGCTGTTGCTGGCTGAGGATGCTGAGTGCTGGAGTCCTGCCAGGACCCAGTGATTGCCCCCAGCCTGTGACAGCTGGACAATGGGCTTTGGTCTGTCATGTTTAGGGACCAGCTTCCTGGCATTTTGATAGGGGCCAGCCTGAAGCATGAAGGCTCCCTGTTCCCAGAGGAGGGAGCATGTCAAAGACACTGTGCTCAGCCTTGTACACACAGGGGACACTGTGGCGTGGAGAGACCTGTCCCCCTTCACACACTGGCCAAGTAGCTGCAGGCACAAAAAAAAATGTTGATCTGACCACACAATTTCTTTCTGGTGCTTTGTCTCCACAAACTTCTTGGGTGTGTTTACTTGGGAGTATTTCAGAGACACACTGGGGATGTAGAGTTGCTGCTTGAAGTCAGGGATTTTGGTGCCTTTGTTGCCAGGTTGCTCTTTTGCCCCTTCAGGCAGAGCAGCCAGTAGCAGAGCAGATAGGTGCTCTGAGTCTGCCTGTTTCTTGGTCTTTGATAAGCTGCAAGGAGATGACTGTGTTGTCCATGAAGCTGTGGGGGGGCATTCTTGTCAGGCGTGGCAAAAGAAACAAAGGGAGTAGTTCTGAACCCTTCTTCTGAGGCAAAAACCAGACACTGCATGTGTCTGTCGATACCTTCTATTGTGTAGTATGCTTTGAAGACTGCATTTGAAAACTGCATTGGAGCCTAGAGTGCGAGAAAAGCTGCAAGTCCTTGACTGCTGTCTTGTAATGCTAAACCCAGGATGTACACCTTGCAATGATGCCTGCAGTATCTGAAGTGCAATGGGCACCTTTGTGGCTGGGGAGCTGCGTGGGCCCAAAGGACGCAGGGCTGGCGGCCGTGAGCAGCTGAAGAGGAGGCAGCGTGGGGCCAGGGGCCCAAGAAGGCCAAGGGCACGGTGGCTGTGCCAGCAGCAGTGGGGCAGCAGGAGCAGGGCAGGGAGCGTGGCCTGTGCTGGGCAGCGCTGCGGCCACAGCTGGAGTGCTGTGTGCAGCTGTGGGCCCTGGGAAGCAGAAAGTCATGGAGGGGCTGCAGCGTGGGCACAGAGGGACAGGGGAGCTGGGCAAGGGGTGCAGCACAAGGCCAGGGAGGAGGTGCTGAGGGAGCTTTAGCCTGGACAATGGGGGCTCATGAGGGACCTTCAGGCAGACTTCCATAGATTCCTGCCTTGGATCCATAGAGCCAATGCTCAGCACGAGGGCTGTTTCCCTGCCAGACATCCCTTCACTGCATCCAAGTGCTTTAGACACTGGAGTAGGTAACACTTTCATATTTTGTTTATTTGTTTGTTTGCTAGAAGGACAAGCCTTGTGCAATTTCTCCTTCTCCAGAGAGCAAGGGAGCTTTTTTCTCAATCTTTCCTGCGCTTTTACAGCACTGGCAGAAATTCTGCTAGAATTTTAATGTTGAAGGAGGCAGTTCTGGATAATGCAGTATTTTTGCACAAGAACACATAGTTTGGGGCAGGGATGTTGGTGCAGAATGAGCTGTTCTGGTGCCAGACCAGCCAGTAGGGTTTGCCCATCATTTTCAAGTTAACGGCTCCCGTGTGTTTTGGCTGCCCAGGGAATCAGTGTGTGTTGTGTTTGGGAAGTGAGTAGGAAATCAATGCCCTTGCATTCCAGCTGGTGCTCAGAGATTAGAGGAGCTGGGAGGGGCTGGGCTGCATTTCAGTCAAGAGGCAATCAAGAAAATTCTTAGAAACTATGGAAGATAACTTTTTGTTACAACTGGTAGATGAACCCACCAGGGAAGGGACTACATTAGATTTGTTATTTACAAACAGGGATGGGCTGGTGGGGGACGTGATGGTTGGAGGTCGTTTAGGGCAGAGCGATCATGAAATAATAGAGTTTTCAATACTTGGCGATGTTAGGAGGAGCACGAGTAAAACTCGTACATTGGATTTCCGGAGGGCGGACTTTGGCCTGTTTAAGAGATTAATTCAGAGTGTCCCTTGGGAAGCCGCCCTTAAAAATAAAGGAGTTCAGGAAGGGTGGGCTTACTTCAAGGCAGAGATCTTGAAGGCGCAGGAACAAACCATTCCTGTATCCCGAAAGATCAGTCAACGGGCCAAACGTCCAGCCTGGCTGGGTAAGGAGATCTTGGAAGAGCTTAGGAATAAAAAGAGGACGTATCAGAGTTGGAAAAAGGGTCAGGTCTCCAAGGATGTATTCAAGAGGGCTGCTAGAGTATGCAGGAAAAAAATTAGGGAGGCCAAAGCCCAGTTTGAACTCAGGATAGCGACCGCTGTTAAGGATAACAAAAAATGTTTTTATAAATATATTAATAGTAGGAAAAAAGGTAGGACCAGCCTTTGTTCCTTAATGGACACAGGTGGGAATTTAGTATTTACAGATGAGGAGAAGGCAGAAGTGTTCAATGCCTATTTTACCTCGGTTTTTAAAGAGAAGATGACTTGCCCTCAAGACTCCCGTCCGTCTGGACTGGTAGATGGTTTTAGGGAACAGAATGGTCCCCACATTATCCAAGAAGAGGCAGTTATAGAACTATTGAAATGTTTGGACATTCACAAATCTATGGGACCAGACGGGATCCACCCCAGGGTGATGAGAGAGCTGGCAAATGAGATTGCAAAGCCACTCTCTATCATTTACCAACAGTCGTGGATTACTGGTGAGGTTCCGGATGACTGGAAGCTGGCCAATGTGATACCCATTCACAAAAAGGGCGCAAAGGATGATCCTGGCAATTATAGACCAGTCAGTCTAACATCTATACCTGGCAAAATAATGGAACAGTTCATATTACGTGCCATCATGCAAAATTTGCAGGATGGCCAGGGTATCAGACCCAGCCAGCACGGATTTAGGAGGGGTAAATCATGTCTAACTAACCTGATCACTTTTTATGACCAGGTAACCCGGCTAGTGGATGCAGGGAAGGCTGTAGATGTTGTTTTTCTGGATTTCAGCAAGGCCTTCGACACTGTATCCCATAGCATACTCCTACACAAGCTAGCTGGCCGTGGTCTGGATAGGAATACCCTTTGCTGGGTTCAGAACTGGCTGGATGGCCGGGCCCAGAGAGTGCTGGTGAATGGTGTCACATCTAGCTGGCGACCAGTCACCAGTGGTGTCCCTCAGGGGTCTGTGTTGGGACCAGTTTTGTTCAATATTTTTATTGATGATATGGATGAGGGCTTAGAGTCTTTTATTAGTAGTTTTGCTGACGATACCAAATTGGGAATGAGTGTAGATCAATTAGAGGGGTGTAGGATTCTTCAGAGAGACTTGGAAAGGCTGGACATATGGACAGAATCAAACGGGATGAGCTTCAATAAGTCCAAGTGCCGAGTATTGCACTTCGGCCATAATAATCCCCTGTACCGATACAAGCTGGGGATGGAGTGGCTGGATAGTGCCCAGGTGGAAAGGGACCTGGGGGTGCTGGTTGACAGTCGATTGAATATGAGCCAGCAGTGTGCCCAGGTAGCCAAGAGGGCCAATGCCATCCTGGCCAGTATCAGAAATGGAGTGGCCAGCAGGAGCAGAGAGGTCATTCTTCCCCTGTACTCGGCACTGGTGAGGCCTCACTTAGAGTATTGCATCCAGTTCTGGGCCCCTCACTTCAGGAGGGACGTCGAGTTACTTGAGCGTGTCCAGAGGAGAGCAACGAAACTAATAAAGGGCTTGGAACACAAGCCATATGAAGAGCGACTGAGGGAGCTGGGGTTGTTCAGCCTGGAGAAAAGGAGACTAAGGGGTGACCTCATCACTCTCTACAACTTCCTGAAGGGTGGCTGTAGTGAGCTGGGGGTCGGCCTCTTTCTCCGGGCGACAACGGATAGAACAAGAGGACACAGTCTCAAGTTGCGTCAAGGTAGATGTAAGTTAGAAGTAAGAAGAAAATACTTCACAGAAAGAGTGGTCAGAAACTGGAATCATTTACCCAGTGAGGTGGTGGAGGCATCATCCCTTGAAGAATTTAAAAAAAGACTGGATGTGGCACTTGCTGCCATGATCTAGTTGAACAGTTAGAACATCGGCTGGACTAGATGATCTTATAGGTCTCTTCCAGTCTTGAAATTCTGTGATTCTGTGATTCTGTGATTCTGATTCCAGCCACTTTAGCACCATCAGTGTGGGCGAGTCCAAGAGAAGAACTTGCCCGAGCACAGATGCACAAAGAGAGCCGTTCCCAGTGCAATGTTCTGGGTCTGGTTGCATTCCATAGGGACCCACATGCTCCAGATTCCCCAAGAGTGTGGGTTACTGAAGCAACAGGAGAGCAAATTCAGGATGGCTGCTGATCGGGGCACTGCTACCGAGTGCTGATGTGTGTAGCGACAGAAAGGACAGGATTGATTCAGGGTGACCCCCACGTGGGGAATAATGTGCTTTGGCTCTATGATTAAGAAGGTTAAACAAATGCTTTCTTAAGCTATGTTATATTACACTAGTACTATATTAAAACTATACTAAAGAGATACTTCACTAAAAAGCTACTAAAGAAAAACTCGTGACTGTCTCCAGGCAGTCTTTTATCTAATTAACTAATCAGTCTAAACAACTATCACTAAAATCCAACTAACAAATCACTTTCAGAAAACAATCACTATAACACATTCTTCCTATACTAAAAAACAAGAACAGCCAGTAGAGATTAGAATTGTTTTCTCTTCTTCTCTAAGTTTCTCACTACCTTCCCTTAAAAAAAAACCTAGGAGAGAGAATTATATCTCTCTCCATTCAAAGAATGTAAATACCACAGTACAGTAATGAGAGATTATAAAAGTGAGATCTGTCTGTTTATCTATGTATCTATTTAAATCCTCCTGACTCTGCTCCAAAGCAGTGGAAGATGCAAAGCTCACCTAAAGGCATCCCTTCAGGAGAGACAAACAGGACACGGCAGAAGCAGAGGGAGGCCCTCACCACACCCTTGAGAAATGCCACCCCTTCCCTGTCAGCTGCCTGAGAGGCTGTTGGAGCTTCAGTCCCAGATGGCCCCTGATTGTAGGGCCAGGGTCACTTTGGAATCTGTGCCTCCCCTCGGGCAGAGAACGACCCAGGAGAGCAGCAGCACAGTGCTTTGGGAACGTGTGAGCCCAGCAGTCTGTGAGTCTTGGCCCACAAAGGGTGTATGGGAAGTTGAAATCCATCTTCTCTTGCTTTCTGTGCAGGTGCTTCTAGGGAAAGAGCAGGAGCACACTGCCTTATCTGAGATGCCATGCCAGAATCAGGGAGTGCTGTTCCCTGCCCGAGGGCAGGAAGAGCAGCTCAGGCAGCAGGTGGAAGAGCCACAGGAGAATGGCCAGGTAAGCCTGACTGGCCAGGGCACAGAGGGAAGGGCAGGGAGAGGGGCATAAACCAGAGCTCTTGGGACTGAGGAGGCCAGGAGTCCCACAGGCACTGGAAGGACAGAGCCTTGCAATCTGCAGAGATCAGCACCAGGACAGGATGGTTACAGTGGAAGCAGAGCTGGGTAGGGAAGCAGAAAGAAGGGGCTGAATAAATGTGATTTTGAGGCTAAAAGAGGGAAAAGCTGAGCTTGATGGCAGCTCTCAGTCACTTGCTCTGCTTTTGTGTGTACAGAACATCAAGGCAGAGCCACAAGCAGAGCTGCTTGAAGCTCAGAGTGCCATCATGGCAGTGAAGAGGAGGAATGAAGACATCCAAGAGGAGAAGAATCTCCCTTTGCAGAGGGGCAATCAACAAAAACAGGTGAATGAAGGAATGGCAGCCACTCTACTCATGAAAGAGAGTCCTTTCCATTGTTGTTTACAGAAAATTGACAAACAGATGCAGGCACAGCTGCAGGAAACTGAGGCTAGGACCAAGGCAAGGAAGAAGAGGCTAGACGAAAAAATTAAAATCATCCAAGAGAAAATGAATTGCCTCCTTCAGGAGCAAAAGGCTCTAGAAAAGCAAGTGAGGGAAATAGCCATCAGCACTGCAGTCACCCAAGGGTGGTTTCTGCCCTCCTTGCCTTTCCAGTGCAGAGCAGCAGGGGTGGGTGATGCCTCTGAGTGCCATCCTGATGAGGCCTCTGTCAGAGCTGCTCTCAAGGACACTTCCTGCTCTGCTGGATCTCAGCTGATGCTCTAGACAGTGGCATTACTCCTTTGGCCATTTAGCCAGCAGTCATGAACTCCTGCTGGCTTCTTCCAGGTGACCTTGTTTCTTGAGGTGTTTTTGCAGGTGAACATGGTCACTCACATAGATTTGGAATACGAGCTACAAGCTGTCTGTATCCCTTGCAGATCTGCTCCTGTCCTTTTCTTTCTTCCCAGTCGATGGCTCCTGGCTGACGGGCACAAGCTGTAGTCTCTGACTGCTTTGTTCTGTTTGACTTGAGGTGGAAGTGTCGCCATCCTACCTGGCAGCCTGCAGAGAGTTCCAGCAAATGACGGGCAACCAAGAGCCCCGAGGCTGGCATGAGGCCCAGGAACTGACCCACCCAGAGATGCTGCAGGATAAGCATGTCCCGAGGAAGGTGCAGAAAAAGAGAATTTCATGGCAGGAGGTAGAATATTAGAATGAGGAGCTGCAAATGTATCTGCAGACCTAGGAGGGGGAAAGGAGTCTTTGAGAGAAGTGGAGCGGTCGTTGCTGCAGTCATCCTTTAGAACAAGAAACTGGCTATGAACTCGAGTCAAACCAGCCTTTGCTTTTGACCATTTGGTTTCACAAGGGGACATCCAAAGCAATCCAGTTGAAGAGCTCTGCATGTGGCTGACAGCAGCTTCCTAAGAGCTTGCATTTCAAATGGCAATCTCTCTTGCATTTCAGGGCAATCTCTGTCACACCTTCCTGACATCAACTCATTTCTTGTCTCAGATCTACACCGACTCTGACACTGAAGCTGCTGCAGAAGCCGCAGTGCCGTCCCAAGGAGCCTTTGCTCTCCAGCTGAAGAAGTGGAGCCTGAGCCCTTGGTTCACCTCCCGTGCTGACCCAGCTGCTGCTCAGCAACAGGAGATGGCAGGTGACTCCCTGGAGCAGCAGAGTACATCTGGTGTCTTTCTTATCTGAGGGACAGTGTGTTGTGTGCACATGTCAGCATAGCTGTACCAAGGGTTCTGATCAGTTTAGTGTCACAGAAGTGCTGGCAGTGCTCCGAGGCAGCAAGAGAGAGCTCTGGGTGTTCCTGCTGCCTCTGAGGGCAGCTTAGACTGGCTGGAGTTTGCCTGAGCTTCCCTCTCTGCCGAAGGCAGAATCAGGGATTGTTCCTGGATCAGCAGAAGGCGGTGACTGCTTGAGTCCTAGCCACTGGCAGAAGCCCTGCTGAGATCAGTCTCTAGGAGAACACATCAAGCCCTTTGTGATTCTGCAGCACAACCCAATGAATCTGCTTCTTGCCCTTAACAGCTGCCAGTGCTGTGCTCTCAGATAAGATCTGGTAGGGTTGAGAAGAGAGCCCAGTGGATTCTGTGTCTACCATCACCTGTTGGGACAAAAAGGGCACTGATCTGTGCCTGGGTGTGGCTGATCTCAAAGCCCATCCTGTTGTGTCCTGAATGGGGGTAACAGCTTGTCTGGGGCTCAGGCTCACTCTGGCTTCTTCCCATCAGTGCCTGTCAGTGCTCATGCTTGGGCTTTGCCAGCCTTGCTGTGGTCACTGCCCTGCCCCTGAGGGCTGTGGGAATGCAGAGGCTGGAGCCTTCCTTAGCTGGGAGGGTCCCGCTGCTGCCCGGCTGCTGCAGCGCGGAGCTGCCTGAGGCTGCAGCCGCTTCTCTGGGCCGGCTTCTGCCTCGCACGGCCTGGACTCACCAGAGGGTCAGCATCTCCTCTGGGCAGCTCTCTGTGTCACAGGGATGCCTGAGGAGCTCTGCTGTCCTCTGTGCCCATGCCCGCCGTGCCGAGTTGGGAAGATGGGGACGTGTGCAGTGCCGAGAGGGCGAGTGCAATGGGAGTGACTGATCCGCGCTGTCAGGGTGAAGAGAAGCGGCGCGGTTCTTCATGCGGGGCAAGGGCGTCTTTGAGCTCAGCCTGCTCATAAAGGGCGAGGGTCCTGATGCTGAAAGCCCCGTGGGGATTGGTTCTAGCATGAGCTGCTCTGGTTTACAAACACAGAGGCATTCTTCTGGCAAACTGCTGCAAGGTGGAAAAGATGGGAACACTTGGCAATATTCCTCCTGTCCTGAACTTGGCATCTGTTCAGAGGAATTGATTCTAGATGTCCTGGTGCACTTAATCTTAGCAAGTAGGAAACCTTTTATAAATCTCACAGTGTTTATTCCCAAGAAAACAAAGGCACTGTTAGTTCCAGCTCTCCTTAATGTTTCTAGATGACCAACTTACTTGCCTTGGTAGGCATTCTCTTCTGGCCTCAGTCTCCTCTGAATGTATCTCCCTGTGCTTCCCTGTGTGCCTGCTGTCAAGAGGTCTCTCCCTTCAAAGGATGCTGGAAATCAGTCTCTGTGCCAGCCACTTGTGCTGTGGGCCTGCTGTTCTTTTCTTGTTGTTCCAGTTGCTGTTCCTGTTGTTGTTAGCCAGCTGTCCACAAAGGGAGGGCTCAGAGCTCCAGACAGTGGGGCTGCCTTTTGTATCTCCTAGAAGGTGAGATCTCTGCTTTGAAGTGAACATCTTGCATTTTGTTTCCCTCAGGGAGAATGGTGAAGATGGAAAATCCTATTCTAAAATACACTGAACTGGAAAATATTGGCAGTGGGTGAGTCCAAGCAATGTTAATTTTACAAAACTATGCATCAGATGTTTTGCTGGCGGAATAGGTATCAAGTGTGAAGTCAGACAAGCTGCAAATGTGTTCAGTCACTGGGCTTAGATTGTCAGTGCTGATCAGAATTTCTAAGTGTGCTCAGAAGGCATTGTCAAACACATCTCAATGTTTCCAGTGTCCTGCAGGTCTGCGGTATTTATAGCACAGATCTCCTGTGTGGGCTGGCTTTCACTGCAAGATCTAAATGGCTTCTCCTCTCTCTGCTTCTGTTTTGTTTCTAGGACTTTTGGAGATGTTTGTAAAGCACTTGACACTGCCACAGGAGGAGAGGTAAATGTCAACAGCCCCTGCAGACTCTGCTGCACTTGAGGGCTTTCCCCTCTGGTGTGAGCTGTGGCTGGAGCTTTGGGCAGAGCTGTGCTGAAAAGGCACAAGAAGCACAGACTGGTGCCAGCCCACAGAACACATTTGGGACTTTGTCCTCCTCAGCTGCTGGAAGGAAGGCACGGAGGGCAGCAGTTCCTTTCAGAGAAGGACGCGCTCACTCGCTCTCCATTGCTAAAACAAAGGTGGTGCCTGCAAGCACCTCACTGCTCTTTGGGGCTACAGCTTCGGAGTCCTGAATTCTCATTTCTGGCTGCCAGCAAATCCATCTGAAAGTTACTGGTAGTTCCTTAGCCACCTGCAGTGCTGCACTTGGGAACTGCACATAGGGAGAGATCTGCAAGGTGTCCCTGAAAGCCCTAAGCCCTGCCCATAGCCCAAGATGTATCCACAGATTATTAAGTTCTGAGTCCCAAACAAAGCAGCAGAGAGTGTGGTCAGAGGTTTGTGGGTGATAACTGAGACACTGCTGTTACCAAGTGGTCAAGGCAAAATGTCAGTGGCCCCACGTGTCCTGTAACTGGCTCCCAAGGGAGCAGAGAAATGGGCTGCTGGAATGTCAGTTCCTGATTACTGCAGTGCCTAATCACAAGGCAGTTTGGCACAGCTCAGCTGTGTCATTGCAAAATCACTTGCTCCACGTGCCTTGTGGTCTCATGCCACCAACGTCTCAAGTTACTGATTTTCAATGTCGTTTTAGGTGGCCATCAAGAAAATACAGCTTCAAGGACTGAGGAAGAAGGAACTAAAAGTCAACGAACTCATGGTCATGAAGGTGAATAGAAATCCCAACCTGGTCAACTGTTTAGACAGGTGAGTTGTGCTTTTGTCCCATGAATGTTTGTTTGCATGTTGCAAACATGCAAGGTAAAATCCCACTTTGGTCACTGGCAGAAAATAGAGCTGTAATTATTGGCTAATTATTATTGCTCTTTTCATCTCCAGTGGATGGGAAGAGATTGCATTTTGTCTGCATTAGTCTTCGCTGGCACATGGTATTTGAAAATTGTTCAAAAACCCGGATGAGTTGTGTCTTACTAAATCAATGATCTCTACATTCACAGCCACCACTTTGTTTTGGAGCTTGATTTTTTTCAAGTGTCTTCTAAACTAACAAGGATTTCCCTTGGATTGTTGCCACTGTTTTCCATTGCTATGCATGCCAGGAAGACTAGATACTTTTTTTCCAGAAACACCATGCATGACAGGTTTTTTTATCTGGGCTGTTACTAAACTGCACATTTTGCTTGCTGCCCATCTAAGACATCTCCTTTTTTGCAGCTGCGCCTTTCTCCTTGAGACTGCACAGATGGCAAACAATGCACAGCCAAGAGGGAATGTCTCTTCCTTTATTTTGTCTTTGTCTCAAAGGGACCTGAAAAGAAGAACCAACCTGTCTTTTCCAAACAGCAACTTAGCCATGTACATTCATCTCCATGCCCTTGTTTCCTTCTTTCAGCTACCTTGTGGGTGAGGAACTGTCCCTGGTTATGGAGTACATGGATGGAGGCACTCTGAGCAATGTCATCAGCCAGACCTACCTGTCGGAAGATGAGATGGCAGCCATCAGTCGGGAGGTCAGCAATCCCACCTGTGTTTCCAAGGGCTTCGGCAGGATTGTCTGGGAAACGGGCTCAGAGCTGCAGTGATTTCCTGTGCCGAGTTTTGTTTCTGTGTTGCTGGTATGCTATGGGCAAGTAAAAGCATCTCAAGGGAAAGGCCTGCCAGTGCCCCTGCACTCCCTGTACTCAGTGCCAGTACTCTTATCTCCTGCTGTTGTATTCTCGCTCTGTCTCTTGTATTTTTATTTGTATTTTCTGTTCTCTACCTTGCCTCTCTAAATGTTTGCCTGGAGTCTGTCTTCGCTGCATTCCTTGCCTGTAAAAGCAAAGTGCTGGTGGCAGGATTTGAAAAGACCAGCAAAGAAAAAAGACTCATTTCTCACAGTCCTCAGCTGAAAAGGATAGAAGTGCAGCCAAAATGCTCTTTGCTTCCGCAAAGTGACTGGTGTGATACTTCCAAGCCTGTGCTGAGGCCAGCAAGAAAATCTTTTCCATGCAGCCTCCCACACAAAAGTGATCCACTAAACACCAAAGGGAGGGACTTTTCCTTTCCAAACCCCTCCTTTGTCCTCTGCATGGAAAAAGCAGGTCCACTGCAGCAGGAGTCGTCCTGGCTGGTTTGCAGGGGACAGCCTACAACAGCAGGTGCTGTTGCTCTTTCAAAAGCTGATGTGCCTTTCCTCAGAAAGGTCCTGCTCTGCAAGTGTTGGAGCAGCAAGCTCTTCCTCTCAGTGGCCATGACTGTTCTGCCATTACTCCCCATTCCCCCATTCGATTCTTTGTCTCCTTTCTTGTGTGATGAAATCACATCACTCATTTTTGCCCTCCTGTTTCTGTTTTCTCGCTCAGTGCCTGCAAGGACTGGATTTTCTTCATTCAAACCATGTCATCCACCAAGATGTGAAGAGCAGCAACATCCTTCTCAGAACGGACGGTTCTGTCAAGCTGGGTCAGTATATTCTTGGTCAGGTGCAGCTTTCCAGGGATGTGGGTGTGGGGCTGCTTGGCGTGACTGCCAGCTCCCCAAAAATGGTGCTGGTGGCAGTGCAGGGACCCCTGCTGCGAGCTGAGGGCACAGTTGGAACGTGCACAGAGGTATAAGGAACCACAAGCAGTCAAGAGTGGCCTTGCTCTGTGTGTGTCCCTTCTAGACAGAGGGATCTACAATCTAAAGCTTCAGGGGAATGAAGTCCACTGCTGTAAGCAGCATTAAGAAACCTGGGTTTTTTTGGAAGTGGCCAATTCCATACTCCCTTGGCTAAAGCCCCAAGGAAATCGAGCGTGGACAGTTCTCCAGGAGATTCAACAGCACATTCTTAGCCTGAGAGTGAGGAATTCTTTTGCTTGGTTTCCTAATTGGAGCTGGCTTTCATGGTTTGTTGTTTTCTCCACAGCTGACTTTGGCCTCTTTGCTCAGCTCAGCCCTGAGCAGGGCAGATGGAGCTCCGTGGCCGGCACTGCTGGGTGGCTGGCACCTGAAGTGGTGACAGGTCAACCATGTGGCCCCAAAGTGGACATATGGTCTCTGGGAATTGTGGGCATCGAAATGGTGGAACAAGAAGTTCCTTCCTGGAATGCAACTCCTGTCTTGGTAAGGTGTAAATACTCACTGATCCCACTGTCTTTCTCACCTGTCCCGTGTTCTGTGTGCCATTGGACAAAATCCCATTGCCATCTGCTGGCACCACTTCCACCAAGGTCCCCTTCTAAAAATGCCCCTGCAACACACCAGCATCTGCTGTAGCTTTGGTTGTATCAGAAAGGGAAGTGGCGGTTCAGATACCTAACCAGTTTAGAAACCTGCCATTTTGGCCTCCAGCCATGCCTGGCATTTCTCACTTGTTTTTTGAACAATGTTGGAACTCTGTTTCTGAAGGACAAGAATTTTTCAGTGGACAGGGTAGACATGTGATAAATATCCTGAGAAATAGAGGTTAGACCTTCCCAGTTTCAATTTTATAGAAAACATAGGAAAAAAGGAAAAAGAAAAGTAAACAAAAAAGGAAAAGAGAAAAAAAACTACTACCAAAGAAATGCCCAAGCAGTTCTGCTTGCTTTTTCATTTTTTAAATGCAGCTCTTCTCTTCCATTCTGTAGCATCTTTTCCAAATCCTGTGGTTGTTGAAACTTTCAGGCTTTCAAGTCATCTGTACATTGTTCAGTCACATGTGTGGGTGGCCTGGATAAGTTTTGGATGTGTTTTTCTCCGACTGCAGTTAGAATTGTTTGCCAAACCCTTGGCTGTTTCTTGGTACTTTAACAAGTTGATGAGCTTGCAGGCAGGTGCCTGGGCTGGGATCCAGCGTGGACAGTTGACACCGGTGCTGTGTTTCTTTACCTCAGGAGCAGGGCCATCCCTGGCCTGCACTGTTATAATGACAGGGAGGGCTCCAGCTCCCCACCATGGCCAGTGGCTGAGCTCAGCTGAGAGTCAGGATAAAACCCTCGTGTGGGTTTTATGGGAAAAGGACAGAAAGCCGCATAAATTATTTGTACACAAGGGGAGTGCATTGCCATTTCTGGCTTTGAAATTCTCCTTTGGGTTGAAGAGGATAATAGCAAAGTCTCTTTGGTCACCATCTATTTCAGTGCCATGAGCACAGAGTTATCATGACAGTGGTGGGCATTTTTATGGAGACGCCAAGGCCTCTTGCCATTGTTATTTTTGTCTATTTGAGATGGATTCTGCAAGTTGAGGTTTGAATAGTTCCAAGTCGGTGTCTTATGTTTCTAAATACCATCTTGCAAAAGCAGAATGAGCTCTCTCCTTCTGACTTGTCAGCGTGTTAGAGCTTGGTTCCACATGAACCACACTGGATAATGATCAGCCAATGTCTTGCCAATCTACACTGTAATTCCTTGGCCTGAGGAGTATCAGAAAGACCTGCTGAGCTCCATGGACACTGTCAGCTGCATGGAAGTGAGCATCCTTGGCCTTGCTGAAGAAACTGGAGCTCAGCTTAGGTTAGATGCTCTTGAGCAGGAGAAAGGCTGGAATCGTCAGGTGTTTCCAGAGGCCTGCGTGCCCAGAGGGACTGAGTTCTGGGGAGCAGCTGGATGTTTCTGCACATCATGGAAGGGGATTGCCAGACAGCTCAAGCCTCACCACAGGCAAACACTCCCCAGCTCTTCTCAGGCAACATTTGCTTTGGGTTTCAAGTTGTTCCCACTTGTCTGTCTGTGAAGATGCCCCTAAAACCACAAGGCAAGCCTCTCAGAACTGGTGTTACATTTCCAGAAATGAAGAAAAGAAGCCCAAACACATGAAAGTTGCTAAGGCACTGGTTTTTAGAGAGGAACTTAACCCCCTGTGCAGTTTCTTCTCACTGGGAAACGTGCCTGAAACCTGGGCATGAGGGTGTAAAAGCCACAGAGTCTCTTCTGCTTCTTGTGCAGTGCTGCTGAAACACTCAGTGACCGTGTTTCTCTCCCAGCCCAAGCCACATTCTGCACGTCACCAAGCCAGAGCCTGGTGATGTGGAGAGCCTGCCAAAACCTCCCATTTGTTTCCTGGCACTTTCTGGGATGGGCCTACCATTCATGCATTGACTTGAGTAGCCAAATGAGTAGAGGGTGATCATAGGGATGGAACCTCTCCTTCTGATTTGACCATGAAAGGTTTTTCTTTTCCATGTAAGGAAAGCAGAAATTTTCAGACTGCTGAGAAACAGAGCTGCAGCTGGCTCCTGTGTGTCCAAGCAGGCGTTTTCATCCCAGTACATTTGTGCATGGATCATAATGTGTCTGTGTTGAAGATGAGATTCCAAAGATTTGTTTCCTTACCTGAGGAATACCTGGTGGATTTCCTTTCTTTCCCTCCAATTCCCATTCTTTTCAAGAACAAAGCAAAAAGCTTGATTAGGTTTGTTTTGTGGCAGCGGTGCTTAAGGGACCAACAAGCACTGCAGAAATACTTTCCATGTACTAACCCTTGGATACAGTAGAGTTAGTATAGCAAAGTCCTTCTTCGAAAAAGCCTCTCAAGCTGGTATGAATCCTCAGGGAAGGAAATGTGCTTGTGCTGATGTAGTTCCCACTAATTAGGTCAGTCAATGTAATCAGCTGCCAAGGCAAGATCTGTGAGATGTTGGAGAGGCTGTGGCTGCATCAGGGTTTGGGTTTTTCGGTTGGTAAAGGAAAGTCATCTCTGGGTCTCTGCCAGGGCAGAAACTGCCACTACAGAGTGGAGCTTAATCAGTGGGATCTGGGAGAGCAGTGACAGATGGGAAAGAAGCAGGTGGAGCCTGGTGTCTCCTTTTTCCCCAGCCCCAACTCCTGATAGCCACAGGAGGAAGACAAAAGCTGCAGCAGCCCAACCTATTTTCATCTTGCCTGCGTGACTTCCTGAGCTGCTGCCTGCAGAGAGACGAGGCGCGGCGCTGGTCTGCCAAGGAGCTCCTGCAGGTAAAATGTGAAGGGGCTGCAGGTGAAACAGGCTCTGAGGGATGGGCTCCTCCTCCACTCAAGCCCAAGGCAGCAGATGAGCCCCCTTCCTCCTCATCTCCACTCTTGGTGCTCTTCAAATGAAAACAGTGAGGAATCCTAGACTGGGCTGGGCTGGCAGGGCCCTGTAAATGTCCTCTGGTGCAAGTGTCCTGCAATGAGCAGGGACATCTTTAAAGACATCAAGTTTCTCAGAGCCCTTTCCCACTGGAGCCGGAATGGTTGCAGGGATGGGGCACCTACAAGCTCTTGGGGCAAGCTGTGCCAGGGTCACACCATGCTCCAAGTAAACAAGTTCTGATTAGATCCTATTTGTGTTAAAAAATATTCATCCACATCCTATTGTAACTGGCCCTGTTAAAAAAGATGTCCTCTACTTTCCTCAAAGCCACTCTGAAGTTTTGGAAAGTGGCAATAAAGTCTCCCTGGGGCCTGTTCTTCACAAAACTGAGCAACCCCACCTCTCTCTGCATTTCCTGAGTCAGAGAGGTCCTCTGGCTGTTTCTGTCACCTTCTTTTGTAATTTGGTGGGGTGTTCAGTTTTATGTAATGGCAAAAAAATTGAAGTAGAGCAATGCAGGGTACAGAGACATGAAATGGTGGTGGAGGAACCCAAGGAAGCCAGTCCCAGCTGAGCAGTCAGAGATTTGGCTGTGGGCAGGAGGGGCTGTGGGGGGCTCACTGTGAGCCTCTGAGGGGCCCTGGTTGGTGCCCCCCAGCCCACCCTCAGAGGTTTCTGCCATGCAAACAGGGACAGCTGGGAGGGACTTGTCCCAGCCCCATCTGCGGCCTGGCACGCTCAAGCAGACGGGAACTGTGCCAGGGTTACTGGCAGGTTGTGTGGCAGAGAGGGAACTGCAGGGCCCAGTGCCACTGGGCTGGCCCTGCTGGGAAGGAAGGTGCCATCCAGCACACGAGGGGCAGGGCATGGAAAGGCAGACACTGCTTTCTGTCCCTGTGGCAATCAGCACAGTGCCTGTCTTTCAAAGAGAGGGACCAATGAGAGGCTTTGGAGTTTCCTGAAAAGAAGAAACTCCAAGGACAGAAAGCACCATTTCTAGAGCACTGGCAGGGCTAAAATCTCAGCAAGATGAAGACACCTGTATAAATGGATGAGTGGGATTCTGGGCCAGGTTTGCCTGTGATGGAAAAGTCTGCACATAAAGATGGAGGTGTAGACAGTCCCATTGTTCTTCTTCCTGCATCCTTCTAGGAGCAGGAGGAATCCTGTGAAGCACTGAGTTTGGAAAGTCATTGTTCATTGTTTTTTGTTGATCTGTTTTTTTTCCCTTTGGGCAGCATCCATTTGTAAGATTTGCTGAGCCTGCGTCCAGCCTGGTGCCACTGATTGTTTCAGTGAAGAAGAGGAGGGAGACAAGAATGTGATAATCACATCAGGACCATTTATTCCTCAATCAGTTTAGAGTAGGATTGTAGGTTAGGATTAGGATTAGGATTAGGATTAGATTAAGGATAAGGATAAGGATAAGGATAAGGATAAGGATAAGGATAAGGATAAGGATAAGGATAAGGATAAGGATAAGGATAAGGATAAGGATAAGGATTAGGGTTAAGGTAAGGGTTAGGGTTAGAGTAGGATTGTCTAATAGGACTGCAGAGTAGGATTGAGAATCAATAAAGTTTCTGAAACCACAACTCACCTTGAAGATTCCCTTCCTTCTCACTCTGCGAATAAACTCGAGAATTCCTTCTGAATTGTCTGTTGTTTCTTAAAGGTGGAAAGTGAAACAGTGTCTTTGGCATGGTGTGAAAGTGGGGAAGGATGTTCTTCATTCATCCTCTCCAGACCACACTGCCTTTGGAATATGGCCCACTGGTCTGTTTTCGGCCATCTTTGGTACTTCTATTTTAGGCAGAAAGGGCAATGGCATTTAAAGGCAAAAGCACAGGAAGAATGGGGCAGCCCAAACATCTTATACAGATGCAGGCCTTCAGCTGTGACTGGAGAGCATTTGGGCTGCCTAAATGCAATAATCTCTTTGGCTGGAGGAGAGCCTTGCTCAAGTGAGAAAGCAGAAAGATCAGAGAGGGTGCTTGGGGAGGTCTCCTGTGGTGCAGAGCTGTCAGCGCCTGTGAGGCGAGAGCGGGCCCGGCCTTGCCCAGGCTGGAGCCCCGGCAGAGGCAGGCTGGAAGGAGGCCCTTGGAGCTGTAAGAGGCAGCAGCCGAGACCTGGGTGCCTCTTGCTGGGAGCGGGCGAATCCTCCGCTCTCAGAGCCCAGGTGGCAGCTGGCTGCTGCCGAGGGGAAGCGCAGCCGTGCTGGGCATAGCCCGGCCTGGGGGCCATGGCCATCTGGAATGTGCCCAGGAGCAGAGAAAGGCTAAGGGCAGCCGCGGGCCGCTGGGCTGGGTGAGGATTCCTCCTCTTCTGCTGGCTGCCCTGCAACTCCTGGCAAAGGCCAGCAGTGTGTGCAGCACTCTGGGCACCGGGGCAGGGAGCCGGGCTGCTCGGCAGGCTGGAACACAGGGCAGCTCCTTCAGGCCCGGCACTTGTGCCAGGGGAAGCGAGGCCAGCGTGAGGCAGGGACAGCTTGGCAGGGCCCATCTGCAGGAGCCAGTGCCTCACGCAGCTCTGGGAGGAAGCGCCTGCAACCCTGCAGTTCTGCACTGAGCCAAAGCAAAGGTGAGAGATGCAGAGTGTTTGGCAGAAATATTCAGGCCCACCAGGCCAGCCTGCTTTGTGCTCTGTGGCACACAGCAAGCGCTGTGCAATGCAGCTCTGAGCTGCTGGGAGAGAGGCACATCAGGGATGTGCCTGAGGCATGTGCTTGAGGAGTAAACTGATTTGGAAGGGGGCAGAAGGGTTTCAGCAGGCTATTTGCGTTTTCTTCATTAATTTCTGAAAGAAAGTCATAATGTGTTGCACACAGGTAGGGTTATTAGAAAAGAAAGGCCTTATAAAATCAGGCCTACCTATTGTTATGTTTGCCCGATTATCCCATCATAAAAAAACCCCCAAACAATATTAAAAGTAGTAGCAATTTTAATTGAATATTTAAAATATAAAAATCTAAAATTGGATAGAATAGAATTTGATTAAAATAAGGGATAATTTGTTTCTAATAATAGCGCATAAGCAACAGATAACTGCGGGGTACGGAGTGCAGGCCTCTGGGACCCTTGCCACATCACATACAAGCTTGCCAAGTGAATATTCATCCTTATATACCATGTGTCAATGCCGTCTCCTCCCATTTTCGATTCTTCACACTTCTACCTCTGCCCTCATCATCACCTTTACCATCCATATGCCACCACTTGGTTGGTGGTCACGCAAGTCTTTGGGGGTCATCTGATGAAGATTTTGTAGTCCTCCTCTGTGTCCTTTAATTAACCTTTGGGTTACACCAAGCCAATACAATGTAAGCCAAAACTAACATAATTACTACATCTGAGTATTTTGGAGAGTTTTGTCAAAGAGTGGCTTGAGGAGAGAGGACACAGCTGAATTAATTTGGTAAAGATGTCCTAACTAGGGCAGAGGCCTTTTTGCAGGCAGGTGTCTGTTGGGAATTTAGCTGACTAGACAATGGAAAAGTACAAGACCGTGGCTAATTCCAAATCTTGCACCTGCAAGATAACGTGTCCTTGGGCCTAGCTGAGTATGATAAAGAAATGGACAGTGAGACGTGAGAAGTAGAGAACGTAGGCCCAAAGGAATGAGGAAGAGCTGATGGTATAGTTTAACCAATAGATTGCTTGGCTTACAGAATATTCATAAGCTTATTATTTGCTGTATAAGTGTTTGATGCTTTCTTCAATAAACTGGACCTGTGATGAACAATCTGGTGTCCTGGCCTCCTTCCTTCAACAGAGTATCAAGGCAATAAATCCCTTATAATTAGCATTTTCCTGGGACACAACCAGAGTTCCTTCTTTGTTAATTTTTAGCAACCATTATCTCTTGCTTTCCTCCTGTTCCTGAACATCTGCGGGGGGGGGGGGGGGGGGCATGGTTCCCCTCCTCTCCCTTTTTCTTCAGCATTAATAATTTTACCTGTTTTAATATTTACAAATATTAATTACTGTATCAATATTGATTCTTGTTTCAATTGTTATCAGCACGAATCATACCTATTTACCACACTGTGGTAAATTCCCAGCTGGCCTGTTCCATCTTCTACGTGCAGCCAGCTAACTTCCCATGGGAACAGTCATGAGTGCAGTTAGCACAAGCTATTGTGCTAAGAAAACTGTTTGCATCTGTAATAAACAAGAAACCTGTCCCATGAGCATCCACGAAAGAAAAATGTAATCACCTGAGTAACAGTGAGTCTTAAAAAGAGAGAGTCTTAACATGTACACACTAATACACCTTCTAAGCAATAAATTGTGTGGCAAGGAAACTACCAGCCAGTTGAAGTTGAACACAAGTCTGTGAAAACAGTATAAAAATTAGTTATGTGAATAAAGAATTGGCTTTTCCTGCATGAAGAAACTGAGTCCCGGCTGCTTTATTGACACAGCAATGTGGCTTCACTCAGCAAGAGCACCTGCAGGGTGTATTGATGAAACACTGATGTTTGATTCTCAGAATAGGAAGGAGAGGCATTTAGTCTAACAAACAGGGCATAGTCTTTTGAATTCCTTTAGCTTTAACAGGAGTGCTGAACCATGTATTCCCCCACTGCAGTGCTTACTGTGTGCAAGTGGCTATCTTGGCCTTGAGAATAAGGAGAGTGGTCCTGCTAAGAAGGTAGCTGGAATGCATTCAAAAGGAAGAAAGTGTTTTAGGAGGCTCTTGACCACCAAAGGAGACTTTGAGGAATGGGAATATTTCCCAAATGACTGTGTCAGGAACTGGAGTCATGTCCCAGGCCCTGCCATATTTGATCCATGTTTGAGCAGGTTGACAAGACAATGAAGAAAAGTGTCTTGTTTAGCAGGTGGGACCATGACCCTTGAAAGAGAAACAATGGATTGGTCAATGGGTGAGCAGTCAAGCTTTGAAAGGAGAACAATGCACAATGCAGCCCTTGGTGGCAGGGAGTCATGCAGTCATCCTGAGCCATCATGGCCTCATCTCACACGCCAGCCATGTGTGAGCTGCTGCTCTAACTCCTGCTGTAAAATTCCACTCCTAAGCAGGAGATACAAGGCCTAGTTCTGGGCTGAAGGGTTGAGAAGGACAAGATGCACAGCGTTTTGATCCAGGGGATGTCCTGGAAGTGCACTGCCTACCTGCTCCTGCTGCGAAGCACCACGCTCCAACTCCTTCTCCTGTTCAGTGGATTTTTGGGAATCCAGAGGTCAGTATGTATTATATGCTACTGCAACTAATAGAATGAATTTGCTTTGCAAGCCCAGTTTTGTCCTGGGTTATTTTGTGCATGGGTCACCTGAACCTGTGACAATGACCAGCAGGGAGCTACAGGACACTCCTACTCTGATGTCAATAAATTCTGAGAAGTGATTGAAATATGTCAAAAAATTGGAGGTAATGTTTAGCCAGTAAGTTTCAGCAAAGTATTGAATGTGTCTTAGTTCCATGGATACAAACTACTAGGTGAGATTGCTGGGTGTGCAGGGCTTAGGGAAGTGATTCCCTGCGCACCCAGCACTGAAATCAAGTAATGCCTCCTTTCTAACCCTGAGCTGGCAGCAGGGATCAGGCCTTGCTTGGTCATTTTCATTTTGACAACTTCTGTTAGCGGCTAAGAAAGGTCCAAATGAAACCTCCTTCAGCTGTTTTCCTCTGGTTGATCTTTTTAGGCACCAAAGCTCTGTTCCACGGGTGGCCTGGGTGTGTGCAGAGCAATGCAGCCCCCAGAAAGCCCTTGGTTTCCCCACGAGTTGCCAGTTTGACTGCTTCCAAAGGGGAAGAAAGGCAGAGATGTACATTCACAGGAGGTCATGTCCAATAAAGGTGCAAATATGTGGGGAGATTTGTTAGCAATTATTTCAGCTGTTATGCCAAGCCAGTGCCTTCTCTCCTGCTTCTGTGCATTATAGGTGAGTAATGTAATAGTTGGCTCTCACAATTAAGAGACAGATATTATGTGGAGAGATATTATGTTCAAATGTAAAGTGCTGTTATTGTAATATGTCCTCCCATAGTCCTCTTTCTTATCCCCCTTGTAATAGTCTCGGTAGTCAGGGCATTTGGGGAGGGCTGGCTTATGACCAGCAGGCGGGGTGTAACAACAATTGACCTCCAATCAAGATGCAAGAAAGTAATCTCCACCACTGGACGGCAGAGAAAGAATTGACTGACAAAACATTGGGAGGGGCTAAGGGTAAAAAAAGCAGGGTATCCCTTTTGTAGATGAGCGTGTGGCTGCTAATCATGGAGACTTCCCAGTGCTGCAATCTTTCCTTTTACAGTCTTTTCTTAAGGTTTAATAAATCTTTAAAAACCTAAAGGTTGCCACCTTCTTGTAGTGACATCAGAAGGTTGCCTTGGTGCACGGAAGCCCTGAGTGTCAGAGCCCACTCCTATCTGCCTGACTGGGGTGTCCAGGGCACCTACACTGGAGCGCGGATACTTGCATGTATATACCTAGCTGCCCCTGTGGCTACAGACACCCCCGTTTTAGCTGAACGCCTTGACAGGAGCTTTACCAAACCAGTGGCATCCTAATGCTCTTTCTCTTTCAAAATCAGAAACTCAGTCACTAAGAAAGAGCAGGAAGACATACAAAAGCCAGGTAAGGATACACCCTAACCTAAGTAGAGAGGAAACATCTACTTACTTGTGAAATGTGTCATAAAATAGGCACCATAAGTAATGGCATAGGCAGCGAAAAGCAAAGGAGCAATTCACTCAATCATTTTAACACTGCCCTGCAAGTTTGCAGGCTGTGCTCACACAGTGGAAAAAGCAAGGCTCCTGTGAGTGTGCAACAGCCCACTGACAATTGCATCAATCAGAGGGAACAGAATTAGAATGATTGTGAAGTATGTGAATGAGGCTAGTTGGCCAATGATGATGAAGGGGTGTCCTACTGGCTGGCTGCCTACTCAGGTTAGGATGAGGACGTTGGCGACTAGGGTTCAGAACAGGATTTGTGATAGGGGGCGGAAGGGTATTGATTGTAGTTTTGATGTATGTAGTAGTGGGGTGAGGAATATGACGAGGATTGAGGCGGCTAGAGCTAGTAAGCCTCCTAGTTTGTTTGGGATGGATCGGAGGATGGCGTAAGCAAATAGGAAAGATCACTCGGGTTTGATGTGAGGAGGGGTGACAAGTGGGTTGGCTGGGGTGAAGTTTTCTGGGTCACCTAGGAGGTTGAGGGAGAATAGGGCTAGTGAGACGAGTAGGGAGAGCATTAGTACGAATCCTAGGATGTCTTTGATGGTGTAGTATGAGTGGAAGGGGATCTTGTCACAGTCTCTGGGAATGCCTAGCAGGTTGTTTGAGGCTGTTTCGTGGAGAAAGGTGAGATGGATGAGAGTAAGGCCTACGATGACAAAGGGAAGGAGGAAGCGGAGAGCGAAGAATTGGGTCAGTGTGGGGTTGTCGACAGAGAACCCTCCTCAGGCTCATTTGACTAGTGTTTGCCCGATGTAAGGGATGGCTGACAATAGGTTTGTGATTACAGTAGCTCCTCAGAATGATATTTGGCCTCATGGTAGGACGTATCCTACGAAGGCGGTTGCTATAAGGGTTAGGAGGAGGATGACTCCAATGTTTCAAGTTTCTTTGTTTAGGTATGAGCCGTAGTAGAGTCCTCAGCCGATGTGTGGGTAGATGCAGATGAAGAAGAAGGAGGCTCCGTTTGCGTGGAGGTTGCGGATGAGTCAGCCGAATTGTACGTCTTGGCATATGTGAGCGACAGAGGAGAAGGCTGGATTGGTATCTGCTGTGTAGGGCATAGCTAGCAGAAGACCTGTGACGATTTGAGTAATTAAGCAAACGCCTACTAGAGACCCAAAGTTTGATCATGTTGAGATGTTTGATGGCGCTGGGAGGTCGATTAGGGCTTGTTGATGATTTTGAGGATTTGGTGGTTTTTACGAAGGTTGAGGGCCATTGGTTATTTCTGTATGTGGCTACGAGGATATTGAGAATGGATAAGGTGAATGATCCTAAGTAAGCTTTGATTAGGCCTCAGTGGAGGGTGGTGGCAGTTTTGGTTGCTGTAAGTTGTAGGCTGGCTAGCCCCTCTGGACCTACTGTTTTGTATCAGGAGAGGTCAATTAGGTGGGATGCGATGTTCTGTCCTCCTTTGAGGAAGTTGGTTATACTTAGGCGGTGGGATAGGGGGTTAAAGTATCCTAGGGATGTTGAGAAGTTTGAGAAGGGGGCTTGTTTGGTCAGGATGAGAAAGCTTTAGCTTGGACAACAGGAGCAGGAGCCTCATGAGGGGCCTTCAGCATCTCCTCAGTGCATCCAAATATTTGAGCCACTTTTGGAAATGACTTTTCCCCCTTTTTTTTTTCTTTTTTTCTTTTTTTTTTTTTTTTGTTTTTTTTTTTTTTTTTTTTTTTTGTTTGTTTGCTTGGAGGAAGAGGCTGTTCATTTTCTTCTTCTCCCAGCTGAAGTTCTTTTCATCATTATTTTCTGCCCTTTTATAGCACTGGGACTGGGTCTGCTAGAATTTTAATTTCCAAGGTATCACTTCTGGAGAATGCAGTAGTTTTGCATGAGAACACATCATTCTGTGCAGGGACCTTGGTGCAGAAGGAACTGTTGTGGTTCCAGGCCAGCCAGTATGGCCTTACAGATCACTTTGAGCTTAGTAGTGCTCATGCCTTTTTGCAGCCCAGGGAATCAGTGTTTGGGAATTCAGCAGGAGGTCAATGCCCTTGCATTCCAGCTGCTCCTCAGAGGTCACAGGAGCTGGAAGGGGCTGGGCTGCATTTCTGATTCCAGCCAGTTTAGCTCTACCAGTGTGGTCAAGTCCAAGAGAAGAACTTGCCCGAGCACAGATGCACAAAGAGTGCCGTTCCCAGTGCAATGCTCTGGGTCTGATCCCTTTCTGTAAGGACCTACATGCTCCACATTCCCCAAGAGTGTGCTTTTTTGAAGCAACAGGAGAGCAATCTCAGGATTGTAGTTGAGCAGGGCACTGGCTACCAAGTTCTGATATCTGTAGCAACAGAGAGGACAGTAAAGAGAGATTTCAGTAACGAAATCTATCTATCTATCTATCTACCTATCTATCTATCTATCTATCTATCTATCTATCTATCTATCTATCTATCTATGTAACATTTACATAATTGAATCTTCCTGGCTCTGGTCCAAGGCAGTTGGAGGTGCAAAGGTCACCTAAAGCATCCCTTTCTGGAGAGGATTAGAGACATGTTCCCTCAACCAATTCTGAGCAGGCGGAGATGTTTTCCCCTCCAGATATGATGGTTTTTCCCTTCAGAGTTGTTTCCCTCCTCTGGCCTCTTGTGCCCTGAAGTCTCCAGTTAATTCTTTAAATTTCTGCCTGTCCGAGAGAGGTGCAACAATTCCATGTTTAGGTGGTGTTTGGTGACTCTGGTCACATATGCATTACATGACACATGGTTTCCTTCGCTGGCATCCCCAGGGCTGTGTAAGTGCATTCATTCATGGGGCCTTAGGAGAGTCTTCTCTTTCCCCCAGCAGCAGCAGCAGCAGCAGCAGGGAGCGGTGGCAGGGTCAGGACGAGGAGGAGGTGGCTGCCCTGGCCCTTTGCTCCCGGGCCCCAGGCCAGGAGGGCTCTGGCTGCAGCAGGGCACTCTTCGGGCAGCCCCTGGCAGCCTCTGCACGGAGCACGGTGCGCTGCCCCGTCCTGCTTGTGCCACTTTTCTTCAGCAATACCCTAGCTTCTCTTCACAAGGAATAAACTCCAGCAATCTAAAAAGAGATCATTCAAGTACAGTTCTATCTGCCTTTGTATTGTATTTCAGGGCATGTATTTTTTTTTTGTCTAGAATTTCATTATTTTTATGAAAACATGCATTCATATCTGCACATTTTTGTAGTTTTTATTATTCATATACCAAAACACACCTTTTTAAATTCTTAATTTATTGCAGTTTGTAATTTTGAGGTAATATATTTTAAAATGTCACAAAACAACACCCTTTGGGTAGTTTTTCTCACTTTAAAAAAAAAAACCCATACGCCATTTTAGTCTCTGTCTCTCCAAGTTGGTTCATACCAGCCTATTTCAAATCAGGGCTACAATACTTTTATAGGATTGAGAGAGGTCCAATGAAATGCACACCAGTGATTCCTCTTGTGCAATGTCATGGCCCTGCCATAAAGCCTCATTTCACTTTTTTTTTTTTCTCTCGTTAGCTCAAATGCAAATGCACGTTTAGTTGCGAACTTACACAAGATGAGCAAAATCAAAATGATGTGAGAGGCCTTTGGGAGCTCCTTGCTGATCTTTCTGCTTCTTCAGCTGAGCAAGGCTCTGATCCAGGCAAAGAGATTGCACTTAGTGCTACACAACCATTTGCTGGAACTCTGCTGATTTCTAGGAACAGCTGGAGGCCTCTATCTCCCCAGGATGTTTTGGCTGAGCCAAGCTTTGCTGGGTTTTGGCTGCAAATACCATTGCCCTTTCTTTCTTATATCCACAAGTACCATGGCTGGGCAAAAACTGCCACGAGGGGCATCTTCCAAAGGCACTTTGGTCTGGAGTTTGTGAATGAACGAGAGCTTCCTCCACTTCCAAACCACATGAAAAAAATAATGAAAGAGAACTTCCAATCCTTAACGAACAACTGACAATTCAGAAGTGGATCTAGAGCATGGGAATGAAAAGGAAGGCAATCTTCCAATGGAGTTGTGCTTTCAGGAGTTTTTCTTCTGACTCCCACTCACAGCTGGCACTGGAAAAAGTCACATCTCTGCAAGCGGCAGTGTCTTCTGTCTGACATCAGTTGTTTTGCTGCAACAATCAGAACAGGCATCGGGCTGGAGAGAGGCTCAGCTGATGCTAGGAACAGGAGCTGCCCCAAGGAGAAAAAAGAAATGAACTTTTACCTCCCAAACCCATCTCCCCAGAGGCTCAAGCAGGATTTCTCTGGTTCCCAGAAATACAAAGAAATAGGGCGGAGAAGACCCTCTGCAGCTATGTGTTCATGCACAAGACTTTGCTGATGCCATTTGGGTTTGGCCATTTTTTCTTTTCTATCTTTTCTGTATTCCTTGCACATAAATTTAGAGCTCTGTAGGCTACTCGATTTGTGACTACTTTTCCCAGTCCTTTTCCATGGCCTTTGCCTAAGCAGAAAGACAAACTTCCAGAGCTCCAAGTGGCAAGGGGTAGAAGGCCCCAGTGTTATCCTGGTTCTTTCTGGGACAGACCCCTCCAGGGAGCTGGTGGACTCACCATCCCTGCAAGCCTTTAAAACACGACTGGATGTGGCACTCGGTCCCGTGCTTCAGTTGAGATGTTAGGGCATGGGTTGGACTCGATGATCTTGAGAGTGTCTGTCTTCCAAGCCAGTGATTCTGTGATTCTGTGCCTGAGGCAGCTTTTCCTGCAGCCCTGGAAAGGGCTGTGGGGGCCCTTGGCCAAGGACGGGGATCAGGGCTCATGACAAAGAAGCAAAGGGCTCAAGGCAAAGGCTGATAGGGCAGAACTGCCCCAGCGCAGCCCAGAGTGAGCCTCATGTCCTCCTCCTCACCCTGCACCCTCTGCGCTGCCATTTGCGGCGCTGGCGGCTCCTCTCGCTGTGGGGCTCCAGGGCATGCTTGGGCCGGGCCCCTCGTCTTCAGGAAGCGCTGGAGCCTCGGAGGCGAGCGGCTGCTGCTGTGGCCGGCAGGGGAGAGCTGTGGCTGCGGCCCTGGGCACGGCGAGCTGCCGCTATGGCCGGCTCCTGCCGCGGCTCCTGCCTCTGCTGCGGCCTCTGCTCCTGCCCTGTGCGCACAGACACGGCCGAGGGCTGCCCGGCAGCTCCCTGCCGCTGCTCAGCGGGCCCGGCCGGGCTGCTGCTCTCTGCGGCCTCTGCCCACCGCTGCCAGCCCCACCGCGCTCCCGCCTGCCTCTGCCGCAGCCAGGCCCACACGGGAGGCAGCACGTTTCGGCCGGCTCGGAAAAGCCCTGCCCGCAAACCGCCTGCCACAGCCTCGGCCTCAGGGCACAGGCTGCCGGCGTCCTTGCAGCTGAGAGCTGGCCCGGGCCGCCTGCCGGCCTCGGCCACAGCTCCCGCCTGTTTCTCCATGGCCGCGGCTGCTCGGCATAGTGGGCTGAGCACAGCCAGCGCCAGCAGCAGCTCCTCACGGGCCCAGGCTCCAGGTGCTCCGAGCCCACCTGTGGTAAATAGGTATGATTCATGCTGATAAAAATTGAAACAGTAATCAATATTGGTACAGTAACTAATATCTGGAAATAATAAAATAAGTTAAAAATAGTAATGCCAAAGAGGAGAGGGAGAGGAGGGGCTCCACCCCACCCCCCCCCCCCTTCCCAGCAGATGTTCATCAAGCACCACAGGAAAGAAGCTGAAGATACAGTTGCTAAAAATGACCAAGAACCTGGTTCGGTCCCAAAAAATGCTAATTATAAGGGATTTATTGCCTTGATATGTAGATGCAGTGATACATTAGTTTTGGCTTACATTATACTGGCTTGGTGCACATGTGTAACCCAAAGGTGAATTGAAGGACAACGAAGAAGACTACAGGGCCTTCATCAGTGACGACCAGCAAAGACTTGTGCGACCACCAAACCGAGTGATGGCGCATGCGTGGTAAAGGTGGTGAGGAGGGCAGAGACAGAAAATTGACGAACCGAAAATAGGAGGAGATGGTATTGACATATGGCATATAAGGGGTGATTTTCACTTGGCAAGCTTGTACGTGAAGTGGCAAGGGTCATTGAACTCTGCCCTCCGTACCACGCAATATCTTTTGCTTATGCGCTATTATTGGAACCAAACTATCCCTTATTTATATATTTTCTAAACTATTCAATTGAAATTGCTGCTACCTTAAATATTGTTTGGTTTTTTTATGATGGGGTAATTGGGCAAAACATAACACACCCAACCCCGAATCCCAGCCCTGAGGGGCTTGGCGTTCCAATGCATCCCCTGGGGACAGCAGAGTCGGCCGCTGAGCTCAGCCCATGGTGACACCACCAAGGGACCAATGGAAAATTCACCAAATCCTCATCAGAGACAAGAGAAAACTCCCATGGTGCCTGACAGCCTGAGGCAACTGCCAATTCCAGATCATTCCATCCATGCAGGAAAAGAGGCTTTTACATTAAAGCAAAAAAGAGTAAAGAGTTATAGAAAAGGAGGGCAGAACAAACAACAAAGTTATTTGGACTCATGCTTCTTATGTCTGTTAAAAAGGCCAAGAAAATGCACTCCCTGCTCTTCTGACACAGCTCTCTCTGTTCATGATGTGGGACAGTGAGTCCTGATGAGGTGCAGGAGCTGATGCAAGGGACAGGGACGAGGATGCAGCAGGCACAGTGCCAAGCTGACAGAGGGATGATCTCCGGCAGTGGCGCTGAAGGAGAAGAGTTTGCAGGCAGCACAGAAAATGTCTCTTTGTTTCACCTCTTCTTTCAGTGCTGCTAAGAATGTAGCCTGGAGCAAGCTGGGAAGACCAGAGCCTGGAGCCCTTTCCAGGCAGGGCTGCATCAGACACAAACCAGCGGGGGACTGAGGAGTCCCTGGGGTGGCAGTGAGCAACCTCGGGCTCTGCTCACTGCTACTGGCATTTTCTATTCAACCATCTCCAAGGACTTCTGTTGTGCTCTGTATTTCTAAGGGTTTTCCCCCTTGTTTGTTTTTGGTTGTCTCCTGCACCTTTTCTTCTCCAAATTTTCCTACCCTGTCAGCAGCAGCCCCTGTCCAGAACTGGCTCTAAAATATCAGCAAAGCAGCTAGGAACAACAATGGGTAGAATCCTGTGGCTCAGGAATTCGTATGCCAGAGCCCTGCCTGTGCCTGTGCCTTATGTCAGGACCTCCTTCTCTGTGCAAAACTAGGGATTAGTGGAGTTTTTTTGCCAAAGAGCTCCTGAGAAGCAAACGTTGTGCTAGGTTTCTCAGGAGTGTATCTGTTAAGTTCATTGCTGGCAAACAGAAAGTAAGGCCAGGGTAGCAGAGCAGCTGGGAGCTGGTCACTCCCTGCAAAGGGCTGCTGTAGGATGTGAGAACACATTCCAGGAGGGGCGAGCAGGGTCAATGTGCTCAAGGTGCTGCAGGTGAGGTTTGGGTTCACTTAGAGAGTAGTCAGGGCTGGTTAGCACTGCAAGATCCAGCTGCAGTCCCCATCCATGTCCCTTTCAGTGCTGGCTTTAGTGTGTCTGCAGCCTGGATCCAGAGCGCCCTGGGGGGCTCCTGAGGCTGCCTTTGCACTCAGGGTGAGGATGCCCAGGAGCCCCTGAGGCCGGCAGTGGGGACCAGGGCTGGGGCTTGTGGCCTGGCAGGTGTGGCTCTGGGGGCTGTGACATGCCAGGGCATGGGTCACTGTCACTGCCCTCCGCAGCCCTGGCTAGCTCTGTGATGCTCCAGGGACAATGGCAAGAGCGGGGAACTGGCTAGGTTGGGGTTTTGCCTGAGCCAGAACCTCTAGGCCAAATGCCGAGCAGTAGAGACCCCTGGAGGGCTGAGTGAAGGAAGCAGAGGAGGCTCTTCTGCGGTGTAAAGGGCAGCAAATTCATCAGGAGAGGCGGGGGGAAGGTTCACAGGAGAGAATTCCCAAACAGAACAGATGTTGAAAGAACCCCCACCACCCCTGTGCATGCATTTTTAAAATCTTTCACAACAGGGGGTGGACACCATATAGAACCAATAAGTGACACTTGGGGTGTGATTTTGACGGCTACAACAAATCAGAACAAGGGGAAAAGAGAGCGTTGGGATAGGGATTGGATCTTGGGGTGAGGGACAGGGAACTTTCTGGAACAAAGGGTAGGGTTTGGGCTGAGGGATGGGGCAAAGGGGCCAGGTTGTCTTGACAGACAGGGAAAAATCTGGTGAGGAGGGAGGGGATTCCTTGAGGGACACTTGGGTAGGAGAGCACAATGTAGGGGAGAGACTAACTGTAATAACTCGGGGAACACTTGAACATACCACTATATAACAGAACATTTGACTCAATAAACTAACTCACTGCAACACAGAAATTCAGGCTTTCAGCAGCTGAGAGGTGGCAGTGTTAGAACCCGCAGCAGCTGGTGAAAGCCATCTCTGTCCTTCAGGTTCTTGCTGTGTGGGAAGGTGCTGCGAGTTGTGGTGGCTGCACTCCCCCTTTGCTGGGAGGATGATCTGTACCAGGGCAGAGCAGAAAGCTGCCATGGTGAGCAGAACATGCTCAGAGCATTGCAGTTCAGAGAATGGCACTGCCCCTGAAGGGCAAAAAGCTTGAAAGCATAGAATTCTGTGTAGAACCGTTGCACAAATTTTCTCTTCTAGAACATGCCCATTTTTGTATTCTGTAGATGAATACTCTGGGTTTTATAGAATACATGGTGTTTTTTCTTAAGGGTTTTTGGGAGAACTCTCAAGTTTATTTCTGTTTGTATTTTACATCCAGCATGGATACAGGGTTTTTTATTATTATTATTTTTCTTTAGTAGATACTTAGGAAAAAAATACCTAAGCATTTTTTAATCCTTTGGGATATTGTGATTAATATTCTTAGAAAGAAAACCTTGTTGAACAAGTGTGAAAACACAGAGAGAGGGAAAACAGAACAGGGCGTGTAATAAGGACTGCAGAACTGAATAATTCCTCCAAGGCAGAATTAGCAAGATATATCACCAAGAATACCTGCCAAGATACTTCCTTAAATCAAGGGAAATGTGACCTGCAGCCATAGGAAGTACAGCCAAAGCAAATTAAAACCTTTGGAAAAGAGAGAATTTTGCCAGTGACATCAGTCTGTCTGGATAACTGAGGGATGCCCATCAATATTGCACTACATTCCTCAATATTTGCAATGTTTTTCTCCCAATTTCTGTGAAATGAATAAGCTGCAGTTGTTTACCATTAGCTTAAGCCCTTAGGGGAATGACCAAGCACCATGTATGTTTTTCTGTAGCTGAGCAGGACTTGAGTTTCCCAAATCTTCTACAAAGCAGAAGGGAACCACACAGTTACTTGTGCTAATGTTAATGAAGAGTTTCATGAAAGCAGGTGAAAGAGAGCATTGCATTGTAAAACTTCCACATGCAAGAAAACAGGAGTCCACTTAGAATAAAACATATAAGGCTAGCAGAACATCAGAACAGGACAAAATGAAATTGCCAGACAGGAACTGATGCATCAGAAATTAGATGTATCATTTCTGATACATCTGCATGCATTTGCAAGCTAAAACAGAAAAAGAAGGGCAGAGATAATAAGGAACGAAGATTTTAAAATTGCGCTGTACAGAAGAGACACACAAACCACCAGTGTGAACACAGCTGGGAGATTCAGCTTGGAGATGGATTAGAGTGGAATCCATTCACTGAAGGTCTCTGGTGCACATGAGTGCAAAGACTGAGGAAAAAAGGAAAAAAGTTCAATTTCTGAATGCTATTTAGATTGCTGGAAGCATTGTCTAGAGATCTAAAAATCTAAAGCCTCAGAGAATCTGAACCTAAAACATCCCCAAATGGATTGATCAGGTATGATGTGCACATCTCTGCTGTTTTCAGAGTCAATGAAATTGACAATGAGTGGCTGGAAATTAGGAATGCCCACCCAGATTTTATCTCCATTACTTTAAGAACACCTTAATAAGGCACTTCAGGAACTGAACACTGACCTTCTCACCCTGCTCTATTTTACATTTGAATACAGGCTGCTAGAAGCAGAAATCGCTTTAATTTCTCCCCAAATTACCTGTTGTACTTTCAGGTTAGGAGTAGATGTAAAATTCAGCCAATTACTCTCTCCATTCCTGAATATTCCACTAGTGAACTGACATACAGAAGATCCTTTTTCTCTTTTGTACCTTCCTAAAATGGTTCCCAATGAACAGGACACTTGCATAAATCTCACAGAAAATCACCAAAATTGTTGAAATTAACACTAAATTCCATGGTAAAAGCTTCTGAGAAAAGGCTTGACAGGATCACTGAACAAACTGAAACTTGGAAGAGAAACACGCATTTCAGCACTGATCAAGGGGAAAGAAAAAGAAATGCTGTAACAATTCCAAGTTGAAGGTAAAGAGAAACACAGGAAGCACAGAAAGAACAAGGCCCTGTCAGATGACCTGTGCAAGGTAACTTTGTGCCTCAGCACTGTTAGAGGACATTCCCTGTCATTGGTGCAAGCAGCTGGAGACATAAATGCTGATTGATTTGGGGGCCACAGTCTTGGTAAGTGCAGAGGTGGTTCAATAACGTGACATGAGGGAGTTCCCTCAGAGCAACGGGGATGCCAGAAAGAAGTGAACAGCTCACCACAGCCTGGCCCACTCGGCTGCTTTTCCTTCTGACCCTCCTGGGGAGGCTCTGACATTTCCTCTTCCCTGATGGAAGCGCAGCTGCTGCCAAGGGAAACGTCCCCACACTCACTCAGTGTTCCCTTCGCTTGCCAGATGTCCCATCTGCTGTCCCTGTCCAGGAGAGCTGCTCTGCTCGGGAGGAGGAGCCGAGGGAGAGCCTGGGAACATCGGCGGCTGCAATCCCTCCTGATCTGGTGCTGTTTATGGATGTGTAGTTAGATTTGGATAGTTACAAGTATAGGGATATTTACATACACTGACTGATATTTGTATAGGGATATTATGTGTGTATATTGTTATATTGATGTGTGTATATTCATCTGTTTACACACTTGTACAGCTCTGTAGCTGTGCATTTCTATAGCGGGGTCGTATGGATTTTTTTTATTGGCCCATTGATATTTGTGTATTTATAGACAGGTTTGTTATGTTTGTATTATATTGTCATGTTATATGTCATGAAATATGCAATGCATGTTTACATCTCTATATTGTTATGCCTATATATGTATTTACTTCTATTTATTATGTATGGACTTGTATAGTTCTAAAATTCTATTTATTTAGTTCTGGATCTGAGATTCTTTAGAGAGGGATATTGATGTTTCTGTATTTGTATATGGGCTGTACAGTTGTAGTAATATGTAATAAATTTAATTGTTAAACTTCAATTCAGTAACTTCAATATTTGTGTACAGTGAGTTGTTGCAGAGGGTTGCAATGAAGTAATTTTTTTTTCACTGAAGTTGATATCTCTATATATTTACATAGCACAATTCTCAGAATACATTAGGTTTTAATCATAAATTGATATTTCTGTGTTTCTATATTGGTAACACAGGTGTTTTAATTTAAAATAAATTTCATTTTTAAACGTAAGTTAATGTTTGTGTATTTGTACATTAGTAGCGCAGGTGTAACTATCTGCAATAAATGCAATGTTTCAACTGAAGTAAGTGTAGATTTGTGCTACCCAAAGCCATGGGCAGATGTAAATGCTGGAGGATTCTGGCCATGCAAATCTCCGGCCATGCCCAGCACACGCCCCACCTGCACTCAGGCTGGGCAGGGGAAGCGCAGATTTGGGCTGGCAGCAGAGCCCCACGTTGGCTCAGAACTCGCTGCAGAGGCTGCTGAGAAAACTCCGGGGCTCCACTGAGCACAGAATCCAAGCAGGAGCCACCCGGGGAGGACAAATCCCTCATCCCACGGGCAGCTCTTTAGGAAAGGGCTCCAAGTTTCCCCCTGAAGCTCATCCCAGAGACCAGAAGCCAGCAGGGATCCTGAGCCAGCCCTGCTGCCTTTGGCAGCACTTTGGCAAATGAGCTGCAGCAAGGGGGAGGCAGCAGCGACTGCTGCAGGCTGGGGATGAAGGAAGGGCCATGGACACAAGTGCTGAGATGCCCCAAAATCCAGAGGGAGGCTGGAGAGTTGGGAATCAGCTTGGCATTTCAGTGCCAAGCTCTCAAAGGCCCTGAAATGATGGAATCCCTTTGTGTCAAGTGACCTGGAGGAACTGACAGGGAGTTGCTGCTAGGATCAGCAGTAGCAGAAACTAAAATGTACAAACACTAGGAGATCATCTAATATCCCCCACAAGCAATGGCTTCAAAAATGATCTCATGCATTTATTATATTATATTACATTATATTATGTTATGTTAAGTTATTATTATATTAATCAAAATATATAATATATAATATGAATGAAATTTAATGCACATGTATTTTTGGACAATTTCATATTTTTATATATATTTTCATTTAAGATATATATTTGAAATAGTCTTTAAGCTTGGGAGAGTGAAGATTTACAACAGTGCAAAACTATCTGCACACACAGCAGTCAGCCCCCGGGTGCGTGCATGCACACCCACCCACTGTGCTTGCTCTTCTCAGCATCTCAGGGCTGCTGTTTGCACACAATTGGGATCAATTTAACTCAACAGAGCCACGAGTGGGGTGTCCAGCTTGTCATGAACACTCGTGGCAACGAACAACAGAGAGCTCTCAAATCACATTATCATAGGTCATTTCATTCCTGCTGGGCACTGCGGAACTCTTAAAAGACACAGAAAAGGGGTGGAAAACATTGGCATCATGCTACTGCTGGTGTCCTCCTGGAGAAAAAAATCTGTTGGGTTTCTTAAGGTGGTAGCTTTCCAAAACCTAGGAAAACAGCTCAGCACTGGTAGCCCAATTGTGAATGGTTTTCTTGACTTGGCAAAGGCTGGGGTGTAAACAATGGACTCTGTCCTTGGTCCAAATCACCTGCCCTCACCTGCAGACAAAAGCACCACCACCAGCACCAGCTACATCACTCAATTTTCTCAAAAAGCTGTGTTAAACTTGGGAGAGGAAAGGAAAACACATCAGACACTGTGGATTATTGACAAGACTCTGAGGAACAGTTCCAAAGCAAAGGGCAGCAGCTTCTCTCTGGGCCACTCCTTGTGCTCCAAGGCAGCCGGGCTGCCCTGGCTGCCCAGGACCCTGCGCCCCGCGGGCTCTGCAGAGCTGCACAGCGGGGAGGCAGCTTCGGGCACCTCAGCCCCTGGGCAGGAGGGGCTGCTTGCTCTGCAGGGCTGCCTGGGGGCAAAAGCAGGGTGCTGGCCTTCTGCTCTTGGCCCCAGCCTGGCCTTGCAGGGCTAATGCTGTTCCTGTCTCAAATGTGCTAAAGACAGACTTGTTTGTTTCCAGCTCTGCACAGGTGTAATTTGCACCACAAAATACTGAAGGGCTAAGGCCTGAACAACAGATCCTGACTGAAGCCTCAACAACAGGACCTGAGCCAAAGCTGCCCTCTAGGTGACCTTCCCAACCCAATGTTCTATGTATCTGCTCCTTAACCAAGTGTTATTATCAAAAGGATTGTTGCATCCATTCACTGGTGAAACACGTCTTCACCTTTCTGCATGAGGAAAATGGACAAGGCCACACCTGGCCTTGGTTCCTCCTTGAGCCCTGGGCAGGCTCGGGGAGAAAACCAAGAGGAGAATGACACCAGCTGTGCCCCCAGCAGAAGCTCTGGCACATTGCTCGTCCAGCACTGTCAGAGCCGGGCTACTCTCACAGCGCACTCGGGAGCCTCGTGGCCCCCAAAGGTGGAGGCACCGCAGGATTTCCCGGTTCCCGGCCGTGGCTCTGCAGGGCTGGGCTGGGACAGCTTCCCCCAGCTGATGTGCAGCTCTGCATGAAGGGGAAACCATTGGGGTACCCGGTGATGTATCTTACTTAATCACCAGAGGCACCCTTTTGTAATAATGCTGAGGTGCATTGATTAGCTTATCCTTTCCTGACTCTTTTTTGCACTTCTGCATTACAGGAATTCACACTGTTCCTTCAGCTGGTGTGTCTGCATCTCTGACCCTCCCCACCATCAAAACAAACACACAGCCAGTTTAGCATGAGACCTGCCTCTCTGCCAGCCCATCTCTTGGCACACACCCCTGATGGCCATCTCCACAAATGAAATTCCCACTTTGCAACTTCCTTTTCTGCAGGCAGGTGAGAAAAGGAGCCACTCCCAGTTCTGGACACCTCCAGAAACCAGGATACCCACAGAAGAGCTGGAGAAGTGAGCAGTTTGAAACCCAACTGCTTCAGGGTTTAAACCTGCCTTTACCAAATGAGCACACACCATCCTGTCCCAGAGCGAAAAGCAGGCAGGAAAGAGAAGCTCCTCTCCCACAACAGCAAACTCTGTGCTTCCTTCTGTTCCAGCTGGAGAGTGGAGGCCATGGGCTGCACCTCACTTTGGGAAGGAACCCTGGGAATTGGCTTGATCTGGGAGGGCAGCAAAAGGAGTTCTCCAAAAAGTAGGAAAAGATTCTTTGGAAGGAATAGATGATGACAATATTTCTGCAGAAAAGCATAAAAAGAACAATTGTGGGGAACAAACATTTCCAGACCCGAGATGAAGATCCTTGGGGCAGCTTCAATTCCCCCGCTGCTGGCATGCCTTGGTGATTTTGGGGAAAAGAAGTGTCTCCCCACCCGTTCTGCCATCGTCCTGGCAGCAGGGTGCAGGCCTGTGGCAAGGCCGAGCCTGCCTCGTGGGCTGGGCCTGGGCTGTTGGGCTCGGGTCCCTGGGCCAGGGCCATCTCCCGGCCTCCTGATGGGGTTGGGGGTTTTGCTTCCCCCTTCTGGTCCTGGGACACCGTTTTGTGGGCCAGGCCTGGGGTTCCTGATCCTTCCACATGGGCCAGGGCTCCCAGGGTCTTTCTCTGGCTGCTCTGCTGCTGCTCTTTCCAACAAAAAAAAAAAAAAAAAAAAAAAACCCAAAAAAAAAAAAAACCCAAAAAAAAAAAATTTAAATAAAAAGTGTTGAAAGAGCTGGCAGCAGCTCAAAGGCATTGAAGGGGCCAAAAATGAGCTTCAGCCCAAGTTGTTCAGTAAAGGGCTATGGCTAAGACATTCCATGTTCCAGAAATTTTCTCGGATTTTGATAACTATTAATGGACTTTTCTGTAGCAAGCCTGTTTCAGGACCAAAAGGGACTTTCAGAGATGGCAAAGAGGAACATATTCCGTCCATGGACTTTTCCTGAAACTTAGCTCCTTGGACTTGGATTTTCTTTGCATTGTTTTTGCATTTTCTTATATTGTAAAATTGGTTTAGTGATATAATAGAATTTTATGTTCTACAGGTGAAGAAATTCCCTGTTCATTCCACAGGAGCACTTGAGTGAAGTTTGATGGGCAACAGATAACCTGTCAAGTGTTGTTCCTTTCCTCTGCATGAGCCCAGCAGAGAAAATTACAAACACTTTTCTTTTTAATTTAACTAAATAAAAAAGGTGACATGTTGCAGACATCTTTTATGAAAAATCCTTTCTTAGGATTTTTCCTCCTGAGAAGCTGCAGTTTCAGCAACAAAATGTAAACAATGATTATCTGCTGCTGTGGAATGCAACAGGTCCACCTGTGATTGGCCCATCTTGGATCTTTATAATGAATGGCCAATCAAGGACCGAGCTATCTTGGACAGAGTCCGAGAGAGCTGCCTTTTGTTATCATTTTCTATTCTTAGCTTAGCTAGCTTCTGAGAGGAAACCTTCTTTTTCTTTTTAGTACAGTTATATTGTAATATATATATAATAAAATAATAAATCAAGCCTTCTGAACATGGAGTCAATATTCTTGTCTCTCCCTTCACCTGAAAAACCTCTGTCACCACGGTCACAGGAGTGTCTCTCTTGCCTTGGTGAGCCCTCAGCCCTCTGTGATATACCTCACCTCAATGCACACTTCAGGTACTTTGTTGTTTTCTTTTCCTTCCTCCAAAACACCAAGAGATCAAAATTCTTGGTAAAAATAGGACTTCTACTTTCAGGAAAAGCCAAAAAGAAGCTCTGCAGGGCTTCTTCCTAGATACAGATAAAATACTCTGGTGATCTTATCACACCCTGTTCTCAAACTTTTGGCACCAGCTTCTACCCTGGAACACCATGACTTCCTTGTAATCTGAAAGAGGGAACAAATCAAACCTCAAGAACAGGTCCTACCTTAAAAACCAGTGTTCCTCCCACCAGAAACTTCTTTTCCTGTTGTGGCAGTTGAGTCATGTGATGATTGACTCTCACAATTAATAGAGAAAGATAATGTGTGTGAAAAACGCATATTATATGGCTCTATGCAGATATTTACCATATGTATTTTGATGTATTGATTAGTAGTGCTGTATTAACATTTTAATAATATGATAAATGTAGTCTTGTAATTAAAAGGTAGCTTTTGTAGTTAAAATAAGAACTATGTCAGTGGGAGTTTTTTAAGGAAGGAATGAGGCACTTGCACCAGATAGCAGCCACAGGACACCTGAATCTTTCAGAGAAAAAGAATTTATTGCTCTCTTATCAGAAGAAACGAACTTCTTCCTGCCTCGAAGGCAGTGTAAGGATTAGAAGGAAGAAGTTGATGATGACCAGACAGAATCCTGTATTTGAATGGAATTTATGCATCATGTGTGAAGTGTATGAATATGCAATGGGTTATTGTTTTTAAGGGTTAATCCTTCGTTAACGGGGGTCCTTTTTCAGGCTCCTGCTGCCCAGAAAAAGGTACCCGGACATCCGTAACTCTTTGTCTCTATTGTCTCATATTGTCCTAATTCAACTCAGCCAAATTATTCTAATCGCATTACTATTTTTAGAACCATTTTATTACTATTAAACTTTTAAAATTTTAAAAACAAGTGATTGGCATTTTTCACAATGTATATAGGTTAAGAAAAGTTTATAGATTTATAGTTGTGCTGTACCCCTCACGTGGTTATCAAGGGACAGCTGGGGTTGGGACATCTGGGAGGGCTGGCGTGTCGCTATGGCCACACCTGACCCCCAGTCAGGATTTGAGGAAGAGATCTCCACCAGTGGACAGCGAAGAAGGGGTTGATGGACAGAACTTCAGGAGGGGTTAAAGGGTTAAAAAGGGAAAACCTCCATTGTGAGGGGGCTGAGCACATGGCAAGGAAAATCTTTTGCTCCTGGTGCTGTAACCTTTTTTCTTCATTCAATCTTCTGTTGTATTTTTGATAAGCTTTAATAAACCTTCCTAAACTATGAAAAGTGGGTAGCTATTTCTCACACTGTGGTCTGCAACCCTCACTCTTTATTACAATAAAATGCTTTTGTTTATTAGGTTTACATCAGTTCCAGATGCTTTTATGAGCTTTTATGAGCTTTTATGCCTTTTTATCTATATATGTTTAATACCACTATCTGCTTATTGCAACATTCCAGGAATCGCTTTTGACTCTTCTCTCCATATTCCTGCAGAAGGTCAGGTCACTGTGGGTTTTACACCAATAAAAATCCAGGCTGTTCAGATCCTAGGTGTTGGCAAATTTAGCTGACTAGAGACTGAAAAAGTACAAAGCTGTGGCTAATTCCAAGTTCTGCACCTGCTAGATAGTGTGTCCTTGGGCCTAGCTGTAGTAGGATAACAAACAGTGAAAGAGACATGAGAAAAGAGAGATGTATCCCCTAAGGAATGAGGAAGAGTTAATGGTATAGTTTAACCAATAGATTGCTTGGCTTACAGAATATTCATAAGCTTATTATCTGCTGTATAAGTGTTTGATGCTTTCTTCAATAAACTGGACCTGTGATGAAGCATCTGGTGTCCTGGTCTCCTTCCTTTGACACCTAGGTGTGATGGGCAGGCACAATTTCCCTGCTGACATAGGGACTGATGACAAACCCCTCTGTTGTCACTGAAAACAAAAGAAAGGAGGAAGTTTCTGCCCATTGGAAAGTCCCCGTTTGTCCTGAAGGACTCTGCCTCTTCTTTCTCAGCAGCAGCTCAGCAGCCAGACGCCAAGAAGGACAAGAGAGGGAGAGGTGGTTGATTTGTGTGACAGTCTAACAGCCCTTGCAAACAAGAGCTGAGTCTGTCAGTAACATCTCTGCAGAGGCAAGTCCTTGCTGAGGATGCAGAGCTGAGTCACTTGTGTTTAGTTTGCATCGAGTTAATGGCACGGTGGGTTTTCATGCTGCAGGTGTGGCCCCTGTGACAGCAGCCTGTTCATCCTTCAGGAGGTTTGCACCCACAGGGACAGTGCTGCTCCTGCCAGCACACCACAGTTTGTCCTCATGCCAAAAAGTCCAGGCAGAACTTCTTAAAGGAGCATTTTCCTTTTGCTCTCAAACCAAAGATTTAGATGTAATGGTATAATAGAAACAAATCTTTTCCCCTGTTTTCTGTTGGGACAGGAGGAACATCCTATCACATCCAGATAGCAAGGCGCTGATTGCACTTCCACTCTGGAAATGACTTGCAGGAGCAAGTAAATAAAATTCTCTGCTAGAACAGTGAAGTCCTGCCACTCTAAATCAGTGTGGTACCTGAAGGGTTTTGTAGCAGGGTTGCACCTAAGTTGATGCTCAAGAAGTTTATAAGGTCCAACATAGACCTAAGGTTTGCACAGCAGAGTTTAGGCTGACAGCTAAGGGAGCGTAAATTATATGGTCTTTCCAACCCAGAAGGCTGATGAGAATTGTTGGTATTTGTGCTGTCCTTCCTTGTTTAAAGGATAGCAACATATTTGATGAGATTTTGGAATTGCAGCTAAAAGTCATGGCCAGATTTAGTCACCTAAGTGGTTGTTGTGCATTTCTAATTGTGGAGGTCAATATCAGTGTAACTGCTTCTGGTAATACAAAAAGCTCTTTCAAGACACTTCTTAAGAGAAATGTCTTTTTCCTTTTCACTCTTAACTGCAAAGCCCCTCCAGGATGTACAGCAAACAGGTTATCTAAATTGTCCTTTCTTAATAACAGGAAACTTCCCCTTTAATCAGCCTGAATTGCATGATTCTCATCTGTATGAAGGAATTTCATTTAGTCTCTGCTGTAAAGAAGTGATTTCTATGCAACAGGGCTGATAAAGGGCAGACCCAAATTAACAAGAGGGGTATTTGTAAGAGCTGCCATTACTCATCACACACTTTAAACAACCCATACCACCGAGCCCAAAGCTAATATGGCTCCATGTTAAACATTTCTGATGGATTACACATCCTTGTGTGAAGATGGAATTAGGATTTAAAGCCAGTATTTTTGCATATACAAGCATTGTGCAAGAACATTGCATCTTCAAAATGGAAACCAAATATCACCTGTACAGGGTAAACGCTGCAATAACATGAATACACTTCTCCCATCAGGTTCACAGGCTGCTTAACCAATTCTGTGCTTGCACATAATCTGTTCTGGCATCTTTTGGGGCCCTGAACCTGGAAAGTCACACTGAAATACTGTGAGACCATGAAAATGTCTCCAGATACAAACCAGTCTCCAGGTGACACAAGTGACTGCAGCAACCTCCAATAATGCAGTGGAGGCCAGGTTTGCTGTGTTCTCTTTGTCATTGTGGGTTTGTAATTCAGACTCACAGAAAGGCTTGAGTTGGAAGGGGCCTTAAGGACCATCTAGATCCAACCCCTCTGCCATGGGCAGGGACACCTTCCACTAGACCAGGTGGCTCAGAGCCCCTGTGAGGTTTGGCAAATACCCAAGGACACCTTTTCTCTGTTTTGCAAGGTCAGATTTCCATGCTCACTTTCACAGATGGCTCCAGTCTGACACAGGGCATTGCTGATTGGTCACTCTTATCTCCACAGCCCAGGAGAGATCCTGTTTTGGATGGCTCTCACTGCTCCCAAGGCCCCAGGGACCAGCCACTGCCTCTCCTCCTTCTGCTTTCCCTTCCAGGATCAGAGATTTCCTGCTGCTTCCTCCACATCTGAGACAGCTGGAGGAGATGAGGGGCTGAGGATGTGGCTTATGACAGAGAGTTGATAACACTCAGCTGAGTATTTTATTCTCCTGCCACTAAGCTGTCAGGCTGCTGCTGAAATTCCTCCTGCTTGGAAAGGGCTGGTGTGAGCAGCAGGAATTGTTGCTGGCTGGAACTATTCCAAGAGCTGGACAAAAGAAGCATTTTGTGGAAGGGCACCAGCTGCCCTTGGTCAGCAGCACAAGGTGTGAGGTCCCCTTTGAGAGCCATCCTTGCACAAGGACAGCCTGGCCTTCTCCAGTGCCCAGAGCACCTTCCAGGCTTTTGGGCTGGCCTCGTCCCTCACCCCGGAGAAGCAGGTTGCTGTTGGAACTCTCATATCCACAGTTTCTGGCTGGATTGCTGTGTAGTACCACAGACAGCCCATCTGCAATACAAGGGGACTTTTTTCCAGCTTTTCCCTTGGACCAGCGTGCAGCAAGCCCACCTGGGCCTCATTCAGGTCTGTCTGGGCTGGTAGTCAGCTTCTGCTGGGAATTTAAAGCTTTTACCCTACTTTCCATAGCAAATAGTGGGGCAAACCTGAAATAAACAAAAAGGGCCACGAGACTTCTTCTCCTGTGTAATGCCTTTATTAAAAAGTGATCAGCTCAGGATTGGGCAGCTCAACGGGTCTGCAGCGTCCGTCGTCTCTCCCAGGGCGACTCAGAGGAGGAGGATATGCACAGCTCTGTCCACCAGGGGCAGAGCTGGGGATCAGATCCTCTTGGGAGCCTTCAGGGTCTCCTGATCCCATAAGATGGTACCTCAGTCCGGGTCTCCCAGACCTCCCAGTCCTGGCCCGGGGGATCTCGAGGACAGGGTGAGGAACGATGAAGGTTTCCCACATCTCTGCAGGCCCGGCGCTCTGCTCCTCACATCCAGACATCACTCCAGTCTCTCAACTCTTATTTGGCTCGTTGTTTTTGGGGTCTTCTCAGTACAGTAGAGGACCATGCTGCATTGGTCTTGGAGTCTTTTTGCATAACCCCCCCCACCTTCTCAGGTGTCTTCTCTATTTTGAGAAAGGTAAAACTTAGCCTCGGGCAAGGCTCTGCTGATACAAAAGGAGCGATTAGCCTCAACAACCCGTGATTACAATAACAAAACACACAGAACTTGGGCAGGGCCAGTGGTCTGGCTGCCTTTTTGAAACTGTTTCTCATAAAAAAAATATTAACCGAGTTTTTGTTCATAACAAAACCCAGCTGCACCAACCCCCAAATTTCACTCTAAAAACCACAATTTTCATTTTCCTCTATTCAAGCCTTGAAAAAAACAAACTTTACTTGAGTGAGCTGGAGGCACAGTGTCCTCCAAGATCATTCTTCAGTAGGACAATATTGCAGGGGAAGACTGGCAAACCCAGAGTTTACTGGTGCTTAGGAAGCTTTGCAAAACCTTCCCACGTGCAGTGCTCTTGCACCCTCCTGAGCTCCTGGAGCCCTCACTCAGCTCAGGCACAGTTTGGACAGAAGGGGATGGTTCCGTCTGTCACACGTGGAGACTGGAGGAGGGAAGACTTTGCAAACACTGCCACGAGGGCAGGGCTGTTTTCATTGATGGTGCCAAGGTAGTACATCATCTTTTATTAAATGTGAGGTGCTGAAGGGCAAAAATTCTCATTGATAAGGAGAGAGTGTCTCCACTCACACAGCAAGGTAAGTGAAGGGGAAAGAGCAATCTGTATTTTATGGGAGGAGTTCAGTTTTTAACAAAACATTTTTGCAGAAGACATGCCTAGGCAGGGGTGATTCAGAGCACTTTATCAGCCTCACAGAGTATCCCCACATCTGCTTTGCCACATTTTCTCTCTTTTTTTCATTGTGAATGATTTCTCCTGCCAGGGTTGCTCCTGCTTGGAGTTCTACTCTCAGTGGAGCCCTGGAGTTTGCTCAGCAGCCTCTGCAGCGAGTTCTGAGCCAACGTGGGGCTCTGCTGCCAGCCCAAATCTGCCCTTCCCCTGCCCAGCCTGAGTGCAGGTGGGGCAGGTGCTGGGCATGGCCGGAGATTGGCATGGCCAAAATCCTCCAGCATTTACATCTGCCCATGGCTTTGGGTAGCACAAATGTCAGAACACCCATCATAGCTGACAAATGGCATTTCTTGCAGATTGCTACACTAGCACTGCTGATCCACAAATACACGAGAATCAATTTCAGTTGCAAAATGTCATTTATTACAAAGTGATACACCCACACCGACAATGCAGAACTATACAAATCTCAACTTAGGTTAAAAACAGGAATTTATTATATTATTACAACCTGTCTATGTAATAATATATAAATACCAACTTCAGTTAATTTATTGCCAACCTCCACAACAACTCACTATACACAAATATCAATAAGGTGTTTAACAACTTAATTTATTACCTATTACTACAAGGATTAGGCCCATCTAGGAATACAAAAATATCTCCATAGATATGTAAAGAGAATTATATCTAGAAACAGATAAATATACATATAAAAATAGACATATACCTATACAAATACCAATATTCCTATTTTAAAAGCCATATAACAAAAATTATATCAAAAGAGATACCTACACAAGTTTACCCACAGGAAATAGAAATTAATACAGATATAACAATATCCATGTATACACAGACAAATTTATAAACATGTATGTAATTTCAAAACAAATATATATACATAGCATACATTCATAACAAAATAAATATACATAAATATAAGAATATACACAAGGAAATAAACACATACAAATAGCAAGCCACATATGGAAATACACATGTAATAATCCCTGTCTACATTCAAGTCCGTGTATCTGTAAACAGAACATCAGGCAGAGGGATCCCAGCTGCCCCATCTTCAAAGCCTCTCGCTCGGCTCCTCCTCCCATGCAGAGCAGCTCTCCTGGACAGGGACAGGGACAGCAAGATGGGACATCTGGGAAGCAAAGGGAACACTGAGTGAGTATGGGGACGTTTCCCTTGGCAGCAGCTGCACTTCCCTCAGGGCAGAGGAAATGTCAGAGCCTCCCCAGGGGGTCAGAAGGAGAAAGCAGCCGGGCGGGCCGGGCTGTGGTGAGCGCAGCCGCGGCGGGACTGTCCCGCAGCCCGGCAGAGCCGGCACAGCTCCCGGGCCCTGCGGCACAGCTGCCTTGCCCAAGGACAGCCCCTGTGCCAGCCGGGGCAGCCGCGCTGGGCAGCCCCAGCACGGGCAGGGCCCGCTCCTGCCCCGCCGGGCAGTGCCCACGGCCACAGCCCATGGCAGCCTCAGCCCCACCTGCCTCCCTGGGCCTGTGGCCTCAGCCGGGCTCTCTCCAGGCTGGCAGCAGCAGGTCCCCGTTCACTTCTCTCGCTGCTGGCCTTCAGCTCCTCCCTGCTGGCTCCTCTCAGTCTCCGGCTGTCCTCAAGGTCTTCATGGCAGCTGTGGCAAAAGTGGAGGCTCTGGAATTGCTTCCAAGGCATGGCAGAGCTGCAGTCCTGGAGCCCTCTGTGCTCCCTGCTGGCCCCCTCCACCCCCTCAGCCCCGCCATGCTCTCGGTGAAGCCCCAGCCCCCTTCAGTTTTTCAGCCCCTCACAGTCCTCTCACACCCCTCAGTCCCTTCTGAGCCATCCTGTCCCCTGAGACCTGCCACCCTGTGCCACTTCCCTGTCACCTCAGTGCCACCATGGCGCTCGGCTGCCCCACAGCCCTCAGCCCCAGCAGCAGCTCAGGGTCACCGTCCCTTCAGCGCCACGGCCCCCTCAGCCCCCTCAGTCTCACCGTCCTTCAGCAGCTCCTCAGGGACAGTGCCTGGGGCCAGCGGCAGCTCCCACCGCTCCAGGGACAGCCGGGGCTGGAAGTGCTGCTCCGCCCGGCCTGGCCGCCAGCTCGGACCCAGCACAGGGACAGGGGACACAGGGGGCAGGGGGGAAAAGCAAGAGGTTAAAAAGGCAGCTGAGGAGGGAAAGAGCTACAAATGCAGCCTAGGCCTACACAAACAGCAATCCTTCCATTAATCTCTCCATCTAAACATTCCTATTCCTCTTACTATATAACTATACACACTTATAAATCCAACTTCATACATATATATATTTTTTACTCTACACCTATAAAAATCTAACTCTGAAAATCTATAAATGTAAATATATAATAAAATATAATTATATCCCATCTATAACTATATACACATCAATATATGCCCATATAAATAGAACACTATCATCTATAAATGGAATTATAACCACTAATAAATAGAACCACAGAAATTTATAAACATATCTACAAACAGAGGAGCTCTACCTGCCTGATGGTCACAGGCTCTCCCCTGTCTCTTCCTGCCATGCAGGGCAGCCCTTCTGGAGATGTTAGTCAGATGGCATCTGGGAAGCAAAGGGAACGCTCAGTCAATATTGGCCCTGTCCTTCTACCAGGGGCTGTCAAAGATGGCCTGACAGGCAGACTCTCACTTGGCAATTCAAAGCAATCTGTCCTTAAAAGAACAGGGACCATTCCAAGTGTTCAAAAGTGTGTTTCAAAACACTGAAGTATCTTGATAAAGTCTCAGCCCCCGCAGTGCAAAGGGCACCCAGAAGAGCTTGAAACACAGACAGTCCCAGCTGCCACAAGGAAGCCCAGCCTTGTTCTTTCTCTGAGCTGACAGAGACACCTCAGTCCTCACTGAAATGGCTGAAGCTGAAGGTGCTGGGAGCTGAGTCATGAACCAGCTCCATTACCTGCCATCTACAAACTGCCCTCTGCAGGGAGCAGCAGCTGCTCCAACTTGATCATCAGCTCTGGCAGGAAGGGCTGGGAGGGACAGAGCTCCCTACGAGGCCTGCAGGCTGCACCAGCTTGGCTAAGGGATGGATGCAAAGTGCTCCTTCTCACCTCTTAGGCCTCCCTAATCAGGGGTCATTCAAGCTTTTCCTTCTGATACTGGAGTTACCGTGATTTTTCAATTGGTTGGCCTCTGATGTTGTGCTCCTTGTTTTTCTTGTGGGTCAGGACCAATACCAGCAGACTGGTACTACATTTAGTCAGTGATTTGGACTTCTACCCTGACTTTTTGCTCTTTTTTTCCCCTGTTCCTTCAAGAGTCGCTCAGCCTGGCCTCCCCTGGCACCCTGCAGTAAATTTAACCACCAACTTCAGCACAAAACTGGGACACCCGGCTTGGTGACACAACTCCCACAAGGTCAGGTTTATTCCCTGCTCTCTGCCCCAGCAGAGGACTCCGTGTCAGAGCCTCTGGAGAAGTGTGGAGGGCAGGGCTCAGGGAGGTTGTGCCAGTGCAGGATTTGAACTAAAGGCAGCAGGAAGCACCAACCCTGCTCAGGGCAGCCATCTCACAGCTCTCTAAACCAGTGTGGGCTCTGTCCTTACCAGGCTCCTCGGGCTCCTGGGAACTGTTCCTGCAGCTCTCGGTGCCAGATGAAGCTTCCTCTGCTGCAGCTCTGTTCACAGGCTCCCCTCCTGAAGAATCAGGGGCAACACCAATATTGCCCTGAGCAGAAAAACAGAAAGAAAGGAACCCAAAGATCACTCACTATTTTGCTGGAATCATATGAGGGATACAATAACTGTCCTTCTTCACTCCCAAAAGAGGAGGGAACACTGCCCACATGGTTCACATGACAAGCCTTTTAAACTCAGGATTCAGGGGGCCAAGGTGAAACTGAAGCTCTTACAAAATGACCTTTGAGACAAAACATGAACACAGAAAACCAGAAGACACCAAGTGAGGGGACATGCCCCCACGCTCTGACCCTGCCTTATCCCAGAGCTGTGAGAAATCAGCCAGCACAAAGCCAGGGGCTCTCCTTGCTGCCAGCACGGCTGCCAGCCCTGCCCAGGGCTGTGTGCTGCAAACCCACAGGCAAAGCACACATTTCTGCGTGGCAGTCTCAGCACCCCCAGCCAAGCGCTCACACAACCCATCACAAGGTGCTGCTTCTCCGAGCCCTCTGCTGCTGCCCCGCGTGTGTCGTCCAGGCAAACATTGATGCACCCAGGCTATTTCCAGGATCACATTTGTGATCAGTGGCAAAAATCGGTAAATCATTAGGGTAGGAAAAAAAACCAACCCAAAAGACAGGAAAAGCCAGACAACCAAGTAGTGTTTCTATTCCACTGAGAAAGCAAATGTCCACAATTAAGCAAATTACCTCTGGACACAAAGATATTCTCCCCATGACCAGTTTCAGAATATTCATCTCTTCTGCCATAGCCCATCCATCAGAACCCTAAAGATTCTAAAGATGGTTCCAAGCCTGCAATGTTTCCTTTTATTATGGAATAAAATGCTTCTCTAAGCTGCTATGTGTGACTTTACAGAAGACAAAAGTCATGCCACTTGAAAATAAGGTATTGGTAAATCAAAAAAATCCCACTCCCCCCTTGAGTCATAATCACAAATATACTGCAGGCAATTGGTCAGCACATCAACAAAAAGAGAGACATTCTTTGGCCAACATGTGTAAGAATCTGCAAAGGACAGAGAGGTGCAGCTGCAGCCCAGCCCTTGCTTTGCCTTGGCCTTCCCACCCAAAAGAGGCACAGCCCACATCTGCTGCAGCTGGGGCAGAGGCACCTCTGGCATGCCCCTCCCTGCACGGGACACTTGGCCTTCAGTGCCACTTCTCCAAACACTCTTCTTCTCTTTCCCAGCAAGTAAAACCTCTTCTTCATTTCTTCTTCATCTCCTCTTTTAGAAATCTTTATTTACCAAGAATAATTCAATAACTAAATAATAATGAAATAAGTTCAATTCAAGAAGCCTTTGCTTCTCAACCGTGTAACAAGGTTCAAAAGCTCTCAGTCCAGCCCCTTTTATCCCCATCCAATGGAATTACCTGTGCAGAGGGAGATCTTTCAGACAGGGACCTCCTGATCTCCCGAATCATTTTCTCTACGGCAAGGCCTAGATCTGCTGGTGGCCATTCCTCCTCCCCAGGTGCGTTCTGTGCTGAGCTGGAGGCCGTCCATGCTGCACAAGCTGCACTGCCGGGTGGAGTGCTGGGCCCTGAAGTGCCCGGGGTGGCTGCAAGAATCCAAACACATTGCTCAGGCTCCACAACATGGCTGTGGGACACAGAGCTCTAGTGCTGCTGTGGATCAAACATCACGGGAAGCACACAGCAAAACCAGGCAGAGAATCTTTTGGCCTCCTAGGTGCCCCTTCCTAGTAGGCTTGACAACTTCTGGCCGAGAATGACAGAGCCTTGTGGGAAAATACTTCAAACGGTCACTTTTCAGGACCTTTTGGAAAAACAAGGCTACAACTCTTTTCCTACCTCGTGCGTCGTCAGCTGGGGGCTGCTGCTCCCTGTGGAGCTGCTGGAAGCTGCAGGGCTGGATGGCGAGCACCTCCCGCTCAGCCGGAGGCAGCTGCTCCCCGTAGAGCTCCTGCGAGCGGCTGCGGGGCCCCTCCCGCCCGAGCGGCTGTGGCTCCCCGTGGAGCCCGAGCAAGTGGCAGGGCGGGATGCCGAGCACCGCCCGCTCGGCCGGCGGCGGCCGCTCCCCGTAGAGCTCCTGGAAGCGGCTCGGCCCCTCCCGCCGGGCCGGCAGCGGCCGCTCCCTGTGCAGCAGGTGGAAGCCGCAGGGCGGGCGCCGGGCGAGCAGCGGCCGCTCCCCGGGGTGCTGCTGGAGGCGGCCGGGCCGGGGGCTGCGCAGCTCCCGCCCGTCCGGCAGCGCCCGCTCCCTGTGCAGCAGGAGGAAGCCGCTGGGCGGGCGCCCGGCCGGCAGCGGCGGCCGCTCCCTGGGCAGGGGCGTGAAGCGACCGCGCCCGTGCCGCCCGTCCGGCAGCGGCCGCGCCCCGGGGAGCTGCTGGGAGCAGCGGGGCGGGCGCCTGCGGCCATCCCGGCCCGCCGCCGGCCGCTGCCTGTTGGCTGCGCTTCGGCGCTTGATGCGGAGCAGGAGGTCGGGGCGGTCGCGGCGAAAGCAGGGGTTGCTGTAGTGGAGCCAGGCCCCGGCATCGCCCGGCGCAGCCGAGCCAAGCCAGCCCGGCACCTTGTGGAAGCCGTAGCGGTAGAGCTGCCGCACGAAGCTGCGGAACTGCGTGGCCCTGAAGGTGTGCGGGACCGGGGCCGGCCCATGACCACGGCCCCTGTGGGCGCGGCCCGAGCTGAGCAGCTCTCGCTCCAAGAGGGAGCGGTCGATGAGCAGCCCCTGGGCGCGGCTGTCCCAGCGCACGGAGCGGACGCGGGGGCTGTTCACCAGGCGCCAGAGCTTGGCGGGGAAGGTGCGGGCGCGGAGCCCGGCGGGCAGCGGCAGCTCCGCCATGGCGTCCATCGCCGACTGTGGCCACAACGCCCGCAGCGCAACGGCCGCGGCTGCGCCGGCGGCGCGCGGCCTGAGGGGGGCGCTGCGCTCGGGCCCGCGGGGCCGCGCGCGGCAGAGCCGGGGCTGCGGCACAGCGCGGGCGGGGCGGCTCCGGGGCTGGCCGGGCTCGGCTCGGCTCGGCTCAGCACGGCACAGCACAGCACGGCACAGCACAGCAGGTTGTCCCCACTCTGCATCCCGTGCCTGGGTCACCATCGGTGACAGAGAGGAAGGACATTGCTCTGTTTTGGCTGGGAAAAGGATGAAAAGGGGTGATTAGAAAACATTCATTTGGTCTCCTTTTCCACAGACTAGCTGGTTTTATTTCACTATGTCTGCCTGTCTTTGGCAGAGTTGGCCCATTTCTCGTGATTTGGAGTCAGCTACAGCAGCAGGAATGGGAAGCAATTTTGTTAGCATTGATATCAAAGCCAAAGTGCTGCCCCATGGATGGATGTTGCTTTCTTCAAGGGATTTTTGGCCTAGAGCTGTAGCAAACTCACACTGGTGTCTTCCCAAGCAGTGTTGCCTTTGTATTTCCACAGGAATCACCTCTTCCTTTTTTTCCCCCCATTTGGGGAGAGCTCCAATGCAAATGCCTCCTGCAGCCAACTCTTGTCACTGTGGACTGACAAAGGAGATCTGGCAGTGGGGAGAGACTCCCTAGAGCTGCTGTGGAGAGCTGAAGGGGGAAGCTTTGTCCCTTAGTCTTGAAGTCTTGTTGGGGAGCTGTTCATGCTCTGGGGGACGGACACCAGTGGTGTTTATCCAAGCCTTGCAAGTTCATTCCTGTAAAGAAAGAAAGTATACGGACGCCAGATAGAGAAACAAGGTGTATGGGAGAGAGACGGGGGAAAAGGAGAGGGGTAATAGAGAAAGGAGCCCTCCGCAGGCAGAGATCAATCTTCATGGAGGTAACGATCGATGCTCAGTTTATTGCAAATCTCAGGGTACATTTATATGCTAATGCAGGGCTCAGCAACGGGAGAATACTTAAAAGTGGTTACAAAGTGTTATGTGTAGGACAAAGAGCTAACATATCTTTAGTCACGTACACAGATTGGCAAAAGTGTCAGCAGAACATTCTGCCCCGTATCTTCTCTTCACATCCCTAGAACATCTTGCTTCACATCTCTTTTCCTGAGGTACATCTTGGCAAACTTCTTTATATTGTTTGCCCAAGGGCAGCATGCTTCTGGTCTAAGGCAACCTATGCAGGGTTGTGCACCTTGCTTCTATCCAGTGTCTGCTCAAAATGCTCTCTACATTCCTGAGCTTCCTGACACACCACAGAGACTTTGGGGTTGGTGTATTGGCAAACAAATTTCAGTCTGGGAACTTTTTGAAGTTCCCCATTCTTTTTTTTTTTTTTTTCCCTTTCCTCCAGAAATACTGTCATAATCTAATGCTTCCAGAGAATCTTTTCCTACTTTTTGGGGAATTCCTTTTGCTGCCCTCCCAGACCAGGCCAATTCCCAGGGTTCCTTCCCAAAGTGAGGTGCAGCCCATGGCCTCCACTCTCCAGCTGGAACAGAAGGAAGCACAGAGTTTGCTGTTGTGGGAGAGGAGCTTCTCTTTCCTGCCTGCTTTCCCTTTGGGACAGGTTGGTGTGTGCTCATTTGATAAAGGCAGGTTTAAACTCTGAAGCAGTTGTGTTTCAAACTGCTCCTTTCTCCAGCTCTTATGTGGGTATCCTCGGACAAAAGGCCTCTTGGTGGGAGCTCTCTGTGGCAGGTTAAGGAAGGAGGTTGATACTTCAGGGTTATGAATGCTGAAAGCAGCTAGTTTCTGGAGGTGTCCAGAACTGGGTGTGGCTCCTTTTCCCACCTGCCTGCAGAAAGGGAAGTTGCAAAGTGGGAATTTCATTTGTGGAGATGGCCATCAGGGGTGTGTGCCAAGAGATGGGCTGGCAGAGAGGCAGGTCTCATGCTAAACTGGCTGTGTGTTTGTTTTGATGGTGGAGAGGGTCAGAGATGCAGACACAGACACCAGCTGAAGGAATAATGTGATTTACTGTAATGCAGAAGTGCAAAAAAGAGTCAGGAAAGGATAAGCTAAGCAATTCAGCTCAGCATTATTACAAAAGCGTGCCTCTGGTGATTATGGAAGATCCATCACCAGGTACCCCAATGGTTTCCCCTTCATGCAGAGCTGCACATCAGCTGGGGGAAGCTGTCCCAGCCAAGCCCTGCAGAGCCATGGCCGGGAACCGGGAAATCCTGCAGTGCCTCCACCTTTGGGGGCCACGAGGCTCCTGAGTGCGCTGTGAGAGTAGCCCGGCTCTGACAGTGCTGGGCGAGCAATGTGCCAGAGCTTCTGCTGGGGGCACAGCTGGTGTCATTCTCCTCTTGGTTTTCTCCCCAAGCCTGCTCAGGGCTCAAGGAGGAACCAAGGCCAGGTGTGGCCTTGTCCATTTTCCTCATGCAGAAAGGTGAAGACGTGTTTCACCAGTGAATGGATGCAACAATCCTTTTGATAATAACACTTGGTTAAGGAGCAGATACATGGAACATTGTTTTGGGAAGGTCACCTAGAGGGCAGCTTTGGCTCAGGTCCTGTTGTTGAGGCTTCAGTCAGGATCTGTTGTTCAGGCCTTAGCCCTTCAGTATTTTGTGGTGCAAATTACACCTGTGCAGAGCTGGAAACAAACAAGTCTGTCTTTAGCACATTTGAGACAGGCAACAGCATTAGCCCTGCAAGGCCAGGCTGGGGCCAAGAGCAGAAGGCCAGCATCCTGCTTTGCCCACAGGCAGCCCTGCAGAGCAAGCAGCCACTCCTGCCCAGGGGCTGAGGTGCCCAAAGCTGCCTCCCCGCTGTGCAGCTCTGCAGAGCCCGCGGGGCGCAGGGTCCTGGGCAGCCAGGGCAGCCCGGCCGCCTTGGAGCACAAGGAGTGGCCCAGAGAGAAGCTGCTGCCCTTTGCTTTGGAACTGTTCCTCAGAGTCTTGTCATTAATCCACAGTGTCTGATGTGTTTTCCTTTCCTCTCCCAAGTTTAACACAGCTTTTTGAGAAAACTGACTGATGCAGCTTCTGGTGGTGGTGGTGGTGCTTTTGTCTGCAGGTGAGGGCAGGTGATTTGGACCAAGGACAGAGTCCATTGTTAACACCCCAGCTTTGCCAAGTCAAGAAAACCATTCACAATTGGGCTACCAGTGCTGAGCAGTTTTCCTAGGTTTTGGAAAGCTACCACCTGAAGAAACCCAACAGATTTTCCTCCAGGAGGACACCAGCAGTAGCATGATGCCAATGTTTTCCACCCCTTTTCTGTGTCTTTTAAGAGTTCCACAGTGCCCAGCAGGAATGAAATGACCTGTGATAATGTGATTTGAGAGCTCTGTGTTGTTCGTTGCCACATGAGTGTTCATGACAAGCTGGACACCCCACTCGTGGCTCTGTTGAGTAAATTGATCCCAATTGTGTGCAAACAGCAGCCCCGAGATGCTGAGAAGAGCAAGCACAGTGGGTGGGTGTGCATGCACGCACCCGGGGGCTGACTGCTGTGTGTGCAGATGGTTTTGCACTGTTGTAAATCTTCACTCTCCCAAGCTTAAAGACTATTTCAAATATATATGTTAAATGAAAATATATATTAAAAAAAAATTGTCCAAAAATACATGTGCATTAAATTTCATGCATATTATATAGTATATATTTTGACTAATATAACATAACATAACATAACATAACATAACATAACATAACATAACATAACATAACATAACATAATTAATAATATATAATAATATAATAACATAATTTAAATATTATAATATATTGAATATATGAGATCATTTTTGAAGCCATTGCTTGTGGGTGTATTAGATGATCTCCTAGTGTTTGTACATTTTTGCTTTCTGCTACTGCTGATCCTAGCAGCAACTCCCTGTCAGTTCTTCCAGGTCACTTCACACAAAGGGATTCCATCATTTCAGTGCCTGTGAGAGCTTGGCACTGAAATGCCAAGTTGATTCCCAGCTCTCCAGCCTCCCTCTGGATTTTGGGGCATCTCAGCACTTGTGTCCATGGCCCTTCCTTCATCCCCAGCCTGCAGCAGTCGCTGCTGCCTCCCCCTTGCTGCAGCTCATTTACCAAAGTGCTGCCAAAGGCAGCAGGGCTGGCTCAGGATCCCTGTTGGCTTCTGGTCTCTGGGATGAGCTTCAGGGGGACACTTGGAGCCCTTTCCTAAAGAGCTGCCCGTGGGATGAGGGATTTGTCCTCCCCGGGTGGCTCCTGCTTGGATTCTGTGCTCAGTGGAGCCCCGGAGTTTTCTCAGCAGCCTCTGCAATGAGTTCTGAGCCAACGTGGGGCTCTGCTGCCAGCCCAAATCTGCGCTTCCCCTGCCCAGCCTGAGTGCAGGTGGGGCGTGTGCTGGGCATGGCCGGAGATTGGCATGGCCAAAATCCTCCAGCATTTACATCTGCCCATGGCTTCGGGTAGCACAAATCTACACTTACTTCAGTTGAAACATTGCATTTATTGCAGATAGTTACACCCGCACTACTAATGTACAAATACACAAACATTAACTTATGTTAAAAAATAAAATTTCTTTTAAATTACAACACCTGTGTTACCAATATAGAAACACAGAAATATCAATTTATGATTAAAATCTAATTTATTCTGAGAATTGTGCTATGTAAATATATACAAATATCAACTTCAGTGAAAAAAAAATTACTTCATTGCAACCCTCTGCAAAAACTCACTGTACACAAATATTGAAGTTACTGAATTGAAGTTTAACAATTAAATTTATTACATATTACTACAACCATACAGCCCATATACAAATACAGAAACATCAATATCCCTCTCTAAAGAATCTCAGATCCAGAACTAAATAAATAGAATTTTAGAACTATACAAGTCCATACATAATAAATAGAAGTAAATACATATATAGGCATAACAATATAGAGATGTAAACATGCATTACATATTTCATGACATATAACATGACAATATAATACAAATATAACAAACCTGTCTATAAATACACAAATATCAATGGACCAATAAAAAAATCCATACAACTCCAGCAATAGAAATGCACAGCTACAGAGCTGTACAAGTATGTAAACTGATGAATATACACGCATCAGTATAACAATACACACACATAATATCCCTATACAAATATCAGTCAGTGTATGTAAATATCCCTATACTTGTAACTATCCAAATCTAACTACACATCCATAAACAGCGCCAGATCAGGAGGGATTGCAGCCGCCGATGTTCCCAGGCTCTCGCTCGGCTCCTCCTCCCGAGCAGAGCAGCTCTCCTGGGCAGGGACAGCAGATGGGATATGTGGCAAGCAAAGGGGGAACACGGAGTGAGGGTGGGGACATTTCCCTTGGCAGCAGCTGCACTTCCATCAGGGAAGAGGAAATGTCAGAGCCTCCCCAGGAGGGTCAGAAGGAAAAGCAGCTGAGCGGGCCAGGCTGTGGTGAGCTGTTCACTTCTTTCTGGCATCCCCGTTGCTCTGAGGGAACTCCCTCATGTCACGTTATTGAACCACCTCTGCACTTACCAAGACTGTGGCCCCCAAATCAATCAGCATTTATGTCTCCAGCTGCTTGCACCAATGACAGGGAATGTCCTCTAACAGTGCTGGGGCACAAAGTTACCATGCACAGGTCATCTGACAGGGCCTTGTTCTTTCTGTGCTTCCTGTGTTTCTCTTTACCTTCAACTTGGAATTGTTACAGCATTTCTTTTTCTTTCCCCTTGATCAGTGCTGAAATTTGTGTTTCTCTTCCAAGTTTCAGTTTGTTCAGTGATCCTGTCAAGCCTTTTCTCAGAAGCTTTTACCATGGAATTGAGTGTTAATTTCCACAATTTTGATGATTTTCTGTGAGATTTATGCAAGTATCCTGTTCATTTGGCACCATTTAAGAAGGTACAAAAGAGAAAAAGGATGTTCTGTATGTCAGTTCCCTAGTGGAATATTCATGAATAGAGAGAGTAATTGGCTGAATTTTACATCTACTCCTAACCTGAAAGTGCAACAGGTAATTTGGGGAGAAATTAAAGCGATTTCTGCTTCTACCAGCCTGTATTCAAATGTAAAGTAAATAGAGCAGGGTGAGAAGGTCAGTGTTCAGTTCCTGAAGTGCCTTATTAAGGTGTTCTTAAAGTAAGGGAGATAAAATCTGGGTGGGCATTCCTAATTTCCAGCCACTCATTGTCAATTTCATTGACTCTGAAAACAGCAGAGATGTGCACATCATACCTGATCAATCCATTTGGGGATGTTTTAGGTTCAGATTGTCTGAGGCTTTAGATTTTTAGATCTCTAGACAATGCTTCCAAGAATCTAAACAGCTTTCAGAAATTAAACTTTTCTCCTTTTTTCCTCAGTCTTTGCACTCATATGCACCAGAGACTTCAGTGAATGGATTCCGCTCTAATCCATCTCCAAGCTGAATCTCCCAGCTGTGTTCACACTGGTGGTTCGTGTGGCTCTTCTGCACAGTGCAATTTTAAAATCTTCGTTCCTTATTATCTCTGCCCTTCCTTTTCTGTTTTAGCTTGCAAATGCATACAGATGTATCAAAAATGATACACCTAATTTCTGACGCATCAGTTCCTGTCTAGCAATTTCATTTTATCCTGTACTGATGTTCTGCTAGCCTTCTATGTTTTATTCTAAGTGGACCCCTATTTTCTTGCATATGGAAGTTTTACAATGCAATGCTCTCATTCACCTGCTTTCATGAAACCCTTCATTAACATTAGCACAAGTAACTGTGTGGTTCCCTTCTGCTTTGTAGAAGATTTGGGAAACTTAAGTCCTGCTCAGCTACAGAAAAACATACATGGTGCTTGGTCATTCCCCTAAGGGCTTAAGCTAATGGTAAACAACTGCAGCTTATTCATTTCACAGAAATTGGGAGAAAAACATTGCAAATATTGAGGAATGTAGTGCAATATTGATGGGCATCCCTCAGTTATCCAGACAGACTGATGTCACTGGCAAAATTCTCTCTTTTCCAAAGGTTTTCATTTGCTTTGGCTGTATTTTGTATGGCTGCAGGTCACATTTCCCTTGGTTTAAGGAAGTATCTTGGCAGTTACTCTTGGTGATATATCTTGCTAATTCTACACTTGGAGGAATTACTCAGTTCTGCAGACCTTATTAAATGCCCTGTTCTAAAAGACTTTTTCCTCTCTCTGTGTTTTCACACTTGTTCAACAAGGTTTTCTTTCTAAGAATATTAATCACAATATCCCAAAGGATTAAAAAAATGCTTAGGTATTTTTCCCTAAGTATTTACTAAAGAAAAATAATAGTTAAAAAAAAAAACCTGTATGCATGCTGGATGTAAAATCCAAACAGAAATAAACTTGAGAGTTCTCCCAAAAACCTTAAGAAAAAACCCCATGTATTCTATAAAATCCAGAGTATTCATCTACAGCATACAAAAATTGGCATGTTCTAGAAGAGAAAATTTGTGCAACGGTTCTTCACAGAATTATAAGCTTTCAAGCTTTTTTCCCTTCAGGCAGTGCCATTCTCTGAACTGTAATGCTCCGAGCATGTTCTGCTCACCATGGCAGCTTTCTGCTCTGCCCTGGTACAGATCATCCTCCCAGCAAAGGGTCAGTGCAGCCACCACAACTCGCAGCACCTTCCCACACAGCAAGAACCTGAAGGACAGAGATGGCTTTCACCAGCTGCTGTGGGTTCTAATAGTGCCACCTCTCAGCTGCTGAAAGCCTGAATTTCTGTGTTGCAGTGAGTTAGTTTATTGAGCCAAATGTTCTGTTATATAGCGGTATGTTCAAGTGTTCCCCGAGATATTACAGTTAGTCTCTCCCCTATGTTATGCCCTCCTACCCAAGTGTCCCTCAAGGAATCTCCTCCCTCCTCACCGGATTTTTCCTTGTCTGTTAAGACAACCTGGCCCCTTTGCCCCATCCATCAGCCCAAACCCTACCCTTTGTTCCAGAAAGTTCCCTGTCCCTCACCCTAAGATCCAATTCCTCTCCCAACGCTCTCTCCTCCCCTTGTTCTGATTTGTTGTAGCCCTCAAAACCACACCCCAAGAGTCGCTTATTGGTTACTATATGGTGTCCACCCCCTGTTTTGAAAGATTTTAAAAACCCATGCACAAGGGCGTTGGGGGTTTTTTCAACATCTGTTCCCTTTGGGAATTCTCACCTGCAGAGCCTTCCCCAGCCTCTCCTGATGAATTTGCTGCCCTTTACACCGCAGAAGAGCCTCCTCTGCTTCCTTCACTCGGCCCTCCAGGGGTCTCTACTGCTGGGCATTTGGCCTAGAGGTTCTGGCTCAGGCAAAACCCCAACCTAGCCAGATCCCCGCTCTTGCCATTGTCCCTGGAGCATCACAGAGCAAGCCAGGGCTGCGGAGGGCAGTGACAGTGACCCATGCCCTGGCATGTCACAGCCCCCAGAGCCACACCTGCCAGGCCACAAGCCCCAGCCCTGGTCCCCACTGCCGGCCTCAGGGGCTCCTGGGCATCCTCACCCTGAGTGCAAAGGCAGCCTCAGGAGCCCCCCAGGGCGCTCTGGATCCAGGCTGCAGACACCCTAAAGCCAGCACTGAAAGGGACATGGATGGGGACTGCAGCTGGATCTTCCAGTGCTCACCACTCCTGACTACTCTCTAAGTGAACCCAAACCTCATTGGCAGGACCTTGAGCACATTGACCCTGCTCGCCCCTCCTGGAATGTGTTCTCACATCCTACAGCAGCCCTTTGCAGGGAGTGACCAGCTCCCAGCTGCTCTGCTACCCTGGCCTTACTTTCTGTTTGCCAGCAATGAACTTAACAGATACACTCCTGAGAAACCTAGCACAACGTTTGCTTCTCAGGAGCTCTTTGGCAAAAAAACTCCACTAATGCATAGTTTATGCACAGAGGAGGAGGTCCTGACAAAGCATAAGGTACAGGCAGGGCTCTGGCATGAATTCCTGAGCCACAGGATTCCACCCATTGTTGTTCCTAGCTGCTTTGCTGATATTTTCGAGCCAGTTCTGGACAAGGGCTACTGCTGACAGGATAGGAAAATATGGAGAAAAATGGTGCAGGAGACAACAAAAAAAATCCAAGGGGGAAAACCCTTAGAAATACAGAGCACAACAGAAGTCCTTGGAGATGGTTCAATAGAAAATGCCAGCAGCAGTGAGCAGAGCCCAAGGTTGCTCACTGCCACCCCAGGGGCTCCTCAGTCCCCTGCTGGTTTGTGTCTGATGCAGCCCTGCCTGGAAAGGGCTCCAGGCTCTGGTCTTCCCAGCTTGCTCCAGGCTACATTCTTAGCAGCACTGAAAGAAGAGGTGAAACAAAGAGACATTTTCTGTGCTGCCTGCAAACTCTTCTCCTTCAGTGCCACTGCCAGAGATCATCCCTCTGTCAGCTTGGCACTGTGTTTGCTGCCTCCTTGTCCCTGTCCCTTGCATCAGCTCCTGCACATCATCAGCACTCGCTGCCCCACATCATGAACAGAGAGAGCTGTGTCAGAAGAGCAAGGAGTGCATTTTCTTGGCCTTTTTAACAGACACAAGAAGCATGAGTCCAAATAATTTTCTTGTTTGTTCCTGCCCTCCTTTTTGCTAAGTCTTTTCTGCTTTAATGTAAAAGCCTCTTTTCGTACATGGATGGAATGATATGGAATTGGCAGTTTCTTCAGGCTGTCAGGCACCATGGCAGTTTTCTCTTGTCTCTGATGAGGATTTGGTGAATTTTCCATTGGTCACTTGGTGGTGTCACCATGGGCTGAGATCAGCGTCCGACTCTGCTGCCCCCAGGGGATGCCTTGGGGTGCCAAGCCCCTCAGGGGTGGGATTCGGGGTTGGGCGGGCTCGGAGCGCCCGGAGCCTGGGCCCGTGAGGAGCTGCTGCTGGCGCTGGCTGTGCTCAGCCCGCTGTGCCGAGCAGCCGCGGCCATGGAGACACAGGCGGGAGCTGTGGCCGAGGCCGGCAGGCGGCCCGGGCCAGCTCGCACTGCAAGGACGCCGGCAGCCTGTGCCCTGAGGCCGAGGCTGTGGCGGGCGGTTTGCGGGCAGGGCTTTTCCGAGCCGGCCGCAATGTGCTGCCTCCCGTGTGGGCCCGGCTGCGGCAGAGGCAGGCGGGAGCGCGGCGGGGCCGGCAGCGGCGGGCAGAGGCCGCAGAGAGCAGCAGCCCGGCCGGGCCCGCTGCGGAGCGGCACGGAGCTGCCGGGCAGCCCTCAGCCGTGACTGTGCGCACAGGGCAGGAGCAGAGGCCGCAGCAGAGGCAGGAGCCACGGCTGGAGCCGGCCATAGCGGCAGCTCGCCGTGCCCAGGGCCGCAGCCGCAGCTCTCCCCTGCCGGCCACAGCAGCAGCCGCTCGCCTCCGAGGCTCCGGCGCTTCCCGAAGACGAGGGGCCTGGCCCCCAGCACTCCCTGGAGCCCCACAGCGAGAGGAGCCGCCAGCGCCGCAAAGGGCAGCGCAGAGGGCGCAGGGTGAGGAGGAGGACATGAGGCTCGCTCTGGGCCGCGCTGGGGCAGTTCTGCCCTATCAGCCTTTGCCTTGAGCCCTTTGCTGCTTTTCCATGAGCCCTGATCCCCGTCCTTGGCCAAGGGCCCCGCAGCCCTCTGCAGAGCTGCAGGAAAAACTGCGTCAGTCACAGCATCACAGAATCACTGGCTTGGAAGACACTTTAAAGATGGTCGAGTCCAATCTATGGCCTAATACCTCAACTAAAGCACGGCACCGAGTGCCACATCCAGTCTTCTTTTAAAAGCTTGCAGGGATGGTGAGTCCACCAGCTCCCTGCAGGGGTCTGTCCCAGGAAGAACCAAGATAACACTGGGACCTTCTACCCCCTGGCACTTGGAGCTCTGGAAGTTTGTCTTTCTGCTTAGGTAAAGGCCATGGAAAAGGACTGGGAAAAGTAGTCACAAATCGAGTAGCCTACAGATCTCTAAATTGATGTGCAAGGAATACAGAAAAGACAGAAAAGAAAAAAGGCCAAACCCAAATGGCATCAGCAAAGTCTTGGGCATGAACACATAGCTGCAAAGGGTCTTCTCCGCCCTATTTCTTTGTATTTTTGGGAACCAGAGAAATCCTGCTTGAGCCTCTGGGGAGATGGGTTTGGGAGGTAAAAGTTCATGTCTTTTTTCTCCTTGGGGCAGCTCCTGTTGCTAGCATAAGGTGAGCCTCTCTCCAGCCTGATGCCTGTTCTGATTGTTGCAGCAAAACAACTGATGGCAGACAGAAGGCACTGACATTTGCAGAGACGTGACTTTTTCCAGTGCCAGCTGTGAGTGGGAGTCAGAAGAAAAACTCGTGAAAGCACAACTCCATTGGAAGATTGCCTTCCTTTTCATTCCATAAAGAAGCTCTAGATCCGCTTGTGAATTGTCAGTTGTTTGTTAAAGATGGGAAGTTCTCTTTCATGATTTTTTTTTCATGTGGTTTGGAAGTGGATGAGGCTCTCGTTCATTCACAATCTCCAGACCAAAGTGCCTTTGGAAGATGGCCCAAGTGGCAGTTTTTGCCCAGCCATGGTACTTGTGGATGTAAGAAAGCAAGGGCAATGGTATTTGCAGCCAAAACCTAGCAAAGCTTGGCTCAGCCAAAGCATCTGGGGGGAGAGAGGCCTCCAGCTGTTCCTAGAAATCAGCAGAGTTCCAGCAAATGGTTGTGTAGCACTAAGTGCAATCTCTTTGCCTGGGTCAGAGCCTTGCTATGCTGAAGAAGCAGAAAGATCAGCAAGGAGCTCCCAAAGGTCCCTCACATCATTTTGATTTTGCTCATCCTGTGTAAGTTTGCAACTAAATGTGTGTTTGCAGTTGAGCTAATGAGAGAAAAAAAAAAAGTAAATAGAGGCTTTACGGTGGGGCCATGATATTCCACAAGAGGAATCACTGGTGTGCCTTTCATTGGACCTCTCTCAATCCTATAAAAGTATTGTAGCCCTGATTAAAAATGGGCCGATACGAACGAACTTGGAGAGACAGAGACTAAAATGGCGTATGGGGTTTTTTTTTAAGAGTGACAAAACTACCCAAAAGGCGTTGTTTTGTGACATTTTAAAATATACTACCTGAAAATTACCAACTGCAATAAATCAAGAGTTTAAAATGGAGTGTTTAAATATATGAATAATTAAAACCACAAAAAAGTGAAGATATGAATGCATGTTTTCATAAAAATCATGAAATTCTAGACAAAAAAATACATGCCCTGAACTACAATGCAAAAGCAGGTAGAACTGTACTTGAATGACCTCTTTTTACATTGCTGGAGTTTTTTTCTTGTGAAGAGGAGCTAGGGTATTGCTGAAGAAAAGTGGCACCAGCAGGATGGGGCAGCGTGCCGTGCTCCGTGCAGAGGCTGCCAGGGGCTGCCCAAAGAGCGCCCTGCTGCAGCCAGAGCCCTCCTGGCCTGGGGCCCGGGAGCAAAGGGCCAGGGCAGCCAATTCCTCCTCCTCGTCCTGACCCTGCCACCGCTCCCTGCTGCTGCTGCTGAGGGAAAGAGAAGACTCTCCTAAGGCCCCATGAACGAATGCACTTACACAGCCCTGGGGATGCCAGTGAAGGAAACCATGTGTCACATATTGCATATGTGACCAGAGTCACCAAACACCACCTAAACATGGAATTGTTGCACCTCTCTCGGACAGGCAGAAATTTTTAGAATTAACTGGGGACTTGAGGGCAGAAGAGGCCGGAGGAGGAAAACAACTCTGAGGGGAAAAAAGCCCACCAGATCTGGAGGGGAAAACATCTCTGCCTGCTCAGAATCGGTTGAGGGAGCATGTCTCTAATCCTCTCCTGAAAGGGATGCTTTAGGTGACCTTTGCACCTCCAACTGCCTTGGACCAGAGCCAGGAAGATTCAATTATGTAAATGTTACATAGATAGATAAATAGATAGATAGATAGATAGATAGATAGATAGATAGATAGATAGATAGATAGATAGATAGATAGATACATAGATACATAGATACATAGATACATAGATACATAGATACATAGATACATAGATAGATACATAGATAGATACATAGATAGACAGACAGATCTCATTACTGAAATCTCTCTTTACTGTCCTCTCTGTTGCTACACACATCAGAACTTGGTAGGCAGTGCCCCACTCAGCTACAATCCTGAACTTGCTCCCCTGTTGCTTCAGTAACCCACACTCTTGGGGAATCTGGAGCATGTAGGTCCTTATGGAATGCAACCAGACACCCAGAGCATTGCTGGGAACGGCTCTCTTTGTGCATCTGTGCTCGGGCAAGTTCTTCGCTTGGACTCGACCACACTGGTGGTGCTGAAGTGGCTGGAATCAGAAATGCAGCCCAGCCCCTCCAGCTCCTCCAATCTCTGAGCACCAGCTGGAATGCAAGGGCATTGATTTCCTGCTCAATTCCTGAACACAACACACACTGATTGCCTGGGCTGCAGAAACTCACTGGCATTGTTAAGCTCCAGATGATCTGTAAGGCCATAGGGGCTGGCCTAGAACCACAAAAGCTCCTTCTGCATCAATATCCCTGCACCAAATGATGAGTTCTCATGCAAAAATACTGCATTCCCCAGAAGTGACACCTTGGAATAGAAACTTGGAGCAGAACCAGTCCCAGTGCTGTATAAGGGCAGGAAATAATTGCAAAAAGAATCTTAGCTGGGAGAAAAAGAAAATTAATAAGCCTCCTCCTCCAAGTAAAGCAAAAATAACAATAAAAAAAAGAGAGGGAAAGTCAAGTCCAAAAGTGGCTAAATATTTGAATGTACTGAGGAGATTCTCATGAGCCCCCATTGTCCAGGCTAAAGCTCCCTCAGCACCTCCTCCCTGGCCTTGTGCTGCACCCCTTGCCCAGCTCCCCTGTCCCTCTGTGCCCACGCTGCAGCCCCTCCATGACTTTCTGCTTCCCAGGGCCCACAGCTGCACACAGCACTCCAGCTGTGGCCGCAGCGCTGCCCAGCACAGGCCACGCTCCCTGCCCTGCTCCTGGTGCCCCACTGCTGCTGGCACAGCCACCGTGCCCTTGGCCTTCTGGGCCCCCTGGCCCCATGCTGCCTCATCTTCAGCTGCTCACGGCCGCCAGCCCTGCGTCCTTTGGGCCCACGCAGCTCCCCAGCCACAAAGGTGCCCATTGCACTTCAGATACAGCAGGCACCATTGCAAGATGGCCTTCCTGTTCTACAACGATATCTTCTAAGTAGATATCATAAAGTTTGATAGGAATAGAATTCTAAGGGACTCTGACTAAATTAAAATGGTCTAATTCAACTGTACAGGAAATTGCTCCTAAGTAAATATTCCACCCTATCTGTCGTCAGCAAGCAAGGTTCTCTCTGCAACACTAGGTTTGTAGTTCTTCAAAGCTCTGATATAGAAATTTAAAATATCCATTTCGCACTTTGTTATTTTTCTTCAGGCATGAAAATGGATTTTCTTTCAGCCTTCCTAGCTGGCTCTCTACACTCTACTGCTACTGGCCAAGCTCTCAGCTTGCTCCACAATTCTTAAACACCAGGAGCATGAAATGTTCCTTTCTCACTCACCTCAGGATCTTCAGCACTGCTGAATACACACTTCAGGTGACCTGTAGTGGGAAGGGAAAATGAACCAGATGCTGTCAGAAAACTGCTTGGGCTGCTGAATCCCACAGAACAAGTCAACCCAAACAGAGATGATTTCCCGTTTCACAACATCCCTCCAGCAGACACATTTCATTCACATATCCAGCAAGGGATCAGGACAATATTCTTGCTTGTGCCTACACTTCAGCCTGTTTTGCCAGTAAATGAATACAAATATGACCAAGAAAATGCAAATTGTTCTTTAACACTCAGTGCTCCTGTTCTACCAAAGACATAAAACAGCTTCTGAAATCCTTTTCTTGAGGTTCTTTTTATTTTTAATCAGTTGCATGCACCGGTTCTCATTAACTTGCTTGAAACAGTTGCTCGGAAAAGCTTCCCTAAAATCCCCCTGAGCTGTGGCAGACACTCACCTGCTTTGGAGTTTGCATTTCCTTGCAAAGGGAATCACTATTTTAGCACTTTGAAAAAGATCAAGTTAGACAGTCAAATCCTTTCATGACAAAATTTAAAAAGAAAGAACCTTTCTCTGAATTCTGGAAACAACTGCAGAGTTTTTAGAAGGCCTTCCAAGAAGCTCTGCCAGTCTACATTTTCAAAGGTGTCTTGCTTGTCCCAGCAAACTGAGGAAATGACAGACTCTGCTGCCACAGACTCTCCTGTGGAGGGAATGGAGCCCTGCAGGTTCCCCTGCAAATTCTGCCCCTGTGGCTACAAACACCCCCTTTTTAGCTGAATGTCATGACAGGAGCTTTACCACACCAGTGGCATCCTAATGCTCTTTCTCTTTCAAAATCAGAAACTCAGCCACCAGCAGGAAGACATACAAAAGCCAGGTTAGGATACACCCTAACCTAAGTAGAATGGAAAACTCTACTTACGTGCAAAGTGTATAACGTAATACGCGGAAAAACAAACACCATAAGCAGCAAAAGCTGCTGTGGCCAGATGGTGGATCATATTCCCAGAGCTGTGCCAGTCTTCTCCAACACTAGAAAAACAAATGGCTTCTCAGAGTGCAAATACCCACTGACCAATGCTCCAACCAGGAGGGTTCTCCTGATGTGAGCAAGGCTGCTCTGACACTCAGGCCTTCTGTGCACCAAGGCAACCTTCTGATGTCACCACAACGATGTGGCAACCATGCCCTGACATCACAAAGCAAATTATGACAAAGAAAAGCATCACACAGCATGTTGGTCTGTGAATTTATGCAAAGCAATAACCAACCTTCCATACAGCAAACACAAAAGAGCCAGGGAAGTTCTTCTCTGTCACAAAGCAGCGCAAAACCCCCTCATGGGCCAAACCCTGTTGTTCGGGGGATCCAAGAGGAACTCCAAGAGTGCCTCAAGCACCTACAGCCTGTACCCCAGCTGAGCACTCAGATGGGACCCAAGCAAAGGAAACCAGACCAAGACAATGGCCCACAGCATTGTACATGTGAGAAATGACTCTCACTTTTTAAATTTTAAAGGTTTGGTAAACCTTAACAAAGGATTGAATAAGGAAAAATTGCAGCATTGGCAGTCTCTGTGACTAGCAGCCATGTGCTCATCTACAAAAACGATGCTCTGCCTTTTATACCCTTAGCCCCTCTAAAAGTTTTGTCACTCAACTCTTTCTCTGCTGTCCATTGGTGGAGATTACTTTCCTGCATCCCGACTGGAGGTCAGGCGTTGTTACACCCTGCCTGCTGGTCACAAGCCAGCCCTCCCCAAATGCCCTGACTACCCAGGCTGTTACAAGGGGGACGGGAAAGAGGACTATGGGAGGATATATTACAATATAATCACTACACATTTGAACATCCACATAACATCTGCTTCTTAATTGCCAGAGCCAACCATTGCATTACTCTAGAACACACAGAACCAGGAGAGAAGCCACTGTTGGCATCACAGCTGAAATGTTTCCTAACATATCTCCCCACATATTTGCACCTTTATTGGACATGCCCAGGGCTCTGGTGCGTGTACATCTCTGCCTTTCTTCCCCTTTGGCAGCAGTTGAACTGGCAGCATCTGCCCGCCAGCAGCAGCTGCTCCCAGCTGGGAACGCCACTGGCGCTGCTGATTTCCAGAGGCTTCTGTGTGCCAGGGGGAGCCAAGGCAGGAGCGGGTTGAACGGTGCTGGCGCTGCTGCTGCTCTGTGCCAGAGAGCCCCGGCTGGGCAGGGCACGGTGCCCACTGCGCTGCGGGCTCCTTCTCCTGCCACAGCTGGGCACACCTGGCAACAAGGCATGACAACCTGTGGGCAAGCCAAGGGGTTTCTGGGGCTGCACTGCTCTGCACACACCCAGCACACCTGCAGCACACAATTTTAACCCTCAAACAGGTAAACCAAAGGGAAACAGCTGGAAAAGATTTCATTTCAACCATTCTTTATGCTTCAATAGAAATGACCAAAATGAACGTTACCGAGCAGGGCCGATGCACACTGCCCGCTCAGTGTGAGAAAAGAGGCATTACTTTATTTCAGTGCTGGGTGTGTGAGGAATCACTTCCCTGAAACATGCACACCCACGTGTTAGTATCCATGGAACTAAGACATTACTTTCATTACTTTTATTCATTCCTTTGCTCAAACTCACAGGCTAAACATTCTCAGAAAGTGTTTGACATGTTTAAATCACTTCCCCAAAATTACTGACATTTAGAGTAGGGGTCTCTTGAGGGTCTCTGGTGGTCATGGGGTGAACATCCCGTTCCTCAAATTCTCCTTCCATGGTTAAGAGCCTTCTTCTCCTTGAATGCATTGCAGCTACCTTCTCAGCAGGCCCACTGTCTTTATTCTCAAGGCTAAGACATCCACTTGCACACATTAACCACTGCTGTGAGGGAAGGTACGACTAAGCACTGCCTGTTAAAGCTTAACAAATTCACAATTTGTTGCAGGTCAACACTTCCCCAGCGTCTCTCGTTCCTTCTCTGGGAATCAAACACGAGCATTTTGTGATCAGTGAGCCCAAGGCCGCCTCCAACCCTCCTGTCACCCAGCAGCCCTTCTCTCCTCACAAACAGCAGGCCCAGCAGGGCCTTCCCTCACTGGCTCCGTCACCAGCTGTGTCAGGAGTTCTCTGTCACACACTGCAGGACCATCCTGGACTGTTGGCTCTCCGCTGCACTCTGTTGCCAGCAGACATCCCCACCCTGTTCCATGCCCCGTGCAGAACCCTGCACCTGCTGTCCATGGGCACCTGGCAAGGGGAGGCACTCACGGCAGAGATGCACCAGCTGCCCTGGGCAGGAACCAAAACCCTCTGGGGCACAGCTGCTGGCCTGGGTCTGGCACAGCCCTGCACGCTCCACTCCTCATGGGCTTTGGGCTGGAAATGCAATTGCACTTTCTGCCCCATGGAGAAACACCAGGGCTGCACAAACAACGGCCAGCAGGCCACATCCCAAAGGCACTGCAGCATGGAGCTGAGAAGGAAGAAGACCCTTCCCCAGTTCCTAACCATACCAAAACCACCATCATTGGGACTGTTAATCTTCTGAATGTAGAGTTGATTCACAGGTGACAAGGGAATCTTCCAATGGAGTTGAAGTTTGGTAGAGTTTTTATTCTGAGTCCTACTAAGACTGTTGATCTGAAAATTTATTTGAAAATATTTTTAAAAGGCTGCACAGTCATATGGTTTTGTTCTAATACCAAGATGGCTAAATGAAATGTACTGGCATTTTAATTGCATCCAAACTGATTAGTCTGTAAAAGCCTTCCTGCAGAATAGCCACTAAACAAGAAATGAAAATCTGTGGACTGTTGACTTTGCAAATTTCTACTAAATTTATCAGACAATGAGGCATTTTTAGGTAGATCAAAGAGCAAATTAATTCCTATGGATAACTTGATTTGGATAAACCTGTTGATTACAAATTAAAACTGCCAGCACGTACTAAGTGGAAATCTGAATACTCACTCCTATGAGCTCTGATGTATTAGATAGTCATTGTCTGTCATATTAACAAAAATTAACATTCTGGCTGGTTTTTTTTTACTTACAACCAGCTCTTCAACACTCTTTGTAACATCAGAAAGAGAATTTGTAGCAATGTGAACCATGGGTTGGTGGGGCATTGCAGAAGGTTCCTATGCCAGCACTAAACGTTCACATTTACCATGGCATCACTTCTTGCCTTTAATTCCAAGCTACAGCTCAGTTCCTGCAGTATAGATGCACACTTGTAGTCTGTATTTGTGGCTGGTTCTTACCTTCCTGTCCATAAAAAAATCATGCTTGGATCTCAAATCAAAATAAAATGAGGAGAGAGTCAGGTTCTGGATAGGTATAGCAAAAACTAAGAGGTTTTTTGCAAATATGTTGGAAAGTTGTTTGTACATGCTGCAAAAACGGCAGATTAAAGACTTGCACTCTAACTAGCAAGCTGAGGTTTGCCTCTTCTTTCTGGACTGATTTCTTGAGGGCAGACACTGAATCTAATCAGTAAAAAAATCCAAACCACAGGAGCAGTTTGAAGAATATTGTAAATTATTCTGTTATGATGCTTTTTGCCTAAAAGTTTTGGCCATCATCTGATTGGAGTAATTAGAGGAGATGGAAGCCATCATACTGTGGCTGTGCACACAATTCCTTCCCAGGAGTAATCCATGAAGCAACGCTGACAAACCCACACCAGCAGCTGCTGCCACACAGTCATGAAGCAGAGAATTTGTATTTCTGCTACACTTGGACAGCTGAAGATGCCTCTGCTGAGCTAATTTTAGTGACTGCTCACCACAGATGAGACCTTGTGGTCAGTCTCCAACAAGTCAGGGCAGTTAATATTCTGCCTAAATGAAGTAAGTCTAGCAATACATAGACCATGGAGCCTGAGGAAAGCCAGCAGCTGTGGGAGATTTGTTTCCATATCTTTCTTTTTACTAATTTATTGCAGTCTATTATTTAAAGAATGGAAAATTTTGGCATAGCATTGGCTGGAAGGTTGGTCAATCTTCCATTCATGACTCCTCTGAAAGCATCACCCCAGTGTTTTTATCAGTAGTTCTTCCATCATCATGGCTCACACAGCATTTCCTGCAGCCCTTCCTGGAGTCAGGGAAAGGCACCAGGAGAACGGGGAGAAAGCTGTGTGCAGAGACTGTGTCAGCTACAGAGACATTTGTTTCCTCTGATTTGACTGAATGGCTGCAGGAACCTTGCTGGCACTGCTGGCGGGGTGGCCTTTTGCAGGGCTGGGCAGAGTTTGGAGCCCAGGATCCCTCCTCTCAGTGGGACACCAGGGTGAGCAGCCCCTGTCCCAGCCAGGAGCAGAGGTTCTGTGGCTCTGCCCTGGGCACAGGGACCTGCCACTGCCCTGAGCTCCTGCCGCGGCTCCTCTGGGGCAGCTCCTGCTCTGCAGTGATGATGGGCGCAGCTGAGGGGGCTGCAATGGAGGGGGGCTTCCAGTGGGCTCTGCTGGTCTGCCACACTGGAGCCAGCAGAGCTTCTGGAAGGAGTCTCCCCTTGTGAGCTGCTGGAGCTGGCACTGGCCACAGAGCCGCTGTGTTCATCCCTGACAGGCCCAGAGCACAGCAGCCTCTGGGCCTCCTTGCTGCACGATGGCAGTGAAGAGGCCATGGAGCAGAGGTTCAGTGTGTATGACTCAGTTTCCTGATAAACTGTGCTGAGAAAACCCTGCATCCCTCCTGCCAGATCTAAGACACTCCAAGAAAGCTGTTGGCACATTGGAAACTCAGAATTGTTTGCATTTTGAACAGTTGTCTTATGAGTGCTTTTGATTGTTTTTGTCATTTTGTGTTGATTCAGTTGATCCGTCAGAGAAGCTTTCCTTATAATATAAAACACGGGGAATTGTGGAGACCCTGGGGGGGGGCATTCCCTGGTCTAGGGAGACACAAGAAGCTTCCCTCAAAAAGCTGTTAGACCCCATTGGCTCTTTCCCCTGTTCCTATGTCTGCTCCTCAGGGTGCTTTCTCCTTTGCAGGCAACTGTGGTGCTGTGGAACACTGTCCACGCGCCCGAGTGGCACGAGGCAGTAGTTCTTCATTCCGCCCGCTGTTTGTGGCTCTGCTCTTCCAAGTTTTTGGCACCACAGAGCAGATGCCAGAAGATGTTGCAATGCTGAAGTTTTTCCTAGAGAGCTTCCTGAAAGCACAGCAATGCTCCATCCTTACACAGGGACAGGAAGAGGGCAAAAGCAGAGACTGTCGTGGCCTAACAGTGAGCTTTGCGTGTGCCTAAAAGCAGCAGCAGCAGCAGGGAGTTGCTGAGCCTCAGAGGTGCGACCGTCCCAGTGGCCGCAGCGCTGTCAGGCAGTGCCTGCAGGCTCAGTGTGGTTCTGGCAGCTCTGGTCTCCCCACAGGTGAGGAATGGCAGCCCCTGCCTCAGGCCCAGTCAGAAATTACACCAGTCAGGGGTTATTTACAAATGCCAACAGGACAGGGCTGCTGGGAAAATGCCTTGAGCTATTATTTTTTTCAGTATCAGTCTCATTACATGATTATGATAATGGGAAGATGCTAACAGCTCACAATCCAGGCAGCAGGCCTGAAAACTTAATGTTACAACATACTTTATAAGCTTCTTGACCAATCACACAAGGCAAAAGTATATTGACAGTAGTTCTATCCAATCACCAGAAGCACACGTAGCTTTGGTTAAAACAATGCTTGCTTATTTCGAATACAATACCTGTTTGTAAGACACAACACAAAGAGCTCAATTTTTAAGCTTTAACCTTCCTAATATCTTGCTAGATAAACTTTCTGCAGCTTAGAGAGCTATTCAGACAAGCATTAATACAGAGGCTTATGGTTCGATTTGCCCTTGCCTTTTCTACAGTTTAAATAATTTTTCTGCTGTCCTATCTCATGACTGTTGCTTTAGCACTGTTCACAAATCTGATGTATCTGAGGGCTGCCTTTTGCAGCTTTTCTAAAACCCTATAATTTTAAGGATTCCCACAATTCCTCCTTTCTGTTCACTTAAAAAAAATTTCACAATTCTGTCGTTTATTACTTGCGTTTTGTAGCCTTACTATAATATTTTTCCTTATTATCTGCTTAAAGCATGTTCTTGCTGGCACTAAGCATTGCTATATTCCAACACAGCAATTTAATGCTGTGAAGGTCCAGTCAGTGGAAAGGGCATAAATTATGCCTGACAATAGTTACAAGTTACTGTTCAAAAATTTTCTGTCGATTCCAGGGTCTTAACTCAAAACCTTCTTCTATTTCTATACCTTCATCCACCATCTCTGTGAGATTTTGAGCACTTTCTGTGAATCTACTTCCTACTTTTCTCTCTTGTATGATAAAAACTTCTTGGATAGTTTTGTTCATCTTTCGTCGCACACACTGAAGTATGCAAGGTATTACTATTATTATCACTACCAATACACCCAATACATAGAGACCTATCTTGCAAAGTTCCCTTAGCCAAGGTGCAAAGCTCTATTCTTGGAACAAATCATCTAACCAGGACCCACTATCTTCTTTAATTCGGGCTGTCAAATCTTTCAGTTTTTGGATGCTTTTGTGTGTGGATTCAGAATGATCAGACAGGTTCATACAACAGAATCCTTCAAATTCCTCACAACCATGTCCTCATGCCAGTAAAAGAAAATCAATTGCTGCTCTATTTTGAAGGGTAGCATGTCTAACACTATTAACATCGGTCAACATGTCACAGATTGCAGTGGATGTGGCATTAGTTTGTTTACTCAGCCAACATCCAACCTGATATAATTGTTTCAATGCCATTGCTGAAGCCAGTTGGGGTAAAAACAAACCTGTTGAAACCCTTTTCACAGCCTTCCAATGCGTGAAATCACTTCTACAGTTCTCACCATAATGACGAGCAGATCTTGTTCCCCTTTGTTTCTTTTTAATGACCGCTTTGGCAGTAGGCACAATTACAGTGAGCATCCCAATGCTACATGGGGCACCTTCAAGTTGTGATGGAATGCCCTGCCAAGCCCTATCTACACAGGTGAACCAATATCCCTTGGGAAACTGTCGTGGATATTGGTCAGCCTCAGAAAGCACATCCCAACTGTTTGAATAATTACACCAAAACCTTAAGTTTCTGTATGCAAAATAATGGGGAGTAATATTGTACTTTGGAGGATCACCTTCTCGCCAATCATTAACTGTAAAGGTAAGGCAAAAATCCATTGTTAAAGAACCAAGGATTTCCAGTTCTTGGGGTTCAGATACTGCTTTGGGAAGTTCTTTGGCTCAAACGTTCCAATTCAATGGAGGATTGTTCCCATTGTCAATTTCACCTGGCTTACCATTGGACTGCTTTTTGACCAAAGGCAAATCTTTTACTGCCACACCAACCAGACAGGTTGAGAAAGGCTTTTCTGGTTCCGAATTAGACAAACTTATGGTATCTGAGCCTGCTGCCTTGGGTAAGGCCACCCAAACATTTCTTTTTGGTTGTTCCACAGGCAAATCTGCACGACAAGAAGCAATTAAAACCCACCAACACCAGCATATAATTTGATTTTGCTCCATCCTGTTAATGAGCTAAGTTTTGGCAAAATCCTCACACATATATCAATTTAAAAACTTTGCTTTTGACCTTAAGATAAGATTTCACCTTGAAGATCCAAGAGAGGGGATCTATAACATAACAAAAACAAAACCCACACTTTTGCCAAAAATCAGCTCTACAAAACAAGCAATTGACACACTTATAAATAATATTTACACAAAATCAGAGTTTGCAGGTTCCACTGATGCACAAGGAATGTCAGGCATGCCCTGGGATCGCTCTGTTTGGCTCACGTCTGTGTACTTGCTTCCTCGGTTTTGGACTCATCAATATGTTCTGGGGTGTGATATGGTTTGATGTTTTTGGCTGGAACCTGCTTAATTCCTGCACCTGTAGAGACAGAAGCATACCCTTTACCCCAGGGGATTAATCGGAAAGGATCTTCAATTGGTCCAGTCTCAGGGTTTCTAATTAAAACAGGAGGATTTTCTTTCAGTTTTGCTTGTGCGTTATTTGAAAAATGCCTAAGAATCAGTAAATCGGGTTCTGCAACCAAACTGTTTAAGAAATTAAAAATATAAAAAGCTTTGTTCAACCTCATCTGTGGTGTTACCTCTACTCCCCCTCTCTGTTGATCTAGAATGTGCTTTAATGTCCGATGAGCCTTCTCAATAATTGCTTGGCTTGTGGCATAGTGAGGAATACTAAAGATGTGACAAACACCCCATTCTTTTAGAAATGTGGCAAATTTTTGAGGTATATATGCAGGACTATTGTCGGTTTTTACTTCTTGGGGCACACTTAATGAAGCAAAAGCTTGCAAAGAATGCTAACAGGCATGATTACCTTTTTCACCTGTGTGAAGAGATGCAAAAATTGCATCAGAGAATGTGTCCACTGAAACGTGAGTATTTTTAAATTTACCAAAGGAAGTCTATTTAATTATATCTGTTTGTCATAACTGCAGGTTTTGCAAACCTCGTGGGTTGACTGCTCCTTGTAGAAACAGGAGGCTGCACAAGCTGACAGTCAGGGCAAGTACTGATGATAGCCTTAGATTGAGTTTCGCAAATTTGAAACATTCGCACAAGTGCTTGCACGTTTTGGTGAAAAAAGGCGTGACTCAGTTTTGCTTGTTCCAAAATGTTTGGCAAAGTGTTTGAAATAACCATTGTCAGTTGTCTGCTCTGGTGTTTCCTTCCACTAAAAATCCAGGAAGTGAAGAATGAGCGCTGATATGAGAAACAAACTATGGATTAGTTCTATATTGCAAAGTTGTATAAAGACATGAAAGCCAACAGTATAAAGTGTCATTATTAACATCCCTTAAAATTGACCCTTCAAATCTCTTAACCACATTAGCAACATAAGCAGAATCTGTGATTACATTAAAAGGTTGTGGAAAGAGCTGGAAAGCTCAAACTACAGCAGCAAAGCTCAACAATCTGAGGAGACTCTTCTACTATTTGAATGTCTGACTCTCAAGCATTAGTTTTTTGGTTCAACCAAGTTACGACTGATTTGTGACTTTTGCCAAAGCCACCAGTGAAGAGAGCTATTGCATTGAAAGGTCCTTCACTTAATTTAGGTTTCTCTTTAAAACTCAATTTTGCTTGCAATAATTTGTGAGCTGCGTAATGAACAGAACACCTGGGAAGTCTAACAATGCCTACTGCTAATCGTCAGAATTTTGCGTTGCCCAATTAAGATAATCTTTTTTCAATGGTAAATAGATAACTGCAAATTCTTGACCTGCTAAAGTTAGCAATCTGGTTTTGGCTTTAATTACAATTTCTGCTATCATCTCTAACACTGTGAAAATAGTTTTTGGAAACCTGTAGGGAACAAAATCTATTCTATTATCAACAAAGGATCTGTCTCAGAACGGTTTCACTGAAAAATGAGACTACAAAGTTGCATTTTTTCTCTTAAAATTGCAAAAAAGAAAGGCTTTTCTGGAATACAGCGATGAGCTTGTTGTCTTTGGAGAGCTTCTATGACCTTGTTAAGGGCTCCATGAGTTTCAGGTGTTAAAGTTCTTGGAGAACAGATGTCACAGTTTCTTCTCAGTAAATCGAAAACTGGACCTAGTTCATCGTTGGTGATTCTCAAAACAGGTCTGACTTAACTGACTTCTCCTAAAAGCTGTTGTAAGTCTTGCAGATTGCTGACACTGGTCTGGAACTGTATCTTCTGCAGTGTTATTGTTTTCTCAGTCATCTTCCATCCAAGATACTTCCAGGGTGGAACTTCTTGGATTTTTGTAGCAGAAATTGCAAGTCCAGCATTTTGAACTTCAGTAACAACACTAGCACGGGTTTGGTCCATCTCTGCCTGCGTTGGAGCTGTGATGAGCAAATCATCCTTGTAGTGCAGAATCATGGATCTGGGAAACTTCCGTCGAACTGGAGACAAAGCTTGGGCAACAAAATACTGACAAATTATAGGTGAATTCTTCATTCTTAGGGGCAATGATTTCCAGTGATATCCCTGCATGGGTTCTCTTTGATTGATGATGGGAACTGAAAAGGCAAATCTTGGAGCATCATCAGGATGAAGTGGGATGTGGAAAAAACAGTCCTTTAAATCAATGACAATGAGAGGCCAGTGTTTTGGGATCATTGATAAAGAAGGGAATCCAGGTTGAAGAGGTCTCATGTCTTCAATCACTTAATTGATCTTCTTCACGTCATGAAGCAACTTCTAGGAGTCTGATGTCTTCTTGTGGATGACAAATACTGGTGAATTCCAGGGAGTATTGGTGGGGATGATGTGACTTTGTATATGTTCTTTTACGAATTTTTAAAGGATGTTTAATTTTTTCTCTGTTAAATGGCATTGATCAATCCATATAGGAGGATCAGTTTTCCAGTTCAGCTTTCAAGTGGCAGGTTTTGATGTGGTTTCCATCACAGGCCCACCTCCAGTTCTGCTCCCCATTGGGACAGGATGTCTCTCCCCCAGACGGTGAGAGGCTTCTGAACAACAAAAGGATGCACCATTGCTGTCTTTCCTTCAGGACCTGTAATGTTAATCATGGATGCACTTTGCAAACACACAGTAGCATCTCCAATCCCTGTGAGGGAACCTGCAGGAGCCACCAAACCTCAATCATTGGGCCAGAACATGTGAGAAATTACAGTGACATCTGCACCAGTATCTGGCATGTCTGTAACATAAATTGTTTTACCACAGTGAGTCAGGCTACAAGTCAGTTGCAGTCGGTCACGGTCCAAACGTTGCACTCAAAAGACTTGTGGACGTGAGGTACTAGATGGCACAGACAGCATTGAATTCTCCGGAAAGTTGTTTTGCTTGGGTGTATTCATGGGTAACAGAAATGCAATAGCAATAGGTGTTTTTGGTGGAATTACTATAGGAACATCTAGTGCAAGAGCTAAAATCACTAGCTCTTCATTATAATTTACTGAAACAACAGAAGGAAGGATTGAGAGGCCAAGAACTTTGTTGTTGGCTTTGTCTAGAATCAAAAAATCTTTTTTTTTGTTGAAAAAGATTGACAATTTCAGTAGGAATGCTCACACAACGCAAATTATTTAATAGATGAATCAGTTTTGAGGAGGCTAATTCGAACCTTGCACTTGAGGGTATTGAGCTGGAACCATTTGAGGATTGGTTTATTGAGAGATAAATGACTGAGGTACCAATACCACTTGACTGGGTAACTGGTTGCCAGGGAGTACCACTACTTGTGTCTGGGCACGGTGGTAATCTGCGCTCTTTTTTAAGTTTAACGACAAAGGTCTGCTATCAATGTCAAACTGAGAGTTACAGAACTTAGCAAGATACTTCCCTTTTCGACATCGAGGACAAAATGAAAGTTGTTTTGGTTGGAAGCTTTCATATGACAATCCTTTTAAATGTGACTTGGTTTACTACAAGCAAAGAAACATGTCTTTTTATCAGAGTCTAACTGTACAGTGCTAACAGAGTTTCCCCAAATTTTTTCTTGTTTTTTTAGGAGCTTTTCAAATTTATCTATTCGTTATGTCAGATTATCTCCCAATGTTTTTCCTAATGCATTGACTTGTATGTTAGCAAGATGTTGTGGAGCAGTAAGCTTACTGCAAGCTGTTAGCATCTGTGTAACAGCTGGAAGCTTATCAGGCAAAGTTAAAATAATTTTTCTACATTCCTCATTAGCATTTACAAAAGCAAGGTTTTGAACAATACAGGAGCGAGCTTGTTCATCTGGACATTGCTTTTCGACTGCTTGGGTTAATCTATCTAAAAAAAAAATAGCATTCTGTTTCACTTTGTCTGATAGTAGTATAAGCATTTACATGGGTACCAGCTGGCTCAACTGAAAACAAAGCTTTTCTAGCAGCATCTTTAATATCTGTTAATACAGGCCGAGGCAATTCTACTGCTTGATTTTCTGGTCTATGGTAAGGTGGATTACTTGCTAATTAGGTAACGTCTATATCTTCATAAGCAGTATTTACATATCTTTCAACCAATTTATTAAGAAGTTTTTCTATTGTCATTCTAATAAAGGATATTGTGAATTGGTTGAAATCAGGGAAGCTACATTTTGACAATCAGCAGGGACTAAGTCATAAGAATTAAAAATACTTTTCAACATATTACTAAAATAAGGAGGACTCACTTTCTTTTAAAGCCTGACACAGTTCTTTTATATCATGGTGAGAAAGACTTTCAAATCATGGATTTACATTATTGCGACCATATCTTACAGGCAATGTAAGGAGTTGTTTTTTTGAATTTAAGTCTTTTTTTTAAATTCTGATTAATATTAGACTAATTAGGTAATCACAATGGAGGGTCAAGCTCTAATTTAGATTGTTTTTTATCTTTCTCTCTCTCTGCTCTTCTGTCTGATTCAGAGGAGCAGGTAGCATGGTGGCTGACATTAGCTGTTCTGGGAACTCTGCTAAGCTCTAAGTTCTTGGCAGGGGTGCTGCCACAGCAACAAATTTTTCTGGGAGCCTTGCCAGTATGGGCGGGGGAAGAGACCTCTGAAATCTTGGCAACAGTGCCACCTGAACAACATGCTTCTTTGGGATCTCTGCTAGGAAGGGCAGAGGAGGAGACTTTCATGTTCTCAGCAAACTTCATAATGGAGTTATCGGCTAAGGACTGTGTTGTATTAGTGCCAGGAAAAAAGCTAGAGCTTGGTTTTTGCTCTGGAACTGCAGATGCTGAATTTGTATTTTGTGACACTATTTGATTTATGCAACACTTTCTAATGCACTGTTACAGGTTCTGTACCGCAGCTCTGCCTGCGGGGAATCAGCTGAAAAATTGCCAGCATCAAGCTGCGACCTTAACACACTATTTTTCCCCTCAGCAGCGAATGAAGCAGATTTCAAGGCTTCTAAGTGATCTGTGTTTCTACAGAAACTTTTCTGAGTTCTTTTGCTTCTACCCCAGGCATCTCTCTGGGCAGAGCTATCTTGTTCTCGCTCGGCCTCTGGCTGCTGCCTGCTGCTTCTGTCTTCTTTCCTGCCCAGTCTTCTGAAGACAAAGCTAAATCTAAAGCTCCCTTACTGCCTGTATCTGGAGGCTGGAGAACTAAAGAAAATGCTTGGAGAGACTTGGGGGAGGAATTTACACAAAAAAGAATTCTCAGAATTGCAAAGCAATCTGCCTGCTGGAACCAGATCTGAGGGGGTGTCTTCTCGAGAAGGGGAAGCAGTGGCAGGAGTGACTCTCACAGCCGTTCGGCTAGGCAGAGCAGACTCAGAGCCCGACTCAGCAGTCTCTGCTGGAACAATTTCAGAACAAGCAGCTACTGTATTGCAAAGCCTCTTCAAATTCTCTTCTCTTGGGTCCGCACGACTTCTACCTTCTCTTGAACACAACCTCTGAACTCCTATATTCCTGGAACTCAATGAAAATCCTGAATGCTTTTCTGGGCACAGCAGGAGTGACTGCTTTTGAGGAGGGATGGGAGGATGGCTCGTCACAGCAGCAGGGACGCAGGGAATCTTGGAAGGAACAGAGGGCATGACTGAAGCTGAAAGCTGATTCGATTCCTATTTTCTGCGGATCGGGGTGCTGCCCACACTGCCTGGAGAAATCCTGGACACGCTAGAAGGGAAGGAACTCTGAACAGAACTTGAAATCTTCACAGAAGAGGACAAAGGCTCAGCATCACTTGGAATTAAAGTCTCAGAATGAGATGTTCTGTTTTGGCGTTCAAGAAAGTCTCTGTTATGATCATTTTGTTTAAAGCTCTCCATTAAAGCTCAGGAGACAGGCATTAGTCTGCTTACAGTCTCTTCATTTTTGAGAGAGAATAGATTATAAATTTTCTAGTTTATCTGATCTCAAAAATCAAAGGTAAAGGCAGACTGCAGTCTATATTTTAAGTATTCGCTTTTACCCAGATTAATAAATCTATCAGTTCATTTTTTGAGATATCTGAATGTCTTTTATCTTGTAAGATTTTCTCAAGCTGGTAAAAAATGTCCCATTCTGTTTCAGATAAATGATTTCCCATGGTGTAGCTCAAGAGCCCCTTAATAACGTTACTTACAAGGACATCAAGTGCAGTCGGTGAAGGGGATGGTCTGTTACTCCTTTTTAACAACTTGGGCCTCTGGCAACGAAATTTTCTATGATTTCCTTTATCCTAGTCTAACGTAACTCCTCACAGAGGAAGCACCATTTGACGGGGGCCGAGGGCTATTTACAAACACGAACAAGACAGGGCTGCTGCTGAAAGCGCTGAGACAGAGTAGAGATCCATTCTGAATTAGGTAGTGTCTAGGACAGGTGAAAAGTCTGTGAGGCCAAAGCTGAAGGAAAAACTCACATAGCGGAGACAGCAAGGAAATAGAGAAAGAAAAACAGAGAAGACTTCGAGGTCAATTTGCCCCCGACCTAGGAATTCCTTTGATAAAGAAGAACTGGCGATAAATGTCACGCGGAATGAATATGTATGAACCTATTGTGAAACTGTATGCATATGCATTTGGAAGGGGGATAAAAGGAGGCCTGAGGTCTTCAGGGGTATGCTTGCCTTTTGAGGAGGATTTCCTCTGCGTGCGTCTGACACGCGTCGTAATAAAAGCATACTGGGCTTTACAACTTTTATAAAATGTGAGGGTTCTTCTTTTCTCCACAAAACATCTTGACGAGCCAGCCAGAGAGTTCTCTGTCCCCGCAGGGGCAGGGGGGATAGACGGACCTCCAAGGCGCGCCCTAGGATTTTTTCCTGGTGGGGCTCCGCTCGTCTCAACTTGCCACCTGCGAGGACAGACAAGGACCTGCTGGCCTGCGGAGGAAGATACGGTATGTACTGAGGGGCCCCCGGGGGAGGGAAAGGACAGCAAGGGAGTAAACCACCCAGAGATGTCTGGGTTCAGCTGATAGAGCAGCTGTATTAGAGACGGGGTTCATCATTCTGATAGAGCGGAACCGCTAGTGGCTCTGGGGGTGAGCCAGGTGAACCCGTGTATGTGTGTTGGGGGTTCATAGTTCTGATAGAGCAGAACCGCTAGAGGCTCTGGGGGTGAGCCGGGTGAACCCGTGTATGTGTGTTGGGGGTTCATAGTTCTGATAGAGCAGAACTGCTGAGCCCGCGTGTGCTTTGTTTGTGTGTGTGTGATGTCCGGACACTGTGTCGCTGTATGGTTAATGTGTGCATTGTGTGGTCAGTGCACTGTGTTTGTAATCGTGCAAGTGTCTAAGTGTATGGTGTTTAAAAGAGAGTAGATCTACAGTGCAGGGGGGTCAGTACTACCCGTGTTTGAAGCAGCCGAGTGAGGCCTGAGGCGCTGGCTGCAGCAGGCTGCGGGGGCAGGGAGAGAAGTGCCCTGCGGAGAAGAGAGTGGAGGAATGTCAGTGATGGTATTTATCGTGTTTAAATGTAGTGATTTGTGTAGATTTGGTGCATTTTAACCATGAGTATGAGCTCAGGGAGTTCCTTTGCCCTGGATGTTTGTACTTGATCTCTAGACTGTGTGCTGTTATTTTGATTGTGTCCAGGAAAAACTAATGTGAGCAAATGCCAAATTATGGTATACTGTGTTGTGTTGAGAAAAGTGAGCACTTTGAGAGATATGCCCTTTCCCAGTGAAATTGTGATTTTGTGTGGTGATTTTCTTCCACTTCATTGTGGTAATTTGATTCTCAGATTGTATAGTAGTGTTTGTGGAGATTTTAAGTTTTTGTTTGCAACAAGAGTAGCATTTTACATAGGAGAAATAAAGTACGGTGATTTATGCTTAACTACGATAAAGCAAGTTAAAGGAATTCCAAGATTCTCCCCCTCACAGCATTTCAAGCCTTGGCTCTACTGAATTTGAGATAAAGGGGGGGTGCGGGTGCGAGTGTTTGTATCTGAGGGCATATCAGAGTTTCGGCTGTGACTAGTACAGCCTTTTTGCAAAGCAGTAAAACAAGTGTAAGTAGACACAGGGCTTAATTAGATTGTGCAAGAAGAGAACTAGAAAAGACTGATATTTTGTAAAACAGAGTTTATATAGAAGAGATGAAGGAGATGAATTAGTTAATGAGACTTACGAGATTTATGAGACTTCAGCTGGTACTGCAGTAAGTCTGGACTAGAAACAGTCTGCTGTAGGGATTTAAAGTTCTCTGTAACAAACAGAATAGCCTGCCTTTGCGGGCAATTTCGGGGAGCCTTTGGTGCATCAAGAGGCTAGCATGCTGTGTGAGGGGACAGTGGCTGTCCTGCTGTCCCCTGGGCACAGGGACAGCTCTGGCTGCCCTGTCTCCCCAGGGAACACGGGAATGGCCTGTGGGCAAAGGTGGATGTGCAAGTATTATTGCAGTGCGGTGTTTATGAGAAACACTGGTATTGCTGTTTTGCTGTTCTAATAAGTGTCAGGGCACATGCCCCGAGTGTAAATTAGAGGTTTCTGATCAAGTTGATTCAGAACCTAAGGTCTTAGAGCTTGTGTGTGGGAATCACATCTGATACCTGCCACCTGGAGCTGTGTGTGTATAGGAGGAAAACTGAGAAAGTACTGTGAAGGTCTGTAAAAAAGGTTTGAGTGGAAGCGAGATAGGGCAAGGAGAAATAAATAATGAGAACTGACCAGAGCAAAGAGGTTCCTAAATTAGCCCCTTTTGGGAGGGGCTCACTGGGAGGACGTTGCCAGTTAGAGCAGCTCAGAAAATAAAAAGATTTATAATACTTCATTGCAGTTAGTATTGTTTTAAAATAGGAAGATAAATGGGATAGAGTTTTTGTATGCTGAAATGTCTTTTTGTTTTAAGAAATCACCCAGAATGGCAAGAGACTGTGAGATCAGACCGCCCTCTGGTCTTGGCCCTTGAAAAAGGAAAACAGGGCAAAGAGAAAGCAAATCAAACGTGTTGTTCAGCATGCAGCATAAGATAGCAATGTATGAAGTCAAACAAAGATTATCATGCTGAAATGCAAAACAATCACAGTTCACAAAATGAGTACATATGATTTGTTAAAGGCTCCTCCCAAGGTAAGAGAGGAAGGGTAAAGATGACCTCCACAAAAGGGAAGAAATTTTGTCGACACAAGGGCCATATATTCAGTTTTGAATAAAGCTTTAGTACCTGTGGAGGATGTTTATGTTGTAGTGTGGGGAACAACAGAACAACTGGCCAGTCTGAGAAGGCATACTTTTGCAAACCTTTAAAGTTTGTACAATTCGCTCAATTTGCTAAACATTCTCAAATGAGAAAGGTTACTCTGAAGGCAAATGATATAAAAAGGTTAGACTTAACATTAACAGACACTGAAATTAAGAAAGACATGAGTAAGGAGACATTAGAATAAGTAAATAAGTGTTTTCAAGGGTATGGGCCTCTGCTGTACCAGGGAGAATGAAAGATGCCCCCCCATGGTAATCAAGCTTAAGGAAAGAACACAACCAGTGAGAACTGAGTAGTACCCTCAAAAGGAAGATAAGGAAGGAATCAGCCCAATAATTGATAGTACTGGATTAAGGGCTGTTAATAACACAGAATTTATACCCTGTGGTAGCAAATCCATAGACTTTACTAACTTGTTTAACACCTGAGCTAACCTGGTTCACTGTTTTAGGCCTAAGAGATGCCTTCTTTTGCCTCCCTATCCACGAAGCCAGCCAGAAAATTTTTGCATTCAAACTCAAGCTCACATAGTCCATGTGCCTGAAGGCTTCAAAATTCTCCACCCCGATTGGAGAACAGCTTGCAAAGACCCAGAGTCCCAGGAAGCTCCACAAGAGGAAAGGAGGCTGTTGCAGTACGTGGACGATCTTCTAGTAGCCACTCGGATGAGGGAAGCGAGAGAAGCCTGGACGGTAAGCCTTTTGAATTTCCTAGGACTCCAAGGATGCAGAGTCTCAAAGAAAAAGGCACAGGTAGTGAAACAGAAGGTAATCTACCTGGGGTAAGGAGTGAGTGCGGAGCAGCAGACTTTAAGGCAGGGAAGCCCTATGCCAAACCCCAAAACCCCAGACAACGAAAGAACTCCGAACCTTCTTAAGCATGGCAGGGTAGTGCCAGCTGTGGGTTTATAATTATGAACTGCTCGCCAGACCCCTCTATGCTCTTATTGCCAATGGAAACAGAGATCTCCAGTGGACAAAAGACGCCAAACGGGCCTTTCACCAGCTAGAGAGTGCCCTCATGTTGGCTGCAGCTTTGAGATTTCCAGATGTAAGTACTGAAAGGGAAGGGAGACGACCCATCTTTGTTGATCAGCATCGACTCCGATTTATTGATCCAATCAGTCACTTCTTATAACAGTGTTAATTAAGTTCATGCATATTGCAAAATCCGAGCTCATGATAGCCTACAGAGAAAACTCTAACCCCTCCTTTTGTTTACAATACCTGTGGTTTGTTTATTGAAACCAAGATTTGTGTTCTCACCGTGACATGAAAAGTTCTCAAAACCTCATATCTGTTCCCAGAGCAGCCAAGGACAGAATGTTTACCTGTTATCAGAAGATTGTCTGAGAATCCTGCTCTTTATAAAAAATGTGCCTGAGAACCTAATTATTTACAGAAAAAGACTTGGGAACTGCTGCTTTATGGCTGCTTTTTACTTTCCATCAGCTGTATATTTTCATGGCCTCTTTCTTTAAGCCATGTTTGAGCAAAATTCTCCAAAATGTAAGTAAACCATTCTTTCTATTTTTCCACGCAAGGAATTGCCCTGAGAATATTGGCTCAGGACTTGGGCCCATACTGAAGGGCATTGCTTACTTCTCTAAGCAACTGGATGCAACAGCCAAAGGATGGCCAGGTTGCCTCAGAGCTGTAGCAGCCGTTGCGCTGAATATTCAAGAGGCACGCAAGTTTACCCTGGGACAAAAATGACTGTGCTAGTGTCCCACACAGTGTCCGCAGCACTGGAAGTAAAGGGTGGCCACTGGCTCTCACCGCAGAGGTTTCTGAAATACCAGGCCATCATAGTAGAGCAAGATGATGTAGAGATAGTGGTGACTAATATTGTCAACCCAGCTTCCTTTCTCAGAGGAAATCAAGGAGAAGCAGCACACCATGATTGCCTGAAGACCATTGAAGCTACCTACTCCAGCCGCCCAGACTTAAAGGACACTCCTCTGGATGATGCAGAGACCTGGTTCACTGACAGGAGCAGGTACATTGCCAGTGGAAAGCGACATGCTGGGTACGCAGTGACCACCTACAGAGAGGTAATCGAGTCTGGACCCTTACCAACAGGGACCTCTGTGCAGAAGGCTGAGATAATTGCCCTGACCCGTGCCTGGAAAGGGCAAAAGGGAGGAGAATAACCATCTACACAGACCCAAGGAATGCATTTGGAGTCATAACATGCACATCGAGCCATCTGGAAGGAGAGGGGACTGCTGACCTCACAAGGAAAGAAGAGACAATCCACCTGCTGGAAGCAGTTCAGCTACCTGAAAAAGCATATTAATGCACACCAAAGAGTGAGCTTAAAATTGGAGGAAAGGAATGAGCTGGTGGATGGAGAGGCAAAGAAAGCAGCAAAGGGTGAGGTACAGATTTTCCTCGAAGGTAAGACATAATACAATAATACTAATAAAAAGAAACATACAATTACAAGGGGTGGGCTACCATTAAAAGAGAGCTAGTAATCCCTTCCCATTTTCGTGGTTACTAGTGAAGGAAGGGCACTAGAAAACACACTAGGGCCTAACTACTTAAAAGCCTTTTATAGAAGTGTGGCTCCTTTCTCAAAATGACCAAGGCTGCCAGTGATACAGAGGGCACTGAAATGAAGTGTTGACTGTGAAGTAGTAATTTACACAGGCTTTCTAGAACACACATCTGATTGAAACAATCGTTGTATCGTTGTCAGGAATTTATATGCCACTATCACTCAGGTAAGCCGACAATGTGATCCTTGCCTCCAGACAAACCCCAAAATACCCTCCCAGCCAAAACTCGGTCAGACTGGGAGAGGCCATGGGCCTGTACAGCAGTGGCAAATTGACTTTTCAGAACTCCCAAGGAAAGGGGGGTATCAGTATTTACTGGTATTAATAGATACATTTTCAGGGTGGCCAGAAACATTCCCCACCAGAACTGTCAAACTCAAGAGGTGACCAGAGTATTATTACAAGAAATAATACCACGCTTCAGAGTTCCAGCCACAATGTCCTCAGATAAAGAATCATATTTCATTTCCAAAATAGTGCAACAGATTAGAGGCCACCTGGGCATAGATTAAGAACTTCACACATCCTACTGCCCCAATCAAGTAGCCAGGCAGAGAAAATGAATCATTTGATTAAGCAGCAGATTGTAAGACTGGGTCAAGAAGTTAATCTACCCTAGCCCAAGCTCTTCCACTAGCACTATTGCAGATTCGAACTAAACCTTGAGCTAAAGGAATCCTGAATCCTTTTGGAATGCCTTATAGAAGACCATATAGAATACAAAGGGAATGTCCAGAATGTCCACCTACATGGTGGCTTTAAGCAAACAGCTCAGAGTAATTGAGAAACATGTGGCTGGAACTCGCAGCAGGGAGTTAGATAGCCTGGGGATGATGTATATGTTAAGTCTCTTACAGAGAAGACTTTGGAACCACAGTGGGAGAGACCATTGCAAGTACTTCGCACCACCTTCACTGCAATCAAAATCAAGGAGCAGAATGCCTGGATCCATCACTCTCGGGTGAAGAAGGCCCAGAAGCCCCTTCAGGAGTGACACCAGGAGACAATGAACTGAGACTAAAACTTACTCGGGCAGAATGAGTATATTGCGGTCGGGAGTAGTTCATACTTTAGTTTGTAGAATTGTTTTGTATGTAATTGTAACTGAAGTTTTAGAACTAGAGAGTACCTCTATCGAAAGCAATGCTTAATGGCCTTGGTCCCAGGTGTTTAATCAGTATACTGGATCCATGGGAAAACCTCTTGAGATAAAAGATTTAAACATATCTACTGTAGTAATCAATGAGAATCAGGTATATGAGGAGCAAGAATGGCAGGAACAGGAACTGTGGACACTTCAAGGAATCAGAGGGGAGGAAATCAAAGTAGGGTGCCACGTCATCAATAGGACGGCTTATGAGAGACCACATTTAATTAGCATCTGAACCTCCCCTGGTATATATAAACACCAGGAAGTCTGTGATAACCTAAGTGAATCAGACTGATGGTGTAATTTCACCTTGATACAGCCTGTAGATCTGACCTGCGTTTGAGCTAGAGTTGCTATCAGACTTTCATTTGAATTCAAAGTGAACACTGCACCTTTTACCACAGCAGGGCCTTATACAACCCATACTAGTTCAGACTCTACCCAAACTTGAACCTAAAGTGTATGAAATAGGCCTCTATGTAGTAAAGAATGTGAGTGAACAACAGCTATTATTCAATCCAGAATGGCCTCTCAAACATGTGGAGTTGATAATGCGAATTAACATCTCAAAAATCCAACCAGCCTGCTCCTCCTTCCTAAAAACTTCCTTGGAGGGCTGGACAACATTGTTACAAAAACAGGCATATCTCAGGAGCAGAAAAAAGAAAGGAAGGAGCCCGCTCTCCTGGTGTCTAAAACCAGGAACACCAAGAAATCAGTTTCCTTAGGTCATTTTCCAAGCTGGTTGGCTGAACACCCAGGCAATGGCTGGTAAAGGGTGCTGAACTGGAGGTGGTGGACAAATACTCTTATCTTCTGCCCTGAACACAGTCCACAGCTTGATCTCAGCTAGGGGCAATGTGGGTGAAATTTTGTAGACCAGGAGAGACATTCCTGCTTGCCACACATCTGGGAAATCAGGTGCTCTGGAGGGGGAAGGAGATTCCTTGAGGTCTCTGCATTTCAGAACAAACATCTGCCTCAAATATGACCTAAACCTCTGTCAGATACACTTGTGAAGTGTGTCTGAATTTGCAGTGTGAGCCCAGCACATCCCTCTGGCAGGGAGGGATGGTCATGGACTGAAAGCAGTTCCTGTTCCCCATAACAAACATCTAACTGGCATATTAGGGACAAGATTAGGAGTTTTAAATGGAATTGATTCAGAAATACTGATGAATAAACTGGCCACTGCAGCAGGTAGCCTAACAAAATTGAAACAGCCTTTACAGTCATCTCTATTGGCATTAGGAACTAGCCAGTGGCAGATTTCAAAAGTACTGCCAAAGTGGGAAAGGGCCGGGGACCAAGACCACAAGTTGACAGTAGAAGCACTTAGTACAGTTCAAGATAATGTGTCTTTAGTTTTCAGTTGTATACAAGCACAGTTATGGGTGCAGGCAACAGCAGCTCTGATCATATGGGAAGGGAGTGAAGGTAATTTTCCAGCTGAAATTCAGAAGATTGTGTGGGATAATGCAATTGATTTTGAAAGGAAGTTTCAATCCTGGGGGACTATGGTGAATTTCACCTATGATCCTTTTTCTAATGTGGCAACTGCCTTTGTGCTTACCATATGTAATGCCACTGTTTATGTTATCCGTTCCATCATTGCCCAAGGATTAAACCATGAAAAACAATACTCTATCCTTCAGAACATAGAGTGTGGGCACGAAAGATGAATGAAAAGTGGCAAACAGTAGACTTGGAATCCTGCATTACTAGAGAACAGATGGGATTCATTTGTGAAAGCAATACTATTACTGCTCAGGATGTGTGTTTGGACACTGAACAGAGTATTTGTCACTTTGAAATTCATCCAGTCACTGACCAGAAAACTGTGCTCGTATATACTGGAAAAGGGTGTGTGTGTGTCTCAGAACTGCCTGTGCTGCTGTACAAATTGATAGCAATGATGTTATTCTGCCTAGTAGAAACCATTCTAATCTCTGTATTTGTAATTTTGTTAAGATTACCGGGTATGATATTTCGTACTTGGCCCCAGTGACATCACACCAGCTGATTAAAGCCAATTAGACGATGTATCACGGACTACCACCTACCCCTATCGGGATGAACTTTACATTAGTAAAACAATTAATTAAACACCAAGACCTATTGGAGATCTTGAAGGAAATCCAAGACAGTGGAAAGAAAACCTTGATTACTGTCCAACATGATACAAAGGAGATAACCAGATTTCTACAAAGAATAAAAAAAAATATGGACCATAACTGGTGGGATGTGATCTTTGGGTGGTCACAAACTGCAAATGGAATCTTTAATAAGTTGTGCCACCCCATTGTAGTTTTACTAATATGAATTGGGATAAGCTTAGGATTATCTATTATTTTGTTAATTTGGAACTGGAGAATGCTACAACGAATAGCTGTACTAACCTCTTTGACAAACGTACATGGTGAAGCATTAAGAGACACTTATTGTCCTGAGGGTTTTCATTAAGTAAAAGAATTTACTTATTTCCTAGGAAAGGGGGGAATGAGACAGAGTAGAGATCCATTCTGAATTAGGTAAAGTGTCTAGGAGAGGTGAAAAGTCTGTGAGGCCAAAGCTGAAGGAAAAACTCGCATGCTGGAGACAGCAAGGAAACAGAGAAAGAAAAACAGAGAAGACCTTGAGGTCAATTTGCCCCCGACCTAGGAATTCCTTTGATAAAGAAGAACTGGCGATAAATGTCATGCAGAATGAATACGTATGAACCTATTGTGAAATTGTATGCATATGCATTTGGAAGGGGAATAAAAGGAGGCCTGAGGTCTTCATGGGTACGCATGCCTTTTGAGGAGGATTTCTTCTGCGTGCGTCTGACGCGCGTCGTAATAAAGGCATACTGGGCTTTACAACTTTTATAAAGTTGTGAGGTTTCTTCTTTTCTCCACAAAACAGCACCTCAAGCTGTTTTATTTTTCAGCATCAGTTGCTCATTACATGATTATGGCAATGGGAAGATGCTAGCAGCTCACATTCCAGGCACCCGGCCAAAAAACTTAATGTTACAACTTACTTTATAAGCTTCTTGACCAATCACACAAATCAAAAGCATATTTACAGTAGTTCTATCCAATCACCAGAAGCACACGTACCTTTGGTCAAAACAATGCTTTCTTATTTTGAATACAATACCTACTTGTAAGCCTTAAAACACAACACACAGAGCTCCATTCTTAAGATTTAACCTTCCTAATATCTTGCTAGTTAAACTTTCTGCAGCTTAGAGAGCTATTCAGACAGGCGTTAATACACAAGCCATTGTTCTATTTGCCCTTGCCTTTTCTACAGTTTAAATAATTTTTCTGCTGGCCTAACTCATGACTGCTGCATAGCTCTATTCACAGTTCTGCTGTGTCTGAAGCCTGCATTTGCAGCTTTCCCAAAACCCTCTAATTTTGTAAATCCTCACAGGAGGAGGGCAACATGCAGCCAGAAGTTTAGGATAAAAGGAAGCTACATCCTCCAAAACCTCAAGAGAGACCCCATGGGACAATGTCTAGTGAACTCTCTCCCTTTACTTGAAAAAAGTTGCAGGACTGCTCTCCCTTTCATGGACACTGGCTTTTCAGAGTGTGGTCTTCCACACACTTTCAACACGGAAAGAGCTTCCGACTGCTCCTCATTGTAGAGGGGCGGGACTTAACTGCTATTTTCTTTGAATGAAGTGGTCTGGTTGTTCCCTTGATGATACAGGGTGTGTGGCGGCAGTACAAGTTTTTTTAAGTCCTGCAAAAAAGCAGAATTTTGACCCTTGTGATAAGCAGATGTTGCATCCCAGGACACAGAGGGAGATGTGAAGGCAGGGATGCCTTGGAAGGAGACACCCCTTTAGGTCAGAGTGAGACCAAAAGATGCTCTCTCACAGTTCACTGCCATTATATGTTGATGACCCAAGTCACATAATCTCTGTTCTCCTCCCCAGTTCTAGAATGCTCCATGCTCCTGCTTTTCCTATTGATCCCCATTCTTTACAGCTCCTCCCCTGAATTCCAGTTTGTTGTCCCTTTGCAACCCCACCTTTGTACCGCCTCTCTACCTTTACCCATTGGCCCAGAGATCTGACAGTCTGCCTCCCTTGTCCCATATAAAACCCTAAACCCTCCTTTGTTCTCGATTCTTTTGTCCCTAAACCTCTTCAGTGTGTTGGCCAATAAACCACCACTGGAATTCCCAAGAACAAACACCTCCCACCTGTTTTTTAGCCATTGACCTTCAAGATAAAACATGTAGTGCGAGTGTCTGGTGTCTATCCCTTTCCTAGAGGAGATGCTCTTGGCAAGGTGGTGGTCTTCGCAGCTTCTGCTGCACCGCCACAAGCAGATCTTTAAAAAGCCAGAGAACGCCAGCTGTGTGGGGTTGAAAAAGTCCTTCAGAGCTTTGTTTGCAGAGTAAATTGCTTGAAAGAAGCTGCATATGGTAATAATAAGGCTCACATGACCTTCTCCGTAGTTGGCAGTCCCTGGTTTTAGACCCAGAGCATGGCTTAATATCAATAGTCACAGAATATTCAATACAACTTGTAAGAACAGCTTTGCTGAGAGTGCTTCATTTCCAGAAGTACATTTGCCGACGTGGCTCAGCCCACATCAAAGCTTCAGGTCTGCCTGTCTTAGATGCTCCACAAAGGTAGAGGTGGAGCATTTGGCTTGCAATTTTTGCATATCAGACATTCCTTCTTTCTGTGGATCTTCTTTGTGATGCCCACTGGCAAATAAAGGGTAGCCCCTGCTTCATTCTTTTTTAGAGGTGTCCATACTTGAGCTTTGGCTATTGGCATCAGTAGGCTTAGAGTTCTTGTCCCATTGTTGAAAAAAATACCATTATGTAGAACACAATTGTGTAAAAAGAAATGGTTGGTTTGATTTTGAAAGCATGGAGATCTCCCTGATCAAGGAATGCCCCAAGGAGGGCAATATTCACCCAGTAGGGGTAATAGAGGGATGCTGAGTGATGAGGGCACATAAGCACCAACTTGCAACACAGTACAGATTTTGGGAGGATCTGAATTACCCTCTCTCTTTTCTCAGAAACCAGTGGCTCTCTACCTAAGACAAAAAATGCTTGAATCAATTTGGTGTCCAACCTGTTCTGGGCAGATCTGTTGTTATCTCAACCCCTAGTGCTGCATACTGGGTGTCAATTAAGACTGTGTAGTTTACAAATGGTGCTCTCCAATTTAGTACTCCCACTAAAACACTGCCACATCACCTCCACATCCCCTCCCCCCTCCAGCTGCATGCACAAAAGGTAAAGAACACAGGTCAAGATAAGGACAGTTTACAGGAAACAGCAATGAGGTAAGAAAATTACCAGTAATAGCACTGATATTATAATAAAAAGTATAAGAAAAGAAATTAATTACACAGGCATGCCCTGACAATAAACACATGCCAGACTGCTCTGTGTTTTGCGGAGAAAAGAAGAAACCTCACAACTTTGTAAAAGTTGTAAAGCCCGGTATGCCTTTATTACGACGCGCGCCGGACGCAAGTCCCCCAACAAGGCATGCAAGTCCCCCAACAAGGCATGCGTACCTCTGAAGACCTCAGGTCTTCTTTTATCCCCCTTCCAAATGCATATGCATACAGTTTCACAATAAGTTCATACATATTCATTCCGCGTGACATTTAGCACCAGTTCTTCTTTATCAAAGGAATTTCTAAGTCGGGGGCAAATCAACCTTGTGGTCTTTTCTGTTTTCCTTTCTCTGTCTCCTTGCTGTCTCGGCATGCGAGTTTTTCCTTCAGCTTTGGCCTCACAGACTTTTCACCTTTCTTAGACACTTCACCTAATTCAGAATGGATCTCTACTCTGTCTCATTCCCCCCTTTTCTAGGAAATAAGTAAATTCTTTTACTTAATGAAAACCTTCACAACAGTAAAAGTCTTTTAGTGCTTCACCATGTACTTTTGAAAAAGAGGTTTGTACAGCTATTCGTTGTAGCATTCTCCAGTTCCAAATTAACAATATAATAGATAATCCTAAGCTTATCCCAACTAATATTAGTAAAACTACAATGGGGTGGCACAACTTATTAAAGATTCCATTTGCAGTTGGTGACCAGCCAAAGATCACATCCCACCAGTGATGATCCATATTTTGTTTTATTCTTTGTAGAAATCTGGTTATCTCCTTTGTATCATGTTGGACAGTAATCAAGGTTTTCTTTCCACTTCCTTGGATTCCTTTCAAGCCTTCCAATAGGTCTTGGTGTTTAATTAATTGTTTTACTAATGTAAGGTTCATTCCACTAGGGGTAGGTGGTAGTCCGTGATACATCATCTAATTGGCTTTAATCAGCTGGTGTGATGTCACTGGGGCCAAGTACGAAATATCACACCCAATAATCTTAACAAAATTACAAATACAGAAATTAGAATGGTTTCTACTAGACAGAATAACATCATTGCTATCAATTTGTACAGCAGCACAGGCAGTTCTGAGACACACACACACCCTTTTCCAGTATATACGAGCACAGTTTTCTGGTCAGTGACTGGATGAATTTCAAAGTGACAAATACTCTGTTCAGTGTCCAAACACACATCCTGAGCAGTAATAGTATTGCTTTCACAAATGAATCCCATCTGTTCTCTAGTAATGCAGGATTCCAAGTTTACTGTTTGCCACTTTTCATTCATCTTTCGTGCCCACACTCTACGTTCTGAAGGGTAGAGTATTGTTTTTTCATGGTTTAATCCTAGAGCAACGATGGGATGGATAACATAAACAGTGGCATTATATATGGTAAGCACAAAGGTAGTGGCCATATTAGAAACAGGATCATAGGTGAAATTCACCCTCGTACGCCAGGATTGAAACTTCCTTTCAATATCAATTGCATTATCCCACACAATCTTCTGAATTTCAGCTGGAAAATTTCCTTCACCCCTTTCCCATATGATCAGAGCTGCTGTTGCTTGTATCTAAAACTCTGCTTGTATACAACTGAAAGCTAAAGACACATTATCTTGAACTGTACTAAGTGCTTCTACTATCAACTTGTGGTCTTGGTCCCTGGCCTTTTCATACTTCCTTACTTTGGCAGTACTTTTGAAATCTGCCACTGGCTAGTTCCTAATGCCAATAGAGATGACTGTAAAGGCTGTTTCAATTTTGTTAGGCTACCTGCTGCAGTGGCCAGTTTATTCATCAGTATTTCTGAATCAATTCCATTTAAAACTCCTAATCTTGTCCCTAATATGCCAGTTAGATGTTTGTTATGGGGAACAGGAACTGCTTTCTGTCCATGACCATCCCTCCCTGCCAGAGGGGCTCACACTGCAAATTCAGACACACTTCACAAGTGTATCTGACAGAGGTTTAGGTCATATTTGAGGCAGATGTTTGTTCTGAAATGTAGACACCTCAGGGAATCTCCTTCCCCCTCCAAAGTACTTGATTTCCCAGATGTGTGGCAAGTAGGAATGTCTCTCCTGGTCTACAAAACCTCACCCACCTTGCCCCTAGCTTCAGGTCCAAGCCTCAAGTAAATAATGAAGGGGAAGTCTGAGAGAAGAGCCTAAACTTATTGCAGTGCCTCAGAAGAAACTGGGATCAGGTTTCTGCTACTTGAAATACTCAGCACAAAAGTGATGCTCAAAATCCTACAGCCTGCTGCTGAGCTCTGAGGGGGGTCTCTCTCTCTACCTCTTTTAAGCAGAATCCAACCGCCTCAGACTGGGACAATCACTGATCCAGATCTCAGTATGAAAAGGGATAGCTATAAATAAAGAAAATCCCCTTCCTTGATTGGGTAAATTCACCACCCTCAGTTCAGCACCCTTTACCAGCCATTGCCTGAATGTTCAGCCAACCAGCTTGGAAAATGACCTAAGGAAACTGATTTCTTGGTGTTCCTGGTTTTAGGCACCAGGAGAGCTGGCTCCTTCCTTTCTTGTTCTGCTCCTGAAATATGCCTGTTTTTGTAACTACATTGTCCAGCCCTCAAAGGAAGTTTTTAGGAAGGAGGAGCAGGCTGGTTGGATTTTTGAGATGTTAATTTGAATTATCAACTCCACACATTTGAAAGAACATTCTGGATTGAATAATAGCTGTTGTTCAGTCACATTCTTTACTACAGAACCCAAACTCCAAACTTGAACTTAGGTTCAAGTTTGGAGTTTGGGTAGAGTCTGAACTAGTATGGGTTGTATAAGGCCCTGCTGTGGTAAAAAGTGCAGTGTTCACTTTGAATTCAAATGAAAGTCTGATAGTAATTCGAGCTCAGAGGCAGGTCACTTCTACAGGCTGTATCAAGGTGAAATTACACCAACAGTCTGATTCACTTAGGTTACCACAGACTTCCTGCTGTTCATATACACCAGGGGAGGTTCAGACACTAATTACATCTGGTCTCTCATAAGCTACCCTATCGATGACCTGGCATCCTACTTTGATTTCTTCTCCTCTGATTCCTTGAAGAGTCCACAGTTCCTGTTCCTGCCATTCTTGCTCCTCATATACCTCATTCTTGTGGATTACTACAGTAGATAAGTTTAAATCTTTTATCTCAGAAGGTTTTCCTATGGATCCAGTATACTGATTAAATGCCAGGGACCAAGGCCATTTAGCATTACTTTGAATAGATGTACTCTCAAGTTCTGAAACTTCAGTTATGATTACACACAAAACAATTCTACAAACTAAAAAATGAGCTACTCCTGACCGCAATATACTCATTTTGCCCGAGTAAGTTTTAATCTCAGTTCATTGTCTCCTGGTGTCACTCCTGAAGGGGCTTCTGGGCCTTCTTCACCCGTGAGTGATGGATCCAGGCATTCTGCTCCTTGATTTTGATTGCAGTGAAGGTGGTGCAAAGTACTCACAGTGATCTCTCCCACTGTGGTTCCAAAGTCTTCTCTGTAAGAGACTTAACATATACATCATCCCCAGGCTATCTAACTCCCTGCTCCGAGTTCCAGCCACATGTTTCTCAATTGCTCTGAGCTGTTTGCTTAATGCCACCATGTAGGTGGACATTCTGGACATACCTTTGTATTCTATATAGTCTTCTATAAGGCATTCCAAAAGGATTCAGGATTCCTTTAGCTCCAGGTTTAGTTTGAATTTCCAATAGTGCTAGTGGAAGAGCTTGGGCTAGGGTAGATTAACTTCTTGCCCCAGTCTTCTTCATTCTCTCCACCTGGCTGCTTGATTGGGGGTGGTATGGTGTGAGAAGTTCCTAATCTATGCCCATGTGGCCTCTAATCTGTTGCACTATTTTGGAAATGAAATGTGGTTCTTTATCTGAGGATATCGTGGCCGGAACTCTGAAGCGTGGTATTATTTCTTGTAAAAATAATCTGGTCACCTCTTGAGCTTTGACAGTTCTGGTGGGGAATGTTTCTGGCCACCCTGAAAATGTATCTATCAATACCAGTAAATAATGATACCTCCCCCTTTCCTTGGGAGTTCTGAAAAGTTAATTTGCCACTGCTGTACGGGCCCATGGCCTCTCTCAGTCTGACTGAGTTTTGGCCGGGGGTGTATTTTGGGGTTAGTCTGGAGGCAAGGATCACACTGTCGGCTCACCTGAGTGATAGTGGCATATAAATTCCTGACAACGATACAACGATTGTTTCAATCAGATTTGTGTAATGCACTCTGTATCACTCGCAGCCTTGGTCATTTCAAAAAAGGAGCCACACTCTATAAAAGGCTTCTAAGTAGTTAGGCCCTAGTGTGTTTTCTAGTGCCCTTCCTTCACTAGTAACCACGAAAATGGGAAGGGATTGCTAGCTCTCTTTCAATGGTAGCCCACCCCTTGCAGTTGTACGTCTCTTTTGGTTAGTATTATTGTATTATGGCTTACCTTCGAGGAAAATCTGTACCTCACCCTTTGCTGCTTTCTTTGCCTCTCCATCCACCAGCTCATTTCTTTCCTCCAATTTTAAGCTCACTCTCTAGTGTGCCTTAATATGCCTTTTCAGGTAGCTGAACTGCTTTCAGCAGCAGGATTGTCTCTTCTTTCCCTGTGAGGTCAGCAGTCCCCTCTATTTCCAGATGGCTCCATGTGCATGTATGACTCCAAATGCATTCCTTGGGTCTGTGTAGATGGTTATTCTCCTCCCTTTTGCCCTTTCCAGGGCACGGGTCAGGGCAATTATCTCAGCCTTCTGCGCAGAGGTCCCTGTTGGTAAGGGTCCAGACTCGATTACCTCTCTGCAGGTAGTCACCGTGAACTTTGCAATGTCGCTTTCCTGTCAGTGAACCAGGTCTTTGCATCGTCCGGAGGAGTGTCCCTTAAGTCTGGGCGGCGGGAGTAGGTAGCTTCGGTGGTCTCTAGGCAACTATGGTGTCCACTGAGAAAAGAAGCTGGATTGACAATATTAGTCACCACTATCTCTACATCGTCTTGCTCTACCATGATGGCCTGGTATTTCAGAAACTTCTGTGGTGAGAGCCAGTGGCCACCCTTTACTTCCAGTGCTGCAGACACTGTGTGGGACACTAGCACAGTCATTTTTGTCCCAGGGTAAACTTGCGTGCCTCTTGAATATTCAGCGCAACGGCTGCTACAGCTCTGAGGCAACCTGGCCATCCTTTGGCTGTTGCATCCAGTTGCTTAGAGAAGTAAGCAACTGCCCTTCAGTAAGGGTCCAAGTCCTGAGCCAGTATTCCCTGGGCAATTCCTTGCATGGGAAAAATAGAAAGAATGGTTTACTTACATCTGGAAGTTTCAAAGCTGGAGCTGACATGAGGGCACTCTCTCTAGCTGGCAAAAGGCCCATGTGGTGTCTTGTGTCCACTGGAGATCTCTGTTTCCATTGGCAATAAGAGCACAGAGGGGTCTGGCGAGCAGTCCATAATTATAAACCCACAGCTGGCACTACCCTGCCATGCCTAAGAGGGTTCGTAGTTCTTTTGTTATCTGGGGTTTCAGGGTTTGGCATATGGCTTCTTTGCTTTAAAGTCTGCTGCTCAGCACTCACTTCTTACCCCAGGTAGATTACCTTCTGTTTCACTACCTGTGCCTTTTTCTTTGAGACTCTGCGTCCTTGGAGTCCTAGGAAATTCAAAAGGCTTACTGTCCAGGCTTCTCTTGCTTCCCTCGTCCGAGTGGCTACTAGAAGATCGTCCACGTACTGCAACAGCCTCCTTTCCTCTTGTGGAGCTTCCTGGGACTCTGGGTCTTTGCAAGCTGTTCTCCAATCGGAGTGGGGAATCTTGAAGCCTTCAGGCACATGGACTATGTGAGCTTGAGTTTGAATGCAAAAATTTTCTGGCTGGCTTCGTGGATAGGGAGGCAAAAGAAGGCATCTCTTAGGCCTAAAACAGTGAACCAGGTTAGCTCAGGTGTTAAACAAATTAGTAAGGTATATGGATTTGCTACCACAGGGTATAAATTCTGTGTTATCTTATTGACAGCCCTTAGTCCAGTACTATCAATTATTGGGCTGATTCCTTCCTTATCTTCCTTTTGAGGGTACTACTCAGTTCTCACTAGTTGTGTTCTTTCCTTAAGCTTGATTACCATGGGGGGCATCTTTCATTCTCCCTGGTACAGCAGAGGCCCATACCCTTGAAAACACTTGTTTACTTATTCCAATATCTCCTTACTAATGTCTTTCTTAATTTCAGTGTCTGTTACTGTTAAGGCTAACATCCTTATATCATTTGCCTCCAGAGTAACCTTTCTCATTTGAGAATGTTTAGCAAATTGAGCGAATTGTACAAAAGCTTTTAGGTACACATAGTACACATATTACTTTAAAGGTTTGCACAAGGATGCCTTCTCAGACTGGCCAGTTGTTCTGTTGTTCCCCACACTGCAACATAAACATTCTCCACAGGTACTAAAGCTTTATTTAAAACTGAATATATGGCCCTTGTGTCAACAAAAATTCTTCCCTTTTGGGGAGGTCATCTTTACCCTTCCTCTCTTACCTTGGGAGGAGCCTTTAGCAAATCATATGTACTCATTTTGTGAACTGTGATTGCTTTGCATTTCAGCACAATAATCATTGCCTGATTTCATACGTTGCTATCTTATGCTGCATGCTGAACAGCATGTTTGATTTGCTTTCTCTTTGCCTTGTTTTTCCTCTTCAAGAAATCTGGGTGATTTCTTAAAAGACAAAGACATTTCAGCATACAAAACTCTATCCCATTTATCCTCCTATTTTAAAACAGTACTAACAGCAATGAAGTATTATAAATCTTTTTATTTTCTGAGCTGCTCCTACTGGCAGCCTTCTCCCAGTGAGCCCCTCCCAAAAGGGACTAATTTAGGAACCTTTTTGCTCTGGTCAGTTCTCATTATTTATTTCTCCTTGCCCTATCTCGCTTCCACTCAAACCTTTTTACAGACCTTCACAGTAGTTTCTCAGTTTTCCTCCTACACACACAGCTCCAGGTGGCAGGTATCAGATGTGGTTCCCACACACAAGTTCTAAGACCTTAGGTTCTGAATCTGCTTGACCAGAAACTTCTAATTTACATGTGCCCTGACACTTATTAGAACAGCAAAACCAGTGTTTCTCATAAACACCGCACTGCAATAATAACTGCACATCCAGGTTTTGCTCACAGGCCATTCCTGTATTCCCTGGGGAGACGGGGCAGCCAGAGCTCTCCCTGTGCCCAGGGGACAGCCACTGTCACCTCACACAGCATGCTAATCAAAAACGTGACATAGACACTATATTCTGATCAAACAAAATATCAGTCTTTTCTAATTCTCTTCTTGCACAATCTAATTAAGCCCTGTGTCTACTTACACTTGTTTTACTGCCTTGCAAAAAGGCTGTGCTAGTCACAGCCGAAACTCTGATATGCCCTCAGATACAAACACCCGCACCCGCACCCCCCCCTTTATCTCAAATTCCCTACAGCCAAGGCTTGAATTGCTGTGAGGGGGGGAATTCTTGGAATTCCTTTAACTCTATCGTAATTAAGCATAAATCACCGTACTATAGTTCTCCTATGTAAAATGCCACTCTTGTTGCAACAAAATCTTAAAATCTCCACAAACACTACTATACAATCTGAGAATCAAATGACCACAATGCAGCGGAAGAAAATCACCACACAAAACCACTGGGAAAGGGCATATCTCTCAAAGTGCTTGCTTTTCTCAACACAACACAGCATACCATAATTCAGCATTTACTCACATCAATTTTCTTGGACACAATCAAAATCAAACATGCAAGGCAAAGGAACTCTCTGAGCTCATACTCATACTCACGGTTAAAATGTACCAGATCTACACAAATCACTACATTTAAACACGATAAATACCATCACTGACATTCTTCCACTCGCTTCTCTGCAGGGCACTTCTGTCTCTGCCCCCGCAGCCTGCTGCAGCCTCAGGCCACACTTGGCTGCTTCAAACACGGGTAGTACTGACCCCCCCGCACTGTAGATTTATTCTCTTTTATACATCATACACTATACACCTGCACGATTAGAAACACAGTGCACCGACCACACAATGCACACATTAACCATACAGCAACACAGTGTCCGGACATCACACACACACAAACAAAGCACACACAGGCTCAACAGTTCTGCTCTATCAGAACTATGAACCCCCAACACACATACACGGGTTCACCCGGCTCACCCCCAGAGCCACTAGCGGTCTGCTCTATCAGAACGATGAACCTCGTCTCTAATACAGCTGCTCCATCAGCTGAACCCAGACGTCTCTGGGTGGTTTACTCCCTTGCTCTCCTTTCCCTCCCCCGGGGGCCCCTCAGTACATACCGTATCTTCCTCCACAGGCCAGCAGGTCCTTGTCTGTCCTCGCAGGTGGCAAGTTGAGACGAGCGGAGCCCCACCAGGAAAAAATCCTAGGGCGCGCCTTGGAGGTCCGTCTATCCCCCCTACCCCTGCGGGGACAGAGAACTCCTGGCTTGGCTCGCCATAATGTTTTGCGGAGAAAAGAAGAAACCTCACAACTTTATAAAAGTTGTAAAGCCCGGTATGTTTATTTACGACGCGCGCTGGACGCAAGTCCCCCCAACAAGGCATGCGTACTTCTGAAGACCTCGGGTCTTCTTTTATCCCCCTTCCAAATGCATATGCATACAGTTTCACAATAAGTTCATACATATTCATTCCGCGTGACATTTAGCACCAGTTCTTCTTTATCAAAGGGATTTCAAAGTCGGGGGGCAAGTCGACCTTGTGGTCTTTTCTGTTTTTCTTTCTCTGTCTCCTTGCTGTCTCGGCATGCGAGTTCTTCCTTCAGCTTTGGCCTCACAGACTTTTCACCTTTCTTAGACACTTCACCTAATTCAGAATGGATCTTTACTCTTTCTCAAAAGTTCTCTTGTTTAAAGCAAAGGTTCTCTTTATCTATTTCTGAAATCATCTTCATCTCTAGGAACAGAGGTCTTGTCTCCCTGATGAAATAAACAGGGCAGGAGACTTTTTCTCCTTTTAATGCCTTTAATTAAAGTGATCAGCTCAGGATTGGGCAGCTCGACGGGTCTGCATTGTCCGTCGGCTCTCCCAGCGTGATGAGAAGGAGGAGGATATGCACAGCTTTGTCCACTAGGAGCAGAGCTGGGGGTCCAGTCCTCGTAGGAGCCAGATGTTAATTTTTCCAGCCTCGCCCCCTCCAGCTCCTGGTTTCAGGATGACTTTCGTGCTCAGGGGGAGGGGCTACAAAGGTCTCCAGTATCTCTGCAGGCTCAGCACTCTGCTCTTCACATTCACATATCACTCTAATTTCCTAACTTTATGTTGGCTCATTGTTTTGGGGGTCTTTTCAGTAAGTTTGGAGTAGTAGCTTCTCATGGCATGCTGGTCCTGAAGTTAGTTTGCATGCACCCCATCCCAAGTCTCAGTCCCTTCTCTTCACTGTCTGGGGAAGTCCCCACCCTTCTCAGGTGAAGAGCCATTAACTTAGCTCCAGCAGGGGCCTTTAGTGATACAAAAAAGAACCATTAATGATAACAACTTGTAATTATCATAACAAACAAGGAACACTTTAGCAGCACAGCAACAGTGGTCTGACTAGTTATTGTAAGTTTTTTACAGAAAAATTGTCAGAATTTTGTTTATAACAGTCCCCCCTCTTCTTCGAGCTTAAATTTAAGCTTGCATCAACTTGCAATTTCTGACCGATGAGCTTCATATATCTTTAATTTTTGGTATTGATTATAAATTGCTTGCTCACTCTGGTAATCATGGTTACTTAACTTTGTTACCTTTCTTGGTTTCTTTAGGTTGGTCTGCATGGCCAATGCTACTATTTTAATGAAACAGGAAAACAAGGATAGTAAAAAGAGCAATCCTCCATGTATACACAGAGTGAGAAAAACTACTTTTTCCCATACATCCTTATTGAAAATCCATAGGTTATCTCACCAACTGGAATCAAGTGTAAGAGTTTTTTCTTGGTTATTTACACATGCTAATTTTTTTTTTATTTCATTTGAAATGTTTCTAATAATTGCATCCTTCATCTTTAATACTCCCTGGAGCCTGATGATTCTAACATAGATATTGGGGTCTGAACTTGGCTTTACAATTTTGGACTTTCTCTATTTCTATTGCACTTTGCTTCTTCTGTTTGGTTTCTCCTAAATCATTGCATTTAGGCACTCCTAAACTTGATCCAGTTTATTTGGGTAATAAGAAGAAAGCTGGTTTTATTATTCTAGCTGTGCAGCTGCCAGACCAGTCTCCTGACAATTTAGTGTATGCTGTAGTACTAGAGATCAAAACAAGGTGTTTAGAGCTCTCCCGAAATGTGTCATCAGTTTCTGTTGGGCATTCCCAATATTCACACAGTTCTTTCATTTTCCATAATGAGTTTATCTCTTTTTCAGTACACTCATAACATTCATATACTTCATAGTGGGTACACTTGTTCTTTCTTTTTTTCAACTGACTCTAATTTGTTTGGATCTCTTGGGATCCCCTGGGTAGCTGAATATTTTACTGCTAAATACTCATTACAAACCATCTTTCTTACTGTTTTTACAATTTCTTTTCTTTTAACTAGATCTACTGAGCTTGTTTCAGCAGCATCCCATTCAAAGCACAACCAGGCTTCTCCTATAGGGCACTTTCCCAGGAGTGGCTGCCTAAAAGTGGCAGTATTCTGGGCCATCTAATGCATTGTCCTATTTTTCTGATAAAGGACCAATTGGGAGAGGTTAACGCAAGTAGGGTTAGAATTGATGTGGACTCTAGACCAGGAGCTCACTCCTTCCTCCTCATAGAGGGGTTGGTAGCACTCACTGCTTGGCTCTCCTGGGCTCCCCAGAGCACCACCAGCAATCAGAGCCATCATTACTACCCTTCCCAAGAGTCTGGTATGGGTCATCTTGCACAGCCTGCCCACCCGGCCTTGCCTCTTGGGGAATTTTACTGAGAAGAAGCTTCCAAGCTCTTTAGAGTCTCTTCTACCCGCTTCTCTGGTTAAACCTCTCTTGGTCTTTTCTCTACCAATTTTGGTTTCTCTTAGTGGAGTGCTCTGTAGGGGATTAACCTGGAGTCTTTAGAACCAAATTGGGGAACTTAACTAGAATTACTTATTTACAGTCTTAAACTTTTTACAAACTTATTTTACACACAGAACTGTCTAGAAACATTTTAAGCTATGTTAGGACTCTAATACCAATTATTTTCCTATACAGTTCAGTCTTTTTGACTCCTCCTTCTGAGAGTCAACTTTAAATCTTTTGGTCTTTTTATCACAGTATACTCGGATGAATTAACTTGTGATGTGGTTGAATCCTGTCCAGTGCCCAGAGACGAGAGTGATGCAGAATCTGGTCCAAGCCAGAGGGAGAAGCTGATGTCAGATCTGGTCCTATACCTGGGGATGAGACTGGCCCTTTTATTCTTGTAATGTGAGTCCAACCTTTTTGTCTGGTCCGCACAGCCGAATTAGTGATGAGGAGTACCTGAAAGGGGCTTTCAAATTTAGGCATTAATGGTCCTGTATTCCATGATTTTATCAAAACCCAGTCTCCTGGGCTAAGTTATGTCTTCAACTTTCGTGTCAAGAGGGGAAGTTTGGGGGAGGTATCCTCTTTTTCTAAGTCCTTCCAGAGTTCTTCCAATTATCTCTAAATACTTTCTGGTAGCCTCTTCCCCTTCCAGATAGTCTCCTGTGCTATAGGGTGTTAACAAGAATGGCAGCCCAAACATCATTTCATAAGGTGAAATTCTTATGTCAGACCGAGGTCTTGTTCTGATGCGCAAAAGCGCTAGGGACAAACACTTTCACCAATTCATTTTTATTTCTTCAATCAATTTAGTTAATACATTTTTGAGAGTTTTGTTCATCCGCTCCACCCTCCCAGAACTCTGGGGGTGCCACGGAGTATGTAATCTCCATTTTATTCCTAAAGCTCCAATTATATTTTGCAATGTTTGGGACACAAAATGTGGACCTTGGTCTGAGTCTATTGTGTTCACCATTCCATATCTGGGGATAATGTTGTCTAGGATTACTTTTGCTACAACTTGAGCTGTTTCCCTTCTGGTTGGGAAAGCTTCTACCCAATGGGTGAGATGATCAACTATAACCAGTAAATATTTGTATCCTTGCACTGGGGACATCTCTGTGAAATCTATCTGTATGCTTTGGAAAGGTCTTAAAGCTAATTCTCTCCCTCCGGGTGCTACTTTTCTCATGACTTTCTGGTTCCCTTTTTGACAAATGACACACCCTCTTGTAATTGCTTTGGCTAGGCCATATACACCTATGCATAGGTTATTTCTTAAGAAATGATCACATAGTCCTTGAACTCCCCAATTAGTTAATTTATCTAATTCTGTTAGCACTGTCCGAGCCAGTGCTTTATTCAAAAACACCCATCCATCTGACGTTAACCATTCCCCTTGTTGCCCTTGGAGTAACATTAAATATTTTATAGCCTCCAATTCTTTTTCACTAAATACAGGTTCTTCTCTTCTTTCTCCTTCTTCAGGTGTTGTTCCTGCTTTAAAATTTTTTACTGGATCCCCTGGTTCTAAAGCTGCTTCTTTTGCTATCTGATCAGCCAGTCGGTTTCCTCTAACTTCAAGACTGTCTCCTCTTTGATGCCCCTTTATATGGACCACTGCTATTTCTGTAGGTTTCTGTAGAGCTTCTAACGCTGCTCTAAGTTCTCATGGGCTAAGCTTTCCTTTTAAACTTAAATATCCACATTCCTCCCATATTTTCCCAAATGTGTGAACTATCCCATATGCATATTGGGAGTGTGTATAAATGGTTCCCTGGTTCCCCTCCAGTAAGTCCAGTCCCCTCTTCAGGGCATATATTTCACAGCTTTGAGCTGACCAATTTGGGGGTAGTTTCCCTTTTTCATCAATTTGTAATGTTTCTCCATCTGTAATAGCATAACTTGAAGTCCTTTTCCCATCTATTACCCTCAAAGAGCCATCTATGAATAAGATTCTTCCAGTTGCTAGAGGCTGATCTTCTAAATCTTCTCTTACTTTTGTTTGGAGGTTAACCAATTCAAGGCAATCATGTTCTAAATTCTCTATAGGCTCTCCCATTAAGAATTGTGCTGGATTGAGGGCATTGGAAGTCATAAATTCTAAGTCCTCTGTGTTCATTATATTATCTCATACTTTAATATTCTAGCATCGGTTAGCCACTGCTGAGCCTTCAGTCTCAGTACCGCCTTAAGGTCATGAGGAGTATGTACTTCAACTTTTCCTTGTAAGGTCCATTTTTGAGTCTCCTCTATCAGGATTGTGGTTGCTGCTACTGCTTGTGTACACACTGGCCAGCCTCTAGCCACTGGATCTAACAATTTGGAGATGTAAGCCATGGGTTTTCTGCAACCTCCCCACTCTTGAGTTAGTACACCATAGGCTATACCTCCTTCTGCACTCACAAACAGGTCAAAGCCCTTCCTGAGGTCTGGTAAGCTTAGGACCGGGGCAGAAGGCAAATTGCCTTTTAGGTTCTCCAACTGTCAGCCATCTTCAGCTGTCCAAATCAGGGGATCTGGAGCTACTAATATATTGTATAAAAATTTTACACTCTGTGTGTATTGATCTAACCATAACTTGCAATATCCAAAAAGGCCCAATAGTTTTCTCACATCTCTTTTTGTTTTTGGGGCCGGGAGAGCTAAAATATCTGAAATTCTGTCATGGCTTAACTTCTTATACTCCCCTCCTATTATGCGTCCCAGGTATGTTACTTTCGATTGCACAAATTGTAGTTTTTCTTGGGAAACTTTTAATCCTTTCTCCCCTAGAAAATTCAAAAGCTTAATACTAGATTGTCTGACCTGATTATAGATTTATAGTGTTATAGATTTGAAGGACGCTTTCTGGGCGTATCCTCTAGCAAGCGAATGTAGAGATTGTTTTGCCTTTGAATGGGAGGACCTGAGTACAAAAAGGAGACAACAGCTAAGGTGGACCTGATTGCCACAAGGGTTCACAGATTCCCCCAACCTCTTTGAACAAGCTTTAGAGAATTTGTTGGAACAATTTGTCCCTGAAGAAGAAGTGCAGATCCTGCAGTATGTTGATGACCTGATGGTGTCAGGAAAGGGAAAAGATCCAGGTCAGACAATCAGAGAGATAAATTTTTTACTTGGTTGCTAAAAATGTATAGATTTAAAAATATATTAAAAAGTGCAGGATATTATATTAATTAGAAAAATATATTTATTATTTTTTATTAATAATTTATATTTATAAGGAAAACTGCTTAAATTTTTATATGTTTTGGAATGTTAGTCCCAGGGGGGCGATGTCAGACATGGTGAGGCTGGGGGTGAAGAGCAGTTTGTCCAAATAGTCTCAGCCTGCAATGGGCTCATTCTTCACCCTGCCCAGACCTCCTAAGGAGTCATTCAGCATAAGGATCTCTTGGGGGAATGCTTCAAACCCCTCTTCTCATAACTGGAAAACAAAAAAATACTCATGTGAATAAAAACCAAAAATCATGATGTGCACTCTGGAATCTCCCTCCTGAAGACAACTCCAAACTGACTCCAGTCACTGCACAAGCCCTGGAGACTCAATAACAATGCAAGGGAGACAAAGAGCTCCTGAGGGCTTTCTGTATTTTAATCAGCCCCACGCTGGATTTGGGGCTGGGTCCAGAAGCCTCAGGCACTCAGAGAAGGATGAAGAAGCTGCTCAAGGAGTCAGTAGCAAAACTCCAAGTCCCTTGGAGCAGCACTGGGCCCCACTGAGGGCAGGGAGTTCCAAAGGCTGCCCAGGGCCTGGTGAGAGCAGATCCTTGAGGCCAGGATTGCAGGGAGCCAAAGGCTCTGAGCAGGGAACTGCAATGCTGAGCAAGGCCTGGGCTGGTTGGGGGAAGCAGAAAGGCCAAGCCCTGAGCCCAGCCTGGGCCAGCAGGGCCTGTCCCTCGCTGCTGCTTCGGGGCTGTTTGTGGGGCAGTGGGATGTGAGGGGCAGCAAGGACAAATGGCATCAACCTGCAGCCCCTGCCAGCCTCCCCAGGGAGGCCGAGGGAGATGCAAAGTGCAGCCCCTGCCAGGAAAATTCCTCTTGTGGGGCCTCCAGAGGCGCTGCTCGAGCCCAGGGCACAAAGGCCTGGCTGCCTGTGGCCCTGCCAGCCCTGCCCAGCCCTTGGCCATCTGTCCTGCAGGCTGTGCCCCCTGTGCGTGCTGCTCCTCTGCCCTGGCCGGCTGCACTCGCCCATCTCGCTGTGCCCAGCATTTCTCACCCAGCGTTTCTGTGCCCTCCCTGGGCTCCCTGCACTCAGCGCTGCCGGCTCCTGGCACACAGAGCCCGGCCATGGCCCAGCCTCACACTGCCACACCTCCAGCACCAACATTCTGCCCTGCAAGGGACTTTGCTTTCTCCTCAGCTCCAGCCTGAACTCTCCAAGCTTCACTTTGGGGAGGTTTCCTGCAATTCCCACTGCCAAGGAAAGCTCTGTCTCCTGCTGGTCACAAACAGAGAAGGGCTGGTGGGAGATGTGGTGGTCAGAGCCTGTTTGGGGCACAGCGACCATTGTAGACCTGATATTTTCTGAAAAATCCCTTTGCTAGGATTTTTCTCCTGAGAAGCTGAGGCCTCAGGAACAAAATATATACCAAAATAATACAAAATATAACAAAATAATTATCTGCTTCTGTGGAATTCTGTGGCTGCCCCATCTGGCTGGCCCCTTCCTTTGCTGACAGCTCTGCCTCCTGCCTCCCTCTGCCTGCCCACATAACGCCTTGGGCTGATATCAAAAGGGTTCATTCAATTTTTACTGTGCCTGTAAACTTTCAGCACAGGAACAAGGCATGCAGGGGCTGCTTTCCCTGCAAGGATGGGTGGAAGAGAAGAAGACATCTGGCTCAAGGGTGCAGGGATAGAGAAAACAAGGACTGAATCTGGGAACCTGGGGTGTGTTTTTATGGAAATGGGTGAATTGTAATTCATATTTAGTGACTGTATATAAGCAACACAGTGGTAGAATTACATGTCCATGTAAGGTTAGGACTTATTATCCCTCACCACATCTCAGGCCTGAATAAATGATACCCTCTGAAATACAAATTAGTGTTAAGGAGTCTTAATCTGATATTTTGGACATTTGGTGACAACAGAGGCTGACAGAACCAAGGGCTTAGCTGTGACACTGTAGAACCCCATAGAACAAAGGGTCCATTGTGGTGCAGTGGAACTCCATGAAACCAAAAGTCCATTGTATCTGAGAAAGGCCTCATGGTACCAACGAGACTATTGCTGACATTGTGGAAGCTCGTGGAGCCATGGGGTCATTGTGACAGTGTGGGGCTGCATGGAACCAATGGTCCATTGCTACACTGCAGAACCTTCTGGAATCAAGGGGATCATGTTATGCTCTGGAACCTCATGGAACAAAAGATCCATGGTGACACTGCAGTGCTCAGAGAGTTGCTGACAGAGCGAAAGCTCCTGGAACCAGAAGTCCATTGTGGCACAGCAAGGCCTCCTGGAACCAAGGGTCCATTGTGGCTCTGTGGGGCTTCCCAGAGCCAAGGAGATCATTTGGACACTTTGGGACCTCATGGGACCACCTGACACTGTGACACAGCAGGGCCACCTGGAGCCAAGGGGCCACTGAGACACTGAGGAACCTCATGGAACCAAAGGTCCATTGTTACACTGAGGGGCCCTGTGGAACCAATGGGACCATGGTGACACCGTGGTGCTCCATGGAACCAAGGGCCCATTCTGATTCTGCTTTGCCTCATGGAGCCAAGGGACCACCATGACACTGCAGGGCCTCGTGGAAGTAAGGCAGCCTTGTGACACTGAGGGTCCACTGGGAGATTGCAAAGCCTCATGGAACCATGGAGAAAATTATGGCCCTTTGTAACCCTTTGTAACCAAGGGGCCATTGTGACACTGCAGGGTCTCATGGAATCAAGGGGACCACATTGACACTGTTGGGCTCCATGGGACAAAGGGGCCATTCTGACACCATGGAACTAAGGAGACCATTGCTCTGCTGCAGGACACCATGGAACCATGGAGGCCATTGTGACACAGCAAAGCCTCATGGACCCGTGGAGACCATTGCTCTCCAATGGGACCACATGGAACCAAGGGGCCATTGTGACACAGCAAGGCCTCATTGAACCAAGGGCACAGTAGTGACACTGTGGAGCTCCAAGGGACCAAGGGGGGATTCTTAAAGTGCAGAACCAAGGAGAGCACTATGACACTCGGGGGCATCATGGAACCAAAGGTCCATTTTGACACAGAAGGGTCTCATGGAACCATGGAGGCCATTTCTACACTTTGAGGCCTTGTGAAACCAAAGGGCCATTGTGGCACTTTGTGTCTCCATGGAATTAAGGAGTCCGTTGTAACACTATGAGGCCCTGTTGCGCCAAAGGGCAATTGTGGCACTGTGTGGCACCACGGAACCAAGGGACCTTTGCAACACTACAGGGCCCCATGGAACTAAGGATTCTTGGAACAATGTGGGACTTATGGAACCAAAGGTCCATTGTGACATTGCAGGGCCTCCTGGAACTAAGGGGGGGGCAATTGTGACGCTGTGGGGTGCAATGGAAGCAAGGGGCCAGTGTGACCCAGCTGGGCCTCATGCAGCCAAGGGGCCACGGGGATCCTGAGGAACCCAAAAGAACCAAGGGGCCGTTTTGACATTCTGCAGCTGTGGAGACCCTGAGAGGCAGTACCTGGGTTAGGGAGACACAAGAAGCGTCCCTCAAAAGCTGTTCGACCCCATCAGCTCCTTCCCTATGTTCTGTGTCACTCAGCCACTCCTTCCCTATTTCCCCATGGCTGCCATCTTTGTACTGCCCCCTTGGCACTGATCAGACCCTTCCTCTGGAGATACAGAAACCTGGACTCCCCCCAGGAGTCCTGCCTTGTGACCCAGAACATCTCACTGCACGGCTGAATTAAACATCTGTGGATTCCATGCAAAGGCTCTTTTTGCTTCCCTACCCTGGGCTTTATTAGCAGCTATTTTGGCTGCAGCAAAGGTCCATTATGGCACTGTGGATCCAAGAACACCATAGTGACACTGTAGGACCTCATGGATCCAGGGAGCCATTGTGACACTGAAGAATTTCATGGAACCCAGGGTCCATTGTGACACAGCAGGGCCTCATTGGAACCAAGGAACCATTGCTGACAGTACCAAAACTCATGGAACCAAGGTGCTGTGGGGACACAGCAAGGCCATATGGAACCCAGGGGGACCAGTGACATTTAGGGACCTCATGGAACCAGGGTCCATTATGACACTGCAGAAACAAGGAGACCATTGTTGATGCTGTGGCAGCTCATGGAACCAAGTAGCCATTGTGACACTCCAGGGCCTTGTTGAACCAGGCTGACCATTGTGACACCACCGAACCTCATGGCACTGAGGGTTTATTGTGACACAGCAGGGGCCATGGAGCCAATTGTCCATTGTGACAATGTGGATCTGAGGAGACCATAGTTACAGCATGGAAGCTTATGGAACCATGGGTCCATTGTGACAAAACAAGGCCTCGCGGAACCAAGGAATATTACAGCGACCTGATAAAGGTCTTCAGAGTGAGAGAGAGACGGAATCTTGTTTCATGATCAGAAGGCTAGATTTATTGATATACGATATATAATACATTATTACTATACTAAAAAGAATAAAGAGAGAAGTTGCAGAGGCTGCTAAGCTAAGAATAGAATAGAAAAGAATGAATAACAAAGTTCTGTGTCCAGCAGAAAGCAAGGACAAACTCTCCTGTGAGTGGTCAGCAAATCCAAATACTCACAGAAGCCCAATCACTGCTGCACCTGTTACATTCCACACCAGCCGATAACAATTGTTTACATTCTTCTTCTGGGGCCTCAGCTTCCCAGAAGATGAACAAATCCCAAAGAAAGGATTTCTATGGAAAAATATCTGCAACAAAGGAGACCATTTTGACATCATGGAACCTTGTGGAACCAAGGAGACCATTGTGACATCATGGAACCTCGTAGAACCAAGGGGCCATTGTTACAGTCCAGAAGCAAGAGACAATTGTGACATCATGGAACCTCATGGAACCAAGGGTCCATTGCTAGAGTCCAGAACCACGGAGACCATTGTGACAGTACAGAACCTCAAAGGACCAAGATTCCATTGTTATGTGGTGGGGCTTCATGGAACCAAGGAAGCACTGTGACACAGCAGGACCACTTAGAACAAATGGTCCATGGAGATACTGTGGATCCAAGGAGACCATGGTGATGCTGTGGAACCTCATGGAGCCAAGGGGTCATTGTAACACTGGGAAACATCTTGGAATCAAGGCAACCATGATACACTATGGAACTTCATGGAACAAAGGGGCTTATTGTGACATTGTGTGGCCTCATTGGAACAAAGGACATGGTTGATTGCACGTAAGTTCCTGGAAAATATGGGACATAGTGACACTGCAGAGCCTCATGGAACCAAGGAAACCATGGAGACAACTGAGAAACCTTATGGAATCATGCAGCCATTTTGACACTACGGAACCAAGGAGACCATTGTGACATCATGGAACCTTGTAGAACTAAGGGTCCACTGTTACAGTCTAGAACCAAGGAGACCATTGTGACAGTACAGAACCTCACGGGACCAAGATTCCATTGTATGTGGTGGGGCTTCATGGAACCAAGGAAGCACTGTGACACAGCAGGACCACTTAGAACAAATGGTCCATGGAGATACTGTGGATCCAAGGAGACCATGGTGATGCTGTGGAACCTCATGGAGCCAAGGGGTCATTGTAACACTGGGAAACATCTTGGAATCAAGGCAACCATGATACACTATGGAACTTCATGGAACAAAGGGGCTTATTGTGACATTGTGTGGCCTCATTGGAACAAAGGACATGGTTGATTGCACGTAAGTTCCTGGAAAATATGGGACATAGTGACACTGCAGAGCCTCATGGAACCAAGGAAACCATGGAGACAACTGAGAAACCTTATGGAATCATGCAGCCATTTTGACACTACGGAACCAAGGAGACCATTGTGACATCATGGAACCTTGTAGAACTAAGGGTCCACTGTTACAGTCTAGAACCAAGGAGACCATTGTGACAGTACAGAACCTCACGGGAACAAGATTACATTGTTATGCAGTGGGGCTTCATGGAACCAAGGAACCACTATGACACAGCAGGGCCACATGGAACCAATGGTCCATGGAGATACTGTGGATCCAAGGAGACCATGGTGATGCTGTGGAACCTCGTGGAGCCAAGGGGCCGTTGTGACACTGTGGGGGGCCCACGGAGCCAAATATTCATTGTGACACAGCAGGGCTGCTTGTGACCAATTGTCCATTGTGACACTGCAGATCCAAGAGACCAGGGTAACACTCTGGCAGTTGATGGAAACAAGGGGCTGTCGTGACACACCAAGGCCTCGTGGAACCAAGGAGAGCATTGTGGCAGTGCAGAACCAAGGAGGCCATTTTGACAGTACAGAACCCAATAGAACCAAGAGGCCATTGTTCTACAGCAGGGCCTCATGGAACCAAGGAGCCATTGTGAAACTGTGGGGCACAATGGAGTCAAGGACACCACTGATACTGAAATCCACTGGATAGAAACTTCTGAACAGAGTTTTGAGTATTTGAAAGCAGGTGTTCTTTATTACAGCATGATGGTCACTTGGGCCATCCTTCCTCCATCGGAGTGAACTGAGCATTAAATGAACAGAGTTTTTATCACACACACTGATTATGTGTTCATGAGCTATCTCCACTTCCTTTGAGTTTATTTCACATAGTTGCACCCCTTATCACAAATCCTTTCATGGTTCTTTGGGTTTTGTCTTCAACATCCAGTGCCCTTTTTAGGTGGCTGTTCCTTGACCCCTCCTTTTGAGTAAGGGCAATATTATTGTTTTGCATAACTTCTGTTTTGTCAGCCTTGCAGAGGTGGGCTGGCATCTTACTTGCATTTTGTGTGACTTCTGTTTGCCATAGGTACATCCTCCATCAGTTTCTCCAAGGCTGTGCTGTTCTGTTCTACTGTTCTTGATAGGAGTAAATGTTGTTCTGTTCTCCTGTCCTTGTCTCAGTGCTCACCCCACATGAAGCGTCTGCAACCCCCCCACAACCTATGGGCCTGGGGTGGGCAAATGTTCCTGGGGAACAGGGATGGGACAGCTGGGCTGGACTGACCCAAGGAATGTTCCATTCCATGTCACACCATGATCAGCAATCATCTGTGTCCTGGTTTAGGACAAATTAGGGGAAATCTCCAAAAGGGAGCCCCCCAAAACAAAACAAACCTCCAACCACCCCTCCCCCAACACCGGGTTCGGGAAGGAATTTCTCGGAGGAGCAAAGTGGAAAACAAAACCTATTTATTTACAAGTAACAAAAGAACACTCCCCAACACAAGAAAAGGAAAGAAACAGACTGTGTATGGTGAGGGCATCAAGCTTCTCTTGCAAGCTCCAGGTGTCCTGGACGTCTCAGGTCAGGTCCGGAACCGGTCCAGTATCTTCAGGGGAGGGTAAGAAAGAGGGAACAAAAGAAAAGAAAAAAAAAACAGCGCAAAAAGCAGAAAGCAAGCAAGCAAAGTGGCTAGCCAAGCCAAGCAGCAAAAAGCCAAGAGCCAAAAAGGCCTGGTCAAACACTCCCCCCCTCTCTTCCCCGCCCCGCCACAGCAAGACGGCCGGGGGGGGGGAAGAGAGAAAAGGCACAGCTGCCAGACACAACACACGATATTGGGATAAAGGCTGTCAACCCACGACACTCCACCCCTTATCCCATATCGTGAATATACAATAAAACTTTCATTTCACGTACTCACACCTTTGACACTTACGCATTCCTCTCATCTTACTTGCTCAGACCTTTGACACTTACAGTTTCCTTCTGTCTCACATTCAACAAACAATGATATTCATATATGAGTCTCATCCCACAATCAGGTCTCCCTGAGGTACACACCGTGTTGTTCCATCTTTCTGCATTATCCACCATGTATAACCTGGTCCTTGAGCAAAGACAATCCCACGGATGGGTTTGTCTGTACTCGAGGCAGGGTTGATCCATACTGTCTTTCCCAACAAACCTCTGACATGGGCCACTGGGGCTTTATCCCCATCTACTATATTAAGGAGCTCAGACTGAGCAGGACCTGCTCGGTTGGTGGAACCTCGAGTGTTAACTAACCAGGTAGCCTTTGCTAAATGCTGCTCCCAGTTTTTAAAAGACCCCCCACCCAATGCTTTTAAGGTGGTTTTTAACAATCCATTATACCTTTCCACCTTCCCTGCAGCTGGTGCATGATAGGGGATATGGTATATCCACTCGATGCCATGTTCCCTAGCCCAAGTATTAATAAGATTGTTTTTAAAATGAGTCCTATTATCCGACTCAATTCTCTCGGGAGTACCGTGCCTCCAAAGGACCTGCTTTTCAAGGCCCAAGATAGTGTTACGGGCTGTGGCATGAGACACAGGGTAGGTTTCCAACCATCCCGTGGTGGCTTCTACCATGGTCAGTACATAGCGCTTGCCCTGGCGGGTTTGAGGCAGTGTGATGTAATCAATCTGCCAGGCCTCCCCGTATTTGTACTTAGACCACCGCCCCCCATACCAGAGGGGCTTCACCCGCTTGGCCTGCTTAATGGCAGCACACGTCTCACAGTCACGAATAACCTGAGAGATACTGTCCATGGTTAGATCCACCCCTCGGTCTCGTGCCCACTTATAGGTGGCATCTCTACCCTGGTGGCCTGAGGCATCATGGGCCCATCGTGCTAAGAATAACTCTTCCTTATGCTCCCAGTCGAGATCTATCTTCAACTCCCCTATCTTTGCAGCCTGATGTACTTGCTGGTTGTTTTGCTGCTCTTCATTAGCTCTACTTCTGGGGACATGGGCATCTACATGGCGAACCTTCACAGGTAACTTCTCTAACCGAGTAGCGATATCTTTCCACTCTTCCGCAGCCCAAATTGGTTTTCCTCTGCGCTGCCAGTTCGCCTCTTTCCATCTCTTCAGCCATCCCCATAGAGCGTTGGCTACCATCCAAGAATCGGTATACAAATAGAGCCTTGGCCACTTCTCTCTCTCTGCAATACCTAGGGCCAGTTGAATAGCTTTGATTTCAGCAAATTGACTGGATTCACCTTCTCCTTCAGTAGCCTCTGCAACCCGTCGAGTGGGACTCCATACAGCTGCTTTCCACCTCCGTTTCATCCCTATGACACGACAAGAACCATCGGTGAATAGAGCGTAACGCGTTTCTTCTGCTGGTAACTGATTGTATGGCGGAGCTTCCTCAACCCGGGTCACTGGCTCTTGTTCCTCATCCGCGACACTAAAGCTTTCACCTTCGGGCCAATTTGTAATTATTTCCAGGATCCCAGGGCGATTTAACTTCCCAATTCGAGCGCGCTGCGTAATGAGGGCAATCCACTTACTCCAAGTAGCATTGGTGGCATGGTGGGTAGAGGGAACCTTTCCTCTGAACATCCATCCCAGCACCGGTAGTCGGGGTGCCAGAAGGAGTTGTGCCTCTGTACCAATCACCTCTGAGGCGGCTTGGACTCCTTCATAGGCGGCCAAGATTTCCTTTTCTGTTGGAGTATAGTTATCTTCAGACCCCCTGTAGCTCCGACTCCAAAATCCCAATGGTCGGCCTCGGGTCTCGCCAGGCACCTTCTGCCAAAGGCTCCAGGACAGACCATGGCTTCCGGCTGCAGAGTAGAGCACGTTCTTCACATCTGGTCCCGTCCTGACTGGACCAAGGGCTACAGCATGAGCGATCTCCTGCTTGATCTGGATGAAAGCTTGCTGCTGCTCAGGGCCCCAATGGAAGTTGTTCTTCTTGCGGGTAACCAGATAAAGGGGTCTCACAATCTGACTATACTCAGGGATGTGCATCCTCCAGAAACCTATAGCACCTAAGAAAGCTTGTGTTTCCTTCTTATCAGTTGGTGGGGACATAGCAGTGATTTTGTTAATAACATCTGCAGGAATCTGACGCCGTCCATCTTGCCACTTCACTCCCAAAAACTGAATTTCTCGGGCAGGTCCCTTGACTTTGCTCTTCTTAATGGCAAATCCGGCTTCCAAGAGAATATGAATAATCTTCTCTCCTTTCTCGAACACTTCTATTGCCGTGTTCCCCCAAACAATGATATCATCAATATATTGTAAATGTTCTGGAGCCTCACCCTCTTCTAGTGCAGCCTGGATCAGTCCATGACAGATGGTAGGACTGTGTTTCCACCCCTGGGGCAGTCGGTTCCAGGTATACTGCACTCCCCTCCATGTAAAAGCAAACTGGGGCCTGCATTCTGCTGCCAGAGGGATGGAGAAAAACGTGTTAGCAATATCGATGGTCGCATACCACTTTGCTGCCTTGGACTCCAGCTCGTACTGCAGTTCCAGTATGTCCGGTACAGCCGCACTCAGTGGTGGAGTCACTTCATTCAAGGCACGATAGTCCACAGTCAATCTCCATTCTCCATCAGATTTTCGCACAGGCCAGATAGGGCTGTTAAAGGGTGAGTGGGTTTTACTGACCACCCCTTGGCTCTCCAGCTCTCGGATCATTTTGTGGATGGGGATCACGGCATCTTGATTCGTCCGGTACTGCCTGCGGTGCACTGTTGAGGTGGCAATTGGCACTCGTTGTTCCTCTACCTTCAAGAGTCCTACTGCAGATGGGTTCTCTGATAGTCCAGACAAGGTATTCAATTGTTTAATACCCTCTATCTCCACTGCAGCTATTCCAAAAGCCCACCTGAATCCCTTAGGATCTTTGTAATAGCCATTCCGGAGGAAGTCTATGCCCAAAATACACGGAGCCTCTGGACCAGTCACAATCGGATGTTCCTGCCACTCCTTCCCAGTCAAGCTCACCTCAGCTTCCAACAAAGTCAACTGTTGTGATCCCCCTGTCACTCCAGCAATGGAAACAGGTTCTGTCCCCACGTGTTCCGATGGCATTAAGGTACACTGTGATCTGGTGTCAACCAATGCTTCATAGTCTTGTGGCTCTGATGTGCCAGGCCATCTGATCCACACCTTCCAGAAAACCCGGTTCTCCCGTGCCTCTTCCTGGCTGGAGGCAGGGCCCCTCTAAGCCAGATTGTCCTTCTTTCCTTGGGCATATGCCTTAGAAGTTCCTTCAAGGGGATCAGACATGTCATCGTCATCAGCATACTTAACATCTCGGCTACGAGCGACCGGAGCTGCTATCCTTTTGGTGATACTTTCTCTTTTCTTCAAATCATGCACCCGTTGTGCCAAAGCAGCGGTGGGTTTTCTGTCCCATCTCCTCATGTCTTCTCCAGACTCACGCAGAAAAGCCCATAACTCAGCCCGTGGGATGTACCTTCTCTCCCCATCAAAGGAGCGCCAGCGTTGGACACCAGGGCCTCTAATTTGTACAGCTGAGATTTGAATAAGGTCCTCCTTAATCTCTTCCCGGAGTTTCTTATGATTCTCCTCTATTTTGTCCTCTAGTTTCTGCAGTCGGGTTTCCACTGCTGCAATTCTGGCATGAGTTGGGCCATGCACAGCATCTGCATACGCTCGAAGCTTCTTTGCCATATCGAGCACAGTCTCATATGTATCATCCCGCTTCATTATTGCTAGGGCAGAAGCGTATTCAGGTGGCCCAAGTCGCACAAGTTTCCTCCACATTATAGGTGTGCATGGTACCAGGTCCGGATTCCTAGTTGTTGTATCATCTGAGAAAATGAGCTCTGCCACCGCCATCTCTCTCAGGCGTTGGATCCCCTGTTCTATGGTCTTCCACCGTGTCTGCTGCATATAGAGATCATCCGTACACAGGTATCGTTCTGCTACGCTTCTTAGGACCCGTTCCCAGAGGCTGTGAGGGTTAGCCACCCTCATCATACCTTGATCAATGACAGGATCATGTGACAGGGATCCCAAATGCCTCGCTTCAGTACCATCCAAAATTGTAACCTCCCCTGCAGCATCCCAAAGGCGGACTAACCAACTAATTATAGATTCGTCAGGTTGTCGTCTGTAATCCTTTCTTAGGCCTCTGAGGTCCTTCAGAGAAAAGGAGTCAATATTAGCTCGAGATTCTGTGCCCCTTGATGTGGCCTCTGATTTTGGTGAGGGTCGTTCTCCTGCATCATCATCATCATCCTCCACCTTTCGATCAGTCTTGCCTTTACACTTTCCACCTCTTGTATTAGCTGCAACAGCCATGGGTTGGGGCCTATTGTCTGATTCAGCTGCTAGCCTGGAGCCTGGGATGTTAGCTGCAGCCTGGGTCACTGGGATAGTAACTAACTTATCTCCCTGTTCCCTTTCTGCTATCTGCTGCTCCACAGTATCTAGCAGAGTACGGTAAACAAACGCCAAGGCCCAGCTCACTGCAGTAACCCTTTCCTCCTTAGTATTACCATGGCACTTCTCCCTCAAATACTTTGCCACCTCGACTGGATCCTGAATTTGATCAGATGGAAAGTCCCAATCTATAGGATCGGAAAATTCCTTTAAAGTCTGGCCCATGTCCTCCCATTTCCCACTCCAGTCAAGATTTTTCCTGCTTTGTTTTACTCCTAAGTCAGGAGTGTCTCTAACCCCTCTAGAAATCTCAGTCTTCATTTTATACACACTCCAGACAGTATAGAAAAGGCTTAATAAATTAAATGCCAGAAAGATGGTTTCTTTCAAACTCAGGGGAAATTCAGTATTTTCTAATAGAGATGTCAACAATTTGGACGACAAGAAGGAGGACAAAGGCTGAAAAGCCCCTTCCCCTTCTTCTCCCCAAACAAACTGAGTAAACAACCATAACAGCAACCCATACATTCCTGAAATAAAGTCCAGCATTTTTATCCGACACATCATCACACATAAGACCAGCACAATGACTATTCCGGTTAGTGCCCCCCACTTACAAAAGCTACTTATTAGGGATAACATCAGAGCTATTTTTGGGTAAGGAAATAACCCCAGGGACCACAAAAGTATTAAAACTTCAAAAACCCCTAGGGACCAGAAATACCGGCAAGCTTCCACTCCAAATGACATTATGAATCACCAATATGCCCACCAAAATAGCCAAAACCAAAATATTATTGTTATAGGTTTTTTTTTCCACTGTTTTTTTTTTTTTGGCCTCCGTTTCCCGGCCAATGCACCAAAAAGTATATTGTCCTGGTTTAGGACAAATTAGGGGAAATCTCCAAAAGGGAGCCCCCCAAAACAAAACAAACCTCCAACCACCCCTCCCCCAACACCGGGTTCGGGAAGGAATTTCTCGGAGGAGCAAAGTGGAAAACAAAACCTATTTATTTACAAGTAACAAAAGAACACTCCCCAACACAAGAAAAGGAAAGAAACAGACTGTGTATGGTGAGGGCATCAAGCTTCTCTTGCAAGCTCCAGGTGTCCTGGACGTCTCAGGTCAGGTCCGGAACCGGTCCAGTATCTTCAGGGGAGGGTAAGAAAGAGGGAACAAAAGAAAAGAAAAAAAAAACAGCGCAAAAAGCAGAAAGCAAGCAAGCAAAGCGGCTAGCCAAGCCAAGCAGCAAAAAGCCAAGAGCCAAAAAGGCCTGGTCAAACACTCCCCCCTCTCTTCCCCGCCCCGCCACAGCAAGACGGCCGGGGGGGGGGAAGAGAGAAAAGGCACAGCTGCCAGACACAACACACGATATTGGGATAAAGGCTGTCAACCCACGACAATCTGAGAGAAGCGGGGGGACAAGGAGGGTAGGAGATTGATTTCTTTTTAAGACATTTTTCTTTCAAAACAGCACCTACACATACAGAATCCTCTCCTGCCACAAGGTGGTCAAACATTTTCTGCTGATAGGAGATTTCCTGAGGATTTGCTTTTCTTCTGTGGCTTATTCTTTTTGTGGTTGGTTTGTTTGTGGGGGTTTTTCTGTTGTTGTGCATGGGTCTTGCTTTGGTTTTTTTGATTTGGTTTGGGATGTTTTTGGTTGGATTTGGGTTTTTCCCTATTGAACTGCCTTTCTTCTTATGCATGAGTTTTTTCTGCCCTTTCTTGTGTCTTGCTTGGCGCCTGAAGGCAAGACAAATTTACACAACTCAGTCATCTTGCCCAATTTCATTTTGCAGTCACCATTAACTAGATGAGTTCAGTCACAGACTCCCTGCAATTTGGCAGCATCCACAAAGGAATTGAAAGTACATTTAATGCCATTTTAGAGACCATAGAAATATTCCACAGTGGTGGCCAAGGGCTGGTCACTGAGGGGTGTCACCAGGGCATGGCTGCCAAGACAACTCTGAACCATGGATGACATTTCACCCTCATTGTTCAGCCAAATTCCCACCCAGCCCATGTTCCACTCCTTCAGCCCAGCTCTCTCCAGTCTGGCTCTGAGAAGACCACATCAGACCCTGTCCCAGGTCTGGCTGAAGTCTGGTCACACAATATTCCCTTCTTTTCCCTCCCATATGCGTTCTGCAGTAGCTGCCCTGTCCTGCCAGTGCCTGGAATGGCTGCAGGAGGATTTGCCACATCCCCTTCCCTGCTGAGCCTGAGCAGGCTGTGACTCTCCCAGTGCCCCTCCCTGCCCTGTGTGCAGGCTGGTTCCATGTCTGCCCTTCCCAAGTGCCCAGGACCCTCTGGGATGGCTCTGGCCTTTCCAAGGGGTTCGAGAGAGGTCCCACAGTGACACTGCCCAGCCTTCTCAACAGCCCTGACACCAAAGGCCTTTTCCACATCCCTCAGTTCCAGGTCAGTGCCCAGAACACAGCACAGCCCTGTCCAGGTCCTCGGGCTGGTTCAGAAGGGAGGCAGCTCTGATTTCTCCCCACAGACCCTCACTCTATCCAATGTCTCTCTGTTCAGCCCATGGCTGCCCTGAGATTTTTTCCCTGAAGCCTCCCTGCCTGGGATATTTCTCTCCATGCAGTCCTAACCACAACCCAGCAAACAATCCAGGTGTTTTCCCAGAGGACGTTACTCTCAGAGTGAAGTGGCCTCAAGGCACTGTTTGTGCCACTGGAATTGTGCCACCCCTGGGTGCTGCTGATGGTGTTTGTACTCACTGGGGTTCATCTCCCCACAAACACACGATGCACTGCTGAGATCTCCTCAGTATAGAGCAAACATGGCCTGCTGGCATGGTCACTTGGTGTCCCTCTGTGCAGGGACGAACAACCTCCTGCAGGTCGGGAGAGGCCAGTGCTGGAAATGGTGGTTGCAGGGGCTGATGTGGGAAAATGCCCTGGGGCACCTTCCCAGGCTGTCCCTGGAACAAAGACACAGCCCAGGCCCTGCTCTGCTGGTGCCTCAGGTCCATGCCAGGAGATCTGGCTGTGCCAGGACACTGCTGTTAGCCCCCCCTGCACACTCCCTCCATGCCCCAGACCCTGGGCTTTGCTGTGCCAGGGCATTCCTGGAGCACATTGCTGACAGCAGCTCTGGAGGGGAGCAAAGCCTCCCTGCCCTGCCCTCAGGAGATGCCCTTTGCTGCTGGAGCTGCTGTGCTGGAGCCCAGCTGTGTCCCAGCAGTGCCCATGGCCTGGCCCTGCCTGTGGCCACAGCAGGGACACGCAGCAGGACAGTGACCAAGCTGCCAGAGCACTCCGGCCTTACAGCCACAGCAGGGCTGGAAAGGACAGGGTGCAGTTGGGCAGAGCAGCTCTGAAAGGACCAATCCCTGCTGCTCCCTGGCTGTGCTGCACTGCTGGGACTCTTTTCCCCTTCTCCTCTCTAACTTCATGATGGTCTCACAGAGCTGGGATCCCAGATAAAACATGCACTGTAAGGTAGTTTATTTTCTTCAAATGTAGCAATAGCACAAACCCTGGTTTACAGAGCTTGTGGGTCAAATTCAAGAGGTGGACACTGAATTTGATGGGGGTGATTAAAAATTTTTATTGAGGATAATTTTGTGAGAGAAACCCCCATCAAATACTACCAAAGACCTGGGCAGGCCTGTTGGACCTGTCACGAGTTCCATTCCAAAAACTATGCAGAAGGAAACCGGCAATTGGTTACTGCAGAAATCATCCAGTCATCATTTTCCTCAGGGCATCCTTGAGCTCCTGGTTCCTCAGGCTGTAGATGAGGGGGTTCAGGGCTGGGGGAACTGCAGAGTACAGAACTGAAACTGCCAGATCAAGGGATGGGGAGGAGATGGAGGGGGGCTTCAGGTAGGCGAAGGCTGCAGTGCTGACAAAGAGGGAGACCACGGCCAGGTGAGGGAGACAGGTGGAAAAGGCTTTGTGCTGTCCCTTCTCAGAGGGGATCCTCAGCACAGCCCTGAAGATCTGCACATAGGAGAAAATAATGAACACAAAACAGCCAATAGTTATACAGGCACCAACCACAATGAGCCCAAGTTCCCTGAGTTTGGAGTGTGAGCAGGAGAGCTTGAGGATCTGTGGGATTTCACAGAAGAACTGGCCCAGGGCATTGCCATGGCACAGGGGCAAGGAAAATGTATTGGCTGTGAGCAGCAGGGCATTCAGAAAGGCACTGGCCCAGGCAGCTCCTGCCATGTGGGCACAAGCTCTGCTGCCCAGGAGGGTCCCGTAGTGCAGGGGTTTGCAGATGGACACGTAGCGGTCGTAGCACATGACAGTCAGGAGCGAAAGCTCTGTTCCAATGAAGAAGAGAAACAGAAACACCTGAGCAGCACATCCTGTGTAGGAGATGTCCCTGGTGTCCCAGAGGGAATTGTGCATGGCTTTGGGGACAGTGGTGCAGATGGAGCCCAGGTCGCTGAGGGCCAGGTTGAGCAGGAAGAAGAACATGGGCGTGTGCAGGTGGTGGCCGCAGGCTACGGCGCTGATGATGAGGCCGTTGCCCAGGAGGGCAGCCAGGGAGATGCCCAGCAAGAGGCAGAAGTGCAGGAGCTGCAGCTGCCGCGTGTCTGCCAGTGCCAGCAGGAGGAAGTGCCTGATGGAACTGCTGTTGGACATTTGATTTCTCTGGCCATTGGGAGCTGTTCATGGAGAAAAGTCAGTGACTGGTTAGGAGAAACTTCTTCCAGCAAAATCAAAGCCTTTTCCCACAGACCCTTCTCCTGTAAGACTCTGACACTCTTTTCAATTTCCAGCAGATTTTCCTTCAGCTCCAAGTGTGGAGCTCTGGCTGGTGCTTCCTGACTGGGACTTCAGGTTCAGGGCAGCTACACACAGAGGTTTTTTTTAGTTCAGCCTTGCTGTGCAGACATAGGAGGGGCACAGGGTCCTGTCCTCGTGTTCCACTTTGAATCACTGTTAACACAGAAAGCCCTGTCAGCATTTGCCCTCCCACTGCCAGGGAACAGGAATGGTAAAGTCTTTTTCAATGTACTAGTGTTATTTAAAGCTTTTCTTCATCTCCCCTGCTGATTATTTTTGGATGTCAGAAACTCTCTGCTTTTCTGCTGCCTCAGGGAGAACAGTGAGTTCTCTGAGGCAAGGTGGTGAGTGGAGAGGGAGGGAAGGAGGTCTGTCACCCTGTCCTGTTCCAGGATTCTCTGGGCATTCACCTTTCCCAGACAGAGGATGATCACCCTCCCATGTTTCCTTTAAAACCATCCTGACATTGCTGACAGTAGATGGATCCCCACATTCCAGCAAATGTCCATCCCCTTCTCAAGGTCTCAGCCCCACGTTTGTACCCAGGGACAGACAGAGCTCATTTCACCAACCCAACAGCATTTTCTCATCATAGACCTTCTGTGTCTCACCGTGGGGCTTTTAGATAACGCAGAGATGCTACAGGACAGGTTTGTATCCTAGAAGGAAGCTCAAAGCTTGGACTGAAATCTCAGGGAGATTCCAGGTGTCCTATGATGGCATTGGATTGAGGGAGGTGCAGCTCCTTCCCTGGCTGCCCTGACAGCATTGCCCAGAGACGGGCACTGGGGACAGCATCACCCTGAGCCAGCTGTGCCCCCTCCAGAGCCCCCAGGGCCGGGCAGCTGCTCCCAGCCCTGTGCTGTGCAGAGGGAACTGGGCTCGGGGCTGCAGAGCTGCCCCACGGCTCTGCTGCAGCTCTGCCTGCACAGGAGGGGCTGCACGCCTTGGAGCCCCGACCCTGAGGGCAGAGGCTTGGCTGGGGCACAGGAGGGAGGGGGCTTGTTCAGAGGGAGGGGCTGCACTGGAGGGGATCCTTTGGACATCTCTAAACTCTCCCTGCCACAGCATTGCTGGGTTTTGTTTTCTCTCATTGTCTGATCTTCTTTCTGCTTCCTGCAGATTTCCCTCCTGCAGGTGTTTCCCTGTGCCTGATCTCTCCCTGCCAGCACTCACAGACCCCAAATCTCTGTGCCCTCTCCTTGGCCTGACAGAACCCTGGCTGCTTGCAGGGCACTGGCTGGGGCAGGTTCTGTTTGCCCGTGGGACAAAGGACAGCTCAGACTGAGCCTGAGAGCTCCAGCAAAGGGGATGCTGGTGCTGTCCATGGGCAGAGTGGCTGAAAGTACATTAGGGATCTCCTGTGAATCTACAGAACACAAAAATAACAGTTCCAATGTCTCAGGAACTTTTAAAATTTCATAATTAATAATTCATAATCAATCTTTATTATTAATCCCCCTGGTTCCTGCCATTCTCCAATATTAGGAAATAGAATACAAAGTCTTTGGAAATGTCCTAATTTTTAATGAAATCCTTGTATTGGAAGTATTTTATGACTGACCAGCATTCCTCAGCATGTCAAAGCTTCATGGGCATTTCACCTCCCCTGCACCAGGAATATTCAGAGTTGTACTCACAGAGTCTGTAGGCATTGGGATGTTCCAGCTTTAGGAGATGGCTCCAGGAGCTGCAGCTGCATTGTCCTGCAGCCAGAGGTTCCTGTGCCAAGGGCTGACAGTGATTTGCCCCAGGCACTTCTCAGCCCCTTCCCAGCCCTGACTGATTGAAGCTCTCTGTGCCTCTGTGCTGTGCCTGGGGTGGCTGCAGGCAGAGACCCAGCCCTGCTGGGCTGGGAGAGGAGCTGCTCCTCAGCAGGAATGTCTTTTTGAAGCTCTTCTTGGTTTGCAAGGAGCTTCCTCTGGGCCAGGAGCCTAGCCCAGCTCAGCACAGACACAGCACAAGGATTTTAATGACCCTCTCAGGGCTTTGGTGTTGTTTACATCAGACTCAGTCCCTGAGAGAGTGTTCAGAAAACTTCTCAATAAATCAAAGTTTAATTTAAACTCCAAAGTTTCTTGAAGTTGTTATGGGTCCCACTGAGGAACACAACTCACAAAGTGGCCCCAGGTTCCAGTTAGAGCAGAACACTGGAGGCAGTGATGACAGCTGGGGACAAAGAAGGCAAAGGTGTTTCTGGTGCTGAGCAAACCTGCATGTGTTTGAGGAATGCCAAGGGCCAAGGCCTGAGCCCCAGCCCCTGGCCCTCCCTCTTTGCTCAGGGCTCTTCCCGGGATGGGCACTGTCATGTGGGCATGTGCAATGGCAAGGGCAGGAGCATGGGGCAGCCCCTGCCAGGCTGCTGAGCAGGGACGAGGAGGCAATGAGGCCCCAGCCCTGCAAGGGTCACTTGTCTCCTGCTGCTGCCTCAGGCCCAGGCCCAGCAGCCATGGCCAAAGTGCTGCCCAAGTTGGCTCTGGCAGGGCTGTCTTGCAGCTGCTGCCCATCCCTGTGCCCTGTGCAGCCCAGGCTGTCCCACGGTGTCCCTGCCCTGTGCCTCTGTCCCTGCAGGCTGTCGGCATCCCCCGGCTGCCCCACCTGGCGGGGCCCTTCCTTTGCTGACAGCTCTGCCTCCAGCCTGCCCCTGCCTGCCCACACAGAGCCTTGCGCTGACCCAGACTCCTTCTGGGGGATGTGTTGCACCACAGCCCTGCCCTGGGAGGGAAATTTCTTTCTCTTTGGGTTCTGTCTGGCCCTCCCTGTCTGCCCTTTGCATTAATTCTTTCATTCTCTGTCTGTTCTCTACTATGTCAAAAGAAGCCACCATCTCTGAAACCACCGTCCAGTCCCTTCCAGGGCTCACCTCTGCTGTCCTCAGTCTCCACCCCACTGAGCAGAGAGCTGCTTTGTCCCTATATTGTGCTCATGTGCTTGAGGCCTCCAAACTCCACCTTGGGAGAACTCTGGGCCCTGTCCAAGGTATTGGCAAATTAAAACATTCTGCTCATAGTCTAAGAAAATCACCTCAGGACAAGACCTGTCAGACCTGTGTGTCCTGGCTACTTTTGCCTTGGAGCAATCCTTGGATAGATGGAATATTTTAGGCTGAGTTTAAGTTTTGCCCATGGGCACTTTGATGTGAACAACGATTCTCTTCCATTGGAAGGAAAGCTGAGGCCCAGTGTTTCAGGGGCAGATGGGCAGCAGCCACCAAGGGCCAAGGCGAGCCAGACCTTTCTGGAATTGCAGCTTGTGCCTGAGAGAAATCCTTGGATACACAAAATTTGGGAGGTAGAATACAAGTTTTGGCCACTGGTCCCTTGATGCCATTTCTTTTCCATCTGAAGGAAAGCAGAGAGCCCCAGGGTTTGATGGTAGATGAGAAAAGCAGCCCCTAGGAGGCCAAGTCAGCCAAACTTGTCTCTCCTGGCAGCTTTTGATTGGGAGTTATCCTTGGATATATGAAATTTAGGGGCCAAATCTCAAATTTGGCCCTGGCCCCTGGATGAGGAGACTGTTCTATTTCCATCACATGGAAGGCAGAGAGCCCCAGTGTTTCAGGGGTAGATGACAGGTGGCCATCAGAGCCCACTACACCAGGGAGAGCTGGCAGGTTTTGTCTGGGAGAAACCCTTCATATAGTGAATATTTTAGGAGGAGTAGCAATTTTGGCCATGGAGGAGTAAGAAGATTCTTTTCCATAGGAAGGAAAGCACAGAACCCCAGTGCTTCAGGGGCTGACGAACTGCAGGCACCAGAGACCAAGGCCAGCCAGACCTGTCTGTAATGGCAGCTTTTGTGTAGGAGCAATCATTGGATATAGGACTATTGGAGGTGGAATCCCAATTTCGACCATGGGCACCTGGAGAAGAAGGATGGTTCTTTTCCCTTAGGATGGAAAGGGCAGAGCCCCGGTGTTTCAGGGCAGAATTCAGGCAACCAGTAGAAGCCAAGGCCAGCCAGACCTGTCTGTTCTGGGAGATCTTGTCTGGGAGAAAAAAACCCTTGAATGTAGGAATTTTGGAGGACAAGTACCAGTTTTAGCCATGGGTGCCTGTGCAGGAGGGACAGTTCTTTTCCTTAGGAAGGAAAGCACAGAGCCCCAGTGTTTGAAGGCAGGTCAGAGCCCCAGGGTTTCAGGGGTACATGAGAAGAGACACTCGACATGCCAAGGGCAGTTGGACCAGTCAGGCCAAGCCAACCAGACCTGTTCCCTGTTCCCTTGTATCCATGGAGCCCTGCAGTGTCACAGTGCTGGTGTCATATTGGATCCTTGGTTCCATGAGGCCCAGATGTGTCACTCTGGCCTCTGGTTTCCATGGGTCTTCACACTGTCACAATGGTCCTTTGCTTCCATGAGGCCTGGCAGTGTCACAGGGGTCTCCTTGGTGCTGCAGTGTCACAATGAACCCTTGGTTTCAAGGGGACTCACAGTGTCAGAAGGGTCTCTTTGGTTCCATGAGGCCCTGCAGAGCCCCTTAATTCAACGAGGCCTCCAAGTGTCATCATGGCCTCCAGGATTCCATGAGGCCCCGCAGTGTCACAATGGACTTCTGGTTCCATGGGGTCCTGCACTGTTCCATGGATCCTTAGTTCCATGGGGCCCAGCAGTGTCACAATGGCCTCCATGGTTCCATGGTGCCTCACAGTGTGACAACTGCCCCTTGGCCTGCCAAGACTCCACAGTGTCACAATGATTCCTTGCTTCCTTGAGGCCTTGCAGTATCACAATGGTCTCCATGATCCCATAAGGCCTTGCAGTGTCACAACAGACCATTGGTTACATGGAGCCCCACAATGTCACTGTGATCCCCTTGGTTCCACAAGGCTCTGAAGTGCCACAATGGCCATTTGGTTCCACAAGGTCTCCAAGTGTAAAAATGGCCTCCATGGTTCCATGAGGCCCTGCTGTGTCACAATGGCTCATGGTTCCATGAGGCCACAAAGTTTAACAAGGGACCCTTGTTTCCATCAGGCCTTGCTGTGTCACAATGGACTTCTGGTTCCATGAGCTCTTACACTGCCAGCAGCAGTCTCCTTGGTTCTACAGTGTCACCATTGACCCTTTGTTCCATGAGGTTCCGCAGTAGAACACGGTCACCTTGGTTCCGTGAGGTTGTGCAGTGTCGGAATGGACCCATGGTTCCACCAGGCCTTGCTGTGTCACAATGGCCCCTTGGTTCCAAGAGGTTTCTCAGGGTAACAATGGTCTTCTCTGATTCACAGTATCACAATGGACCATTGGCTCAATGTGGCACCAATGTGCCAAAATGGATTTTGGTTCCATGGGGTTCTGCTGTATCACCATGGACCCTTTGTTCCATGAGTTTGCACAGTGTCACAGCTGACTCCTTGGTTCTGGGAGGCCCTGCTGTCACCAAATCTCTGAAATATCAGAATAAGGCTCCTTAACACTCATTTGCTATTTCAGAGGGCGTCATTTATTCAGGCCTGAGGTCTAGAGAGGAACTCCCAACCTCACATGAACGTGTAATTCTCCCAGCATGTTGCTTCTATACAGTCCGTAAATGTGAATTACAATTTACCCACTTCCATAAAACCCACCCCAAGTTCCCAGATTCACTCCTTGTTTTCTCTATCCCTGTAACCTTGAGGCAGATGTCTTCTTCTTCTCTTCCAGCCATCCTTGATGGGAAAGCAGCCTCTGCATGCCTTGTTCCTGTGCTGAAAGTTCACAGGCAGGGTACAAATGGAATGAATCCTTTTGGTATCAGCCCAAGGCTTTGTGTGGGCAGGCAGAGGCAGGCTGGAGGCAGAGCTGTCAGCAAAGGAAGGGCCCAGCCAGGTGGGGCAGCCGGGGGATGCCGACAGCCTGCAGGGACAGAGGCGCAGGGCAGGGACACCGTGGGGACAGCCTGGGCTGCACAGGGCGCAGGGATGGGCAGCAGCTGCAAGACAGCCCTGCCAGAACCAACTTGGGCAGCACTTTGGCCATGGCTGCTGGGCCCGGGCCTGAGGCAGGAGCAGGAGATAAGTGACTCTTGCAGGGCTGGGGCCTCATTGCCTCCTTGTCCCTGCTCAGCAGCCTGGCAGGGGCCGCCCCATGCTCCTGCCCTTGTCATTGCACATGCCCACATGCCAGTGCCCATCCTGGCAAGAGCCCTGAGCAAGGAGGGAGGGACAGGATCTGCCTGGCCAGGGGCTGGGGCTCAGGCCTTGGCCCTTTGCATTCCTCAAACACATCTAGTTTTGCTCAGCACCAGAGACACCTTTGCCTTCTTTGTCCCCAGCTGTCATCACTGCCTACAATGTTCTGCTCTAACTGGAACCTGGAGACACTTTCCCAATCATCTCCCTCAGTGGGACCCATTAAAACTTCAAGAAAGTTCAGAGTTTCAATTTAATTTTGAGTTCTTGAGATGTTTTTTGAACACTATCTCAGGGACTGGGTCTGAGGTAAACAACATCAAAGCCCTGAGAAGGTCATTACATTTTTTCTAGTCCATTTATGGAGAAAAATTTCAAACACCTTGTAAAAAAAATACAGATTCCTATTTTAAAGGAGATATTTTATTTTATTCCTCTTTACAACAGAGGTGATTGCAGCATTCTGTGATTGATATTGACCCAGGGTCTCTCCTCAGCAGCTCTGGCCTGCTCACAGAAGGAGCAGGAGCTCTGACCCAGTGTGGACAACCTCACTCCACATTGCCCAGCCCCATCCTGTCTGTCCTCACTGCCCTGGCCCTGCTGTGCTTGCAGAGCTGGCTGCACCCAGCCTCAGAGGGGTTTTCCCTTTTTGTACTTTTTGTAGCCATCTCAAACTGCTGAGTTTCCCCAGTGCAAACAGACACACTGCTCAGGTGTGTGCCAGCCCCAGGTGCCACCAAAGCCACTGCAGAGCTGCCCTGGGCCAGCTGTGAGGGTGGATCATCAGCCCAAGCTGCACTGGGCCCCTGCAAGGGGCTGTGGCCATGGGCACTGCACTGACCCCACTGCTGGGTTTGGCTGCCACGGCCACCGTGAGAAATTAAACTGTCCTTGGAAACACTGGGGAGGACTGGGACATACTGGGAGTGACACTGGGAATGCTGGGAGACACTGGGACATACTGGGAGTGAAAATGGGGAAGACTGGGATAAACTGACGACCCTGGGAACATTGCGGGGAAGACTGGGGACACTGGGGAAGAACTGGAAGGGACTGGGAATGAATGCCAGGGTATTGGGAAGGACTGTGTTATACTGAGAGGGCCTGGAGGGGCACTGGGATTGAACTGCGAATAAACTCGTCTTACTGGGAGGGACTACAGAGGTTGAATAGGCTGTTCCCGCCTGCCATTTGCGAAAGGTCCGGCCCATCGCTTTCAGCAGGCAATCAGCAAACGGACCGGAGCCATGAGGGCGGTGCCTGATGTCGGTGTCATCTTTTATTTTTGCCTACAACTCCCATCATGCCCGGCAGCCCGAAATCGCCCCATTGGAGCCGGGACTACAACACCCGTCATGCCCCGCCCTCCACAGAAACCCCGGGATCCGCCCCCATCTGTCCCATAAGCGTCTCCCAGACCCTCCAGGATCCCTCAGTGCCCCCTCAGTGCCCATTCAGGATCTCCAGAAGCGTCCCCGGATCCCTCGAGTGCTCCCTACCCCACAGATGCCCGGTACAGCCACTTCTGGGAATTCATCTCCTCTCATCCCTCGCGGCCCCAGAGCCCCTCAGAACACAGTCCTGCAGCTAAAACTGCTGCTGTGCCCCGCGCCCTAAAGAGCCCAGTTAGAATTCCGCGAGCTCCCCTCGAGTGCTCAGGAGCCTTTTACGTTCCCCCCCGAGGATCTCAAGTCGCGGCTTGGACGCAAAAGTGTCCCAAGTGCCTTCCCGAACCTCCAAACATCGTGTTCGAACCACTTCTGGGACTACAGCTCCCAGCATGCTGCGTGGCGCATGGCTAGCGCTATTCCAGCCTGGACTTCATCTCCCGTCATGCCCCGCGCCCCACCGAGACCCATTGCAGCTGCGCCCAGAACTCCCGTGATGCTCCGCGGCCCCACTAAACCGTATGGTACCCGCGCCTTCAACTCCCATCACCCCCCGCGGCCCAGGGAGACACTTTTGAGTCCCCCAAGAGCCCGCCCGGACCCCGAAGGCCCCCAAATTCCCCTCCCTGACCTCCAAGGGCTCCCCTGGACCCCCAAGTGCTGCTCCGGACCCCAAACTGTCCCTCAGAATCCCTGAGTGCCCCTCCTAGTGCCCACCCAGCTCCCCCAAGTGTCCTCCAGACCCTCAAGTTCTGTCTCAATTCCCTCCCAGACCCAGAACTGCCCCAAATGTGCCCCAGAAAGTTCTCCATGGACCCCAAAGTGGCCTTTTTTACCCTGTCTGGGAAAATGAAAAAAGATAACAAAAGGATTTTAAATGGGACTAATTAGCATAAAGGAGAAATCAAGAGCCACACTGGACAGTGAATTAATGAAGGGAATTGTGTTACTTAGAACCAATGACCAATAAATTTTTTGCTTGCTAAAAAGGTATGGGTTTTTTAATTTAAACCTTCAAATTCGGTAATACAAATATAGAATAATAATATTATAAATAAGAAAAATAATAATTATTTTTTTAAGTCAGTAATTTTTTTTAAGGGGAAATGCATAATTATTTTTATGTTTTGGGATGTCAGTCTGTAAGAGACAGTCCAAAGATCCCTCATCTGCCTCACAGCCGCCGTCAAGGATGGAGATTGAAGCCCTCCCCAAGGACTGAGACTGAGACCCTTCAAATTCAAACCCAGGGGTGCTGGCCTGACTGGAGCGGGATGTCTGCCATGGGAAGCAGGAGGTTTCCCATAGGAACCAGTCCTGAAACAACGGGCCCCGCTCACTGCTAGCACCGGTTTGTGCTGTTCAGAACTGGACTGTCTGTACCTGTTCCCAATGGATTTATTCTCCACCGTTCCCTCCATGTGCCGTCCTGCTCCCCTCCCGGCGGTAGATTATAAAAGAGTCCTGAGTTAACCAAAGTCTTTTAGACTCTCCCAGATGTGACCAGACAGATCTATTGGGCGGACCACGAGGATCTCATCTCTCTGTTGGCAGCTATTGCTCCCTCCATTTCTCTGTCTCTCTATCCTTTATCCCCATTCTAATCCTTGTGTTGCATCTGCTGTGGGCATTCAATAAAAGGTGCATGTGTTTTGGTTAATACTGAAAGTCCCCTGCTGTGTGTCTTTGCACCCTGAGATCAGTGAAACGAACCATCGTGACCCCCCTTGTACCAGGGGATGGTGACACGGCCTGATGGGGTTGCTGCCCACAGCGTGTGAACTTGATCTTCTTGGTGGCGACTGCACTGGTTCATCTGCTCTTGCTTTCTGGTCTCCCTATCCCAGAATTACCTTTGCCACCTGCTTTTCTTATATTGTGGTTCTCTGCAGTTCCTTCAATAGTCAGCCCTTCTTAAGTTCACTCTTGGAATAGGGGATTATCACCTCCTCATCATATCGAGTGCATTTGAGTGCACTTGAATGCATTTTGCCTGCATTCAAAATATGGTCCCTGGTTTTGATTTACTGGGGAATCTCTGTTTGTATTTTCTACCTCTGTAGAGGCTGGGATTGAAGGTACTTGAAATGATATTTGGCATTCAGATTCAGGTGGTTTTTGTTTCTTATCAGTGGCACAGCCTTACCACCATGAGTTCTGCAGCCTTTCATCTAAGGCAGAAAAAGGCTCCCTATGTCTTGTTACAAGGCCTGGATGGGACCAAGGAGACCATGGTGATACTGGGGATCCAAGGAGACCGTGGTGACACCATGGAAACTCATGGAACCATGGGCATTGTGACACAGCAGGGCTTCATGGAACCAAGGAGTCAATTGTGAACCTGAAGACCTTCAGGGAACCAAGATTCTTTTGTGACACAGGGAGTACTCATGAAGCCATGGAGACCATTTTGGAACTTCAAGGCCTGATGGAACCAAAGGGTCGTTCTGGCACTTCTGAGCCTTGGAACCAAAGGGACCACAGTGACACAGTGGGGCTCTATGGAACCAAGGGACCGTGGTGACATTGTGGAGTGTCATTGAACCAACTGTCCATGGTGACACTGCAGGGCCTGATGGAATCATGGGCACCATTGTGACACTGCAGGGCGTCATGGAAGCAAGGGGCCATTGTCACACTCTGGGGCCTCTTGGGATCCAAGGGCAGTAGTGATACCATGGAAATTATGGCAACTGTGGCACCATGAAACCAAGGAGACCATTGTGACCCTACATGGAACTAAGGATTCACGGAACAGTGCAGGACACGGGGAACCGAGGGGCCATTGTGAAGCTGTAGAACCAAAAGAGCCCATTCTGACACTGTGGGCCCCCAGGGATCCAAAGGTCCATTTTGACATTGCAGGGCCTCATGGAATCCTGGAGACCACTGTGAAACTTTGGGGTCTTTTTGAATGAAGTGGCCCTGCAGGGCCTGATGGAACCAATGAGACCCCATAGAACCAAGGGTCCATTGTGACCCTGTGGTACCAAGGTGTCGTGGGTTGATCCAGGCCAAATGCCAGGCATCCATGTGGGCTGCTCACTCACTCCCCTCTGCAGCTGGACAAAGAAAATTTAATAAAGGGTTCATGGGTTGAGATAAGGGCTGGGAGAGATCACTCATCAAATACTGTCCTGGAAAAACAGGCTTAGCTTAGAGATGTGAAATTCATTTATTACTAACAAAGTAAGAGCAGGAAAAGGGGAAATAAAATAAGCCCCTCAGCTCCCTCCTTCCAGCTCTACCTCCTACCCCAGCAGCGCAGGGAGACAGGGAATGGGGTTATGGTCAGTTCATCACCCATGGCTTCTGCCCCTGCTCAGGGAGAGGAGTGGATCCCCTGCTGCACTGTGGGTCCCTCCCCAGGGAGACAGTTCTGCAGGAGCTTCTCCCATGTGAGTCCATTTCAGGGGCAGCAGCCCTCTGCCAGCTGCTGCAGTGTGAGTCCATGCCAGGGACAACAGTCCTTCCCAAACTGCTGCAGCATGGGTCACTCTTCCAGGGGGTGCATTCCTCCAGGGACAGGCTGCTGCAGCCTGGGAGCAGGGTCCCTCTCTCCATGGCTCTCCTGCAGGATGCCTGGGTCTCCAGTGGCTGGAGCACCTCCTGCCCCTCCTTCTGCACTGACCTTGATGTCTGCAGATTGTTCTTCTCACATGTTCTCCCTCTGCTCTCCTATGACTGCAGTTAAAACTGCGCCACAATCTCTATTTTGATTTCTTTTTCAATCTGTTATCACAGAGGCGTTACCACCATTTGTAACTGGCCCAGCCTTTGCCAGCAGCAGGTCCATCTTTGAAGCCACCAGGGATTGGCTGTGCCAGACATGGTGAAAGCTTCCAGCAGCTTCTCACAGGAGCCATCCCTGTGCCTCCCCTGCTACCAAAAACCAGGCCATGGTACCAAGGGGCTGTGATGACTCTGTGGGACCTGATGGAACCAATCGATAAGAGTGACACTGTGGGGCCTCATGGAACCAAAGAGCCACGGTGACACTGCAGGGATTCATGGAACCAAGGACACCATGGTGACACTGCAGGGCTTGGTGGAACCCAGGGGTTTGATGTGACACTGCGTGGCCTCATTGAGCCGAGGAGAGCACTGTGACACTATGGAACCTAATGGAATTATCAGAAATGATGCAACTTCCGGTTTCTTTTAATGTAAATTTAGGCAGGGGTTTGTTCGCCCAGGTGGAGGGGAATTGAAGTTTCTCTTCAAAAGACTCTGTCCACCAAGGTTGGGTGAGGCCTGATGAGCTTAACATCTACAGATTGGGAGTGGCCAGAAGATGCACAGGAGGTAAATGAACATTAATGAACATCACCCCCAGTGTGGTGAGACACCTGGTCTGGGAAAAAGATTGAGAAGGGAATCAAAGAATGAGGACTTAATTGACATCAGAGGTGAACGGAGCAATCATCAATAGGAGATCAAATACTAAAAATTGTGTAATTTAAGAGAAAAGAACATTAATTTCTTTAAGTTTTGTCTGTATAAATATGTGAGAAACATAGTAAAAAGCAATGTGGGATTGAATGATTTTCACTGTGCAACCCGGACATGTGTGGATGGAATGATTTCTCTTGCACCTGCTGGCCACAATAACATCCTGGCAAGAATAAAGTAATGCCTAAATTCTGTAACACTGAGAAGATGTTGTTGGAATTTCTGTTTTTCATGCAGTTTCAGTGTCAGTCCCAGTGAGGTCCATCACCAACACAGGCTCCTCCTGAACTCTTTAGAGAACTGGAGGCCACGATTGCACAAACCTCTCAGAGAGTCCAAGGCAAAACCCAAACCCAAAGTCCTTTGAAAAACCTGCAGTCCCTGGGAGCATTACAGAGGCCCCAGGGCCATTTCATACCAAGGCTCCCCAGGGACTCGTCCCAGCAGATCCCTGAGGCCAGGAGTGCAGGGAGGCAGGGGCTCTGTGCAGGCAGCTCAGATGCTGAGCAGAGCCTGGGCTGGCTGGAGGCAGCAGAAAGGCTGAGGCCGAAGCCCAGCCCTGGGGAAGGCAGATCCTGTCCCTCCTGTGTGCTCAGGACTCAGCTGGGAACACGGGGATGTGGGAGGATGCTGAGGGCAGGACAAGGGGGTGACAGTGCCCAGCCTGGCTGGGGCTGTGCCAGGAGGCCCCAGGGCCTCAGCACAAGGTGTCTCCTCACAGCCCTTGGTGGCACAGACCCTGCTGTGCCCCAGGACACCAAGACTTGGCTTCTCCTGGGCACTGCCAGCCCTGCCAGGGCCCTTGGCCATGTCCAGCACAGCTTGTCCTGCACTGTCCCACAGCTGCTGCAGTGTCCCTGCAGGCTGCACACTCCCATCTTGCTGTCCCCTGGCTCTGCCCTGCCACTGCCAGCCCTGCCCTGACCTCCGCCCACGCTCACCCTCTGTGCCTGGGGACACACACAAGTGCACTGAGCTCATCCCCCTCCTTCTGGGTGCTTCTCCTGCCACAGCACTGCCCTGGGAGGATTCATTCCTCACAGGAGCTGCTGTGTTTTTACTGGTGCATTTTATAGCTCTGCTTCTGCCTCTCTGGCAATTCTCTCTTCAAAGAGCTCTCCAAGGAAAAGATTCATTGAATTGTGGAATAGCAGAGGTGAGAAGGGCCCCCTGAGCCCCCTTGGCCTGGGCGTGGCTGTCATGGAGTTCCCTTTGCCAAGACACCCCTGTCCTGCTGTGCTTGGCTCTCGTGGCTGCAGCAGGGTCGGTCCCAGCCCAAGGCTTTGCCTGTCCCTGAGCAGGGCTGGCCCCACATGAGGCATCTCTGCAACCCTCCACCAATAGCCTGGGGTGGGCAGGTGTTCCTGGGGGCACAGGGATGCGACAGCTGGGCTGGACTGACCCCAGGGCTCTTCCATTCCATGTGATGTCCTGATCAGCAGGGAAATGAGTGGGTCAAGAAGGTCTCTGGATTTTCTGTATTAATATATTTGTCTTCCAAAGCAACCACTATGTGTGCTGAACTCTTGTTTTCCCATGGTTTTCCTTGCTTCTGAATTTGGCCTTTGCTTTTTAGTCCCTCCAGTATTAATCTCCCTTTATGATGACCCCAATGTTTTCACCTTATTTTCTCCTGTTTTCTGATGAAGGAGGGACAGTGACAGAGACACTTGGCTGTCACTTGATGGCCAGGGGGGTTTAACCACAGACACCTCGACCAACTCTTCTCTTATGGGCACAGCCAGCAATGTCAGGGCTCTGTCAGGTGCCCACCCCTGAGCTGGGCTCATGCCCTGCTCACAGCCCCAGGGCTGTCCAGGCACACGAGTCGTTCCCTTGCACACACACACACAGAGTTCATTGCAGCATGGGCAGGAGCTCCCTGGGCTCCACTGCCACTGCCAGAGCCTGGCAGGGACCTCAGCCCTGCGGGTGTCACCCTGCCCTGCCCTGCCCTGCCCTGCCCTGCACTGCCCTGCCCTGCCCTTCCTGAGGTGCCCCATGGCCAAAGGGATGAAAATGGGGAGCTCTGTGCTCAGGAGCTCATCCAGGGGTTCCCAGGGGATGTTACTCTCTGAAAGCTCCAGGAGCAGCTGAGGGTGTTTGTGCTCACTGGGTTTATGTCCCATCAAACACACATGATGTTCAAGGCTGTGGAATGGCCATGCACTGCAAACACAGACTCCTGACCCCGTCACTTGATGTCCCTCCATGGAGGGAAGAACTACCTCTGTGACCTGAGGTGAGAGACCACTGCTGTAGCAGTGCTGGCTTTGCAAGGGCACTGCTGGGACAGCCCCAACCTGATCACTGCCAAACTTCTGCTGGTCACTGCTGGTTTCCTCTCCAGGACACTGTGTCGGGCACATCCCTGAGAGCAAACTGGGAAGAGGATTGAAGCTTTCAGGCCCTGCACTGGGGAGATGCCCTTGCACAATGGAAATGCTGCTGCAGAGCCCAGCTCTGTCCCAGCAGTGCCCATGGCCTGTCCCTGCCTGCAGTCCCTGGACAGTCACACAGCAGGACAGGGACTGAGCTGACAGAGCCCTGAGGCCTAAAACCAGCACAGGGGCTCTGAAGGGGAGTGTGGGAGTGAAGGAAGGGGAGGTTATGGAGGAGAAGCCCAGGGCCTCCCTGGCAGGGAGGAGAACTGGGGTTCCCTTTTCTGCTCCAGCTCTACCCAGAGGCAGTGGCCCTGCAGCTCCAGAGAAGGCAGGGAGGAAAGAGGTCAGGCACACATGGCAATACAGAGATCTCCATTTTGTGTAAGCACATAGCTAGTACAGCTCCTGATTTATACAGTCACTGATTCACACTAGAAAGGCAAATATTTAATTAAAAATGGTACATACAAAGATTTTCCTGTGAACAAATCCTCCAAAATAAAATACCTGTGCCAACAGCAAAAAACACAGGACACAGAGTGAGCATTACTGAGTAACATTGCATGAGCTATGCAGGAGAATGCGTTTATTGCTTCTGAAAAGCATTCATGATCATTTTCCTCAGGCCATCCTTGAGCTCCTGGTTCCTCAGACTGTAGATGAGAGGGTTCAGGGATGGAGGCACCACCGAGTACAGAACTGATACTCCCAGATCCAGGGATGGGGAGGACATGGAGAGGGGCTTCAGGTAGGCAAAAAAGCCAGTGCTGATAAACAGGGAGACAACAGCCAGGTGAGGGAGGCAGGTGGAAAAGGCTTTGTGCCGTCCCTGCTCAGAGGGGATCCTCAGCACAGCCCTGAAGATCTGCACATAGGAGAAAACCATGAACACAAAACAACCAAATAACAGAAAATCACTAACCACAATAAGCCAAAGGCTCCTGAAGTAGGTGTGTGAGCAGGAGAGTTTGAGGATCTGTGGGATTTCACAGAAGAACTGGCCCAGGGCATTGCCATGGCACAGAGGCAGGGAAAATGTATTGGCTGTGTGCATGAGAGCATTGAGAAAGGCACTGGCCCAGGCAGCTGTTGCCATGTGGGCACAAGCTCTGCTGCCCAGGAGGGTCCCGTAGTGCAGGGGTTTGCAGATGGACACGTAGCGGTCATAGCACATGACGGTCAGGAGAGAAAATTCTGCTGAAATGAAAAAGGCAAAGAAAAACACCTGTGCGGCACATCCTGTGTAGGAGATGTCCCTGGTGTCCCAGAGGGAATTGTGCATGGCTTTGGGGACAGTGGTGCAGATGGAGCCCAGGTCACTGAGGGCCAGATTGAGCAGGAAGAAGAACATGGGTGTGTGCAGGTGGTGGCTGCAGGCTACGGCGCTGATGATGAGGCCGTTGCCCAGGAGGGCAGCCAGGGAGATGCCCAGCAAGAGGCAGAAGTGCAGGAGCTGCAGCTGCCGCGTGTCTGCCAATGGCAGCAGGAGGAAGTGGCTGATGGAGCTGCTGTTGGACATTTCTTCACTCTGGCCATGGTGGACTCTTGAAAGAAGACATGGACAAGACGGGACATATTTCCTTGAGTCAATCTTACTGTATTTTGTTGCACATTCATTGAAAATTACTTGTCTTTCTTTGGGGAAATTTCACTTAGTTTGGGGTTTTTTTTCTAAGTTTGGGGTTGTGCTGGTGAGTTACTGCCTGATCCTCAGCATTACTCTCATCCTGAACACGTTGGAGCCCAGAGGGGAAACAGGGCTCCCTGTGCCCCAGTGCAGTCAGACTGCTGGTGTCACACAGGTGCCCTTTGATCAGTATACCTCCTCTAGTTCAGCATGAGTGCACTTCAAACATCCTTAAAAATAAAGTGGACTTTTTGAAGGTTCCAGTTTCATTGTCAACATCTCTAAATTTTTCACTTTCCATCTGCAGCTGGACAGGATGCGATACCAAGGGTTGGTCTGGCTCTCTGCTGCCTGGAGTGCCTACTGGGAACTGTTGCTCCATATCCAAGCCTTGTCCCTGCCAGTGCTGCCAGAGCCCAGCCCAGCCCTGGGGGCTCAGCTCTGCCTTGCAGACCCCTCCCAGCACAGGGCACTGCCCAGGTGCATCTCCCTGGCAGCAGGGCCTTAAGGGCAGGTCAGACAAACAGAGATGCTGCAAGCCAAGGTGCTGCTGCTGCTGTCTGTAGGGAGAGGAGGCTGAGGAGGCACTTTCTGAGGGAGATCTGAGGCCCATCTGCTGATGCCCAGGGTGGCAGTGCAGAAGTCTCAGTGACACAGCCAAAGCTGACAGCCCCTTTCCCTTCCCTTGAGGAGAAAGCTGAGAGCAGCCCTGGCCATGCAGCACCATCTCCACAGCAGGAGGAATCTGCCCTGATGGGGGTGGCTCCTTCCACCTCCAACTTCTCCCCAGCAGCGTCCATGGGGAGCTGCCAGGCAGGCTGAGAGCTGCCCCTGGCAGGTGGCACATGCCCTGGGCTGGCCAAGAGCCCTGAGGGCTGCAGGAGCTGCTCTGCAGGACAGCCCTGGGCAGCCCTGGCTGCAGCCCCAGCTTCAACCCCTGGCAATAGGAGCCATCCTGCCCTGTCCCTCTGACAGTGCCCAGGACAGCCCCACTCTGCAGCACATCCTCCTCCTCCTCCTCCTCCTGTGCCACAGAGAAACTGGGAGAGTCCTCCTGACACATCCCCCAGGCTATAGGGTGCGCTGGCTTCAGGAGATCCCTCCAGGAGCACAGGGGACATTGCCCTGCACCCACACACTCACCATGCACAGGGCTGTGAAGATGTTTCCCCAAGTGAAGTCTCAGCTCAATGTCTTCCCAATCCTGATTGCCTTCAGCCTGTCTCAGCCTGGCTCCTGTCCCCTCAGTGCCTGCAGGCAGAGCCCTCAGCCCTGCTGGGCTGGGAGAGGAGCTGGTCCTGGCAAGAGCTGTTCCTTTAAAGCTCAGCAGCACAGACACAGCACAAGGACTTTAATGAACCTCTTGGGGATTTGGTGTTGTTTACATCAGACTCAGTCCCTAAAAGAGTCTTCTAAAAACTTCTCAAGAACTCAAAATTAAATTGAAACTCTGAAGTTTCTTGAAGTTTTAATGGGTCCCACTGAGGGACACGACTGAGAAAGTGTCCCCAGGTTCCAGTTAGAGCAGAACACTGGAGGCAGTGATGGCAGCTGGGGACAAACAAGGCCAAGGTGTCTCTGGTGCTGAGCAAAGTTTGATGTGTTTCAGGAATGCAAAGGGCCAAGGCCTGAGCCCTAGCCCCTGGCCAGGCAGATCCTGTCCCTCCCTCCTTACTCAGGGCTCTTCCTGGGATGGGCACTGGCATGTGGGGATGTGCAACGGCAAGGGCAGGAGCATGGGGTGGCCCCTGCCAGGCTGCTGAGCAGGGACAAGGAGGCAATGAGGCCCCAGGCCTGCAAGGCTCACTTGTCTCCTGCTGCTGCCTCGGGCCCAGGCCCAGCCGCCATGGCCAAAGTGCTGCCCAAGTTGGCTCTGGCAGGGCTGTCTTGCAGCTGCTGCCCATCCCTGTGCCCTGTGCAGCTCAGACTGTCCCACGGTGTCCCTGCCCTGCGCCTCTGTCCCTGCAGGCTGTCGGCATCCCCCGGCTGCCCCACCTGGCTGGGCCCTTCCTTTGCTGACAGCTCTGCCTCCTGCCTGCCTCTGCCTGCCCACACAAAGCCTTGGGCTGACCCAGGCTCCTTCTGGGATATGTGTTGCACCACAGCTCTGCCCGGGGAGAGAACGTCTGTTCTCTTTGTTCCTAAACTGAGTCTTCCCCATGTGCCTTTAGCTTTGATTTTTTTCTTTCTGTGGTTGTTCTCTATTATGTCAGAAGGATCCACCATCTCTGAAACCACTCTTCAGTCCCTCTCAGGGCTCTCCTCTGCTCCCCTCAATCTCCACCCCACTGAGCACAGAGCTCCTCTGTCCCTGTACAGTGCTCATGTGCTTGAGTCCACAGGTGCCTGGACAAGAAGGACGGTTCTTTTCTTCAGGAAGGAAACCACAGAGCCCCAGGGTTTTGAAGGCAGATCAGAGGCCATCACCAGAGGCCAAGGCAAGCCAGACCGGTCTCTCCTTGCAGCTTTTGTCTGAAAGCAACCCTTGGATATTTGTGGAGTTTTGGAGGTGGAATTCCATTTCAGCCATGAGTGCCTGGACCAGAATGACAGTTCTTCTCCACAGGAAGGAAAGGGCAGAGCCCCAGTGTTTCACAGGCTGATTAGAGGCAGCCCCAAGGAGGCCAAGGCCAGCCAGACCTGTGTGTGTTGGTAGCTTTTTTCTGTAGCAATCCTTGGATAGATGGAGTTTGGGAGGCCAAATTCCAGTTTTGTCCATGGGCACCTGGACAAGAAGGACAGTTCTTTTCCATAGGAAGGAAAGTACAGAGCCCCAGTGTTTCATAGGCAGATGAGAGCTGGCCCTCAGGAAGCCAGGGGAACCTAGACAGTCCTGGCAGCTTTTGTCTGGGAGCTGTCCTTGGATATAAGGAATTTTGGAGGCGAATTTCCAATTTTTGCTATGGACACCTGCACTTGAAAGATGATTTTTCCATGGAACAAAAAGCTTAGCCCCCCAGTGTTTTGAAGGCAGATGAGAGGTGGCCCCCAAGATGCCAAAGCCATCCAGAGCTGTCTGTTCTGGCAGGCTTCATACAGGAATCATCCTTCGATATAATTGAATTTGGATGTAGAATCCCAATTTCAGCCATGAACCTCTTGAGGAAGAGGAGAGTTCTTTCCCACAGAAAGGAAAACACAGAAGTCCAGGGTTTTAGGGGCAGATGAGAAGCAACCCTCAACATACCAAGGTCAATTGCACCAGTCAAGCCAAGCCAACCACAACTTTCCCATGTTCTTGGATCCTTGGGGCCCTGCAGCATCACTATTGCCCCTTGGTTCCATGAGGCCCCGTAGTATCACAACAGATCTTTGTTTCTGCAAGTCCAGTGATATCACAGTGGTCTCTCTGGGTCCCCTTTGGCACAACAGCCCCTTGCTTCCATGAGGCTTGCAGTGTCAAAATGGTTTTCTTGGTTCCATGGTGTTGGGGAAGATGAAACAGGAATGACTTATAAATATGATTGTCTGGCAAAAGATTTTGTGAATATAGAAACTATAAGAGAGATCGACATGAAAGCCAGCTTTGAGATACCTTAGTTACTAAAAACCTGGAAGCAATAGTCTGGCCAGACTGAAGGTAATCCCCTTTGGATGAAACAACACCCTCTGCTTGCAGTCAGGTCCAAGGGTCAGAGGACACTCTACTAGCTTGGCAGAAGGAGCCCAAAGAGGAGATTTTAAGGTTTAAAATGTAACACAGCATGGTAATGTAATGATTCTTATAGGCTGTATGTAAGTGGTATAGGATTTGGATATTGTACTAGATTGGTTAGTGAGACATAGAATATTCAACACAGAAGAAGATTTATTGTATTGTAATGGGAACCTCACTCTCCTATGCTTTTGCTTTCTCACCCTTTTACTCTCTTACTCTTTTACTCTCTTACCCTGTCATTCTCTCTACCCCTCTCTTCTCTCGGGCCTGCTCTGAGCTGTGGCTGGCAGCTGCAAGTGTGGCCCCTCTGCAATAAACCGCAAGTTCCACGACCTGGCTCCAGAAATCTTTTGTCTCCGTCCGTCCCGACCGTCCTACTCCCCAATGCTCCGAGATCATGGGACTGTGCAGAGTACCACAATGGCCCCATGGTGCGGCTGAGTCCTCTAGGAGCTGCAGCTACTGCTGTGCCCTTGCCAGGGGCTGAGGCCGTGGGGCAGTGCCCAGAGCAGCCTGGCCTGAGCAGGGCTCGGGGGAACGTGGGGCTGCCCCCGGGCCCGCCGCAGGACGGGGAGTTTCCCGGCTGCAGGAGGCTCGTTCCTCCATAGTTCTCCTCCATGACCACCACCAGCTGAGGGCGGATGCTCAGCACTCCTTCTGCAGGGAGGTGGCCCCTGCCCGGCTCCCAAGGCCAGAGCCGGGACCCCCTGAGCAGCCCTGACCGGAGGTGACAGGGGAAGGGAGGGGACAGAATATCCCCAGGAAGGGCAGGTCCCCATCCCACCCCATTGGCACCGCGGGACCTGCGGGGCTTGGGGACACCGTGGTGAGGGATGACCACAGGGGTGGGCACAGGACTGGGCACAGAGGGACTCTGCTGATCGTCTGCATCCAGGTGAGACTCCCACAGCACCCCCGAAGGTTTGGGGGGCTAGGACGGCACAGAGCTCCATCCCCGGGAGGGAAGTGCAGCCCCGGCAACCGGGGGACAGTGACACAGACACGGGCACGGGCACAGCCCTGGGGCTGCCCTGGGCACCCGGGGGACGGTGACACAGGCACGGACACAGGCACAGCCCTGGGGCTGCTGCTGGCATCCAGGGCACAGTGACATGGGCACGGTCACAGCCCTGGGGCTGCCGCGGGTACGCAGGGGATGGTGACACGGGCACTGGCACAGCCCTGGGGCTGCCGCGGGCACCCGGGGGATGGTGACACGGGCAAGGGCATGGGCACAGCCCTGGGGCTGCCGCAGGCACCCGCGGGTCAGGAGGGTCTGAGGGCTCCCAGGGGTCCCCGCCCCACTGAGCCTGGCGGCCGCTCCACAGCCGCACTCTGGCCTCGATTCCAAACAGCGCCAGCTCCAGGACGGACACTTGTGGCTGTTGAGGGTGGCACAGAAGTTCTGCACTCTGTTGGAGATGCTGGCCACCTCCAGCCGTGGGGGCTGAAGGCACGGGGCCCAAATGTGTCTGGAGGCCACCTGTCCCCCTGCCCCAACGGTGATACCAGGGGATGTCCCAGAGAGGGGACGGTGACCTCAGGGAATGGCTGTGGTGTCGCAGAGGGGCTGTGTCATCGAGGCACCGCTGTGGCTGTGATGAGAAAGGCACAGAGCAGCTGTGATGCCAGCAAGGGGCTGTGTGACATCACAGAATGGGTTGAGTGAGGTCACAGACTGGGCAGTGACATCACAGAGTGGGTTATGACATCACAGAATAGGTTCTGTGGGGTCATTGATCAGGTAAGATAATAGATGGGACTGTGTGACATCACAGAACCAGCTGTGACATCAGAGCTCAGATTTTGACATCACAGGACAGCTGTGTGACATCACAGGATGGGCTGTGACATCACAGGGTAAGTTGGGACATTACAAAGCAGGCTGAGACATCACAGGGGAGATTCTGACATCATAGAGTGTGGCAGAGTGACATCACAGAGTGGGCCATGACATCGGGGAGTGGGATGTGACATCACAGTGCTGCTGTGTGACATCACAAAGCAGGCTGACATCAGCTGTGACTCCCAGAATAGGCTGTGACATTACTGAGCAGGCTATGACATCAGAGGAGGGCTGTGTGAGGTCACTGGGTTGGTCACTCTGCCCCAGCTCCCCCTCACAGTTTCCCCCCAGAAGTCCAAAGCTACTCATGCCCAGCAGGGTCCCTGTCCCCCGGGATCCCCCTGGCCCACCTGGAGCTGCAGCCTCCCCCAAGGATGTTCCACAAGATCAACTCCAAAACCTGACACAGGGACAAGGTGCTGGACTGTGTGACCAGGACATCAAGGACGAAGATTATCCAGCTCACTGAGGCCTGGTTTGGGTCCCCAGGGCAGGAAAGATGTCTGGCAGCTGGAGCAGGGTCTGGGAAGGGCCTCCAAGGTAGGGCTGGAGCCCTTGGGCTGTGAGCAGAGGCTGAGGGAGCTGGGCTTGTGCAGCCCAGAGCAGGGAAGGCTGAGGGGCTCCTCATCCCAGCCTGGCAGTGCCAGCCAGGAGGGGATGGAGAACACAGAGCCAGGCTCTTCATAGGGGGCTGGTGGGAGAGAAAAGCCAATGAGTGGAAGGGGAAAAAGGGGAGATCAGCCAGGACAGGAGGAGATGAAATGAGTCAGGCTGGTTTCAGCATTTCCTCAACACCAGGAGCAGCCTGACCTCCCTTCTCCATCCACCACTGACAGCTTTGCAAATCAGGAATTGTTCGGGCTGTTTGGCCCCCAGTCCAGGATGGGCATCCTGAGACAAGAACTTCACTGTGTTTATATCTATCACAGAACCATATTTTTCTAAAATTAATTTTATTATGGAAATCATTGTGGATGGTGGACATGTCAGACACTGCTGGGACATTGCAAATAGCTCAGGGGAGAGCGTGATTGTTATTGAATTGTGTCCTGTTCAACCATGGACCGTTGGCCATGAAGAGAAACTTCCTGTGCCTCTGAGTCTCACCAGTTCCTGACCCCCAAGGGACACAAACCTGGTGAGTTCTGGTTCCCACTCCAGTGGTGGCACCTGCACCTCCCTCCATCCCCAGAGCAGAGATCCCTTGTCTCACAAAGTCCCTGACAATGCAGGGATGAAGGAACCAGGACAGGCTGTGGGGAGCAGGGGCAGGGCACAGCCAGGGATTTGCGGGGGTTGTGAGCCCAGGGCAGGACGTGGCCCTTGGCCTTGGTGAACCTCATCCCATTGTCCTGGGCCCATGGCTCCAGCCTGGCCAGATCCCTCTGCAGAGCTGAAGCTTTTCATCTCCTAAATGTATCTCATGGCTGTCCTTTTTAGTGTCAGCTGTCTTCATGGGCTCCTCTCTCAGCTTCCTACCAATGTGAGCTTCCCTTTGCCCCTCATCCTCACATCACAGGCGGCACAGTGTCCCTAACACTTGTGCCTAATTCCAAGTCCCTGGCAGAAGTGCCAGGGCTGAAGCTCCAGGTGCTGCTCCTGCCCGGCGTGTGGGGCAGTGCCAGGCAGGTGGGGCTCACCAAGCACACCCTCCATGCCCTGGTCCTGGTCTGGGTAAGAGGGACAGTGGTGTTTCCCTCCAGCTGTTGGTGAGAGGACAGGACTGGGGCTCAGGAGATGCTGGGACAGTGAGCAGACAGGGGTTCCCAGCCCCCTGCTCCAGCAGGAGGATGTGTTTGAAGGATGCCAGCTCTGGGCAGGGAGACAGCACGAGTGTGTCCTGTCCTGCAGCTTGGTTTCAGCATTTCTGTACAGAATTGGGACCCCCAATTCCATGAATTGGGAGCCAGCTTTTGCCCCTCAAATGCAGGTAAAACTTCTCTTCTGTCATTTGCAGAAGTGGCAGTGTCCTGGCAGCACTGGTGTGGTGAGAAAGAGCCCTACAATGCTCGCTCAGGTTTAGGAGCAGAGTGGGCTTGGGGTGGGTTTTTGGTGTGTCAGGTCAGTCCTGTCCCTTGCTGGCCATGATGTTCTGGTTTCAAACTGGCTACAAAAGACTTTTGCAGTGATGCTCCTTCTGCCAAAAACTAACTGTGCTTCTGAGCAGCCAGAATAAAATCTGAGCTTCTCTAACACGCAGCCATGGGCTAGGCTGTGGGCACTGCCAAAACAAGGGTGCAGTGCTGTGTTGTCATGAGCCAAGCCATGACTCCTGCTAGTGGTTTGTGGAGTTCTGAGCCCTGCAGGGCATTCCAGGTGGTCATAAACCAGGGGATGAGGTGCTGAGAGTCAAGCAGTGGTTTTAGTGCAACAGGAGGAGGTTAAGCTGCAGCTTTCAGAATAATTTCAAACTTCACTTTAATGATGCTCAGGCTGCTGCTGGTGTAATAGCAGCAGACATCAGCAGTGGAACCATTCCCGTGGTTTAATGTACATTGTTTGGTGGGGGAAAAGTGCTTTGAAAGAAGAGAGACTGTTTCCCAGGGAAGACATCTCTCATTCCTTGCTTTTATCTCCTCCCTGCCAAGCTGGGGATGCTGTGAGCCTGTGAGCTGCTGAGAGGTGCTTAAATGTGTGCTGGGTGATGAGGAATATCTTGCTCTGGTTTTTATGTGCAAGTAGGCTGGATTTTCTGCAATAGCTCCAATAACCTTCACGTGGCTGTTTAGAAGGATGAACCTCATTAATAAAGAAGAGGTATTTAATAACAGGCCTATTTTTATCTCTGTCTTTATCTAACAGTCTGCACATTTATTTCAAGCTTGTAACAGTGCTTTGGAAGAAAAATGTTTTCCCTCCTCTGAAATGTGTTGGCAGTGCCTCCAGCCTTGGTTATATTGAATTTCCAGTCTGGCTAGCATCCCTCCTCCCTTCAAAGCCAGCAAGCCACAGCAGGCCCACAGCTCCAACATTTTCCTTGGGAAATGGGAAATTTCTGGGGGAATATGCTTTCAAAACATGGGACTTGGGTCCCAGGGTCACTGAAACAGTTCTGAAGATTTGATCAAACATAATCACAACAACTGCCTCAGGCTTCAAATGTGTGATCTTGTGTGGGACAGGCACTGCAGGCACTGCAGTGTTTGGTTTTTGCTGCAGGATGTGACTGACCACACACTCTGGGAGAGGCTGGCAGCTCTGGGGTCAGGCATTCCTGCAGAGATATTTTTTTTCCTAAATTTGTCAATTTTTTTCTATAACTTCATAAATTAAACCCTGACCTATAGATATCTTGCAGACATTGTGTTTTCAGCCCATTCTCCTGTGTTTGCTGCCATTTGCTGGTGGTGAAGGAGGCAGCCCCAGCCCTGAGGGGATGCACCATCTTTCCACCTCCTTCCACATCTGTCCCTTTGCCATTGCTGGCTCGGTACCCAGACCCTGCCCTGACTGAAGGTTTGCTGGAGCACAGGTGTCTGAGCCTGTGGCCAGGATGACCATTTCTGAGCCCTTTTCCCAGTGTTATGTTTTCCCGATTATCCCATCATAAAAAAAAAAAAAAAAGCCAAACAATATTAAAAGTAGTAACAATTTTAATTGAATAGTTAAAATGAAAAATATAAAATTGGATACAATATAATTTGATTAAAATGAGGGATAATTTGGTTCCAATAATAGCGCATAAGCAAGAGATACCGTGGGGTACGAAGTGTGGGGTTGAATGACCCTTGCCACTTCACGTACAAGCTTGCCAAGTGAAAGTCACCCCTTATATGCTGTGTGTCAATGCCATCTCCTCCTATTTTCGGTTCGTCACTTTTCTGTCTCCACCTTTATTTCTACCTTTACCGAGCATGCGCCATCACTCGGTTTGGTGGTCGCACAAGTCTTTGGGGGTCGTCACTGATGAAGGCTCTGTAGTCTTCTTCGCTGTCCTTCAATTCACCTTTGGGTTACACATGTGCACCAAGCCAGTACAATATAAGCCAAGACTAACGTATCACTGCATCTACATATCAAGGCAATAAATGCCTTATAATTAGCATTTTCTGGGACGGAACTAGGTTTTTTGGTCATTTTTAGCAACTGTATCTTCAGCTTCTTTCCTGTGGTCCTTGAAAACATATGCTGAGAAGGGGGGGTGGGTGGAGCCCCTCCTTTCCCTCTCTTCTTTGGCATTACAACTTTTAACTATTAACTATTTTATTATTCTCAATTAATTACTGTATCAATATTGATTACTGTTTCAATTTTTATCAGCACGAATCATACCTATTTATCACACCAGGATACTTGTGGCCATGTGCTCCAGGAGATGCTGGATTTTGGCCCTGGGATGTGTGTGGCAGTTATTACAAAAGAACTTGGCTCTAGGGGCTAATCCCTGGTTTGTCCTTGTCGTTCAGTCTGGATCATGTATATCTCCTAACTATAGTTTTGCAGCATTATCTTTTTCCATAATTAGGGAGTGTTTTCCATGGTCCTGCTCAGGCCCTTCCTCCCTGCAGTTTCCCCCGTGGGTTAAGGCCTGACTTACTGAAACTTCCACAGAGCTGATTCTGGGTGGGTAGGGACAAGGCCAGAGGGTTTTCAGCAGTCAGCACAGTCAGATGGCTCCTGTGAGGAATATTTCACTTGCTCCTTCACAGCTCTTGCCTGCAAATTGTCCTCTTGCTCAGATGGGGCTCCAGTTTCTTTTTTTTTTCTCCTTTTTCTTTCCCAAGTTATTCAGTTTTCCATACATTTATTTATAGGGTCACACAAGCAACAGGTCTGCTTTTTCCAGATCGTTCCAGAGCCACGTGCTGTGCCTGGTCCATTCTGGTGCAAATCACCTTCTCCTCTGAGGAAAACTCAGAATATCCATCCAGGTGTCTTGACTGAGCGAGGCATTTTCTCTGAACCCTGCCCTCTGCTCATTTCAGAATCTGCAGGGAATTTGGGACATAAATTAAAAAGCTATTTGATGCTCCTTGAGGTCTAGAAGCTGGTTTTGCATTTGTTCTTACTTGAAAGCACACTGAGACAAATGGCTCTGCTTTAATGAAGCTGCTTCCTTTGGCATCCTGTGGAATCTTCCCAGTTAAAAAATAAATATGGCTCTGTTTTTCCAGCCCTGCTTTACCAGCAAAAGCTGGGGAAGGAAATGTAATCTCCTTGGGTCTGTTCTGATGTTTTGTAGAACTAATTCCCATTTATTGGAAGAACTCTTCCACGCCAGAATAATGTTTAATTTTTTATTATGTGTTTACATTTTGGAAGGAGTGGTAGTGTTGGAAATTCTAATGAGGGACAACATTTCTGATTCAAAAGACTCAGGCTCCTCTCTTCTGATTTTTCTGCCTGATCCTTCAGACTGCAGAAAGTTTTGCTTGGGTCATTCACTTGCGACAGGATGTTATGTGAATACAGAATTAATGTATGCAGCCTGTCACTTGGAATTGCTGCTGTTCTTCTGCTGGGGAGCTCCCGGGGTTGCAGAGTCCTTGCAAGCAGCAATAACAGGAATATGCCTGTGATCCTGCAAAGCCAGAGGAGGAGCAGGGAGCTGCAAGTCTCCCCCATCACTGCGGGGTGTGAATAAATAGATCTAATCAACAATTTACATGTTAGCCCCGAAACAGGGTTTATTTTTAGGATGTGTCATTCAGCCCAAGCAAAACCTCTGCATCTCAGGCTGGTGGTGTTTCTAAAAGCACCTCTAAGTGATCACTGAGGCTGGATTTTGAGCTACATTTACATTTTGATAGAATCTGCTGCTTTCCTTATCTGAAACAAAGCCCATCTGATCTTCATTAATTACACTATCATTTCACCTAACCAGGGTGCTACTAATTACAGTTATCTGTCTGTTCTTCACCAGATAATACACAAAAAATTGTTATCCCTGGCTGTATCTGGATTAGCTGGAGCTGTAAGGGGGGTGCACATGGTGATGGGTTTTACAGGTGGAGTGCAGGTATTTATAGGCTGTCTGAGGAAATGCTGGAGGAGTGGCTGCTGCCCCACTGGCTGTGCTGCCATCCCAGCAGCAAAACATACAGAAAACACTGCTTAAACACAGAAAAATGGTTACTGCAGGGTGGCTGGAGCAGGCCATCTCCACAAGAGAGGTGATGGAGTCCTGGGACATCCCAGACCCTCCTGAGCACAGCCCTGGGGCTGGAGGGGACACTGCTGGAGCAGGGGTTGATCCCAGATGTGTTTCCAGGCTCAGCTATCAGGGACTGTCTGGCAGTGCCTTTTTTGAGACAGAAAATCTCACGGGGGCTTCACAGAGGGCTGCAAGCCCTGGTGGTGGTGCTGACTGCTGCCCCACTAACATAGCTGCAGTCTGAGCAGGGCAAGCACAGAAAGGGCTCCTCTGAAAAGAGGCAGCAGGAAATGTCTGAGCTGCTGGGGAGCTGTGGGTCCAGAGGGCTGGAGCCAGGAGCCACAGGCTGCAGGGAAGGGGGTCCATGAGGGCAAAGCCTTTGCTGGAAGAGAAGCCAAGGGGCTTTCACTTGACTCCTGTTTCATCATCCTTCCACACACTGATCTCTTCAGATGCTCTCTAAACCTTTGGTTTGCTTTCTGAAGGGGAAAAGACTTGTCCTGGAGGAGGAGCAGAGCCAGGCTGCTGAGGAGAGCTGGTGGCTGTCAGCTGGCAAGAGGGGAGGGACACGGAGGCCAGAGGGGGGACACTGGGTGAGGAGATGTTCACACTCATCTCCATCCGCTGCGAGTGCCAAACACACCTGCACTCCTGTTTGTACGGCTTGCTGTACTTGATAAACTGATAGATGTGAGTTTGGGCATTTTTGTTACCTTTTTGTATTCTGAAGAGAACTAAAGATGGTTCACATGATTTTTTTGTGCCTTCTGCAGTGCAGGTGATCCAGGCAGGGATGGAACAGCAGCATCTTTATACTTTTCAAGTCTCCATCCACACCTACGGTACTGCCTGAAGCTCAAAGTGATTTTCTTGCAGGCTTAGAACTCTACACCAGCAGGGAGAGCAAGAAACTCAGTGGAGATTATGCTCCAGAAAAACTGTATGCGTGGCCCAAAAGCTAAATATGGAACCATGGAAGTGCACACTGCAGTGGTAGGGGAGGTGGGAATGCTGAATGGGGAGGTTTCCTGCCCTTCTGGCACCAGGAACCAGGGGTCCTCTGGTTCTCCATGGTTCTCCTTGAGGATCTCTGGCTCTCCATGGTCTTCCATGAGGATCTCTGGTTCTCCATAAGGATCCCTGGTTCCCCATGGTTCCCCCCAGGGCTGTGCTGGTGCCTTGCCCAGAGCTTGCTCTGACAGCAGGCAGCAGTTTCAGGTGGGGCTGCTCTGCTGGCAGGGCCTTGGTGTTCCCAGCAGGGCAGGGCAGGGATGCTCCTGTCCCAGCAGGACACTGGGCATGCAGGTACCACCCCACAGCTGCTGCTCCTCCTCTGCATCACTTCCAGGGACAGAACTCCTGTCCTGCTGCGTGGCAGGGAGCCCTGCAGAGCCAGCACGGAGGGGACAGGCTGGGCAGCAGCTGAGCAGCACTGGTTTAATCCTTTTTGCATGTTCCTGCCATGGAAGCTGTGTACTGGGTGAGATGTGTGTGTTTGGGGAGGGCTGGCCCGACCATTAGCCTGTTAGGGTTTGCAGCACTGGCAGCTGGGGAGAAAACTGTTATTAAGTGTAACGTGGCACCTTGGAGACAGAAGCGTGGGGAGACAATAAATACAGCCTTCCAAAATGCCATTTTATGGTGTCACTCTTCAGAATTTATTAAGACTTAGTTGCAGCCATGCCTGCAGCCTCCTGTGCTGGAATCCATAAATTGTGTTCATTATCTCCAGCACTTGCTCTGACCTGCTGTGTTTTGCAAGGGGGGAGACACTGGAGGCATGGGGACACCCCAGCTGCTTTCTGCAGCCGTTCCCCTGGTGCCAATCCAGCTTTTCTGGGGTTGCTGGGACACCCCAGGCAGTGCTTGGCTGCGTGGATGGACCCCAGGTGTGATGTGATGGTTGAAGAGAACACTGAGGGACTGAGGAGCTGCCAAAATCACCACAGCTCCACAGGGAGCAGGGAAGCAGCTGGGCGAGGGGGGAGCCATGGGCATGTTGGAGCACACTGGCACATTTGTCACTCCACTGTGGGACCACTCCAGCAGTCTTGGATGTGCTGAGGATGCTGGAGGTGGAAAAGGGTTCACAGGAGCTCCCTGAACTGCACACAGGGAGATGCTATACCCCTGCTTGCTGTCCTCTTGCACCAGTGTTCTCAAATGAAAACACAAATGAAATTGTGCTCCTTTTGCCCACTTTTTGTCATGACATATCCCTGCAGCAGCATGTTTGTGTACCTTCATCCTTATCCTCAGCATTTAAGTCCAGGATGGAGGAAAACAAGTTCAAGCCCAACCTCCTGATAATTTATTATGTTCCTTATGCTTAAAGGCAAAATTTAGGTTGCCAAATGCAGATGTTTGCACGCTCTTTTTTTAGCTCTCAAAGTACTTTCTGTGTGCTTGATTGATGGACGTCCCTGTTACATTAATAGCTGGGCTTTGCAGAAAGCTGTTATTACCAGGAGAATCTGGTGTGGGTTTCAGTTTTTCTTCTTGCATTGAAAATCCATTATTAATGTCTTTCTGAGGGAAAAAAAAAAAGGTTTCAATTCAGACATTTTACTTTGGCTTCTCTGGCTTCTCCTCAACTGTCTTTACAGAGGTGCTTTTAAAATCAATATTACAATTGTTCTTCATATTTTACTGAGTGGTTGAGGGTTTCTGCATCTTGTTATTGATTTCTGATTGTACTGCAGGACATGTAGGTGCACACAGGTTGTTCTGTGATGGATAACTTCATATGTGTCTTCCTAATCATCACTGAGTTGCCTTCTGCATGTTCCCTGTTGCTGGATGTGGCTGCTGAGCGTGGAAGGCACCAGGAGAGCTCTGAGTGCAATCCTGAGACACCAAACTTGTGACTGCTCATTTAATTCAGTTTGGTTTTCAATCAGACACAGGGGTCACATGAGGCTTGTAGGGTCTCCTCTTTTGCATTGTCTTTGCAGAGTTCTTCTGCCCTTGCTTTTCAGGCAGCTTCGTGTTGTGTGTTGTAGGAGCAAAACAAGTCATTGTCCTGGCTTTGTGTGGGGTGGTCATAATGCACCTTTAGCTTCCAGCACTGACCTTGGCCCTTGGGGCAGCTCTGCAGGCAGATCTCAGATTTTCAGAGGTGCAGAGTCATTGGGTCCCAGAATGGTTTGGGTTGGAAAGGAGCCTTGAACTCATTCAATTCCAATCCCCTGCCATGGCAGGGACACCTCCCACTGTCCCAGGCTACTCCCAGCCCCAATGTCCAGCCTGGCCCTGGGCACTGCCAGGGATCCAGGGGCAGCCCCAGTTGCTCTGGGCACCCTGTGCCAGGGCCTGCCAACCCTCCCAGGGAACAATTCCTGATTCCCAATATCCCATCCATCCCTGCCCTCTGGCAGTGGAAGCCATTCCCTGTGTCCTGGCACTCCAGGCCCCTGTAAAAGTCCAAGTCTCAATGAAGCAATGCAGAAGCCCAGTGTGCATTGGTAACTGCTGTAAAGCTGGATTTGCAGACTGAGGCTCTTGGAGCACATCAGCACTGATGGCACAATCTGTGTGAGAGCTTGTTGGCACCAGAGGAACCTGTGAGGAGTGACAGGACTGTGGCCAGCACGGGTGCTCCAAAATGCTTCCGTGGCTCCAGGTAGGTGTAGAAGGGAAGAGCTCTGTGTGTGAGCACAGTCCTTCCCAGCTCTGCATGCCCTGGCACAGGCTCCACCTCTGCCAGGGGCTGTGGCTGTGCCAACAGGCACTCTGCAGAGGGCTGGGTGTGCAAAAACCTCTGCTGGCTGGATTGGGCTGTTTGCTCCTCAGGCTTATCCTGGACAGGCTCCTGCACCTTCAGACATGGAGGCTACACCTGGCTTCTGAGGAATTGGTTGTTGCAGTTTGTCTGTCCGTGCTGGGGACCAGGACAAACACTGGCACAGGAGCTGGTCCTGTGTCCCTGGGGTGGCAGGGCTCAGTGGTGGCAGCGCTGGCAGGGACATGGCAGAGCTTGGGAGGGGACGGGGCTGGCACCCATAACAATGGGCAGGCTCTGACACTGCCACTGGAACTCACTTAGCAATTCTGTTGATGTTCTGGAAATGAAAATATAATTCAGGCCACCTTCTCCGCCAAGCTGACCCTGAGAATCTGGGAGAAGAGCTACTAAATAATTAGGGGCTTTTTTTCTCCCCCCTTTTTGCTAGAGTTACTGCTCAGTGTTGAACTGTCCTCTACAGTGTCATCAGTTCCCTTGAACTTACTGCTCCAAGTGTACTTAGCATTAATATAATTATGTAAATTGCAGTCTCATTAATCATCGGGGGCTGCGGCACATCCTTGTTGTGCTGTTTTGTGGGTGGCTTGGCTGGTGGGAACCCCTGGCCAGGGATGGGGGCTGTGGCTGGAGCACTCCCCCTCTGCTCCTGAGCCTGGTTTAGCTGAGCTTTGTGTGTCTCACCCTGCAGGATCTGGAGTGTTTGCCAGCACTGCCATGACTGCAGCCTTGCTGCTGCAGAGGAGAAAAGGGAAAGGTGAGTTTGTCCCAAGGGAGTTTGGCTGGACCACATCCCTGCTGCTGTCCCTGTGATTTGGGTCTGTGGGGTCCCAAAATGCAGAGCCCAGCCTTGTGGCTTGGCAGTGAACACCCAGAGCCCGTGCTCTGTGCAGAGTCTGCTGCAGGGCTGTTTGATGATGCTGTGCTTCTGTCTCTGTGGCAGAGCTCTCAGCCTTCCTGGCAATGTAAATTCTCCTGGCTGCATGCTAAAATTACACTGAGTTATTGATTTATCTTTGAGAGGATTTCCTTCCCGAGGGACATTTCTGGCTGCTGTAGTGATTTAGTTCTGCTGCAAGTGCAGAATCTGTGGCAGAGAAGAGCCACCCTCCTGCCCTCGAGCCTGCAGCTCAGGGTCGCGCTCCCTCAGGCTTCCTCTGCAAGCTGATTTCTGTTCCAAGGCTGTTGTTTCCGTGTAACAACTGCAAATAAAAGGACATTTTCAACTTTCCACTGCAGAAGCTGCAAGTCTAGGACAAGCCTTTGTGCCATGGCACCAGCATTCTCTTGGGCATGTCTCAAACCCAGCTCCAAGGCTGGCACATGGGACATGTGGAGCCATGCCAGCCTTAATATACTTGGACTCCTGGGAATATTTTAGTTCCCCAAAGTGGGGTATGATGGGAGCAGGAGCATGCTCTCCTAAAGCTGCAGGGTACAGCCTCTCTTTTCTTTGCTTTCTACTGACTCACCATGGACCGTTTCTAAAAACCAGGCAGGTGAGTTCCTGCTGGTGGTCCTGAGGAAGCCAAGACAGTTTTCTTCTGTCCCCAGTTTTCTCCCCTTGGCCCTGAAAGCCCCCCCACCAACTATGGCTCAGCTGGTGAGCACCATCAGTAGAAGGACCTGGCCCAATGTTTCAGACACTCTGTGGCTGGAAAATGCCCAGCTCTGTGTCCTTGGGTGCCCATTTGAAGCACGTCCCTGTGGGTTCCAGTATCTAATCCCACTATCTAGTGGATTTGGCACCAATCTCAGCTGCACACTGATAAAATGGCAGTCTGCTCGGGAATGTGGTGTTATAAAACAGCATCCACCAATTAGGCCCAGGGAGAATGTCAATTTATTTTCCTGTGAACCAAGTGTGACACAGCTCCTTCCTTTCCCAGTGATCTATCTGTGAGATAAAACACATCTTTAGTGTCTATCTTAAATACTGCAGTGTTGACAAGTTCTCTTGACAGAAATTAGGCTAATGTCCCTTATGACTGCGTTAGCTATAGACACAAGGCTTTAAATTGAAGCTTCGCAAAGCGCTATTCCAGCGCCCTCTCCAAGGCATCTCCTTATTCCAGCTTTTATTATCCAAATTTGTTCTCACTCTGCCTTGGCAGCAGGGCTGGCAGGCAGCTCTGCCCATCCATCCTGCAGGTCTGGCAGCCAGGGGTGGGAGCAGCACCTCCCGAGCTGGACTGGGCAGTGCTGGCCAAGCCCCACGGAGCCCTCGGCCCCGGGGAGGCTCTGGGCTCGGGGGTGTCGAGGTCCGCCCGAGTGAACGGGTGACGGATGATGTTTTGGTGCAAAAATAACCAACAAGGCACAGGAGCTTTGCAGTAACAAATCAACAAAATGCAATTTTATTGAAATAACCACAGCTGAGTATGCGTTGGTTAGGGAATCTGGGGAAGAAAAGGGTAAGACAAGGGAAGAGGGAGGAAAGAAGGGTCAGGTAGGGTATAACTACCGAAATGTGTCATTGTCATTCAGGGGTCCAGCCGTTGAAGCTCACTGGTGCACGTCTCAGGGAGATCTCAAAGGATGGTCAGATTGCACCCCAAAAATATACCGTTTTTCGTTGGGGGGAGAGTGGCTGAAATTAGGTTTCCATGGAGGGGAAAAGAATAGGAACAGGAGGAGAGGTGTTTATTTCTATTGTTTTCATGGCCGAATGCTCGCAGGTACTTTTATTCTGGACAGTATTCCCCCCTTCGAGCACACCTCCCCCGAGCTGGGGGGGTTGTTAAGTCCCAGTCTCTGGAAGGGGGTGCCAGGAGGGTGCCAGGGGGGTGCCAGGGGGGTGTCAGGGGGGTTTCTTGTCTTGTCTTGGTTCCTTGATGAGGGGATTCACATCTCTGTTTGTCTGTCACGATGGTTGAAGGCAGGCAAGAGGGATCTTCTCTTGGAGGGGGGAACCACCCCAGAGCTCAGACCAGCCAGGTCAGGAGGTGGGGAGAATGTCCAGATCCATTGTTTAGAAAGGGCAGCATGCCCACTTCGAGTTCAGCATGGCATGTTCTGCAAACACCACCTGTGAACACACTGAATAGGTGTAAGACTTTCTTTCCCAAATGGCTCAACAGTTTTTAACCTTTCGCTGGTCTTTTCTCTTCATGACAATTGTGAGGCAAAAATGAAGGATTTTCAGATAGACTCTCACAGGGGGCACCAGTGCTGGGACGGGGCTGGGGCCTGGGTGAGGGGAGGCAGCTGACACCCATCGAGCAGAGAGGGGATCCAAGGCAGTCAGCCGCACGCCCTGACAGTGGCACAGCATGTCCTGAAACGCTCCCACTGCGAGCTGGAGCTGAGAGAAGGGAGTTTGTGTTGTGCGTGTCTCATCCTTGCAATTTCAGCGCTGAGTTACAGACTCAGAAGCTGAGGACAGGAACAGAGAGTGCTGAGGCCTGGTCATGAACCCCCTTCTTGAGCTTCCCAGCCCTCCCCTGGAAAATAGTTTCCTTTTTAGCTCCTTTACCCTCCTCAAGTTGAGCCCTTTTAGCCTTTAACTCCACGTTTCCAACAACAGATTAACCAGGGCTGTTTTAAACCTCCTGATTCTCACACTGGTGTTGGTCCTGATGGATTATCCCTCCCTATTGTGTCCTTTCTGTGCCTCCACATTGCCAGGTTCTTTGGTGGCCCTCTCCTGAGTCGCTGAGAGAGGAGGAGAGGCTGAGAGTGACACATGTGGGAGACACGATGGTTGATGATGTTCTGGAGGTGCTAACCTCTATCATAGTAAAGAAGCCTCTCTCAAAAGGTATTAAATGCCTAAAATCCCACAAAATTAATATCATCCTCAGTTCCTTTTGTCAGGTTCTCAATTCTCCTGGTCAAGCTGCCTTGTTCTTCTCTGCCTACATCCTGTATAGATCTTCTCTGAACGTAGCCAAGCCTTCAGCATCCCAGATGGGCTTTCTGGAGTAACAAATAGACCTGAGGAATGACAATTATTGAATGGATTGTAGCATTGGCTTGGGGATAAATATTGTAGGGAGTTGGAAAGGGATTAAAACTGGCATTTGTAAGTAAGCTTCTCATGGATGTTGACTTGGGGACATGGTGAGACAAAGGTCGCTGCAGTGTCTCTGCAGCCTGGTGTGCCATTTGAGAGATGAAATATCAGTGTGGCTGGATACGTTTGGTCTCTCTGTTTCTTCTGCTCGGACCTTTGTGGGATTAAACTCTCTAAACTGCTGCAGTTCACAGACTTCAAGCCCAGTATCAGAAGAAAAAATAAATCAAGTGCCTTGTATTAAATCCTGAGCACATGGCTCCTGCTGCACCCCGGGCTGTGGTAACTCACTGCACTGCCTGCCTTGAAGCTGGGGAGAAGGCTTTGCTGGCAAAGTGAAAACAGGTTGTGCCCACTCTACAAAAGGACACCCCTTCTTCTTCCTGCCCTGTGGTTATTTTTTCCTGGTGTGTTTGCTGCTGTTGCACTGAAGGCAGAGCAGCCCTCCCAGCAGGGAGGTGGAGAATGCAGCACTTGTTGGAGGAGCTCTTTGCCACAGGAAGCATTTCCCTCCTGCAGCAGCAGCAGCAGCAGCAGGTGCATCAGCAGATGCTGCAGCAGTGCCCCCATCAGAGGCCCTGTATTTCCCCCTGGAGCCCTCCTGTTGCCCCTCCTTCCCTGAGATCCCTCCTCCCCAGGCTCCTCGCTGGCCTCCACCTTCAATTCCATCACTTCCAGACTTCCCAGGGGGCCCAGGCACCTCATGGGAGGGCCACGCTGTCCCTGTGTGTGACAGACACCCCTCCTGTCCTTGTGGCTCCCCTGCACGGGAGGGATGAGGTTTGGTGTGTGTTCAGCAGGCTCAGCTCTGGGCATGAGGCTGGGCCCCCTGGTGTGCCACCACCATCATCATCGTCACCTTGGCTGCCATGGAGGGTGGGTGGCAGTCACAGGGACCTGCTCTGGCACTGCCAGGCCCTGCCTGTCCCCACGGCCCTGCCTGTCCCAGGGGCTCACCTGCCCCTCCTTCCCCCTTGCTGCAGGAGCTGCAGGAGAAGCCAAGTGGATTTGGCAGGCGGTGTGAGGAGAGAGCCCAGCCCAGCCTCCCCCACAGGGTGCCTCTGTTTGAACAGCAGTGTTCAGAGCACTCAGCACCCACTGATCAGCTGGGAGAACATAAATCCCATCATTTTAAAAACGTTTTCATTCTATTTGCTGAGGGGAACAAATTACAGAGAAGACCTCTCAGCAGTGTGACAAAAGAGTGGCTCTAAAACCCTTTTCAGCCAAACAAGTGTTTGAGCTGAAGGCCTGATGGATGGTGCTTAAAGATGTGGTTACTGCAGCAAGGTTGGCATTAAAAATCCCTGGGTGCAAGAAAGTTCTCCCAAGATTACTGTGGGGGTTGTCTCCCTGTAATCCTGGTGTGAGCAGCCCTTAACACCCTGAGTCCACCAGTGAGCTCTGTGGCATCAGCCATGGGAGAGCAGCAGCACAGCAAGCACCAGTGGGGCACTTGTCTCTTGCTAAATGAGAAACTGCAACGGAATCAGCCCTTTTGGGGTGGCATCACTGTGGCAGGAGGGCTGGAACTGGATGATCTTTAAGGTCCCTTCCAACCAAACCACTCCATAATTCTTTCCCTGCCCCTGTTCAAGTGGGGTTCAAGCAGAAAGCAGTGCTGCTGCTTTGGGACCTCTGAGGAGCCTGGGCAGGAACACACCTGCTGTTGGGATGTACCAGAACAGGGTGGCTTTGGGGCTTTCCCAGGAATGCCTTTGCTGCCAGCGGATGTGCTGGATGTTGGACAGGGGACAGATTCACCCTTGGCAAGCTTGAAAGCATTTCAGATGGCTTCTGTCCCTGCTCCAGTGCAGCACAGAACAAAATCAGATGCTGGAGAAGATGTCATACTTAGACATCACCATTCTGACAGGTTGATTTCCAGGATGTTTATTAACATAGCTTGGAATGTCACAGAAAGGTTTGTCAGATAAACTAGCCAACTGAAGTTCTTACATGAGACTTCCTTGGTTTTGTTGAGGTGCTTTGAGCTCTTCATTCAATCTCTCAACAATTCATTTCCTTCAGGCCTTTCTGGAAGAGCCTCTGCAAGGTCTGTGGCTGGGGGATCAGGCCCTGCCTGCTCCCTGTGTGTCTGGGTGTGGAATCCTCTGAATCCCTCAGGGCAATCCCCAGGGCTGTGCCCTGGAAGAATATGCTATAGAGTCTCCACCTAGGCTGAAAGGGAAAATTTCCCCATGGAGCCTTGCACAACACTATGAACCACCCCATTTCCTTTCCCATATGTCCCAAACTCTGGTAGTTTCTCCTTTCCCTGTTCCCTCATTGGTTGTGGTATCCTTGGTGCTGGCTCTGTTTCTTCCCTGTAGGGCAGTGCCCTTTGCCCTGCCCTTTGTGCCACCCCAGTGCCTTTGGACCATTGGCCACTGACCCCTAATTAACCCTGTGCACACCACATGGCCAGCTCTTTTGTCTCTGATTCCCCTTTGGCGTGCTGGAATAAGCCTTTGCTGGAATTTGTCATACAAAAGGCCCTTCTGCCTCTCGTGGCTGAACTGGCCATGGTGAGTGTGGTGTGTGGACTTGGCTGCTCTCCCTGAATGTTCACCCAAGCAGCTTTTCCAAGGAGATGCTTGTTGGGAAATAGGCAGCAGCATCCACCTGTGTTGCTCCATCAGGGTGCCCTGGGAGGCAGAAGGAAACAGCAGTGCCAATTGTTTGCTCATGCTATAAGGACAGAACTCCTCTCTGAGGGTTTCCTCTGCAATCCCAGGAAGAGAAGGACATCTCTGTCCTTGTCAGCCCTCTGGGCAATGATCAGACAGAACAGCGATGAAACCAGGCTGGCAGCACCAGGGCTGGTCACTCACAGGCAGAGGCAGCCCAGCTCCTCCAGCCCGAGCTGGGCAGCGCCTGGGAGAGGTGGCACCGTGGCACTGGGCATGGTGCATCACCCCAGGGGTTCCTCCTGCATCCCATCCCCTGCAGAGCCCCTGCTGTCCCTGGTTACCTGAGCAGTGGAGAGGCAGTGCCCAGGCTGGTGCTGCTCTGAGGAGATGCTGCACTCAGCAGGCAGCTCTGGCTCCCCGGCAGTACCGTGGGAGGAGGAGCTGCCCAGGGAGTGCATTTGTAAAGCATTTCTTCCCCAGGAAGAGGAGTTTGTCACAGGAGTTTGTACTTGGGATGTGCACACAGGTGTCTGAGCTTCCTCCCTGCCTGAGGTGGGGAATGCTGGGGGTGCTGGGGCAGCTGCTGGGGGAGCTTCCAGGCCTGGTGCTGTGAAACCTCCCCACCAGCTATCAGGAGGAGGTGACATAGAGCATATTAATGACATTTTCCAGTGGCACTTAATTGGGAGGAGCAGTGAGTGTCAGACAGTGAACTAATGCAAAAGGCTGAGTGAAGAAGGGACAGAAAGAAATAAAATGAGATTCAGGCTCTGAGCCTCTTCTTCCCATCAGTAATCCATCTCATTCTTACCTGTGTCTGTTACATGTCTTCCTTTTGCATGTGCAAAAATGTTCTGTTTTGAAGTAACAAACAATCTGGAGAGTGGTAGACTTGCCTTTGTAGGAAAGAAAGGAAAGAAAAATGGAGGCAGGCTTTGCTGCTTCGTTACTCAGCAGCTCTAACCAGAGTCTGGGGTCAGGGTGTGAGCTGAGCCCCCAGACTGGGTCTGGCTCCTCTGTTTTCCTCTGAGCACACTGGTGTGGGACATTCCATCCACCCAGGCACAGCTGGAGTCAGGCACAGTGTCCCCATGTGCCACCAGCACGGGATGCCCCAGCCTCAGCCGGGTCCCCAGCCCTGGCACTGGTGGCTCCTGGAGCTGGGGACGCAGCTGTGGGGAGCTCTGCTGCTCACTGGGATTTGTCTCCTGGTGGTTTTTAATCATTATTTTATTAAGGGAGAAGGTGTGGCGCCGTCAGATAACTTATTATGGATGCTCTGGCAGTGTGATTATTTCAGTACTCCAGCACTGCTGGTGTGGTTTGCTGGAACATTCACATATTGATTCCAATTTGTTGCCTGTACTAGAAAGAAAGTCGCTTTTCCCTCACTCCCTGTGTGGTGAGAAACAAAGAGTAAAGGAAGGCAGATGTTATCTGAGGCTTGCTCACACACCGAGGTAATTTTTGAGAGCTGCAGAGCCACTTATTGACTCGTAACTGGGGCTTGTTTTCAAACCCTTGATAGATTTTTGAATTCTCTTACAATGGCAAACACGGATGCTCACTTGGGGACAAGCCAGGAATCTGCCTCAGTGAGCTGGATCACCTTTGTTCTGCTTGCTCCAGCCTTCCCAGGGGACATTCCTGTGCCAAGGGGGCAGGGTGGTGCTGCAGGGGGAGAGTCTCCTGTCCCTCTTGGGCTCCTCTTGATGGGTAGTCAGTGGCTGTCAGCTTTGTCCAAGGGGAGGGGATGGGATGGGGTGGGATGGGATGGGATGGGATGGGATGGGATGGGATGGGATGGGATGGGATGGGATGGGATGGGATGGGGAAACCACTGCCAGGAGTGCAGTGAGTTACTGCACAACCTTGGTGGGAGGTTTGCAGGTCAGTGTGTGATGTACAACTTGCCAGCCTGTAGCTGTGCAGTGAGTTGGGGCTCAGCCCTGTCCCCATGCTGGAACACAAACCCACCTGTGGAATGTGGAATGATGTGCTGGAAAGGAGCCCAGGATGAGACCTTTCTCCTTTAGTGAGGAAACACAACTGATCATTTGGTTGCTCTAGAAGAAGAGAGATGGGGTTCTTTGGTTATCACTGCGTGCTGCATATTCCACCAGCAGCCCTCTGCTTTTACTAATGTGGTGCACAACGTGCCTGATCCTCCCTCAGTTTTGAGCCTGGTGGAAGCATGTCCTGTTTTCCATTTGTTTATTAATTTATAATCTTATTTTTAGCCTCCGCAAAGCTTGATATTGGTATAGAGCCTGGGAAACGTGCACAGAGCAGAGTAACAGATAGTTGTGATTTGGTTACAAGGCAGTAATTTAAGTGGACAGGTTTAGGTGATAACATAAAGCACACGAGAGAAATCGCTTTGGTTTATAAATGTCAGCAGAGCCCCTGTGAGGGAGCTGCTGCCTGGTGCTGCTGCTCCAGCCAATATATTATAAGAAGATATAAACAGATGTCTGAAAAAATCTGGCTGACCAAGATTAAAAGAATGGGGCTATAAATTAAAGTCTTCCTCGGCGTCTCTTTAGGCATCTTTATGGACAGAGTGCATCCAAATGGAGGAGTGCCAGTGCTCAGAGGGACCTCCAGGTTCTTTGGGCTGCAGAGGCAGCACCCAGGGGTGGGGACAGCTTATGGGGACAGCAGTGTCAGTCAGAGCTGGCATGGGAGACTAAAGCCTGTCCTGGTGCTTCTGCAGCTGATAAAGGGATTAAATCAGGAGCAGGAATAACACCATCCCTGCAGTGTCACCACAGGATCAGTGTCTCCTGCTTGGAAAATAAACGCTGTTGCTCTGCTTTGACATTTATTCCCAATAAAGACCTTGTCATTTGTGCAGTGACAAGGGTTTCATCCTCTGGGAGTACTTTTCCTGTTGGACACTGTCTTTTTGGCTGTGAGGCAGCTGAGCGACTGAGGGGCAGGTGGGAGGCACATCCCCAGCAGCGGCACTGGGAGCTCTGCTCACACCCTGGGGCTTTCTCCTGATCCATCATCCCAAGGCAATGCAATAACACCTATTCCAACTGAGAGCAGGTTCAGATTGGATATTAGGGAGGAATTCTTCCCTGTGAGGGTGGGCAGGCCCTGGCACAGGGTGCCCAGAGCAGCTGTGGCTGCCCCTGGATCCCTGGCAGTGCCCAAGGCCAGGCTGGACATTGGAACAGTAGGAGGTGTCCCTGCCATGGCAGGGGGTGGCACTGGATGAGCTTTAAGGTTCTTTTCCACCCAAGTAATTCTGTGAGTCTGTGATCTTATTTTTAATTGATTTTAATTTATTTTTGTTGTGGTTAAAAAAATCCCAAGAGTGGGATATTTTTTAATTGGTAAGGGTTCCAAACCAATTGTGGAAGCAGGAATTTGCTGCTTCCCCCTCCACAGCTGGAACCCTTCTGGCAGGTTTGTGGAGGGGATTTCACAGCTATTTCTACTCACTGGGTAGTTGATTTAAAGCTGGAAAATTAACTAGAATGGAAACTCTTCTTTCTTTCCCTTTATGAGGAGCAAGGGATGAGGTCTGGCAGCTCTCAGGGAAGAGGGACAATTCAGTAACACATCTATGCAGTGCCTACCTGTGGATACACATATTTTATTTGTCTGAGGTGTCAAGGAGAAAAAATGTTACGAAATGGCTTAAATGAAAACGTGGTTTTGTATTTTTTCAATTGAGTTTCATTTCTCAAATGCAACTTAATGCAAACAATAAGTAAGAAATTAATTTCTCTTGGGAAAAAGCTATTAACCGAATGGTTCTGTTTTAGCAGCATGTGAAGCTGTGTAATTGCTTACACATGTATTGCTCCAGTGTGTGCTCCCAGTTGTTGAATAGTATCAAATTATAGGAATCAAAGAGAATCAACTATTTTTAAGGGAAATGTCTAGAAGCTACATACTGAAACATGATTAAAATTCAAGATTTCCAACTTACTCATCTAAATCAGCAATTTTAATCACATTATTCAAGCCAACCTACCCTCAAACACACTTTTGACTTCAAAATACCCCAAACTAAATAAGACAGAAGACCTTCCTTGAACAGCTGTAACATTTTTAATGTCAATGTCAATCTTTTTGTTGAAAACAGAGATGTTTTTCGTGGTTTATTTATTAAAGCAGCACATTTGTCCTGTTGTGCCATGAGCCTGGGTCGCTGTGCTGGGTGGGGAGGGGAAATCTCTGGAGCACCAAGAGCTGTGAGTTTTGCTCTGGGGTTCAGATGCTCCTGGTTAAATCCCATTTAGTGTGCAAAGGAGGAGCAGGAAGGGTTTGTGCCTGGGCTGATGCAGCCTCGGGGCTTTGGCTGTGCTGGGGGTGCAGCTCATGAGCACCAGGCCTGGGTTTGGTTTTGTTTTCTGCTTGCTGATTAGACAGATGAGTAATGCCATGGTTGACTCTCACATTTAAAAGGGAAATGTTAACAGAAGTTTAATAGTTGTGTTTTACCCCCTTGTGTTGCTATCAGGGATGCCCTGGGTGTGGGACATTCGGGAGGGTCACTCATTCCTGTGGCAGCACCTGAGCCCCACTCAAGGTGTCAGGAAGGGATTTCCACCCCTGGGCAGGGAAGGAGGAGTCGATGGACAGAACTTTGGGGGGGCTAAAGGGTTAAAAGGTGAAACCTCCCTGGTGTGGGTGAGCACATGGTGGGGAAAATCCTCTGCTCCCAGCACTGTCATATTGTCTCTATTCAGTCTTCTGTTTTATTTTTGATAGGGTTTTAATAAATCTTTTAAATTTTTTGGAAGTGAGTAGCATTTCTCACACTGAGAATAGAGGGCTTGGCCCCCCAGTCCCCCACCCTTCTGGAGCCTGCTCCTGTGCTTTCCCTTTGGGTGATTCCCTCAATGGGATTCCATCCACATTCCAATACTCCCTGGCAGGCTGCTGTGGCTGGATGCAGCTGGAGCTGTGCTGTGCTCCCTGTCAGGGGCCATTCCCGGCTGTGTGACAGCCCAGAACTGCCACAGCCACTGCTGGGGCTGTGACCTGGCCTGCCCAGCGCTGGTGGCACGGTCAGGAACGCTCTGGGCTTTGGGGGGAGGCAGCCAGCCGGGCCCTGGCTGTGTCTGCGGAGGAGGGGATCGTCCTCCCGCCTCCCGTTCAGCCCGCGATGGCATTTCATCCTTCAGACCTGGCCTGGAAGGGACCTCACAGCTCACCTTGTTCCACCTCCCTGCTGTGGGCAGGGACATCTCCCACTAGAGCAGGTTAGCATTGGCTGTGTTTTCCTTGCTGGCAGAGCCCTGTCCTGGTGTTGCCCGAGCCCGGGACAGGAGATGTGATGTTGGCCTTTTCATGGAGATCCTACAAACTCCTTTCTGACCAGCACTCCACCGCCAGCAAGGGGCACACATTGGTGAGGGCACCAAATTCCTGCAGAGCCCGATTTCTCAGCGTGGGAGGATGCTCCCATAGATAGACAGAGATTAAAGGTCCTGTGTATCACAAATTTAAGGAGCAGGAGAAGGTTGGTATCTGTCCATGGAAAGCATTCCAAGTGTGGAGGAGGAACATGTAGCCTATCCTCCCTTAAAACGGGGAGATAATCACACCTGTCCTCTCACATATGCAACCAATGCAGCTTCCAGTGGACAGGACTGATGGAGAGAAAGAGAGTCTACCAGAAGTACAAACCATGTTTTAATAGGAAATCCTCCAAGATGGATTTTCCTGCATTTTCTAAAAGCATTTATACCTATTGGATGACTACAGACTTTGAAATGTTTCTGTCTGAATTGTGACAAACATCCCAGTCTTACACAGGAGGGACCAGGTCCTTTGATCAGGGAAATGTCTCTTTGGTCTTGAACAGGGAGGGATCAATGCAGTTGTTCCCAAGACCAGAGCTTTTTGTCTGTGAGTACATGCATTTATTCTACAAAATAATTACCCTTGCCTTCACTTCCCTTTGGTAGGAGATGCTCCCTGTCTCCTGCAAGCTGTTACTCTATCCCAGGTATCTTTTTAGGTAAAAGGAAGAGAGAAAGGAAAGGCTGAATAAGAAATCCTCCTCAGAAGGGGGAAGATGAGCAGCTTTGGTCTGTCTGTCCATCTGTGAGCAGCTCTGTGGCTGTTCACCTGCGTCCTTGCTGTCCTGGGCAGGCAGAATTCCTGCATTAGGAGAAGAAGAAATGCCATCAAGAGGTAGCAACAAAATATTGCCTCCCTTTGACCCCAGTGCTGGGCTGGCCATTGAGATGTGTTTGTGGTGAAAACCACTCTGAATTTCATATCTTTTCTGCATTTAAAACTGAAGCTTAATGTATTCTGTGTATTTTTGTTGGCAGATAGTAGTGATCATAAATTCCTTTTAATACAGTATTTCTACACCAGCACAGCCTTGATGTGCAGCTAACATGGCTGTACTCTGCGGGATGCTTTGATATCCCTTTGGCAGCTGCATTTTATTCTGTCTGCCCCAATCAGACACAATTCCCCTTTCTCCATGTAGCCTCCAAATCCACTCCTGGTGTGGAGTTTTAGTGCTCTGCTAGGACCTGGGCTAGAAGGGAAGGAATCAGTGTCTGCTGGGCTCAGGGTTCCACCTCCACTGTGGATCAGAGCCAGCCTGGCAGCGGAGGGACACCTTGGGTGGCTCAGGGTGGCAATTCTGGGAGGGAAAAGCAGCACTTCAGGGGTGCTGCTGCATGGGAGGAGGTCAGTGGTAGATATCCCCCTCCTCGCTGTATGGGATGGGGAGGAGCTGCTCCCAAGGAGGAGCACATGTCTCCAGTTCCCAGTTCCTCCCCAAGCTGGAGCAGTGCAGTGCTCTGAAATAACGTGACCTTTGCTTGTAGGTCAGGCTGTTCCTGCAGAGTCACACGTGCGGCTGAACCTGCAGACAGGAGACAGAGAAGCCAAACTCCCGGAGAGAGAATATGGGGAAGGTGACACGAGAGAAGAGAGAAGAAGAAAAAGGTAAGATATACAAGGCTTTGGGTTGGGAGGGCTGTGGGATTCATGCCTTTTATTAGAGGCCAGGTTCCCTGGTACACTCAATTCCTGCATCTTCCAGAGACTTCATTGCTGGGAGAGGAGCTCAGCAGTGCTGAAAGCAGAGGCCTGTCCTTTGTGTTCCATTTGGGATGGCAGTGGAAGTGCCCTGAGTACAGTTTCAGAGCACTTCATGGCTTCTCATGCCATGACATCAAAACAGCTTCCACACAGCCTGTGGAGTTCTGGCAAAGTCTTGGGGTTGTCCTTGATTTGCTGTGTTTGGAGTGTGATGGTTCTCTCTGCGCTTTTTAGGACGAGCTACATCCAGGAGTCTGTCTTTTGGAATTTATCTGCTGCAATCTAAAAACCTTTCTCCCGTACTGCTGTGATGACATCTTGTACTGCAACATGCAAAATTATTTGAGCTTCTGCTCAAACTAATGTTGCCTTAGCTAGGCTGGCATCATGGTGTAAGGATATCCTAATGGGTGATGCTTCGGCCATTTGTGCAATGGTAGGTTTTAGGGACAGTGACATGAGGGATGAGAGAAAGAGGAAAAAGAGACATGCAGGTCATTGGGTTAGATAGCCTGTGGAATTTATGCCATTTCTTGGAGTCCAGAATCTCTGGAGCACATAATTCCTGCCTCTTTCTGAGATTTCATTGCTGGGTGAGGAGCTCAGCAGTGCTGAAAGGAGAGGCCTGTCCTTTGTGTTCCCTTTGGGATGGCAGTGGAGGTGCCCTGAGTGTACATTCAGAGGCATCTTCATGGCTTCTCATGCCACGACACCAAAACTAAATTTGCAAGGTGACTTCCTTGAATGACATGTAGTCCTTTGAAATATCTACAGGAAGTGGTCTGGAAATGCTTTCTGAGCCTGTTCCTTGGGATCAGCTGTAAGGGGCTGAGGGCTGGCCTGAGCCCGGTGCTGTGTCCCCCTGGGAGCAGCCGCACAGGCTCACGTGCAGAGCAGGCACTGCCAGAGGCCCTGGAGATCTCACCTGCCCTGCAGCCATCATTGTCAAGGTGCTGTAAACATCAGCTGGTGCTGACTTTCCCCTTGGACCCCTTTGGTTTAGTCACTATGGGGAATTTCTTTCCTGAAGCCTGTGGGATTTCCCCTGGCAGGTGTGATGGGGATGCTCGGGGAGTGTGGGGCTTTGGGGGCAGCTGCCTGGGCAGGGGCTGAGCTCAGGGCCCTGTTGGGCCCATGGCCCCCAGCAGCAGCAGCAGCAGCAGCAGCAGCAGCCCCAGGGCCCAAAGCCCCGTGCCCCCGGCCCAGCAAAGGCTGCCCTGTCCCTGGAGCTGTCACCTGATTGGGGCCCAGGGGCCAGTGGCCGCTGGCAGCAGCAGGAATGCGGGCAGAGTGAGGATGCCCTGGCTTGGCTTTTGTCTCTGGAACAATGCGGGCTCAGGGCAGTGCAGAGCAGGCTGGGAAGCAGAGCCCAGGGCCTTTGTAGGCTGCAAGGCTTAAAGATCAGCCCCTGCAGCAGCCCAGATGCAGCTGGCCCAGTTGCCAAGGCTGTGGTGGCCTTGAGAGCATGCAGGTGGATTTTGCATGGCTGTGGCCTGCTGGCGGCTCTGGGCCCAGGAGTGCCTGTGGCTGCAGCAGGAAGGGTGGCTGAAGGTTTGCTGCCTGCTTTGGTGGCATGGCTGCAGGGGCCAGTGCTGTGAGAGCCCCCTGTGTGAGAGCTGGTGAGAGCTGAGCTCTTGGGGACAGCGCTGTGCCCCAGGCCAGGAAGAGCAGCAGTGCCCAGTTCCAGGAGTGGTGTCAGTGGGAGCCCCTGTGCACAGGGACCCCCAGCCCCTGGGATGGCCGTGCCAGCACCCCCAGGGACCTCCAGCCCTGGGAACGTGGAACAAGTGGAACCCACAAGTGTGCAAAGGCTGCCTTTGCCCAAAGGAATGGCCAAGAGAAGTCAGGTTTGAAAAAGAAACAGGATTTATTTGCCGAAGATCAGCAAATCTAGGATTTACAGAACATTTTTTGCTATGACAATCGTTATAACTCTAATAATAACAATGTAGAGAACATATTTACATGAGAACCGAGGGGCTAACAATCTTCAAAACATATTTACAGAAAACTTGCAACATAGAAAACATATTTACAGAAATCTTCAAAACTTGCAAACGTATTTACAAACGCGTAGCATCTATGCCATGATATGCATGAGCCCTGAAAGAAAGGAAGCAGCAGAGCTGGACTCAGCTGGCAGCACTGGGCCCAGCAGGGCTGGCAGCTGGGCCCCAGGGGCTGGGCCGGGGCTGGCAGGGCTGGCGTGGCCCCAGGCAAGCGCAGGGCAGGCGGGGGCTGGTGCTTCTGGCAGCCCAATCCAGGCCCCCTGTGGGCACCGTGTCCCTGAGCGGGGCCATCCAGCCCTTCCCCAGCCTGGCGTCAGGGGACCCAGTGTGTGTGTGGGCAGGGCGTGGGAAGCATCTGCCTGTCTTACCTGTGGGGCTCCATCTTCATCCAAGGACCATGGGCTCCTCCTCATCCTTCTCATCAACTTCCATTTCCTCGGTGTCATCCTCCTCATCTACGTCCATCTGCTCGGTGGTCTCCTCCTCGTCTACTTCCATGTCCTCCACAGTGGAGGACATGGAAGTAGAGGAGGAGTCCACCTCTATCATTTCTTCATCATCCAGCCCCTGGTCCACATCCATAGCCTCCACAGTGTCTCTGTCAATCTGCAAGGGGCAGCACAATCTCCCAGTGGGCTTCCTGTCCCACACCATTCATTCCCACATGGCTGCAGCCTGCCCAAGCCGGGTGCCCCCTGCTGGCATGGCACTGTACCTCCACGGGCACAGCAGTGCACATTGTGCTGGGATTGGCGCTCCAGATCAGGCGGCAGGAAAGCCCAGGCAGCAGACACAGCTCAGCGCTGAGGGTCAGAGTGCAGGGTGAGCAGCAACTGACCCTTGGCAGCTGGTGAAGTGTCTGCTGTGCTCGTTTCTGGGTCCTGGACGTTCCACCTGGAACCCTCTTGGAACTGTGATGTCACTGAAGTTTCATGGGCGCTGTGCAGTGGGAGGTGGGGATGGCAGAATGATCAAATCCTTGAATGATTTGGCTTGGAAGGGACACTAAAGATGATCTGGTTCCAAGATGAGCAATTTCTCAGGTTGCTGTGGCCCCTGTCCCACCTGGCCTTGGATGTTGCTGGGGATGGGGCATCCACAGCCTCTCTGCACTGGTCCCTGTGTCAGGGACAAGCACCCCGAGAGTAAAGAACTTCTTCCCATCATCAAATCTGATCCACTTCCTTCAGTTTGATCCCATTCCTCCATGTCCTCTCACTGCATATCCTGACAAAGAGTCCTCTCCCACTTCCCTGTGGGTCAGGCTGTTCCTGCGGGGTTATGCATGTAGCTTAACTTGCAGACAGGAGAGAGAGACACCATGTACCCAGTCAGAGAAAATGGGGAAAGTGGCTTGAGAACTGAGCGATGACAGAAAAAGTAGAGACATGCAAGCATTGGTTTGGGTTGCGTGGGCTGTGGGACTCATGCCTTTCATTAGAGGCCACATTCCCTCGTGCACTCAGTTCTTGTGCTGCAGCCTTTCCACAGCCAGCCTGTGTGAGGGACCTGCACTAACAGAGCTGGGAGCACGCTTGCTTAAACTGCTTGTTAATGAGGTGAGTTTGGGATTTTTTGTGGAACTCTAACCACTGTGGATTGCCATTAAGAGGGTCCAGGGAGGGAGACCAAAATGGGGCTGCGCACACAATATGGGGGTGAACAGTGAAGGATCATTACAGTAAGCCAGGTCCAAATGGATACAAGAGAGTTGGAACATTCCAAGGGAGTACATATAAGGAATATGCAGCAGTTGAACTGGGTGATACGGACAAAACGTGCTGCATCAACATGAGCCTGCAAATGCCCATGGGTGACACCATTGCATTCAGAGCGGTGTCTCTCTTTTACCTTGGTCACTTTGCCCTGAGGTATTACAGTTCCAATGATAGGCCCCTGGGCCCTCACATCCCCCCCGTTTTGTTATCTAGAAAGAAGGCTTCTGCCATAGAGTTTTGCAAGCATTTAGCAAAAAAGGATAATATAACCAACACGATGAATACAAAAAAAAAAGCCCACACAAGAGTCTTAACTAAAGATGAAAGCAAGCCTCGAAATCCCTGTGTTTAGAAAGTTCAGTGAACCAGTCGTTGTTGCCTTCTATCTGGATCTTGTTTCCTTGATCTTTTAGGAGCTGGATGCCCTGGTACTCTGACTCCCTATGTGACAGCAGGTTGAAAAAACACATGCCTTCAAATGCCTGACAGGCATGGCCATGGACAAGAAATTGTGGCTTGTCTGTGGAAGCGCCCAGCTGAAGGCATGCGGCTCAGTGAGGAGCAACCTGATTCCTGCTGCAGCAGCAACCAACGGCAGCATCCTCTGACTTTAGCTAAATTAGTATCTGGAGGCTTGGGTGTCCTAAAAGTAAACCGATAAAGTGAGTAGAAGATGAAATTTAAGTTGTGGTCCCACTAAACTTTCTCTTCTGTAAGGCAAGGGTGTGAACACAGCTTATTAGAAGAATCATATATCAATGCTAAAATATAATTTTTACAAATGTTAAGACATAGATCCTGGTTAGTGGTGTCTGTGCTATCTTGGTCTTGGTGTGTGTGGCCAGCGCTGCTTAGGAGATCTTCTTCTGTCCTTCTCCTTCTTCTTTTCCAGGCTGCTGCTGTCCCTCTTAGGCTTCCATTCTGTTCTTCTGATGGTGGCTCTGGTGTTTGCCTCACGGTTCCCAGAAAGAGATTTTATGTATTTTGCTGGGATCGATCCTAGGAGTATTGCTCTAAAGACAAGGGCATCTTTGCTTCCCCAAGTAATTAATTGAAAAGGGCACATATTTTGTTTAGATTCGGGGTCTTTGCTCAACACAGGTTGCTGGTGTTTTAATTGGGCTGCCGTTGAATTAGTAAAATTCCTGATGACTGGGGGAGTTGTCTCTATAAATGAGTTGTTCAAAAAGTTGAATACATAAAAGGCCTTGGCCAGTCTCTCAATGGAAGATAATATCTGGACTCCCCAGCTTAGTTGATCAAGGATCCTTTTGATGGCTCAGTGGGCTCTTTCGGCTAAGGACTGTTGTGTGCTGGAGTGTGGAATGCCTGTGACATGTTTTATACCCCAGTGGTCAGAAGCTTGTTGGAATCAGTGCAAGGTATAAGCAAGTGCATTATCAGTGTAAATTTCCTGTGGAAGTGCAAAGGTGGAAAAAACGAAAAAGTAATGTTTTATAGCATCTTCTGATTTTTCAACAGCATGGCCAGAGGCAAAAACTGCACTGTAAAAGGTGTTGATTGAGACGTGGATGTATTTTAGTCTGGCGAAAGGGGCTTAGTGTGTGATGTCTGATTGCCAGATGTGGAGACTCTCTAGTCCTCTTGGACTGACTCCTGCTCTGAGAGAAGCAAGGCCATGTTCCTGACAATTTGGGCAGGTGGCTACAATGGATCTTGCTGGGTCTCCGGTAATTTTGAACATCCTGAGCAGCGCAGGAATGTTTTGATGGTAGAATTGGTGGCTGATCATAATATGTGTAAAAATGATCTAAGGCGTATTGCAGTGGTTCAGAGGTTTGAGGTAGGCAATTGACGTGCTCTGGAGTGAGAAGTAAGTAAATATTCACAAGGTCTATTCCTGCAAGGGAGCACAGACGCTCTCTACGTTTCCTGCAATAGTTCTGCAATAACTCTCTGTTGGGTTGTTATCGTTTTAGTAGGTTGGTGTGCTCTGAAAACGCATTCAATTTCTATGTGGGGATCTGTGAAAGTTGAATCCCACTGAAACAATAATGCATGGAAGTTTGGACTTACACCAAGGATTGCCAGGGAGAAAGGAAAATTAGGGTGGTATCTGTGTGCCTGTTTAGTTTGAATCATCCAGGATACCTTTTGTACAGCTGCTTCTTCCTCTGGTGTCAGTGATCACGGGAATCGAGTCCTTCACTGTCTTTAAGAATCAGCAGGAACAGTAGCGTGAGATCTTTTGGGGTGGATCCCAGCAGTGAACGTACCCAACTGATGCTTCCACAGAGCATTTGGAGTTCTGGCAGAGTCTTTGGGTTGTCCTTGATGTGCAGTGTTTGTGGTGTGATGGTTCTCTCTGCAGGTTTTAGGCCGAGACACTTCTAAGGGACTGTCCTTTGAACTAAATCTGCTGCAATCTCAAAACCTTTCTCCTGTATCGCAGTGATGACATCTTGTACTGCAACATCCAGAATTATTTGAGCTTCTGCACAAACTAATGTATCGTCCATGTAATGAAAAATTATAGCATTAGGCTGTCTTTTCCAGGTGGGCAATAAATTTCGGTTTCCCAGGCATTGACAAGTAGTTGGGTTCTTCTTCATTCTTTGAGGCAATATGGTTCACTGGTACCTCTGTAAAAGGTGCTTGTCAATTTACGGATGGAAAAGACGAACAAGAGACTTTCATTGGGGTGCAAGGGGATGTCAAAAAAGCAGTCATTTAGATGTATAAAAACCTTCTGCCAAACTCGCGGTAACATGGAGGCTGAGGGCAGGCCGGTCAGAAGGGCACCCATGTCCTCAATGACCTCGTTGATTTTCCTGAGGTCCTGCAGTAGCTGCCTCTTGTCTTTGCCAGGCTTTTGTATGTCAGGGACAGGCGGATTGCAGGGGCTAGTAGATGGTAGATGTGGCCCACCGACAGCTGCTCCTGAATGAGGGACTTCAGGGCCTTTAACTTTCTGCCTGGAAGGGGCCACTGATCCACCCATATGGGGTCGTTGGTCTTCCAGGTTGACTGAAGGGTGGTGCGCTGCTCGGTGGCCCCGTCTAGAAATCCTGAGGAGTTGATAGGATCTCTAGCCTTGTCCCTCATTGGGACAAGAGGTCTCTTCCCCAAAGTGTTATTGGTGCCTGGGTGATGAATGATCTTACTGTAGCAACTGTGCCCTCAGGACCTTCCATGCAGAGTGTACCTTGACTCCAGAAGCTGGTAGTGGCTCCCCTGCTAGCTACTATTTACCCCAGCAGCTAGGACCAGGGGCCATTCTTTTAGGGAATCAGAGCAGGAAATTATGGTGATGTCAACTCCTGTAACTAATAATCCTGAAAGACATCTCTTTCTCGCTTTAAATGACCAAGCACACTTTAAAACTGGTCTATTTCTGCATGTTTTATGTGCCCACATCACCATTGGATCAACTGGTGTGCTGATCATGTCCCGTAGGAGGTTGGCTCTGGCTATAACTGTTCCTTTTGGAATAAAAGGGGAAAGTCTAAGCATAGAGCCTGGAGAGTTATCTCCTGCAAAGACGTCAAGGCGAGTACCTCAGGTAGTATAGTGAGTGTCTCCATCCCTTCCCTGGTGTTGCTTTAAATCAAAATGTCTCTGGCCTGTTCTTCAGGCCTGTATTTTCCTGTTGGAATATGGTGAACATAAATATCGTGGATTGGAATTGAAAAGGCTCTTACCAGCTGCCTTTGGGTTCCAGGGCAGAGCTGTCTCCTGTCAAGTTTTCTGCAGCAATCGAGCTGTCCCGCTGGATCTGAGAAGGTCGCTGTGCTGGTTCTCCACGGTGTTGGGGAGAGTAGGGCGGAACGGCCTCGCGTTTGGTGTTGTTGGAAAAGAAATGAAATTTAGCAAAATATTTAATTATAGTGAGTTGTGTGTGAACTGGTTTGTTAAAAAGCAGTTTTGTAGCCATTGAAAAGTGTGTTGAGTTTTGTGTGTAACCTAGCAGGTAGTCTTAGGGATTTAATAAATAATTAAACTAGTGCAAGAAATTAAGAATGCTAACCTGTCTGGAGGCAGCATACAATGCTCTTAGAATAAGATAAGCAGAGGATTAATGATCTTGTTTGTGAACCAAGGAATGTATCACAAGGGGTCTGTGACCAGGCAAGGGGAACGGGGAAACTGTTTCTTGCAGGCTAGGCAAGGGGAACGGGGAAACTGTTCCTTGGAGACTTTGTTGTGAATCGCATGTATAAGAGGGAAGCACCCATACGTGAATTTGGGGGCTCGGACTTTAGGGACGTGAGTCCCCCAGTGCCCCGGGCCCTTAATAAAGCACCCACAAAACTTATCCGAGTTTTGTGTCATTTATCAATCGGGCAACAGTTTTCTGGCGACCGCGGCAGGACTCCGAGGGCTGCTGGGGCGGTTCGCGTCCCAATCCACTCCAAGCCGGCACCGAGCACTTCTCGGGGAGTCATCGGTCGTGCCCGACCCCCCGCGCCTGTCGGACAAACTGCATTAAGGTAAGCCCGAAGGTGCTTTATATTGGAAAAAAGGTGATAATTGGATTTGGATTTGGTGGTTGGTAAAAAAGCCTAGGCTCCAGCCATAAGACGTCTAAGGACGCAGGACCGGAACTCGCCTCCTGTTTGTTTTAGGGAAGGACGGCGAGAAGGTATATTGGTTTAAGGTATATTGGTTTATTGGGATTAATAGTGGAATTAAAGGTTGTAATATGATGTCTTTTAAAACTTTTAAAACCTTAGTGCAAGCCAATGGTAAAATACCTGGAAATACACCATTAGGTTGTATATTGAAACGGTGGAAAAGTGAGGGGTATTATCAAGAATTGGATAAAAGTAAAATGATAGATTATTGTAATCATTGGTGGCCTGAATATGAGATTGGGGAAGCGGGATGGCCGGTGAATGGTACACTGGAATTGGGGATAATGGAATCTTTGATGCAATTTTTAATGAGAAATGAGAAATGGGATGAAATACCATATTTGGATTTGTTTTTCGTTTTATATCGGAAAGAGGAATGGCAAAAGGAATGTGGTATTTTGGTTTTAGAAGTGAATGATGAAAGGGAGTGTGTGGGATGTAAAGAAAGAAAGGAGCGTAATTTGTATCCTTCATTCGAGGAAGATTTGTCTTATTGTATAGCACCTCCGAGGGTTCCGGTTGCTCCTAATGTGCCCCCTGCTCCCTCTGCGGATATAGCTATAAAAACGGGATCTAGTGAGAGTGATAGTGATGGTGGTGATGGTGAAAAGAATGAGAGTGTTAAAAGAACTCCGTTAGTAGGGCGGACTCGCAAGGGAAGGAAGGGGCAGAATGGGCCACATTTAATTGCGCCATTGAGGGAAGCTGTGGGACCACAGGGAGAAAGAATACTTATAAAGGTGCCTTTCTCCCCTGGGGATTTAGTAATATGGAAGCAATCAGCGGGGAGTTATCGGGAGGATCCTGAAAGGGTGGCAAGGGTGGTTAAAATGGTGATAAAGACTCAGAATCCGGACTGGAATGATTTACAGGTATTATTAGATACTATAATGGATTCCACGGAAAAGGAAATGGTTATTAGAGCCACTAGAGAAAAGGCTCGTGAGGAAATTCGGTTGAGACAACTAAATGGGATAGTTGATGAATTGGTACCAAGTGAGGAACCTAAGTGGGACCCAAACTCTACGGGAGGAATAAGGGCTGTAAAACGATATCAGGAATTGTTGGTGGAAGGAATTAGGACAGGAATACCTAAGACTATGAACTGGTCTAAGTTGTATTCAGTCAAGCAGGACAAGAATGAGTCTCCGTCTGCCTTTTTAGAACGATTAAAAGACATGGCTCGGAAGTTTACTAATTTAGATGTAGAGGATCAATCAGGAAAACTTCAGTTGGCATTGTTGTTTATGGGGCAATCACAAGAGGATATTAGGAAAAAGTTACAAAAGCTGGAAGGAGAGGATACTAGAAGTTTGGATAAAATGCTGGAGGTAGCGTGGAAGGTATACAACAACAGGGAAAAAGAAACTGCAAAAAGACAACAAGCTAGTATTCTGGCTGTAATGCAACAGGCAGGGGCAGGAGGAAGACCCATTAGGGGTCGAGGTCGGAGAGGAGCTAATCACGGACAGAGGGGGTTGCCAAGAGGTCGGGGAGGATTTGGGTTTGCACCTAACATGGGGAGGTTGGATCCAAACCAGTGTGCGTTTTGCCGACAATTGGGACACTGGAAAAATGAATGCCCGGTCGGGGAGGATTTGGGTTTGCACCTAACATGGGGAGGTTGGATCCAAACCAGTGTGCGTTTTGCCGACAATTGGGACACTGGAAAAATGAATGCCCGGTTAGAGGAGGTATGGGCATGGGAAACATGGGATTAAGGACAGCCCCAGTGGGAAATGCCCCTGTGGGAGGATTCACAGGAGGACCAGCAGAAGTCGCTCAAGCACTAGTTTTGGGAAACTATCAGAATCAAAGCTGACTAGAAAAGGATTTAAGGGTAGTTTTAGAAATAGATGGAAAGGATCAAGAATTTATGGTAGACACTGGAGCTACTTATTCTGTACTCAATAGACGATTGGGACCTTTGAGTGACACAACGGTACAGGTGGTGGGGGCAACAGGGAAACTAGAGGAACAACCATTTTTACAACCTTTAAATCTTAGGTTTGGGGGGAAGGAATTAGATCACCAATTTTTGTATATGCCAAACTGCCCCACACCCCTTCTTGGCAGAGATCTGTTGTCCCGACTTAATGTGAAAATAATATTTGAAGGGGGAAGGGTGAAATTGGAAATACCTGAGGAACAAATAGCAGGCATTTTTGTGATCAAGGAAGTGGATGCCTCTCCTATTCCAGAAGAAATTGAGCAGGCTGTAGTACCCTGGGTATGGGAGTCAGGGGTCCCCGGAAAATCTAAAGCTGCGCAGCCAGTAAAAGTGGAACTAAAGGAAGGGGCCCGACCAGTGAGGATAAAGCAATACCCCTTGAAGCTTGAGGCAAGGAGGGGAGTAGCCCCGTTAATTAAACAATTTTTGGCTCAAGGAATATTACAGGAATGTGAATCGGAGTATAATACTCCAATTTTTCCAGTAAAGAAACCTAATGGTAAGTACCGTTTGGTACAGGACTTAAGGGCTATTAATGAAATAGTGAAAGACATACATCCAGTTGTTGCTAATCCTTATACCTTGTTAACATCTGTATCGGAGGAGTTTAAATGGTTCTCAGTGATTGACCTTAAAGATGCCTTCTTCTGCATCCCACTGGCAGTAGAGAGTAGGAAATATTGTGCCTTTGAGTGGGAGAGTCCTGATTTTGGGAGAAAGAAGCAGCTTATGTGGACAAGACTCCCACAGGGATTTAAATGCTCCCCTACTATTTTTGGAAACCAACTGGCCAAGGAGCTGGAGGAATGGAAGATAACCCAGGTAACAATATCCCTATCCTTGTATGTAGTCCTGCAGTACGTGGACGACATTTTTCTGGCTACTAAGGAAAGGGAAATGTGCGTGGAATTAACAATTAAATTACTCAACATGCTTGGCCAAGCAGGGTATCGGGTTTCTAAGGAAAAAGCTCAATTGGTCAAAAATAGCGTTATTTACCTCGGTTGTGAGATCACACAAGGGCAGAGACGTTTGGGAGTAAACCGAATAGAGGCAATATGTGCTATTCCTTTGCCTCGTAACCATCAGGAATTGAGATCTTTTCTAGGAATGGTGGGATGGTGTCGACTGTGGATCATGAATTTCGGTCTCCTAGCCAAGCCACTGTATGAGGCCTTGAAGCAGCATCGGTTGGAGTGGACGACACAGCAAAAGAAGGCCTTCCAGGAATTGAAGCAGGCACTAAAGGAAGCCCCAGCCCTAGGACTCCCTGACGTGACCAAGGAATTCCAGTTGTACGTGAATGAGAGGCAAAAACTGGCATTGGGGGTCCTCACCCAGAAGGTGGGATCCTGGAAGAGGCCAGTGGGATACTTCTCTAAACAACTGGATTCGGTAAGTTCCGGGTGGCCCTCGTGTTTACGAGCCGTGGCGGCAACAATAATTCTTATTCAAGAGGCCCGGAAATTGACTTTGGGGGCAAAAATGAAAGTGTTTGTTCCCCATATGGTCATGGCTGTTTTGGAGCAAAAGGGGGGTCACTGGCTATCATCCAGTCGAATGTTGCAATACCAGGCCATCCTGAGAGAACAGGATGATATTGAAATAAGGACTATTAATCATGTTAATCCAGCAGAGTTTTTACGCAGTGGCCAGGAGGCTGGGGGACTGGTGCACGATTGCGTAGAGGTAATTGAACAAGTATATGCCAGCAGACCCGACCTAAAGGATGAACCATTGGAAGAACCTGAATGGGAACTATACACTGATGGATCCAGTTTTGTCGAGAATGGGACTCGCTATGCCGGGTATGCAGTGGTAACATTGGATCAGGTAATAGAGGCAAAGGCTTTGTTACCTGGAACTTCGGCCCAGAAGGCAGAGGTGATTGGACTCACCAGAGCCCTGTATTTGAGCAAGGACAAAAGGGTTAATATCTGGACAGATTCTAAATATGCCTTTGGTGTTGTTCATGTACATGGGGCGTTATGGAAGGAAAGGGGGCTTTTGAATTCACAGGGAACCAACATCAAGCACCGGGAAGAAGTGCTACAGCTACTGGATGCGGTACACAGTCCCAAAGCAGTTGCAGTAATGCATGTTAGAGGACATCATACTGCAGAAGGAGACGTTTACAGAGGAAATCGATTTGCTGATGTTACAGCATGGCAAGTGGCACGGGAAGTATGGACTCAAATGGCATTGGTACAGGTAAGAACAAATCCGGCTACCCCATACCTGAATCAGGAGCCCAAATATTCAATAGAAGATGGAAAACTAATAAACTTGCTAGGGGCACAGAAGAATCAACTTGGGTGGTATGTTACACCAATAGGACAAATAGTGGTACCTACCCGCATAATGAAATTTATTTTGGAATCAGAACATAATAAATGTCATTGGGGGGCAGAAGTATTGGTAAAATTTTTGAAGAATGAGATAATCTCTAATCAGATGTTAACAACGGCAAAAAGAGTTAATGCAATGTGCCCAGTATGTTTGAAAAATAATCCAGTAGTTAGGAGACAAATACAAATGGGAAAGTTGCAAGTCGGGCCACAACCAGGAGATTACTGGCAAGTTGATTTTTCTGAATTGCCTAGGGCACAGGGATACAGATACTTGTTAGTGTACTTATGTACGTTCTCAGGGTGGCCAGAAGCTTTTCCATGTAGAACTAATCAGGCTAAGGAGGTGGTAAAAACCGTGTTAAAAGAAATAATACCAAGATTTGGAGTACCTTTAGGATTGTCATCAGATAGGGGTCCACATTTTATAGCTGGGGTAGTGCAGGAATTAACACGAATGTTAGATATAACTTGGAATTTGCATACCCCCTGGAGACCTCAGTCTAGTGGGCAGGTGGAAAGGATGAATCAAACCCTGAAAGGACAAATCAAAAAGATTTGCCAGGAAGCTAAACTGCACTGGCCTCAAGCTTTGCCTTTGGCCCTACTCAGGATTCGAATTAAACCAAGGGAAAAGGTAGGCGTAAGTCCATATGAGATATTATATGGCAAACCATATCATGCAACTGTATTAAAGGGGAGGTACATGTGAGTGGGGACCAGGCGATTGCAGAGTATGTTATGTCACTTAATAAGATCTTGAATTCTTTAAGAAATACGTTACAGTGGAATAGACCGCTCACGCTGGAGAATTCTGTCCACGCCATCCAGCCTGGGGACCAGGTGTACGTCAAGAAGTGGATCACGGATCCGCTACGGGAATCGTGGAGCGGACCCCACCAGGTGATGATGACGACCTACATGGCGGTGAAGGTCCAGGGGATGGATGCTTGGATCCATTACACCAGGGTAAAGAAGGCATCGTTCCAATGGGAAACCCAGATAGTGTCTCCAACCCGGATATCTTCCGCGCAAAGCTGCCTTCTTAATTATATTACTGCTAGTGATCATGAGACTAGTACCCGTTCAAGGGTCTACTCTAGTACAGGTTGAAGAAACAAAGGTTACAGTCATGGAAGGGATGGATGTTCAATTAACTTGTGTTATCTTTGACAGCCAGAGAGTTGAGGCCAGTGAAGTTATTGCAATATGGCAACGGGGGGCTGAAAGAAGCCGAGGCAAGATAGGAGTCGGTTGGGATCAGGATAAACAACAAGGAAACACAGTACTGAATCTTACCAAGGTAACCACAAACGATACGGGAGAATATACATATTTGGTCAAAATACGGGATAGTTTTGATTACAAAAGAGTGAGTATGAGGGTTTTGCCATGGACAGGGGATCGTGCTGAAAACATAAAGGTTAATCCAGTATCAATGGCAGTGGACATGTGGGATGGGCCACCTCTCAGAATAAATTGTTCCTTCCTAGTAAGATCAAGACATCAAAGGAACCTTTGGGTCAAATGGTGGAAGCAAAATAGGGAACTGACCTGGGACAGAATAGAGGACGGGACAGTTGGTGGGGGAAGGAAGGCAAAGGTTGTGGGTGGTCAAATGTCACTAATCCTAGAATAGGAAATGCATGGTGGACAAAAATGATGTTATCCTTACAGAGACACGGTAGAAGGAGTGGACGGGAGGTTAATGATACAATAGAACGAAATACTGACCAGGAAAATTTAGTAGTAAGATTAATCAGAGATTTTGGGATCATGCAGAATGTGACTAAAATAACAGCTTGCCTGCCATTGCCACAGGCTGCAGGTGAACCAATTCCCTGGGGAATAATACCGGTAACCAAAATGCCTGAAACATTCAAGAATGTTTCATGGTCCTGCCAGTCAGTTCCCAAACCAGTAGATGTATGGAGGGATTCGTGTATGACCATTCGGGCTATGACTAGAGAGGAATGTGAAAAGAAATCCAATCATTATGGTTGGATTCAAAATACCAGGAGGTGTTTAATTGCAACCCCAATAGATGAGCCATGCAATACAGTACGAATAAGAACGAAATCCCAACAAAATGAGATGAATTGCCAGAATGTCACACAGAATTTTGACACCTGGAATAGTTGGAAGACATTATGGGGACCTAGTGTTTTGGAACACTATAATTACCTTGGGGAAGTACAATGGTGCATCCAATGGTCAGGAGTAAAGAATCAGTCACATTATAGGGCCCTTATCACATCTACATCTTCCCGAGAGTTCAGACCGCAAAAAGAGGATTGGAATTGTACTTGGAGGTTTTTACATGTGATACACCGGAAGACCGAATTGGATTGGTACCGGTGAAAATGGCATTAAAGTGGGGATGCAAGTGTAGGGGGTATGCTCACACGGTTAGCAGAGAGTCCATGGATGGACCTATAGATTGCAGATATACTACTGTGCACAGTCCTGGAAATCTAGTCTGGGTGTTGGGACATGGACAGTGGACCACACATTTACCTCTAGATGGATCAGTAACACAAATCACCCTAGGGGTTCCCACATTGTGTCCATACTGGAAACCCAATAGATTGGTCCAACGGAAAGGACTCAGAAAGAGGGAAGAATCCCTAGAGGAGCAGTGGCATGAACCTGGCTCAGGAGTACAATTTGGATGGATATTGGAGTCATTATTCCCTCCGGTAGCGACATATCGAAACAGGGAAATGCTCAACAATTTGTTAGGACAGACAGAAAGGTGGGCAGCAGCTACTAAGAAGGGATTTAAAGATCTAAATTTGCAATTGCAAGCTACATCAAGAATGACCCTACAAAACAGAATGGCATTGGATTTGCTACTGTTAAAGGAACATGGAGTTTGTGGTTACCTGAGTAGGAGAATAGATCATTGCTGTGTACACATTCCAAATGTTACACTTGAAGTTGAGAAAGATATTTCTCAACTGGCAGAAGTGGAAACAAAAACCAAGGAAATTGAAAGGGAAGCACAGCATAACTGGATAGGAGCAGTATTTGATTCTTTGGGGCTTCACCTGTCTGGCTGGATTACATCTGCTATACAATATGTACTAATGTTTTTAGTATTTTTAGTGACTATATGGATTGTATATAGATGCCTCTTAGGTGTGATCAAAAAGGAAAAGAGGCGATCTCTCCGGTTGCTGAAGGCGATGACCCATGGGCGGCAGAATGAAGAACACTCCCCACCTCGTTATGAAGATGTTACTGTTGATTGAGCATCCTTGCAGCAGGACTGAAGGATGCTCAAAAGCGGGGGAAATGTTGGAAAAGAAATGAAATTTAGCAAAATATTTAATTATAGTGAGTTGTGTGTGAACTGGTTTGTTAAAAAGTAGTTTTGTAGCCGTTGAAAAGTGTGTTGAGTTTCGTGTGTTACCTAGCAGGTAGTCTTAGGGATTTAATAAATAATTAAACTAGTGCAGGAAAGTAAGAATGCTAACCTGTCTGGAGGCAGCATACAATGCTCTTAGAATAAGATAAGCAGAGGATTAATGATCTTGTTTGTGAACCAAGGAATGTATCACAAGGGGTCTGTGACCAGGCAAGGGGAACGGGGAAACTGTTTCTTGGAGACTTTGTTGTGAATTGCATGTATAAGAGGGAAGCACCCATACGTGTATTTGGGGGGCTCGGATTTTGGGACGTGAGTCCCCCAGTTCCCCGGGCCCTTAATAAAGCACCCACAAAACTTATCCGAGTTTTGTGTCATTTACCAATCGGGCAACAACAGGAAGACTACGAAATCTTCATCAGACGACCTCCAAAAGACTTGTGCAACCACCAAACTGAGTGGTGGCGCATGCGCGGTAAAGGTGGTAATGAGGGTGGAGATAGAAATATGACAAACCAAAAATGGGAGGAGATGGTATTAACACATGGCATGTAAGGGGGTAATTTTCACTTGGCAAGCTCATATGTGAGGTGGCACGGGTCCAAGAGCCCTTCACTCTGTACCCCACATTTTTTTTTGCTTATGCGCTATTATTTGAACCAAATTATCCCTTATTTATATATTTTCTCAGCTATTCAATTAAAATTGCTGCTATATCAAATATTGTTTGGGATTTTTTTATGATGGGAATATTGGGCAAACATAACACAGACAGCCAAAAAAGCTCCTTGTGGGCAGAGCTGGCAGCATCGGACCCCCAAATTGTGTCCAGTGCTGCCTTGTGTAGCCCAAAATCGCCAGTAGAGGCACTGGATGTTTGTGCACTGGGATGCTTTAGAACCATGGCTGAAATTTAGGAACCCCGGCCCTAATTACAATGTCTCCTTAATGGTCTGCAGCACCCAGAGCAGAACTGGGGCATTGGCCCAATCAGCTCCAATTTTGCCCCATTTTGCCCTCCCAAGGCACTGCTTCCAGCCTGGGCTGCCCCTGTGCTCCAGCTACAGCTGTAGAGCCCTCAGAGCTGCGGCTCTGCTCTCCTTCTCCTCCTCCCCCTGTGGCTTCTGTGTAGGGACCAGCAGTGGCCCAGGAAGAGCAGGAACTCCAAACATGCTCTGGAGCCCCCTGAGGAGCCCTGGCAGAGTCAGCACCGAGTACCAGCTTTCCTCAACGTGCCAGGGTAATTCAACATTTCCAGAGTGGCTGTACCAGGGCTGAAGGAAGAAAACGGAGTGAAAGGCTGAGGGTTTGCAGGAATTGCGGTGTAAAGCCACTAGAGGGGCTGCTGTGGACCCAAGACCTGCCTGGGGTCAGGTGCTGCCTTCCTTCCATTCAGGATCAGGGAGAGCAGTTGCAGGTGTTGCACAGGGCGTGTGCCAGGCCCTGGGACACTGCTACGCTGCCAGTGGGCGCTGTGATCCAACCTGCTGCCTTGGCAGCTTCTGCTCGCTGCCGGTGGTGGTGCCGGGAGCGATTGGTGCCCGTGAGTTTGCAAAAGGAGTGATTTCCCCTCCTCCCTCCCGTCTGAGGCCACCATGGCCCCTGAGGGGATGGAGCTGGACCGGGGCGCCCCCTGCTGGCTGGGAGTGCTCCCTGCAGCACCCCCTGATTGCCGCAGTTAGAACTGCCGCAAAAACCAACAGCCCTGAGCGGGAGGGAAAGTTCTGGGTTTTTGTTGTTTGTTCTGTTCTGGTTTATAAATTTCCCAATAAAGACCTGTTATTCCTTTTCCTACACTTTGGCCTGGAAGCCCCACCATTTTTGAAATTAGAAAACATTTTTGACATGGGTCTTCATTCTATTCCAGGAACATTCCCACTTTCTTGGCACATATTGCTTATAAACGAGATGTCAGCTCCTGAGCTGCAGTGTGGATGGGACAGACACCTATAGGGAAGACAGGATCAGGGACTTGGCCACGTCATGCTCTGCCCTTTAAGCCACTTGGGCCACCAAGGGCCCTCTCCCCAGATGGCACTTCTGCTCGCACAGCCACTCAGGAGCTGGCTTTGGCAGAGTGTCACACTGTCCCCAGTGTGCCATGGCTGACAGACTGATGGACAGATGGGGCCCTGTCTCTCACCACAAGCAAGGCCTAACCCACCCCTGCCACACACAGGTGTTCCAAAATGTCTCCAGACATCACACTTTTCCTGTCTCTGACACCCCACCATGTGCCATGGTCTGATCCCAACTGCTCTGGCAAAGGGGCAGGCTCCAGAACCCTCACAGGGCCTTCATGGCATCATTGTGGGATGATCATGGGAGAGAAGGGGTTTGGGAGGGGAGAAGAGGAGGGGAGAAGAGAATCCCAAGCCTTCTGAAGGCTGCTTTGGCCATCAGAGCGAGGAAGATCCAAGGCCAGGTTACTCTGGGGTGTGAAACATGCTGGGAGGAGTGTTCAGGGTTTCTTACTTGTTGGGGGCTCTCCTGGGAAATTGTTCTTTTTGTGACTCTTTGGACTCTGAAACTTGTTGCTGTTGCTGGTGGTTTCATTCTCTCTTGTTGCTGTTTCAGGAAATTGTTCTTCTCTCAATCCTTTGGGATCTTTCTCCCTTCACAACGAGGTTGAGGAGCAATTTTTTAGTGGCAGCACACACAAGAGTGGGTGCCCATGGGTGGGCACCCCCAGTGCCCCCCAGTGTCACAGCACATTCCCGTAGATGTCACCGGGTTCCTGTGGTCGCCCCTGGGGTCCCCGCAGCTCCGTGTAGGTCACCTGGGGATCCTGGAGGGTGGTGGCACGGGGGGACACTGCGAGACACACGGGCTGTGGGATCTGGATGGGGTGACACTCGTGGGTGAGGTGTCCCTCTGTGTGTGTCCCCACCGTACTCACCCCCTGCTCTCTTGGTGACCATGATGTAGGTGTACAGCACCTCCCCCTCCTCTGGGGGAGCCGGGGCATCCGGGGGGACCCTGAAGGAGCAAAGGGGATGTGGGGGAAGAAATGGGAGGTCGTGGCAGTTGGGGTAAAAGGGGAGAGGATGGGTTGAGCCCCCATTCACCTTTCCTGCTGCTTCCTGGCAGTTGCAGAGGAAAGAGGGGAGGGGTGACTGTGGGATCTGAGGACTATGACCCCTCTCAGGAATCCTGAACAGCTAAGGGGCCCTCAATTTCCCACAGGACCCCCAAGCATCCCTGAGGTTCCCCAGAATTCATGAACATCCCCAGTGCCCCTGACCAACTCAGCCTCAAGAACCCAAAGCCCGGCAGAGACAGAGACACCCAAACACCCTCAAGGGAACCCCCAACATCCCTGCAGGACCCTCCAGCACCTCCCCAAACTCTAAAGGACCCCCAGACAAGGTCACAATTCTGGGGCTGTGGGTGCTAATTGCTCCCCAACTCTACAGCTCCCTGGGACCCCTGTCTCCCCATTGTCATCCACACATATGGTGGCACTGGTGCCAGGTCACAATGACACCCACAAGCAGGTGCAGGAACAAAAGGGCCCAACCGACCCCTACAGCCACTGCAAGAAACAGAGGGGGACACGGTGTCAGGGTTACCCATCATTCCAGGGGTCCTGCACTCCCTAGTGACCCTGTGTGTCGCCACCTGTGTCCCTGTGTCCCCATGTTTTCACTGTCAGTGCCAGCTCAGGGCTGAGTGCCCAGAACACGCGGTGCCGTCCTGTCCCAGCTGGTTGGTGGCCACGCACTGGTAGGTGCCCAAATGTCCCACATTGATGGCTCTGAGCTCCAGGAGGGGACCCCAGCCAACCTCCTGCCCATTGTGCAGTCAGGTGAAGGTGACGGGCTGAACCCACCTGCACCTAGCAGCGCAGGGTCATGGGGTCACCTGCACGCACCTGGTGTGACAGGGGACTGGGGGTGATGGTGGCAATGACCATGGGCACTGTAGGGACACAGACAGGGCTGAGGGCACAAGGAGGGGCTGGCAGCCGGTGTGGGTGGGTACGGACAGGGGGGGATGGGTGTGATGGGGGATGTCGGGGATGAGGTCACACCATGGAGGGGTGAGAGGACACAGGGCAGAGGTGGGGGGACACAAGCAAGGTGTCCGGGGGCCATGGAGGTGCCCAGGCAGGAGACCCAAGGGGTCTCTTGGTGCTCCCTGTACCCATCCTAGCACTCATTGCACACCGTGATGCAGAGCCGGGCACTGCTCTTCCACATGGCCTCCCCTTGGAGAGCGCCTGGCAGCTGTAATTCCCCCAGTGGGAGACCCCCACAGCGGGCGAAGACCTGTGCAGGCCCCCCACCACTTGCCCGTCCTGGTAGAACACGTGCAGGAGGGGGGCTCAGGGTTGCAGGGGCCCGGGGGTGCTGAGGCAGCTGAGAGTGAGGGGGGAACCTATGGTGAGATCACGGGGACCTTCCAGCACTTGCACCATGAAGAGCTCAGGGAAGGAGAGGGGAGGGAGATTTGTGACCCCAAGTTCCCTGGAAGGGGCTGGAGGTGTCAGGGTGGCAGCTCTGGGATGCTCACCATGCACTGTCACTGTCACCAGCGCAGACTCCTTCCACACCCAGTATTCCACCTGGCCTTTGCAGCTGTAGTGGCCACTGTGGTTCAGCTGCAGAGGGGACAGGGACAGCTCGGTGCTATTGGAGAACACCTCCAGATCTGTCTCCTTTTGGTAGAAGGACACCGAGGTGACCGTGTTGTTCCACCAGCCCTGGCAGCACAGTATCACTGCGTCCCCCTCCAGTAGCGCCTGCCCCAGTGCCTGCAGTACCAGCCAGTCTCGGAGACAGAGAGGATTCATCACATCACATCACATCACATCACATCACATCACATCACATCACATCACATCACATCACATCACATCACATCACATCACATGACAGGGATCTGGAGGGTCCTGGTGAAATTGAGACCCCCACTGGGTTGCACTCAGTGCACCAGAGGTCATCAATTCCATCAACAGGATCCTCTCACTCTGGGATGCTCTGGGATGTCCCAGAGCAGGGGACAGGCTCTGGTAACACAGGAGGTGACCTATGGAGCAAAGACCACCAGGGGCCCTCAGGGATCTCGTGGATCCCAGGCTGGGGACACCTAAACATCCCTCACCATTTCAGACTCTCAGGGGGGGACTGCGCCTGGTGCCAGGTCTGACACACTGGTATGTGTCTTTCTTGGCGACAGTGATGTTTTCCTGTCTGTCCTGCACCCAGCGCTCCCTGTCCTTGTACCAGGTGGTAGCACTGGCAATCACCGAGCCCTGGCAGGTCAGTGTCACCCTGTCCCACAGCACCGCCGGCCTCCACGGGGACTCCACCAGGAGCTGGGTGGTCTGGGCACCTGTGGGTGACAGGGGGACACCAGACTACCAGGGCCAGTGCAGGGCTGAGGACAGCAGAGTCGGGTCATGGCATCCCCTGAGGACTCACCAGCGAGGCTGAGGGTCTGGGCTGAAAGGGAGAAGGGACAGGGCTGGATGGGGGATGGCACTGCAGGGACAGCAGCACAGGGAATATGGGGTGTTGGGGCTGTCCCCAAAAGGTCTCCATGGGGGCATTGGTGTGGCACAGATGTCTCAAGGGCAGGGACACAGTGGCCAACCCATGCGCAGGAATGGGGACCCTGTGCTGACACTGGTCAACATCAGCAGCCCCAAAGCCACATCCCCATGGCCCTGCACCCATGGTCCCATTCCATTGGCACCTGTCCCCATGGCCCATCAGCGTGGTGCTTGTCCTCTTGTCCCTGTCCCTGCATCACTGTGTCCCTGTCCCCACAGGTGCCCCCGCCCCAAGGTTCCTTCTTCAACATCCTTGTCCCAACATCTCTATCCCCTGTCCCCACATCCCAGTTCCCCTATTCCTGAGCCCTGTTCCTGTCCCCAAAAGCCACCCCAGGACTCTGGTCACACTGGGCTCAATGCCCTGCTGACCCTGGGGACCTCAGGGGACCCCACAGCTCCCCTGTGCCCTGTCCTCTCCCCATGCCCGGGGTGTCAGGCCCGTGCCCAGGGGACTCACCCCACAGGAGCAGCGCCACCTTCCCAGCCATCCCGGTGTCCTCAGCCATGTGCTCTGGCTGTCACTCATTGCTGTGGCCACCGCTCCCCTGGCTGGTGACTCTTTGGATGAAGGGGAAGGAAGCGAGGTCACGTCCATCCCCACATGTAGGTAGCCCTTGGTGGGGGCAGGATGGCCACAAGCTGGGCACAGGCCAGGGACATTCTGGGATAGTCTGGGGACATGGTTGGCGATGGTGTTGCCAGGAGTGGGGGGCTCAGGGGATGTGGGGAACCAAGGGTGGGTGTCCAGGGGAATTGGGGTCTCCATGCCTAGGGGGATTCAGGGATGGGAGTGCTGTGGAAACAGGGTCCCCAAGGATTTGGTGTCATGGCATGTGGGTGCCGGAGTTGGGGGTGCAGGGGGAAAAAGGGGACCCTTGGGAACAGGGGTTCTGGGGGAAGAAGCAGCCCGTGGGATGGGCTCAAGGCAATGGTGGTGCTGGCCAATGGCAGTTCTGGGATAGAAGTCCCCAGGGAGGAGAGACCAAGGCAATGGGGGTCCCATGGTTGGGTTTCCAGGGGAATGGGGGTGCCAGGGATGCGCAGTGGCTGGGTGGGCACAGGGGTCACAGCTCCTTCCCAGGGTACTTCAGAAATCGGGGTGACCCAGGGCCCAGCGCTGCCTTCCTGGGGTGCTCATTTCCTGGGGAAGTATCACATGGGGGTCCTGGGTTGCTGTGCCTCTGTGTCCACCCCTGCCCTTGACTTTTTCCTCTCTTTATTTCTCTTATTTCCCTATTTTCCTCACTTTTGTGCCATGTACCCCCATCCCCAGTTCCTGACGCAGCAATCCTGGGAAACCTGAGCAAAGAACAGGTTGGGGGCACCCAGGAGAGAGGGAAGATGGGGAGTGGGGGATGCAGGAAAGGGTGGGCAGGCTGTGGGGGATGGGGGTGTTGGGCTGTGTCCCCTCAACACTTTCACTTTCTTTTTCCTAGACAAGAAGGAAGAGGCCATTTGTGCTCAGTTTCAGATGGGAAAGGGGCGGGGTTCTGTCCTGGGGGACACATCAAGGGGGGTCCTGTCCTGAGAGAATCCTGTCCCAGGGGGTGACGCATCCTGGCATGGGGGGTCCTGTCCCAGAGGGTGGCAGTTCCAGAAATGTCCCTACATGTTCCTGGCCAGGTGCCTGTCCCAGGGGTGGCACATCCTGGAACCCCCTGTCAATGCAAGGGTGGGGCCCAGCCATGGCCCAGCCCCACTGCACAGGGATGGCCATTGCCCAGCCCTGCTCTGGCCAGCCCCAGGTGACAGTCAGCACCTGAGGGTCCCCCCTGTCCCCTTGGCTTTTATTCTGGCAGATTTAGAGCTGCTGCAGAGGTGAGAATTCTGTGGGTGGAAAAAGGCCTGCCTGTGGTTTCCTCAGCCCTGCAAGAAGCACAAGACCCAAAGACAGGCCAAGCAGTGGCTCTGAGAGGGCCTTTGATGGTTTTCAGAGCAGGGCTGGCTGGAAACTCTCCCTGCAGGGGCAGCTGAGAGGGAACCAGTCCAGAAATGCAACAATTGATCACTTTGTCCCTTTGCCCAAGGGACTGAGAAAAACCACAAAACTACTGCAAGGACAACACAATCTGCTCAACAACCTGACCTGGACCCTCCTTCTTGAACAAAACCTGCAGCCCTTTGGAACCTCATGGAAAGAATGTATGTGTTCTGGATGTGTACACCAGAAGAGAGGAGAAAGTGTGAAAATATTGAGCAGGGGCAGCACACGAGGGGCTGGGGAACAGGGGTGTCACAGCAGGAGCAGGGAGTGTCCATGCAGGGGAATTCAGGGCAGGCTGGAGTGGATTTACCAGGGAATCAGACCCTGGGGCACACACAGGCATTTCCACAGATTCCTGTGCACTGTCCCAAGGATAGACAGAGCTTCTCCCCTTCTTCAATGGGAAGTCAATCAGGTTTCAAGGTGGAAATGAGAAACACAGGGAGAGTTCCTAAATATGGGTCAAGAAAAGGTTTCCTTATGGGCTGGGTTGCTGCCCAGCAGGCAGGGAATAATCCCATGGAGCTGTTGGACACTCAGGGAGATAAAGCTGCTGTGGGATGCAGCAAGAGAACCAAAACTTCTCATTTCATTGTGATTTGTTTGTGTTTTTATTGTGAGGGATTTGTTGGGAAAGCAATGGATTCTATAAACCAGACCATTCTATACCTTGTCAGATTGATTTTTGATGAGTTTGTTCTTTCTTGGGAAAATAATGCTTTTGCTTTTATTCTATAGATGTATAATTTTGTCTCAAGCAATTTGGCATCAGGTGTTGCCCGGGATGGAAGAGCAAATGGGGGGACCTGACCCAGGGGTGTGTGGAGCAGGGACACAGAAACTCCCAGGACAGCCCTGGGGTGCCCCAGGGTGGGGGCTGTGCTGGGCCTTGAGTCACCCCAAAATCTGAGGCACTCCAGGAAGGAGCTTTGACCCCTGTGCCCACCCAGCCACTGCCTATCCCTGGCACCCCCATTCCCCTGGGAACCCAACATTGTCCACCAAGAGGGCAGGGGGTGAGTACGGGGAGGACACACGCAGGGGGACACGTCACCCATGAGTTTTACCCCACCCAGATCCCACAGCCCGTGTGTCTCGCAGTGTCCCCCCGTGCCACCACCCTTCAGGATCCCCAGGTGACCTACACGGAGCTGCGGGGACCCCAGGGGCAACTGCAGGAACTCGGTGACATCTACGGGAATGTGCTGTGACACTGGGGGGAACTGGGGGGTACTGGGGGTGCCCACCCATCGGCACCCACTTGTGTGTGTGCTGCCACTAAAAACTGCCCCTCTCCATCCCCATGGGGGCACAAAGATCCCAAAGGGCTGAGAGAAGAACAATCTCCTGAAACAGCAATGAGAGAGAATAAAACCAACAGAAACAGGAACAAGGTTCAGAGTCCAAATGGTCAAAAAAGGAACAATTTCCAGGGAAAGCCACAAAAGGAATAAACCCCAAACGCTGTCCCCAGCATGTTTCCTCCACCAGAGGAACCTGGCAGGGCCCTGGACTTTCTCTGCTCTGATGGCCACAGTGGCCTTCAGGTGGCTCTGGACTCTCTTGTCCCCTGTTCCAAACCCCTCCTCTGCCCTGTACCCAAGACGATGATCTCACAAAGGCCCTGTGAGGGTTCCAGAGCATCGCTCTTTACCAAGGCAGTTGGGATTAGGGCATGGCACATGGTGGGGTGTCAGAGACAGGAAATGCTTGATGTCTGGAGACATTTTGGAACACCTGTGTGTGGCAGGGGTGGGTTAGGCCTTGCTTGTGGTGAGAGACAGGGCCCCATCTGTCCATCAGTCTGTCAGCCATGGCACACTGGGGACAGTGTGACATTCTACCAAAGCCAGCTCCTGTGTGACCACAGGAGCAGAAGTGCCATCTGAGGAGAGGGCCCTTGGTGTCCCAACTGGCTTAAAAGGAAGAGCATGAGATGGTCAAGTCCTTGACCATGTCTCCTCTTGAGGTCTCTGTCCCATCAACTCTGGAACCCAGAAGTTGGCAACTCTTTAATTGACATTTAAATTAGAAATGTCAGCCAAGGAAAGTGGTAACATTCCTGGAATGGAAAGTAGACCCATCTCTTATATTTTTAAATTTGGAAAACTATGTGGCTTCCAGGCAAAAGTGTAGGAAAAGGAATATCAGCTCTTTAATAAGAAATTTATAAACCAGAACAGAACAAACAACAGAAACCCAGAACTTTCCCTTCCACTCAGCGCTGTTGGTTTTTGTGGCAGTTATAACCGTGGCCAGCAGGGGGCGCTGCAGGGAGCACTCCCGGCCAGCAGGGGGCGCCCTGGTCCAGCTTCATCCCCTCAAGGTCCATGGCAGCCTCGGACGGGAAGGAGGAGGGGAAATTGCTCCTTTTGCAAACTCACGGGCACCAATTGCTCCTGGCACCACCACCGGCAGCGGGCAGAAGCCGCCAAGGCAGCAGGTTGGATCCCAGTGCCCACCGGCAGCGTAGCAGTGTCCTGGACTCAGGCACACGCCCTGTGCAACGCCCGTGAGGGCTGTCCATGAATCCAAACGGAAGGAAGGCAGCACCTGACCCCAGGCAGGTCTTGGGTCCACAGCAGCCCCTCTGGTGGCTTTACACCACAATTCCTGGAAACCCTCAGCCTTTCACTCCAGTGAGGAGGGCAGGGATGGAGCAGCTTTGGGGATACCTGGAATCCACACAGGGTCACTCCCCAGAGCTCCACAATGGCCTCAGGCAGAACCTCTGATGGATATTTACTCACATTTCTTTCTAATTTTGTGGCCAAAGTCAGAATCCAAGAATTCATTCCATGAGGTTCCAGAAGGCTGCAGGTTTTGATCCTGGAGAGTCCAGGTGACAGTGAGCAGATTGCTGTGGGATTTGCAGTAGTTTTGTGGTTCTCTCTGTCCCTTACAAAGAGGAGCAAATGATCAATTGCTACATTTCCGAACTGGTTCCCTCTCAGCTGCCCCTGAAGGTGGGGTTTCCAGCCAGCCCTGTTCTGAAAAGCACCAAAGGCTCTCGCAGAGCAACTGCTTGGGCTCCCTTTGGGGTTTGTGCTTCTTGCAGGGCTGAGCAAACTACAGGCCGGCCTTTTTCCCCCACAGAATTCTCACCTCTGCAGCAGCTCTACAGAGCCAGAGCCCCTCGGAATTTGTCTAGGGTGACCCTCAGGCCTCCAGCACCTTGTGGGGGCTGTGCTGGGCCTGTAGTCACCCAAAAATCTGAGGCATCCAGGGAAGGAGCTGAGATCCGCAGGCCCATCCCTGGAACCTCCATTTCCCTGGAAATCAAATCATGGGACTCCCATTCCTTATGTCCCATTTTGCCTGGGACCTCGATCCTAATACTGACCTTCCCCAGGATCTCCATGGCCCAGCACCCCTCATTCCCAAGGAACCCTCTCCTGTTCCATACCCTGAAACCCTCATTCCTGCAGGACCATGATTCTCCCAGGACCCTCATTCCCGTGGGACCCCCCCATTCCCCCAGCATCCCCATCCCATGACCCAAAACCTCTGGAGCCCACGTTCCCCTGGGATTCCCATCCCTGAGACCCCCCAGCCCTGGGCACTCCCATTCACATAGGCCCCCCATCCCCAATGATTCCCCCTCTTCGGGACCCCCGTTCCCACAGACCCCATCCCTGGGTCCCCAAACCCACCAATCCCTCTGCTCCTGGGAACCCCATGTCCCACCTTGTCCCTACCCACCCTTGTCCCCAGGTTGTTCCCACCCATCCCACAGCCTGTCCCCATGGCCCCATCCCCATGATCCTGTGCTTGAGGCCACCCTGCCCCCACCAAGGGCCACCAACAAGTGAGGACAAGATCTGACCTCGCTTCCTTCCCCTTTGGCCAAAGAGCCACCACCCAGGGGACAGCCACGCCCAGCAGCGAGTGACAGCCAGTCCACACGGCTGGGGACACTGGGATGGCCAGGAAGGTGGCGCTGCTCCTGTGGAGTGAGTGCCCTGGGCACGGGCCTGACCCCCTGGGGATGGGGAGGGGGCACAGGGGGGGTTGTGGAGTCCCCTGAGGTCCCACGTGCCAGCAGAGAGAGAGCATGAGGTGACTGGAGCCATGGGGTGGCTGTGGAGACAGGAGAAGGGGGACTGGAATGTGGAGACAAAAATGTCGGGGCAAGGACTTGGGGAGGCATCAGGGGGCTAGTAGGGTGACCTTTGCCAGCATGGGGTGGCCATGGCGTCCCCAGTTCAGGGGTGTCCATAGTGTGACCCAGTGTTCAGCCTGAGCAAGGGATGGCTGCAGTGTCTCTTACCCTAAGGGGTCCATGTCACACAAGGGCACTTTGGGAACATCCCTGACACCCCATGCCCCTGTGCCTCTGCCCCTGTCTGCACTGAGCCCTGTCCCTTCTCTCTTCCAGCCCAGACCCTCGGCCTTGCTGGTGAGTCCTCGGGGGATGCCATGACCCCACCCCGCTGTCCTCAGCCCTGCACTGGCCCTGGTAGTCTGGTGTCCCCTGTCACCCACAGGTGCCCAGACCACCCAGCTCGTTGTGGAGTCCCCCTGGAGGCCGGCAGTGCTGTGGGACCTGGTGACACTGACCTGCCAGGGCTCGGTGATTGCCAGTGCTACCACCTGGTACAAGGATGGGCGGCGCCGACGGCAGCAGGGACAGGATCACCTCATTGTCACCGAGAGAGGAACCTACACGTGTGAAAGACCTGGCACCAAGTTCAGCCCCTCTGTGAGTGTCTTAAAGGGTAAGGTTGTTTGGCCGTCCCCCACCTGGCACCCACAGGGACCTCGAGGGCTCCTGGTGGTGGGCTCCACTCCATGGGTCACCTCCTGGTGTGACCACAGCCCATCCCCTGCTCTGGGGACATCCTAGAGCATCCCAGTGTGGGGGAACCCCGTGTTGGAATTGGGCACCCCTGGTGCTCTGGGTGTGACCAGGGGTCCCGGTGCCATCAGGTGTGACAGGACCTCTCTGTCCCCCAGACTGGCTGGTGCTGCAGGTGCCGGTGGGGGCACTGCTGGAGGGGGACACAGTGACACTGCGATGCCGGGGGCTGGCAGGAGAGCACAGTTGCCTCAGTGTCCTTCTACCATGATGGGAAGATACTGGAGGGGGTCCGTGATGAGCCTGAGCTGTCCCTGTCCCCTCTGCAGCTGAGCCACAACAGCCGCTACTGATGTGAGGGCTGGGTGGGGTCCTGGCAGTCATGGTCAGCAGCAGTGACAGTGACAGTGCACGGTGAGCATCCCCACTGCTGGAACTCTAATCTCCTGACACCCCCAAAACCACTTCCCCGCAGACTCAGAGCCACAGTCCTCACCTCACCTCACCTTCCCTGAGCTCTTCCCTGTGCCGATGCTGGAGGGTCCCCCCGAGCCCACCAATGGGTCCCCCCTGACTCTCAGCTGCCTCAGCACCCCCAGGCCCCCGCAGCCCTGAGCCCCCCTCCTGCACGTGTTTCACAGGGACAGGCAGGTGGTGGGGGGTCCACAGGGTCCCTGCAGCTGCTGGTGCCCACTGTGGGGGTCTCCCACTCAGGGAATTACAGCTGCCGGGTGCGCTCCGAGGGGGGATGTGCAGAAAAGCAGTGCCTGGCTCCGCGTCACAGTGCGCAGTGAGTGCAGGGATGGGCATGGGGACCCCAAGAGACCCCTCAGGTCCCCTTCCTGGGGACCTCTGTGACCCCCAGACACCTTTCTTGGGTTCCTCCACCTCTGCCCTGAGTCCCCACACCCCTCTGTGGTGTGACCCCATCCCCAACATTATCCATCACACCCATCCCCCCTTCTTCCTATTCCCACACACCGGCTGCCAGCCCCTCCCTGTGCCCTCAGCCCTGTCTGTGTCCCCACAGTGCCCGTGGTCAATGCCACCATCACCCCCAGTCTCCTGTCACACCAGGTGCGTGCAGGTGACAACGTGACCCTGCACTGCTCGGTGCAGGTGGGCTCAGCCCTTGTCACCTTCACCTGGCTGCACAATGGGCAGGAGGTCGCCCAGGGTCCCGTCCTGGAGCTCAGGGCCATCGATGTGGGACATTCGGGCACCTCTTAGTGCGTGGCCGCCAACCAGCTGGGACAAGATGGGCACCGCGTGTTCCAGGCACTCAGCCCAGAGGTGGCACTGGAGATGACACCTGGCTCACCCTGGGTCACAGGTGGGGTCACATGGTGTCGCCAGGTGGTTCAGGACCCCTAGGGTTCAGGGTGACCCTGACACCGTGTCCCCTCTGTCCCCAGCAGTGGCTGTGAATGTCGGCAGGACCCTCCTGTTCCTGCTCCTGCTCCTGGCTGTCATCGGGGACTGTCACTGGTGGCACCGCTGGGGTGGGTGACAGGGGGGCGTGACGAGGGTCCTGGAGTAAGGGGGGGGCACCAGAGTGAGGGCAGAGATCAGGGATCCATTGGGAATCAGGGCTGCTGTGGGGATTTGGGTGTCCCATGGGTGGTTGGAGCTGCTGAGGTCCCAGGAAGGTTCAGGGGCCCTGGGGTTCCCACAGTCACCCCCTCCCTTTTTCCTTGAAGCTGCTCGGAAGCCACAGGACAGGTGAGTGGGTGTCTTGGGCTGGGACTCCCCTTTTTCCCTCCCCAGACACCACCCAGACCCCCCCCCTCCCCCCCAGGACTCCCCCGGAGGAGGGGGCTGTGCTCAACATGCGCATCATGGGCACCGAGTGGGCAGAGGGTGAGTGCAGGGGGGGGACAGGGACACGTCATCCACAAGTGTCACCTCCATCCAGGTCCCCATAACCAGTGTCACTTTCAGGACCCCCACGGGTGTCTCTCACCCCTGCCCCACCTCAGGATCCACAAGTGACCAATGCGGAGCTGTTGGGACCCCAGGAGGGACAGCGGGACCCCTGTGACTACGATGACATGCTGTGACACTGGGGGCACTGGGGGGCACTGGGGGCATTGATTCCCTTCAGGGGTCCCTTCTTCCTCTTCACAGCTCCCCATGGGGCTCCTCATTCCCCCTGCCAGTGCTGGGGAAGTGCACACACATTTTTCTCTCTTATTGTACCCAAAATAATGGTTTTTGATTAAACTGTGTGAGAAACAGGACTCACTCTTTAAAATTTGTAAATGTTTAATAATGGATAAAAATGACAGCAAACAGCATGCTGGGTGGTTGGCAACTGCCAGAGGCACACAGTTAACTACAACAATTCTCCTTATGTACCTTTTCATTTGTATTTGGTAAATACATACTCAGGAGGGTTATATATATTCAAACATTCTTTCCAATTTACATATTCTGGGAATTTTTTGCTGGATTTGACCCTTGATTCATTTTCATAAAATACATGCCATACTTCAGATTAAATTTATATATTTTATGTCCTCACAAGGCCCCCCTGTTCTGTGGTTTGACAGTTCTTGATAACTGAACGGTCAGTGGTAAATTCGTCTTCTCATTCTCTCTTTTGATGTTTATTTACTTGCTACATTTCAATGTGTTCCTATCATACAGATAAGATACTCCACCAGTACATTATATGAACATTTCACAATGTGCTATTTCACGTAATTATCTGAGTTATTCTCATCATTGTCACTTAGTTACACAAATAAAGGCATTAGCTACTTCTGCAATAATTAATGTTGTAATACACAGCACATTGTCTCTATCTTGATATTTTTGAGTGTCTAAATTATAATATATTTATCATGCTATAAATATATATTCTACACAGGGATTAGGTTAAAAAGGCTGACAAACTGTGGTCTATCAAAAGCAGTTAAAAAGTGATTACAAACTGTATCATATCAAAATAATTTGCAATAACCAATATAGTAGTGAAAGCCAATGACTACACTGTCATTCACAACAGGGGGAAGGTGTACTGAGGAGTTTATTTGACTTCTCCTTATCCTGCGCTTATTTTGTCAGCAATAAATTCAATTCATATCTCTAATTCTGAGGCAGTTTTACCAGTGACAGGATTTGATGACTGATCTCTCCTGGACCTTGTCTCAACCCAGGAACCCTTTGCTCAATTTTCTCTCCCATCCAGGTGCGGAGGGCAGTGAGAGAGCGGCTGTGGTGGGTGCCGGGCATCCGGCCACTGTCCATGCACGGCAAGGCAGGGAGGAGGAGGAGGGTCCAGGTCAGGCTGTTGAGCAGATTGGTGTGGATTTGCAGTAATGCTGGAGCTCTCTCAGTCCCTTGGGCACAGGGACAAAATTATATATTGCTGCATTTCCAGACTGGTTTCCCCACAGCTGCCCCTGCAGGGTGGGTTTCTAGCCTGCCCTGCTCTGAATACCATTAAAGGCCCTCACAGAGCCACTGCTTGGACTCCCATCAGGGTTTCTACTTCTTGCAGAGCTGAGGAAACCACAGGCAGGCCTTTTTCCTCCAAAGAATTCTTACATCTGCAGCAGCTCTAGAGGGGCCAGAATCAAAGCCAAGGGGGCAGGGGACCCTCAGGTGCTGGCTGCCACCTGGGGCTGGCAAGAGCAGGGCTGGACAATGGCCATCCCTGTGCAGTGGGGCTGGGCCATGCCTGGGCCCCACCCTTGAATGGCCGCTGGCTTCAAGGAGCAGGAGTTTGGGGCCTCCTTCCTGGCCAGGGCTCTATTCCCCAGCTGCTCTTGCTGGCTCAGATCCTGCAGGGGACGAGCAAGAATGGAGAAGTCTGGAACCCCCCAGAGTTGCCATGCTCCAGGACAGGACCCCCTTGTCCAGCATGTGTCCCCCCTGGGACAGGATCCCCCCAGGACAGGAGACCCCTGGATGTGCTCCCCAGGAAAGACCCTTCCCCCACCACCATGTGACACTCAGCACAAACGGCCTCTTCCTTCTGCTGCAGGAAAGTGAAAATGTTGGGGAGGCACAGCCAGATACCTCACCCCTCACAGCCTCCCCAACCCTCCCTGCAAACCCCTCAGTCTTGCTTGCCCCACCCTGGGATTCCCCCAACCCATTCTCTGCTCAGGGCCTGCTCAGGATCATCAAGCCTCATACTCAGGGGGTTGTGAAATTGAGGGATAAAATTATGGAAATGGAAATGAAGAGAGGGCAGAGTCACTGGGCATGTGGGGACACCGACCCAGTGTCCCTCGGAATCTGTCTGAGGCAACCCCCAGGCCTCCGGCACCTTGTGGGGGATGACCTGGCTCTGGGTCACGCCAAAATCTGAAGCACCCCATAAAGTAGCTGAGACCCACGGGCTCACCCAGCCACCACCCATCCCTGGCACCCTCATTCCCCTGGAAAACCATGGGACCCCCATCCCTTATGTCCCACCCTCTCTGCAACCCCCATCTCAGTACTGACATTGCCCAGGATCTCCATGGTCAAGTGCCCCATTCCCGAGGAACCCCCTCCTGTTAATTCCAACCCCTGAATTCTCCCTTCCCCCAGGACCTTGGTTCTCTCCAGGACCATGGCCTAAACCATGACAGATCCCCATTCCCAGGGACACCATTCCCCTGGGATCCCTCATTACCCTGGACACCCAGCCCTGGCTCCTCAAACCCTCTGAGCCCCCCAGTCCTGCAAACCCCATGTCCCACCATGTCACCCCCAGCCTTGTCCCCATCCTGTCCCCACCCTACCCACAGCCTGTCCCCAGCTTGTGGCCACCCTGCCCCCACCAAGGGCTACCTACACGTGGGGACAAAACGTGACCTCGCTTCCTTCCACTTGATTCAAAGAGAAGCCAGCCAGGGGAGCGGTGGCCACAGCAATGAGTGACAGCCAGTGCACATGGCTGGGGACACCGGGATGGCCGGGAAGGTGATGCTGCTCCTGTGGGGTGAGTGCCCCAGGCACAGACCTGACACCCCGGGGATGGGGAGGGCAGGGGGCACAGGGGGGCTGCAGGGTCCCCTGAGGCCCCCAATGCCAGCAGAGCCAGAGCATGAGGTGACTGGAGCCATGGGGTGGCCGAGGGGATGGGAACAAGGGACAGGAATGTAGGGACAAAAATGTTGGGGCAAGGATTTGCAGAGGCATCATGGGCCTGGTGGGGGTGACCTGTGCCAGCATGGGGTGACCATGGCGTCCCTAGTTCAGGGGTGTCCACAGTGTGATCCAGTGTTCAGCCTGAGCAAGGAGTGCCTGCAGTGTCTCTGTCCCCAAGGGGTCTATGTCACACAAGGGCACTTTGGGGACAGCCCCCATCCCTCATACCCCATGTGGTGCTTTCCCCAATGGTGCCACCCCCATCCAGCCCTGTCCCTTCTCCCTTCCAGCCCAGACCCTCGGCCTTGCTGGTGAGTCCTCGGGGGATGCCATGGCCCCACCCCGCTGTCCTCAGCCCCGCACTGGCCCTGGCAGGCTGGTGTCCCCTGTCACCCACAGGTGCCCAGACCACCCAGCTCCTGGTGGAGCCTCCCTGGAGGCCGGCAGTGCTGTGGGACCGGGTGACACTGACCTGCCAGGGCTCGCCTGACACTGACCGCCTGTGCCACCACCTGGTACAAGGATAGGCAGTGCTGGTGGCAGGAGGGACAGCACCGCCTCAGTGTCACCGAGAGAGGAACCTACACGTGTGACAGACTGAGAACCGGTCCCTGTGACAGTCTTAGATGATGAGGGGGATCTTTAAAGATCAGCATGGCCCCTGAGAGGACAGGGTGGGCTCTGCTCCATGAGTGGGCTCACATCCCTCGTGTGGCCAGGGCCTGTGCCCTGCACACAGGGACATCCCGGTGCACCCCAGAGCACCCGGATGTCCCCAGAGCTATTGGCACCCACCTCAGCCCGGTCTCATCAGTGAGATGTGACCTTCCTCTCCCAGAGCCCACTGGTGCTGCAGGTGCCAGCACAGGCACTGCTAGAGGGGCACACCTTGACACTGCGCTGCCGCTGCCGGCAGGACAACCATCTCACCAGGGTGCAGTTTTACCGAGAAGAGAAGGATCTCGGGAGGTCCCTAAAGGGGACCACGCTGTCCCTTTCACCTCTGCAGCTGCACCACAGTGGCCACTACAGATGTGAGGGCTTGGTGGGGTCCTGGCAGTCATGGCTAGCAGCACCAGTGACAGTGAAAGTGCACAGTGAGCACCCCTGTGGCTGAAACTCCAATATCTTGGCAATCCCAAAGCCACTTCCCAGCAGACTCAGAGTCACAGTCCTCACCTCCGCTCACCTTCCCAGAGCTCTTCACTCTTCCAGGTGCCTGTGCTGGAGGGTCCCCCCGAGCTCACTGTAGGTTCCCCCCTGACTCTGAGCTGCCTCAGCACCCCCAGCCCGCTGCGTCCCCGAGCCCCTCTCCTGCATGTGTTCTACCAGGACAGGCAGGTGGTGAGGGACCCACAGGGTCCCTGCAGCTGCTGGTGCCCACCATGGGGGTGTCCTAACTGGGGAATTATGTCTGTGAGGTGCAGTGTTAGGGCGGGGGCCATGTGGAAGAGCAGCACCCGGCTCCGTGTCACAGTGCACAGTGAGTGAGGGGATGGGCACGGGGAGCCCCCACAGATGCCTCAGGTCCCCCACCCTGCCTGGAATCCCCCAGCCCTCCCTGACGCCTGCTCTGGGCCACCCAACTTTTCCCAGATCACTCGCTGGCTCCCAATATCCTTTCTCAGGTCCCTCCCTGGGACCTCCAGCCCCTACATGGGTACTCCCATCCTTCTCTGACACCTTTGCCGTCTCCTGCAATCCTTGCTGCAGGTCCCTCCCAAGGTCCCCCTATTCCTGGCTCGTGTTTCCCTCCACCCCTCATTGGGTCCCTGTGGGAACTCAGCACATTCCTGATGTGCAGAGTTACCAAGACAACCCTTGGGGGGCTCAGAGGTCCTGGAACGTTGCCAGAAGTGTTTGGTGGTTAGACTTTGATCCTGCACAGGAAACAACACATGTATGAGGATGGGAGGATCACACGGGGATAAATGCTGAAGGGATAGATTAATTATAATGTGAAAACACAAGTTTTAGAATCCCTGTACAGGGGGGTTCTAGGAGACAAAATGGAGGAATTAGGGCATGTCCTGTCCTTCTTCTTCTTCTTCTTGTCATCCATCTTCGGTGGTGATAGTGGCACTTTGAGATTGGTTCTTACTGAATGTGCACTTGTCAATAAGGGTGAAAGGTATTGGGGAGAAAAAGCAAATATCTGACACGTAGTTTTTAGTATGAAAATAAGCGACTGCCCCAAGGGCAGTCAGTGTGCTCATGGCTGGCTTGCTGTGCGGACCTCTGTCGGGCCGGGAGAAAATATTGTAGACAAGAATTAATAAACAACACTGAAGAACAGAAAAAATTCAAGACTCATTTCGTCCTTTGGAGCGCGGGCAGCCCCAAGGCCATCCCGAGCCTTTCCAGGCCATTAGAACAGCCGAGAACAGGGCAGGTCCCCTCACCCCTCCCTGGGTCCCGTCACCCCTCTCTGCAGTCTCCACACATTCCCCAGGTGACACCACCCCGTCCCTGGGTCCCTGTACCCTTCCTGGTGTTGCTCATCTCCCTCTCCAGGTGTTCCCTCCCTGACCCCCTTATCATCCCTCGATGTTCCTTTCTAACCCTCCCTCCCCCAATCTCTGCACACCCTCTCCTTCACTAGAGTTCCCCTGCCCCTCCCTGACACCCCCCGGGTCTCTCACTGTCCCCTGGTGTCCCCCTCTCCCACAGGTGTCCCACCCTCGGGGGTGTCCCTGTCAGCACAGCCCCCCAGGGTACAGGTGGCACTGGGGGACCGACTGGTGCTGAGCTGTGCGGTGGCCATGGGGACAGGTCCCCTGTCCTTCTCCTGGCACCGGGAGGACTCAGGGGCACTGTCGGGCACCGGCCCCTGCCGGTTGTTTCACCACATTGGGGACAATGACAGCAGCCAGTACCGGTGCTGGGTAAGCGATGGGGACAGCGTGGCCGAGAGTGTCCTCCTGAATGTCACCATCCTCCGTGAGCGGGACCCTCGATCTGGGCATGACCCCACCCATGGCACCCCCATCCAGCTCGCCATGTGCCAGCCGCGTCTCTGTCCCTGCAGTGCCCGTGGCCAATGCCACCATCATGCTCGGTCCCCTGTTACACCAGAAGCGCACAGGTGACAACGTGACCCTGCATTGCTCAGTGCAGGTGGGCTCAGCCCCTGTCACCTTCACCTGGCTGCACAATGGGCAGGAGGTCGCCCAGGGTCCCGTCCTGGAGCTCAGGGCCATCAATGTGGGACATTCGGGCACCTCTCAGTGCGTGGGCACCAACCAGCTGGGACAGGACGGGCACCGTGTGTTCCGGGCACTGAGCCCAGAGCTGGCACTGGAGGTGACACCTGGCTCACCCTGGGTCACAGGTGGGGTGACATAGGTGGGGTCACCAGGGAGTGCAGGACCCCTGGGGTGATGGGTGACCCTGATGTGACCCCCTCTGTTTCTTGCAGTGGCCTCAGGGGTCGGTGGGGCCCTTTTGTTCCTGCTCCTGCATGTCATTGTGACCTGGCACCTGTGGCACAGTGTGGGTGGGTGACAATGGGGGGATCCTCTACAGGGAGCTGTAGAGGTCCACAGAATTGGAGAAACCATAGGGAAATACCCACAGCACCACAATTGTGACTTTGGCTAGGGGTCCTGTAGGGTTTTGGCAGGTGCTGGATGGTCCTGCAGGGATGTTGGGGATTCTTTCCAAGGCCCTGGGGTATTTTGGGGGAGTCTCTGTCCCTCCTGGGATTTGGGTTCTTGAGTGTGAGTTGTTTGGGGACACAGGGGAGGCTCATGGATTCTGGCGAGATTCAGGGATACTTGGAGGTCTTGAAGGGGTTCAGGAATCCTGAGAGGGGTCAGGGCCCTGGGACCCCACAATCAGTCCTCCCCTGCTTCCATTGCAGCCGCCAGGAAGAAGCAGGAAAGGTGAGTAGGGGGCTCAACCCACACTCTCCCCTTTTACCCCAACCCCCAAGACCTCCCATCCCCTTCCCCACAACTCCTTTGTTCCCTCAGGGCCCCTCCGGATCTCCCGGCCCCCCCAGAGGAGGGGGAGCTGCTGTACACCCACGTTGTGGTCACCAAGAGGGCAGGGGGTGAGTATGGGGGACACACACACAGAGGGACACGTCACCCACAAGTGTCACCCCACCCAGATCCCACAGCCCGTGTCTCTTGCAGTGTCCTCCCGTGCCACCACCGTCCAGGATCCCCAGGTGACCTACGTGAAGCTGCGGGGACCCCAGGGGCAACTGCAGGAACTCGGTGACATCTACGGGAATGTGCTGTGACACTGGGGGGCACTGGGGGTGCCCACCCATGGACACCCACTTGTGTGTGTGCTGCCACTAAAACTGCCCCTCTGCCTCCCTGTGGGGGCACAAAGATCCCAAAGGGCTAAAAGAAGAACAATTTCCTGAAACAGCAATGAGAGAGAATAAAACCAATATCAACAGCAACAAGGTTCAGAGTCCTAAGGGTCACACAAGGAAAGATTTCCAGGGAAAGCGCCCAAAAAGGAACAAACCCCGAACACTCCCCCCAGCACGTTACCTCCACCAGAGGAACCTGGAAGGGCCCTAGACCTTCCTTGCTCTGATGGCCAAAGCAGCCTTCAGGAGGCTCTGGATTCTCTTGTCCCCTGTCACAAACCCCTCCGCTGTCATGTACCCCACATGAGGATGTCACAAAGGTCCTGTGGGGGTTCCAGAGCCTGCCCTTTTGCCAGGGCAGTTTGGTTCAGGCCATGGGCTACGGTGGGGTGTCAGAGACAGGAAGTTTCATGTCTGGAAACATTTTGGAACACCTGTGTGTGGCAGGGGTGGGTCAGGCCTTGCTTTTGGTGAGACAGGGCCCCATCTGTCCATCAGTCTGTTAGCTGTGGCACACCGGGGACAGTGTGACGCTTTGACAAAGCCAGCTGCTGAGTGGTCGGGGGACCAGAAGTGCCATCTGAGGAGAGGGCCCTTGGTGTCCCAACTGGCTTAAAAGGCAGAGCATGAGGTGGCCAAATCCCTGACCCTGTCTCTTCTTGGGGTGTCTGTCGCATCCCTGCTGGAACCCAGATGGTGGTAACTCATATAAATGAGGAATATCTACCAAGGAAAGTGAGAATGTTCCTGGAATGGAAAGAAGACCCATCTCTAAACTTCTTTTAATTTCCAAGATTATGGGGATACCAGGTCAAAGTGTTGGAGAATGAATAACAGCTTTTTACTGGGAAATTTATAAACCAGAACAGAACAAACAACAGAAACCCAGAACTTTCCCTCCCGCTCAGGGCTGTTGGTTTTTGCGGCAGTTCTAACTGCGGCCATCAGGGGGCGCTGCAGGGAGCACTCCCGGCCAGCAGGGGGCGCTGCAGGGAACACTCCCGGCCAGCAGGGGGCGCCCTGGTCCAGCTCCATCCCCTCAGGGGCCATGGCGGCCTCAGACGGGAGGGAGGAGGGGAAATCGCTCCTTTTGCAAACTCACGGGCACCAATCGGTCCCGGCACCCCCACCGGCAGCGGGCAGAAGCCGCCAAGGCAGCAGGTTGGATCCCAGTGCCCACTGGCAGCGTAGCAGTGTCCTGGGGCCGGGCACATGCCCTGCACAACACCAGCGACCGCTCTCCATGATCCCGAATGGAAGGAAGGCAGCGCCTGACCCCAGGCAGGTCTTGGGTCCATAGCAGTCCCTCTGGTGGCTTTACACTGCAATTCCTGCCAACCCTCAGCCTTTCACTCAGGTGAGGAGGGTACTGTGATAAATAGGTATGATTCATGCTGATAAAAATTGGAACAGTAATTGATATCGATACAGCAGGGATGGAGCAGCTTTGGGGACACCTGGAATCCACACAGAGTTACTCCCCAGAGCCCCACCATGGCCTCAGGCAGAGCCCGTGCTTGGTATTTCCACACTTTTCCCTCTTATCTGGCAGACACCTCCCAAACCCAAACATTCTTTCCATGAGGTTCCAGAAGGCTGCAGGCTTTCTTCAAGAAGGAGGGTCCAGGTCAGGATGTTGAGCAGAATGTTGCGGGTTGTGCGGTAGTTTTGTGGTTCTCTCTGTCCCTTACAAAGAGGAACAAAAAGATCAATTGCTACATTTTTGGGCTGGTTCCCTCACAGCTGGCCCTGCCGGGTGGGTTTCCAGCCAAGGAATTGCCATTATCCAATTGCCAGCCTGGAGCTGTGCCACATTGGGGACAATGACAGTGGCCAGTACCGGTGCCGGGTCAGTGATGGGGACAGCGTGGCTGAGAGTGACCTCCTGAATGTCACTGTCCTGAGTGAGTGGGACCCTCGGGCTGGGGATGACCCTACCCATGACATCCCCATCCCACCTTGTCCAGTGCCAGCCCTGTTTCTGTCCCCACAGTGCCCGTGGCCAATGCCACCATCACCCCTGGTCCCCTGGAACACCAGGTGCATGCATGTGACCCCATGACCCTGCGCTGCAAAGTGCAGGTGGGCCCAGTCCCTGTCACCTTCACCTGGCTGCACAATGGGCAGGAGGTGGCCCAGGGATCCCTCCTGGAGCTCAGGGACATCCATGTGGGACATGCGGGCAGATACTAGTGCATGGCCACCAACCAGCTGGGACAGGACGGGCACCGCGTGTTCTGGGCACTCAGCCCTGAGCTGTCCCTGGAGGTGACACCTGGCTCACCCTGCCTCACAGGTGGGGCCACACAGGGTTGCTGGGAAGTTCAGGATGCCTGTAGTTCAGGGTGACCCCCATATGTCCCCCTCTGTCCCCAGCTGTGGCTGCAAATGTCGGCAGGACCCTCCTGTTCCTGCTCCTGCTCCTGGCTGTCATTGGGGGCTGTCACTGGTGGCACCACCGGGGTGAGTGACAATGGGGGGGATGGGGGTCCTGGAGTGATGGGAATCCCCCAGAGTGGGGGCAGAGATCAGCAGCACCCAGGGCACCTGAGCTGGGGGACACTGAGCCCTCAGTGACCTCAGCTGGGGATCCTGGGGGAGTTTGGGGGGAATTTGGAAAGTCTTGGATGGGCTCCAGGGCTGTCCCCAGTTGGGCTTTGAGGAACCATGTGGTGCCTTTTGAGCTCCTGGAGGGTTTGGGGAGCTTCTGGAGGACTGTGCAGGGATGTTTGGGAATATTTTTGGGGTCCTGGGCAAGTTTTGGTGTGCCCATCCCTGCCAGGCTTGGGGCTCTTGGGGCTCATGGGGTCGGGGACACTGGGGTGTTTGGGGACCCTGCTGTGGTGCAGAAGTTCTGGGGAGTTCAGGGGTGCTCAGAGTGTCCTGGGGAATCTTGGATCCATTGGGAATCGGGGCTGCAGTGGGGATTTGGGGATCCCATGGGTGGTTGAAGCTGCTGTGGTCCCAGGAAGGTTCAGGGCTCCTGGGGTCCCCTCGGTCACCCCCTCCCCTTTCCCTTGCAGCCACTAGGAAGCCCCAGGACAGGTGAGTGGGGGGCTGAGGCTGGGACTCCCCTTTCCCCCTCCTCAGACACCACCCAGACCCCCCTTATCCCCACAGAACCCCCCACAGAGGAGGGGGCAGTGCTGGACTCCCACATTGTGGGCATCGAGTGGGCAGAGGGTGAGTACGGGAAGTGACAGGGACCTATCACCCACGGGTGTCACCCCACCCAGTTCCCCACAACCAGTGTCTCTCACAGGGCCCCCCTGTGCCTCATCCCCCAGGTGACCTGCTCGGAGGTGCTGGGATCCCACGGATGACAGTGGGACCCTAGTGACATCTGCGAGTACATGCTGTGACACTGGGGACACTGGGGGCACTGAGGTCCTTATCCAAGGGCACCCCCTGTGTGTCCCCCCCACCCCAGCTCCCATGGGTGCCCACTGTGCCCAGGGGGTGGCCACAAGTGGGGGCTCCCATGTGAGGCTGCCCAGAGCTCCCAATTCCAGTGCTCCCCATACTCCCAGTACCCCCAGGGGCTCCCCATTCCCTCCCCCAGTGCCAGGGGGCACAGGACCCTTGTCCCTCTTACAGGACCTAAACTCAGCTTTTTGATTAAACCAGGAGAAATGGTTTTTGTTTCTTCAGCTCTGCCCTGTTCAGCTCAGGAAGAAAGAGGGTCCCAGTCAGGTTGTTGAACCAATCCTTCTCAGTTCGCAAAATTCAGAATCCAAAGGGTCACAAAAGGAACAATTTCCAGGGAAAGCCACCAAAAGGGAACAAGCCCTGGACATTTCCCCCAGGACATTTCCTCCGCCAGAGGAACCTGGCAGAGCCCTGGACCTTCCTTGCTCTGATAGCCAAAGCAGCCTTCAGGAGGCTCTGGATTCTCTTGTCCCCTGTCCCAAACCCTTCCTCTGACGTGTTCCCCACACGAGGATGTCACAAAGGTCCTGTGGGGGTTCCAGAGTCTCCCCTTTTTCCGGGGCAGTGAGGATCAGGCCATGGCACAGGGTGGGGCTGAGTTTCCAGTCAGTTCCAGCAGCTCTGGACACCTCTCCAGGTCAAGGCAAGCTGTGTCCTGCCCTCTGCCACAGGAATGGTGACAAAGGCTTTGGCAATGTCCATGGGGACACCACTTGTTTGCCTCAGACTCCAGCTTGTCCTGGAGGTCCTGCAAAGCCTCTCCCAGTGGTGCTGGCACTTGGTTCCAGCCCCTACAGTCCCTGTCTGTGTCCACTCTCCACTGGATTCACGCTCTGACCATGAGGGTCTCTTGTAAGGGGCATTCCCTGGAAATTGTTCCTTTTCTGACCCTTTGGATTCTGAATTCTGTTGCTGTTGGTTTTGTTCTCTCCTTGCTGTCCCTGTCCCCCATACTCACTTCCTGCCCTCTTGGTGATCACATCTTTGGTGTCCAGCATGTCCCCTCCTCCAGAGCGGTTTGGGGGGGGGGCTGTGGGGAAAAGGGGGTGTGGAAAGGAATCTCTAGAGGGAGAAAAAAGGGTCCTGGCTGGAGTGTCTCACTCACTCCTCCTGGGGCTTCCTGGCAGCTGCAAGGGAAAGGCTGGAGAAGGTGACAATGGAGTCCCCAGAGCCCCTGAAGCCCTGGGGGTCCTCAGGACCTCCAAACCTCCCTGGGACTCCTGAACCCCCACTGGACCTTTGAATGTCCCCAGCACTCCTGAGCACCCTGAAGCCCCACAGAACCCCTGAATCATCCTGGTACCACCAACCCCCCTTTTACTGCTGAACCGCCAGAAACCCAAGCTTCCCCATACAGGGAGGGGCACCCTGTAAACCGTCCCAGGATTCCCAAAGCCCTCTCAAAATCTCTGCATGACCCTCCAATACCTCCCGAGCCCAACCAGGAGCTCCGAGTCCCATCATAATATTCCTCAAGACCCTCCTGGAATGATACAGGAGCACCTGAAGATCCTCTGGAATCCCCAGCCAAAGTCACTTGTTGCTGTCCCTTTGTCTGCCCCCTACCTGGGGACCTCCCTTTGACCAGAGGATCCCCATCCATATCCATTGTCACCCATCCATATCCATTGTCACCCACCCAGGCAGTGACACCTGTGCCAGCCCCCAGTGACACCCACGAGGAGGACCAGGAATGGAAGTGACCCAATGACCCCTGTTGCCACTGCTGGGGACAGAGAGGGACACATCAGGGTCACCCAGAATCCCGGGGCTGCTGCAGCCCACAAGGGGTCCTGTGTGACCCCACCTGTATCCCTGCGACCATGCAGTGTCACCTCCAGCGCCAGCTCTGAGAACACACAGTGCCCATCCAGCTGGTTGATGTCCATGCACTGGTAGGTGCCCCAATGTCCCACAGCCACAGCCCCGAGCTCCAGAAAGGGACCCTGGGCCACCTTCTAGCCATTCCACAGCCAGGTGAAGGTGACAGGGGCTGTTGTCCTTGTCCCTGCATCCCTGTGTCCCTGTCCCTCTGCCCACAGCTGCCCCAGCCCCAGGATGCCTCTCTCCACATTCCTGTCCCTACAGTTCCATACCCGCTGTCCTGTCCCCACGGCCACCCCATGGCCCCGGTCACCACCTGCACTGACTCTGGTGCTATTGGGCACTTCAGGGGACCCTGAAGCACCCCTGTGCCCCCTCCCCACAAGTCTCTGCCTCACCAGGGCCCATCCCTGGGGTGTCAGGCCCGTGCCCAGTGCACTCACCCCACAGGAGCAGCATCACCTTCCCGGCCATCCCGGTGTCCCCAGCCATGTGCACTGGCTGTCACTTGCTGCTGTGGCCACTGCTCCCCTGGCTGGCAGCTCTAAGGGTGAAGGAGAAAGAAGGGAGGTCACGTCTCATCCTCACGTGTTCGTGGCTCCGGTTGGAGGCAGTGTGGCCACAAGCTGGGGACAGGCTGTGGGCAGGATGGAGACAGTCTGGAAACAAAACTGGGTGGCAAAAGGTGGGAGATGAAGTTCTCAGGAGTGGAGGGTTGAGGGGATCTCAGGGATGGGTGCCCAGGGGAATGGGGGTCCTGAGGAGGGGAAGTCACCAGAGATTGGGGTGCAAGGGGAATGGGGGTCCCCAGGGCTGGGGGGACTCAGATATGAGAGTCCCAGAAGAACCTGGTCTCCAGACTCATGGAAGGAACGTGCTGGTGGAATAGGGGGTCCTGGGAATTTCAAGGTAGCGTGGGAAGGGGGATTTTTGGGGATGGAATGAATGGGGGAGCCAATATTGCTGGATGAAACGTGCATGGGCTTGTCTGGCCTTGCTGCTGGACCAAAGGCAGCAGCTGTGGTGGTCTCACACCAGAGACACCCCCGGCTAGCTGGGTATTGCAGCTGGTGCTTGGGACAAGTCCAGGAAAGCAGGAACTCAGTTTTACCTCTGGTGGAAAGGCTTTAGGCGATGGTGAAGGAAAAAGGAGATGGGTCCTGCTGGAGGGTTTTCATGCAGAGCTTTATTTCTAGGTCACAGACCTCTGAATGTTTCAACAGCTCCAACAGAACCCAGAACCCTGTGGTCGCCCCTGTCTTTTAAGCCTGGGAGAGGGGGACGGAAGGGGTAGTGTGGGATCTCAGCACCTCAGGACTGAGGTGCAGAGACCGAGACCACCCTTGGGGGGCTCGGGAGTCCTGGAATGTTGCCAGAAGTGTCTGGTGACAGGACTTTGATCCTACACAGGAGATGACACCTGTATGAGGACTGGGAGGATTTCACTGGGGTGAATGGTGAAGGGATAAGTTAATTAAGGTGTAGAACAGAGGGTTTAGGATTTCTGTACAGGGGGGTCTAGAGAAGTAAGATGGAGGAATTGGGGCGTGTCCTGTCCTTCTTCTTCTTCTTGGCCTCCATCTTCTGTGGTGATGGTGGCACTTTGGGATTGGTCTTTACTAGAAGTGCACCGGTTAATAAGAGTAGAAGGTATTGGAGAAAAATCATAAATATTGTACACGTAACTTCGAGTATAAAGATAAGTGACCGCCCCAGAGGCTGGGGAGTGTGCCCATGGCTGACTTGCTGTGCAGACCTCTGTTGGGCTGAAAGAAAATCTTTTAGATAAACAATTAATAAACACTGAGACCGAAACAAGATCAGAAGTCTCTCCTCGTCCTTTGAAGCGCCGGGCTGCCCAAGGCCACTCTGAGAATTCCAGGTCTTTGAAACAGCCGAGAAACCGAGCAAGTGGCATCCCTGAGCTATCCCCGGACATAAATTAGCCAGCAGGAGAAACAGAAAACCAACGAGCATAAATCAAACCTAAATCAACCTAAATCAGCAATAAATCAGCTAAGAAAAACACCAGAAAATCTACAAGTGGCGTTCACTGCGTGGGCTACTCCCCACCAACCCTTTCGGGGGGGGATCAGCCCTGAAGAGCTGAAGAGCTAAAGAGCTGAAAAGCAAAGAGGGCAGCTCCAATCTAGGACGAGTTCTCAGGAGAGCACTGATAGCTCCTGAGGAGAGAAGCCTGAAGAAAAAAGAAAAAGAAGAAAAAAAAAACGGCCAGAAGAGTCTGCAAAAAACAGCAGTCACTGAGAATTACATCTCTCAGCTTCTACTGAAGACAGTTCGTAGCAGAGCAGCCCGGATCGGAACCGGAAGGCGCCTCCGGATTCTTCTCCTGTGACCTGCTGGACAGAGATCGGGAGCCTTCGGACAGCTCTGACGACAGATTCGGTGAGAAGGTCAAAATATAAGAACATAATTGCACACTCTCCCAACAACAACGGGAAATTTTGTCCGCCTTACAAGGCGTGGCTCAAGCACACACAGAAGGGATCCCAAAGAAAGAATTAAAACAGTTATTGTTGTGGGCAAGGCTTAATTACCCACTGGCTGAAACATGCCTGCTATTCGAAGTGGGGTTTGTGGCAGGAAATCAATAGGCACTGATATTTCTTAATGACAAAAAAGACGAGGCAGTGTTAAAGCTGCTCTTGCCGGCAAGGGTAATGCTGGAAAAGTATATCGGTTCAGTCGAAAAGACTGGGAGAGCAACGAAAAGTTGCGGCATCCTCAGCAGAAGGGTGGGGGAGCAAAGCTCCGGAAAAAAATTATTTCTGGCCTCAAGAAGCCAGGGGGAAAGGGCTCTCGAAGAAAGAGAGCAAGAAAAAATATTAAAGCCCCGGTCCCAAAACCCAGAAACCCCAGGAAACTCCTAAAGCGTCCTGAAACTCCGGAGAGTACAGGGGAGTCAGGATTGGAAGGGGGGGTGCAGGGGAGAGAGGAGGGATCGGGGGGGGGACGCTTCCTCGCGGGGGCACGGCGCGCGGTAGCGGCGGAGCCGGCGGGGAGCGTGGGTGAAGAGGTACCGGGAGACACATGTCCCGGTGCAGCTTTTGTCAGCACGGCGCCGGGGGGTGGCGGCCGCCCCGGAGATGCGCGCGGCGGGCAGAACTCGGAAAAACCCGCGGACAAATTCGGCTCGAATTGCGGGGCGGGGCGGGCCCGGGTGCTGGCGGGGGGCGGGCCGTACACACCGGCGGGAGGAATGGACACAGAGACAGAGTCAGGGGCAGACCGAGGGAGGAGACCTGGGAGGTGGAACAAGGGGGGGAGAGTGATGTCAGCCCAGGAGAGACGGGGAGAGGCTCGGAGAGCACGCATGCGCAGAGAGTAGAGCGCGGGCGGGGGCGGGCCCGTGACGTCTCGGGCGAGGAGGGGCCGTGCTCAGGATCCTATGTCCCAGTGGCTCCACACCCTCTTCAGCCTTGGTACCTCTGGTAATAGCCCTCGGAGTCCCAGTCCCTTCCCTTCAAGGGAGACGTTCTGGTGTTCAAGCTCCATTTCCAGCTGAATTAAAAGCCAGGCAGACACGGTCTCAAACGAGATCACGAACACGGCAATTGACAGGACGAGGGGCAGTCGAGCTGGGGAGGCCGGTGACAGCGCCACCTAGTGGGGGGCAAGGCTTTCGCTTCTGTCTCCACAGATCGAGGTCTGACGTGGGTGTCGGCACGACACGTGAAACTATTTCGAGTGCGAGAACATGAAAACGCGGATCCGAGAAACATGATCCAAGAAACAAAGAGACGAGTACTCAGACAGGAGTCGAGACTCAGACTGCACAAGACGACTCGGAAGAGAAATAAAAAGAAACTAAGGACTTTGGGGGAATTCTCTGTTAAGGTCCTGAAAAGAAAAGTGAAACAATGATTTCACATAGAAGCGAAGCCATGAGTTTTATGATGCTTATCTGCATCATTCTTTCATTCATTGCAGTAAGCAATGGGGGTAATATACCTATTAGTCAGCAAAAGCAAAATGTATGGTAGAATTCTTTGACATCTCTCCCATTTGGAGAGGAATTTTAAGGGTAGAATTCTTTGACATCTCTCCCATTTGGAGAGGAATTTTAAGGGTAGAGTTCTATGTTTTAATAATTCTACTAGTCCTCATACTTGTTATCCTATGCATATTTGCATGTTTAAAACACACTATGAATCGGATAGCAAAAGAAGTTTTCCTGGTGCAAACAGAAGGGGGAGATGTGGGATCTCAGCACCTCAGGACTGAGGTGCAGAGACCGAGACCACCCTTGGGGGGCTCGGGAGTCCTGGAATGTTGCCAGAAGTGTCTGGTGACAGGACTTTGATCCTACACAGGAGATGACACCTGTATGAGGACTGGGAGGATTTCACTGGGGTGAATGGTGAAGGGATAAGTTAATTAAGGTGTAGAACAGAGGGTTTAGGATTTCTGTACAGGGGGGTCTAGAGAAGTAAGATGGAGGAATTGGGGCGTGTCCTGTCCTTCTTCTTCTTCTTCTTGGCCTCCATCTTCTGTGGTGATGGTGGCACTTTGGGATTGGTCTTTACTAGAAGTGCACCGGTTAATAAGAGTAGAAGGTATTGGAGAAAAATCATAAATATTGTACACGTAACTTCGAGTATAAAGATAAGTGACCGCCCCAGAGGCTGGGGAGTGTGCCCATGGCTGACTTGCTGTGCAGACCTCTGTTGGGCTGAAAGAAAATCTTTTAGATAAACAATTAATAAACACTGAGACCGAAACAAGATCAGAAGTCTCTCCTCGTCCTTTGAAGCGCCGGGCTGCCCAAGGCCACTCTGAGAATTCCAGGTCTTTGAAACAGCCGAGAAACCGAGCAAGTGGCATCCCTGAGCTATCCCCGGACATAAATTAGCCAGCAGGAGAAACAGAAAACCAACGAGCATAAATCAAACCTAAATCAACCTAAATCAGCAATAAATCAGCTAAGAAAAACACCAGAAATTCTACAGGGTAGGTATGCCACCAAGGAGGTAGGAGGGGGGAAGTCTCAGGAGAAAAGTGACACCTGGATAGCCCAATGTCCCCAGGGCTGAGGGGCATCTTTTGAAGTTTGCCAATAAGACAATGCTCTAGCTGGAATGTTAAGATTGACAGACAGCACTTAGCAAGGGGGCAAGGGGGAGGGGAAGGAAGAGGTTGTTGGCACACCTGAGGGAGGAACTGGGATAGCTAAAACAGGAACTGCAACAGGAGAGGGTTCCTTGGGAGTGGGGTTCCTGGGCCAAGGAAATCCTGAGGAATGTGAGTACTGGGATGGGGCTTCCAGGGACAGGGGGCTGAAGGAATGGGGGTGCTATGGTTGGCTTCCCTGGGGAATGGGGGTGCCAGAGATAAGCAGTGGCTGGGTGGACCTGTGGTTCACGGCTCCTTCCCTGGGTGCCTCAGATTTTGGGGTGACCCAGGGCCCATCACAGCCCCCTCTCTGGATCTCTGCTCCTCAGCCCCCAAGGACTTTTCCCTCTCTTTTTTTCCATTTCCATCATTTTACCCCTCAATTTCACAACCCCCCAGTTTGTGTCTTGATGATCCTGAGGGACATCTGAGAAGGGAAAGGGTTGGGGGAAGCCCAGGGTGGGGGAAGCAGGGGTGAGGGGTCTGCAGGGAGGGCTGAGGAGGCTGTGGGAGATGGGGGTGTACGGCTGTGCCTCCCCAACATTTTCACTTTCCCTCTCCTGCACAGAAGGAAGACGCCGTTTGTGCTGAGTGTCATGGGGGAAGGGGGGAGTGGGCTCTCTCATGGTGGGGCACATCCAGGGGTCTCCTGTCCTGGGGGGATCCTGTCCCAGGGGGGACACATGCTGGACAAGAGGGTCCTGTCCTGGAGCATGGCAGCTCCGGGGGGTTCCAGACTTCTCCATTCTTGCTCGTCCCCTGCAGGATCTGAGCCAGCAAGAGCAGCTGGGGAATGGAGCCCTGGCCAGGAAGGAGCTCCCAAACTCCTGCCCCTTGAAGCCAGTGTGTCGACGGAAGGGAACCAGGACATCAGTTTGATCATCACAGGCTCGATTTTATTGATCAGTACGGCGGGTTAAATACAGTTAATAATGAGCTTCATACATATTGCAAAAGTTGAGCTCGGGATTGGTCAGCTTACATATCAGCACCTACGCCTACTTCTACATTCCTATGGTTCTACTTTTGATACTTTCTACATATTCTTAGGATGTATTCAGGACTAATCTCAACTCCCTATCCTCATGTTGCAGCAAGGTCACTGCTGACTCTTCCTTTCAGCTTGCTGACTGCTGACTTTTCTCCTTCAGTTTAACCAGTGGCATTATATCAGTGTGGCCTTTCTCAGCTAACCAATTATTAATAATGCTCTCCACATTTCCCCCGTTTTCTTCTTGTGCAAGGAGATTAGTTTGCCATGTTTTTGCTATTGTACGGCTGACCATGTTTTGAATACAGTTAAAGATACAGGGCAAAATAAGCAAAAACAGTAAAATTACACCCAGCAGTCCTATAGCATAGATCAAAGGTTCCTCAGCCACGGTCCGAGTCCTAAGCCTTTAAGCCATTCGTCAATTCCTAAACCGTCTTCTTCCTTAAGTTTGTGAAGTCCCTGTTGTAATTCTTTTATCTTAGTGTGAATGGACACTGAATGATCAGACAGATTCATGCAACACATTCCCTCGAACTCTTCACATCCATGTCCTTGTGCTAAGAGCAAAAAATCTACAGCAGCTCTATTTTGCAAAACAGCATGGTTAACACTTTGCACATCTGCAGTTAACATGTCCAGAATTTGTGATGTCTTGTTCAGCTCATTCTTTGCCCAGCATCCTAATTGTTTTGCCAAATTCATGGCTTTATTGGCAGATCCTCCTGGTAAGATAGTTGAAACCACCACCTGTTTGAATGTGCCCCAAAACCGTGGATCTCCTATCTTGCTGCAGTCTAAGTCATGTATGCTACGTTTTCTCCTGTTTGAATTTTGACTCAGCTGCATTAGCAAGGACACATTAGGATGAAACAGTGACAATTTTCCCAAAAAACAGGGTCCACCCTGTGGTTTAGCTGGTATACCATTCCATGCCCTGTCTCCACAAATCAAAAATATTCCTGTGGGTAATTTCATTGGTGCTGTGATATTTGTGCCGTTACATTGACTGTAATGCTGTGGAGAGAATTCACTCACATTCAGGGATGAATCTAGGGTGGCCCATGTTTCTTTAGGTTGGTTTAAATTCTGAACACCCGAAAGTTTGAAGCTAAACCATCCACCAGCTGTAGTGTTAGATATACTGGCATTTGTACTTCCAAAAAGATCCAATTCTTCAGGAGGAGAATGCAAAGAGGTGTTAAGTGATTGGATTAGTAAGCATTGACGATAGCCATCACTCTGACCTGCAGTATACCCTTGTTGCACCGGCAATGTGATGTTTGACATGTTAGACATACATAAGGTTTGATTGTTTATCAAACTGCAAAATTCTCCAGGAGACCACACCAGAAGTCCCACCAGGCATGTTCGAAATGGGTTAGTGACTCCTCCAAGGCTAAGACAAAGTGATGATTGGTTAGTTTGATTAGCAAGTGTTACCCATAAATTTTCCCTTGGTTGACTAAAGTGTGTTACTCCTACTGCTTCACTTGCTACAGCATTGAGCAGTATTACAAAAACAAACCTCATTTTTTTTTCTGCCTGCTTTGCTCCTCCTTTTCTTCCTTCTGCTTACGTTGTTTTTTCTTTCTTCGCTGTCTTTTCCCTGGTTTGCTAGATTGTCTATTGTAAGGCTGAGTCAATTCTTGAATATACTGATCTAATTCTAAATCAGCATCCTTGCTCACAAGTATAGCATGAGATAAGTTTGAAGGCAAATCAGCTTTGCAGCGAGCTGCTATGATGCGTGAGGCTTTAGTAATTTCAAATATTCTAAGGTTTTCCTGTAACTTCCACCTAAGATATGCTATAACCACTTGTTCTGCACTCTCAAAGAGCTGTAATCCTGTCCGTCCTGGCAGGCCAGTACTTTGTTCAAGAGCTCTAACCCAGATATGATTTCGAATCCACTTTCCAAAACAAGATGTACACCATAAATATCCCAATGACTTCTGTGAATACCAATAAACCTGATAACAATCTGCACAATGCAAAGCTACCCATGCATAGCATTTATCTTTATCCTTTTTGCAAACATAACAAGGAAGCGAATGTAAGTAAGGACCAGTATAAAATTGTGTATCTTCAACCCAAAGCAACCAATTCAATGGTGGTGATCGCAAAGCCTCTTCAGCCTTTTTACTATATGAGGCTAACAGCTCAAGGTCTTTCTTTAACACAAGGTGTATCTTATTTCGTAATCGTAGTTCTTGTTCGTTATCCTCCTCAACACCTATATCCTCCCGAGGGTCCCACAACAGTAAAATTGTTCTAATCATAGAAAATTAATTAGCAATCACTGATACCCCTATTCAAATGAGACCGTTCCCTTTTTTGCCTTCTTTTTCTTATCTGTCTTCAGTCTTGCTGCTCCTAATTTCACTGGTCCTGCCACTTTCAAACTTAATTTTTTCAACTTATCAATGCAGTAATCTAATGCTCTATCAGGATCCCCTTGGAAGGGTCCTACAACTGAATGCTGTGTTAAAGGCACTAATTTCCTACACCTTATAGAAACTATGAGTGATTTACTTTGAACCTTAATTCTATTTACAATACATTGTATTTCCCATCGATAATAAGCAAGAACCTTCTGTTCAGGAGACTCATAAAGATTTAAAGCTATATATGCGTTTTGCCCCGTTTGTCTCCTTAATTCATCTTGCCAGCTTTTACCCCACGTGTGCTCGTGTTCACAAGTATGACACCACAAATCCCGTAATAATGATTGTTCTATCCAAAAAGTTCTCTTACAACCCCCACAACGTAGAGCTATCCAGGCAGCACAATGTGGATTGTGAAGTCAAGGCAATGTAGTTTCGCTGGATCTGTTAAATGAAAAGTTGATAATGAGTCAATGAAACCAATCAACTCCCGGGCTGTCCAATAGTGACGTGTCAGTGCTCTGTCCACCGCTTCCGAGTACCCCTTCAATTGTAACAGTAGTGGTTGTAGGACTAGAAGCAGTTTCTTCCCCAGTCGCTCCCTGTCCTCTTCCGTAAGGCGATCCACCAGAGGCTGCATCAAAAACAGGTTTAGTCCACTTAGCAGGCACCCACAAAGGCCCTGTAGGTGAGGAAACACAAAGATACCCCCGACCCCAATATAATACCTTTGCAGGTTTTTCCCATAATCCTGTACTTGGGTTCTTATACTTAACCCAGACCTCTGTTTCCTTAGTATTTTCCTGACCTGACCTTGGATGATGTTTCATTGCAGGGGGGGTATCATCTTCCCCAAAAATGCATAAATGATTAATCACATACAAAACCTTAGCCAAACATGCTTGTGGATCTGTCAAATCTTGATGTTTTTCAATATACTGCTTAAGGGTACCGTTTGCTCTTTCCCGTAAAGCTTTCCTTAACTGTATCAGTAACTCATACAATCGTTTATTATTCACTTCCTTAATTGCTGCTTCCTCTATTCGTTTGACTACTCCTGCAACATACATAGAGTCTGTGACCACATTTAAAGGCTCCTGTAAGTTGGACTCCGCCCATACTACTGCTAACAATTCCAAAGTTTGTAAGCTATCTGCAGGGTCTGCGGTGAGGAGTTGATGCTTCCATTGTCCTTTTTCTTGCCAGGTAACAGCAGCACGCCTTGATTTCTTTCCTGCATCTGTAAAAACTGTAATAGCTCCTTCTATGGGGTTTTCTTCTCTTAAAGGTCGAGTAATCCAGTTCCATTCTGTCATCCATTGCAAAACTCTAGGCACTAATTTACTAGTCTCTACTTTAGCAGGTGACATCAATAATGCTTCTTGTAAATTCTTTGAATTTATCAAGTACCAGTCCAAGGTTTCTTTTTCCATAGGTAATCTAATAGTAGCAGGTTCTCTACCATCCACTTCAAGAATTCTGAGACGCCCCTTTTTGATTAATGCAGCCAATTGTTCAATTTTTGAAGATATTGTTTTCTTATGCTGTAGTGGTGGTGACAACCATTCCAACACCCGTATCTCCCCCGTTTTCTTTTGCAACTGAGAGAGAGCACCAAGCAAGTGGCAAGGGCTATTCCAAATAGTAAGGTCAATGGGGTGGTCGAGTTGTCGACGAGACACATACCCTTGCTGTACACAGTTACTAATTTTCTGCAAGGCAAGATGATGCTCCTTTGTCAGGTGTACAGGAGTAGTAGGGTCCACACCTTTTAACAAAGGCCGTAGGGCTTCTAATAAGTGATTTGGTATTCCCACAATAGGCTTCAGCCACTGTAAGTATCCCAGCAACTTCTGTGCATCATGTAGTGTTTTAATGTCCAATTGTAATTCCAGTTTTTGTGGTATCACTATTTGATCCGTCAAAGTCCATCCCAAATATTTCCAGGGCTTTGTAGTCTGAATTTTCTCTGCAGCAATAACAAGTGAATATGCAGCAAGAGTATTTTTAATGGTGTTAATCTGTAAAGAGGAGAATGGCTGTTGCTGTGCAAACAAAATATCGTCCATGTAATGATATATTATAGTTGCTGGCCATTTACGACGTAGTGGCTGTAATGCTGCATCAACATAAAGCTGACATAAAGTGGGAGAGTTGCGCATGCCCTGCGGAAGAGATGTCCATTCAAATCTTTTATCTGGTTCCCCACGATTTATTGCTGGTAAAGTAAAAGCAAACCTCTTCATGTCATCAGGATGCAGGCCAATAGTGAAAAAACAATCCTTTAGGTCAATAATTAAAAGTGGCCAGTGTTCTGGAATCATAGCTGGATTTGGAAGACCAGGCTGTAAGGCCCCCATTGGTTCCATTTGATCATTTACAGCCCTCAAATCATGTATCAAACGATATTTCCCTGATTTCTTTTTGATTACAAAAATAGGTGTATTCCAAGGGCTTGTGGACAGTCGCAGGTGTCCCTTTGTATATTGTTCCTGTACCAATTCATGGGCATGCATAAGACTCTCCCCTTTTAATGGCCATTGCTTAACCATCACCAGTGTATCCGTTTTCCAGGTGAGTGGAATGGGGAAAGTCCAAGCAATGGCAATTACCCCAAAGGGTGCTGATTAGTTAACACCACTCCCAATTGTGTTAAAATGTCCCTTCCAATTAAGCAGGAAACTGTAGGAGGCAGTTGAACAATTGAAAACACAGCAGATATTTGTTGATTCTCAATGCACACAGACAAAGACGGCGACCTGCTTGCCAATGTAAATCCTCCCACTCCTGTGAGCATGTTTGATGAAGGAAATAGAGGCCAATGTTGTGGCCAGGCTTCTGGAGAAATGATGCTAGTATCTGCTCCTGTATCCAATAATCCATAAAGGGTTATGCTTTGATGCCCATAGGTAATTTCAACCTTTTGTTTTGGTCTATTTTGTAAATCCACAGTTAAAAGTGTAACACCAGTAGAGCCAAAACCTTTTTCATCCCGTGCTTGCCCAGTAAATGATTGTATTCCTGATGTCATTTGTGACAGTGGTACCAATTGAGCAATGCGTTGTCCTTTTGTAATTTTAATCAGAGGATAAAGGATGTAAGCCATAATTTGTATTTCCCCTGTAAAGTCCGCATCGATAACACCAGGCAAAACAAATAATCCCAACATAGTTATAGAGGAACGTCCCAGCAATAATGCTCCACATGTTTGTCCATTTAGTATAAGAGGACCGTTTATTCCAGTGGGTATCCTCTCAGGCCGGTTCGTCATTAGTGTGACGTCTACTGTTGCTGATAAGTCCAAGCCGAGGCTCCCGGTTGTTGCGGGTTGCAGACAGGAGGTGGCAGCGATGTCACGGCAGCAGCTGGTGTCTCCGATGTCACGGCGGCAACTTGTGTCTGGGCGCGGCCCCCATGATTCGCGCTCTGTAAATGGTTTCCCGACCGGCGCCTACAAGCCGTAGTGTTGTGGGAGCTGGATCGGCAGTGTTGACACCATACGCCAGTTGCTCGGCATGTTCGGAGTGTATGTCCTTCGTTGCCGCATCAGTAACACTTGAGGAATGGCTTCGAACCCCCTTGAGTGAATGCCAGAGAGCCTTTTCGGAGAGGAGCAAGAGCAGCTAGCACCTGATTTTGAGTGGACTCTGCTTGCTTTTGCAACCCCAATCCTAATTCCTTTAAGGCTTCTGCTATAAATGCCTGTTAAGCTGTTGGCATTAATGCCATTCACTCTAATGCTTCCTCAATAGTCTAATTTGCCCCTAAAGTAGCTAACACTCTTTGGGTTGCTGGATTGCTATTTTGCAAAGCACACCTGCTTCAATAGCGCCCTGCAACACCAGCCCGATCTATAGCAGTAGCTGTTCTATCGATAAAATTTCCAAATGATTCTTCCCTTCCTTGCTTAATACCCATATAAGCCGGTAACCCTCCTGGCTCTTTAACCATATCTATTGCAGCACGCACCAACCTCATAGACTCTCTAAGTTTATCAGCTCCCGATATCATCTGTGCCTCTGTTCGTAAATATGCCCCTAAGCCCATCAGCTCCTCTACTGTCACCCCATGTAATGGGTCTCCCTGGGCTCATTGTACAGCAACCGATTCATTTACCAACGCGTGCCAATGGGCATTAAATAATAACTGCTGATGCTGAGTAAATATCAACTGAACTATTCCTCTTAAATCATTAGGACATAAAACCTGAGTATTAAAAAGATAATCTAACATTTGCTTAACAGGTTCACTTTTTACTCCAAACTGACTAACCGTAGAACGTAGCTGAGTTAACAGCTTCCAATCTAAGGGAGTATATTCTGCTATATTATGCGTAAGGTTCCCCTGTGCATCATACTGTGGTGTGTATGTAACTGGACATGCAAGACTAGAAGCTATTTCCACCGCCTCACCATCCCCCATTTGCATTACTTCTTTCGCCAAAGCAGCCCAAGCTTCCCTCCTCTGTTTAGCCATCTCCCCCCATGGATCACGGTGTGCCCCTGGGATGGGATCTGGCCCTTTAAGGGTGCTATGCTGCTGGCGCTTCGGTGCAGACACCGGGGTTTCGCGCGGGGGGGGGCAGTGAAGCAGGGGCTGGCTCGCGCGGGGGAAGCGGGAGCCCCTCCTCCCCCGCTGGAGCTGACAGTGAAACCGGAGCCGACTCACGCGGAGCCAGCCTGCGGGGGGGAACCAGCCCCCCCGCTGGAGCCGCCTCGCGCGGGGAAATGGGCCCCTCCCCCACCGAAGCTGTAACCGGAGCCGGCTCATTGAGGGGAAGCGGCGGAGGCAAGGCTGGCGGCGGAGGCGAAGCTGGCTTGCCCCTCCCCCCACCATCCGACTCGCCCTCCCCCTCTGACAGGAAAGGTGCAGACGGTTCCACTGCGCCTATAGAGAAATCCTCCACACCACTTTGCTGGGGACTCTTAGGCATAAGTACTTTAGTTACAGAGGTTGCCAGGGGATCATCTTCACGACCATACCCTATATTCCTCTTATGAGCTTCTGTTGCCCTTTCTGCTGCCTTTCTCTCAGAGACCTGCTGAAGTAATGTGTTATACACCACCCGCCATAACTTCCCGAATTTCTTTGCTGACTTATCATCATCTAGTACTGTATCCCACAATATTTCCCCAAACTTTTTCCACTCTGATAACTCATGAACTGTATGAGGATTAGAAAAGATACCCTTAGCATGGCCATAAGCTAATAACCCTGGTAACTCCTTTTTTAAATCTATCCCTTTTATCCCACGCCGCTCTAAATAGGCGGTAAATAAATCATATGCCGCTTGCCTATCCATACCTATTAATCAGCGCGCGCTGTTGCAGCTCTCCAGGCTCCGGCGGACACGTATTGGCTTAAGTCACAGTTGTGAACCTTAAGGGTGCTTCAAATTCCGGCACCGTCCCGGCTGCTGGGACCCAAACCCAACTTCCGGATCGTGGCGTAATCCCTTTTTCTTTTAATCCGAGAAAAAGGGCAGAGATTCGGTTATGCCCACATTCTCCACCATTTGTCGACGGAAGGGAACCAGGACATCAGTTTGATCATCACAGGCTCGATTTTATTGATCAGTATGGCGGGTTAAATACAGTTAATAATGAGCTTCATACATATTGCAAAAGTTGAGCTCAGGATTGGTCAGCTTGCATATCAGCACCTACGCCTACTTCTACATTCCTATGGTTCTACTTTTGATACTTTCTACATATTCTTAGGATGTATTCAGGACTAATCTCAACTCCCTATCCTCATGTTGCAACAAGGTCGCTGCTGACTCTTCCTTTTAGCTTGCTGACTGCTGACTTTTTTCCTTCAGTTTAACCAGTGGCATTATATCAGTGTGGCCTTTCTCAGCCAACCAATTATTAATAATGCTCTCCACAAATGCTAAAATATAATTTTTACAAAAGTTAAGACATAGATCCTGATTAGTGGTGTCTGAGCTATCTTGGTCTTGGTGTGTGTGGTCAACGCTGCTTAGGAGATCTTCTTCTGTCCTTCTCCTTGTTCTTTTCCAGGCTGCTGCTGTCCCTCTTAGGCTTCCATTCTGTTCTTCTGGTGGTGGCTCTGGTGTTTGCTTCACCGTTCCCAGAAAGAGTTTTTATGTATTTTGCTGGGATCGATCCTAGGAGTGTTGCTGTTCTCTTCCCCAAGTATTTAATGGGAATGGGCCCATAAATTTGTTTAGATTCAGGATCTTTGATCAACACAGGTGGCTGTTCTTTTAATTGGGCTGCAGTTGAATTAGTAAACTGCCTGATGACTGGGGGAGTTGGCTCCATAAATGAGTTGGTCAAAAAGTTGAATACATAAAAGGCCTTGGCCAGTCTCTCAATGGGAGATAATATCTGGAGTACCTTTCTCAGTTGATCAAGGATCCTTTTGATGGAACATTGGGCCCTCTCGGCTATGGACTGTCCTGTGGCGGAGTGTGGCATGCCTGTGTCATGTTTTATACCCCAGTGGTGAGAAACTTGTTTGAATCAGTGTGAGGTATATGCAGGAGCACTATCAGTTTTAATTTCCTGTGGAACTGTTAAGGTGGAAAAAACTAAAAAGTAATGTTTTATAGCATCTTCTGATTTTTCAACAGCATGGCCAGAGGCGAAATCTCACTGGAAAAGATTTTGATTGAGACGTGGATGTATTTTAGTCTGCTGAAAGGGGCTCAGTGTGTGGCGTCTGATTGCCAGATGTGGAGACTCTCTAGTCCTCCTGGACTGACTCCTGCTCTGAGAGAAGCAAGGCCATGTTCCTGACAATTTGGGCCGGTGGCTACAATGGATCTTGCCGGGTCTCGGGTAATTTTGAACATCCTGTGCAGCACAGAAATGGTTTGATGGTAGAATTGGTGGCTGATCTTTGCCTGTTTAAAGACTGTCTAAGGCGTATTGCAGTGGTTCAGATGTTTCAAGTAGGCAATTGAGGTGCTCTGGAGTGAGAAGTAAGTATATATTCACAAGGTCTCTTCCTGCAAGGGAGCACTGATGTTTTCTAGCTTTCCTGAATAATTGTGTAATAACTCTCTGTTGGATTGTTATCATTTTAGTAGGTTGGTGTGCTCTGAAGACACATTCAATTTGTATTTGGGGATCTGAGATAGTTGAGTCCCCCTGAAACAATACTGAATGGAATTTTGGACTTACACCAAGGATTGCCAGGGAGAAAGGAAAATCAGGGTGGTGTCTGTGTGCCTGTTTAGTGGGCTTCCCTGTCCTCATTGTTGCACTCACTGTGTACTGTCACTGTAACCCTCTTCTACACGCTCCACTTTGACGCCACATTGCTCACCGGGCCCTCACAGTGGTTGTTGCCGCTGTGGTGCTGCTGCAGAGTGGACAGGGACAGCTCGGTGCCATTGTGGAGCCCCTCCAGTTTCTTCCCCTCATGGTAAAATGACACCAAGATGACCGTGTTGTTCCGCCAGCCCTGTCAGCGCAGTGTCACCGTGTCCCCCTCCAGCAGTGTCCCTGCTGGCACCTGCAGCACCAGCCAGTCTAGGGGACAGAGGAGTCCTGTCATACCTGATGGCACCGGGAGCCCCTCATTAGGTGCACCAGGGGTCCCCAATTCCAACAAAGGGTTCCCCCAGACTGGATGCTCTGGGATGTCCCCAGAGCAGGGGACAGGCTCTAGCCACATAGGAGGTAATCCATGGAGCCGAGCCCACCCAGAGCCCTTGGGGTCCCTGCAGGTGCCAGTCTGGAGACACCTGAAGTCCCCTCACCATCTAAGACTCTCACAGCAGGGCTCCACCCGGTGCCGGGTCTGTCACATTTGTATGTGCCAGTCTCTGTGACAGTGAGGCGGTCAGGTCCCTCCTGCCCCCAGCGCTGTCTGTTCTTGTACCGGGTGGTGGCACAGGCGGTCCCCGAGCCCTGGCAGGTCAATGTCACCCGGTCCCACAGCACCGCCGGCCTCCAGGGAGGCTCCACCAGGAGCTGGGTGGTCTGGGCACCTGTGGGTGACAGAGGACACCAGCCTGCCAGGGCCAGCATGAGGCTGGGGACAGCAGGGTGGGGACATGGCATCCCCCGAGGACTCACCAGTGAGGCTGAGGGTCTGGGCTGGAAGGAAGGACAGAGCTGGGTGGGGGTGGCCCTGCAGGGAAAACAGCACAGGGGCAAGGGGTGTGGGGACTGTCCCCAAACTGTCCCTGTGGGGACAGCAGTTCTTGTGGGAAAATGTGTCTGGGTGGTCCCCAAAAGATTTGGCAAGGCAGGGAGACATGTCTGTGTCACAGCCACCCGTGCACCACATCCCTGTTGCACAGACACCTTGGGAACAGGGACACTGAGGCCACCCTGGGCTGAGGCAGAATATGGGGACACCGTGGACATCTCGGGGAAGAGATGCTGGTCCAGGTCACCCCCACCAGCTCATGATCCCATCCCCATTAGCCCATCCCCATGGCCACATCCTCACCATTCTTGTCCCCTTCCGTCCATTCATCCCAGTTCCCTTGTCCCTATGCCCAGAGCTACCTCAGCCCAAAGGTGCCAGTTCCCACATTCCTGTCCCCACATCCCCATCCCCAAATTTCTGCCCCCCTGTTCCGGTCCCCAAAGCCACCCTACATCCCCAGTCCCACCAAGGTCCACTGTGGGTAACATGGCTCTGCTGGCATTGGGGACCTCAGGGGACCCTGCAGCCCCCCTGTGCCCCTGCCCTCCCCATCCCCGGGCTGTCAGGCCTGTGCCTGGGGCACTCACCCCACTATTGCAGCGACTTGATGAGGGTTTCTCAGGGTGAGAGAGATGGAAGAGAATCTTGGTTCATGATCAGAAGGCTGGATTTATTGACATATGAAATATAATACATTATGACTATACTAAAAGGAATAGAGAGAAAAGTTGCAGAAGCTGCTAAGCTAAGAATAGAATAGAATCCAAAAACAAGAGAGTTCTCTGTGCCTCTGTTCCAGAGAGCTTGCCCTGTGATTGGCCCTTAATTGTACACATGGAACATGAGCCAATCTCAGGTGCACCTATTGCATTTCACAGCAGCTGATAATTATTGTTTACATTCTCTTTCTGGGGCCTCAGCTTCCCAGAAGATGAAAAAATCCCAAAGAAAGGATTTCTACGAAAAAATGTCTGTGACACCCCACAGGAGCAGCGCCACCTTCCCGGCCATCCCAGTGTCCCAAGCCATGTGTACTGGCTGTCACTCGCTGCTGTGGCCACCGCTGCCCTGGCTGGTGGCTCTTCGGATGAAGGAGAAAGAAGCGAGGTCACGTCCGTCCCCTTGGTGGGGACAGGGTGGCCACAAGCTGGGCACAGGCTGGGGACAAGACTGTATGGCACATGGTGGGAAATGGGGTTCTCATGAGTGGGGAGCTCAGGGGGTTTAGGGACCTGAGGATGGGTGTCCAGGGGAATGGGGGATCCCAGGGAGGGGGTCCCTGGGAATGGGGGTCCTGAAGATGGGGAAATCACTGAAGATTGAGGTGCCATGGGAATGGAGGTTCCTTTTGATGTTTCTTTACTTGCTACTTCTCAATGTGTTCTTCTCATACAGATCAGATACCCCACCAGTACGTTAAATCAACATTAGCTATTTCACAAAATTATCTGAGTTATTCTCATCATTGTCACTTAGTTACACAAATAAAGGCATTAGCTACTTCTGCAACAGTTAATGTTATAACACAGCACATTGTCTCTATCTTGATCTTTTGTGAGAGCCTAAACTAAAACATAATATTCACACTGAAATATATATTCTACACAGGGATTAAGGTAAAAAGGTGAAAAATAGTAGTGTATCAAAAGCAGTTAAAAATAGATTACAAACTGTATTATGTCAAAATAATTGGGGAAAACCAATATACTGAAAGCCAATGACTACATAGTTATTCATAATGGGGAGAAGGTGTATGCAAGGGTTTATTAGACTTCTTATCTGCTCTGATTTTGACAGCAATAAATTCAATTCATATCTCTAATTCCGAGGCAGTTTTACCAGTGACAGGATTTGATGAGTGATCTCTCCTGGACCTTGTCTCAACCCAGGAACCCTTTGCTCAATTTTCTCTCCCATCCAGGTGCGGAGGGCAGTGAGAGAGCGGCTGTGGTGGGTGCCGGGCATCCGGCCACTGTCCATGCACGGCAAGGCAGGGAGGAGGAGGAGGGTCCAGGTCAGGCTGTTGAGCAGATTGGTGTGGGATATGCAGTAATGCTGGAGCTCTCTCAGTCCCTTGGGCACGGGGACAAAAATATATATTGCTGCATTTCCAGACTGGTTTCCCCCACAGCTGCCCCTGCAGGGTGGGTTTCTAGCCTGCCCTGCTCTGAATACCATTAAAGGCCCTCACAGAGCCACTGCTTGGACTCCCTTTGGGGTTTGTGCTTCTTGCAGGGCTGAGAAAACCACAGGCAGGCCTTTTTCCACCCACAGAATTCTCACCTCGGCAGCAGCTCTAGAGCTGCCAGAATCAAAGCCAAGGGGCCAGGGGGGACCCTCAGGTGCTGGCTGCCACCTGGGGCTGGCCAGAGCAGAGCTGGACAATGGCCATCCCTGTGCAGTGGGGCTGGGCCATGGCTGGGCCCCACCCTTGGATGGCCACTGGTGTGGAGAGCATTATTAATAATTGGTTAGCTGAGAAAGGCCACACTGATATAATGCCACTGGTTAAACTGAAGGAGAAAAGTCAGCAGTCAGCAAGCTGAAAGGAAGAGTCAGCAGTGACCTTGCTGCAACATGAGGATAGGGAGTTGAGATTAGTCCTGAATACATCCTAAGAATATGTAGAAAGTATCAAAAGTAGAACCATAGGAATGTAGAAGTAGGCGTAGGTGCTGATATGTAAGCTGACCAATCCTGAGCTCAACTTTTGCAATATGTATGAAGCTCATTATTCACTGTATTTAACCCGCCGTACTGATCAATAAAATCGAGCCTGTGATGATCAAACTGATGTCCTGGTTCCCTTCCGTCGACAAATGGTGGAGAATGCGGGCATAACCGAATCTCTGCCCTTTTTCTCGGATTAAAAGAAAAAGGGATTATGCCACGGTCCGGAAGTTGGGTTTGGGTCCCAGCAGCCAGGACGGTGCCGGAATTTGAAGCACCCTTAAGGTTCACAACTGTGACTTAAGCCAATACGTGTCGCCGGAGCCTGGAGAGCTGCAACAGCGCGCGCTGATTAATAGGTATGGATAGGCAAGCGGCATATGATTTATTTACCGCCTATTTAGAGCGGCGTGGGATAAAAGGGATAGATTTAAAAAAGGAGTTACCAGGGTTATTAGCTTATGGCCATGCTAAGGGTATCTTTTCTAATCCTCATACAGTTCATGAGTTATCAGAGTGGAGAAAGTTTGGGGAAATATTATGGGATACAGTACTAGATGATGATAAGTCAGCAAAGAAATTCGGGAAGTTATGGCGGGTGGTGTATAACACGTTACTCCAGCAGGTCTCTGAGAGAAAGGCAGCAGAAAGGGCAACAGAAGCTCATAAGAGGAATATAGGGTATGGTCGTGAAGATGATCCCCTGGCACCTTCTGTAACTAAGGTACTTATGCCTAAGAGTCCCCAGCAAAGTGGTGTGGAGGATTTCTCTATAGGCGCAGTGGAACCGTCTGCACCTTTCCTGTCAGAGGGGGAGGGTGAGTCGGATGGTGGGGGTAAGAGCAAGCCAGCTCTGCCTCCGCCACCAGCTTCAGGCGGGTCGGATGGTGGGAGTAGGAGCAAGCCAGCTTCGCCTCGGCCGCCAGCCTTGCCTCCGCCGCTACCCCTCAATGAGCCGGCTCCAGTTACAGCTTCGGTGGGGGGGTCACCTCCCCTGCCCGAGCCGGCTCCAGCGGAGGGGCGGATTGCCCCCCGCAGGCTGGCTCCGCGTGAGTCGGCTCCGGTTTCACTGTCAGCTCCAGCGGGGGAGGAGGGGCTCCCGCTTCCCCCGCGCGAGCCAGCCTCTGCTTCACTGCCCCCCCCGCGCGAAAACTCGGTGTCTGCACCGAAGCGCCAGCAGCATAGCACCCTTAAAGGGCCAGATCCCATCCCAGGGGCGCACCGTGATCCATGGGGGGAGATGGCTAAACAGAGGAGGGAAGCTTGGGCTGCTTTGGCGAAAGAAGTAATGCAAATGGGGGATGGTGAGGCGGTGGAAATAGCTTCTAGTCTTGCATGTCCGGTCACATACACACCACAGTATGATGCACAGGGGAACCTTACGCATAATATAGCAGAATATACTCCCTTAGATTGGAAGCTGTTAACTCAGCTACGTTCTACGGTTAGTCAGTTTGGAGTAAAAAGTGAACCTGTTAAGCAAATGTTAGATTATCTTTTTAATACTCAGGTTTTATGTCCTAATGATTTAAGAGGAATAGTTCGGTTGATATTTACTCAGCATCAGCAGTTATTATTTAATGCCCATTGGCACGCGTTGGTAAATGAGTCGGTTGCTGTACAACGAGCCCAGGGAGACCCATTACATGGGGTGACAGTAGAGGAGCTGATGGGCTTAGGGGCATATTTGCGTACAGAGGCACAGATGATATCGGGAGCTGATAAACTTAGAGAGTCTATGAGGTTGGTGCGTGCTGCAATAGACATGGTTAAAGAGCCAGGAGGGTTACCGGCTTATATGGGCATTAAACAAGGTAGGGAAGAATCATTTGGAAATTTTATCGATAGAACAGCTACTGCTATAGATCGGGCTGGTGTTGCAGGGCACTATTGAAGCAGGTGTGCTTTGCAAAATAGCAATCCAGCAACCCAAAGAGTGTTAGCTACTTTAGGGGCAAATTGGACTATTGAGGAAGCATTAGAGTGAATGGAATTAATGCCAACAGCTTCACAGACATTTATAGCAGAAGCCTTAAAGGAATTAGGATTAGGGTTGCAAAAGCATAGTCTACTCAAAATCAGGTGTTAGCTGCTCTTGCTCCTCTCCAAAGCGGCTCACTGGCAGTCACGTAAAGAGGCTCGAGACCATTCATCAAGTGTTACCGATGCGGCAATGAGGGACAGACACAAGTTGCCGCCGTGACATCGGAGACACCAGCTGCTGCCGTGACATCGCTGCTACCTCCTGTCTGCAACCCGCAACAACACGGAGCCTTGGCTTGGACTTATCAGCAACAGTAGACGTCACACTAATGACAAACCGGCCTGAGAGGATACCCACTGGAATAAACGGTCCTCTTATACTAAATGGACAAACATGTGGAGCATTATTGCTGGGACGTTCCTCTATAACTATGTTGGGATTATTTGTTTTGCCTGGTGTTATCGATGCGGACTTTACAGGGGAAATACAAATTATGGCTTACACCCTTTATCCTCCGATTAAAATTACAAAAGGACAACGCATTGCACAATTGGTACCACTGTCACAAATGACATCAGGAATACAATCATTTACTGGGCAAACACGGGATGAAAAAGGTTTTGGCTCTACTGGTGTTACACTTTTAACTGTGGATTTACAAAATAGACCAAAACAAAAAGTTGAAATTACCTATGGGCATCAAAGCATAACCCTTTATGGATTATTGGATACAGGAGCAGATACTAGCATCATTTCTCCAGAAGCCTGGCCACAACATTGGCCTCTATTTCCTTCATCAAACATGCTCACAGGAATGGGAGGATTTACATTGGCAAGTAGGTCGCCGTCTTTGTCTGTGTGCATTGAGAATCAACAAATATCTGCTGTGTTTTCAATTGTTCAACTGCCTCCTACAGTTTCCTGTTTAATTGGAAGGGACATTTTAACACAATTGGGAGTGGTGTTAACTAATCAGCACCCTTTGGGGTAATTGCCATTGCTTGGACTTTCCCCATTCCACTCACCTGGAAAACGGATACACTGGTGATGGTTAAGCAATGGCCATTAAAAGGGGAGAGTCTTATGCATGCCCATGAATTGGTACAGGAACAATATACAAAGGGACACCTGCGACTGTCCACAAGCCCTTGGAATACACCTATTTTTGTAATCAAAAAGAAATCAGGGAAATATCGTTTGATACATGATTTGAGGGCTGTAAATGACCAAATGGAACCAATGGGGGCCTTACAGCCTGGTCTTCCAAATCCAGCTATGATTCCAGAACACTGGCCACTTTTAATTATTGACCTAAAGGATTGTTTTTTCACTATTGGCCTGCATCCTGATGACATGAAGAGGTTTGCTTTTACTTTACCAGCAATAAATCGTGGGGAACCAGATAAAAGATTTGAATGGACATCTCTTCCGCAGGGCATGCGCAACTCTCCCACTTTATGTCAGCTTTATGTTGATGCAGCATTACAGCCACTACGTCGTAAATGGCCAGCAACTATAATATATCATTACATGGACGATATTTTGTTTGCACAGCAACAGCCATTCTCCTCTTTACAGATTAACACCATTAAAAATACTCTTGCTGCATATTCACTTGTTATTGCTGCAGAGAAAATTCAGACTACAAAGCCCTGGAAATATTTGGGATGGACTTTGACAGATCAAATAGTGATACCACAAAAATTGGAATTACAATTGGACATTAAAACTCTACATGATGCACCGAAGTTGCTGGGAGACTTACAGTGGCTGAAGCCTATTGTGGGAATACCAAATCACTTATTAGAAGCCCTACGACCTTTGTTAAAAGGTGTGGACCCTACTACTCCTGTACACCTGACAAAGGAGCATCATCTTGCCTTGCAGAAAATTAGTAACTGTGTACAGCAAGGGTATGTGTCTCGTCGACAACTCGACCACCCCATTGACCTTACTATTTGGAATAGCCCTTGCCACTTGCTTGGTGCTCTCTCTCAGTTGCAAAAGAAAACGGGGGAGATACGGGTGTTGGAATGGTTGTCACCACCACTACAGCATAAGAAAACAATATCTTCAAAAATTGAACAATTGGCTGCATTAATCAAAAAGGGGCGTCTCAGAATTCTTGAAGTGGATGGTAGAGAACCTGCTACTATTAGATTACCTATGGAAAAAGAAACCTTGGACTGGTACTTGATAAATTCAAAGAATTTACAAGAAGCATTATTGATGTCACCTGCTAAAGTAGAGACTAGTAAATTAGTGCCTAGAGTTTTGCAATGGATGACAGAATGGAACTGGATTACTCGACCTTTAAGAGAAGAAAACCCCATAGAAGGAGCTATTACAGTTTTTACAGATGCAGGAAAGAAATCAAGGCGTGCTGCTGTTACCTGGCAAGAAAAAGGACAATGGAAGCATCAACTCCTCACCGCAGACCCTGCAGATAGCTTACAAACTTTGGAATTGTTAGCAGTAGTATGGGCGGAGTCCAACTTACAGGAGCCTTTAAATGTGGTCACAGACTCTATGTATGTTGCAGGAGTAGTCAAACGAATAGAGGAAGCAGCAATTAAGGAAGTGAATAATAAACGATTGTATGAGTTACTGATACAGTTAAGGAAAGCTTTACGGGAAAGAGCAAACGGTACCCTTAAGCAGTATATTGAAAAACATCAAGATTTGACAGATCCACAAGCATGTTTGGCTAAGGTTTTGTATGTGATTAATCATTTATGCATTTTTGGGCAAGACGATACCCCCCCTGCAATGAAACATCATCTGAGGTCAGGTCAGGAAAATACTAAGGAAACAGAGGTCTGGGTTAAGTATAAGAACCCATGTACAGGATTATGGGAAAAACCTGCAAAGGTATTATATTGGGGTCGGGGGTATCTTTGTGTTTCCTCACCTACAGGGCCTTTGTGGGTGCCTGCTAAGTGGACTAAACCTGTTTTTGATGCAGCCTCTGGTGGATCGCCTTACGGAGGAGGACAAGGAGCGACTGGGGAAGAAACTGCTTCTAGTCCTACAACCACTACTGTTACAATTGAAGGGGTACTCGGAAGCGGTGGACAGAGCACTGACACGTCACTACCGGACGGTCCAGGAGTTGATTGGTTTCCTTGACTCATTATCAACTTTTCATTTAACAGATCCAGCGAAACTACATTGCCTTGACTGTCACAATCCACATTGTGCTGCCTGGATAGCTCTACGTTGTGGGGGTTGTAAAAGAACTTTTTGGATAGAACAATCATTATTACGGGATTTGTGGTGTCATACTTGTGAACACGAGCACACGTGGGGTAAAAGCTGGCAAGATGAATTAAGGAGACAAACGGGGCAAAACGCATATATAGCTTTAAATCTTTATGAGTCTCCTGAACAGAAGGTTCTTGCTTATTATCGATGGGAAATACAATGTATTGTAAATAGAATTAAGGTTCAAAGTAAATCACTCATAGTTTCTATAAGGTGTAGGAAATTAGTGCCTTTAACACAGCATTCAGTTGTAGGACCCTTCCAAGGGGATCCTGATAGAGCATTAGATTGCTGCATTGATAAGTTGAAAAAATTAATTTTGAAAGTGGCAGGACCAGTGAAATTAGGAGCAGCAAGATTGAAGGCAGATAAGAAAAAGAAGGCAAAAAAGGGAACTCATTTGAATAGGGGTATCAGTGATTGCTAATTAATTTTCTATGATTAGAACAATTTTACTGTTGTGGGACCCTCGGGAGGATATAGGTGTTGAGGAGGATAACGAACAAGAACTACGATTACGAAATAAGATACACCTTGTGTTAAAGAAAGACCTTGAGCTGTTAGCCTCATATAGTAAAAAGGCTGAAGAGGCTTTGCGATCACCACCATTGAATTGGTTGCTTTGGGTTGAAGATACACAATTTTATACTGGTCCTTACTTACATTCGCTTCCTTGTTATGTTTGCAAAAAGGATAAAGATAAATGCTATGCATGGGTAGCTTTGCATTGTGCAGATTGTAATCAGGTTTATTGGTATTCACAGAAGTCATTGGGATATTTATGGTGTACATCTTGTTTTGGAAAGTGGATTCGAAATCATATCTGGGTTAGAGCTCTTGAACAAAGTACTGGCCTGCCAGGACGGACAGGATTACAGCTCTTTGAGAGTGCAGAACAAGTGGTTATAGCATATCTTAGGTGGAAGTTACAGGAAAACCTTAGAATATTTGAAATTACTAAAGCCTCACGCATCATAGCAGCTCGCTGCAAAGCTGATTTGCCTTCAAACTTATCTCATGCTATACTTGTGAGCAAGAATGCTGATTTAGAATTAGATCAGTATATTCAAGAATTGACTCAGCCTTACAATAGACAATCTAGCAAACCAGGGAAAAGACAGTGAAGAAAGAAAAAACAACGTAAGCAGAAGGAAGAAAAGGAGAAGCAAAGTAAGCAGAAAGAAAAATGAGGTTTGTTTTTGTAATACTGCTCAATGCTGTAGCAAGTGAAGCAGTAGGAGTAACACACTTTAGTCAACCAAGGGAAAATTTATGGGTAACGCTTGCTAATCAAACTAACCAATCATCACTTTGTCTTAGCCTTGGAGGAGTCACTAACCCATTTCGAACATGCCTGGTGGGACTTCCGGTGTGGTCTCCTGGAGAATTTTGTAGTTTGATAAACAATCAAACCTTATGTATGTCCAACATGTCAAACATCACATTGCCGGTGCAACAAGGGTATACTGCAGGTCAGAGTGATGGCTATCGTCAATGCTTACTAATCCAATCACTTAACACCTCTTTGCATTCTCCTCCTGAAGAATTGGATCTTTTTGGAAGTACAAATGCCAGTATATCTAACACTACAGCTGGTGGATGGTTTAGCTTCAAACTTTCGGGTGTTCAGAATTTAAACCAACCTAAAGAAACATGGGCTACCCTAGATTCATCCCTGAATGTGAGTGAATTCTCTCCACAGCATTACAGTCAATGTAACAGCACAAATATCACAGCACCAATGAAATTACCCACAGGAATATTTTTGATTTGTGGAGACAGGGCATGGAATGGTATACCAGCTAAACCACAAGGTGGACCCTGTTTTTTGGGAAAATTGTCACTGTTTCATCCTAATGTGTCCTTGCTAATGCAGCTGAGTCAAAATTCAAACAGGAGAAAACGTAGCATACATGACTTAGACTGCAGCAAGATAGGAGATCCACGGTTTTGGGGCACATTCAAACAGGTGGTGGTTTCAACTATCTTACCAGGAGGATCTGCCAATAAAGCCATGAATTTGGCAAAACAATTAGGATGCTGGGCAAAGAATGAGCTGAACAAGACATCACAAATTCTAGACATGTTAACTGCAGATGTGCAAAGTGTTAACCATGCTGTTTTGCAAAATAGAGCTGCTGTAGATTTTTTGCTCTTAGCACAAGGACATGGATGTGAAGAGTTCAAGGGAATGTGTTGCATGAATCTGTCTGATCATTCAGTGTCCATTCACACTAAGATAAAAGAATTACAACAGGGACTTCACAAACTTAAGGAAGAAGATGGTTTAGGAATTGACGAATGGCTTAAAGGCTTAGGACTCGGACCGTAGCTGAGGAACCTTGTGATCTATGCTATAGGACTGCTCTGACCCTCAGCGCTGAGCTGCTGCTGCTGCCTGGGCTTTCCCTGCTGCCAGCTCTGGAGTGCCAATCCCAGCACAATGTGCTCTGCTGTGCCCATGGAGGTACAGTGCCATGCCAGGCAGGGGGCACCCGGCTTGGGCAGGCTGCAGCCATGTGGGAATGGATGGTGTGGGACAGGAAGCCCACTGGGAGATTGTGCTGCCCCTTGCAGATTGAGAGGGACTTTGTGGAGGAGATGGATGTGGACCAGGGGCTGGATGAAGAAGAAATTATGGAGGTGGACTCCTCCTCTACTTCCATGTCCTCCACTGTGGAGGACATGGAAGTAGACGAGGAGGACACCATCGAGGAGATGGACGTACAGGAGGAGGATGATACCGAGGACATGGAAGTTGACGAGAAGGATGAGGAGGAGCCCATGGTCCTTGGATGAAGGAGCAGCTTCACAAGTAAGACAGGCAGATGCTTCCCACGCCCTGCCCGCACACACACTGGGTCCCCTGACGCCAGGCTGGGGCTGGGCTGGATGGCCCCGCTCAGGGACACGGTGCCCGCAGGGGGCCTGGATTGTGCTGCCACAAGCACCAGCCCCGGCCTGCCCTGCCCTTGCCTGGTGTCAGGGGACCTTCCTTTCTTCCAGGGCTCATGCATATGATGGCACAGAGGGCACGCCGTTGTAAATACGTTTGAAAGTTTTGAAGTTCCTGTAAATATGTTGACTAGATTAGAAGTTTCCTGTAACTATGTTTTGAAGATTGTTAGCCCCTCGGATCTCATGTAAATATGTTCTGTACATTGTTGTTGTTGAACTTATAACAATTGTTATAACGAAACATGTTCTGTAAATCCTAGGTTTGCCAATCTTCAGTAAATAAATACTGTTTCTTTTTCAAACCTGACTTCTCTGGGCCATTCCTTTGGGCAAAGGCAGCCTTTGCAAACTTGTGAGTTCCACTTTTTCCACGTTCTAAAGGGCTGGAGGTCCCTGCAGGTGCTGGCACGGCCACCCGGGGCTGGGGGTCCCTGTGCACAGGGGCTCCCACTGACACCACTCCTGGCACTGGGCACTGCTGCTCTTCCTGGCCTGGGGCACAGCGCTGTCCCCAAGAGCTCAGCTCTCACCAGCTCTCACACAGGGGGCTCTCACAGCACTGGCCCCTGCAGCCATGCCACCAAAGCAGGCAGCAAACCTTCAGCCACCCTTCCTGCTGCAGCCACAGGCATTCCTGGGCCCAGAGCCGCCAGCAGGCCACAGCCCTGCAAAATCCACCTGCACGCTCTCAAGGCCACCACAGCCTTGGCAACTGGGCCACCTGCATCTGGGCTGCTGCAGGAGCTGATCTTTAAGCCTTGCAGACTACAAAGGCCCTGGGCTCTGCTTCCCAGCCTGCTCTGCACTGCCCTGAGCCCGCATTGTTCCAGAGACAAAAGCCAAGCCAGGGCATCCTCACCGTGCCTGCATTTCTGCTGCTGCCAGCGGCCACTGGCCCCTGGGCCCCACTCGGGTGACAGCTGCAGGGACAGGGCAGGGGGCACGGGGCTTTGGGCCCTGGGGCTGCTGCTGCTGCTGCTGCTGCTGCTGATGCTGGTGGGGGCCATGGGCCCAACAGGGCCCTGAGCTCAGCCCCTGCCCGGGAGCTGCCTTCAAAGCCCCACACTCCCCGAGCATCCCCATCACACCTGCCAGGGGGAAATCCCACAGGCTTCAGGAAGAAATTTCCCTATAGCGACTAAACAAAAGGGTCCAAGGGGAAAGTCAGCACCAGCTGATGTTTACAGCACCTTGACAATGGTGGCTGCAGGGCAGGTGAGATCTCCAGCGCCTCTGGCAGTGCCTGCTCTGCACGTGAGCCTGTGCGGCTGCTCCCAGTGGGACACAGCACCGGACTCAGGCCAGCCCTCAGCCCTTCACAGCTGATCCCAAGGAACAGGCTCAGAATGCATTTCCAGACCACTTCCTGCAGATATTTCAAAGGACCACATGTCATTCAAGGAAGTCACCTTGCACATTTAGTTTTGGTGTCGTGGCATGAGAAGCCATGAAGGTGCCTCTGAATGTACACTCAGGGCACCTCCACTGCCATCCCAAAGGGAACACAAAGGACAGGCCTCTCCTTTCAGCACTGCTGAGCTCCTCAATGAAGTCAGCAATGAAGTCTCAGGAAGCAGTAGTTTTTTGGAGGTCCTGGGGCCTACCACTGCAACTCTAATACCTCATTATTACTAAGACGAACTTAAGTAAGTTGCGGCACCCCTCTAAAGCAATGATCTTGCATATTTGCTTTTGTTGGGTAATGGGGATTCAGGTAATTTTCATGATATCATGAAGTTTTTTTCTTTCCTTATATGTACTCCCCTAGGTATTCTCCCCTTTCTTATCCTCTATTGGTCCTAAGTTACTGCATACAAGGTCCTTTTTTCCCACATATAAAACCTTGTGTGCCCAGCCTCATTTTGTCTCCTTCCCTGGACCCTCTCCAGCACAAACCACCCTGTTTGGAGTTCCACACAAACGCTCCTCTCTTGCCTCATCCATCATCCATTCAAGCAAGCCTGCTCCCAGCTCTGGAAGTGCACGTCTCTCACAGAGGCTGGCTGTGGACATGCCACAACAAGCGATGCCCAAACAGGGACCTTCTTTGAGAATTCCTGAGAGCGATTCCAGTGACGATTCGACTGTTCTACCGTCACGGGACAGAAGATGCCTTGGGTCAGCCTCCGCCCTGGAGTGAGAGCTGAGTTTTATCAGGGCTTGCTGAAGGCAGCGTTGGCACCCTCCAGCAGCAAGAGGGCCGACTCGACGGACAAAGCCCACGGGATATTTTGAAACATCTGCATCCAGAGCCACCAGAGCAGTGAATTGGGGGACAGCCACCAGCAGTGCAGGATCTTTGGGTCATCTTTTAATCCTGCGGGTGGGCCACCCTTTACATCAGGGGCAGCTCTGGGTAACAAATTATCCAAAGACGAGAGGAACATATATGTTCGAGTTAGGGAGTTCTCCTTTCAGAATGGAAGACTTTTAATAAGGGAAGTTTTAAGTCGTTTGTTCATTGGCTGGTTACAGAGTTCCCAGACATTTCTGTTGATTCACTTCATCATGTAGCATTTTGGGACTGAGTTAGGGAAAGACTATCTTTTGCAAACTCAGGGAGTGATAAGAGTCGCAACATTTTCCACAATTTTCACATGTTTTATGGAGTTTTCTCAAGGGTTCAAAGTTCTAATATTCAACCCAGACTTTCTGTTCTGCCCCCAGCATTCCTCAACCCACTCACACCATTAGGATGAGAGACAGAAACTGCTGTAAAGCACAGATAAGCCACCTGCTGTCTGACATCTCCCCTCCTTCTCTACCCCCTGGCACGTCTGCACAGATCACACAGGCCTGGATTCTACCCTAACCCATTCTCCAGTACCTCTCCTCCCTGGATCCCCATCAGGTAGCTCACAAAATGGAGTCCCTCCTCTGGAGGGGGTTGTCAATGTCAAACTCCCTCCCACCCTCAGCTCTCTCATTAAATCTTCCCCATGTGTTGGGTCCTACCCCTGCGTCAGGTACCACCCCTGCATCGGGATATCCAGAGCTTCCTTGCCTAATCCCGCTGCCCTATCCCCTCCAACTCAGCCCCTTGCGGATCCCACACTTTCGGAGCCGGAAGTGTGAGGGGTGGTAACCGGAAGGCCGCCATCTTGGCTACCAGAGGCCCACAACACCGGGCCTGGCCAGTCACCCCAAGGCCCCGCTCCTCTGCCAAAGATCACGTTCTGTCTTCTGGAGAGGAGAGGGAAGGTTCATCTGACGTTCAGCATGAGCCTGAGGATTCTTGGACAAGGATGTTGAAGCTGGCGGCAGAAGAAGGGGACTGGGAATTGGTAGCTAAATTACAAGACCCACCAGTGCAGTAGCAGACTGGGGCTAAGCCCCAATTGGAAGCTCTCATACATAGCAGATGAAAGACATTTATAAAGCAGCGAAAGACCATGGGAGGGGCTTGCCCTATATTAATCATTTGTTAAATAACATCTATCCAATACATGTGTTGGTGCCCCACAATTTGCACCATTTTATGCGCATCCTACTTTCTCCCACTGATATTATTCTGTGGGAAGGAATGGGGAAAAAACTACTACAACATCTATTAAAAGACTATGCTAGAGAAGACAGGCGGGTACACCTAACACTAGATCATCTAGCCAGGGAGGAAGACTTCAGTAATCCTAATTCAATAGACCTTCCCTGAGCTCTGTTAGAAGAGACCTGCAGGGACCTGGGAAATCCCTTCTAAAATTTATTGATCACCTTACACAAGCAATAGAGGAGAAACTTGAACATCCAAAAGCCAGGAAGGTACTGCTTACTAAACTTGCTGAAACAAATGCTAACAACACCTTTAAAGACATTTTACCTTCTCTACCCCTCAACAGAAAGCCTACCATTGTACAAATGGTCGTGGCATGCACCATTAGGGCATCCTTACACTGTGATGCTAGCCGAGATAATGCTTCTTGTCACGGTGTAGTAGAGGTGCTGGTAGCCTCCCAGCTTATTCCGTGGCAAACACATGAAAAAGGACCTTGCTTTAAATGTGGGGAGGTGAGGCATTCTCTATAGAATTGTAAAAATACAGACTATTACCAGGGACCTTCTAGGTGTCACAGCCACTTTCCTCACTGTCCCCCTCGTCCACACGCTTTCCAACATCAGCAAAACTGCTGGCCTGCGGGAAACCCCACACAGACGCAGAAAGGCCCCGCACAATGACACCAAACGCGAGGCCGTTCTGCCCTACTCTCCCCAACACCGTGGAGAACCAGCACAGCGACCTTCTCAGATCCATCAGGACAGCTTGATCACTGCAGAATGCTCGACAAAAGACAGCTCTGCCCCGGAACCTAAAGGCAGCTGGTAAGCGCCTTTTCTATTCCAATCCACGATATTTATGTTCACCATATTCCAAAAGGCAAATACAGGCCTGAAGGATGGCCCAGAGACATTTTGATTTTAACCAACACCAGGGAAGGTATGGAGACACACACTATACTACCTGAGATAGTCGCCTTGACATCTTTGCAGGAGATAACTGTCCAGGCTCTATGCTTAGACCCTCCCCTTTTCATTCCAAAAGGAACAGTTATAGCCAGAGCCTACCTCCCACGGGATATGATCACCACACCAGCTCATCCAATGCTGATGTGGGCACAGATTACGGGCAGAAATAGACCCATTCTAAAGTGTGCTTGGTCATATAAAGCGAGAAAGAGATGTCATTCAGGACTATTAGATACAAGAGCTGATGTCACTGTAATTTCCCTCTCTGACTGGTTAAAAGAATGGCCCCTAGTTCCAGGGGTTGAAGTGATAATTGGCATCAGGAGAGCCACTACCAGCTTCTGGAGTCAAGGTACCATGTGCATGGAAGGTCCTGAGGGCACAGTGGTACCGTAAGATCATTCGTCACCCGGGCACCAATAACAATTTGAGGAAAGGCCTCTTGTCCCAAAGAGGGACAGGGCTAGAGATCATATCAACACCTCAAGATTTCCAGATGGGGAAACCGAGTAGCGTGCCACTCTTCAGTCAACCTGGAAGACCAACGACCCCATATGGGTGGATCAGTGGCCCCTCCCAGGCAGAAAGTTAAAGGCCCTGCAGGACCTCATGCAGGAGCAGCTGTCTGTTGGCCACATTGTACCCTCTACTAGTCCCTGCAATGCACCTTTCATTATCATATGAAAGCCTGGCAAGGACAAGTGGCGGCTCCTGCAGGACCTCAGGAAAATCAATGAGGTCATCAAGGACAGGGGGTTCCCTCCAGTCCAGCCTGCGCTCAGCCTCCGTGTTACCTCGAGATTGCCGATGGTGCGCCATGCCGTAGTTGAGGGTAGCAGTTTTTGGAGTCCTCCTATTTTTCGGATATCTTCTTTGCCATTTAGGCTGTGATTGATGGAGCCTGAGCATAGAAAGAGCATTGCTTTGAAGATTGCATGGGTTGAGATGTGAAGGAAGGCTAGTTCAGGGAGGTTTAGTCCAATTGTACCTATGATTACACTGTTATTGGCAGATGGTTGATATAGATCTTAATGACTACTTTTTTTGACACCCCCATGCAACCCAATGAAACCTTCCTGGGTTGTCTTTTCCGTCACTAAATCGACAAGCACCTTTACAGAGGTACCAGTGGACTGTATTGCCTCAACGAATGAAGAGGAGACCAAATATTTGTCAATGGCTTGATGTCCAAATTCGCTTGCCCTAATGCTAATTGCTTTTCGTTATATGGACCATTAAATGAACATCCTAATGCTATCATTTTTCATTACATGGACGACACAGTTGTTTGTGCAGAAGCTCAAATCATTCTGGATGTTGCAGTACAAGATGTCATCACTGTGGTACAGGAGAAAGGTTTTAAGATTGCAGCAGATAAAGTTCAAATGACAGCCCCTTGGAAGTGTCTCGGCCTAAAAACTGCAGAGAGAACCATCACACCACAAACACTGCACATCAAGGACAACCCAAAGACTCTGCCAGAACCCCAAATGCTCTGTGGAAGCATCAGTTGGGTACATTCACTGCTGGGAATCACCACAGAAGATCTCATGCCGCTGTTCCTGCTCCTTAAAGGCAGTGAAGGACTCGATTCCCGTGATCACTGACACCACAGGCAGAAGCAGCTGTACAAAAGGCATCCTGGGTGATTCAAACTAAACAGGCACACAGATACCACACTACTTTTGCTTTCTCCCTGGCAATCCTTGGTGTAAGTTCAATATTCCATGCATTATTCTTTCAGGGAGACTCAACTATCTCAGATCCCCTCATAGAAATTGAATGCGTTTTCAGAGCACACCAACCTACTAAAATGATAACAACCCAACAGAAAGTTATTGCAGAACTATTGCAGGAAACCTAGAGAGTGTCTGTGCTCCCTTGCAGGAACAGACCTTGTGAATATATACTTACTTCTCACTCAAGAGCCCCTCAATTGCCTACTTCAAACATCTGAACCACTGCAATACGCCTTAGATCGTTTTTACACAGGCTAGGATCAGCCACCAATTCTACCATCAAAACATTCCTGCGCTGCTCAGGATGTTCAAAAACACCCGAGACCCGGCAAGATCACTTGTAGCCACCTGCCCAAATTGCCAGGAACATGGCCTTGCTTCTGCCAGAGCTGGAGTCAGTCCAGGAGGACTAGAGAGTCTCCACATCTGGCAATCAGACATCACACACTAAGCCCCTTTTGGCAGACTAAAGTACATCCAGGTCTCGTTTGATGCCTTTTCCAGTGCAGTTTTCACCTCTGCCCATGCTGGTGAACAATCAGAAGATGCTATAAAACATTACTTTTTTCTTTTTTACACCTTAGCAGTTCTACAGGAAATTAAATTTGATAATGCTCTTGCTTATACCTTGCACTGATTCCAACAAGTTTCTAACCACTGGGGTATAAAACATGTGACAGGCATACATACCACACTCCGCCACTGGAAAGTCTATAGCCGAGAGGGCCCACTGATCCATCAAAAGGACCCTTGATCAACTGAGAGGGGGAATCTAGATATTATCTTCCATTGAGAGACTGGACAAGGCCTTTTATGTACTCAACTTTTTGTACAATTCATTTATTTTTGTACAATAAATGAATTTTGTACAATTCATTTATTGTACAACTCTCCCAGTCATCAGGCATTTTACTAATTCAATTGCAGCCCAATTAAAAGAACAGCCACCTGTGTTGAGCAAAGACCCTGAATCTAAACAAATTATGGGCCCTTTTCCATTAATTACTTGGGAAAGAAAAGATGCCCTTGTCTCTACAGCAACATTCCCAAGATGAATCCCAGCAAAATACATTAAAACTGTTTCTGGGAACAGTGAGGCAAACACCAGAGCCATCACCAGAAGAACAGAATGAAAGCCTAAGAGAGACAGTAGCAGCCTGGAGAAGAAGAAGGAGAAGGACAGAAGAAGATCTCCTAAGCAGCGTTGACCACACACACCAAGACCAAGATAATTCAGACACCACTAACCGGGATCTATGTCTTAACATTTGTAAAAATTATATTTTAGCATTGATACATGATTCTTCTAATAAGCTGTGTTCACACCCTTGCCTTACAGAAGAGAAAGTTTAGTGGGAACAAAACTTAAGTTTCATATTCTAATCTTTTTATCTGTTTACTTTTAGGACACCCAAGCCTCCAGATAATAAATTAGCTAAAGTCAGAGGATGCTGCCATTTGTAGCCGCTGTAGCAGAGAACTGGATGCTCCTCACTGAGCCACATGCCTTCAGCTGGGCGCTTCCACAGACAAGCCACAATTTCTTGTCCATGGCCATGCCTGTAAGGCACTACAAGGCAGGTGTTTTTCCTACCTGTTGTCACATAGGGAGTCAGTATACCAGGGCATCCAGCTGCTGAAAGATCAAGGAAACAAGATCCAGATGGAAGGCAACAACAACTGGTTCACTGGACTTAGCAAACACAGGGACCTACCACTGGAATTGTAATACCTCAGGGCAAAGTGACCAAGGAAAAAAAAGTCACCGCTCTGAATGCAATGGTGCTGCCCATGGGCATTTGCAGGCTCATGGTGATGCAGCACGTTTTGTCCGTATCACCCAGTTCAACTGCTGCATTTTCCTTACATGTTCTCCCTCGGAATGTTCCAACTCTCTTGTATCAATTTGGTCCTGGCTTACTGTAATGATCCTGTGCTGTTCACCCCCACATTGTGTGCCCAGCCCCATTTTGTCTCCATTCCTGGACCCTCTTCAGCGCAATCCACATTATTTGGATTTCACACAACGATCCCTCTCTTGCCTCATCCATCAGCCATCCAAGCAAGCCGGCTCCCAGCTCTGCGAGTGCAGGTCCCTCACAGAGGTTGCTGTGGGCAGGCTGCAACACAGGAAGTGAGTGCACCAGGGACCGGGCCTCTAATAAAAGGCATGAATCCCACAGCCCACGCAACCCAAAGACTTCCATGTCTTTTCTTTTTCCTTATTCACTCAGTTCTCAAACCACATTCCGCATTTTTTCTGACTGGGAACTTGGCTTGTCTCTCTCCTGCAGGTTAAGTCACACGTGTAATCCTGTAGGAATAGCCTGACCCACAGGAAAGTGGGAGAGGACTCTTGGTCAAGAACTGTAGTGACAGGACAAGGGAGAATGGGATCAAACGGCAAGAGGTGGAACAGATTTGACGATGGGAAGAAGTTCTTTACGCTCAGGGTGCTTGTTGCTGACACAGGGACCAGTGCAGAGAAGCTGTGGATGCCCCATCCCCAGCAATATCCAAGGCCAGGTGGGACAGGGGCCGCAGCAACTTGCTGTGCTGGGAGCTTGCTCAGCTTGGAGCCACATCATCTTGAGGGTCCCTTCCAAGCCAAATCATTCAAGGATTTGATCATTCTGCCATCGCCATCTCCCACTGCACAGCACCCCTGAAACTTCAGTGACATCACAGCTCCCAGAGGGTTCCAGGTGGAACATCCAGGACCTGGAAACGAGCACAGCAGACACTTCACCGGCTGCCAAGGGTCAGTTGCCACTCTCTCTGTGCTCTGACCCTCAGCGCTGAGCTGCTGCTGCTGCCTGGGCTTTCCCTGCTGCCAGCTCTGGAGTGCCAATCCCAGCACAATGTGCTCTGCTGTGCCCATGGAGGTACAGTGCCATGCCAGGCAGGGGGCACCCGGCTTGGGCAGGCTGCAGCCATGTGGGAATGGATGGTGTGGGACAGGAAGCCCACTGGGAGATTGTGCTGCCCCTTGCAGACTGACAGAGACATTGTGGAGGAGATGGATGTGGACCAGGGGTTGGATGAAGAAGAAATTATGGAGGTGGACTCCTCCTCTACTTCCATGTCCTCCACTGTGGAGGACATGGAAGTAGACGAGGAGGACACCATCGAGGAGATGGACGTAGAGGAGGAGGATGACACCGAGGACATGGAAGTTGACAAGAAGGATGAGGAGGAGCCCATGGTCCTTGGATGAAGGAGCAGCTTCACAAGTGAGACAGACAGATGCTTCCCACGCCCTGCCCGCACACACACTGGGTCCCCTGACGCCAGGCTGGGGCTGGGCTGGATGGCCCCACACAGGGACACCGTGCCCGCAGGGGGCCTGGATTGTGCTGCCACAAGCCCCAGCCCCGGCCTGCCCTGCGCTTGCCCGGGGCCACGCCAGCCCTGCCAGCCCCGGCCCAGCCCCTGGGGCCCAGCTGCCAGCCCTGCTGGGCCCAGTGCAGGTGGCTGACTCCAGCTCTGCTGCTTCCTTTCTTCCAGGACGCATGCACATGATGGCACAGATGGCATGCCCTTGTAAATACGTTTGAAAGTTTTGAAGATTTCTGTTAATACGTTTTAAAGTTTAGAAGATTTTTGTAAATACGTTCACTACGTTTGAAATTTCCTGTAAATACGTTTTGAAGATTGAAGCCCCTCAGATCCCATGTAAATATGTTCTGTATATTACTGTTGATGTTGTTATAACGATTGTTATAACGAAACATGTTCTGTAAATCCTAGATTTGCCAATCTTCGGAAAATAAATCCTGTTTCTTTTTCAAACCTGACTTCTCTGGGCCATTCCTTTGGGCACCGGCAGCCTTTGCACACTTGTGGGTTCCACTTGTTCCACGTTCCCAGGGCTGGAGGTCCCTGGGGGTGCTGGCACGGCCACCCCGGGGCTGGGGGTCCCTGGTCACAGGGGCTCCCACTGACACCACACCTGCCACTGGGCACTGCTGCTCTTCCTGGCCTGGGGCACAGCGCTGTCCCCAAGAGCTCAGCTCTCACCAGCTCTCACACAGGGGGCTCTCACAGCACTGGCCCCTGCAGCCATGCCACCAAAGCAGGCAGCAAACCTTCAGCCACCCTTCCTGCTGCAGCCACAGGCACTCCTGGGCCCAGAGCCACCAGCAGGCCACAGCCATGCAAAATCCACCTGCACGCTCTCAAGGCCACCACAGCCTTGGCAACTGGGCCACCTGCATCTGGGCTGCTGCAGGGGCTGATCTTTAAGCCTTGCAGCCTACAAAGGCCCTGGGCTCTGCTTCCCAGCCTGCTCTGCACTGCCCTGAGCCCGCTTTGTTCCAGAAACAAAAGCCAAGCCAGGGCATCCTCACTCTGCCCGCACTCCTGCTTCTGCCAGTGGCCACTGGCCCCTGGGCCCCACTCGAGTGACAGCTGCAGGGACAGGGCAGCCTGTGCTGGGCAGGGGGCACGGGGCTTTGGGCCCTGGGGCTGCTGCTGCTGCTGCTGCTGCTGCTGGGGGCCATGGGCCCAACAGGGCCCCGAGCTCAGGCCCTGCCCGGGCAGCTGCCCCCAAAGCCCCACACTCCCCGAGCATCCCCATCACACCTGCCAGGGGGAAATCCCACAGGCTTCAGGAAAGAAATTCCCCATAGTGACTAAACCAAGGGGTCCAAGGGGAAAGTCAGCACCAGCTGATGTTTACAGCACCTTGACAAAGGTGGCTGCAGGGCAGGTGAGATCTCCAGGGCCTCTGGCAGTGCCTGCTCTGCACGTGAGCCTGTGCGGCTGCTCCCAGTGGGACACAGCACCGGGCTCAGGCCAGCCCTCAGCCCTTCACAGCTGATCCCAAGGAACAGGCTCACAAAGCATTTCCAGACCACTTCCTGCAGATATTTCAAAGGACTACATGTCATTCAAGGAAGTCACCTTGCACATTTAGTTTTGGTGTCGTGGCATGAGAAACCATGAAGTTGCCTCTGAATGTACACTCAGGGCACCTCCACTGCCATCCCAAAGGGAACACAAAGGACAGGCCTCTCCTTTCAGCACTGCTGAGCTCCTCAATGAAGTCAGCAATGAAGTCTCAGGAAGTAGTAGTTTTTTGGAGGTCCTGGGGCCTACCACTGCAACTCTAATACCTCATTAGTACTATGACGAACTTAAGTAAGTTGCAGCACCCCTCTAAAGCAATCATCTTTCCCATTGGCTTTTGTAGGGTCATGGGGATTCAGGTAATTTTCATGATATCATGAAGTTTTTTCTTTCCTTATATGTACTCCCCTAGGTGTTCTCCCCTTTCTTATCCTCTATTGGTCCTAAGTTACTGCATACAAGGTCCTTTTTTCCCACATATAAAACCTTGTGTGCCCAGCCTCATTTTGTCTCCTTCCCTGGACCCTCTCCAGCACAAACCACACTGTTTGGAGTTCCACACAAACGCTCCTCTCTTGCCTCATCCATCATCCATTCAAGCAAGCCTGCTCCCAGCTCTGGAAGTGCACGTCTCTCACAGAGGCTGGCTGTGGACATGCCACAACAAGGGGTGCCCAAACAGCGACCTTCTTTGAGAATTCCTGAGAGCGATTCCAGTGACGATTTGACTCTTCCACCGTCACGGGACAGAAGATGCCTTGGGTCAGCCTCCGCCCTGGAGTGAGAGCTGAGTTTTATCAGGGCTTGCTGAAGGCAGCGTTGGCACCCTCCAGCAGCAAGAGGGCCGACTCGACGGACAAAGCCCACGGGATATTTTGAAACATCTGCATCCAGAGCCACCAGAGCAGTGAACTGGGGGACAGCCACCAGCAGTGCAGGATTTTTGGGGGATATTTTAGTCCTGTGGGTGGGCCACCCTTTACATCAGGGGCAGCTCTGTGTAACAAATTATCCAAAGATGAGAGGGACATATATGTTCGAATTAGGGAGTTCTCCTTTCAGAATGGAAGACTTTTACTAAGGGCAGTTTGAAGTCATTTGTTCATTGGCTGTTTACGGAGCTCCCAGACATTTCTGTTGATTCAGCTCGTCATGTAGCATTTTGGGACTGAGTTAGGGAAAGACTATCTTTTTAGAAAACTCAGGGAGTGATAAGACTCGCAACATTTTCCACAATTTGTCACATGTTTTATGGAGTTTTCTCAAGAGTTCAAAGTTCTTATATTCAGCCCTATCTTTGCGTTCTGCCCACAGCATTCCTGAACCCGCTGGCACCATTAGGATGAGAGACAGAAACTGCTGTAAAGCACAGACGAGCCACCTGCTGTCTGACATCTCCCCTCTTTCTCTACCCCCTCCCCACATCTGTACGGATCACACAGGCTTGGATTCTACCCTAACCCATTCTCCAGTACCTCTCCTCCCTGGATCCCCATCAGGTAGCTCACAAAATGGAGTCCCTCCTCTGGAGGGGGTTGTCAATGTCAAACTCCCTCCCACCCCCAGCTCTCTCATCAAATCCTCCCCCTGTGTTGGGTCCTACCCCTGCGTCAGGTACCACCCCTGCATCGGGATATCCAGAGCTTCCTTGCCTAATCCCGCTGCCCTATCCCCTCCAACTCAGCCCCTTGCGGATCCCACACTTTCGGAGCCGGAAGTGTGAGGGGTGGTAACCGGAAGGCCGCCATCTTGGCTACCAGAGGCCCACAACACCGGGCCTGGCCAGTCACCCCAAGGCCCCGCTCCTCTGCCAGAGACCAAGTTCTGTCTTCTGGAGAGGAGAGGGAAGGTTCATCCCACCTTCAGCATGAGCCTGAGGATTCTTGGCAGAGGATGTTGAAGCTGGCGGCAGAAGAAGGGGACTGGGAATTGGTAGCTAAATTACAAGACCCACCGGTGCAGTAGCAGAGGGAGACTAAGCCCCAATTGGAAGCTCTCATACATAGCAGATGAAAAACCTTTATAAAGCAGCGCAATACTATGGGAGGGGCTTGCCCTATATTAATCATTTGTTAAATGACATCTATTTAATACATGTGTTGGTGCCCCATAATTTATGCCATTTTATGCACATCCTACTTTCTCCAACTGATATTATTCTGTGGGAAGGAATGGGGAAAAAACTTCCACAACAACTTTTAAAAGACTATGCTAGAGAAGACAGGCGGGCATACCTAACACTAGACCATCTAGCCAGGGAGGAAGATTTCAGTAATCCTAATTCAACAGACCTTCCCTGAGCTCTGTTAGAAGAGACCTGCAGGGACCTGGGAAATCCCTTCTAAAATTTATTGATCACCTTACACAAGCAGTAGAGAAGAAACTTGAACATCCAAAAGCCAGGAAGGTACTGCTTACTAAACTTGCTGAAACAAATGCTAACAACACCTTTAAAGACATTTTACCTTCCCTACCCCTCTACTGAAAGCCTACCATTGCACAAATGGTTGAGGCATGCACCATTAGGGCATCCTTATACTGTGATGCTAGCCGAGATAATGCTTCTTGTCACGGTGTAGTAGAGGTGCTGGTAGCCTCCCAGTTTATTCCCTGGCACACACATGAAAAAGGATCTTGCTTTAAATGTGGAGAGGTGAGGCATTCTCTATAGAATTGTAAAAATACATGCTATTACCAGGGACCTTCTAGGTGTCACAGCCACTGTCCCCCTCGTCCACATGCTTTACAACACCAGCAAAACCGGTGGCCTGCGGGAAACCCCACGCAGACACAGAAAGGCCCCGCATGATGACACCAAATGCGAGGCCGTTCCGCCCCACTCTCCCCAACACCGCGGAGAACCAGCACAGCGACCTTCTCAGGTCCAGTGGGACAGCTCAATCACTGCGGAAAACTCGAGAGAAGACAGCTCTGCCCTGGAACCTAAAGGCATCTAGTAAGCGCTTTTTCAATTCCCATCCACGATATTTATGTTCACCATATTCCAACAGGAAAATACAGGCCTGAAGGATGGCCCAAAAACATTTTGATTTAAACCAACACCAGGGAAGGGATGGAGACATTAACTATACTACCTAAGGTACTCGCCTTGACGTCTTTGCAGGAGTTAACTGTCCAGGCTTTATGCTTATAGTGTCCACTTTTCATTGCAAAAGGCACGGTTATAGCCAGTACCTACCTCCTACGGGACATGATCACCGCACCATCTCATCCAATGGTGCTGTGGGCACAGACAACAGGCAGAAACAGTCCCATTCTAAAGTGTGCTTGGTCATTTAAAGCGAGAAAGAGATGTCTTTCACGACTTATTAGATACAGGAGCTGACATCACGATAACTTCCTGCTCTGATTGGCTAAAAGAATGGCCCCTGGTTCCAGCTGCTGGGGTAATTTTACCCATCGGGAGAGCCACTACCAGCTTCTGGGGTCAAGGTACCATCTGCATGGAAGGTCCTGAGGGCACAGTTGCTACAGTAAGATCATTCATCACCCAGGCCCCAATAACAATTCGAGAAGATGATCTCTTGTCCCAGTGGGGAACGGGGCTAGAGATCCTATCAATACCTCAGCATTTCTAGATGGGGCCACTGAGTAGTGTCCCACCCTTCAGTCAACCTGGAAGACCAACAACCCCATATGGGTGGATCAGTGGCCCCTCCCAGGCAGAAAGTTAAAGGCCCTGAAGTCCCTCGTGCAGGAGCAGCTGTCTATGGGCCACATTGTACCATCTACTAGCCCCTGCAATGCCCCTGTCCTTACCATATGAAAGCCTGGCAAAGACAAGAGGCGGCTGCTGCAGGACCTCAGGAAAATCAACGAGGTCATTGAGGACATGGGTGCCCTCCTGCCCAGCCTGCCCTCAGCCTCCATGATACCCCGAGACTGGTAGATACGTGTCATACTTCAAAATGACTGCTTTTTTGACTTCTCCTTGCACCCCAATGAAAGCCCTTTGTTTTTTTTTCCATCCCCAAATCGACAAGCACCTTAACAGAGGTACCAGTGGACTCTATTGCCTCAAGGGAATGAAGAAGAACCCAACTACATGTCAATGCCTTGCAGCCCAACTTCTTTCGCAAAGCCGGAAAGGATGTCCTAATGCTATCATTTTTCATTACATGGACCATATATTAGTTTGTGCAGAAGCTGTGATCATTTTGGACTTTGCAGTACAGGATGTCATCACTGCGGTACAGCAGAAAGGTTTTGAGATTGCAACAGATAAAGTCCAAAAGACAGCCCCCTGGAAGTATCTCGGCCAAAAAAGCACAGAGAGAACCATCACAGGCTAAAAACTGCACATGAAGGACAACCCAAAGACTCTGCATGAATTCCACCAGCTCTGTGGAAGCATCAGTTGGGTATGCTCACTGCTGGGATCCACCCCAATAGATCTCGTGCCACTGTTCCTGCTGCTCCTTAAAGGCAGTGAAGGACTCGATTCCTGTGATCACTGACACGGGAGGCAAAAGCAGCTGTACAAAAGTATTCTAGGTGATTCAAACTAAACAGGCACACAGATACCACACTACTTTTCCTCTCTCCCTGGCAATGCTTGGTGTAAGTCCAAAATTCCATTCAGTATTGTTTCAGGGGGACTCAACTATCTCAGATCCCCAAATACAAATTGAATGTGTCTTCAGAGCACACCAACCTACTAAAATGATAACAATACAACAGAAAGGTATTACACAATTATTCAGGAAAGCTAGAAAACATCAGTGCTCCCTTGCAGGAAGAGACCTTGTGAATATATACTTACTTCTCACTCCAGAGCACCTCAATTGCCTACTTCAAACATCTGAACCACTGCAATATGCCTTAGACAGTCTTTAAACAGGCAAAGATCAGCCACTAATTCTACCATCAAACCATTTCTGTGCTGCACAGGATGTTCAAAATTACCCAAGACCCGGCAAGATCCATTGTAGCCACTGGCCCAAATTGTCAGGAACATGGCCTTGCTTCTGTCAGAGCTGCAGTCAATCCAAGAGGACTACAGAGTCTCCACATCTGGCAATCAGGCATCACACACTAAGCCCCTTTCGCCAGACTAAAATACATCCATGTCTCAATCGACACCTTTTCCACTGGGATTTTTGCCTCTGCCCATGCTGGTGAAAAATCAAAGATGCTATAAAATATTAATTTTTGTTTTTTCCACCTTAGCAGTTCTACAGGAAATTAAAACTGATAGTGCTTCTGCATATACCTCACACTGATTCCAACAAGTTTCTGTCCACTGGGGTATAAAACTTGTCACAGGCATGCCACACTCCACCACACGACAGTCCTTAGCCGAAAGGGCCCACTGAGCCATCAAAAGGATCCTTGATCAACTAAGCTGGGGAGTCCAGATATTATCTTCCATTGAGAGACTGGCCAAGGCCTTTTATGTATTCAACTTTTTGACCAACTCATTTATGGAGCCAACTCCCCCAGTCATCAGGCAGTTTACTAATTCAGCTGCAGCCCAATTAAAAGAACAGGCACCTCTGTTGATCAAAGACCCTGAATCTAAACAAATTTATGGGCCTTTTCCCATTAAATACTTGGGTAAGAGAAGATGCCCTTGTCTTTACAGCAACACTCCTAGGATTGATCCCAGCAAAATACATAAAAACTCTTTCTGGGAACAGTGAGGCAAACACCAGAGCCACCACCAGAAGAACAGAATGGAAGCCTAAGAGGGACAGCAGCAGCCTGGAAAAGAACAAGGAGAAGGACAGAAGAAGATCTCCTAAGCAGCGTTGACCACACACACCAAGACCAAGATAGCTCAGACACCACTAACCAGGATCTATGTCTTAACATTTGTAAAAATTATATTTTAACATTGATCCATGATTCTTCTAATAAGCTTTGTTCACACCCTTGGCTTACAGTAGAGAAAGTTTAGTGGCACCAGAACTTAAATTTCATCCTCTAATCTCTTCATCTGTTTAATTTTTGGCCACCAACGCCTCCAGATACTAAATTACCACAGTCAGAGGATGCTGCCGTTGGTTGCTGCTGCAGCAGGAATCTGCATGCTCCTCACTGAGCCACATGCCTTCAGCTGGGTGCTTCCACAGACAAGCCACAATTTCTTGTCCATGGCCATGCCTGTCGGGCATTTGAAGGCATGTGTTTTTCTACCTGTTCTCACATAGGGAGTCAGTATACCAGGGCATCCAGCTCCTAAAAGATCAAGGAAACAAGATCCAGATGGAAGGCAACTACGACTGGTTCACTAGACTTTCCAAACAAAGGGGGGATGAAAGGCTGGCTTTCATCTTTACTTAAGACTCTTGTGTGGACTTTGTTTATTGTATTCATTGTGTTGGTTATATTATCCTTTTTTGCTAAATGCCTCCAAAACTCTAGGGCAGAAACCTTCTTTATAGACAACAAAAAGGGGGGAGTTGTGAGGGCCCAGGGGCCTACCACTGGAACTGTAATACCTCAGGGCAAAGTGACCAAGGAAAAAGAGAGACACCACTCTGAATTCAATGGTGCCACCCATTGGGAATTTGCAGGCTCCAGATGATACAGCTCGTTTGTTTCGTATTACCGAGTTGAACTGCTGTGTTTTCCTTATATGCACACCCCCTGGAAGGTTCTCCCCTCTCTTCTACAGTTTTGGTCTTGGCTCACTGCAATGCTACCCTGATTTTTCTCCCATTTTCCATCTGTGTGCCCAGCCCCAATTTGTCACCTTCCTAGACCCTCTTCAGGGCAATCCACAGTGTTTGAAGTTCCACACAAAGATCCCTCACTCGCCTTGTTCACCAGCAGTTTAAGCAAGTGTGCTCCCAGCTCTGGGAGTGCAGGTCCCTCACAGAGGCTGGCTGTGGGCAGGCGGGAACACAGAAACTGAGTGCACGAGGGAACGTGGCCTCTAATACAAGGCATGAATCCCATTGCCCACCCCAATCAATGCCTTGCATTTTTCTACATTTTCCGTCTTCTCTCATCTCACGTGTCATTTCCCCATTTTCTCTTACTGGGAATTTGGCTTCCCTGTCCTGTCTGCAGGTCCAGCCACACGTGTGAGCCTGCAGGAACAGCCTGACCCAGGGAAGTGGGAGAGGACTCTTGGTCAGGAACTGTAGTGACAGGACAAGGGGGAATGGGATCAAACTGCAAGAGGTAGAGGAGATTTGATGATGGGAAGAAGTTCTTTACTCTCAGGGTGCTTGTCCCTGACACAGGGACCAGTGCAGAGAGGCTGTGGATGCCCCATCCCCAGCAACATCAAAGGCCAGGTGGGACAGGGGCCGCAGCAACCTGCTCTGCTGGGAGATTGCTCAGCTTGGAACCACATCATCTTGAGGGTCCCTTCCAAGCAAAACCATTCAAGGATTTGATCAGTCTGCCATCCCCATCTCCCACTGCGCAGCGGCCCTGAAACTTCAGTGACATCACAGCTCCCAAAGGGTTCCAGGTGGAATGTCCAGGACCTGGAAACGAGCACACCAGACACTTCACCGGCTGCCAAGGGTCAGTTGCCACTCGCTCTGCGCTCTGACCTTCAGCACAGAGCTGCTGCTGCTGCCTGGGCTTTCCCTGCCGCCGAGTCTGGAGCGCCGATCCCAGCAAGATGTGCTCTGCTGTGCCAATGGAGGTACAGTGCCATGCCAGGCAGGGGGCACCCGGCTTGGGCAGGCTGCAGCCATGTGGGAATGGATGGTGTGGGACAGGAAGCCCACTGGGAGATTGTGCTGCCCCTTGCAGATTGACAGAGACACTGTGGAGGAGATGGAAGTGGACCTGGGCCTGGCTGAGGATGAGATGATGGAGGTGGACTCCTCCTCTACTTTCATGTCCTCCACTGTTGAGGACATGGAAGTAGAAGTGGAAGACACCCCCGAAGAGATGGAGGTGGATGCGGAGGATGACACCGAAGAGATGGAAGTCGATGAGAACGAGGAGGAGCCCATGGTCCTTGGATGAAGATGGAGCCCCACAGGTAAGACAGGCAGATGCTTCCCACGCCCTGCCCACACACACACTGGGTCCCCTGACGCCAGGCTGGGGCAGGGCTGGATGGCCCCGCTCAGGGACACGGTGCCCACAGGGGGCCTGGATTGGGCTACCACAAGCACTAGCCCCGGCCTGCCCTGCGCTTGCCTGGGGCCACGCCAGCCCTGCCAGCCCCGGCCCAGCCCCTGGGGCCCAGTTGCCAGCCCTGCTGGGCCCAGTGCAGGTGGCTGACTCCAGCTCTGCTGCTTCCTTTCTTCCAGGGCTCATGCTGAAGATGGCACAAATCCGATAACTTTGTAAATACGTTTGAAAGTTTAGAAGTTCCTGTAAATATGTTGACCACGTTGGAAGATTTCTGTAAATACGTTTTGAAGATTGTTAGCCCATTGGATCCCATGTAAATATGTTCTGTACATTGTTGTTGTTGTTGTTATAACAATTGTTATAATGACACATGTACTGAAAATCCTGGATTTGCCGATCTTCGGCAAATAAATACCGTTTCTTTTTCAAACCTGACTTCTCTTGGCCATTCCTTTGGGCACCTGCAGCCTTTGCACACTTGTGGGTTCCATTTGTTCCACGTTCCCGGGGCTGGAGGTCCCTGGGGGTGCTGGCACGGCCACCCCGGGGCTGGGGGTCCCTGGTAACAGGGGCTCCCACTGACACCACACCTGCCACTGGGCACTGCTGCTCTTCCTGGCCTGGGGCACAGCGCTGTCCCCAAGAGCTCAGCTCTCACCAGCTCTCACACAGGGCGCTCTCACAGCACTGGCCCCTGCAGCCATGCCACCAAAGCAGGCAGCAAACCTTCAGCCACCCTTCCTGCTGCAGAGACAGGCACTCCTGGGCCCAGAGCCGCCAGCAGGCCACAGCCCTGCAAAATCCACCTGCACGCTCTCAAGGCCACCACAGCCTTGGCAACTGGGCCACCTGCATCTGGGCTGCTGCAGGGGCTGATCTTTAAGCCTTGCAGCCTACAAAGGCCCTGGGCTCTGCTTCCCAGCCTGCTCTGCACTGCCCTGAGCCCGCATTGTTCCAGAGACAAAAGCCAGGCCAGGGCATCCTCACTCTGCCCGCACTACTGCTTCTGCCAGCGGCCACTGGCCCCTGGGCCCCACTTGGGTGACAGCTGCAGGGACAGGGCAGCCTGTGCTGGGCAGAGGGCACGGGGCTTTGGGCCCTGGGGCTGCTGCTGCTGCTGCTGGGGGCCATGGGCCCAACAGGGCCCCGAGCTCAGCCCCTGCCTGGGCAGCTGCCCCCAAAGCTCCACACTCCCCGAGCATCCCCATCACACCTGCCAGGGGAAAATCCCACGGGCTTCAGGAAAGGAATTCCCCATAGTGACTAAACCAAAGGATCCAAGGGGAAAGTCAGCACCAGCTGATGTTTACAGCACCTTGACAATGGTGGCTGCATGGCAGGTGAGATCTCCAGGGCCTCTGGCAGGGCCTGCTCTGCACGTGAGCCTGTGCGGCTGCTCCCAGTGGGACACAGCACCGGGCTCAGGCCAGCCCTCAGCCCCTCACAGAAGATCCTAAGGAGCAGGCTCAGAAAGCATTTCCAGACCACTTCCTGTAGATATTTCAAAAGATTGAATGTAATTAAAAGAAGCCACCTTGCACATTTAGTTTTGGCGTCGTGGCATGAGAAGCCATGAAGTTGCCTCTGAATGTGCACTCAGGGCACTTCCACTGCCATCCCAAAGGGATCACAAAGGACAGGCCTCAGTTTTCAGCACTGCTGAGCTCCTCACTACAATGATATCTCCGGAGAACGCAAGGTTGTTGATGCCATGGGGCCAATTACTGGAACTATAATAACTCATGACAAAAATGACAAATTAAAGTAAAATGAGGCAGCCCTTTCAATGCAATGTTTTATCAGTTTTATCAGGGCTTACTGAATGCAGCGTTGGCACCCTGCAGCAGCAACAAGGCCGGCTCAGCTGCTGAAGCTCAGGGGACATTTTGAAACATCTGCATCCAGCACCACCAGAGCAGTGAATGTGGGGACAGCCACCTGCAGTGCAGGATCCTTGGGTAATTTTTTAGTCCTGTGGGTGGGCCACCTTTTACATCAGGGGCAGCTCTGGGTAACAAATTATCCAAAGCTGAGAGGGACATATATGTTCCAGTTAGGTAGTCTCTCCTTTCAGAGTGGAAGACTTTTACTAAGGAAAGTTGGAAGTCACTTGTTCATTGGCTGTTTACGAAGTTCCCAGACATTTCTGTGTATTCTGTTCCTTTTATAGCATTCTGGGACTGAGTTAGGAAAAGTCTCTATTTTTAGAAAACTCAGGGAGTGATAAGAGTCGCAACATTTTACCCAATTTTTCATATGATTTATGGAGTTTTCTCAAGGGTTCAAAGTTGTTATATTCAATCCAGTCTTTGCGTTCCACCCCCCCTCATTCCTGAACCGTCTGACACCAATAGGATGAGAGACGGAAACTGCTGTAAAGCACAGAGAAGACACCTGCTGTCTGCCATCTCCCCTCCTTCTCTACCCCCTGCCCAGGTCAGACCGGCCTGGATTCTACCCTAACTTATTCTCCAGTACCTCTCCTCACGGGATCTCCCTCAGATAGCTCACAAAATGGAGTCTTTCCTCTGGAGGGGGTTTTCAATGTCAAACTCCCTCCCACCCTCAGCTCTCTCATCAAATCCTCCCCCTGTCTTGGATTCCACCCCTGCGTCAGGTACCACCCCTGCATTGGGATATCCAGTGCTTCCTTGCCTACTCCCGCTGCCCTACCCCCTCCAACTCAGCCCCTTGCGGATCCCACACTGTCGGAGCCGGAAGTGTGAGGGGCGGTACCCGGAAGGCCGCCATCTTGGCTACCAAAGGCCCACAACACCGGGCCTGGCCAGTCACCCCAAGGCCCCGCTCCTCTTCCAGAGACCAAGTTCCCTCTTCTGGAGAGGAGAGGGAAGGTTCATCCCACCTTCAGCATGAGCCTGAGGCTTCTTAGAAGAGGATGCTGAAGCTGGAGGCTGAAGAGGGGGACTGGGAATTGGTAGCTAAAATGCAAGCAGCAACGGTGCAGTACCAGAGGGGCCTAACACCTGATGGGAAGCTGTAACACACGGGGAGATGAAAGATCTTTGTAAAGCAGCGAAAGACCATGGGAGGGGCTCACCGTACTTTAATAATTTGTTAAATGTCATCTTCACTGCACATGTTATGGTGCCTCACGATCTGCTCCATTTTATGCACATCCTACTTTCTCCCACTGAAATTATTCTGTGGGAAGAAATGGGGAAAAACTAGTAAAACAATTATTAAAAGACTATACTAGGGAAGACAGGTGGGCACACATAACATTAGTCCATCTAGCCAGTAAGGAAGATTTCACTTAGACTCATTCAATAGACCTTCCCTGAGCTCTGTTAGAAGAGATAAAAGTGCTGCAAAGACAGCTCTCATGCAGACACCCAATGGAGAAACACCTACTCTAGATTTCACAGACATTCTGCAGGGACCTGGGCAATACTTTCTAAAATTTATTGACCACCTTCCACAAGCAATAGAGAAACAAGTTGAAAATCCAAAAGCCAGGAAGGTACTCCTTACTAAACTTGCTGAAACCAATGCTAATAAAACCTGTAAAGACATTTTACCTTGTCTACCACTCAACCCAAAGCCTACCACTGCACAAATGGTCGAGGCATGCACACTTAGGGCATCCCTACACTGTCACGCCAGCCAAGCTAAGGCTACCAGTCAGGGTGTAGTAGAGGTGCTAGTAGCCTCCCAAGTTATTCCCTGACATACACATGAAAAAGGACCTTGCTTTAAGTGTCGGGAGATGGAGCATTTTCAACACAATTGTAAAAATAAAGCCTATTACCGGGGACCTTCTAGCTGTCACAGCCACTGTCCTCACTGCCCCCCTCGTCCACACGCTTTCCAACACCAGCAAAACCGGTGGCCTGCGGGAAACCCCACACAGACACAAAAAGGCCCCGCATGATGACACCAAACGTGAGGCCATTCCGCCCCACTCTCCCCAACACCGTGGAGAACCAGCACAGCGACCTTCTCAGATCCATCAGGACAGCTCAATCGCTGCAGAAAACTTGACAGGAGACAGCTCTGCCCTGGAACCCAAAGGAACCTGGTAAGAGCCTTTTCAATTCCAATCCACGATATTTATGTTCACCATATTCCAACAGGAAAATACAGGCCTGAAGAACAGGCCAGAGACATTTTGATTTAAACCAACACCAGGGAAGGGATGGAGACACTCACTATACTACCTGAGGTACTCGCCTTGACGTCTTTGCAGGAGATAACTCTCCAGGTTCTATGCTTAGACTTTCCCCTTTTTATTCCAAAAGGAACAGTTATAGCCAGAGCCAACCTCCTACGGGACATGATCAGCACACCAGTTGATCCAATGGTGATGTGGGCACATAAAACATTCAGAAATAGACCCATTCTAAAGTGTGCTTGGTCATTTAAAGCGAGAAAGAGATGTCTTTCAGGATTATTAGATACAGGAGTTGACATCACCATAACTTCCTGCTCTTATTCCCTAAAAGAATGGCCCCTGGTCCTAGCTGCTGGGGTAAATATTAGCTAGCAGGGGAGCCACTACCAGCTTCTGGAGACAAGGTACACTCTGCATGGAAGGTCCTGAGGGCACAGTTGCTACAGTAAGATCATTCATCACCCAGGCACCAATAACATTTTGGGGAAGAGACCTCTTGTCCCAATGAGGGACAAGGCTAGAGATCATATCAACTCCTCAGCATTTCTAGACGGGGCCACTGAGCAGCGCGCCACCCTTCAGTCAACCTGGAAGACCAACGACCCCATATGGGTGGATCAGTGGCCCCTTCCAGGCAGAAAGTTAAAGGCCCTGAAGTCCCTCGTTCAGGAGCAGCTGTCGGTGGGCCACATCTACCATCTACTAGCCCCTGCAATCCGCCTGTCCCTGACATACAAAAGTCTGGCAAAGACAAGAGGCAGCTACTGCAGGACCTCAGGAAAATCAACGAGGTCATTGAGGACATGGGTGCCCTTCTGACCGGCCTGCCCTCAGCCTCCATGTTACCGCGAGTTTGGCAGACGGTTGTTATACATCTAAATGACTGCTTTTTTGACATCCCCTTGCACCCCAATGAAAGTCTCTTGTTCGCCTTTTCCATCCGTAAATTGACAAGCACCTTTTACAGAGGTACCAGTGAACCGTATTGCCTCAAAGAATGAAGAAGAACCCAACTACTTGTCAATGCCTGGGAGACCAAATTTTATTGCCCAGCTGGAAAAGACAGCCTAATGCTATCATTTTTCATTACATGGACGATACATTAGTTTGTGTAGAAGCTCAAATCATTCTGGATGTTGCAGTACAAGATGTCATCACTGCGATACAGGAGAAAGGTTTTAAGATTGCAGCAGATTAAGTTCAAAGGACAGCCCCTTGGAAGTGTCTCGGCCTAAAACCTTCAGAGAGAGCAATCACACTACAAACACTGCACATCAAGGACAACCCAAAGACTCTGCCAGAACCCCAAATGCTCTGTGGAAGCATCAGTTGGGTATGTTCACTGCTGGGATCCACCCCAAAAGATCTCACGCCACTGTTCCTGCTGATTCTTAAAGGCAGTGAAGGACTCGATTCCCGTGATCACTGACACCACAGGCAGAAGCAGCTGTACAAAAGGTATCCTGGATGATTCAAACTAAACAGGCACACAGATACCACCCTAATTTTCCTTTCTCCCTGGCAATGCTTGGTGTAAGTCCAAAATTCCATGCATTATTGTTTCAGTGGGATTCAATTTTCTCAGATCCCCTCATAGAAATTGAATGCATTTTCAGAGCACACCAACCTACTAAAACGATAACAACCCAACAGAGAGTTATTGCAGAACTATTGCAGGAAACGTAGAGAGCGTCTGTGCTCCCTTGCAGGAACAGACCTTGTGAATATTTACTTACTTCTCACTCCAGAGCACCTCAATTGCCTACTTCAAACATCTGAACCACTGCAATACGCCTTAGATCATTTTTACACATATTACGATCAGCCACCAATTCTACCATCAAAACATTCCTGCGCTGCTCAGGATGTTAAAAATTACCCGAGACCCAGCAAGATCCATTGTAGCCACCTGCCCAAATTGTCAGGAACATGGCCTTGCTTCTCTCAGAGCAGGAGTCAGTCCAAGAGGACTAGAGAGTCTCCACATCTGGCAATGGGACATCACACTCTAAGCTGTGGAGAGATTTATTCATAATTGGTTAGCTGAGAAAGGCCATACTGACATAATGCCGCTGGTTAAGCTGAAGGAAGAAAGCCAGCAGTCAGCAAGCTGAAAGGAAAAGTCAGCAGTGACCTTGCTGCAACATGAGGATAGGGAGTAGAGATTAGTCCTGAATATATCCTGAGAATATGTAGAAAGTATCAAAAGTAGAACCATAGGAATGTAGAAGTAGGCGTAGGTGCTGATATGTAACTGACCAATCCTGAGCTCAACTTTTGCAATATGTATGAAGCTCATTATTAACTGTATTTAACCCGCCGTACTGATCAATAAAATTGAGCCTGTGATGATCAAATTGATGTCCTGGTTCCCTTCCGTCGACAAATGGTGGAGAATGCGGGCAAAGCCGAATCTCTGCCCTTTTTTCTCGGATTAAAAGAAAAAGGGGATTACGCCACGGTCGAGGAAGTTGGGTTTGGGTCCTTGCAGCCGGGACGGTGCCGGAATTTGAAGCACCCTTAAGGTTCACAACGGTGACTCAAGCCAATACGTGTCGGCCGGAGCCTGGAGAGCTGCAACAGCGCGCACTGATTAATAGGTATGGATAGGCAAGCGGCATATGATTTATTTACCGCCTATTTAGAGCGGCGTGGGATAAAAGGGATAGATTTAAAAAAGGAGTTTCCAGGGTTATTAGCCTATGGCCATGATAAGGGTATCTTTTCTAACCCTCATACAATTCATGAGCTAGCAGAGTGGAAGAAGTTTGGGGAAACACTGTGGGATGCAGTGCTAGACGATGATAAGTCAGCAAAGAAATTAGGAAAGTTGTGGCGGGTGGTGTATAACACGTTACTTCAGCAGGTCTCTGAGAGAAAGGCAGCAGAAAGGGCGACAGAAGCTCATAAGAGGAATATAGGGTATGGTCCTGAGGATGATCCCCTGGCACCCTCTGTAACTAAGGTACTTATGCCTAAGAGTCCCCAGCAAAGTGGTGTGGAGGATTTTCCTATAGGCGCAGTGGAACCGCCTGCACCTTTCCTGTCAGAGGGGGAGGGCGAGTCGGAGGGTGGGGGTAAGAGGAAACCAGCTCTGCCTCCGCCACCAGCTTTAGACGGGTCGGATGGTGGGGGTGGGAGCAAGCCAGCTTCGCCTCCGCCGCCAGCTTTGCCTCCGCCGCTTCCCCTCAGCGAGCCGGCTCCAGTTACAGCTTCAGCGGGGGGGCCGCTTTCCCCGCGCGAGCCAGCCTCTGCTTCACTGCCTTCCCCGTGCGAAAACTCGGTGTCTGCACCGAAGTGCCAGCAGCATAGCACCCTTAAAAAGTCAGATCCCATCCCAGGGGCACACCGTGATCTATGGGGGGAGATGGCTAAACAGAGGAGGGAAGCTTGGGCTGCTTTGGCGAAAGAAGTAATGCAAATGGGGGATGGCGAGGCGGTGGAAGTAGCTTCTAGTCTTGCATGTCCAGTTACATACACACCACAGTATGATGCACAGGGGAACCTTACGCATAATATAGCAGAATATACTCCTTTAGATTGGAAGCTGTTAACTCAGCTACGTTCTACGGTTAGTCAGTTTGGAGTAAAAAGTGAACCTGTTAGGCAAATGTTAGGTTATCTTTTTAATACTCAGGTTTTATGTCCTAATGATTTAAGAGGAATAGTTTGGTTGATATTCACTCAGCATCAGCAGTTATTGTTTAACCCACATTGGCAAGCGTTGGTGAATGAGTCGGTTGCTGTACAACGAGCCCGGGGAGACCCATTACATGGAGTGACAGTAGAGGAGCTGATGGGCTTAGGGGCATTTTTGCGTACAGAGGCACAGATGATATCGGGAGCAGATAAACTTAGAGAGTCTAAGTGGTTAGTGTGTGCTGCAATAGACATTGTTAAAGAGCCAGGAGGGTTACCAGCTTATTTGGGTATTAAGCAAGGAAGGGAAGAATCATTTGGAAATTTTATTGATAGAGCAGCTACTGCTATAGATCGGGCTGGTGTTGCAGACTACATGAAGAGGGCTATTGAAGCAGTGTGCCTTGCAAAATAGCAATCCAGCAACCCAGAGAGTGTTAGCTACTTTAGGGGCAAATTGAACTATTGAGGAAGCATTAGAGCGAATGGCATTAATGCCAACAGCTTCACAGGCATTTATAGCAGAAGCCTTAAAGGAATTAGGATTGGGGTTGCAAAAGCAAGCAGAGTCTACTCAGAATCAGGTATTAGCTGCTCTTGCTCCTCTCCGGAGTGGCTCACTGGCATTCACGCAAGGAGGTCCGAAACCATTCCTCAAGTGTTACCGATGCGGCAATGAAGGACACACACGCCAAACATGCCGAGCGACTGGCATATGGTGTCAACACTGCTGATCCAGCTCCCACAACACTACGGCTTGTAGGCGCCGGTCGGGAAACCATCTGCGGAGCGCGCATCTCGGGGGCCGCGCCCAGACACAAGTTGCCGCTGTGACATCGGAGACACCAGCAGCTGCCGTGACATCGCTGCCACCACCTGTCTGCAACCCGCAACAACAGGGAGCCTCGGCTTGGAGTTAGCAGCAGCAGTAGACGTCACACTAATGACGAACCGGCCTGAGAGGATACCCACTGGAGTAAAGGGTCCTCTTATATTAAATGGACAAACATGTGGAGCATTATTGCTGGGACGTTCTTCTACAACTATGTTGGGATTATTTGTTTTGCCTGGTGTTATCAATGCGGACTTTACAGGGGAAATACAAATTATGGTTTGCACCCTTTATCCTCCGATTAAAATTACAAAAGGACAACGCATTGCACAATTGGTACCACTGTCACAAATGACATCAGGAATACAATCATTTTCTGGGCAAACACGGGATGAAAAAGGTTTTGGCTCTATTGGTGTTACACTTTTAACTGTGGATTTACAAAATAGACCAAAGCAAAAGGTTGAAATTACTTATGGGCATCAAAGCATAACCCTTTATGGATTATTGGATACAGGAGCAGATACCAGCATCATTTCTCCAGAAGCGTAGCCACAACGTTGGCCCCTATTCCCATCATCAAACATGCTGACAGGAGTGGGAGGATTTACATTGGCAAGCAGATCGTCGTCTTTGTCTGTGTGCATTGAGAATCAACAAATATCTGCTGTGTTTTCAATTGTTCAACTGCCTCCTACAGTTTCCTGCTTAATTGGAAGGGACATTTTAACACAATTGGGAGTGGTGTTAACTAATCAGCACCCTTTGGGGTAATTGCCATTGCTTGGACTTTCCCCATTCCACTCACCTGGAAAACGGATACACTGGTGATGGTTAAGCAATGGCCATTAAAAGGGGAGAGTCTTATGCATGCCCATGAATTCGTACAGGAACAATATACAAAAGGGCACCTAAGACTGTCCACAAGCCCTTGGAATACACCTATTTTTGTAATCAAAAAGAAATCAGGGAAATATTGTTTGATACATGATTTGAGGGCTGTAAATGACCAAATGGAACCAATGGGGGCCTTACAGCCTGGTCTTCCAAATCCAGCTATGATTCCAGAACACTGGCCACTTTTAATTATTGACCTAAAGGATTGTTTTTTCACTATTTGCCTGCATCCTGATGATATGAAGAGATTTGCTTTTACTTTACCATCAATAAATCATGGGGAACCAGATAAAAGATTTGAATGGACATCTCTTCCGCAGGGCATGCGCAACTCCCCCACTTTATGTCAGCTTTATGTTGATGCTGCATTACAGCCACTATGTCGCAAATGGCCAAGAACTACAATATATCATTACATGGATGATATTTTGTTTGCACAGCAACAGCCATTCTCCTCTTTACAGATTAACACCATTAAAAATACTCTTGCTGCATATTCACGTGTTATTGCTGCAGAGAAAATTCAGACTACAAGGCCCTGGAAATATTTGGGATGGACTCTGATGGATCAAATAGTAATACTACAAAAATTGGAATTACAATTGGACATTAAAACTCTACATGATGCACAGAAGTTGCTGGGAGACTTACAGTGGCTGAAGCCTATTGTGGGAATACCAAATCATTTACTAGAAGCCCTACGGCCTTTGTTAAAAGGCGTGGACCCTACTACTCCTGTACACCTGACAAAGGAGCATCGTCTTGCTTTGCAGCAAATTAGTAACTGTGTACAGCAAGGGTATGTGTCTCGTCGACAACTCGACCACCCCATTGACCTTACTATTTGGAATAGCCCTTGCCACTTGCTTGGTGCTCTCTCTCAGTTGCAAAAGAAAACGGGGGAGATACGGGTGTTGGAATGGTTATCACCACCACTACAGCATAAGAAAACAATATCTTCAAAAATTGAACAATTGGCTGCATTAATCAAAAAGGGGCATCTCAGAATTCTTGAAGTGGATGGTAGAGAACCTGCTACTATTAGATTGCCTATGGAAAAAGAAATCTTGGACTGGTACTTGATCAATTCGAAGAATTTACAAGAAGCATTATTATGATGTCACCTGCTAAAGTAGAGACTAGCAAATTAGTGCCTAGAGTTTTGCAATGGATGACAGAATGGAACTGGATCACTCGACCTTTGAGAGAAGAACGCCCCATAGAAGGAGCTATTACAGTTTTTACAGATGCAGGAAAGAAATCAAGGCGTGCTGCTGTTACCTGGCAAGAAAAAGGACAATGGAAGCATCAACTCCTCACAGCAGACCCTGCAGATAGCTTACAAACTTTGGAATTGTTAGCAGTAGTATGGGCGGTGTCCAACTTACAGGAGCCTTTAAATGCGGTCACAGACTCTACGTATGTTGCAGGAGTAGTCAAACTAATAGAGGAAGCAGCAATTAAGGAAGTGAATAATAAACGATTGTATGAGATACTGATACAGTTAAGGAAGGTTTTACAAGAAAGAAATGCAGCATATTCTGTGATTCATATTAGGAGTCATAAATGGTCTGAAGGTTTAGGAGAAGGGAATGAACGTGCAGATAAATTGGTTACCCTACCCATTGATAATTCTTGTCCTATTGACAAGCACACATTGGCCAGAGAAGCACATAGTAGATATCATCAAAATGCCAGAGGTTTAGCAAAACACTTTGAGCTGAGTTTGTCAGAAGCCAAGGCCATTGTCAGAGCATGTCCAACATGTAGTTATCATAATGGTGGAATAGGTCTAGGCATCGGGGTTAATCCTCGAGGTTTAGAAATAAATGAGAAATGGCAAATGGATGTTACAAACATAGCCAGATTTGGTAAAGTCAAGCATGTGCACGTCACCATAGATACATATAGTCATTACATATGGGCTACGGCTCAGGGAGGAGAAAAAGCTATACATGTTATCAGACACCTGTTAAGTTGTTTCGCTGTTATGGGAGTTCCAAAGAGTATCAAAACGGATAATGGTCGAGTTTATGTAAGTGCTAGGGTTCGTAAATTTTTGAATCAGTGGTCTGTTAAGCACGTGACAGGTATTCCACACTCTCCTACTGGACAGGCAATAGTGGAAAGAGCAAACGGTACCCTTAAGCAGTATATTGAAAAACATCAAGATTTGACAGATCCACAAGCATGTTTGGCTAAGGTTTTGTATGTGATTAATCATTTATGCATTTTTGGGGAAGATGATACCCCTCCTGCAATGAAACATCATCCAAGGTCAGGTCAGGAAAATACTAAGGAAACAGAGGTTGGGTTAAGTATAAGAACCCGAGTACAGGATTATGGGAAAAACCTGCAAAGGTATTATATTGGGGTCGGGGGTATCTTTGTGTTTCCTCACCTACAGGGCCTTTGTGGGTGCCTGCTAAGTGGACTAAACCTGTTTTTGATGCAGCCTCTGGTGGATCGCCTTACGGAGGAGGACAAAGAGCAACTGGGGAAGAAACTGCTTCTAGTCCTACAACCACTACTGTTACAATTGAAGGGGTACTCGGAAGCGGTGGACAGAGCACTGACACGTCACTACCGGACGGCCCAGGAGTTGATTGGTTTTATTGACTCATTATCAACTTTTCGCTTAACAAATCCAGCGAAACTACATTGCCTTGACTGTCACAATCCACATTGTGCTGCCTGGAGAGCTCTACGTTGTGGGGGTTGTGAAAGAACTTTTTGGATAGAACAATCATTATTACGGGATTTGTGGTGTCACACTTGTGAACACAAGCACACATGGGGAAAAAGCTGGCAAGATGAATTAAGGAGACAAACAGGGCAAAACGCATATATAGCTTTAAATCTCTATGAGTCTCCTGAACAGAAAATTCTTGCTTATTATCGATGGGAAGTACAATGTATTGTGAATAGAATTAAGGTTCAAAGTAAATCACGTATGGTTTCTATAAGGTGTAAGAAATTAGTGCCTTTAACACAGCATTCAATTGTAGGACCCTTCCAAGGGGATCCTGATGGAGCATTAGATTGCTGCATTGACAAGTTGCAAAAATTGAGTTTGAAAGTGGCAGGACCAGTAAAATCAGGAGCAGCAAGACTGAAGACAGATAAGAAAAGGAAGGCAAAAAGGGAACGGTCTCATTTGAATAAGGATATCAGTGATTGCTAATTAATTTTCTATGATTAGAACAATTTTACTGTTGTGGGACCCTCAGGAGGATATAGTTGTTGAGGAGCATAACAAACAAGAACTACGATTACGAAATAAGATACGCCTTGTGTTAAAGAAAGACCTTGAGCTGTTAGCCTCATATAGTAAAAAAGCTGAAGAGGCTTTGCGATCACCACCATTGAATTGGTTGCTTTGGATTGAAGAACCAGACTTTTGTACTGGTCCTTATTTACATTCGCTTCCTTGTTATGTTTGCAAAAAGGATAAAGATAAGTGCTATGCATGGGTAGCTTTGCATTGTGCAGATTGTTATCAGGTTTATTGGTATTCACAGAGGTCACTAGGATATTTATGGTGTGCACCTTGTTTTGGAAAGTGGATTCGAAATTTTATCTGGGTTAGAGCTCTTGAACAAAGTACTGGCCTGCCAGGACGGACAGGATTACAGCTCTTTGAGAGTGCAGAACAAGTGGTTATAGCATATCTTAGGTGGAAGTTACAGGAAAACCTTAGAATATTTGAAATTAATAAAGCCTCACGCTCGCTGTAAAGCTGATTTGCCTTCAAACTTATCTCATGCTATACTTGTGAGCAAGGATGCTGATTTAGAATTAGATCAGTATATTCAAAAATTGACTCAGCCTTACAATAGACAATCTAGCAAACCAGGGAAAAGACAGCGAAGAAAGGAAAAACAAAGCAAGCAGAAGGAAGAAAAGGAGAAGCAAAGCAAGCAGAAAGAAAAATGAGGTTTGTTCTTGTTATACTGCTCAATGCTGTAGCAAGTGAAGCAGTAGGAATAACACACTTTAGTCAACCAAGGGAAAATTTATGGGTGACACTTGCTAATCAAACTAACCAATCATCACTTTGTCTTAGTCTTGGAGGAGTCACTAACCCATTTCAAACATGCCTGGTGGGACTTCCGGTGTGGTCTCCTGGAGAATTTTGCAGTTTGATAAACAATCAAACCTTATGTATGTCTAACATGTCACACATCACATTGCCGGTGCAACAAGGGTATACTGCAGGTCAGAGTGATGGCTATCGTCAATGCTTACTAATCCAATCACTTAACACCTCTTTGCATTCTCCTCCTGAAGAACTGGATCTTTTTGGAAGTACAAATGCCAGTATATCTAACACTACAGCCGGCAGATGGTTTAGCTTCAAACTTTCGGGTGTTCAGAATTTAAACCAACCTAAAGAAACATGGGCTACCCTAGATTCATCCCTGAATGTGAGTGAATTCTCTCCACAGCATTTCAGTCAATGTAACGGCACAAATATCACAGCACCAATGAAATTACCCACAGGAATATTCTTGATTTGTGGAGACAGGGCATGGAATGGTATACCAGCTAAACCACAGGGTGTACCTTGTTATTTAGGAAAATTGTCACTGTTTCACCCTAATGTGTCCTTGCTAATGCAGCTGAGTCAAAATTCAAACAGGAAAAAACGTAGCATACATGACTTAGACTGCAGCCAGATAGGAGATCCACGGTTTTGGGGCACATTCAAACAGGTGGCGGTTTCAACTATCTTACCAGGAGGATCTGCCAATAAAGCCATGAATTTACCAAAACAATTAGGATGCTGGGCAAAGGATGAGCTTAACAAGACATCACAAATTCTAGACATGCTAACTGCAGATGTGCAAAGTGTTAACCATGATGTTTTGCAAAATAGAGCTGCTGTAGATTTTTTGCTCTTAGCACAAGGGCATGGATGTGAAGAGTTTGAGGGAATGTGTTGCATGAATCTGTCTGATCATTCGGTGTCCATTCACACTAAGATAAAAGAATTGCAACAGGGACTTCAAAAACTTAAGGAAGAAGATGGTTTAGGAATTGACGAATGGCTTAAAAGCTTAGGACTTGGACCGTGGCTGAGGAACCTTGTGATCTATGCTATAGGACTTCTGGGTGTAATTTTACTGTTTTTGCTTATTTTGCCTTGTATCTTTAACTGTATTCAAAACATGGTCAGCCATACAATAGCAAAAACATGGCAAACTAATCTCCTTGCACAAGAAGAAAACGGGGGAAATGTGGAGAGATTTATTCATAATTGGTTAGCTGAGAAAGGCCATACTGACATAATGCCGCTGGTTAAGCTGAAGGAAGAAAGTCAGCAGTCAGCAAGCTGAAAGGAAAAGTCAGCAGTGACCTTGCTGCAACATGAGGATAGGGAGTAGAGATTAGTCCTGAATATATCCTGAGAATATGTAGAAAGTATCAAAAGTAGAACCATAGGAATGTAGAAGTAGGCGTAGGTGCTGATATGTAACTGACCAATCCTGAGCTCAACTTTTGCAATATGTATGAAGCTCATTATTAACTGTATTTAACCCGCCATACTGATCAATAAAATTGAGCCTGTGATGATCAAATTGATGTCCTGGTTCCCTTCCGTCGACACTAAGCCCCTTCTGGCAGACTAAAGTACGTCCACATCTCAATCGACACCTTTTACAGTGCAGTTTTCACCTCTGCCCATGCTGGTGAAAAATCAGAAGATGCTATAAAACATTACTTTTTCATTTTTTACACCTTAGCAGTTCAACAGGAAATTAAAACTGATAATGCTCTTGCTTATACCTCGCACTGATTCCAACAAGTTTCTGACCACTGGGGTATAAAACATGTCACAGGCATTCCACACTCCAGCACACGACAGTCCTTAGCCGAAAAGGCCCACTGAGCCATCAAAAGGATCCTTGATCAACTAAGCTGGGGAGTCCAGATATTATCTTCCATTGAGAGACTGGCCAAGGCCTTTTACGTATTCAACTTTTGAACAACCAATTTATGGAGAAAATTCCCCCAGTCATCAGGAATTTTACTAATTCAACTGCAGCCCAATTAAAACACCAGCAACCTGTGTTGAGCAAAGACCCCGAATCTAAACAAATTATGTGCAATTTTCCATTAATTACTTGGGGAAGCGAAGATGGCCTTGTCTCTACAGCAATACTCCTAAGATCGATCCCAGCAAAATACATAAAAACTCTTTCTGGGAACGGTGAGGCAAACACCAGAGCCACCACCAGAAGAACAGAATGGAAGCCTAAGAGGGACAGCAGCAGCCTGGAAAAGAAGAAGGAGAAGGACAGAAGAAGATCTCCTAAGCAGCGCTGACCACACACACCAAGACCAAGATAGCTCGGACACCACTAACCGGGATCTATGTCTTAACATTTGTAAAAATTATATTTTAGCATTGATACATGATTCTTCTAATAAGCTGTGTTCACACCCTTGCCTTACAGAAGAGAAAGTTTAGTGGGACCACAACTTAAATTTCATCTTCTACTCACTTTATCGGTTTACTTTTAGGACACCCAAGCCTCCAGATACTAATTTAGCTAAAGTCAGAGGATGCTGCCGTTGGTTGCTGCTGCAGCAGGAATCAGGTTGCTCCTCACTGAGCCGCATGCCTTCAGCTGGGCGCTTCCACAGACAAGCCACAATTTCTTGTCCATGGCCATGCCTGTCAGGCATTTGAAGGCATGTGTTTTTTCAACCTGCTGTCACATAGGGAGTCAGAGTACCAGGGCATCCAGCTCCTAAAAGATCAAGGAAACAAGATCCAGATAGAAGGCAACAATGACTGGTTCACTAGACTTTCCAAACACAGGGGTTTTGAGGCTGGCTTTCATCTTTAGTTCAGATTGTGTTGTGGGCTTTGTTTTTTGTATTCATTGTGTTGGTTATATTATCCTTTTTTGCTAAATGCTTGCAAAACTCTATGGCAGAAGCCTTCTTTCTAGATAACAAAAAGGGGGGGATGTGAGGGCCCAGGGGCCTACCATTGGAACTGTAATACCTCAGGGCAAAGTGACCAAGGTAAAAGAGAGACACCGCTTTGAACGCAATGGTGTCGCCCATGGGCATTTGCAGGCTCATGTTGATGCAGCACGTTTTGTCCGTATCACCCAGTTCAACTGCTGCATATTCCTTATATGTACTCCCTTGGAATGTTCCAACTCTCTTGTATCCATTTGGTCCTGGCTTACTGTAATGATCCTGCACTGTTCACCCCCATATTGTGTGCGCAGCCCCATTTTGGTCTCCCTCCCTGGACCCTCTTAATGGCAATCCACAGTGGTTAGAGTTCCACAAAAAATCCCACACTCACCTCGTTAACAAGCAGTTTAAGCAAGTGTGCTCCCAGCTCTGTTAGTGCAGGTCCCTCACACAGGCTGGCTGTGGACAGGCTGCAGCACAAGAACTGAGTGCACGAGGGAATGTGGCCTCTAATGAAAGGCATGAGTCCCACAGCCCACGCAACCCAAACCAATGCTTGCATGTCTCTATTTTTCTGTCTTCGCTCAGTTCTCAAGCCACTTTCCCCATTTTCTCTGACTGGGGACATGGCTTCTCTCTCTCCTTTCTGCAAGTTAAGCTACATGCATAACCCCGCAGGAACAGCCTGACTCACAGGGAAGTGGCAGAGGACTCTTTGTCAGGATATGCAGTGAGAGGACACGGAGGAATGGGATCAAACTGAAGGAAGTGGATCAGACTTGATGATGGGAAGAAATTCTTTACTCTCAGGGTGCTTGTCCCGGACACAGGGAACAATGCAGAGAGGCTGTGGATGCCCCATCCGCAGCAACATCAAAGGCCAGGTGGGACAGGGGCTGCAGCAACCTGAGACACTGCTCATCTTGGAACCAGATCATCTTTAGTGTCCCTTCCAAGCCAAATCATTCAAGGATTTGATCATTCTGCCATCCCCACCTCCCACTGCACAGCGCCCATGAAAATTCAGTGACATCACAGCTCCCAGAGGGATCCAGGAGGAATGTCCAGGACCTGGAAACGAGCACAGCAGACACTTCACCGGCTGCCAAGGGTCAGTTGCCACTCGCTCTGCGCTCTAACCCTCAGCGCTGAGCTGCTGCTGCTGCCTGGGCTTTTCCTGCCGCCGAGTCTGGAGCGCCGATCCCAGCACAATGTGCTCTGCTGTGCCAATGGAGGTACAGTGCCATGCCAGGCAGGGGGCACGCGGCTTGGGCAGGCTGCAGCCATGTGGGAATGGATGGTGTGGGACAGGAAGCCCACTGGGAGATTGTGCTGCCCCTTGCAGATTGAGAGAGACATTGTGGAGGAGATGGATGTGGACCAGGGGCTGGATGAGGAAGAAATGATGGAGGTGGACTCCTCCTCTATTTCCATGTCCTCCACTGTGGAGGACATGGAAGTAGACGAGGAGGACACCATCGAGGAGATGGACGTAGAGGAGGAGGATGACACCGAGGACATGGAAGTTGACGAGAAGGATGAGGAGGAGCCCATGGTCCTTGGATGAAGGAGCAGCTTCACAAGTAAGACAGGCAGATGCTTCCCACGCCCTGCCCACACACACACTGGGTCCCCTGACACCAGGCTGGGGCTGGGCTGGATGGCCCCGCTCAGGGACATGGTGCTCGCAGGGGGCCTGGACTGGGCTGCCACAAGCACCAGCCCCGGCCTGCCCTGCCCTTGCCTGGGGCCACACCAGCCCTGCCATCCCTGGCCCAGCCCCTGGGGCCCCGCTGCCAGCCCTGCTGGGCCCAGTGCAGGTGGCTGAGTCCAGCTCTGCTGCTTCCTTTCTTCCAGGGCTCATGCATATGATGGCACAGATGGCATGCCGTTGTAAATACGTTTGAAAGTTTTGAAGTTCCTGTAAATATGTTGACTAGATTAGAAGTTTCCTGTAAATATGTTTTGAAGATTGTTAGCCCCTCGGATCTCATGTAAATATGTTCTGCACATTGTTGCTGTTGAACTTATAACGATTGTTATAACGAAAAATGTTCTATAAATCCTAGGTTTGCCAATCTTCAGTAAATAAATACTGTTTCTTTTTAAAACTTGACTTCTCTGGGCCATTCCTTTGGGCAAAGGCAGCCTTTGCACACTTGTGAGTTCCACTTTTTCCACGTTCTAAAGGGCTGGAGGTCCCTGCAGGTGCTGGCACATCCACCCCGGGGCTGGGGGTCCCTGGGCACAGGGGCTCCCACTGACACCACACCTGCCACTGGGCACTGCTGCTCTTCCTGGCCTGGGGCACAGCGCTGTCCCCAAGAGCTCAGCTCTCACCAGCTCTCACACAGGGGGCTCTCACAGCACTGGCCCCTGCAGCCATGCCACCAAAGCAGGCAGCAAACCTTCAGCCACCCTTCCTGCTGCAGCCACAGGCACTCCTCGGCCCAGAGCCACCAGCAGGCCACCGCCATGCAAAATCCACCTGCACGCTCTCAAGGCCACCACAGCCTTGGCAACTGGGCCAGCTGCATCTGGGCTGCTGCAGGGGCTGATCTTTAAGCCTTGCAGCCTACAAAGGCCCTGGGCTCTGCTTCCCAGCCTGCTCTGCACTGCCCTGAGCCCGCATTGTTCCAGAGACAAAAGCCAGGCCAGGGCATCCTCACCGTGCCCACATTCCTGCTGCTGCCAGCGGCCACGGGCCCCTGGGCCCCACTCGGGTGACAGCTGCAGGGACAGGGCAGCCTGTGCTTGGCAGGGGGCACGGGGCTTTGGGCCCTGGGGCTGCTGCTGCTGCGGCTGCTGCTGCTGCTGCTGCTGGGGGCCATGGGCCCAACAGGGCCCCGAGCTCAGCCCCTGCCCGGGCAGCTGCCCCCAAAGCCCCACACTCCCCGAGCATCCCCATCACACCTGGCAGGGGAAATCCCATGGGCTTCAGGAAAGAAATTCCCCATAGTGACTAAACCAAGGGGTCCAAGGGGAAAGTCAGCACCCGCTGATGTTTACAGCACCTTGATAATGGTGGCTGCATGGCAGGTGAGATCTCCAGGGCCTCTGGCAGGGCCTGCTCTGCACGTGAGCCTGTGCGGCTGCTCCCAGTGGGACACAGCACCGGGCTCAGGCCAGCCCTCAGCCCCTCACAGCTGATCCCAAGGAGCTGGCTCAGAATGCATTTCCTGACCACTTCCTGTAGATATTTCAAAGGACTACATGTCATTCAAGGAAGTCACCTTGCACATTTAGTTTTGGTGTCATGGCATGAGAAGCCATGAAGGTGCCTCTGAATGTGCACTCAGGGCACCTCCACTGCCATCCCAAAGGGAACACAAAGGACAGGCCTCTGCTTTCAGCACTGCTGAGCTGCTCACTACAATGATATCTCAGTAGGACGCAAGGTTGTGGAGTCCCAGGGACCTATTACAGGAGTTATAATACCGCACGACAAAAATGACAAATTACAATAAAGTGAGTCAGCCCTTTGAATGCAATGTTTTATCAGTTTTACCAGGGTTTACTGAATGCAGCGTTGGTACCCTGCCGGAGCAACAGGGCCGGTTCAGCTGGTGAAGCCCAGGGGATATTTTGAAACATCTGCATCCAGCACCACCAGAGCAGTGAATGTGGGGACAGCCACCTGCAGTGCAGGATCCTTGGGTGATATTTTATTCCTGTGGGTGGGCCACCCTATATATCAGGGGCAGCTCTGGGTAACAAATTATCCAAAGCTGAGAGGGACATATATGTTGGAGTTAGGGAGGTTCTCCTTTCAGAGTGGAAGTCTTTTACTAAGGGAAGTTGGAAGTCATTTTTTCATTGGCTGTTTACAGAGTTCCCAGATATTTCTGTGTATTCTTTTTGTCTTATAGCATTCTGAGACTCAGTCAGAGAAAGTCTCTATTTTTAGAAAACTCAGGGAGTGATAAGAGTCGCAAAATTTTTTCCCAATTTTTCATATGATTTATGGAGTTTTCTCAAGGGTTCAAAGTTCTTATATTCAATCCAGTCTTTGAGTTCTTCCCCCGCATTCCTGAACCCACTGACACCATTAGGATGAGAGACAGAAACTGCTGTAAAGCACAGACAAGCCACCTGCTGTCTGACATCTCCCCTCCTTCTCTACCCCCTGCCCAGGTCTGTACTGATCACACCGGCCTGGATTCTACCCTAACCCATTCTCCAGTACCTCTCCTCACTGGATCCCCCTCAGATAGCTCACAAAATGGAGTCCCTCCACTGCTGGGTGGAAAACCTGCTGCTCAGTGATACAACTAGATGGCCAGAGAAATCCAACTTCCAATCATCATTAGGAATGCTGAACAAAATATTGGGAAATTTGGTGCCCAAATAACAAAAGTAAAATATGTTCCAGCTCCCAAGGGTACTGTGACATGGAGAAAGTGTATTCTGAAAGAAAAAAGACTGCAGAGGAAGCACAACTTCAAACAAACTCTGTTACCTGACCATGAGGAGTCAGAGCAGGGTTGTGAACCTTCATTCAGAGGAAACAGCAATCCCACTCACTAAACCCCAAAAAACCTCCAGGTTCCTGTGGACTCCAACCATGGACAGAAGGAAAAGCCCCACAGATGATGCCCAAAAGTCTAAGAGCAGAGGTGCTGGAAGCCTCTCTGGGGCACACATCTCCCTTCAGTCTGAGCCTGCACCTGGTGCATTATTTAGTGCCAAGTGAGAAAGAAGCAATGCCTAATGAAGTGTTAAAGGGCTTTGGGAAGTTTCACCAACCTTTCCAGAGCTGTCAGCTCTGGCTGCCTGGCAGAAAAGACAACTGATCTTGCTTCCAAATTACAGGCAGCACAGCTCTTAGGGCAACTGTCTCTCTGTGTTTGCATCCAGCCACCTCCAGCAGCTTGAAGTGTGCTCAAAGTGCAAGGAAGCACTTGATCAAAATCCAGCTCACACTGTAAACAGCAAGGAACAAGCGCCCAAAGCATTACAGACACAACAACAATCGAATTTGGGGAGGGATTTGACAGGTTACAGGTTGATGACACTGCTGCAGTCCCGGTGGAAATGTGGATTGATGCAATTAGCAACAGGGAACTGGAAACTCAGCAGAGGAAAACTGGGAACACATCTATAAAAGATGAGCTGCTGCGCCATTGCAGAGAAGCACAAAATCCTGCGTGAGCTCAGAACAGGAACAAGTTGAAACAGGAGTGAGATGGGGGAAACGCAGCTCCAAGCTCCCTCCCAGTGCCCAGAACTGCAGATCCAAATTCTAAATTCAAACACTTGAATTTGCTTCCCCCAGAGAGACTGGCCTAGTTTGCCGCAGGGATACAACGGGAGAGGGAGTGGCGGTGTCCTGGAGACATGGGCAGCAGCAGACAAACCCTGAGCCCAGCCAGGCTCTGCTCAGCTGCCAGTGAGTGCAGCCACATGGAAAACATGGCAAGATGCAGAACCAGTGGGATGGACACGCTGACAAGTTGCGTGGCTCTGCTGCAGCACCAAAAGGTGAATCCCTGTGCAGCCACAGCAGCAGCTGTGCCGGTCAGCTCCCTGCCAGCCAGAGCTGAGCTCACACTGGGAAAGTGTGGCCAGAGGCTACAGGGATGGGCTCATGCTGGCAGCAGGGCCCCAGCCTTGGCTAACACGTGCTGAAGGTGTCAGTGCCAGTCCTCACAGGGATTTCACTGCAGAAGAACCCCAGGAGACAGAAACCCAGGCTGGCAGCAGGAGACCAAGGCCGGCTCCTCTTTGTGCCACGTCCCCAGCACTGGGGTCTGTAGCAGTCAGAACATGAGGCAGGACACCATTTAAGTCTTTATAAGAGTAACCAAAATTACTCTCCTCTGTGAATACTGACAAGCTCCCCACTTCCACAAGCCCTTCACTGCATGTGCCCAACATGGAATAACTACAAAAATGAAGCGGAATAAGGCACCCGAGCAGTGGAGAAGGTGCTTGTGAACAAACCCTGCAATGAGGTTTCTAATGATTGTTCTGCTCCAACAAAGCTGGTGGGGATCTGCCAGGCTGAATAATGAGCAGGGACACCACACGCCTTCCATACATAATGGTACAGAAATGGAATATAAGTATATACTGCAGCTCTGTGGAACGCAGGGGCTTTTGTAGCCATTTATGTTATACAAAGATTTACATTTGGAAAAGTCATTCTGCTATATCTGGCAGAAGTTTCAAGACAAATGGAACCCATACTTATTCTTTCAATGATAATACTGAGCACAGGATAAAGCTCTTAAATTCAGAGCACTTTATAAAAATTAATTACTACTTAGTTCACCCTTGTGAGGTGGGAAGGTATTACACCTGCTTATACATGAGGACACCAAAGCACAAGTGGATTAAACAGCTCGTTCAGGATCCCAGAGACAGGCTAATTGTTGAAATATGTATGCATATGCGCATCTGTGTGTGTTTGAATGGGTTTGGCCCCTCCAGAGCCTTCTCAGCACACAGAGGCCAAGCTGCTCTGCTGGGCTCCTCTCACCACAGAGTCCCAGGCATGTCTAATGAAAGACACCAACCCAAAGAAAGGGAAGAGAGTTTTTGTGGTTTGCACAGATGGAAATAAAAGCTAGCTTTCAAACAGGCGAGGAACAGAAAAGCCATTGTTAAAAAGCTGTGCAGTGCTCCAGTGACAGCTCCTAATCAGCTTGCCACTGAGCAGCGCCACACCGGAGCACAGCAGACCTGGGAATCCACATGCCAACAAACGTTATAAAACCTGGCCCTTGACAAATGAAGAGAGAAAGGGCTGTAGAGCCAGTGACAGAGACAGCCCCCCAGCCACAGGGGGCTGGCAGCCCACTCCTCCTGCTCCAGTGACCTGAAAGCCCTGGAGCAACCTCTCCCCTCCTTGGACACTTTGCTCACCACCTCCAGTCCCTGCACTGGGTCACGAGTCCTCCTCTCTGTGTGAGCACCAGCAAAAGCACACATTGTCATGGGCACAAACAGCTCTTGCAGCATCTGCAAGGCTCCTGTCAGTGCTGGCAGGTGGGTTCCAGAGGCATGCTATAATTAGCAGTTACCTGGACGCAGGGTTTGCCACTGACCCATGGGGTAAAACACTTCCAGGTCTTCAGGATCAGCGTCATCCTCTGTCCCCAGCTCCTTCCCACTGTCATCTTTTATGTCGCTCTCTTCTGTTTTTGTAAGGGCAAACTCCTTTTGGAGAGAAGAGATTCAGCTCATTAGCAATTGCATCTGGGTAATTTAGTGCTGGCTGAGAATACAAAATTTTTTCCCTCGCCAGCAGATTTTTTTTTTGATTCTTTCCACATGGTTAAATTTAGATTTAAAGTATATTAAAGGTTAAACATGCATAACTAGCATGACATTTGTGCTGAACAAAGCAACGCAGCTTATTTCCTATTCCAGAGCAGGTTGCAGGTTTCAAACCAGCTCTCACAGAGCCTTACCTGTATTTCCTCCTGTCAGAGGCAGGAGCCCTGGCTATTATTAGGGTTGTATAACATTGTAAGACCCCGTTTTCCCTTGCCTAAAAATATGTCAAACTTTTAACTTTTTCAGCTGAAATTTTCCACACAAGTGGAATGCCTCAAGGCTTGTTGGTTGGTTTGGGGTTTGGTGAGTTTTTTTGGGTTTTGTTGGGTTGGTTTGTTTTTTTTTTTCTTTTTCTTAAATGCACTTATTTCAGGCTTGGAGAAGATTTCACCTAAAATAGTTCAACTGTTTCCAAAATAGGACACGGGAAAAAACACACTGAGCTGCCCACATGATACAAATGTGAGGATCCTCTTCTCCACCCTCTTCCAGTGTTCTCCAAGGCTTTTAAAACAATGAGGGCCGGATTTAATCACCACCTCCATGGCAAGTGCAGCACGAGGCTGGCAGAGGTGTGGGAGAGCAGCCAGCACGAGCGGCTCGATGTTACACCAAGGGAAGAACAGCAGGGAAAAAAATCCTTGCTGTGAGGGAAACCTTGGTGTTCAATGGAAAGCCTCCCTAGGGAGCTGGTGGGAGTCACAAAAAACTCTGGAGAGTGCACAGAAATGACCTGTACTCTCACACCTGGCACTGACTCTGGGTCTGGGCTGTTCTGGTTCCAGCAGGAACAGATGAAGTGGTCCAGGCTCATCATCCCCACAGCTCAGCACCTGCTGAAGGGAATATTTTCAGCTTCTGAGATCACCAATTCAGTCACCACTGAGGAATTTGAGTTAACCACCCTACAGGGAATGATTAGTCCTAATTGTTGGCAATTAAGATGGAGTTACAGCTCACTTCATGAAGTGTTTGGTTCTTAATCCTTAGGATGTTTTCACAGGGAAAAATGTAAGTAAATTCAGAGGTTAACTGGGAAATTCTGGGACACAATCTGCCTTCAGTTCTTCCACTCTTTGGGAAAAAAATGCATGCACATTTTCTGTCAGAATTTGGATGCTCTGCATATAAATATCCGTTTCCAGCCTAGAAGAGTCTTTCTGAGCAACAGAAATGTCAACCTGAGCAAAACACGCAGAGTAGCAACAACAGTGTGGATGTGGCACTTGGAGACGTGGGCTGGTGGTGGCCTTGGCAGCACTGGGTTAAAGGTTGTACTCAATGATCACAAAGGTCTCTCCCAACCTACACAATTGCACAATTCCATGATTGTGGTAACACACAAGGAAGGCTGACAAACCCATAGAATGTTTTTATTTCAGCTGTGGAAAGCGACTGTGATTTCAGAAATGCACGAGGAACCAGATCTTAACTCCTGCTTTTGCTGAGTGCATCAGGGGCTTGGAATTGTTTAAATTATAACAAATGGTTAAAGCTCAGGAACAATCACAGCCATAAAAGCCCAGGTTCTGCAGATGAAAATCAATGTTAACATTTTCTGAGCCAAGACTCAACAGGATTAAAAAAGAGTGAGTGGAGCAGTTATTACTTAGCTGATTTCCACAGCTCTGTGATTATCCAAGAGGGAGTTAGTGATACAGGCTATTGTAAATTTACCACCAGGCCTCCCAGTGCTGGATCTGTTCAAACACATAATGGAGACAGCTGATGTTTACCAGCTCTGCTCAGGAAAAGTGTGGGGTTTAAACGCTCAGTAAGGATAAAAGGATGTGACTTGGTTCATTTAAGTGCTGCTGTCACTGCCTGGCCACAGTTGCTTTGCAATACCCCATTTTCATTAGCATTTCTAGCAAAAACGGGCAGCACCACACAAGCGATTCTTCATTTACACAGAAATCAGCAGAACCCTTTCTGGTTTGTTTTCATAATTCAAGCAGGAGAAAGACATTTCCTAAAGAATAATGGGCATTTCCTTAAAGGCAAAAAGCATCCGTGTTTTATCAGTCTGAAGTCAAGTGGAGCAGCCAAAACTTACAGGCACTCTCTGTCCCAGGCTGGAGCAGGAGAGGAGCACAGAGCCCAGCAGCAGCAGCAGGCTGACCCTGGAGGTGCTGGAGAGGAGCCTGGCCCAAGGAGACATTGCCACCAGCCTGAAATGCAAAGCAAAACAAACCCAACCGTATTTTTCTTTCCATTTTTGCAGGTTTCAGGACTCTTTACACAACACTTTGCCACACAGCGTGGGATCAGGGGTGTGACATGGCAGGAGGCACAACACCTCGAGGTGTGAGCACAGGGACTCGTGGGGCTCACTGCTAATGGGGTTTGTGACAGGAAATGCCAAGAACTCATACTGACCCCACAGGGGATGATATCTCTCCTGGAAAACATGAGGAGACCTGCAAGACTTGTTTAAAATCTCTGTATCAGTGCCATGGATGACAACTGGAGGGAAAAATAAAAAGCCGTGCAATCCTGTGAAGGCTTTTTATGCCTGTGCCTCATTTTAAGCACCGAAGTAGCTGCGTTAATTCAAATTAAACAAAACAACCAGCTGTCCAAGGAGCAGGGGTTCATCTAATCCATATGTAGGTTTTTCTTGAGGAAAACAACATTTTGCAGAGGTCAGCAAGGTTTACTCAGTGGTTCCTACAGCACAAGACTTTGCCTGCTGCTCAGAGCAGAGGCTCAGCCCAGCCATGGGGCCAGGAGCTGGCTCTGACCATGCTCAGGTGTTCCAGGGAGCAGAGCCATGGCACAGACCCACTCTGGTGGGGCACAGAGCCACCCTGATGGAACACAGAGCTACCCTGATGGAGGACAGAGCCACCCTAATGGGGTACAGAGCCACCCTGATGGGTATAGAGTCACCCTGATGGGGTACAGAGCCATCCTTATGGGGTACAGAGCCACCCTGATGGAGCACAGAGCCACCCTGATGGGTACAGAGCCACCCTGATGGGTACAGAGCCACCCTAATGGAGCACAGAGCCATCCTGATGGGGTACAGAGCCACCCTGATGGAGGACAGAGCCACCCTGATGGAGGACAGAGCCACCCTGATGGGGCACAGAACCACCCTGATGGGTACAGACCCACCCTGATGGGGCACAGAGCCACCCTGATGGGTACAGAGCCATGGCACAGACCCACCCTAATGGAGCACAGAGCCATCCTGATGGGTACAGAGCCACCCTGATGGGTACAGAGCCACCCTGATGGGGCACAGAACCACCCTGATGGGCACAGAGCCACCCTGATAGGGCACAGAGCACATCATGGGGAAATGAGGGCTGCTTGCTGCTGCTGCTGTGGGTGCCAGTGCCCGTGCACAGAGCAGTTGTGCCCACCCTGCGTGTGAGCACACACACGTGTGCCCCCAGTGCCTCACACGAGGCTCGGGATCCACCTGCAGCCTTCAGCTCTCTGCTGGGCTAGGGAGTGCAGCAGCCTGCCAGCACACAGGCTGCACAAGTATTTCCTTTGATTGGCTCTAAATTTACATTAAATTAATGTAAATTAATTTAAATTAAATTAATGTAAATTAAAAACTGCTAAAATAAACTAAATGAGGTTTTTTGAAAGAAGATAGGACTGATTAGTTCCGCTCAAACACTCCTTCATTACTCATCCCTCCATCAAGTCTGCTCCTACTCCTATCCAGGTTTTAAAGAAGTTCCTCCCCTACACACAGTCCGAAATATTTTGCTTTGCTGTCCATCAGGGTGGCACATCAGATAGCAGAGCTCTCCCTCACTGAAGCAACCACTTTGTGTCCCACAAAGCAGAAAACCTGCTCACAGCAGCACCCACCACCAGCTCCTGGCACCAAAGAGCCTCTGCCCCCAGAAGCCTTCAGGGACGTGGAGGGAAGCCTCCTCTCCTTCCACCCTTTCACTGGTACCTTGTCCCTACACTCCACTTTGTTATTTCTTCCTCTCCCTGCTTGGTTTTTGCCAGAAAAGGAAGAGGAAACCAGGAGAGGGACAGAGCAGAGGTAACAGTGCACCTGATGTACTTCTGCAGCCTCCAAAAACTCCTGAGCCAGGGTCTTCCTGAGCAGCAGCCTCTTCCTTTGAGCCACCTCGACCCCATCAACTGGATTTTTCTCATTAATTGGTTTTGGAACAGATCTGGATTTCTGACACCCACAGCATCCCTGAGCAATGAGCATCCCCCTGCTTAACTCACACAGTTCAGGAAAGCATCACCTCCCAGTTCCTACTTCAGTGTCTCCTCTTTCCTAAAGGGTCAAAGAACCACCTCAAGGGCCCACAAGCCCTTATTAAACCACAGCTGGAGTAAAAGAAAAGCTCCCTGTTTTCATAAGCCAACCTGTGGCCAGAGCCTCCAGCTCTCTCCTGGGACATGGCCAAGCAAATCCAGGCTACAACCAACACCCAGGCTCCTGAGCTGGCACACCCAGAGCACAATGCACAGCCTCAAACTCCCTCTGCTCCCAGATCATGATCCTTGTGCCCTTCTGGACAGTCCCACGGTCCTGACCTCAGTCCAGTGTGACCACAACACACAATTAATTCCCTCTCACCTCAGAAAAAACTAAAGCTTTTTACACAGGAACAGGTTTCTTGGTTTGATTGAGGTTTTTTCAGTTATAAAACAAGCAGCAAAACTGGAATAATGAAAAATAGATGTATCCCTCAAACTTTATCTGCAAGCCTGGAAATAAAAAGAGAAAAAAAAAAAACAAAAAAAAAAAAAAAAAAAAAAAACAAAAAACAACAAAAAAAATAAAAATAGAGCTCACGTGTACCGAGGAGGCTGCTAGCAAATGACAGCACAGCCTCTTCCAAGCCTCCAGCCTACTGCCTGCCTGGTAGATGACATCTGCACAACAATTAGCACTTTGCTCAGTCCCAGGTAGGCAGGAGGAGCCGACATGTGCAACAGGGGCTCTGGAGCTCCTGGAGAGGAGCTTCTGTACAGGCTGACATCTCCTTACAGACAGACACACACAGAGAGCAGGAGAGGATTTCCACACAGAATGTTCTGTGGACACAATGAGAGCAGGAGAGGATTTCCACACAGAATGTTCTGTGGATACAGTGGATTTCCAGAAACAACTCTCACAGCCTGTGAAGCAGAAAGGGTGGTCGTGGTGACCCCACCTGCACACAGAATGTTTGCTTGGATTTGAGGGCATCTTTGGGGATCCAGCATGTACAGCAGCCAGGCAGCAGCAAAACTGCACTAGGAAGGTCACAAATTCCCCTTGTGCAGAGTGGAGGGGCTGTTTTTTTCTCAATAATCCTTTTTGTCAAACAAAATCAGGCACTAGGGAAAGAGCAAAGGGTCAGACTCTGAGAAGTCTCCTCTGCTGGCAGTAACCCTCCTGTCAGAGATGGGGATGTTGAGGGCTGGGAGGTTCTGCTCCACAGCTCCAGAAATCCTGGTCTGCACCAACAGCAGCAGAAACAGCCCAGAGCTGTGCTCCCCATTAGCAGGGACATTCCAGTGAGGGCAGAGCTGTGCACAGGGGGCTGCACAGCCCCGGGAATGCAGCTCCCACAGCCACAGGTGACAGCCCCAAGGCAGCCAGAGAGAGGAGCACATGTCATTGATGCCTCCTGCTGCTGGCAGCACTGCCCTCACAGCCCAGCACAGAGCCCACACTGCCCGTCCTGTGCCACTCCAACAAATCCTCCAGGAGCCTCATCTGAGCCCTGACATGCTGCTCCAGGAGAGCACACAGACATCCCAGAGCCCCTCAGCCCCAACATCAGCCTCTGGCTTTGCAGCCAGCTGGAAGCAGAATTCCAGAATCACTGAGCTTGGAAGAGACTGACAGGACCATTGAGTCCAAGTTGTGCCTGATCCCCACCTCGTCCCCTGCCCAGAGCACTCAGTGCCAACTCCAGCCCTTCCTGGGCACCTCCAGGGATGGGAACTCCAAACCCCCCTGGGCAGCCCCTCCCAATCCCTGAGCCCCCTTTCCATGGGGAAATTCCTGCTGTGCCCACCCTGAGCCTGTAGGCAATTTCCTCTTGTCTTGTCCCTCATTCCCTGGGAGCAGAGCCTGACTCCAACCTGGCTCCTCCCTCCTGGAAAAGGTTCCCCTGAGCCTCCTTTTCTCCAGGCTGAGCCCCTTTCCCAGCTGCTCCTCACAGTTCCATACACTGCTGGGACTCTCCAGCCCCTTCCCAGCTCTGTTCCCTTCCCTGGACGTGCTCCAGCCCCTCCATGTTTTGCCATGAGAGCTCAGAACTGGACACAAGACTGGAGGTCCCTCAGCAGTGCCAGCACAGGGGACAGGCACTGTCCTGCTCCTGCTGCCACCCCAGTGCTGATACAAAAACACCAATTATCTCCAAGAATATGCAATACCAATAAGCTAATCCTTGTTTTCACCTAGGGATGACCTGAGGGAGCAGGACTGGTATTACAGCCTTACAAACTGTCTGCAGGTTAACTCAGGGCAGGTTTCTGTCCAGCCAGCCTCACTGAGATGGCAAGGGGAGCACCAGCAGCACACTGTGCCATCCAGCACAAAGCACCAACAGAGCTCCCTCAGTGAGAGCAGGGCAGGGATGGGAACCCCCAGGCACCTCCAGCTGAAGCAGGGCACAAAGCCCTGGCGGCACTCACAGCCTCTGAGGCTGAAGGAGAAGTTCCCTGGGCAACAGCAGCTCAGGGAATGAGCTCCAGCCAGCCGTGCACGGGGGCTGTGGGACTGGAGAGGCTCTCAGGACACAGAGTGCACTCACAGCGAGCTGAGATCCCCTTCACACACAATGTCCTTCCAATGGTGGCATCCAGGGCCGAGCCCCTGTGACAGGCTGAGTGATGTGCAGTGCCACAGACAAAGAGAAGGAAATGCAGCTGACCTGACCTGCAATTTCCCTCCTCTGAGCTAGAGGGTCCCCAGGTCTGTGAGGAGCACTCATGTTTGCTGGTGTGCTACAGACACCTTGGGAGCACCCTGTGGCCAGCTGTCCCTCCTGCTTGCCAACTGCACAGCTACACCAGCAGGAGAAAGAGGAGGCTTGGAGCTGAAATTCAGCCTATGCCTAGGACAGGAAACTGCTGGACGGCAAAGAGAGGATTATTGGGAGGCCACAGAGGATTACTGGGAGGCCACACTCTAATGCCCTTCCCCAGCCACTAGCTGGGTGTGCACAACCCTGTGCTTTCACACAGGACAACCTGCACACACCATCACCCGAGGTCAATGCCCAGGATGATCCCAGCAGCTCTGCTCCTCCAGGCATCCTGTCCTCAGGAAAGCACCCCTGTGCCTCCAGTGGGTGTCCCAGCCCCACTCCAGTGAGAGCCCCAAGCCCTGCCAGAGGGTCCCACCTGGGCACGAAGCCTCAGCCAGGCAGGGCAGCCCAGGGAGCAGCAGTTGTTTTCCAGCCCCCTCACACCTCCAGGATCCCAGTGGAGAGGGTGTAGCTGCCACACAGACCATTCCATTCATGTCGCCTATGAAATGGCTTTAAAAAAATATTTATTCTTCTTGCCTGCTCCTCATCATTTACTCCTACTAGGACTCTGTTCTGGCATGTTAAAAACACTCCTACACAAAGGGAAAAGTTTTGGGAACACCTTCTTGCTGCCTACAGAGAACCCACACAGCAAGGAAGCCACACTTTGAGGCTGGTAGGAATAAACTGGGCTGGCTGGGCCCAGCCTGAGCAGGGGCAGCAGGTCCTGCTCCAAACTTGAACCGGCCCACAGGAGGGAATTGTAACACGGGCACAGGGTGGCAGGGGCAGGATAACCATGGCACAAACACATGTTTACAGAGCTTGGCATCTACTGAGCACTGATGCAACCTTTGCAACCGCTGCTAACAAATAACAATAAATATTAATAACCCCTCCAGGCTACCTGCGCAGCCATCAGCTCACACCAGCCCCTCGAGCAGCAGCTTGGCCATGACACCACCCAACACAGCTCTGACAGCCCTGCCAGGTGCCAGGAGCAGGACAGGGATGTGTCCAGCAGCAGGAGACAGCCCAGCAGTGCCTGGGCATGGTGGGGGCAGCTCCTGGCACCAGCAGCTTCACCAGCACTGCCACAGCTCCCCCAAGAGCAAGGGAGGGGTTGTTGTGTGTTGGATAAAGCCAGAACCGCCCCTTCTACGCGGCCACAGCAACCCTGACCCTGCTGTTTATACAGCTCGCACAGTTTAACACTAAGCATTGTTTAGTCTATCATTTAAATTGACTTCATTCATTCATTCAGCAAGCTGCATTCACACAAAACGCTGCTCTCCAGAGGGCAGGAGCACAGCTTTGAGCGGGGGTGGTGTGAAGGCTGAGCAAGGCTGCCCTCACCCTCGTTAGCGGCCGTGGCACAGGGGCCACGCTCATTAGTGCTGCTGGCAGAAGGGGCCACGCTCCACCGGGGCTCAGCACGACCCCAATTCCTTGAGCTGCCTCCCCCAGACCCTCCACGCCAGAGACAGACTGCTGAGTCCAGCACGGGGAATCTTCTCTGCCAGCATGGAGTGTGCAGAAGCAGAGCGTGCCTCGGAGATCAGAGGCTGAATTTATCATTTATTATTTATAAGCAGCGCATCTCTCTGAATTTCTGGCAGCTGCTCTCACAGGGCTCTGCTCTGCCTGCACACCACATGACACTGACTCCTCAGAGCTCTGGGGTTGGCAGGGACCTCTGGGCCCACACCAGAGCACTGGCGCTGATTTGCTCCAATTTAGGACTTCAGGACTTGCCTGGAGATGAGAGTGCACAGGGACCTTCAGGACAAACATCTTTCTAAAAGCTGTCACACTGCCTGACCTCCACCACATGAAACAGCTTTTCCCTTCCTCTTCACCTCCCCACCACCCCGAATCCCAGCCAAAACACCTCTCATCCTACCCATACCTATTCCCTTCTCCCACTCCTTGCTGCAATTTCCCATGCACAGCACAGACAGTAAGTGATGTTTTCTCCCCCCCTCAGATCTATCCTTTCCACCAGTTCCTATTTGCAAGGTGACACGTTGCCTCACACTATCCCAGGAGTCTCCCAGCATTCCGTGTGTTTTTATCCCCTCTGCTTTCCCAAGCTTGGAGAATCTAACAGGAAAGAAAGCACATGCTGCACTAACAAGGTCCCAGAGAATCCTGATGTCCCGCTGCAGCTGGGCCCACGAACTGCCAAAGATTTAACTGGCTTGTTCCCAGCCTCTCTGGAAACAGCTTTTTGTATTTTCCAAGTTCCTGCTGTTCACCCATGGTTCTCATAGGGAATAACAACCTCCTTCCCCTGTCAGATGCCAGCTTCCCTATAAAGAAACTCAATTAAGAGGTTAAGAAACCATGAAAAAAAAAATTCCTGCTCAGTGTTACAGAAATTCAGCAGTGATGGATCCAGCACACGACTCCCACAGCAGCAGCCACACCACACTGCCTGCCCAGCACAACCATCCCTGCCCCTGGCTGAATCTCAGTCAGGAGCCCCAGCTCAGCCTGCAGGTTTCCTTCCCATGGGGATTGCCAAGCCAAGGAACCCCTGCCAGTCCCTGCAGAGCACTGGCACAGAGCTGCCCCAACAGTGGGCACGCAAAGGACTCCTCCAGCTGCCCTATTGATCTGCCAGGAGCCACGAGCTGTGAGCTTCATGAAAAATGCATTTTCTCACCTCTCCACAGAGCTTCAGTCCCTGTGACAAGCCAGGGGACCGGGAGCAGCAGGGAGCAGGATGGCACACGGGCAGCAAACGTGGGGCTCACCTGCTGCATGCCCTGGGTATGTGCACAGGAATAACATGGCATAGCAGCTTGTGGATTGAGCTCATGGAATGCCTGGCTGGATGTCCAGCCCTGGCTTGGCTCCCACATGCTTCCAGTTTTGTGGCAAGCTCCCAGATGAAAAGGCAGAGGCCACTGGGATCCACCTCGTGGGTCAAACCCAGTCAGGAGCTGCCAGACTGGCAGCAAAACCTGGGATAAAGCCCTAACAAGCTAATCTCAAACCCACCCCTGAAGGGGAGGAAGGAGCTCTCTGGGGATGAACACAACCTGCTGCCACACAGGCTCCATCAGGACCAGTCCTGGCTTTGTCCCCAGTCCCTGCATCAATCTGGACACATCAGTGCCCACGCTGGGGCTCAGCTGCTCCATTCCAACACTGACACCGTGGTTACAAACACTGAGGTCAGCAGCAGTAGCTCCCTGTGCTTGGATCAAAGGCTTGATGCAAGTTTGCTTTTTTTCCGTCCCTGCACTGGTCCTTTCTCAGTGGTTGCAGAGGATGCCTTTGTTCAGCAATTAAATAAGCCCTGGGACAGGAATGAGCATGAAGGGAGAGCTGAGAGATTGCCAGTCCCACCATCCAGAAGTGACTCTTGTGGTCATTGCCATTCCTCTATCCAGGCATTTCCCACCAAGACTGAAAAGCAACTCTTGCTCCCCAACCATCAAAGCTTCCCCAGGGCAAAGCCAAAGCAGAACAGCCAGCCACTGCAGGCAGCATTCCTTCAACAGGGGCTTTCCTAAGGAAATTTAAATTAAAACAAGCCCCAAGGCCTGCAAATGCAGAAGCAAATGCACAGACACAGAAAGCAGAAAGAGAACATAATTCCTTCCCTTTCATGTTGTTCATCTGCCACCCCTGCTTTGGGGAATGGTTTGTTGCCTTTTAGAGCTATTTTAGATGTTACTTGCAGCAATGTGTGGAGAAAACAGTTGAAATGTGATGGTGCAGCATTCTTTTTAATTAAACAATTCCTCAGGCACCACGGAATGGCTCCAGTCAAGCCCAGGACACTGCAGGTCTGCCTCCTCCAGCACAGCAGAAGGTCTCCCAGGCCCCTCTGGAGGTCTGCTATCAGATGGCCCAGATCTTCTGCAGGCTTTGTCCTTCCTGCTGCCATCCTGGCTTTTTGCCCTGTCAGCCTCTGCTAAGCAGAGCTTTGATCCTCCAAGCAACTCCTGGTTCAGGGACCTTCATTCCTTCTGCTGCCCAAACACAAAGGACATGCAGCTGCAGCTCCCCGTCACCTCACCTTCAGATGGGAAGGCTTTGATGTGGTACAGAGTGCCTGGATCTGAGATTCCTCAGGTCTCTTCAAACAGCAGCAGAGCCACAGCTTGTGATCTGTGCAAAAGAGCATTTTACTTGGGAATGGAAGTCACGCCAGCGTTCATCTCCACCTTGTCATGGCAGAACAAGCTGCATCGGTGCTTCAAAGAGCTCCTCAGCCTTAAATCCTTATAAAACGTTGACTAAGTGGAGAACCTGTCTCTGAACATCTCATGAGTCCCAGCAGAGGTTATGAAACAGCTTTCCTGTGACTGCCTGCACTGCCATGGGACCCTGCATGTGCCACTGGAACCGCAGCACCAAGGGCTCCCCTCACAAGGAACGCTCTGCTGCCCCAGGAGATCTGCATTCACGGGTTGTGGAGAGAGAACTAAAGAGCCAGTAAAGCTCCCAGGTCCCTCCTGGGCTCCATGACCAGGCTCCCTGCTCCTCAGAGCCGTGGGGTTCACTCAGCAGAACTTCAGCTCCATCCCCATTGCCCCTCAGCCACAGCACTCCTAAACCTGCTCTGAGGAAGAACAGAGACGTGTTCTGAGTGGGTTTCCTCCACAATTTTCTCTTCTAAGGGACAATTACTCTGTTTGTAACCTCAGTACCTTCCAGTGAAAGCACTGTTTCTCATCTGGAGCTCAGACCAACAGCAGGAGATCCAGACACTCAAAAGGAAAATCCTTTTGGTGAGACACCCTATAAAGAGCCATTTCATGGACTGGCATATCTCAGTATTGAGCAGCACTGCTCCACAGAGGGTTCTTCCTTTGACAGTCCTGGCTGTCACTGCACCTGCTGGCTCTGCAAACACCCAAGCAGCAGCCAAAGGACACAGGGACTTTCACTCCCATGTCTTGGTGTTTGCTGTGAGGTGATTGGCAAAGCCAAGAGCTCGAAATCTGCTGTCAGAGCGAGCAGCAGGCTGTTCCCTCACACACCCTCAGCTCTGATCCAAGAGGCACCTGCAGCACCTTCCTCTCTGCTGTGAGACACCAGAACATCCTGAGCAGCTGCCTGTGCATCCTGGTGGTGCCATGGCAGGTGGGACATGGCACATCCACCACAGGTTTGCCACACCACGTCTGTACATGTCTGAGCTTCTCCCACGATAACTGCAGCCCTCAGCTGTCCCCTCCTGCACACAGGTTTCCTACCCAGCCGTTCTGCAGAGCTCCTCCATCAGCTGCCATCTAAATGAAGCTGCTCTGTGAATCCAGGCTGTTTCAGGGACAGCCTCCACAGTGACTTCCAGTGACCACACACGTCACACGTCAAGACAAGTTTTAGCACTGACCCCAATGAGGGAGTGAGAAATCTCCACGCACCCAGAGGCAGGCAGGGGCAGTTCCTCATATGTCAAAGGGAACAGCAGTGGGAACAGGCCACATGTTTTCTGAGGCAAGGACCCTGACAAATAGCACATTTATTGTGCTATTCAGGAAGAAACAATAACTACAGTGGCCTCCAGTCTCCAGCTCTTTTAAGTCTGTACTTAAAGAAAGAGCAAAAAAAGACCAAAGCAAACAAGGCTTCCACAAAACCCTCTGAACAGGCTTTTAGCTGCTGGACAAAAGCGTGGCAGCAGGAACTGCTCTGCATTGTCCCATCTGGTTCCTGTTTTGTAGCAGCCTCGGCACTGCAGGCAAAGCACAGCAGCAGCAAAGCCCAGCTTGGTTGCTGGAGCTGCCCTGACTCCAGCTCCTGCCTTGCCACTGTGCTCCAGGTGTGCCCCAGGTGTGCTCCAGGTGTTTCCAGGTGTGCTCCAGGCGTGCCTGGCTGCCCTGGCACGTGCTGCCTGCCGGGCTTGTTCATCCCAGGGCAAGGAGCAGGGAGCCAGTCCGGGCACCCATGATGCCATGAGGATTTTTTGCCATTCTTTTATGTACCTTTTATGTATTCTCAGTGCCCCTAACATTCACACTTGTAATTCCTTATGTCTGATCACTTACCATAAGCCTGGCATTCTGTTAGGTCAGAAAAGCAAATATCCAAAAGGCCTCTCAGCTGGAGGCCAGAAAGCCCTAAGCTATCTTGAGAAACCAAGATCCCCTCTAAAATACATCCTGTAAACTAAAATTAAGCCCATCTAGTGAGAAATACTTTGAAATAGGAAGATATCGGGCTATTCCTTCAAGCCTTTCATTGAGGCATCTTTGTTAAATATGCTAATTTGCAAGGTCTATAAATTGTATACCATGTGTGTGCATTTCAGCACATTCCACCTTGGTGAAGTGGTGCACCATAAAGGTCTTTATTAAATACCAAGATAAAAACCCTTTATCCCCTAACTGTGTCTGGCTCCTCATTTTAAGACCAAGGAAAAGGCATCACCTGGTGGGTTCTGTGTGCCCAAGGGCACAGAACAGCAGCACCCAGGGCTCCATGCACAGCTCCAGGATGATCTCCTGGGAACACATTCCCAGCACACATAACTCTCTGTCTAATCAGGCACTCAGCCCTGTTTTGGAGGAGATTTACAGAGAGGTTTTTTTTCTCTTGGAAGCAATAATAGATGGACAGCAGGAAAGGGAAGAAATTAATGCACAAGTAATCATTCCCAAAGTTGCAAATAGGAGCAATTCCTCACTCTGAGACAACTCTGGAAAACAAGATTAAAGTGCTTAGGGGACATATTCTGAAAACTGCGGGTAATAGAACAGATAAAATGTATTTACACTATCTCACAAGGGACATGTACTTTTTATTCTGCTGAGGAATGTAATATTCTGCTGCTCATTGCAGAGCTAAAAGGGTGTCCTAAAAAAAGGAACTTAACAAAGTGTTTTTAGTGGCAACTGGGTCTGATTCCAGAATACATGTTCTCCTCTGCCCCGCCATGGGAGCCACAACCAGCACCTGCAGACACACCCAGCACACAAACACCATTAATAATCCATGCCAGCAGCACCGTTACCAAGCAGCAGAAAGGAGGCTGGGATGGCAGGGGGGTCACAGCAACGCTCTCTGCACTGATGTTTCCTAAGAGGAGGAGGCAGGGCTGCCTTCCTCCACTTCCCAGTGCCCACAGAGCCACGGCTGCCAGCGAACAGACTGTGCCTCAAGTAGCCGCCAGCAGAAACAATTTGTCATGTGTCAGATCAAATAAACTCTTATGAGGCCACTGTGCTCCCTGAAGCAGACGGCTGCCAAACTCCAGAGGAGAAATCCAAGGAAGCGAGCCGGCCGTGTCAGCCCCGAGTGCTTGAGGAGCCCAGCATGCTCCTTGCTGTGAGACTGCAGATCCCGTGCAGCACCCCACACCAGGCAGACACCAGCAGCTCCCATCAGGAACAAGCGTTTGGTGTTTAAATTAGCACTCCACATAGTCCAGAAACTCCACATTCCTCATCCAGTGGCACAGCACCTCGCTCATCCCAGGGAGGCCTGAGGAAGGCTGGTATCTGCCAGGTGTCTGGAATGGGCTGCAATGGATTATCACCTGTCTGAGCAAGTGCTTCTCCCCTCCCAGCCAGCACATGCTCTCCTGCTACAATAATTCCCTCAAAACTGCATTACAGATTACTACTTTTTCATTTTAAATAGACTTATTTTTGTTCACTCCCAAGCACCATTGTAGTTCCCCATGCACTGGGCTTGTGCCCTTGAGCTGAGGCCCCTTGCAGGTCCTGTTTGCTGCATAGTCCTGCAAGAGCCACTAAAGCACAGGGCCCAGGCATGTCCTTGTCTGTGATCCTGCTGGGCAGAACAAACCCCTGAAGTTGCTGTGGGCACTTCTGCAAGAATAAATCATGCCAGCAGTACTGTGAGGATCTCAAATCACTCACCTGCTCGTGCAAAGACCAGGCTCAAGCACTGCCTGGTCTGCACAGAGGGCACATCCCTCAGCCCAGGGCTCAGCCACTGGCTCCAGATGATCCAGTGTGCTCCATCTGGGAGCAGCCACCTGAGCCCTGCCACAGCCAGGAAAGCCTCTCCTTCTATAGATGATGGATAATGGCCCCATAAAAGTGAGTCTGCAAGAGGCCTGAAGTTCCTAGCTGGAAGGAGATTAGTTTATGGCACAGTGAGAGCAGCCACAGGCAGAAAGGCAGGAGATGCAAAGGAAGGACAGGAGAAGCTGGACGTGTTGCTTCAAGTCACCAGAAAACAACATCCTGCCCCAAACCCCAGCAACAGAGCCTTGACACTGCCTATCAACAAAACGAAGTGAGCAAATGGGAAATTTGGCAGCGTAAAGCAAGGAACAAGGGAAGAACAAGGATTCAGGCATGGGGCATTCCCCCAGCATTAGCAGGGCCAGTACAAACCTCAGCTGTGAGGGGTTTTTCCAGTTTATTTAAACAGCATCCGGTGCCTGATGACGAGTTCTATTTATACCCCTTCTATCTGTACCAGGACTCCTCTCCAGCCACGGGGACTGGCAGGAGCACAGGACCCCATCCATTGCTCCAGGAGCCTCTCACCAGCTCAGAACACAACCCTCAGCCGGCCCAGGCACCAGGAGAGCTGCAAAGGACTCACAGTGCTGCTTCCAGCAAGGAGCAAACAACACAGGCTGTGCCTGGAACACGGCAAGCGTTACACTGAGATCCCAGGGAGGAGGAGGAGGTTACGGCCTCCAGTCTGTCATTTCCAGCCATGCTTTTCAGGCAGGTACAGCTGCACAGACATCAGGAGTCAGGTTCCCACAGATTGCCAGCCTTTGCACGCTCCAGTGTCCAGCCAGCAGCTCTCTGGACTGTGACCCAGCCCAGCTCAGCGGTGGAAAGCAGTGCCAGCTCCAGGCACAGCCCTTGCCCTCAGCCTTTGAAGGCAGGTTAAGCAGGCAAAGCCTTAGGCATCAACCCAGGACATGGCTTGAACTCACATCTCTGAATGGAGACTCTGCCTCTGAAAAATTAATGCTTTGTTCAGCTCTCTGCCTTTGAGAGATTTCTGAGAGAATCAGAGGGCTGGAGTGCAGTGGGAGTCACACTCACATCGGGTTCCTCAGCAAACTCTGGTTCTGTTCCTGAACAATGGTAATTTCTCCAGACACCTGGAGAAACCAAATCTGCCTCAGCCAGCCCATCTCACCCTGCTCCTCAAATCTGAACAAAGGAGCCCATTAACAGCACCCGTGACAAATTTCTTTACCCAAGAACACGTGTCCAAGTGCCACGCTGTGAGCACTCAGATGGCTCCCAGAAACCTCCTGCTGATGTGGAACACTCTGCCCGAGCTTCCCCACATACACTCTGTACTTGATTACCCCACGATTGCTGGGAGAAGAGGAACAAAATGCACTCCAGAGCCACTTACTGACTCCTGATTTGAGTACAACCATGGCAGCAACACCATTTTTCCCTCCCTCTCCAGGGCTGGCACATGCCATGTCCAGTTCCCAGAGACAGGAACCTCACACCCAGCCCTTCTGTTCTGTCACCCTCAGGAGGGCCCATCTAGAGGAGCCATCACACACTAGGTACCAACACAGTATTCAAAACTACATGCAGAACTTGCAGGAGCACTTAGATCACCCACGGCTCCTGCTGGAAATTTTCCACAGTGTGAGAGTTTATTTTGTGGGCAGGAAGACAGCAAGAAAATTAATTAAGGCAGAGTAAGAAGAAAAAACTCCTCCTGAAGTGAGTTAAATACACTAAAGCAGCAGTTGTGAGCAGGCCAAGTCCATTTTAAGGGCTATACATTTTCACTTCCACAGTCTTGAAAAGGAAAATGAAGAGATTTCGTTCTGTATGCATATTGTCCACCATTTGTTACTGTCTGTCTATTGATGCTCAGTTGAAAAACAAAATTTAATTAAACCCCACAGTACTGCATTGCCTGCCTTTGAAATATGCCTGCATTAGTGGATCATTACAGTAAATGAAATACAGTTTCATATCGGATTTTTCAAATAACATCCTAAAACCGTTACAAATTAAATAATACTCCTGCAGAGAGAAATTAAGAGACAGTGTTTTTAGCAAAGGCAAAGAGATGTTTACAGATGAAGTCTGGAATAAGACGTGGAGGCAATGAGGCAGAGTTGCCACAGGGCCCTTCCAGACCTTGTTGGGAGGGTTCTGTGTACCAGAAACTAGAAAGGAAAGAGTGTGCCAGGGGCAGGCACACAGAAAGGGCAGTGTCGCCAACCCCCCAAGAATGTCTGCATGACCAGAACAGGGTTTTGGGGTGTGCTCAACCCAGAGAGGTGTTTCTGCATGGGGGAGAACTCACTGCAGCCACACACCCTCCACGTCCTCCCCAAACCCGGCCAAAGCAGCAGCAGCCATGGGAGGTGAGGCCTTGTAACCACTCAAAGCATTGAAAGCCTGGACACTCAGTGGGCAAGGAAAGGGATCCAGGAAGGTGCTGTTGTGGCAGGATGACAAATACCTACACAGGGAGGAGAAAAGCAACAGGAGCTTTGTTATCTCGGGGTAAGTAAAAGCACAAGTGGGTCAGTGAGTCAGCATTGGGCACAGCAGCAATGCCTGATGTGGAACACAGCAAAGCAGGTGAATATTGTATGAGCCTTACAGCCCTGGCTTCAAGAGATCTTCTCCTTAATAGCACCTGAGCTGATGCCAAGTGTTCTTTGACGATTTATTTATTCCAAGAAATCATTTTCCCTAAATAAGAGGAGCCCGTTACCGCATCCTTCTTCATGTGAGCCTGGAAAAGGCTGCGCCCTGCAGCTCCTGTGGCCTCATCTCCATGGTGATGCACCAACACACACACACAAACACACTGACTCCAGCAAGAAGGCAAACCTCCCCAAAGGAAAGGCTGAACCTGCCCAAGGGAAAGGCTGAACGTGCCCAAGGGAGAGGCTGAACGTGCCCAAGGGAGAGGCTGAACCTGCCCAAAGGAAAGGCTGAACCTGCCCAAGGGAAAGGCTGAACCTGCCCAAAGGAAAGGCTGAATCTGCCCAAGGGAAAGGCTGAACGTGCCCAAGGGAAAGGCTGAACCTCCCCAAAGGAAAGGCTGAACCTGTCCAAAGGAAAGGCTGAACCTGCCCAAGGGAAAGGCTGAACCTGCCCAAAGGAAAGGCTGAACCTGCCCAAAGGAAAGGCTGAACCTCCCCAAAGGAAAGGCTGAACCTGCCCAAAGGAAAGGCTGAACCTGCCCAAAGGAAAGGCTGAACCTGCCCAAGGGAAAGGCTGAACCTGCCCAAAGGAAAGGCTGAACCTGCCCAAAGGAAAGGCTGAACCTGCCCAAAGGAAAGGCTGAACCTGCCCAAAGGAAAGGCTGAACCTGCCCAAAGGAAAGGCTGAACCTGCCCAAAGGAAAGGCTGAACCTGCCCAAGGGAGAGGCTGAACCTGCCCAAGGGAGAGGCTGAACGTGCCCAAGGGAGAGGCTGAACAGCCCCCAGGGAAAGGCTGCAGGTGGCAGAGCTCTCAGCAGCACCAGCCCTGGCACAAGGTGTGCTGCAGGTGTTGGCAGGCAGGGCTTCCCTGAGAAGCAGAGCAGGTCAGCCTATCAACAGGCTGGAAATAAAGAAAACCTAGCAAGGGCACCTCTGGATCCATTTTATAGGAAAACAGCACATTTCCAGCTGCTGTCCATGCCAGGGAGCAGCAACTGAGAGACAAGTTCCTGAAGCTCTCATCAGCCTGTGAATCAATTATTTATAGGAAGAAGGTTTAGCATATAATCATTGAAAGCTGTCAACTTCCAGTCCACACAGAGCTTCCTCTGTGGAAAGGCTGCTGCTCTGTGAGCCAGGGACTCCTCACCCCTCATGTCACAGGATTAAATGAGCAGCTGTGACACGAGGGGATCCATTACACTACAGCCACAATGAGCTCTGGCACCCCAAGGCACTAACAGCACTCAGCAACATCGGGCAAAAACCACAGGAACACAGCAAATGCAGCCCAGCATCCTTCCTAAAGGAAAAAATAGTGGTGAAAGGGCATTGGGAGTGATGTAACAGGGCTGGCACATGGACCAGCTGGGGAAGGAGACTCTGACAAGGCTCTGTGGGGCCAGCCTGTCGAAGACAAGGCAAGCACAGCACTCAAGCACCAGCCCAGTGCTCTGCTACCCCCACAGCAAAGCCTCTGTAGGGATCAACAACTCTCAGCCACTCACCTGCACACCCCCAGTGCTCTCCATCAGGAGACTCTGGCTTTGTGCTTCCCAGGCTGTGGCAAAGCCACCCCTAATGGTTAAGAGCAGCACAAGCAGCTTGCAGAGAGGATGGAGATTGCTGAGGCTCTGCAGCTCCCGAGGGTGGGAGCAATCCTCGAGTGCCACAATCATCAGGCTGTGGGAGCACGCCAGGAGCAGGGCAGACAGAGGCTGAACATGAGCAGGCTTCACACTCCCAGGTACTGCAGGAAACGTGCTCATCCTCAGCTCACCAGCACTCTTTGAGCACAGCCGAATGAGGTCTGAACATTAAAAACACACCAGAGTGCTGCTCCCAGTCTGCTGGAGGAAATAGAGGGAGGGGGATGTCTGATGGGGAGGAGAGGGCACAGCACAGGCACCTCTGGAAGAGCCCTGCCTCTGCAGTTCAAGGTTAAACACCTCCTTTGCACTCATCTCTGAATCTGCCTCTCTTTAAAGCTGCACCAGGTAATTAGAATCATTATAACTATTATTAGACCATAATATTATTATAGCATTTTTGCTACACTTGACATCTGTTGGCTGATAGATTTAACTGGTACATAAGAAATAACTGTGCAGAGATTTCTTGAAAATGAGCACCAACACGGAAGACATTAAAGCATTCTGCATTCAAAAAGTTAATTTTATGGAAGGACACTTGAAATAAAAATTCTAAAATTAGGTTAAACCTTTAAAACCTGCTGTTAAAGGAATTATTTGGGCTTTAAGTGGGCAACCATTTAAAAAATCCTGACCTTTATTTAGATGCTGGAAGACATATATGTGGCTTGGTATCTCCTTCAGATCAACATATGCATCTTTTTCCCATCTACTCCAGAGATTTCTAAATCATCCTTCCATCTTCCTTTCCCTCTCTCTGCAGCAGGCACTTGAATTATTTGGGCAGAGTCTGACTGCACAGGGAACCAGTATAATCAGGGCCCTTACAACCTGCTGTCTGCAAATCCTATAGAATTATCAGCAAACACACATCCAGAATAAAATACAGCTTCCTGCAGCCCATGAAGCCCAAAGGGCTTTGCAAACTAGACTTGGGATGCAATTTATCCACCACTGAGATTCAGCTGTAATCCAGAGTGGAACACAACCTTTCCATCCATATTTAACTACAGCACACAGCCCCCTGGAGAAAAGTGAGGAAGAATCCAACAGAAGCCATAGGAAGGTTTTAGGGAGGCTGAATTTTCTGCCCTGGAACTGAAATTAGGTCAGGGCATCCACCAAGTTGGACACAATGATGCTTGTAGGTGCCTTCCAACTCAGAATGTTCCATGATTCCATGACTCTACCATCAGCCACAGACCAATAGAAAGAGGGCACAGCATCTCCATCCTGTTGATGGTGTCCCTGAAGCACAGCTGGATTGAACAGCTGGGTACCATAAGTTACCAGCCTGGAGAGGAGGAAGACATGAACACCATGTGTTGTCCCTAAATTCAGTGGGGCCCAAATTTCACCCCACAGTTACACCCATGTGCAAAGAAAGATGGAATAGCACTTCAGAAAAGGACCAATTCTTGAACCTCAGGCAGCTGAGCCCAGCAGCTCAGTACTCACAGAACTCAGGGAGGGTAGAGCTAGGCAGAGATGTTTACTCCAGTGAAATCTATTTCAGCTCTTCCTTAAGCAGTTGGCACTGAGGTGACAGCAGAGGCCTGGTGCAGTGAGGTGTCCTGCAACCACACCCACCATGACACACTATTTAGGAATAAAAATGAGCGTCATTAATTTCTCCAGAACAGGCAGTTTTATCTTTTCCAGAGAAGAGCAACCACACAAGGAACTTGGAATTGCTTGAGGAGAAAAATGCATTTTTGCTACCTTAGCCACATACAGACAAGCCCAACTCTCACTGAGGAGAGACTTATAGAGAGAAAAGGGGAGCAGGAGATGCTGGACACAACTTCCCCCATGCACAGCCCACTGCTGAGGCAGCTCTGAACGGGAAGCAGGGCTGAGGATTGTCCCAGAGCTGTGACAGCCCCAGCAAGCATCAGCAAGAAGCCCCAGGTGAACAAAGTTCATGAAAGCTCTTAAAAATCACCTCAGCCTTCAGAAGGAGAGCACAACACAGTCCTCCCCTACAGAGACCTGCCCATCACACCTGTGACCAGCACAAAGCAGGTTTTTCACTCTATCCATCTGATGCTTTCAATAGCCAGAGGAGCTGGATCTGGGCAAGCTCACCTTCACGAGGCCCAGTGCTCATTAATAAGAAGAAAAAAGACCAACCAAAGCAACTCAACCCCACACACTTGAGGGGTAGCCATCAGCAATTCCCTGTCACCACAAGAGAAATCCTTGTGTATGAGCCCTGGGAGCTCAGCCCAGGTCTGCTTCTGTTCAACCTTTCCATTAATAGTTTGAACAAAGAAGAGAAAGCACTTTTATAAAACCTGAAACGATGCCCAGGAGTTAAGAGCTGGAGGCACTCTGGAGGTCATGATCGGAATTGATAAACTGAAGAAAAGTTCCCAAAACACCAACAAATCAATAGAAAGAAAAGCTAAGAAAACAATGCAAAGAAGTGTACTTGGAAACAGCACAGAGATCAAGCACACAAACAGAGTCCAGGGGAAAGTTCTCCAGACAGAGGGAACCTAGGGAAAACTGGGGACCAGACTAAATGTGCCAGCACTGTGACACCACAGCTCCAAAGAGCTGAACTCCCCTCTGTGATCCAGAAACATAAAATACCCAGTTCTGGGCTCTGTGCTGGTATCAGCTCTGAGGTACACACAAACCAGAGGGTCTGGGCAGCCAGCAGAGCAGTCAGCAGTATAAAACATGCTGCCCTACACCAGCTGTGGAGGGGTTTCTCCATCCCTGCTCCCTCCTGGGCCAGTCCCAGCTCTCAGATTTTAACAGGGTTTACTCACAAGGAAAACCAGCCACAGGACTCCCCACTCTATGAAGGCAAGACACAAACTGGCTGCTCAGTTTGCTGCAAGGACAAGTTAGATGGGCTGTCAGGCTCTGAGAGTGGGATTCCATCAAGGCCCAGAGGGAACTGGGCCCTGTCCAGATCTGCACTACCATCCACCGCTGCCCAGCCTGGAGCCAAGCATCTCTCACCTGGCTCAGGACAGGGGCACGGACAAGGAGGCTGTTCCAGCCCTGTATTTCCTTTCAGCATCCTCCATCTGGCTACTCCTACAGCAGTGACAAAGCCAAGTGAACAGCCTTCTCTTCCCCAAAATACAACAGAGCTCCTCATCCTGCTGAGGGGCACCCACACAACACAGAGCCAGCACTGCTGTGGCCGTTTCCATTCATGCCTTCCTTATCCCTCACTAACAGAGCTCATCAAGCTTCATTTGCCACCTGCTGCTGCAGCAGAGAAGCCAGCAGGGAATGGGACGCTGCCCTGGGGGAGGGCATGGTTTCCTAGCTTCCCTCCTCCCCTTCCACCCCACTGACCTCTGCAATGCCTGAAGCCCACAGGGGCCATCACCCAGCCCTGCCCACCCCAGACACCTTAATTTGAGGGGACAGTTGTTAAAAGCCATTGCCACAGGGTGTTACAAAGCAGGTGACACCAGAACACAGCTGCACCAAACCCAACCAGCAGCTTGGGAGAAACCCAGCGAGGGGGCAAAAGCTACAAATCTCATGCAAAAGCAGGGCTTAGCTCTCAGGACCGTTTCACATTTCCCAAAGACTCAGAGGGATTTGGGGTTTTGCTGAGCTGCCTCGTGAACCACAGCCAGAATGGATCTCACAGTGAGCAGGCGCCGTCTCCCTTGCAGGGCTGCTTCCCGGAGATCCCCAGCCTTGTGTCACTTCCCACTGCAGGTGCTAAGAATATCTGCGTGCTCATAAAAAATAGCAACCAGCTATTGAGAACTTATCAACAAAGTGCTCAACAAATCTTAATTAAAGCTGATTCACCTCCCTCACGAGCCCGAGTGGAGCATTATTTCTCAGAGGAGAACGCTGGGTGTAAGAGCTGAGGTGGGTTACAAAAGCCACGGAGGGAGTCAGTAGCACAGAGGATTAGCACATGGAAAGGCTGACTATTATCCCTAAATTTATCCAAATTATCCACTGCCTCACAAATTCTCAAGGTATGGCTGCTGTGCATTCAACCCCATCTGCTCAGCCCAAGCAGAAGCAGAGACAGGTGTGGGGGTGCTGGAGTTTGCCAGGTGTTTTATTGCTCAGGCTAAAGGAATTCTCCACTGTAAAAATGAAGAAGGTGGTGGCAGTAGCACCAGCCCTGCTCTTGTGCTGCTTCAGGACACAGGGACAACACTGTGGGTTCAAAGGCTGTTCTGACAGTTCACCAGGAATTGTTTCCAGCCGATTTCTTACCAAGAATCATATTTGTATCCTTTCAAATTTAGAAAAATACAAGGTCACACAGACTGCAGCCTCCAGGAACTCGCAACACTGCTCTCCCACCTCTGGTAGCTGGACTCCTACACTGAAGTTTCTGGGACAGCATTTTGGATACTTCCACCACAGAAATACCCTAGAGGCTGCTGAAAAACTAAGTGGATCAGGCTGGGTCATTTTAAGGCAGGACTGGGGGAAAGAAAAGACAGAAACTTAGAAGTGCATCCCTTAACAGTGCTACTCCCAGAGAACAAATGAATTCAAATGATCACAGGGAGCAGAAGCACTGCGGCAGCACGTTGGGTAAATGACAGGGCATGTCACTATCTTCTAACATCCTCTGGACACTTATCTGCACTTAAAAGGCTCCTGCAAGGCTGTGCACGGACCAGCCTCTTCCACAGACAGCTCCACCACAGAAATGCCTCTGCTGATCACCCTCCTTTGGCAGGCACACTGAGCAGCACCAGCGCAGGCAACTCAGACAGGGTTAGTTCTAGCAAAGAAACACTGCAGAATAAATAACTTAAGAAATTGTGTCTATAGAGCTTGGTGTAAACCCAGACCCTCCTGAAGGTGGGCAGCATCAGAGCTCTGTCAAAGCTCACTCCTAATGCAAGTTAGTCAACCACTGAACTTAAACATTTTAAGGCAACATTGCAAACAGTGTTTATATACAAAATCCCATTTGCTCAGCGTTCTCCTTCCTGGCCTTGTGGAATGCATCGTTTCACCAGTTCTCCTGCCAGAAAACCATATGCGGGCTTGTACCAAAACAATTAAACCGGTTTTAAAATTCAGACCTCGTGTTACAGAGCGCACACCCTGAAGAAACATCCATTTTAATATCCCAGAGCTACTTCAATTTTTCCAGCACGTTTTTATTCCACAGCAGCCTGGGCACACAGTAGGCCAGAGGTCACACAACCTCGTGCTCCAGGCAGGATCCAAACTGTGCCCGTTGGGGGAAACTCACGTGTAAGATTTTTGTTTAAAAGCCCTGAGTGTAAGGGACCCCTGCCCTGCTCCGACTGTGTGCCTAAGTGCCCCTCACAGGGCACGCGTTTGCTGCAGCACTCCAGCCGCACAGGCTGCCCGTCCTGCCGGGGCTGCCGAGCCTCCGGGGCCGCACACGCAACGTCCCCAACGGCCCGGCCACAGCCAATGAGGGGAACCGGGCCGGCGGGCAGCCTCCACCCGGCAAGGCCTTACCGCCGGGTCCGCTCGCGCGAGGGCAAAGCAGGGAGGCAGCAGTGGGTACCCCCGGACCGGGACCAGGGCTCCGTCCCGGATCGCAGATCCCCGACCCGGAGCTGCGCCCCGGCTCTCACGGGCCGCCAGCACCACCGCCCCCTGCTACCCCCCCCCCACCCCGACTCACCGCTCCGCACTGCGCACGCGCCGCCCGGCCCCAGCCACCCCGCCCCGGCCCCGCTCTAGCCAATCAGCGCCGTCCTTGCACGAGCTCCTGCCATTGGCCCCGCCCCTGGCCCCGCCCTACTCACTCAGCACGGCCCCACTCTTGGCCACACCCCCTGACCCGTGCTTGTCTGTCACCACTGCCCTTGGTCCCGCCCCCTGGTCCTGGCCCCGCCTCCTGATCCTGACCCTGCCTGTGCCCTGTGAGGCGGCGGTGGCGGCGCTGTCTCGGTCCCGCCGTGTCCCGGACTGGATTCGCCGGCCTGAGCCTGAGCCTGAGCCTGAGCCTGAGCCTGAGCCTGAGCCGTGTCCCGGGCCGATCTGAGCCATGTCCCGGGCTGAGCCTGAGCCGTGTCCCGGGCCGATCTGAGCCATGTCCCGGGCTGAGCCTGAGCCTGAGCCGTGTCCCGGGCTGAGCCTGAGCCCTGTCCCGGGCCGATCTGAGCCATGTCCCGGGCTGAGCCTGAGCCGTGTCCCGGGCCGATCTGAGCCATGTCCCGGGCTGAGCCTGAGCCTGAGCCGTGTCCCGGGCTGAGCCTGAGCCCTGTCCCGGGCCGATCTGAGCCATGTCCCGGGCTGAGCCTGAGCCTGAGCCGTGTCCCGGGCCAATCTGAACCACGTCCTGGGCTGAGCCTGAGCTGTGTCCCGGGCTGAGCCTGAGCCTGAGCCGTGTCCCAGGCCGATCTGAACCACGTCCTGAGCTGAGCCTGAGCCGTGTCCCAGGCTGAGCCTGAGCCGTGTCCCGGGCTGGGTTAGCCGGGCTGAGCCGTGTCCACTGCCCTGGGCTGCGGGAGCCTCCCTGGCTGTGGGAACGGCGTGTCCCGGGCAGCAACCCCATCCTGGAGGATCTGTCCCTCAGGAGTGAACGCCTGCTTTGGTGCGCCTCTGTGCATCGTGTTAGGTTGGACTAATGGAGGAATTTCTCCGTGGAAAGGGTGGTCCGGCCTTGGCAGGGGCTGCCCAGGGAGGTGTTGGAGTCTCCTGCCCTGCACATGTCCAAGGAAGGGCTGGAGGTGGCGCCCAGTGCTCTGGGCTGGTGACAAGGTGGGAATATCTGGGATGGATGCCTGGGATCAGGAGGGAATATTTGCAATGATCTGGAGATATTAGCTTTATATATCACATCATCCCTGCCACAGGCTACTTCAGCACCCCCTTTATTTTTCACAAGTTTTGAGGAAAGTAGTGAGGTTTCAGGTAAACACAAGGGTGTAAATTCTCAGTCTTGGCACCCCTGGTTGATGCTGAAATGAGGTGAGAAAGTCAGAGAAGGCACAGGGAGCTCACTGGTCCCCTCACCTCATTCACTCAAAGCACTCTGCTGATAAAAATCATGCCAAAGCATTTCCCACCCCTCTCCCAACTGCAACTGAGTGATGGCATTGCAGAGATGATGGAAAATCAGCCACGAGCTGTGCAGCCCTCCCTGGTGAGGGCTGGGCTGTGGCTGAGGAACAGGCCATGGGATCCACCGCACAGCAGCCAAAACCAATGTGCCAGCCCCAAAATGAAACCTGCAATGCTTAATCATCTAGTGAAAGATGCTCAGTGACATCAGGGGACTTGTCCCTGGGCCACTGTCCCCACGGCTCTGCTCACCCATGCTGTGTTTCACTGCTGGCGCCCACAGAGATCCTGGAGGCAGGAGATTGACTGTAAGCAAATCTCAGCTCTCCTTGCCAGTAATTGAATATTTTCAATCTTTCCAGGTTGGTTGTAAACATCTCAAAAACATAATCTGGAATCAAATCCCTCAAAGCCTGTCAGGAGTGCACCAGAGCTTTATAGATGTTTATCATTTTTGTTGAGGTTTATAGTTTCTCAGGCAGCTATGTGATTGCTGCCTGGGTGTAACTCCTGGCTTTTTGATGGGGGAAGTACTGCTGTACATCATCCTCTTCCTTCTCCTTTTGGGCTCCACACACCAAGCCAAGGCTGGCAGCCAGGCAGGACTGGTCTCTCTGCTTACAGCCCAGGAGCCAAATGTCAGCTGGGGCACTGAGAAGGGGATTTTCCCCCTGCTTGTCTCAGGCTGCTGCACACCAGGCACTTTGGGAAGCCTCACTGAGATGCTCAGTCCATCCAGAGAGGAGCACTGCTGCATCCCTGGGCAATCCCAACCAAATCCCACATCTGAAACTGCTCCCACATCTAAGAGATAAGAAAATACACTCTGCATGTATTACCTTCTGCATCTGGAGTTCCTCTCTCTGGTCTGATGGGATGAAGGGCTTTTTCAAAAGGTATTAGAGAAGATGGGTGTGAGAGAGTAATTTGGGACTGGGAGTAATTTTTCATCAGTATACTTAAAGGCAGTCACAGCACTAGGAGGGAGGCCTAATTGTGGAGTTGTGTAATTAGTTTTTATGTCACTGCAATTATTCTGTTGGCTACATATAAAGAACATGGGAAAATGCAGCACTTAATTTTAAATCAAGACTTGATTCTCTTTTAGTAGGTAATTGATGTTGATCACATCACTTAGCAGCAACTATAAAATGTGCTATTTAAATTGTAAAAGGATGGAGAAAAGGACTGAGCAGATAGGTAATTGATGAATCGCGGCAGCGTTGGTGGGAGGCAGCAGGAATCCCTCAGCTGCCTCTGCCTGCAGCTGCTCCTGGGCTTCCTTAGTGCCCAGGGCTTTAACAGGCACTGAGCCCCTGTCCTAATCCCACAGCATTGCTCTGTCCTGGACAGCAGTGGAACAGGGCAGCTGCTTTTCATGGAATTGATCCCTCCTGGGAAAACCCCTTCCTTTAAGCAATCCAGATCTTCTTCCTGGAATTGATCCCTCCTGGGAAAACCCCTTCCTTTAAGCAATCCAAGTTTTCTTTGTGGAATTGATCCCTCCTGGTTAAACCCCTTCCTTTAAGGAATCCAGGTTTTCTTCATGGATTTAATCCCTCCTGGTTAAACCCCTTCCTTTAAGGAATCCAGATTTTCTTCATGGAGTTGATCCTTCCTGGTTAAACCCCTTCCTTTAAGCAATCCAAGTTTTCTTTGTGGAATTGATCCCTCCTGGTTAAACCCCTTCCTTTAAGGAATCCCAGATTTTTTTCATGCAGTTGATGCTTCCTGGCTAAACCCCTTCCTTTAAGGAATCCAGATGTTCCTCTGGCAAAGGTGTGTGAGTTTGCTCCCAGGACTGCCATATGCTCATCTGGAGCCACCAGGCTCCTCTCCTCTCAAGGCTGTTTGGCTTCTCCAGTGACTCAGTTGTGGCAATGTGTCCCAAATTTGGTCACAACAGCTAAACACTCCCAGATACCTAACTGGACATTTAAGTCCACAAGCAAAATTAAGTCCCAAGGTGCCAATGCTGTGAAGCCTCACAGTGCTGCCCTTGACAGGTAACTTAGTTTTTGGTGATGGGTTCATACTAAAAGTACCTGCAAGTAGTTTTGGTTGGGGGAAGACCCAGAGACAAGGCCCACAGCAAGGCACAGACATCCAGAGGGTTCAGTTGCCCTTTTCTCTCTGGAAGGATGCCAGGATGAGCATGAGAGGTGTCTCTTCTGGGTACAAAGCAAACTCCACAGGCTACAGGAGACTCTTGAGGTCACATTTCCAGGTGGCAGGTCCAGGCTTTGCACTTGCGCCAAAACAGATGGATTTGTGGCCAGACAAGCCACTGCATAGAGTCCTACCAGGATTTTTAAGTGAAACACTTTTCCCTTTCAGCCTTTCCTTCCCCTGAACCTTTTTTGTGTGCTGTAGCAAAATATGAGATGGAATTTGGGCTCCAGTGGGTGTAATTGCTGAACAGCCTGCCCTAGCCAGCCTCACCGCTGCCAGAGCGCTGCCCACAGCCACTTTCCTGCTGACACAATGAAATGCATTTTTACAGCCCAAGACATGAGTCATGACCCAGCCTAAATTCAGAGCAGAGCATTTTTTAAGTACTTGTGACTCCAAAGAGGCCGGAGGGGAACCCTGGGCTTGAGATAGGATAGCATCATAACTGCAGAGTTTCCCCAGTCACTTTTAAAAATGCTTTTTCTCACCCATTTTGTGTGCTGGGATGTGAACACTATTGTAGGACCTGTTCTGCCATGTCAGCATCAGCCTCTCTGAATTGCTGTGAGGATCAGATGAGTCCATCTTGCAGTCTCTTATCACCAGCAGCACAAATCCTATTTCATTCACTGCCAAAATAAGAGACTCATCCAAAGGCTTTTGCCATCAGTCCCTCAGGGGCTCTGGAGCCATAAGTGGGATGCAATGAGCCCGGGGCCATCCCTGCTCTAGAAGGGCTCTGCCGGCGGGGATGCAGCTCAGGGTTCGCGGGTGAGCTGCTGCCCATGCAGCCCTGGCACAACTCGGGGTCAGGCCTGCTGGGTGACAGCCCCTGACGGTCCCTGTGCCGCGTCCGCAGCACAGCTCTGTCCTGGCACTAAGGGCTCAGTGCCCACTGGGTGACAGCTCCTGACAGTCCCTGTGCCATACAGCTCTGTCCTGGCACTAAGGGCTCAGTGCCCACTGGGTGACAGCTCCTGACAGTCCCTGTGCCATGTCCCCAGGACAGCTCTGTCCTGGCACAGCTCGGGCACAGCACCCGCTGGGTGACAGCCCCTGACAGTGCCTGTGCTATGTCCCCAGGACAGCTCTGTCCTGGCACTAAGGGCTCAGTGCCCGCTGGGTGACAGCTCCTGATGGTCCCTGTGCTGTGTCCCCAGGACAGCTCTGTCCTGGCACTGAGGGCTCAGCACCCACCAGGTGACAGCCCCCGAGGGTCCCTGTGCTGTGTCCCCCAGGACAGCTCTGTCCTGGCACTAAGGTCTCAGAGCCCACTGGGTGACAGCCTCTGACAGTGCCTGTGCCGTGTCCCCAGGACAGCTCTGTCCCCGTGGGAGCTGTGCCAGGGTGAGAGGGGCGATGCCGGGGGGCTGCCGCCTTTCACCCCCGTTATTAACGGCACCGCTCGGCACCGACGGGTTCTTCACAGCATGCCGGGCCCCCAGGCTGCCCTCGCTCGCTCCTGCCTGGTTAAATTTGGATTAAATCAGCGAAGCCAACACAGTGATCAATTCCCAGTGCTCTCCTCCAGAACCGGGCACAAATGAGGGGAAAGCAGGGAGGAGAATAAAGCCTGGAGTGAGGGCACAGGGACCTGCAGGTACAGGAGGGATGTGAATGGAAACTCAAGTTTTCAGTGCCACCAGCTCAGCTGTGACTAGGCAGGGACAGTGACCCTAGGGACACTTTTCTAGAAGCCATCATGCCAGATGATCTGGGCAGGGGCCTTTATGGGTGCTCAAGCCAGGATTTAGGTGAAAAATTGGCCAGCACAGAGGGCCATGCAGGCAGCAAGGGGACAGTTCAATCCCCTGCCTCCTCCCCATGGAACAGAGCCCGGTCACAGACACACAGTCCTGGTTATCCCCCAGCAAAGTCAGACTCCCTTGGCCTGGAGCAGTCACTCCCTCCCAGGGCTGAAGGTTTCAGATCACTGGACAGCTGTGGGCAGCACCATCCCTGCCTCTCTGGCTGCCTCCCCCAGGAGCCACATCCTGGCTGCCACCTCCTTGTCACTGCATTTGAAGCACGTCCACATCACAGCACACACGGGCTCAGGAGCAAGGCCAGGGACAATTAATAAAACGCCTCCCCTAAGGTGGAAATGAGACCACCCATGTCAGCAGTGTCACACCACTAAAGGAGAGGGGATGGTTGTGAGCCATTATTCCCTGCACAAATGGGCTTTAAATCATCATCCATCACCAGCACCCAGCACTGGATGTTCCAAAGGTGTCCAGCAAAGCCTTTGTGGCTCCTTTCCACCATGGCATGGGTGACCACAGTGCCCATCACCTGGAGATCCTCACGGAGCCTCCATACCCACACTCTGCTGCTGCTCTGGGAAGAAATCAGCCCTGCCAAACATCAGCAAGACCAAACGTGCTGCTTTGGGGTCTCAGGTCTATCTCCCTGGGGTGGGATCATAGGAGGGCAGGGTTCCTCAGCTGCCCCACTCCTCCTGGCCTGGCAGGGGAATTGGGTTGTTACGGAGCAGCAGTGCAGGAATTGAAAGCCTTTTTCCTTCTGGAAGCCCTTGAGGCTGCCAGTCTCAGCTGAGCCGCCGCTTGCCAACAGTTTTTCATTTCTTCTCTGTTTCATCTAAACTTTCCAGTGGGTTCCTCATCCATCTGAGCTGCAATGATAAATATGGAAATAAAGAGGCATTTACAGCCCCTCTCTTGGGCTGATTCTGTGTATAAACAAGCTGTGCTCACAGCATCCTCCTCTCCACAGTGCTGATTCAGGAGCAGCAGGGTCTGCCCAGGACTCAGTGGGCACAAGGATTTGGGGGAAATCCCTGGGTCACTGTGGGGAGAAAACTGCAGCAAAAGGAATGGGGCAAGCAAGGCCTACAGGGACTTCTGTAAAGGACTAGAAGGGAAAGAACAATAGCTGAAGAGCTGGATGTGCAAAGTGTGAAGAAAGGCTTTAATTTGCACAGAATCTCTTAATCCATTAATCACAGGGACATTTGTGTATGAAAACCTCCCTCTCGTTTAATACTATCTCAGGTTTGTCCAAGAAGGTCATAACTGTTTGGCAGTGGAGTGGGAGGGGCGAGGTGGGACAGGCAAAGGCCATGGGCTTGTTTCCAGGGAGAGATCCGCCATTAACAGCGTGGAGCCAGCCCAGGGATGAGCAGCCATGAAAAGCACTGGACATGGCAGTCCAGGAGTCACAGTGGCACTGGGGACACCAGTCCCCTGAAAGAGGATGTCCCAGTGCCTCTTGGCTCTCTGGAGGTTGCCTGCAAAGGCTGGATAAACTTGCCTGGGTGCCTGGAATAGAGGGTTTGGGGGTTTAAGAGCAGACTCTGACATCTTCCCCTCCCCTCCACCACAGTCATTTCCTCTTCATTTGCTGCTCCAGTGTTCCTTTCCTCGCCCTACAGAGCTGGATTGTGAGGATCATCCTGGAGGCAGGGGGAAGCTCTGGCAGCATAGCATGGACTGATCCATCCCCTGATCTTCACCTGATGCTTCTCTCAGGTTTAACCTCTTCTGCTTTAATCCCACATTCTTTCTCAGCAAATCCAGCCTTGCACCAGACCAGCCAAAGTCTCCTTGTGTCCCATGATGGTCCCACAGACCTGAGAATTCCCTGTCAGCCAGTGGGTAAACATAATATCTACAAACCCAGCTGCCTTCCTGGAGCTGTTACCTGTGTTCCTCAAGGGAGGAAAACAGGAAAAATTAGTATGCGGCTTCTTCCTTGAGAAATCAATGCGATCTCAAATCACTGTGAAGTTCCCTGACTGTTAGAGATGCTGCACTGGTAAAATCTAACCCTCAGAGGAGAAAGGGTGGGAAAAAAGAAAGAAAAATAAATTCCAGTGACTAGACAAGTCTAAAATGTTGCAGAAGGCTAAACTGCCAGGGCTGGGGCTTGTTTGGAAGTCCCAGAGTGGAGAGGGCTGTGCAGTCCAGCTGTTTATCATCCCACCAAGAATCAGCTGTAATTGTTAATTCTAATTAGAACTGTTGGGTAAAAATGTAATCAAGAGTTTCCATTAGGAAAAAAAAAAAAGACATTTCATCTAAATTAAAAATTTTGTTTTTTAAGAAAGGAGGTAAACGTTGAAAGTTTTGTAACAACTCATTTCAGCATTTTCAAGATGAAAAGGGATGTATTTTTGCTGTGAAATGCATCATCAATTCAAATTGTTTTATCTTACAGTCTGAAGAGCAAAAAATAGTTTTCAAATCAAAGCAAAAATGGTGTTTTTAGGCATTTTCTTTTAAAAAGCCTATCTGGAGGTTTCTGTCCTAATTAAGAATGATTATTGGTTTTCTTTTTTTCTTAATGGAATAAGCTGTTCCTAGTTAGCTCTGCTCTAAAACATTGGGTTGATGTTGACGTGCCCACCCATCTGCCCCAGCACCTGACCCCAGGGCTGTGCTCACACCACCCCACTCTGCATGTCAGCACTGCCTGAAATCCCTGGGGTTTGAGTCAGGCTTTATAAAACTCACAGAACTAAAGCAAATTCCTTGCTGCCAGGAGACCTGGTGGGGCACTGGAAGGACACAGGTGTGTTTGGTGGGCCTTGTGCAGGTCTCAATTCATGAGGCAGGCTGATTGTGGTGCCCACACTCGGGCAAGGCAGCTGCAACCCCCCCTTGTACGTTTGACCCTGTGGCTGATGCCATGGAATTGCCACAGATCCCAGCAGGGGTTTGCATCCTGGGGGATCCTCTCCACACGATTAGCAGATCACCTTTATCACACTGAGACAGTGGCTTGGGATCTGGTAGATTAATAGCAGAGCTTGTGGTTTGTGATCTGTCCTCTGGCTAGGAGCACTGAAGGAGAGGACAGAAAAGATGGGGGTTAAATAGGAGCTGGGAGCAGAAGGGGACACCAGGGAAGGAGACTGGGCCAAGGAGAAGCTCAGAAGGAGGAGAGGAGGGTGGAAGAGGAAGGGAGCAAAGCTCAAGGGCTCTGCCAGAGATGAAATGGAAAAAGGAATTGCTGTGCAGCAGTTTCAGCCCAGAACAGAGGGAACTGCACGGGCTCCTCGAGCTGCCCAAGGGCATTTTGAACAACAAAACCAGCAAGCTCTGACAGGGCCAGGAGACCCAGGCAAGAGTGAATGGACAGAGGGGCTGCAGGGTCCCACAGGCAGGGTCCCACAGGCAGGCCACGCTCCTGCCCAGCCACATCCAGAGTGGCACTGCCCTTGCTGCTGCTGCACCACCCCTCTGGCAGCCTGATCGGGGTTATGTAACCTTTCCTGACTGCTCTTTCCCCCGATCAAGTGAGGTTGCTGCTCCAGCTCCCTGCAAGGAGCAGCCGGAGCAGCCTTTCCTGAGCTGCCCAGAGGGACACAGCCAGCCCCAGCCTCCGAGGCAGCTGAGCAGCAGATCCTGCCCCACTGCCACCCCCAGGGAGCTGTGCTGGCAGAGCTGGCACCCAGGACATGGCACCAAGCCCCGGTGGGAGGCTGCAGGCCCTTGGCCAGGGAAAGAGATGGTTGGATCATGGGTTCTTCCTGCAGGGAGCAACTGGTGAGTGAAGCCTGGAGCACCCACTCACACGTGGGAGCAGACACTGTGGACAACACACTGCACCAGTGCTCAGTGCTTTATGCACCTAACTCAAAATAAGCTTTCTTTTTAAAAAACATATCTAAGAAGAATGATTTTTCTCTCTCTTTTTTTTTTTGTTATTATTTTGAAGTTATAAATTATTGAAACAAATTATTCTCACTATTCTCCCAAATCATTCTGAGGCAAAGAAAAGGCAGCTCTACCTTCAACACCTTCAACACTGCTTTGTAACAAAATGAGTCAGATTCGTTTTGCTCATGATTTGCCCTTGGCTCCCTTTGTCCGTCTTAAACTACATCCTGGCTCGGTCTGATTAGCAGCATGTCCTCGGAGGCAGAGGAGGCCCTGCAAGAGCCCGAGGTATTGCAGGTCAAGATTAAAGTGCTCTGCATGACATTCACTGTCAAAGCTGTAACTGGCTTAACTCAGTGCAATTAGATGGCTCAGAGGTTACACAGTAACGGCAGCAGTGTTTCAGTGCAGCTGATTAAGGCACAGCCCTGGCGTTAAAGGATGTGATTAAAAGGCAGTGTCAGGGCTGAGACCTGGCAGAAGAGCTCAGCAGGCACGGTTAAATCCACAGCTTCTTCTGGGGTTGGACACCCCAGGGCCTGGAAAAGATCTCCAAGTATCAGCTGAGCCAGGTCAGCTTTTAGGTCTGGAATGCCATCTTGTGATGGCAGTGGGGAAGTGGAAATGGCCCCTCTGTGGAGGCAGAGGAGATGATGGAATTACAGAATGGGTTGGGTCAGAAGAGACCATAAAAATAATTTTATTCCTCCCCCTGCCATGGCAGGGACACTTTCCACTGTCCCAGGCTGCTCCCAGCCCCACTGTCCAGCCTGGCCATGGGCACTGCCAGGGATCCAGGGGCAGCCACAGCTGCTCTGGGCACCCTGCCAGGGCCTGCCCACCCTCACAGGGAACAATTCCTAATTCCCAATATCCCATCCATCCCTGCCCTCCGGCAGTGGGAGCCATTCCCTGTGTCCTGTCCCTCCATCCCTTGTCCCCAGTCCCTCTCCAGCTCTCATGGAGCCCCTTTAGGCCCTGGAAGGGGCTCTGAGCTCTCCCTGGAGCCTTCTTTTGTTCAGGTGAGCACCCCCAGCTCTCCCAGCCTGGCTCCATGGCAGAGGGGCTCCAATCCTGGGAGCATCTCCATGGCCTCTCTGGACTTGCTCCAACAGCTCCAGGTCCTCCTGATGCTGGAGCAGCTCTGCAGGGGTATCTCACAAGGGCAGAATAGAGGGGGACATCCTCCCCTCACCTGCTGCCCACTCCTCTGTGGGTGCAGCCCAGCACAGGGGAGTTTCTGGGCTGCCACTGTTGGCTCATGTCCAGCTTTTCATCCATTATATCCTCCAAGTCCTTCTTTGCTGGTCAATGAGCTCTTCTCCCAGTCTGTGCTCATGTGTGGGGTATCCCTGACCTGGGTGCAGCACCTCAAAGAGGAAAAGGCACCATCGAGGCCATGGCTGCCCTGCCTTCTGCTGTGTGGGAGCCAAGCAAGGCTGGTGTCACTCACAGGGCAGTGCAAGCACCAACACCCATGAGGTGTCATCATCACGGGCCCCAGCCATGACAGACACCAGGGAGATAAAAGTTCTTCTCACCAAAGCCTGAACGTGCTTGGCTGTGGGGCTGGAGGTGACCACCATAGTAAATGATGATGTACATCCACAGATCTTTTCTTCCATAGGTTTACTGAATTTTCTTCCTCTTCCCACGGTACTACTCTGTCTTTTTCTCCAGTGACTGACAGTGTGGCCAAATGGTGTTGAGCCAAAATCTGATTGGTACAGAAGGATCACAGTACCAGCCCTGCAGTGCCAGAGCTGAGCAGTGACGGGGGCAGGCAGTGAGCCCTGGGCACGGGTGTGTTCAGGGCTGAGGTGACAGTAAACGACCTCTCTTGCTGCCACAGGAGCTGCAGACATCAGCTACATGGGGGATGTCCCACCCCAGGCTTGGAGCACACGTCTTTTGAGGCACTACAGCTCCATGCCAGTGCAGATCTCTTGAGTGGATGCACTGTGCCAGCAGACAGTGCTCATGTCCTGGTTTAACCCATCCTGCTAATTTATGGGAGCAAAATCACTCAGATGTGATTCCTCCTTTATGCTGCAACTGAACATTCACTCAACAGAGGTTACCCAGGCTTCTGGAGCCAGTTGAGTTGCTTTGAACACAAGCTGCAGGGCTGTGCTGGGATGCAGGGAGCTCAGGGGAGGCTGTGTCTAGACTAGAGGAACTCTCCAGGAGGCTTGCTGGGCTTTTGTTTTGTACTAACTCATATCTCTAATCTGGCTTGGAACAAAGCTTCTCAGTCCTTTCAGGCCTTGCCAGGACACTTGCAGGAGAAAAGGAGGCTCTGTTTAGTGGTCAGCAAGCCAAGATGAACAACAGGGACTGGCTGCAGCTAATGCAGAGTGCTCATTCCTGTGACAGAAAAGGGCTTCACCCCCACGGCAGAGCGGCTCTGCTGTGTTTCATCTGGTTTGATGCTTTTCACCCAAAGTTCACAAATGATGTGCAGGCCTTTGTTTGAGCCCCCCTCCAAGGCCAGCAAGCAGAGAAAAAGCTGTGCACACAGAGGGAATCCATACTGGGAAGTGAGAGACTGGTCCTGGCACTGAGAGTTGCTGAGTTCTGGTATTTGGCATTCAGGAAGCTTTTGAAGTATCTCCCCAATCCTGCTGAAAATGTTTTATTAAGGAGACAAAGCATATTCATTTGGGCCCCATGCTGGGCTAATGAATTAAACAGTTCTAAACTGAAGCTGTGGCTTAGGGTCTTGGCAGAGTCATCATCCATGCCTGTGTGGGCACGTGCCCTTGGCCATGGGCAGCGAGACCCCCAGGAACAAGAGCATGAAGTGTTCTGTGTCTGCTCTTACCTGTCTCTCCCCAGACAGGTTTTGCTGTGTGCACTGGGCATAGCTGGGAAACCTGTTCCTCACCAGGTTCATCAGTGACAGGGGAAGCACCGAGCTCCTTCTGCTCAGCACCAGCCTCTGTCCCTGCACACAGCAGTGTCCTGGGCACAACAAGCTCAGAGCTTCCCAGGACAAGGCAGGATCAGGCTGAGCTGGAGAGGAGCACCCCACATCCAGGAAGAATAGCTGCCTGCTTGGGCTGAAAATAGACCATGAAACATTTGAAGAAGACAGAGCTGGAGTGGATGATTGCCTGAGGCAAGGCGCAGCTCCAGCTGAGTTCACTGCTGAGCTCTGAGAGCATAAGCACATGAGGAGCATGGGGGAGGGATGCCAGGCTTTCTGGAAAGGCCTTCAAGTGTCTCAATGGAGCACAAAGCACAGAGAAAAACTTCCTTTGAATGGATCCCCACCGAGGGAGTTACAGTTACACTGCTGTGCCCAGACATGGATACACAGAGCACTGGGCTGATATTACAGCATCCAGTGGAGGTCAGGGAAGGTGTGGAATTGTGCTTCTCCCAGCAAGGCACTTGGCAGTGCCACAGCTTTTTCTCTGCTTATTTCAGGGCTGGATTTTTGTTTCTGAGCTGACACTTCTACCTCCTGTGCCCGAAGTGGGACACATCAGGGGCAAGCAGAGGCAGCTCACCAGCCCTCTGCTTCCCATGAGCCGGTGCTTGAGTTCAGTTCTCCCAGCTCCACAGATCGTGTTCCTGCTCCGGCTCTGTCAGGGATGCTGGAAGTGTCCAAGGCCTGGTCGGACAGGGACTGGAGCAACCTGGGACAGTGGAAGGTGTACCTGCCCATGGCAGGGAGTGGGACGAGATGATCTTAAAGTCCCTCCCGGTGCCTGATTACCGAGGTTTTTCCCCGCCCCGGGGGGAGCGGCCGAAGCGAGCGGGGCGGTGTCTGTGGAATCACCTCGGCAGCGTGGCCAGGCCTGCTCCTTTTCTGTCCCCGCCGCCGTGTGGAGATAAAGCGGTTCTGGGGGGCTGGGCTTCTTCAGCTCGCCGCCATGAGGGCCAAAAGTGGCTCTGGTGGGCCGGGCTCCCTCGCCATGAGGGCAGGGAGTGGCTCTGGCGGGCTGGGCTCCTTCAGCTCGCCGCCATGAGGGCAAGGAGCAGCTCTGGCGGGCTGGGCTCGTTCAGCTCGCCGCCGTGAGGGCAAGGAGCAGCTCTGGTGGGCTGGGCTCGTTCAGCTCGCCGCCGTGAGGGCAAGGAGCAGCTCTGGCGGGCCGAGCTCCCTCGCCATGAGGGGCCACCGCCGCCATGAGGTGAGGGGGGGGGGTTACAGGGACGGGTGGCGGCAGCAGCGGGGCTGGAGACCGGGGCTCCGGGGCAGGAAGGCGCCACCTGAAATACTCACTGCCTCCTATTTAGCTGTTCGGCCGGGAGACTGGGGATGTTGCTCGGCTGTGCAGTTCAGCATTAATTCCTCAGCCTTTCACTTGGTGTGCTGGCTTTTGTCCTCTGCCACAAGCCAGGCCGCTGCTGTTGAGCTTTGTGAATACAGATGGAACTAATGGCTTATTTGTGATGTTTCTGCTGTCCTCTCTTTAGGCCTTCAGCCGATGACCGATGGCGGTGACCCGCCCGAAGGAGCAGCTCTGAGGTGCCCCGGCCCCGTCGCGTGTGGAACCCCGAGCTGAGCTGTGCTGAGCTGTGCTGGGACAGCCGGGGAGGTGCTCCGGGAGGGCACTGGAGCCTGCGAGAGCAGATGTGAAGGGATAACCTGCCCGCGGGATACAGCAAGAGCTCTGGAGCCACATGGGTGAGGTGTGACTGTGAGCCAGCCTGGGAAAATGGGCAAAAATGTTTTGCTGTCTAAAAGGCCTCTGCTGGCTCCTGTGCTAGCCTTAGGTCCTCAGGGTGGAAATGACGTGGTTTATCCAGAAATAAGTTTAGCTTATCTATTCCTCTTGCTGGATGAAGCCTTGATGAGAGTAGGCATCATCAGAAAAGTGCCTCCATGTTTTTTCTGCCCGGTAAACCCCCCAGTTTTGGGGTTTTTGTCTCCCAGCAGTAGTCAGCTGCCCGTGGCTGCTCAGTGCCTGTGCCAGTGTTATGCTGCTGGGAGAAAAAGGTGCTGCTGAGCTTTCCTGGCACCAGCAAGGCCGTCCTAGTGCTCAGTGGTGCCACGTTTTGGCAGCACTCTGCATGCCTGAGAGTGGAGTAACTCCTGCCCGTGGAGACAGTTGACTAGACTGTATGTGTTCATGCAGCAACAGGCAGCTTTATTGAGATCTAACTTCCTTATATAGATGAAAAGGCCCATGAAGGTAATCCTCATTGGCTGAGCCAGTTACTACTCAGCTAACCAGCCAATAGCAGCCTGAGTCTCCAATGGCCTGGGCCTGCTCTTACTGGTCGAATTACATAAGCAAGGTAATTATATAATAAATAACCTATGAAGTTGGAATTATTTATACTGTGTGGCCTACAGGCCAGATGTAGAGCATCACAGAGGAATAGCTTATAAATATGGAACTTGTGTGTGTCATAAAACCTCTATAGCTCATAAATATGGAACTTGTGTGTGTCATAAAACTTCTGTTCGCATGATGTTTGGGGCACTTGAATGGAGGAAGGATCCTCCAAGTGATCAGTGCTGCAATAAAAATGAATTCTTTTTGATACTCAAACTGTGTTAGAAAGTTTCTTTTTGGGTGATTTCAGTGTCAGTTCCACAAGGCCCTGTAGTTTCACAGTGGCCCCTTGGTTCTAAAGTGTCACGATGGCCTCAGTCCCACAAGGCCCCACAATGTCCAAAGAGTCCCCTTAATTCCATGGGGCCCTGAAGAGCTACAATGGCCCCTTGGCTCCATGAGGCCCTGCAGTGCCACCCTGGGGCAGGAGGCCAGGAGGAACTTGTTCCCCACACGCTGCAGCTCCCTGGGCCAGCTGGCACCAACACCTTCTCCCAGGCCAGCACTGCCTGGCACAGCCAGGGCCGAGCCACACTGCAGCTCCCTGCAAACCACGGCGGGGGCTGCGAGGCCAAAACCCGAGTCACAGACAGTTTGTCACTCTTCCCGTCTGTATCTGACCAAGAAATGTCCCATTGTGGGGTCCCCTTTCCTGCAGTCACTGCAGCACTGGGACCATCCCTGGAGCTCTGAGCGAGAGAAATGGCCAGCGCTGCACCTCTGCACTGACTCAGGGATGGTGGGAGATGCTCTCTGGGGTGGCTGGAACCATGGAAAAAGGACAGTTGGGAGCACAGAGGGAAACCCAGCTGAGCTGCTGGACTGGGTCAAGACATCTCTGTCTGGGGGAGAAGTTGGCTGTGAAACTCCCTCCTGTGGATGCTCACGTGCCCAAGAGTTGGGCACTGAAGAGCATCACAACAACAGACAGGAGGATGGGGCGGCCAGGATTAAAGTGCCTCAGGGGGGTCTGGACTGGCCACACAAGGGTGAACCCTGGACACCATCTCCAGGTTATCCCTGACTGTGAAATATGGGCTGAGATCAATCAGGGCCAGGCCAGGCAAAGCCCCTGTGGTGTGGGGGGGCAATGGTGGGAATATAAATCTGGGGTGACACGTGGTCTTGGTAGTAGGTGTAGTAAATTGGGAGCACCATTCCTAAACCACAACAGCCCTGTCAGAACCAGGCCTGTCCCTGCACTGTCCCCGCTCTGCTGCCCCACAGCTGCTGGATCAGGAAGGGCAGAGCCATGGGGGAGGAAAATGCACAGGGACTCCTCCTGGGAGCGACCTTCCATCCTGATACTCAGACCCCAAGGCAGAAATCCCCATCGTCAGCTGGGAGGTCACCATCAGAGTCTCTGCCATTGTCCCACTTGGTGAATCTTTCACACTGAGATTTTGGTCCTTCCTTTCAGTTTCTTTACTTTTGGGGCTTTTAATGATTCCTCCATAAACATGGCAATTCATGTCCCTAATATGGCATTTCTTTCCTTTTTATGGAAGTGTTGGGAATTAGGCCACATTAAAATGCTGGCAGGGTGTGCATAGGTATTTGCAGCCCTGTGGAGAAGCAGTTGGGATATAAGAACCAAAGAAATGTAAAATGGTTTGAGTTAGAAGAGACCGAAAAGAGTCTCTGGTAAAACTCCCATTACCCAGGAACACCTTCACTCGTTCAGGTTGTACAAAGTCCCTGACCTTAAACACATCCAGTGATGGGGTTTCAATTCTGAGGGCACCCTATGCCAGTGTCCTGCCACCATCATCAAAAAATATTTCATCCTTACAGAAAATCTAAATCTGCCCTCAGTCACTTAAAAGATACAGTGTATTATTCTGTATTATATTCCCCAATATAATCTTGGGCAAAAATGTACTCAGCCATTCCTGGACTTAAATCACATCTCCAGGGCTGAGCACCTTTGAGAAGGCCCAGAGATCTCCCAGGATGGGATTTGGAGGCCCCAAGAACATGATCACTGTATGGGAACTGGAAGTCCTGGGTTCGGTGGAGACTGAGGGCAGAACAAGAACAGCCTGTGAGGATGACAAAGGTGGATTCAAATATATTGGACCTCTTCTTCATAGTGGAAATGAACCTGAGATAGAAATAATGTCACCAAGTGCAGCTATGAAGATCCAGAACGGAAACAAGGAGAGATTAATTTCCCTCCCAGGGCAGGGCTGTGGCACAACACATCTCCCAGAAGGAGCCTGGGTCAGCCCCAGGCTCTGTGTGGGAAGGCAGGGGCAGGCAGGAGGCAGAGCTGTCAGCAAAGGAAGGGCCCAGCCAGGTGGGGCAGCCGGGGAATGCCGACAGCCTGCAGGGACAGAGGCACAGGACAGGGACACCGTGGGACAGCCTGGGCTGCACAGGGCACAGGGATGGGCAGCAGCTGCAAGACAGCCCTGCCGGAGCCAACATGGGCAGCACTTTGGCCATGGCTGCTGGGCCTGGGCCTGAGGCCACGATGGGACAAGTGACCCTTGCAGGCCTGGGGCCTCATGGCCTCCTTGTCCCTGCTCAGCAGCCTGGCAGGGGCCGCCCCATGCTCCTGCCCTTGGCATTGCACATCCCCACATGCCAGTGCCCATTCTTGGAAGAGCCCTGAGCAAGGAGGGAGGGACAGGATCTGCCTGACCAGGGGCTGGGGCTCAGGCCTGGGCTCTTTGCATTCCTCAAACACATCCAGCTTTGCTCAGCACCACAGACACCTTTGCCTTGTTTGTCCCCAGCTGTCATCACTGCCTCCAGTGTTCTGCTCTAACTGGAACCAGGGGAAAATTTCTCATTTGTGTCTCTCAGTGGTACCCATTAAAACTTGGAAAACTTTGGAGTTTCAATTCAATTTTGAGTTGTTGAGAAGTTTTTTGAACTCTCTCAGGGACTCAGTTTGATGTAAATAGCACCAAATCCCCAAGAGTCTCATTTAAGTCCTTGTGCTGTGTCTGTGCTGCTGAGCTTTAAAGGAACAGCTCTTCCCAGGACCAGCTCCTCTCCCAGCCCAGCAGGGCTGAGGGCTCTGCCTGCGGGCGCTGAGGGGACAGGGACCAGGCAGAGACAGGCTGAAGGCAATCAGGACTGGGAAGACATTGAGCTGAGACTTCACTTGGGGAAACATCTTCACAGCCCTGTGCATGGTGAGTGTGTGGGTGCAGGGCAATGTCCCCTGTGCTCCTGGAGGGATCTCCTGAAGCCAGCACACCCCACAGCCTGGGGGATGTATCAAGAGGACTCTCCCAGTCTCTCTCTGGCACAGGAGCAGGAGGAGGAGGATGTGCTGCAGAGCGGGGCTGCCCTGGGCACCGTCAGAGGGACAGGGCAGGAAGGCTCCTGCTGCCAGGGACGGCTGCAGGGGGTGAAGCTGGGGCTGCAGCCAGGGCTGCTCAGGGCTGTCCTGCACAGCAGCTCATGCAGCCCTCAGGGCTCTTGGCCAGCCCAGGGCATGTGCCACCTGCCAGGAGGAGCTCTCAGCCTGCCTGGCAGCTCCCCATGGACGCTGCAGGGGAGAAACTGGAGGTGGAAGGAGCCACCCCCATCAGGGCAGATTCATCCTGCTGTGGAGGTGGTGCTGCATGGCCAGGGCTGCTCTCAGCTTTCTCCTAAAGGGAAGGGAAAGGGGCTGTCAGCTTTGGCTGTGTCACTGAGACTCCTGCACTGTCACCCTGGGCATCAGCAGATGTTCCTCAGATCTCCCTCAGAAAGTGCTTCCTCAGCCTCCTCTCCCTACAGACAGCAGCAGCAGCACCTTGGCTTGCAGCATCTCTGTTTGTCTGGCCTGCCCTTAAGGCCCTGCTGCCAGGGAGATGCCCCTGGGCAGTGCCCTGTGCTGGGAGGTGTCTGCAGGGCAGAGCTGGGACCCCAGGGCTGGGCTGGGCCCTGGCAGCACAGGCAGGGACAAGGCTTGGATAGAGAGAAACAGTTCCCAGTAGGCACAACTCCAGGCACCAGAGAGCCAGACCAGCCCTTGGTATCCTTTCCTGTTCATGTGCATAGGGAAAGAGAGAAAGGTTTGGAAAAAAAAAATTTCAACTGAAGAATTCAAAAAGTCTACTTCATTTTTCAAAAAATATTAAAGTGTGATCATGGTGAAATAGAGAGAGGTTAAATGAACAAAGGGCACCTGTGTGGTTCCAGCAGGTCTGACTGCCCTGTGGCACAGGGAGCCCTGTTTTCCCTCAGGTCTCCCCAGTATTCAGGCTGAGTGCAATGCTGAAAATAAAGCAGCAACTCAGAAGGAGCACAAGCCTGAAATCAAAAAGGAAATCTGTCCAAGCTTGTCAATGTCTTTTTCAACAGCGCACCATGCCCAGAGTGAAGGAATGTCCAACAGCAGCTCCATCAGGCACTTCCTCCTGCTGCCATTGGCAGACACGCGGCAGCTGCAGCTCCTGCACTTCTGCCTCTTGCTGGGCATCTCCCTGGCTGCCCTCCTGGGCAACGGCCTCATCATCAGCGCCGTAGCCTGCGGCCACCACCTGCACACGCCCATGTTCTTCTTCCTGCTCAACCTGGCCCTCAGCGACCTGGGCTCCATCTGCACCACTGTCCCCAAAGCCATGCACAATTCCCTCTGGGACACCAGGGACATCTCTTATGCAGGATGTGCTTCACAGGTGTTTTTCTTTTTGTTTTTCCTCTCAGCAGAGTATTTCCTCCTGACCATCATGTGCTACGACCGCTACGTGTCCATCTGCAAACCCCTGCACTACGGGACCCTCCTGGGCAGCAGAGCTTGTGCCCACATGGCAGCAGCTGCCTGGGCCAGTGGTTTTCTCTTTTCACTGCTGCACACAGCCAATACATTTTCATTGCCCCTGTGCCATGGCAATGCCCTGGGCCAGTTCTTCTGTGAAGTTCCCCAGATCCTCAAACTCTCCTGCTCCAAATCCTGCCACAGGGAACTTGGGCTTCTTACTGTCAGTGTCTGTTTAGCATTTGGCTGTTTTGTGTTCATTGTTTTCTCCTATGTGCAGATCTTCAGGGCCGTGCTGAGGATCCCCTCTGAGCAGGGATGGCACAAAGCCTTTTCCACCTGCCTCCCTCACCTGGCTGTGGTCTCCCTGTTTCTCAGCACTGCAGCATTTGCCCACCTGAAGCCCCCCTCCATCTCTTCCCCATCCCTGGATCTGTCAGTGTCAGTTCTGTACTCGGTGGTGTCTCCAGCCCTTAATCCCATCATCTACAGCCTGAGGAACCAGGAGCTCAAGGCTGCAGTGTGGAGACTGATGACTGGATGCTTTTCAGAAACATTAACTGCTGGCCAATTTCCAATTTCTTAAATAAAAAGACTTATAATTAAAATCACCTTTGATACTTGTTGTTGGTTTGGTTGTGGGTGTTTTTTCCTTTGTTTTTTTGTTTTCTTTTTTTTTTTTTCTATTGTCCACAAAGGACTGTCATTCCTTGTGCCATTTCTCCTTTTGTTTCCCTCCACTTTAACCATGGCCCCAGACTGCATCAATGAGGAGCTGGTCTCTTGGTGGCTTTGAAGGAACTAAATGGTCTCCCAGCTGAGTTTTCTGCAGAGATGCCCTTCTGTTCTCTTCTCTGGAGCTGCAGCAGCAATGTCTGTGTGCAGAGCTGGGGGCAGATCAGGGCTGGCACAGCAGCTGTGCCCAGCAGCAGCAGCACTTGGTGTTGCCAGTGCTGCTGCCGTGGCCCTGCCCCGCTGCCCTGGTGGCCCTGGTGTTGCTGCAGGGCCTGAGTGCTCTCAGGGCCGGGCACAGTCTTGGGGGTGGCAGTGCCAGGGCTGCAGCAGGGACAGGCCATGGGCACTGCTGGGGCAGCACTGACGCCTCAGGCCAGGCCCTGGGGGCTCCAGGCTCCTTGCCCAGGCTCTCTCAAGAACACAGCCAGGCCAATGCTCAGCACAGAAAACCCCTGTGAGCAGCCCCAGGCTGGCCGTGGGCAGGCTGGGGGCAAACAGCATGGCTGGGGCTCTGCAAGGGCCCTGGGGCAGACGGGAAGGAGCAGCAGAGCAGGGGCTGATCCATCCCCAGTGTGCTGCACAGCCCAGGGCAGCGTCCCAGAGCGTCCTCATGGAGCTGCCAACAACATCCCCCCTCTGCAGCCCTGGCCTCTCCCCCAGCTCACACAGGTGCCCCATCCTTGCAGGCACAGACATGGCAGCACTGGCTCAGCAGCCCCTGTTTGCATTGCACACAGCAGGGGGAGCACCCCCATGCTGTTGCTGTGGGGACATGAACCTGAGGGAGCACAAATGCCATCAGCCCCTGGGGCCAGCAAGGGCTGGGGGACACCAGGGAAACCACTCAGCTTTGTCCTGCCCTCTGCAGTCAGCCAGAAAGTTTGTTCCCATCAGCGGGGAGTTTCCTGTGCCACTGCAGACGCTGTTGCTCAGAGCCAGGGCTGCCTGGCAGCCACCCCCAAACTGCCCTGAGCATTTCCTTTGCTTCCCCTTTGCTTTCTTTACTCTTCCCTTATACAAATTTCTTCCCATTGCCCACCCCTGTTCCCTCCCCTCCAAGGAGCCCATCCCTGTTTGCCCTTTCCTCTCTGGCCCCACTCCCCATTGCAGTTCCTGACTTGGCACCATGGGAACGTCCCTTGGGCAGCAGGATCATCCTACAAGTGCTGCAGGAATTGTCTGCAGGCTCCTGCAGTGCCTGGTGCTGCTCCCTTGCCAGAGGCACCCCAGGCCAGGGGGGCACATCTGGGCTGCTGTGTCTGGCTCTGGGGCTCCCTGTTCTGGGCAGTGAGGAGGAGCTGCAGGGGCTCTGCAGGACTGACAGGATGGGCTTTGGGGCTGCCAGGAAAAGCTGAGGCACCTGGGCTGCTGGAGCTCCTGAAGAGGAGGCCCAGGGCTCCTCCTGCAACTGCTCCAAGGGTGCTTACAGAGAATCCCAGAATCAGCAAGGCTGGAAAAGACCTTGGAGATCATCAAGTCCAACCTCTGCCCAGACACCGCCTTGTGTCCTTTCAGCCTCCCTTTGTCCAGGATAAACAACCCCAGCTCCCTCAGCCACTCCTCACAGGACTTGTGTTCCTGATCCCTCCCCAGCCTTGTTGCCCTTCTCTGGACACACTCCAGCCCCTCCATGTCCTTCCTAAATTGGTGGGCACAGAACTGGACACAGCACTCGATGTGCTGCCCAAGCAGTGCTGAGCACAGGGGAAGAATCCCTGCCCTGCTCCTGCTGGCCACACCATTCCTGATCCAGGCCAAGAGCCTGTGGCCTTCTTGGCCACCTGGACACACTGCTGGCTCATGTCCAGCCTGCTGTCCATCAGTCCCTGCAGGTCCCTTTCTGCCTGGCTGCTCTCCAGCCACTCTGTCCCCAGCCTGTAGTGCTGCAGGGGTTGTTGCGGCCAAAGTGGCAGGACCCAGCACTTGGACTTGTTAAACCTCACCTTATTGGGTTTGGCCCCTGCCTCTATCCTGTCCTGGAGCCCTGCTCCCAGCATGAGTCCAGTTGCTGCGCCTGTGTGCTTCCAGTTTTCTTGTCACTCCCAGGATTTTCCTGGTCACTTCCTCTCACTCCTGGCAGGATCCCTCCCCGTTCCCAGTATGAGCCCAGGCACTCACAGTCATTCCCAATTATGATGCAATTTATTCCCAACATGATCCCAGTTGCTCCTAGTTGCTCCCACTTTCATCCAGTGTATTCCCAGTTCTCCCAGTTGCCCCTAGTATAGTCCCAGTATCTCCCAGTATGATCCCAGTCTCTCCCAGCAGGGCCACAGTCAAACACACTTGCCCCCAGTTGCCCTCAGTGTTGTCCCAGTCACCACCTGCATGGTCTTAGGCGCTCCCAGTATATCCCAGTTGCCCCGAACATTCTCGTAGTCATTGCCAGACACTCCCAGTTACCTCAGCATGGTTCAGCTGCCCCCAGTTTCATCCCAGTCACTGCCAGGACATCCCAATTGTCACCAGCATGCATCCTGTCATTCCCAGTTTTTCCCAGTTCCTCCTAGTGTGTGCGCAGTCAGCTCCCAGCATGGGCCTGGTAGCTCTCAGGAACCCCAGTCAGGGTCTATTGACACCCACTATAATCCCAGTGTGATCCCAGTCACTCCCAGTATGATGCCTGTCTAGGTCCCTCTGCAGAGCCCTCCTACCCTCCAGCAGATCCACACTCACAGCCAGCTTGGTGTCATCTGCAAATTTGCTGATGCTGGACTCACTCCCCTCATGCAGATCATCAGTGCAGATATTGAAATCCATGCTGGCTGGCTCTGATCCCTCGGCCATCCTGTGGGTGCCCTGTGATGGCACTCAAGGTGATCTGTTCCATAACCTTGCCTGGCACCCAGGTCAGGCTGACAGGCCTGGAGTTGCCTAGCTCCTCCTTCCAGCCCTTCTTGGGGATGGGCTCACATTGGCACCTCCAGTCCTCTGGGACCTCCCTGCTGAGCCAGCACTGATGGTAAATGATGGAGAGCAGCATCGGGAGCTCAATCCACCAGCTCCCTCATCCCCCTAGGATGGGTCCCATCTGTTCCCAGAGACACCTGTGAGCATCTGAGTGGCTCAGCAGGTCCCCAGCTTCTTCCTCCTGGATTACAGGGGGGGGCTGTTCTGCTCCCTGTGCCCATCCACCAGCTCAGGAGAACACTTGTCCTGAGGACAACCTGTCTTATTCTTGAAAATTGGGGCAAAGAAGGTGTTAAGCAGCTCAGCTTTTCCTTATCTTACCTATTGTATTCCCCACTGCCTCCAATAAAGAGTAGATGTTCTACTTATCCCTCCTTTTGCTATTAGGTTCCTTTTTGAAACATTTTTTAGTATTTTTCACACAAGTGGCTGGGTTATGTTTTAATTGACCTTTTACCACTTTTCTTTCTGCATGACCTAATAACATCCTTTAACACTTCCTGAGATGCCTGATCTTCTTTCCAATGGTGACACGCTCTTTTTTTCCCCTCAGTTCCCACAAAATCTCCATGCCCAGCCAGGACAAAAATTAGCTGGCTCAACTTTAGCACAGATGCTGCTCCTTCTCCCTCAAGTTTTTTTTCTTGAAGTGTGTCCATCATTCCTGGACACCTTTGTTTTTAAGACTGTTTCCCTTGAAAAGTCAGTATCTGATTTGGTACTCTCCAAATCTGCACCCTGAATAAGCCAACGCCTACCCTCCATAATTCCAGTGATGAAGTTTTGTTGCAGCCCCTCTTTCTTTCATAGAATATTGGAAACTCTGTTATTTAAAGGTGACTTTACCTTAGGCAGCCTTCAACCACCAAATCTCTCACCAGCCCTTCTCTGTTTATGACCAGCAGGAGACTGAGCTTTCCTTGGGAGTGGGACTGTTACTAAAAATTCAGCAAAATATTAAAACTCCATAACCCCAATGTAGCCTTAAGAAGCAGCATTCTTTATTTGGCCAGATGCATGGGGGGATAGCTTCTCCCAAAGCTGTGCATGATGAGTGCTGGAAGATTTCTGTTTATATTCTGTATTTTGCATACATATTCATTGTTTGTCCTGGACAAAACATACATATGATAATCGTTTCCCCAAAATCATTAACATATTTCCCCTCCCCTTTACCCATGCATTCTCCTGTCCTGGGGGATCTCTCTGGTGGTCCCTGGTGGTCGTGGACCCCAATGTTCCAGTGGGCCGGGCTGAGCTGGCAGGACACTGAGGCTGGTGAATTTCAGTTCCCGTTCTCACACAATGGGCATTGTGTGGTTTCCATAGCCTGGGGTTTTGGAGAACCAGCACTGTGTGTGCTCACGTGGTGTAGACAATTTATCATCTGGTGACATGACGTCACAGAGTGGGTTATGAAATCACAGAGTGGGTTATGTGAGGTCACTGAGCAACTATGGCATCATAGGCTGTCTCTGTGACATCACAGAGTGAGGTGTGACATCACAGGGCAGAGGACAACATCACAGAGCAGACTATGACAACACAGAGTTTGCTGTGACATCAGAGATGAGCTATGTGACATGGTTGTGACATCACAGAGCAGGCTGTGACATCACGGAGGGTGGCTGTGTGACATCACAGGGGGCTGTATGACTTCACAGAGTGTGTTGTGGCATCAAAGACCAACATAGCGATATCAGAGATAAACTATGACATCACAGAGCAGGCTGTGACATCACAGGGGGGCTCTGTGACATCACAGGGAGGCTGTGTGAAGTCACTGGGTTGGTCACTCTGCCCCAGCCCCCTCTCACAGTTTCCCCCCAGAAGTCCAAAGCTGTTCATGCTCAGAAGGGTCTCTGTCCCTGGTATCCCCCTGACCCACATGGAGCAGCAGCCTCCCCCAAGGATGTTCCACAAGATCAACCCCCAGAACCTCACATGGGGACAAGGGCCTAGGCTGCGTGACCAGGACATCAAGGACTGGGATTATCCAGGTCACTTGGCCTGGTTTCGGTTGCCCAGGGCAGGAAAGATGTCTGGCAGCTGGAGCAGGGTCTGGGAAGGGCCTCCAAGGTGGGGCTGGAGCCCTTGGGCTGTGAGCAGAGGCTGAGGGAGCTGGGCTTGTCCAGCCCAGAGCAGGGAAGGCTGAGGGGCTCCTCATGCCAGCCTGGCAGTGCCAGCGAGGAGGGGATGGAGAACACAGAGCCAGGCTCTTCACAGGGGGGCCTGAGGGGAGACAAAAGCCAATGGGTGGAAGGGGAAAGAGGAGAGATCAGCCAGGGCATGAGGAAATGAAATGAGTCAGGCTGGTTTCAGCATTTCCTCAGCACCAAAAGCAGCCTGAGCCCCTTCTTCATCCACCATTGACAGCTTTGCAAATCAGGAATTGTTCATGCTGTTTTATCCCACTTCAGGATGAGCATCCTGATAAAACAACTCTATTTATATCTATCACAGAACCATATTTTTCTAAAATTAATTTTAGTATGAAAATCACTTGTGGATGGTGGGCATGACAGACACTACTGGGACAATGCACATGGCTCAGGGAAGAGCATGGTTGTTATTCAATTGTATCCTGTTCAACCACAGTCTCTTGGCCATGAAGAGAAACTTCCTGTGCCTCTGAGTCCCACCAGTTCCTGACCCCCAAAGGACACAAACCTGGTAAGTTCTGGTTCCCACTCCAGTGGTGGCACCTGCACCTCCCTCCATAGCCAGAGCAGAGCTCCCTTGTCCCAGAGAGTCCCTGGCAACGCAGGGATGAAGGAAACAGGACAGGCTGTGGGGATCAGGGGCAGGGCACAGCCAGGGATTTGGGGTGGTTGTGAGCCCAGGGCAGGACATGGCCCTTGGCCTTGGTGAACCTCATCCCATTGTCCTGGGCCCACGGCTCCAGCCTGGCCAGATCCCTCTGCAGAGCTTCCTGCCCTCCAGCACAGCCACACTGCCACCCAGCTTGGGCTCACCTGGGAACTGACTGAGGGTGCCCTCGATGGCCTCGTCCAGATCAGCAATAAAGAGATTGAACTGACCTGGTGTCAAAGTTTGACCCTGGCACAAGGCCAAATGTCCCCATGAAAATACACTTTCTCTGGTGTCTGCTGTGAGATTTTGACCAGGAATAAATAAAGCAGGCTCTTACTTGAAAAAAAAGAAAAGTTTATTAACTAAACTATAAAAACAATTACTAAACTACACACAAAAGAAAAAAGAAAACACAAGGAAAATGAAAACCTCACAAAAACACTTTCCTTCTCCTCCCCCCTAAATTCCCAATACAAAGCATCTTCTAAAATCACCAGTTCTGGGTCCAGCACCACCCTTTAGAATGCTCAACTTTCAGTTCCTCAAGGGGAGAGGGAGTCCTTCCATGTGTCGTGGTGGCCTTTTCCGACCTTGTTCCAGTGCTCTCACCACCGAACAAGAATCAGGGCTGCTTCCAGGGTTGTCTTTTTAAGGATGCTTTGTCCAGTTCCAGAAAAGCACAGTATAACACCTTTGGGACATCTGTCCCCCCCATTTTTATATACCCCCTGGGGCCGAAGGGTACCCACACTGAATCTTCTTTGGCTCTGGGACATTTCTCCCCCTGGACTTAGTCTCTCTATCACATGGAAACATGGCTCTGTCCATGACTACACAAAAGAGTCCAGCATAAAATGCCACTCCATCTTCTCCATTCTTCCAACATCTCTCACTCTCTCTCTCTCTGGTCCAGACCTTCATCACTCATCTAGGAAGGGTTAATGTTCTGTAAAGTTTTCATTGTCCAAGAAGGGTTAAAAACTCCTCCAAGCAGCTGGACTCCTGGCTGCACTCCCCCCCATCTCCTCAACCGGGCTGCCTGCTGCCAGCACATGTTTACTAAATTTCAAGATAACGGCCACAAACACAGGCTGCATTCTCTCTCTGTCTGTCTTTCTCCAAGGTGGGGGAACAGGCTGCACATTGCTTCCCAGCATTTCTTTACTTCTTCCTTCCACCCTTGGGGGGGGGCCAGGCCTACCTCTCCCAGGCCGGGCCACCTGGCTTTTCCCCTCCCCCCACCCAGCCAGCAACTGGGGCGGGGGAGAGACCCAACTCCTTCCCGCTGGAAATCCAAAGAGAGCCTGCCAGGGGGAGAGCCCTGCTTTTACCCTGTGTTCTCAGAGGTGGGTCCAATGCCCAGTGGTTGGGCCAGATGGCAATATTCAAATCTGAGCACTCATTGGCCCTATCTACAGCATCCCAGAAATCCTTTTTCCGGGTCAAACCATGACATCTGGCCCCAATCCTGAGCCCTGGGGACATCCCTGGATGTGACTCCATTCCTCAGCTGCTCTGAGCACCAGGGTTTCGATAAGGGAAATGGTGGGGAGGGGGTAGGGACAAAGTGTGATTGATTGTCAGCCATGAAGAGTCTTGATTTTCATATCTGTTCAGATTGCATGAGGAGGTGCTGGGAATCAATATCAACTGCGGATTGCTGATAGCAATCTATAAACAGGAAAAAAAACCTAACAAGACAATACAATTCTCTCTGCATTGTTTTCAGTGTAGTAGATTCAGTTTAAATACACTTCTGAAATCTGCCCGCTTAACCACAGAAGAATCAAAGACTTGAATTATTCCCATGGGCTTGTCTTGTTTGGGTGTTTTGAACGAATGTTTATGAGCCTTTGTCACTGAATTTCTCAACTGAAGATCTCAAGAATGAAGAGGCCTCTGGAAAAGTAAAATTCATCAACAACCTCCAAGATTCTGAGGATCCATCCCCATCAGAGCAGCAATGAACAGAAATGGGCACAGCTTTGTGGCTGCCCCAACTCTGCGATGGGCCCTGGGCCTGGAGCAGGAGCAGCTCTTGGGGACCCCAAGGCTGGGGCTCTTGTGCTGCCCTGGGCAGGTGGGATGGCAGCAGGGGCTGCAGAGCTCTCAGCACCTCAGCCCAAGGGGAGCAGGGCAGCCAGGGAGCCTCCTTTGGCCTCAGCCAAGCACCTTCCCCCATGGCTGGGGCTGAGTCCTGTGGCAGCTGCAGCTGCTGCTGTGCCCTTGCCAGGGGCTGAGGCCATGGGGCAGTGCCCAGAGCAGCCTGGCCTGAGCAGAGCTGTGGGGCCAGAGCTGGCTGGGCTGTGCTGGGGAGAGGCCCTTGGTGCTGCCCAGAGCTCAGGGCAGCTGGCAGAGCTTGAAGAGAGCTGGGCTGGGCTCAGAGAGATGGCCCAGAAACCATCAGTGTCCATCTCAGCCTGGCTGAGCGTACAGGGGCCAAGAAGAGCAGCCCAGGGTCTGCAAGTTCTCTGGGTGGGAGCTGAGCTTGGGAGCCCTTGAGCCCTGCCAAGTGCTGGGGCTGCACCTCCAGCTCCTGAGGAGATGGGACAGCTGGGAGCAGAGACAAATCATTCCTGCTGCATTCATTCTTCTGTTTGCTTGTAAAGGTGACATGGATGCATATGTAGAGGAGGTGATTTGTGTCAGATAACACTGGTAGAGTGAGAAGAATATTGTTATTTACATGAAAATAATATTTCATGCATAATACACAGTAAGTAATAAAGACACATATGATCAGAAGATCATCTGAGTTTTTCAGAGGAGGACAGACTCATTGATGTTCCAGTAGTCAAACCTGTTCAAATACTTTCCTCAGGGCTTCCTTGAGATGAGAGGTGACCAGCAGAGGCCAAGGTCAGCCAGAGCTCTCTGTCCTGGCAGCTTTTGTCTGGGAGAACCCTTGCAGATAGGGAATTTTTCAGAGGGAGTATCAGTTTTGGCCTTGGGCACCTGGAAAGAGAGATGGCTCTTTTCCATAGGAAGGAAAGCACCGAGCCCCAGTTCTTCAAGAACTGATGAGAATCAGCCCCCAGTGTTTCAAGATCAGCTGGACCCGTCCAGTGGCCCCTGGGAGGCCAAACCAGCCACACCTCTTTCATCTCTCCTTGGTTCCACAAGGCCCTGCAGTGCTACAATGTTCTCCTTGCTTCTGCAGTGTCACAATGGCCCCGTGCTTCCATGAGGCCTTGCAGCGTCACAGTGGCCCTTTGGTTCCATGGGGCCCCACAGTGTCACAATGGTCTCCATGATTCCATGGGGCCTTGCAATGCCACAGTGCTCTCCATGGATCCACGGTGCCCTGCAGGATCACAACAGCCCTTTGGTTCCACGAGGCCCTGAAATGCAGCAATGGCCTCTTCCAAAAGCCCTGCTGACTCACACTGGGCCCTTGGGACCATGCAGCCCAACAGAGCCACAGTGATGGCCTTGGTGCCATGAGGCCCCACAGTGTGACAATGGCCCCTGCATTTCAGAAGGCTCCACAATATAACCATGGTCTCCATGATTCAATGGGCCCCAGAGTTGTCACCGTGGTCCCCACAGGAAGAAAACCACAGAGCCCCAGTGTTTCAGGGCCTCATGAACTTCAGTCACCAGAGGCCAAGGACCAGGCCTGTCTGTCTGTCCTGGCAGCTTTGTCCAGGAGCAACCCTTGGGTATTGGAAATCTTGAGTGTGGAATCCCAATTTATGCCATTTGTGCCTGGAGGACAAGGCCAGTTCTTTTCCACAAAAAGGAAAGCACGGAGCCTCTGCGTTTGGAAGGCAGGTGAGAGCTGGCCCTCAGGAGGTCAAGGCTGTAATGGCAGCTTTTCTACAGGAGAAATCTTTGGATATGGGACTTTTGGAGGTGAAATCCCAATTTCAGGCATGAGCACCTGGAGACGAAAGATATATTTCATAGGAAGGAAGGGGTACAGCCCCAGTGTTTCAGGGCAGAATAGGGAAAACCACAAGAGGCCAAGGTCAGCCAGAGCTGTCTGTCCTGGCAGCTTTTCTCTGGGAGAAACCATTCCATATAGGAAATCTGGAGGTGAAATATCAATTTTGGTCATGGGTGCCTGGGAAGCAGGGATAGTTCTTTTCCATAGGAAGGAAAGCACTGAGCCCCAGTGTTTGAAGGCAGGTGAGACCCAGCTCTCAGGAAGACAAGGGCAGCTGGACTTGTTGGTAATGGCAGCTTTTGTCTGGGAGCAATCCCTGGATATTGGTAAGGTTCAAGGGGGAATTCTGTTTTGGCCATGGATGCTTGAATGAGAAGGGCAGTTCTTTTCCAATTGAAGGAAAGCCCAGAGCCCCAGGGTTTCAGGGTTACATGAGAAGAGACCCCCAACATGCCAAGGGCAGTTGGACCAGTCAGGCCAAGCCAAACAGACCTGTTCCCTGGGATCCATGGGGCCCTGCAGTGTCATAGTGATGGTGTCATATTGGATCCTTGGTTCCATGAGGCCCAGATGTGTCACACTGGCCTCCTGTTTCCATGGGGCTCCAGAGTGTCACAATGGTCCCTTGCTTCGATGAGGCCTTGCAGTGTCACAGGGGTCTCCTTGGTGCTGCAGTGTCACAATGGACCCTTGGTTCCATGGGGACTAACAGTGTCAGAAGGATCTCCTTGGTTCCATGAGGTCCTGCAAAGCCCCTTGATCCAACAAGGCCTCCAAGTGCCATCATGGCCTCCAGGATTCCACGAAGCCCCGCAATGTCCCAGCGGACCTTTGGTTCCATGGGGTCCTGCACTGTTCCATGAATCCTTAGTTCCATGGGGCCCTGCAGTGTCACAATTGACTCCTTGGTTCCATGGTGCCACACAGTGTGACAACTGCCCCTTGGCCTGCCAAGACCTCACAGTGTCACAATGGTTCCTTGCTTGCATGAGGCCTTGCAGTGTCACAATGGTCTCAATGATCCCATAAGGCCTTGCAGTCTCACAACAGACCATTGGTTTCACAGAGCCCCACAGTGTCACTGTGGTCCCCTTGGCTCCACAAGGCTTTCAAGTGCCACAATGGCCCTTTTCGTTCCACAAGGCCTCCAAGTGTAAAAATGACCTCCATGGTTCCATGAGGCCCTGCTGTGTCACAATGAGCCTTTGGTTCCATGATGCCCCAGATCGTCACAATGGCATCCTTGGTCCCAGAGTGTCAGAATGGACCCTTCATCCCATGGACACCCACAGTGTTCACTGCAGTCACCTTGATTCCACCAGGCCCTGCCATGCTCTAATGGCCCCTTGGTTTCAGTGGGTCCCAAAGTGTTAGAACAGTCTCCATTGTAACATGAGGCCCCACAATATCACTGTGCTCCCCTTGGTTCCACAGGACCCCACAGTGGAACAATGGACCCTTGGTTCCATGAGGTTCCTCAGTCCCAATGGTCTCCTTGGAATGGCAGTGTCACAGTGGCCCCTTTGCACCATGTGGCCACGCTGTGTCACAATGGCTCATGGTTCCATGAGGCCACACAGTTTAACAATGGACCCTTGGTTCTATCAGGTCTTGCTGTGTCGCAATGGACTTGTGGTTCATGAGCTCTCACACTGCCAGTAGCAGTCTCCTTGATTCTGCAGTGTCACCGTGGACCCTTTGTTCCATGATGTTCTGCAGTAGAACACGGTCACCTTGGTTCCGTGAGGTTCTGCAGTGTCACAATGGACCCATGGTTCCACCAGGCCCTGTTGAGTCACAATGGCCCCTTGGTTCCAAGAGGTTTCTCAGGATCACAATGGTCTTCTTGGATCCACAGTATCACAATGGACCATTGGTTCAATGTGGCCCCAATGTACCAAAATGGATTTTGGTTCCATGGGGTTCTGCTGTGTCACAAAGGACCCTTAGTTACATGAGTTTGCAGTGTCACAGCTGACTCCTTGGGTCTGTGAGGCCCCACTGCCACCAAATCTCTGAAATATCAGAAAAAGGCCCCCGAATACTAATTTGCTATTTCAGAGAGAATCATTTATTCAGGCCTAAGGTCCAACATGGGATAACTCCTAACCCTATGTGGACATGGAATTCTACCGGTGTGTTACCTATATAAAGTCCCTAAATGTGAATTACAATTTACCCACTTCCATAAAACCCACCCCAAATTCCCAGATTCACTCCTTTTTTTCTCTATCCCTGCACCCTTGAGCCAGATTTCTTCTTCTTCCCTTCAAACCATCCTTGCTGGGAAAGCAGCCCCTGCATGCCTTGTTCCTGTGCTGAAATTCACAGGCAGGGTAAAAATGGAATGAACCCTTTTGGTATCAGCCCCAGGCTCTGTGTGGGAAGGCAGAGGCAGGCAGGAGGCAGAGCTGTCAGCAAAGGAAGGGCCCAGCCAGGTGGGGCACCCGGGGGATGCCGACAGCCTGCAGGGACAGAGGCGCAGGACAGGGACACCGTGGGACAGCCTGGGCTGCACAGGGCACAGGGATGGGCAGCAGCTGCAAGACAGCCCTGCCAGAGCCAACATGGGCAGCACTTTGGCCATGGCTGCTGGGCCTGGGCCTGAGGCAGGAGCAGGAGACAAGTGACCCTTGCAGGGCTGGGGTCTCATTGCCTCCTTGTCCCTGCTCAGCAGCCTGGCAGGGGCCGCCCCATGCTCCTGCCCTTGGCATTGCACATCCCCACATGCCAGTGCCCATCCCGGGAAGAGCCCTGAGCAAGGAGGGAGGGACAGGATCTGCCTGGCCAGGGGCTGGGGCTCAGGCCTTGGCCCTTGGCATTCCTGAAACACATCCAGCTTTGCTCAGCACCACAGACACCTTTGCCTTGTTTGTCCCGAGCTGCCATCACTGCCTCCAGTGTTCTGCTCTAACTGGAACCTGGGGACACTTTCTCAATCGTGTCCCTCAGTGGAACCCATAAAAACTTCAAGGAACTTTGGAGTCTAAATTTAAGTTTGAATTCTTGAGAAGTTTTTTGAAGACACTCTCAGGGACCGAGTCTGATGTAAACAACATCAAAGCCCTGAGAGGGTCATTAAAATTTTCCTAGTCCAATTATGGAGAAAGATTTGAAGGACCTTATAAGAAATACACATTCCTATTTTAAATAAAGTATTTTACTTTATTTCTTTTTACATCAGAGGTGATTGCAGCATTCTGGGATTGACATTGACCCAGGGTCTCTCCTCAGCAGCTCTGGCCTGCTCACAGAAGCTGTGCCTGGAGCTCTGACCCAATGTGGACAACCTTGCGCCACATTGCCCAGCCCCATCCTGTCTGTCCTCACTCCCCTGGGCCCTGCTGTTCTTGGAGAGTTGGCTGCACTCAGCCTAAGAGGGTATTTTACTTTTGGGGGCTTTTTGAAAAAATCTTAACGTCCTGATTTTCCCCACTGCAAACAGACACACTGCTCCAGTGTGTGCCAGCCCAAGGTGCCACCAAAGCCACCACAGAGCTGCCCTGGGCCAGCTGTGAGGGTGGATCATCAGCCCAAGCTGCACTGGGCCCCTGCAAGGGGCTGTGGCCATGGGCACTGCACTGACCCCACTGCTGGGTTTGGCTGCCATGGCCACCGAGAGAAATTAAACTGTCCTTGGAAACACTGGGGAGGCCTGGGACCTACTGGGGAACACTGGAACGCTGTGGGAAACACTGGGACATACTGGGAGTGACACTGGGGGATACTGGGAAAAACTGGGGATATTGCATGGAAGACTGGGGGACACTGGGGCATCCTGTGGATGACATTGGGAGGAACTGGGAACAACTGGGAATGAACTCGGGTGTGTTGGGATAGATTGGGCTGCACTGGGAGGAACTGGAGGGGCACTGGGGTTGAACTGGGTTCTACTTGTAATGAAATGGACTTTACTGGGGTTATACTTGTCTGTACTGGGAATGAACTGGGCTGTAGTGGAAGGGACTGGAGGAGGGTGATTTGGCTGTTCCCACCTACAACGCATCCCTTTTGCCGAGGCTCCCGCCCATCAGCAGTTGCAGCTAATCAGCACCTGGGATCCAGGTCTGGGGGCAGTGTCTAGATGGGCACCATATTTCTTTTTGCCTATATCTCCCATCATGCCCCGCGGCCAGATACAGCCCCATTGAACCTGGGACTACAACTCCCTTAATGCACTGCGCCCCAAAGAACCTGCTGCATCCGCCCCCATATGTCCCATAAGTGTCCCCCAGACCCTCCAGGATCCCTCAGTGCCCCCTCAGCGCCCATTTGGGACCCCCACCAAAAGCGTCCCCGGATCCCCTGAGTGCTCCCAACCCCACAGATGCCCGGTACATCGACTTCTGGGAATTCATCTCCTCTCATCCCCTGCGGCCCCAGAGCCCCTCAGAACACAGTCCCGCGCCTAAAACTCCTGCTTTGATCCGTGCCCTAAAGGGCCCGGTTAGAGATCCCAGACCTCCTCCCAAGGGCTCCGAAGACGTTTACTTTCCCCTCGAGGGCCTCAAGTCGCGGCTCGGACACAAAAGTGTCCCCCAAGAGCCTTCTCTGACCTCCAAATATCGTGTTCAAGCCACTTTCGGGACTACAGCTCCCATCATGCTCTGCGGCGAACGTCTGGCACTATTCCAGACGGGACTTCATCTCCTGTCGTGCCCCACGCCCCACCGAGAGCCATTGCAGCTGCGCCTAGAACTCCCGTCATGCTCCGCGGCCCCCTTAAACCATGATACCCGCGCCTACAACTCCCATCAACCCCCCGCCCAGAGAGCTCCATTCGAGGCCCCCAAGGGCCCGCCTGGATCCCGAAAGACCCCAAAATCCCCTCCCTGACCTCCAAGGGCCCTCCTGGACCCCCAAGTGCTGCCCCGGACCCCGAACTGTCCCTCAGAATCCCTGAGTACCCCTCCAAGTGCACACCCGACTCTCCCAAGTGTCCTCTAGACCCTCAAGTTCTCTCTGAATTCCCTCCCCAGACCCAAAACTGCCCCAAATGTGTTCCTGAAACGTCTCCATGGACTCCAAGGTGCCCTCACCCTCCCTCTCCCCCGGTCCTGTATTTTTTTGTAAATATTGTAAAAAGAATTTTAAAAAGATGACAATAAGAGTGCAAATGTATCTAATTACCAGAAAGAGGAATAAATAAATCAGTGCTAGAACTTAATTAATTAATGAAGGTGTGAAAAACCCCAATAACTTGTTTTTAAAATTTCAAAAGTTTAATACTGATATAATGGTTATAAAAATAGTAATACAATTTGAGTAATAATAATTTGGACATTTTGAATTAGGATAATATGAGACAATAAAGAGAAAGAGTTACGGACATCCAGGTACCTTTTTCTGGGAAGCACGAGCCCAGTAAAGGACGCCTGTTATCAAAGGATTAACCCTGAAACCAATAGCCCGTTGTATAGTCATAGACTTCATACATGATGCATAAATTCCAGTCAAATACAGGATTCTGTCTGGTCATCATCAAATTCTTCCTTCTAATCTGAACAGAGCCTTTGAGGCAGGAAGAAGTTTGTTTCTTCTGATAAGAGGGCAAAAAATTCTTTTTCCCTGAAATATTTAGGTGTCCTGGGGCTGCGCTCTGCTGTGAGTGCCTCATTCCGTTCTTAAAAATCCCACTAACATAGTTCCTATTTTAACTACAAAAGCTACCTTTTAATGACAAGACTACATTTAGTACTAAAATGTTAATACAGCACTACTAATCAAGAAATCAAAATACATGTGGTAAATATCTGCATAGAGCCATATAATATGCACTATTAATAAAGGGAATTGTCTTACTTAGAAACATTGAGCATTCATTTTCTCGGCTACTAAAAATGCATTGATTTTTTCTATATAAATATAAAGACTAGGTAATAAAAACCAATAGTGTAGTTATAAATATAAATAAATATAATAAATATATAAATAATAAAATATTTGCATTTAAAAATGCATTACAGAATAAAAATTAATAAATTCTATGAACATTTTTGGATGTTTTGGGATCTCAGTGAGGTTGGGGGTGCGGGTCAGGTTTTCCAAACAGGCTTAGCCTGCAAGGGGCTCATTCTTATCCATGCCCAGACCTCCTAAGGAACCAGTCAGCATCAAGATCACTTGGGGAACGCTTCTGTCACCTCTTCAATGAACTGAAAAATAATAAAATGCACCCTTGATTAAAAACCAATCAGGAGGTGCATTTTGGAATCTCCCTCCTGAAGACAGCTCCAAACTGACTCCAATCACTGCACAAGCCCTGGAGACCCAAAGACAATGGAAGGGAGACAAAGAGCTCCTGAGGGATTTCTGTATTTTAATCAGCCCCACGCTGGATTTGGGGCTGGCTCCAGGAGCCTCAGGCACACAGAGAAGGATGGAGAAGCTGCTCAAGGAGTCAGCAGCAAAACTCCAAGTGCCTTGGAGCATGGCTGGGCCCCAGGGAGGGCAGGGAGTGCCAAAGGCTGCCCAGGGCCTGGTGAGAGCAGATCCTTGAGGCCAGGATTGCAGGGAGCCCAAGGCTCTGAGCAGGGAACTGCAATGCTGAGCAAGGCCTGGCTTGGCTGCAGGAAGCAGAAAGGCCAAGCCCTGAGCCCAGCCTGGGCCAGCAGGGCCTGTCCCTCACGGCTGCCTTGGGGCTCTTGGTGGGCCAGGGGTATGTGAGGGGCAGCAAGGACAAATGGCATCAACCTGCAGCCCCTGCCAGCTGTGATAAATAGGGCCAGGATAGCAGCTCCTTTAAAAGGCCTTTATTAAAGTCAGCTCTGGGTGGGGAACCCGAGGGGTTGCGCACACTGCCACTGCTCCCACTGGACAACGCTGAGGAGGAGGAGTGCAGCTTTGTTTTTCGGCACAGCTGGGGCTTCCGTCCTCACGAGAGTCCTTAGGAAGGTGATGTTGGCTCTTAGTCCAGGGGTATCTTTCAAGCTGGGTACTATCAAAGTTATGGTGACAGGACAGAATCCAGCTCTGGTCTAGAGTGGGTGACTTAGTGTGGTTCTGGTGGGTTAAAGTCAAAGTTTATGTGCTGGTTTGTTGTTTTGAGAGGGTTCATATAGTTCCCACAGCCTTTCATTTGAATTCAGTCCCGGTGCAAGTCCTCCGGGGAGCAGGGGAGCCGGGGAAGTGGTTCCCCACGGGAATGGATACAAATCCCAGATGAGAGGGAAAGGGGTACAAATACAGAGTATGACGGGGAGAGATACAAATACAGGGTAAAATAGTAACATCTAACAGCGGCAACTAAAGGCAAGTCTTAGAATTCTAACATTCAATGTTTAGCAGCAGACTAACATGGGGTACAAATAGAGAGCATGACGAGGAGGGATACAAATAGAGGGTAATATAGCAACATTTAACAACGGCAACTAAAGTCAAGTCCTAGAACTCTAACATTCAATGTTTAACAACAGACCAACATTTCAAATTAAGACCTTATCAACTTCATTAACATCAACTACCAATTGCTACTCTGAAAAAGAGCTGTCATCTCCGGGATTTTCATTCCTCACAATATATCCCCTCTTTCTTTTTGATCGAGTTTAAGCCCGCATCAATTTGTAATTTCTGTTTCGTGGACATAAAACTTCCGTAATTTCTGATACTAGTCATAAACTCTTTTAGCTGTTTTATGTTCTCCTTCTTGACTTTCAATCATCATTATTTTGGCTTGAGCAGTTGTTTCTGAAACCTCTGTACTAGCTTGAATTGTAGATGATATAATCTTATTTAAACATGGGAGTAGGCAAGGTAAGACTATTAAACTTATTAATGCCGCCACTACTATAAAGATTACTTTCTTCCACCATTTCCCTTTAAAAGACCAAAAATCATCCCACCAACTGGTGCCTATTAGGGGAGTCCACTCCTGATTTCCCACATATGCTATTTTTCCTATTTCTGTTGAGATGTTTCTTATTACCTCACTTCTATTATCGATTTTCAGGCAGCACTCTGATGAATTAAATTTTACACATATCCCTCTTTCATCGGCTACTAAGTAATCAACTGCAAGTCGAATTTGGTAGATGACAGTTCTAGTTTGGGCCAATTGGTAATTAATATGGTCAAGGACAAGTGATGTTCTGTTGGACACTGCTTCTAGTACTGCCTGGAGTCGAATGATCCTACTGAGCATGTAAATTGGAGTATGATATCCCCAGGATCCATCCTGGGCCCAAGTTGCAGGTCCATATGTGTTAATTATCTCTTCTGCTGTCCAGATTGTTCCCTTCCAGGTTTGTTTTCCCCCCAGGTCAATTATATTCCTCTTTTTCCAGTTAGTCTTTCTCAAATTGTCATACAATGGAACCCCTAAACTTGACCCTGATTCCTTTAGCAATAGAAAGAAAGCAGGTTTGATGACACCTATAGTGCAGCTTCCCATCCAGTCTCCTGGAAGAGTAGTATAGGCTGTGTTGCCACAAATCCAAAATAGATGATCGGGGGCTTTCCAAAAGATGTCTCGGACTTCCCAAGGGTATTCTCAATATTTACATATTTGTCTTATTCCCCAAAAGGGGTTTACCCCTTTTTCTGCATATTTGTGCAGCCTATAGCCTTCAGGATAAATGCACCCCTTTTCCTTTTCCCAGTGGACCATTATTGATTTGTTTCTTGGGGAATCCATCTAGCATTTAAGTATTCAATCTTTAGATACCTCTTGCATGCCACCTTTCCCACTGGGGTATTATATCTCTTCCCTGCCCTTATTATGCATTCTTCCCCAATTACTTTAGATTTTAAGTCCCATTGTTCTTTCCTTCTTTGTCCTAAAATGTGAGGTTTCTGTCCTGATTGTTCCCACTTTAGAACTTCTAATGGTCCTAAACTAATTCCCTCCCATGGCCAAATTTCTGTCATTTTAGTACTCCCACAGACCCAGCAGTTGGTTAGATTTAGTTCCTTACTAATTCTTTCAACTAGGTCTAGGAATAGGTTCTTCCCTAAGGGCATTTCTATTTCATCCTTTTTGGTGGTTACTGTTAATTGTCTTTCCTTTATTAGATCTTTCAGTCCTTCCTGATTACTTTCATGCTCAAAACAAAACCAAGTTTTTCCTACAGGGCATTCTCCAAGTAAACGTTGCCTAAATGAGGCAGTGCTTCTCGCAATCGAATAGACTTTCCCGTCCTCTTGACAGGTAAATAACTGGGAGTAGTTAAAAAATAAGGATTTACATTGGTGTGAACCCTTATCAGGGATGCGAGGTTCTCCCCATTGTGTAGGGAGTGATAGTACATAGATTTTCCTTACTCCCTATACTTTCCATAAACAGGAATAACACCAGTCCTCCCAAGAGTCCAGTATGAACCATTGCCATGATCTCACCTGGCCTTGCCTCTTAGGATTGGGGAACTTTCTCCCTTCTCTTTCCTCCCACTTTCTATCAATTTAATAGCTCCCGAGGAATGTTCTGTAGGAGAGTAGGTTTGAAACCCCCAGGGTTTTCCTTGGAGAAAAATAGATTATTAGAACTCTATTGGTGATATAACCTTTTGAACTTAACTATCACACTAACATTTAATTCTTATAACTCTTCAACTTGTAACCTTGAACAGTTTAAAAGAGATGGAGGAACCCATTCTCTATATTCATGATAATATATGAAATCTTTACACCAAAGAGTTAACAAAATGTTCACTCTAATCTCTAATCCAATAATATCATAATATACTCCAAAACAAATGAAGGCTCCAACACAAACTAAAAATTCTACATTCCTAAGTCAACAACAAAAACAATAAATAATAATGACTTGAATAAAAAGTATAACAATTTTAATATATTAGTCTCTTGTACTTTTATCAGTCTTTCTAAGCAACCTTTGGTCTCTTTCTAAAGGTAACTTTGAGATTGTCCGAGTTCGGGATTGCAACCCATGTGGAAGCGTCTGTAGCTGGTGCTGTTGGATCCAGTGTGCTGTTTGGGGGGGTGGTACCGGTCCTTTGTCTGGAGTGGTGTGAGTCCAGCCTCTTTCTCGTGTCCTTCCTGCAGTGTGCGTCATGAGTAATACCTGGAAGGATCCTTCAGATTTTGGAGATAATGGGGTATTACTCCATGACTTCATTAGTACCCAATCTCCCGGACTTATTTGGTGCACATCTGTATCAAGGGGGGAAGTTTGGGAAAGATATCCTCTTTTTCTCAGACTCTCTAGGGTCTTTCCAATGGTTTCTATTTACTTTCAGGTAGCTGTTTCCCCTTCAAAATAGTCCCCACTACTATATGGAGTCATTAAAAATGGGAGTGCAAATATTTCATAGGGCGGAACCCCTATATCTGATCAGGGTCCTGTCCTGATCCTTAAAAAGGCAAGGGGTAGACATTTGAGCCAGTTCATCTACATTTCTGCAATTAATTTTGGTAATATATTTGTGAGGGTTTTATTCATTCTTTCTACCCTCCCAGAGCTCTGGGGATGCCATGGAGTATGTAATCTCCGTTTTATTCCTAAAGCCTCAATTATCTTATTTAATACTTGTGCGATAAAGTGTGGTCCCCTATCTGAATCAATATTGTTCACCAACCCGTATCGGGGATTGATGTTAGAATTCTAAGATAATCTTGGCTACTATTTCCACTTTTCCGGTCTCTTTTCTTGTTGGAAAGGCTTCTACCCAATGAGTAAGGTGGTCAACTATTACCAATAAGTGTTTGCAACTCTGTGCAGGGGGCATTTCAGTAAAGTCTATTTGAATGTTTTGGAATAGTCTTTGGGCTAATTCTTTTCCCCCTCGCATGGTCTGCCTCATCACTTTTTGATTTAGTTTTTGGCAAATTAGGCACCCCTCAGTTACTGCTTTTGCTAACTCATGTATTCCGATACATAAGTTTTCTCTTAAATAGTGATCACATAACCCTTGGACTCCCCCAATGGGTTAATTCCTGTATCTCTGTTAACATTTTCTGGGCTAGGGCTTTATTTAAAAATTTACACCCATCTGGTGTCAACCACTCCCCTTGGTTCCCCTGATGCATTTTTAATTCTTTTATTGCTTTTAGTTCTTTCTCACTGAATACTAGTTTTCCTTTCCTTTCTTCGCCTAACACTTTGTTTAACCTGAGTAATTTCACTGGCTCCCCTGGGTTTAACGCTGCCTCCTTAGCCACTTGGTCAGCTAACTGATTCCCTTTTTCCTCGATGGTATTCCCTTTCTGATGTCCCTTAACATGCACCACTGTGATCTCTGCAGGTTTAGGTAGAGATTCTAATATTAATCTTATCAGTTCTGTGTGCACTGAGTTTTTTCCTTTGGAGTTCAGATACCCACGTTCCTCCCAAATGTTTCCAAATGTATGAATGATCCCAAAGGCATACCGTGAGTCAGTGTAAATTGTCCCTTGGCCCCCTTCCAATAAGTCAAGTCCCCTCTTTAAGGCATAGATTTCACAACACTGAGCTGACCAATTAGAAGGCAGTTTGCCCTTCTCGGTAAATGTCTTCCTTTTCTGTAGTTTCAATTATTGCATATCCAGACATCCTTTTTCCCTCCACTACTCTCGAAGACCCATCAGTAAATAATTTTATTCCATAAGGTAGAGGTATCTTTTCTAGATCTTCCCTAACTTTTGTCTGAAAGTCCACTAGTTCCAAGCAGTTATGCTCTAGTTCTAATAATGGCTCTCCAGAGAGGAACTGCACTGGATTTAGAGTTTTAGAGGTTACCAGCTCTAGGTTATTAGCATCTACTAAAATTATTTCATACTTTATTACTCTGGAGTCAGTAAGCCACTTCTGGGCTCTTTGGCCTTAAAATTGTTTTTAGGTCATGTGGTGCATGGATTCTTATTCTACATCGCAGGGTGAGTTTTTGAGTCTCTTCAATTAAGGTGGTTGCTGCAGCAACTGCTTGAATACAGGTGGGCCACCTCCTAGCTACCGGGTGTAGCAGTTTGGAGATGTAAGGAATTGGTTTCTTGCACCCTCCCCACTCTTGGGCTACCACCCCATATGCAATTCCTTTTTTGGTATTTACAAATAGGTCAAATTCTTTTTCCAGATTGGGCAAACTTAGGACAGGTGCTGAGGATTGTTTATCTTTCAAATTATTTAGTTTTTTGTCATCCTCATTTCTCCATTCTATTGGGTCAGCATTTACTAATTTGTCATATAAAAATTTTACATTTTGGGTATATTGGTCTAACCATAACTTACAGTACCCAAATAAGCCTAATAGTTTTCTGACATCTCTCTTAGTTTTTGGTGCTTGTATGGATAGTATGCCTGAAATTCTTTCAGAACTTAATTTCTTATATCCTTTCCCAATTATGTGTCCCAGATAAGTAACTTCCGCTTCCACAAATTGCAATTTATTCTGAGATACTTTTAAACTCTTTGCTCTTAGGAAATTTAAAAGGCGTATACGTTGCCCTGACATTATTCTGTTCCTCTCCAGATATTAATAAGTCATCTACATATTGTAGAATTTGTACTTCGGTCTCAGGTTGAATTGTTCTAAAAGCCTTTCTAAGGCTTGCTTGAAGAGATCTGGGGACTCAGTAAATCCTTGGGTAGGCGCTTCCACCTTAATTGTTGTTTCCTCCTCTTCTCTGGATGTTCCCACTCAAACACGAAACAATCCCTACATTCCTCAGCAAGAGGACATGCCCAAAATGCATCTTTTAAATCTATAATAGTAAACCAGGCATGCTCCCTTTGGATCTGACTTAAGAGGGTGTAGGGATTTGGGACCACTGGATGCCTGGTTATAGTTCTCTTATTTTTCTTCCTTAAGTCTTGGACCAATTGGTATTTTTCCATCTGCCTTCTTGATTGCTAAAATAGGGGTGTTGTGGGGAGACATACACGGCTCCAGGATACCTTCCTCTAATAGCTGCTCAATCCCAGGGGTCAGTCCCTTTTTTCCCTCAATAGACATTGGGTATTGCTTTACTTGAACGGGAGGAATTCCTTTTTGCATTTCAATTCTTATTGGTGGGATGTCTAGATAGCTCCTCTTTCCTTCTCCTGCCCAAACCTCTGCGTTTATCTGCTCTGTATCTCCTGATGTCAATTTCATGATCTGAACCATCATTCTCCCATCCTTTGGGATAATCCCCACTCCTAATGAGATTTGTAGGTCCCTTAATAGTAAATTACTTTCTAGATTAGGTAAATAGATAAAGTCAGCCACACGCTGCCTTCCGTTTCCTTTAATTTCTACGTTTTCAGCTATGGAGGCTCTAAATGGTTTTCCCTCTGCTCCCATCACCTCACAGACCTTTCTCCCAGTTGTCACTCCTGCGGGTTATTCCGTTATACTTGATCTATCTGCTCCGGTATCAACTAAAAATTCAAATTCCTCACTTTGGGGACCGACTTCAAAGTTTACCAGAGGCTCTTCTTGATGGTACATTGGGTCCCCTAGCATGTAAAGCCCCTGACACCCCTTGTTGTCATCCCTCAGGAGTCTCTCAAGAGCCTCTTGTTCTTTTACCATTGCCTCATCCAAAGAGAGTTTATTGCAATCCCTTCTTATGTGTCCTATCTCTCCACAGTAATAACATTTCCTGTCACTCAGTGGTGCCCCTGGTCTCTTGTTTGTATCCACCCATGGAGGTAGTATAGGTTTATCTTTGGGTGTTTCAAAGGAGGACTTTTGTCCATTTTCACTGATTCTCGATGGTTGTCCCTGCTGATCTCTTTACGCCTAGACTTTCCCTGGCTACAGCTACCATGATTCTAGCTTTAGCTTTAGTTTTCTTTTCTTCTCTCCTTAAATATATCCTTAAAGCATCATTTAACAGTTCATTTATTCCCTTCTCCTGCCAGTCATCCATTTTCTCTAACTTTCTCCATATGTCCAGCCACGATTTTGTAACAAATTGCACTTTTAGAAGTACTTGGCCTTAAGAGCTATCAGGATCTATATTGGAATATAATTGGAAGTTCCTCTTTAATCTCTTAAGCCTAGTAGCTGGGGTTTCATCCTTTTCTTGCATGTTATCAAAAGCTAGTTTTGTGTTATTACTTCAGGGAACTGATTTCTTTATTCCTCTAACCATCAGGGTCCTATACTCTTCCATGTTCATTCTATCTTCCTCTTCATTAGAGTCCCACTCGGGGTCCTGTAAGGGTAATTTCTGGTCACTGGAATCTCCTGAATTATTTTCTCACTCCCACATCCGCATTCCTGTGTCCCTGATCATCCTCACTTCTTCAGCGCTGAATAAAATTTTAAAAATAGAGTTCAGCTCTCCCCAGGTGTAAATGTTAAGGCCTAGAAATAGATTTACTTGGTTCGATATTCCTACTGGATCCTCCACTAAGTTCCCTAACTCCTTTTCAAAGCCTCGAATTTCAGTGGCTGTTAATGGGGCATTCGCAAACACAAGTCCCCCACATATCCCACCCATGGGGACTTCTCTAAGAGGAAAAAGCTTCTCCACTTTAGATGTTTTAGATTGTGTATTACAGTAAGGTCCCTCCATGAGGTTACCCTTCTGGGAAGAAACAGGAGGAGTGGGGCTAGTTGACTCATACTAACTGGGTTAGAGATGGAGGTGCTCACCTCCCAGTTAGGAGGGAGTAATGGTATAGCAGTAGGTAAGGGGAAAGAGACTGAACCTGTAGGAAGGGACACTGGAGGTGGGGCTGGAGAGACAGTTGAAGAGGCTGAGGGGGAGACTGGAGAAATAACTGGATTAGAGGGAGGTGGGACAGTAGTGTTTGGAGCAGGTAAGGGAGTTGAGGTTAGGGTAGGAGTATTGACCATAGGAGTGTTAATTGGAGGTGGTAATGGGATCAGAGCAGCTGCTGATTCTGGGGATGGAGACGCCAGAGGTAAAAGGGGGGGATCTGGGAGAGGAGCCTGGGGCATTGCCAGGTAAATAGGAGGGAATGGAGAAGGAGGTAAGTAATCAAGGGGGTACCACTTAACACTAACCTCTTCTCTCCCCTCATTCTTTTCCTCCTGTTTTTGTAGTTTACAGACTTTTATAATATTGCCGGTGGTATCCCTCTGCCAACATGCAGCATATGTTAACTGCTCAAGATTGGGACTTTCTCAGGTTTTCAGGTGTTGGTTTAATTGGGAACACATCCATGGATCTCTTGTCACATACCATGGCCACTCCCCCTGCAGGTTTAACTTAGGCCAGACTTCGATACAATAGTGAATCATTTTCATTTTGTCTAAGCCTTTCGTGGCCTCCTGAATTTTGGGAATTCTGTCCATCCCTGTCCCAAAGACCAAAAGAGATGTTAGAAAATTATTAGGTTTGTTTGAGTATTGCAGATTATGGCTTGATCAGTATTAAATCACTAAAAGCGTTAAATTTCCATATGACAAATTGATAGACTCAGAGCCTGTAACCTGGACCTCAAATGACAAGGAACAACTTCGGAATCTGAAAACTAAATTGTCCTGTGTCCCTGTACTGAGCCTACAAGACCTTTAAAAGATTTTTGACCTATTTGTAAACGTGGAAGAGGGGATAGCTTGTGGAGTCCTTACCCAGGACTTGGGAGGATGCAGGAAGCCGGTCGCATCTCTCTCCAAGTTACCAGATCCAGTAGCCAGAGGGTGGCCAGCCTGTGTGCAAGTGATAGAGGCAACAGCCACCCCAATAGAAGACACACAGAAACTAACCTGAAAGGGGAAGATTCATACACTACAAAATGTGAAAGATGTTTTAAGTCACAAGGCTCCTCAGGGGGTAACCGACGCCCAAATACTAAAGTATGAAGTCAACCTAATAAGTACCAAGGGCCTCCAATTATTCACTTCAAAATGTTTAAATCCAGCCCTGTTCCTCACGGGAGAGCCATTAAAAGACCTGGAACATGATTGTTTACAAATTATTGAAATGCAGACTAAAGTGCGAGAAGATTTAGAAGATAAGCCCCTCCCACATGGGAGAATTTTATTTACAGATGGACCATCACAAATGGTAGCCAGTAAACAGGTCTCAGGGTATGCAACCATAGATGGGCAGAATCTGCAAGCTGAGGAAAAAGGAAAGCTACCCTCAAATTGGTCTGCCCAGTGCTGTGAAATCTGTGCCCTGAAGAGAGGATTAGATTTACTAGAAAAAGATAAAGGAACAACCTATATCGACTCCTGGTACACATTTGGGATTGCCCATACATTCGAAAAATATGGAAAGAACAGGGGTACCTAAATTCTAAAGGCAAAAATTTAATACATGAAGAGCTAAGAAAATTAGCACTAGAGTCCCTAAGGAAACAAATTGAGATAGCCAAAGTTCACATAAAAGGACATCAAAAAGGGGACACCCCGAAAATAAAGGGAAATCGATTAGCTGATCAAGTAGTGAAAGAAGTAGCTTAGGAACAAGAAAGTCCAGTTAAAATTCTTAAGATAGAGGGAACATCTAGTAGGGAAAGGAAAGAGGAATAACCAATCTTTGACAAGAAAGAATTAAGAGAGTTAGAAAAAATGAGATCACAGCAAAAAGAAAATGGAGAATGGCGGACCCCTGATGGACAGCAAATTTTAAATAAAGCTCTAGCCTGAAAGGTGATGATGGACTTACACGAGTTGACCCATTGGGGAATACAAGGATTATGTGACCACTTTCCAAGGGATCATATGTGCATGGGAGTACGTACCATAGCAAAGGCAGTTACCAAGGGATGTTTAACTTGCCAACCAATTAATCAGAAAGTAATGAGAAGAGTACTACCTGATCTGGGGGAAGTGAGTTGGCCTTGTGGCCATTCCAAAATATGCAGGTAGACATCACAGAAATGTCCCCTGTTCAGGGATACAGACACTTATTAGTTACCGTGGATCACCTCACCCATTGGGTAGAGGCGTTCCTGACCAAAACAGAGACAGCCCAAGCAGCCACAAAAGCAATCCTTGAAAACATCATTCCCCGATATGGGTTGATAAATAATGTCGATTCTGACCGAGGTCCACATTTTACTGTCCAAGTTTTACAACAAGTTGTTGAAGCCCTGGGAATGAAATGGAGGTTGCACAGCCCATTGGCATCCCTGGAGCTCCAGAGGAGTAAAAAGAATGAATAAAACCATCCAAAACCTATTAACTAAATTAGTTACAGAAACCCAGATGAATTGGCTTAACTGTCTACCCTTAGGACTGTTACAAATTAGAACAAGGCCTCGATCAGGTATAAGAGTCTCACCGTATGAAATGATGTTTGGAATCCTCTTCTTGACAACCCCATATAGCACGGGAATTTATCCAGAAGGAGAGACAGCCACCCTAAAATATCTAAAGGCTATTGGAAGTACATTCGAAGATCTTAGGAGAAAGGGTTATCTCCCTCAAACCTCTCCCTTAGACACTAAGGGCCATAACATCAATCCAGGGGACTGGGTGTTAGTTAAATCATGGAGCTCTTCACCTTTAACCCCTAAGTTTGAAGGCCCTTTTCAGGTCCTACTCACCAGCAATACAGCCATATGGCCCAAGAGAAGGGGTGGACACATATAACCCAGATTAAAGGACCTGCACCACCTCCCACTGAAGAGTCAAAACCAACCACATCCCCTTCTAAGTCTTCTGATGAATGGATTGTGACTAATCACTCAGATGATCTAAAGCTAACCCTCCAAAGGAGACCTAAAGACTATTGGAGACTGTCTATAGTCAAAAACTTGTTAAGAACTGTTTAAATAATCAAAACTTGTTATGAACTGTTAAAAATTGTAGTTAATGTTATTTATATTTTAATTTGAGTTTGAAAAGTAGATACTTTCCTGTTGCATTTATTATTAGTTAGTGATTAATAATGAATGTACAGGTTTTAGTTTGTGTTGGAGCCTTTGTTCATTTCCGCGTATATTGTAATTTTGTAGGATTAGGCATAAGAGTAAATACCTCGTTATTTGTTTGGAGTATTTTTTCTATCGTTTTGGATACCGAAAATTCTTAAAGTCATCTGACCATTGAGTTCAAGGTTTTTAGGTCATGTTTTCATGTGAAAAAGTTTAAATGCCCCAGTTAACTCCAATCTTAGTGTACAAAGCAATCTCCTATAAAATATCCATCAGGGCAAAAATAAATTAGTAAAGAAATGTCAAATGTGTTGACACTGAGAGAATTAAAAACTCTGTACTAAAACCAATGAGCTCTTCTGTAGGAGAAAAGCATAAGCAGGAGGCAAGGCTGGGTGAGTCTACAGTCCGCCTAAAAACAGCCACTCCAATCACTGGGTGCAGCTCTGTAGTTGTAGAGTTTAGGGGAAAGCCTCATACCAGACTCCTGGGAATGCTCTTACTGATCTAACTTGTTAACAACACGCTGGGAAATCAGAAGAGCCCATGTGCTCAATGTTACTACCCTCTTTACAGAGGGGAAGAAACCGTATCTTTAATACAAGTACATACAAATTTAAACTGTGTCAACCTCTCTCTGTTAGCAACCTACCAAGGGCACAGGAAGACTTACTGGATTTCACAAAATATAACCACTTACCAGCAATGACTGCTTGGGGAGTGTCCTATAGGAGATGCTTGGCTTTGCTTTGAACATAAGTCCAATCAAAAAGGCACAGAGGACTTAATAAAAGAGAAAGAAGTAACAACATCAGTAAATGAGAAAGAAGACCTAGAAACATCTAGTGGGAAAAACTGGTTCATAGATTTAGTGGAAAAGATCAGTAAAGAGTTGAATGTAAGTAATTGCTGAATCTGTGGAAATACACAAATGGCCAAAGTCTGGCCTTGGGAAGGGATCAGCTTAAGACCAATAGATATGTTAAAATGGACACAAACGAGACAAAAAGTACCAACTGTTGGACAAAGAGGAAAAGAATGGTGGGAATTAATGTCTAAAATAATTGGAGAAGAGTAATGTATATCTAGGAAAGGGAAAATGTATAAAACCCCAGTAGGAGAAATGTCCTGTAAAAGATATTTAAAAGTAAAACATCCATTAGCTAGACAGATCCCTAGAAAGCCCAATAAATACTGGTCCATTGGGAAGAAAGAAATGGGGTGTATCTATCAAGAAGGAGATTAATTCCATGAGTGTACTGGAAAAGGAATAAACCCATTCTGGGGAGTGAGAGAAATATCCAAGTACTGGGAATTTCCAATGGCTATCAGTGATGCTTCTCGGAAAGCTCCAGAAAATCTGGTTTGGATATGTGGGAATGTGGCTTACACTGAATTACCCGGGGAGTGAAGCAGCACTTGCACTATGGGAATTATTAAACCGTCATTTTTCTTACTCCCAAAAGAGTCTGGATTGAACTTAGGGGTCCCAGTATATGATGATTTGAACAGATCTAGCTGACCAAAAAGAAACTTAATTGAAACTGGAGGAACCCAGACACAGAAAAACACAGTATGGACCACCAGGAAATAATTTGCACTTATGGACCAGTGACCTGGGCTCAAGATGGGTCCTGGAGACACCGGAGCCCAATTTACACGGGGTTAAATCGGATTCTGAGATTACAAGAAGCACTCGAGATGGTATCGAACCGAACCTCTCTGGCTTTAGACCACATAAACAACCAACTATCCCTGACTAGTACTGTGGTGTATCAAATCAGACTAGCAGTAGATTATTTATTATTTGTGGAAAATTTAACTCCTCTGAGTGCTGCTTAGAAATAGATGACTGCACTGAAGTAATTAGAAATATCTCAAAGGAAATCTGTAAGTTAGTTTATGTTGGAACACAAGAGTGGGCCCCTACATTTGACACCAGCTGGTGGGACAATTTCTGGTCATTAAAAGGAAACTGGTGGAATAAAATAGCCTTTTTCATCTTATGTGAAATTGCTAGTTTGATCCTCCTACTTTGCATGCTCCCCTGTATAATCCGAGTTGTAACATCTGGTGTACAAGCAAGTGTAATGATACCAAAAGAGCTTAATAAGAAAGAAGCAAAAGTAACCATGATAATGAATGACCAAGAACATGAAGATGCCAAGCAAATTTACAACCAATATCAAAAATTGTACTTTCAAGAAGAAGTAATTGCTAATTGATGCAGGCTTGAGCCCAATTGAACAATTAGAGGGGAAAATGGTAGAGAATCGATTGTTAAAGAAATTGATATAAAGTTCGTTGTTAAAGGAGTTAATATAAAGTTCCAATGTTAGTTACAGATTGTTTGTTGAATGTTTAATAGCTATGTCTAGTTCCAATGCCAGTTAAGGGATTTATAATTATATAAATCCCCTCACTGTCAGGTGTTCCCCCCACTGCTCCTGTTAGCATTCAGAAGCACATAATCACAAGAATGATTCTATGCAGGTGCTTTTATTGAAGAGCTCTGGGTGTCAGGGGTACAAACTCAAATCTGTCTCCAACCATACATTCAGGATGAATACGTTTTTATATTTTATCGTTATATAACTTTCATGTTAATTATTAAACTTCTATTGTTCTATTGGCTACATAGATTTCAGCCAAGCATGGGCTCCTCGTGGTGCCCCTTAATTTTCTAACATAGTTGCTCATGATTCCTCTTATGATTATACAATAATTATATTTAATTACTAAATAATCATCACAATTATATCATTTTTCATATACTGCTTAAGTAAATGCAATTTCACATGATCTGGCAAACACAAAGCCTAACATTTTCAGAGTCCATTTTAAACATTTTTCCAGGGCCCCACTGAGTCTAGCTTCTTTCTAATTCCCGAAATTTTATGATTCTAAAACCTTTTACTATCACTCCCACTCTAATCTAAGATGGCGAACCACCCAACACCATAAAGAAGAGGATTATGTCATAATAACCAAATATGAAAATCCCATAAGACCAGGAAGAAAAGAATGACCTTACAAAAACCCCTAGAACAACAAGCCACCACCCAAATGAAGAATTAAAATAACACTTCTAACAACAGAAAACATAAGACAACATCAGAACCGTGGTCAGAGCTTTTTGCCTTTGTCACCCTAATCAGAGCAGGCCAAGAGCAGTACAGGGACCATGGACCTGAAACCAACAGTGTCTACCCAGAGACTCTTGACAGGAGAGAAAACCCAGCTCTGCCGGGCCTTGCTCAGCATTGCAGTTCCCTGCTCAGAGCCTTGGGCTCCCTGCAATCCTGGCCTCAAGGATCTGCTCTCACCAGGCCCTGGGCAGCCTTTGGCACTCCCTGCCCTCCCTGGGGCCCAGCCATGCTCCAAGGCACTTGGAGTTTTGCTGCTGACTCCTTGAGCAGCTTCTCCATCCTTCTCTGCATGCCTGAGGCTCCTGGAGCCAGCCCCAAATCCAGCGTGGGGCTGATTAAAATACAGAAAGCCCTCAGGAGCTCTTTGTCTCCCTTCCACTGTCTTTGAGTGTCCAGGGCTTGTGCAGTGATTAGAGTCAGTTTGGAGTTCTTTTCAGGAGGAAGATTCCAAAGTGCACATCATGATTTTTCTTTTCAGTCAACGGAATATTTTTTTTTGTTTTCATTTCAGAGAAGAAGGGACAGAAGCATTTCCCAGGTGATCTTGATGCTGTATGTCTCCTTAGGAGGTCTGGGCAGGGAGAAGAATGAGCCCCTTGCAGGCTGAGCCTGTTTGGACAAGCTGCTCCTCACCCCCAACCTCACTATGTCTGACATGACCTACCGGGGACTGACATCTCAAAACACATAAAAAATCAAAGTATTTTTCCTTGTAAATAAAATTTAATTAATAAATAAAGTTATAAACATAATATTCTAATTTATAATAATATTTTTATTATTTTTATTACATTGGGTTTGTATTTTTCTTTAAAAATCTATAAATTTTTTAGTAATAAAAAAAATTGTCTCTCATGCTAAGAAACACAATTCCTTTCATTAATTAATTAATATTTATTGGCGACTTATTTCTTCCTCTTTATGCTAATTAGTTATATTTTTAGTCTTTTTATCATCTTTTTTGACACCTTTTTCATCATCTTTTTCTCACACAGGGTCAAGGGGCAGCACTTAGGGGTCCCTGGAGACATTTCTGGGGCACATTTGGGGCAGCTTTGGGTCTGGGGAGGGAATTCAGAGAGACCTTGAGGGTCTGGAGGACACTTGGGGAAGCCGGGTGGGCACTTGGAGGGGCACTCAGGGACTCCGAGGGACAGTTCTTGGTCGGAGCAGCACTTGGGGGTCCAGGGGGGCCCTTGGAGGTCAGGGAGGGGAATTTGGGGCCCTTCGGGGTCCAGGCGGGCCCTTGGGGGGCTCTCACGGGGCTCTCTGGGGCGCGGGGGGTGATGGGAGTTGAAGGCGCAGGTATCATACGATTTAATAGGGCTGCGGAGCATCACGGGAGTTCTAGGCGCAGATGCAATGGATCTCGGTAGGGCATGGGGATGACGGGAGATGAAGTCCCGGCTGGAATAGCGCCAGAGTTGCTCCACGGAGCATGATGGGAGCTGTAGTCCCAGAAGTGGCTTGATCACGATGTTTGGGGGTCAGGGACGGCTGTTATGGGACACTTTTGCATCCGAGCCGCGACTTGAAACCCTCACGGGAACTTAAAAAATTCGGGAGTCCTTGCGGGGAGCTCGGGGAGCTCTAACCAGGATCTTTAGGGCACACGGCACAGCAGGAGTTTTAGGCGCGGGACTGTGTTCTGAGGGGCTCTGGGGCCGCAGGGGATGAGAGGAAATGAATTTCCACAAGTGGCTGTACTGGGCATCTGTGGGGTTGGGAGCACTCAGGGGGTCCGGGGCGCTTTTGGGGGCTCCCGAATGGGCGGTGAGGGGGCTCTGAGGGATCCTAGAGCGTCTGGGGAACACTGATGGGACAGATGGGGGCAGATCCTGGGGTACTGTGGAGCGCGGGGCATGACGGGCGTTGTAGTCCCGGCTCCGATGGGGCTTAATGGGGCCGCGGGGCATGATGGGAGTTGTATGCAAAGAGAAAATATGGCGCCTTTTTAGGCACCGCCCCTAGGCCCAGATTCCTAGTGATGATTGGCTGCGAACAGTGATGGGTGGGAGCCTCGGCAAATGGGATGTGGGGGAGGCGGGAGCAGCCAAATCACCCTCCTATAGTCCTTCCAGGGACAGTCCAGTCCATTCCCAGTACAGACCATTATAACCCCACTAAAGCCCATTTCATTCCAAGTAGAATCCAGTTCAACCCCAGTGTCCCTCCAATCCCTCCCAGTGCAGCCCTGTCTGTCCCAATACACCTGAGTTCATTCCCAGTCGTTCCCAGTTCCTCCCAATGTGATCTACATGATGCCCCAGTGTCTCCAGTTTTCTCCGCAATGCCCCCAGGGTCCTCAGGTTGTCCCAGTCCTCCCCAGTGTCACTCCCAGTAGGTCCCAGTGTCTCCCACAGCGTTCCCAGACCTCCCCAGTGTTTCCAAGGACAGTTTCATTTCTCACGGTGGCCGTGGCAGCCAAACCCAGCAGTGGGGTCAGTGCAGTGCCCATGGCCACAGCCCCTTGCAGTGGCCCAGTGCAGCTTGGGCTGATGATCCACCCTCACAGCTGGCCCAGGGCAGCTCTGCAGTGCCTTTGGTGGCACACACCTGAGCAATGTGCTGTTTGCAGAGGGAAACTCAGGAGATTCAGATTACTGCAAAAAAACCCAAAAAAGTGAAAACCCCTCTTAGGCTGAGTGCAGCCAGCTCTGCAAGCACAGCAGGTCCCAGGGGAGTGAGGACAGACAGGATGGGGCTGGGCAATGTGGAGCAAGGTTGTCCACACTGGGTCAGAGCTCCAGGCACAGCTTCTGTGAGCAGGCCAGAGCTGCTGAGGAGAGACCCTGGATCAATATCAATCACAGAATGCTGCAATCACCTCTGCTCTAAAGAGAAATGTAATCAAAGACACCCTTTAAAATAGGAATGTATATTTTATTACTGCTCTTTGAAATCTTTCTCCATAAGTGGACTAGGAAAACTTTATGTCCCTCTCAGGGCTTTGCTGCTGTTTACATCAGACTCAGTCTTTGAGAGTCAGTAACACAAAGTTTAAATTAAACTCCAAATTTTCTTGAAGTTTTAATGGCTCCCACTGAGGGGCACAACTGGGAAAGTGTCCCCAGGTTCCAGTTAGAGCAGAACACTGGAGGCAGTGATGACAGCTGGGGACAAGCAAGGCAAAGGTGTCTCTGGTGCTGAGCAAAGCTGGATGTGTTTCAGGAATGCAAAGGGCAAAGGCCTGGGCCCCAGCCCCTGGCCAGGCAGATCCTGTCCCTCCCTCCTTGCTCAGGGCTCTTCCCAGGATGGGCACTGGCATGTGGGGATGTGCAATGCCAAGGGTAGGAGCATGAGGCGGCCCCTGCCAGGCTGCTGAGCAGGGACAAGGAGGCAATGAGGCCCCAGCCCTGCAAGGGTCACTTGTCTCCTGCTCCTGCCTCAGGCCCAGGCCCAGCAGCCATGGCCAAAGTGCTGCCCAAGTTGGCTCTGGCAGGGCTGTCTTGCAGCTGCTGCCCATCCCTGTGCCCTGTGCAGCCCAGGCTGTCCCACGGTGTCCCTGTCCTGCGCCTCTGTCCCTGCAGGCTGTCGGCATCCCCCGGGTGCCCCACCTGGCTGGGCCCTTCCTTTGCTGACAGCTCTGCCTCCTGCCTGCCTCTGCCTGCCCACACAAAGCCTGGGGCTGATACCAAAAGGGTGAATTCAATTTTTACTGTACCTGTCAACTTTCAGCACAGGAACAAGGCATGCAGGGGCTACTTTCCCAGCAGGAATGGGTGGAAGAGAAGAAGAAGACATCTGGATCTGTCCCCAAAGCCATGCACAATTCCCTCTGGGACACCAGCACCATCTCCTACAAAAGATGTGCTGCACAGCTATTTCTGTATGTATTTTTCATGTCAGCAGAATTTTCTCCTGACCATCATGTGCTACGACCGCTACATGTCCATCTGCAAACCCCTGCACTACGGGACACTCCTGGGCAGCAGAGCTTGTGCCCACTTGGCAGAAGCTGCCTGGGCCAGTGGCTTTCTCAATGCTCTGCTGCACACAGCCAATACATTTTCCCCGCCCCTGTGCCAAGGCAATGCCCTGGGCCAGTTCTTCTATGAGGTACCCCAGATTCTCAAGCTCTCCTGCTCCAAATCCTATCATGGGGAACTTGGACTTCTTATGTCTTCCATCTCTTTAGGTTTTGTCTGTTTTGTGTTCATGGTTTTCTCCTATGTGCAGATCTTCAGGGCTGTGCTGGGGATCCGCTCTGAGCAGGGACGGCACAAAGCCTTTTCCACCTGCCTCCCTCACCTGGCCATGGTTTTCCTGTTTCTCAGCACTGGCTTTTTTGCCCACCTGAAGCCCCCCTCCATCTCGTCCCCATCCCTGGATCTGGCCCTGTCAATTCTGTACTCGGTGGTGCCTCCAACCCTGAACCCCTCATCAACAGCCTGAGGAACAAGGAGCTCAAGGCTGCAGTGCGGACACTTATGACCAGAAAATTTCAGAAACAGTAAAATCACCTGTAATAAAAGTAATCATTGATATATGTTGTTCCTTTTATTTTGAGGGTTCTTTTTCCTTGTTTTCTATTTTTAAGACTGTCCAAAAGCAAGGTCATTGATTCTGCCATTTCCCACTTTTTTTCGCTCCACATTCACTTTGGCCCCAGATTTGTTGATGCGGAGCTGGGCTCTCTCAGAGGCTTTAGACAGAATAAAGGATGTCTCAGCAAAGTTATTTGTAGAGATTCCCCTTTTGCTGCCTTCTGTGGAGCTGCAGCAGCAATGTCTGTGTGCAGAGCTGGAGGCAGATCAGGGCTGGCACAGCAGCTGTGCCCAGCAGCAGCAGCACTTGGTGTTGCCAGTGCTGCTGTCGTGGCCCTGCCCCGCTGCCCTGGTGTGCGCTAGGGCGTTCGCGGCCCTAAGTCCGGCTAGCTGAAGGGGTGAGAATGGCCGACGCCCCTACGCATCGGAGGCCAGCCCCCCTTGGCGTCTTGGCCTCGGGCTGGGCTGGATCTCGGAATTGGACTATTTGCACTTGAGAGGACGAATGAGGAGGCGACCACTTGCTAGGGGTAACAGGTCGGTTTATTGGAAGGTCCCACAGCAGAGGGCAACCAACAGATGGTAGAACCCCCGGCAAATGGCAACGAACAGGCGGAGCAACAAGGTTTTAAAGGGAGGGGGTGGAGAAGGGAGGGAAACCCGGCAAACCAATCTATGAATAGGTAGGGAGGCACACAACATAACTGGCATGAGGATATAGCCAATAAACGTAAAGCAGAGGAGGGGCCCCGGGACACCAGCCAACCACAACCCCCAGAGAGAAGAAGTTTCTCGAAGCTTGGGAGGAGTGGGGGATGATTGACTGGGCCCAGGGAGGAGAGAAGACTTACTTATAAGGCAAAGCCTGGGAGGGGAAATTACATAACATAAGAGATTGACAGTGGAGGGGGAAGGGGTATCCATGGTAACTTAACTGTCGGGGGCACAGTGGCGGGAACACTGAGTAGGGAGGAACCATTTAACACAGAACAAAGGGGGAGCATACATAAATAAGGGAGAAAACTGGGGAATTTAAAAACACAACACAACATCTCCCCGTTTCTTAACAAATAAAAATAAAATGAAGCTGGAATGTCCATAAAAATCCAAGGTTTGGGAATCCGTGGCTGGCTCAGCTTTTTCTCGCCTCCTTCGAGCTGGAGTTCGTCAGTGTCTAGATGTTCCTGTGGCTGCCCGGTTGACCTCTCCTCGTCTGCGTCCTCTTCGGTCTCTGGGGTGAGGTCTTCCAGCTCGAAGGGCACTTCCGATGGAATAGTGACATGGTTCACAGCTGGCGAGATGGCCTTGGCTATCAGTTTTTGGACCAGCCAGCGGATCAACACAATCACAACTGAAATGACAATTAAGCTCAACACAACTTTAGCAACCGACTCTAAAATAGAACTGGCCCACCCGCTGAGGCCCCAACCCTTAAAGACGTCCCCCAGCCAGTCGGATGTTTCTTGTTTAACCTGGTGTAAAAGGTCTTGAAGTCTTCTGATGGAATGTCTGGCGTCCTAAGCTCGAGAGGACAGGTTCAGACAGCAGAGGCCCTCAAACTCCTCACAACGATGGTGATGGAGCAGCAATAGAAAATCTATTGCTGCTCTATTTTGGAGTGTCGCCTTCCTTGTTATTTCCTGGTCTGTGAGGAGGTCGTAAAGCGCAGCTGATGTAAGATTCGCTTGTTTAGCTACCCAACACTCTAGGCGGCCCAATTCACCTAGAGCCTTCGCTACCGATACCCAAGGCAACAGAATGGTAAAGGCAACGGATTTTGAGTGTGACCAATGCGTAATTTCATCATCACAGTCTTCCGTGAGATCCTTCAGATCTCTTTTGGCTCTGCCCAATTCAGCTGTGATGTTTGTTCTCTTCCAATTAATAATTTGGGTAATGTTGGGAGTAAACAGCGTCAGCCGGCCAAAAGTGCACGGCCCTCCGACCAGGCCAGAGGGGATGCCTGCCCACGCTCGGTCACCACAAATTAAAAACACGCCTCTTGGAAGGGAGTAAGGGGTCCGTCCAGTAGTGGTGGGGCCGAGGATTTTGAGAACGGCCTGGCACCACTGCCTGGCTTGGTACTCTTTCTTGGACTGGCGGACCACCTCACTACCCTTCTCAACGGGGGTAATGCCGTAATCAAACTGAAAACAAATGGAGGCGTTGGCTGACCCGAGGAGATGTAATTCGGTGGGCTCGGAGGGTGCAGGATCCAGCCTGACCACTGCGTCTCTCCAGGCATTGGATGAATCAAAATTGGGGAGAATGGTGAGACTCTGGGATAGGATTGGGGAAAAGGCACGTTGGAACGTAACAGGGAACTCGCCTGGAGAGAATGGGATCCCCACAAGGCAAGACGACATCGGGTCCTCTGCTGCGCCGGTGTCTAGGCATATACTGTCCTGTCCTAGCGATTGTGCCAAGGCACGCCAGATGTTGACCTTTGGCTGGGGGATGACCCACGGCTCCGAAGGTGACAACAGGAGTCCGCAGGTCGCCATGAGCATCATCAGTAGACAAGGGTTGGGAGTCAGCGATGTTGACACCAAGGCCATTGAGGAGATGTAACTAAAACGAAAGAGACAAGTAAAAGTATCACAAAATCACAAAAATGGTTCCTCACCAAATAGCCAATTTAGATAAAACGTGCGAGGGGTCATAACTGGAGCCGGGGGTGAATAGGAGGCAACATAACATAAGAGATCCAGGGGTGGAGGTGAAGAAGGAGGGGAGGGCTCCTCAGTCACTGGGAGGAGACCAGGAGAGAAAGACAAAGGATGATTGCGTGACTTCCTCCGCCGACGCCAATATGCCTGCCGGACCTGTGGTACCGCCTCCTGCTTTGTCCTCTGCTTCGGGACGAAGGGCCTGACCCATTTGGATGGTACCCACTTGGGGCCTGAGGGAGTGGACACACAAGCATATCCCCTCCCCCAGGTCACCAGGTCAAAAGGGCCCTCCGTCCGCCAGGTCTCCGGATCTTTTACAAGAACCGGGGGCCTGGCTTTCGGCTGCAGCTGCTGGTGACTGCCGAAGTGCCGGACCACCGGAGGATTCTGGCTGTCAAAAGAGCAGTTCAAAAAATTAAGTGTATATAAAGATCTTGCCAGTCGGACGTGGGGGGTTTCCACCTTCATCGCCGGTTGTTGTCGGGATAGGATCTTCTTAAGGCTCTGGTGGGCCCTTTCCACCATGACTTGGCCTGTCGGGGAATAGGGGATGCCGGTTTTGTGCACTATTCCCCATTGCTGTAGGAAGCTCCGCAGCTCCTTGGAAGTATACGCAGGGCCATTGTCTGTTTTTAGGGCCCTAGGGATGCCCAAGACAGCGAATGCCTGAAGCAGATGCTTCTGGACATCCACTGCCTTCTCTCCTGTGTGGGCAGAGGCATAGATAGCCCCGGAGAAAGTGTCCACTGAGACATGGACGTAACACAGTCGACCAAAAGATGGGACATGTGTTACGTCCATCTGCCACACCTCGCAGCTTGCCAAATCTCGGGGGTTAGCCCCCGAGGTCACAGTAGGCATTTGGTCTTTTTGCCACTGGGGACATGTGGCCACTATCGCCTTAGCCTGGTCCTGCGTAAGATTGAATTGCCGAACCAGGCCAGGCGCATTCTGGTGGAACAGTTGGTGGCTGATCTTAGCCTGACCGAACATGTCTGGGAGAGGGCCCTGCGTCACAGCAGCCGCGGCCAAGGAATCGGCTCGACGGTTGCCCTCCGCTATGAACCCAGGCAGATCAGTATGCGACCTAACATGCATAACATAAAAGGGATGCTCGTGTTGGGAGACCAATTCCACGAGCTTATTAAGTAATTCAAACAATCTCTTGTTGGACACCTCTTGAAGAACTGCTTGTTCAGCCCGAGACACTTACACCCGCAACATACGCAGAATCTGTGACCAGATTAAAGGGTTCAGGGAATCTCTGAAATGCCCTGACGACTGCGTCCAACTCAGCAATCTGTGGAGAACCCTCCACAATAGCAACATCAGCCTCCCACTGCTGAGTCTGAGGATCCTTCCAAGTCATTACTGACTTGTGGGATGCTCCAGACGCGTCCGTGAAAACTGTCATGGCATCTAGTGGCTCCCTGCTTTGAACCTTTTTTAGAGATGATTTAAACTCCGAATTAAACAATTTGTGGGCCGGCCGATCTACTGCGATGCGCCCAGTGTAGCTATCAAGTGCAAACTGTAGATATTCATTAGTTTGCAGCAGTTCTTCAAAGGTCCTTAATTTAAGTTGGCCCGAATCCAATTTAATTGGGATGTGTATGCATGAAAAGTCGCACCCTGCCAACTCCCTGATCCTCAATCTTGCCTTGAGGATCAGTTCGGCTACCAACTCTTGTGGCTTTGTCATTCTTTTGGACCGATGATGACTGAGGAACACCTACTCTATTATCAAGAGGGGGTCACCCAGCCCTTGGTCCCTTATCTCAATGTCCCATTGGTGGATGATGCCATGGAGGTGTGGCAACTTTCCCAGTATTATGAACTTAAAGGGCAGGCCTGGGTGATACCGGTGGGCCTGCCTGGCTGAAATGGCCTTTTGGATTTTCTCCAAGGCTACCTGTGCCTCTGGGGTGAGAGCCCTAGGGGAACTAAGCCCCTCTCCCCCTTTCAACAAATTGAAAAGGGGGGCTAGGTCTTCGGTCGAAATGCCCAGCCAGGGTCTCACCCAATTTAAGGACCCACACAGTTGGTGAACATCCGCTAGGGTCTGGACTTTTGTCCTAATAGCCAATTTTTGCGGAACAATGGTCCGCTTGGTAATTTCAAGGCCCAGGTATTTCCAAGGTGGCATCCGCTGAATCTTATCCTGCTGGAGCTCGAACCCTGCAGCAACCAACGCATTGGTTGTCAGGTCAAGCGCATGGGCAAGCAGACTGTGGTCGGGCGCACACACGAGGATGTCGTCCATGTAATGATGAATGATGACAACATCCCCGAGGGCTGTACATATTGGAGACAGCAGCGAAGCGACATACCATTGGCAGATCACAGGGCTGTTCTTCATGCCCTGTGGTAGTACCCGCCAATGATAGCGCTTGGCTGGGGACTCACGGTTGATGGACGGAACCGTGAATGCAAAACGCGGGGCATCGTCAGGGTGAAGAGGAATTTGAAAAAAGCAATCCTTTATATCTATTACTGCCAGATCCCAATTTTGGGGGAGCATTGCTGGGGAGGGCATCCCTGGCTGCCCATATCTACAATTTTATCATTAATTTGGCGAAGGTCGGTCAGGAGCCGCCACCTATCCTTATTGGGCTTCTTGATGACAAAAACTGGAGAATTCCAGGGAGACATTGTCTCCACAATGTTGCCCTTAAGTAGCTGCTCCTGAACGAGCTCGTTGAGCGCCTTCAATTTTTGTTTATTAAGTGGCCACTGCAAGACCTGTACTGGTTCATCAGTCAGCCAATCCAGCTTCCAGGTCTGGCGCTCCTCAGTGGCCACTGCCCGAAAAACCTGAGGAGCCTTCGGAAGGTCAATTCTGGCTCCCCATTGGGCTAGTAGGTCTCTCCCCCAGAGAGGCTCGGTGTAATCTAATACGAACGGGCGTACAGAAGCCAATTGCCCGTCTGGCCCCGTAATTTGGACAACGCCCCTTGATTGTTTAGCCAATTGAAGCCCTCCAACACCCTGAATCGTGCCGGCAGCGTTTTGCAAGTCCCAGTGTGACGGCCACTCCTGAGAGGGAATGATCGTCACATCTGCCCCTGTGTCTAATAGACCCCTCACGATCTTCCGGTCCCCGCCCAACGAGAGCTGACAAGTCAGGCGGGGCCTCTCCCTCCCCACTACCTGCGCCCAGGCCACCGTCGGAGGCGATGTTTGCTCCGGAGTCTTCTTCCAATGATCTTTCCCTGGAACCGGAATGGCCTGGGCGATAACCTGTCCTTTGGGGAGAAAGAGAGGGGGTCGGACACAGTACAGCCCTACGGCGAAACGGTCCCGGTCGGTAGTTACCAAACCCGGGACGATGTAAATGTCTCGCGGCGTGTGCTTTGTATCTCCGACGACGGTCCACCTGCAACGTCCTAATTTCCTCCAGTGACCCGGATGTTGGAGGTCGACAGACACCAGCTGTAAATCACTATTAGGAAGATGTATGTCTCTAGTGAGCTGCAGACTGTAAGGGGAAGCAAAGGACATGATGTTAAGAGCAGGTGTGGGCTGAATACCACAGGTGTATGTCACATCAGGTGAAAGGTAAGACAAGTCCAGCATAGCGTACGGCGGCTCTCCTTTATCTCCCTCCTCCCCGCTGGATGTCACTTGTCCCGCCGCACTTCTATCGTCGCGCAGGGAGGGGCTGCATTCCTGGTCTAGTTTTTTTGATTCTTATTCTCCTCCCTTTCCCGCTTCCTGCGGTATTCAAGATAGTCCAGTCGCATCAGGCACTGAGGCATCCAGTGCCCGATTTTACCGCAAAGATGACAGGGGTGGGTGGCCGTTGATCTCCTGCCGGACCCAGGTATTGGGGGTCCAGCAACGGGGGCAACTTCCAGCTCTAAGAAGTCCGGCTCGGGGCATTCTGCAAAAGTTACTGATGACCTCTTAGGTCGCGATGTTAAGGCGACCTGGCCAACCACGGCCTCTATCATGGCCTCTACCTGGGGCCAGGGACTTTGAGGGAGTGCCTTGATTGCCCTTCGACACTCCGAGTTGGCATTGCTATATGCCATTCTCTGGAGCATCTTTTCCCTGTCCTCGTCCCCGGTCGCCTGCGCCTCCACGTATCAGTAGAGGCGCTCGATAAAGGCCATGTAAGGCTCTTGGGCCCCTTGCCGAACCTCATCGTCCTCCCACTGGGAGGTTACCACGTGCAGCTTGTAAAAAGCCCGCTCGGCTGCCCTTGCGGTCTCCACAAGCTGCGACGGGAATAGAGCTTTTGCTTGGACTGCCCCCTCTGCCCATTGTCCCTCGCCCAACAGATGTTCCTGAGAAACTACCAGCCCATCCGCATCGTGAGATGTTGAAGGACTCCCTCAGAGAATTGGGAGAGCCTCCAAGATCTCCCTCCTCCATTCCGCCACCCAGACCCGGAACTCCATGGGCCTAGTAAGGCTGGAGAAGAGGGCCCTCAGGTCCGCAGGCACCAGATCTCCCCGCGCAAGGGCATTGCGGAGCATCCCCCGGAAGTACTCGGACTCCCGGGAGTAGTCCTTCTGCGCCTTGCACAGTTCCTTGATCTGGGCCTGTGCAAGTGGCACCCAGTGGGCCTGAGAGGTCCCCTCCCTGCTGAGGTGATAGGTGACCGGAGCGGCTTCCAATAAAGGCGCCTGCTCCGGCTTCCGGTCATCCACACAAAGAGTGGGAGCCGGAAGGGGGAGCGTGGGAACTGGAACTGGAGGAGGTTGAGGCGGGGTCTGGTAGTGAGGCGGGGTGAGGGAGTGGGCGCGGCACACCCACCTTCTCTGCCTCCTTGGTGGGGTTTGGAGGCGGAGCAGAATACAAAGGCGGAGTGGAGGAGGAGTCAACGAGGGGCGGAACTGGGGGAGGAACCTGGGGAGGAGCCGAAGGAGGAGCAGAGGGTGAAGAAATGGGTGGGACGGAGGGCGGATACGAAGGAGGGACAACCGAAAAAGGGGTAGGGTCAAGGGGAAGGAAGGGGTTGGCGTCAGGGAGGAAAGGGTTAGGAGGAGAAGAAGGAGCCCCGGCGGGAACGGCCGCATGGCCACCGCCATCTTGGGCTCCAAGGGAGCCATTTTGAGAGTCTTCAACAAACCGCACAACCTTGGGATTTAGAACTGGGGACTTGGATACAGGGGCTGAGGGAGAGGGGAGAGAAGGAGCCTGGCCAGGGCTCCTCGAAGGGGGAGGCCGAGCAGGTCGAGGGGGAGCAGGGGCAGGATGGACCCCCTGCCTCTGGTCGGCCCTTAAAATCCCCCTCGAGGGCTCCTGCCTACGGGATGCGGGTGAGGTTTGAGGGGCAAGGGCAACAGAACGAGGGGAACGAGGGGATAAACTAGAACCAGCAGGACCTTTCTTAAGCTCCCCAAACACGCGGAGTGCTGCATGCACCCTACGCGCCCAATAAGCCACGGTGGCCAACTTCGCCTCCCCAGAATTTATGGCCTCGTCTAATTTCGCTATAACAGCTGCCCAATATCGTGGCTGCTTTACAAGTTCCGGGGAGGTTTCGGGGAACTTAGAAAAGATCCATCTAACTAAACATTTCAACGCTTGCTTGGGGGGCTTTTGCCCATTCCCAAGCAATAAACCTTTCACAACATAGTAAACCTCCTTTTGGGATTTTCCCAAGCCTGCACCCATGGCACCTTTCTAGCACAGGAATTACTGCTACTAGAAAGGGGGGAAATCCTCTGATGGTTCAACCACTCGCCAAGTGAATAACGCAAACTAAAACAACGGATCGCCAACCACCGACCCCTGCACCCCCCCACCGCCCCAAAGTCAGAGCCGGCCGGAGGGAAAAAAAAGGAGACTAGGGGATGGGTCCGGGCCCCACGTCTGGGGAAGCCGGCACCCACAGGGAAAAGAAAACAAAAAAGGCACGGGGATGAGGAAGTACCTCAAGGAAAGAGGGCAGGGATTAGGTCCCCAAGGCAGGGCATGTACCCCTAGGGAGAGGTAAAAAGGCAAGGGGGGAAGCCCGGAGAGTCCCCAAGGCAGGGCCTGGACTTACCAACTCGGTGGCGACGAAAACCAAAACTGGGCGGTGGTTTCCGTCCCTGGAGTCCTCCTCTTGCGGTGCTGAGGGCTGGGACTCCAATCCCCGGGGAGCGCTACCCCTAAAACAGGGTCTGCTACTACCCGAGGTAGCGTAGCGTCCAATGGAAAACTGTAATTCCAATTCCGAGGGGTCCGGTCAGTGGTCAGCTGTCCAAGTGTCCACTTTCAGGCCCCACGTTGGGCGCCACACTGCGCTAGGGCGTTCGCGGCCCTAAGTCCGGCTAGCTGAAGGGGTGAGAATGGCCGACGCCCCTACGCATCGGAGGCCAGCCCCCCTTGGCGTCTTGGCCTCGGGCTGGGCTGGATCTCGGAATCGGACTATTTGCGCTTGAGAGGACGAATGAGGAGGCGACCACTTGCTAGGGGTAACAGGTCGGTTTATTGGAAGGTCCCACAGCAGAGGGCAACCAACAGATGGTAGAACCCCCGGCAAATGGCAACGAACAGGCGGAGCAACAAGGTTTTAAAGGGAGGGGGTGGAGAAGGGAGGGAAACCCGGCAAACCAATCTATGAATAGGTAGGGAGGCACACAACATAACTGGCATGAGGATATAGCCAATAAACGTAAAGCAGAGGAGGGGCCCCGGGACACCAGCCAACCACAACCCCCAGAGAGAAGAAGTTTCTCGAAGCTTGGGAGGAGTGGGGGATGATTGACTGGGCCCAGGGAGGAGAGAAGACTTACTTATAAGGCAAAGCCTGGGAGGGGAAATTACATAACATAAGAGATTGACAGTGGAGGGGGAAGGGGTATCCATGGTAACTTAACTGTCAGGGGCACAGTGGCGGGAAAACTGAGTAGGGAGGAACCATTTAACACAGAACAAAGGGGGAGCATACATAAATAAGGGAGAAAACTGGGGAATTTAAAAACACAACACAACACTGGTGGCCCTGGTGTTGCTGTAGGGCCTGAGTGCTCTCAGGGCCGGGCACAGCCCTGGGGGTGGCAGTGCCGGGGCTGCAGCAGGGACAGGCCATGGGCCCTGCTGGGGCAGCACTGACGCCTCAGCCCAGGGCCTGGGGGCTCCAGGCTCCTTGCCCAGGCACTCTCAAGAACATGGCCAGGCCAATGCTCAGCACAGAAAAGCCCCGTGAGCAGCCCCAGGCTGGCCGTGGGCAGGCTGGGGGCAAACAGCATGGCTGGGGCTCTGCAAGGGCCCTGGGGCAGAGGGGAAGGAGCAGCAGAGCAGGGGCTGATCCATCCCCAGTGTGCTGCACAGCCCAGGGCAGCGTCCCAGAGCGTCCTCATGGAGCTGCCAACAACATCCCCCCTCTGCAGCCCTGGCCTCTCCCCCAGCTCACACAGGTGCCCCATCCTTGCAGGCACAGACACGGCAGCACTGGCTCAGCAGCCCCTGTTTGCATTGCACAGAGCAGGTGGGAGCACCCCCATGATGTTGCTGTGGGGACATGAACCTGAGGGAGCACAAATGCCATCAGCCCCTGAGGCCAGCAAGGGCTGGGGGACACCAGGGAAACCACTCATCTTTGTCCTGGCCTCTGCAGTCAGCCAGAAAGTTTGTTCCCATCAGCTGGGAGTTTCCTGTCCCACTGCAGATGCTGTTGCTCAGGGCCAGGGCTGCCTGGCAGCCACCCCAAAAGTTGTCTGACCATTTCCTTGGCTTCACCTTTGATTTCTTTACTCTTCCCTGGCAAAAAATTTCTTCCTAGTGCCCATCCCTGTTCCCTCCCCTGCAAACAGCCCATCCCTGTTTGCCCTTTCCTCTCCGGCCTCACTCCCCATTGCAGTTCCTGACTTGGCACCATGGGAATGTCCCTTGGGCAGCAGGATCATCCTACAAGTGCTGCAGGAATTGTCTGCAGGCTCTTGCAGTGCCTGGTGCTGCTCCCTTGCCAGAGGCACCCCAGGCCAGGGGGGCACATCTGGGCTGCTGTGTCTGGCTCTGGGGCTCCCTGTTCTGGGCAGTGAGGAGGAGCTGCAGAGGCTCTGCAGGACTGACAGGATGGGCTTTGGGGCTGGCAGGAGAAGCTGAGGGACCTGGGCTGCTGGAGCTCCTGAAGAGGAGGCCCAGGGCTCCTCCTTCAACTGCTCCAAGGGTTCTTTCAGAGAATCCCAGAATCAGCAAGGTTGGAAAAGTCCTTGGAGATCATCAAGTCCAATCTGTGCCCTGACACCGCCTTGTCTCCCCTGAGCCTCCTCTTCTCCAGGATAAACAACCCCAGCTCCTTCAGCTGTTCCTAACAGGAGTTGTCCTCCAGACCCCTTCCCAGCCTTGTTGCCCTTCTCTGGACATGCTCCAGCCCCTCCATGTCCTTCCTAAATTGGTGGGCACAGAACTGGACACAGCACTCGATGTGCTGCCCAAGCAGTGCTGAGCACAGGGGAAGAATCCCTGCCCTGCTCCTGCTGGCCACACCATTCCTGATCCAGGCCAGGAGACATTGGCCTTCTTGGCCAGCTGGGCACACTGCTGGCTCATGTCCAGCCTGCTGTCCATCAGTCCCTGCAGGTCCCTTTCTGCCTGGCTGCTCTCCAGCCACTCTGTCCCCAGCCTGTAGTGCTACAGGGCTTGTTGTGGCCAAAGTGCAGGACCCAGCACTTGGATTTGTTAAACCTCACCTTGTTGAATTTGGGCCCTGGATCCAGCCTGTCCAGGGCCCTGTGCAGAGCCCTCCTACCCTCCAGGTGATCAACACTCCCAGCCAGCTTGGTGTCACCACAACTCTATGAGACCCCAGAGTGTCCCTATGGCCTCCATGTTTCCATGAGGCCTCCCAGTGTCACAATGTCTCTTTGGTTCCATGGGACCCCTTGGTGCCACAAAGTCCTTTGGATCCTTGGGCCCTGCAGTGTCACAGTTGCCCTTTGTCCCCCAAGGCCCTGAAGTGTCATAATGGATCCTTGGTTCCAGGAGGTCTGGCAGTGCAGCAATGCTCTCCTTGGTTCCACCATGTCACAATGGCCTCTTGGTCCCAAGGGCCACCATGGTGTCAAACATGTTTCCTTCATTCCAGGAATCCCTGAGGAGCAGCACTGGCCCCTTGGTTCCATGGGGCCCTGCAGTGTCACAATGGCCCCATCATGACACCAGGTCCTGCTCTGTCACAATGCTCTGCATGGTTCCACAAGGCCCTGCAGGGTCACAGTGGCCTCTGTGGTTCCAGCAGGACCCAGACTGTCACCATGGACTCCTTGCTTCCATCCACAGTGTCACAATGGGCCCTTGGCTCTGTGCTGCCATGTCGTACACAGTGTCACCATGGTCCTCTTAGTGCCACCAGGCCCCGCAGTGTCCCTATGGCCCCTGGCTTCCCCAGGCACCTGCAGCATCACAATCATCAGAGAATCAACCAGGCTGCAAAAGACTTTGGAGAGCATCAAGTCCAACCTGGGACCCAACACCACCTTGTCACCCAGACCATGGCACTCAGTGCCACATCCAGTCTTTCTTTAAACACTTCTAGGGACAGTGACTCAGCCACCTCCCTGAGCAGCCCATTCCAATGCCCAAACACCCTTTCTGTGAAGAATATTTCCTAATGTCCAGCTAAACTTCCCCTGGTGCAGCTTTTGGCTGTGTCCTCTTGTCCTGTCACTGTTTCATGGGAAAAATTCCTGACCCCCACCTGGCTGCACCCTCCTGTCAGGGAGTTGTAGAGAGTGATGAGGTCTCCCTTGAGCCTCCTCTTCTCCAGGATAAACAACCTCAGCTCCCTCAGCTGTTCCTCACAGGACTTGTGCTCCAGACACCTCACCAGCCTTGTTGCCCTTCTCTGAACACGCTCCAGCCCCTCCATGTCCTTCCTCAATTGGAGGGCCCAGAACTGCAAACAGCACTCGAGATGCTGCCCAACCAGTGCTGAGCACAGGGGAAGAATCCCTGCCCTGCTCCTGCTGGCCACACCATTCCTGATCCATAGGAGTGCCAGGGATTGGGTGAGGGAAATGATGGGAGGGGATGGGGAAAAAGTGTTCTTGATTGTCAGCCACGGAGGGCTTTGATTTTCATATCTGTTCAGACTGCATCAGAAGACGCTGGGGATCCATATCAATTGGGGATTGCTGATATCAATGTATAAACAGGAAAAGAAAACTGGATAAAACAATGTTCTCTGCATTGTTTCAATACAGTATATTCAATTTAAATGCACTTCTGAAATGTCTGATTAACCACAGAAGAATTGAAAATATAAATTATTTCCAGGGTTTTTCTAGTTTGAGCATTTTGAGTAAGAACTGAAAATTTAAATTATTCCCATGGGCTTTTCTTGTTTGTCTATTTTGAACAAATGTTTATGAGCCTTTTTCAGTGAATTTGTGAACTGAAGAGCTCAAGAAAGAAGAGGCCTCCGGAGTAGGAAAACTGATCACCAACCTCCTAGTGGATGAAGGTCCATCCCCATCAGAGCAACAATGAACAGAAATGGGCACAGCTTTGTGGCTGCCCAGCTTTGGCATGGGCCCTGGGCCTGGAGCAGGAGCAGCTCTTGAGGGCCCCAAGGCCGCGGCTCTTGTGCTGCCCTGGGCAGATGGGATGGCAGCAGGGGCTGCAGAGCTCTCAGCACCTCAGCCCGAGGGGAGCAGGGCAGCCAGGGAGCCTCCTTTGGCCTCAGCCAAGCACCTTCCCCCATGGCTGGGGCTGAGTCCTGTGGCAGCTGCAGCTGCTGCTGTGCCCTTGCCAGGGGCTGAGGCCATGGGGCCAGTGGCCAGAGCAGCCTGGCCTGAGCAGAGCTGCGGGGCCAGAGCCGGCTGGGCTGGGCTGGGGAGAGGCCCTTGGTGCTGCCCAGAGCTCAGGGCAGCTGGCAGAGCTTGCAGGGAGCTCTTGGAGCCTGGCCCAGAAACCATCAGTGTCCGTCTCAGCCTGGCTGAGCGTGCAGGGGCAGGACTTAGGCCAGGCCTTGTGGGGCAGGGCCAGCGCCTGTGCAAGGCATTGCAAAGAGGCAAGTGGCCCTGAGAGGAGGCTGCTCAGTGCCCTTGGTGGCATGGACAGAGCAGGGAGGGTGCCCAGGACATTTGTCAGCCCCAGTCTCTGTGCCCAGCCCTTGGCAGCCCTGGCTGCTGAGCCCAGCTTTGTCCTGAGCTGAGTTTGGCTGTGGCCCAGCTCTATCCTCCTGCAGGGCTCAGGGCCTGTTCCTGGCCATGGCCAGCCCTGGCTGCCTCTCTGCTGGCCCAAAGGTCTGGAGAGCACGAGGCAGGGCTGTCTGTTATAGGTTAGTTGCGGTGGGGAATGAATCACCCACTAATAAGTCCAAATAAAATTAAATTTATTAATTGATAGAGCAAGTGATAATAGGCAAAGTCAGCGTCCTGGGCGCGCTGCGTGACAGGAGAGTCTCCGCTCTACCACTGCCGCACTCATCTGATTTTCCGTGGAGTTCTTATACAGTCCTGCTTCCAGGCTGATGTGTAGTACTCTGCGTATTCTTCTTTTGTGTTTAGGTGGTCATAGTCCACCTCCTGGGGTCTGAAGATGAAAGTTGGTAATTTTCCTTTCTCTGATTCCTGGAATTCTTAGGCTCAGTCTGCTGAGTTCCTGGAATCCTAGGTTTACTGAGTGGATAAGCTGATACTGTGTTATCAATCATAGCAAACCCCCCACCCATATTAACAGTTTACTAACAGATAAACAACTGTTTGTGAAAACTATTGTCTTTTGGTTTCATCTTCCTTATCCTTTAAAGTCTGGAAATTTACTTAGACAAACTAGAGGTGATGCAATAGTCTTACTGGAATTACTTTGTCAGCTTTGATGAACAAACTTAAAGTTTTAACCCATTACATTGTCTGTGCAGGCCCACAGATGCCCCGGGCTCTGCAGGAGCTGGCAGAGGCTGCCCAGCAGGGAGGCCATGGGGCACAGAGCCCCAAGGCTGCTGTGGGCACCATGGCACAGGGGCCGTTCTCAGCCGCAATGCTCCTGGCCTGGGCTGGGCCTGCACAGGGGTGTGGCCACCATGGCAGGGCCAGCACAGGGCCACAAAGGGGCCATGCGGCCGCTGCCAGGGCTGACAGCAAGGCCAGGCACACACAAGCAATTGCTGAGCATGGCCTGCGCTGGCCAGGCCTGACTGTGCCAAAGGCAGAGCTCAGCTGTCCTTGGGGGCTGCAGCAACAGTCCAGAGCCCAAAGAGCCTCCATGGCTGTGCTGGAGACCAAGGCTGCAGGAGGGAAATGCAGGGCTGCTGTGCGATGGGGAGGGCATTGAATTTCAGCACACACCTCAGCTCTCTGATGATCCCGGCACCATGCTGGGCCCTGTTTCAGACTGAAGCAGAGCAGATGTTGATGGAAGAGTAACCCTGCGGGGCTGTCAGGGACCTGCAGCTTGCAAGGATCTCTGCTCTCCTTTGGGTGCTCTCGGAGAGATCCAATCCCAGCTGGGAACCTCAGGGCACAAGTGGCACTGCCTGTTCATAGGCACACAACTGATGTCTGCCTGGAAAGGGGCACAGGTTTTAATACCTGCTTATATCATAAGATACAAGCAGATCTTTTTTATGTGGGTCATTTGAGTACTTTTGAGAAATGGCAAAATTTTCCTAGTACGAACAGGGATTCCCTGGAAGCATACTGATGGCAGAAGAAGAAACACTGATCTTCTCATCTACTTGTGTCAGCATTATTCAGTTTATTATTTAATCTCACTCTTCCATCAGGTGTTTCCTGCTCTCCTGTTTTAATGGCCATTTCTAAGAACATCTTTTCATTTAGAGCAGCTGGATCTTTGTACTTCCTGCTGCTCCCAGATTTTCTCCTCTAGGTCCTTTCTGGTCATTCAAGTACCTCTCAATTGACTGGTTTAATGCTTTGAGGTGCAAGAAGTTGACCAAGATTTCCGAGTTTATATATTATAAATATAAAAATAATCATCACCTCAATTATGTTTGTATTTATCACAGAACCTTTTTTTTCTTTTGTCCTGATCTAAAACTGTTCTTGTACAGAAATCCATGGGGGATAGGGGACATGTCACATGCTGCTGGGACATCCCAGAGAGCTGAGAGAAGAGCTGTGATGGTTATTAAACTGTTCAAATGATCAGGTTCTGTTTGTTTACAAGAAACCTTTCTGTGCCTCTGAGTGTCATCAGTCCCTGAGGCCAAAGGACACAAACCTGATGAGTTGTGGGTCCCACTGCATGGGCTGCACTTGGACTTTGGTCTCTGCACAGGAGAGCTCTTCATCCCCTTTCTCTCTTTTCCTCCCCCTGGGCATGGAGGGAGCTCCTGACTTCAGCGTGTGACTCATGTGTGCAAAGAGCAAATCTGGGCAGAATTGGGGCAGGAAGGGTTTGGGGGGACCTTGGGATCTGTGCTGGGCACAGAAGGTGTTTTCCATTGCTCTGAGAATGTCTGTGGAAAGTAGATGTAATTTCCACCACAGGAATGACTTTTGCATTTGATGGAGCTGTGCCTTCCCTTGGCTTTGTTGGCTGAGATTAAATGAACATCCCTCTGTGTCTCGGACAGCTCCTTCTCCAAGGAAAGCAGGTGGGTGTTGGAGCCAAGTAGCTGAAAGCTGCAGGTGCAGCCTGGGCTGGAGGGAGCACAGATTTGCACAAGGCTGCTCTGAGTGCCAGGGCTTGGATGGGGGAAATGGTGGGGTGGGGGTAGGGAGAGTCTGATTGATTGTCAGCCATGAAGGGTCTTGATTTTCATGTCTATTCAAACTGCATGAGGAGGTACTTGGATTCAGTGTCACATGTCAATTCACAGTGACACAGTGTCACATTCACATTTGCACATGTCAATTTATGAACAGATTAAAATAACCTAAGCAGGACCTAAAAGAATCTACTTCTTCTTCTGTACCTTACAAATTCGCACCCCTTCATCCCCAATAGCATTCTTTAACCAGCAAGATACATACAGTAATTGCTCAGGATCAGTATCTCCTCGAGCTGTCAGATGATTTAGTTGTTGGCACATCCACTTGTCCGTTGTCCCACACCAAGGCCATCCTCCTTGCACCTCTAATTCCGGCCACACTTCTACACAGTAGTGGATCATTTTCATTTTATCTAATCCCTCTGTGGCCTCTATAGAACCCCATCTCTCCAACAGTTCTCTTAAGGGACTATTGGAAGGTATATTCCTCAGTCTCTTGCCGGTCTTTTTTTACTATTACACCCTCCCATTTTTCAGGTCTCAACAGTAAAAAATCCCAAAGGTGCCTCTACTGACAGGTAATTAAAAAAAATAAACCTCTTGTTTGAGGAGCTTCAGCCTCCTCCACCGAACTTCAAATTTCTGCATGATGCTCAGGACTTTATACTGAAACAACTGCCCGATCTCTTGATTGTCCAACTTTCCCAATGTCAGGTCTTACATCTATCAGGACTTGAACACATGAAACGTCAGCCTAAGAATCCAGGTTGTGCCTGACTCCCTCAGTCAGGAAGAGCTGCTGCCTGATTTTTAGTTTGCCTAACGTGCCAATTTTTAGGCTTCACCGTATCAGGACTTAAAAACAACACGCAGCCTCCTTCGCTGGGGTTTGTGCCTGACTCCTTTGTCAGGACTTACTTTGCCTGCAGGGCTTGTGAGCTACCCGAATCCTTCTCGGGACTTACAATCTGCCTGACTTCCCTCTGTCAGGACTTACTTTTCGTGCGTTCCACTCATACAACTATTCCCTCCGCATGCCCAGAGAGGGGGAGCCCTTTTTTTTCCCCCTTAGGAGACGACTCACTCACGCTAATTCCACTCACTTTCCCCTGTTCCCGGCTGGCTTTCTCGCGAACATTCGGAAATCTGGTACCAAGAGGTCCGCTCTTGCTCCGAAGGTCCGGCTGCCAGCCCTCGTCTCACTCACACACACATGCGCACGTCTCCCACTCCTGCCACCGGATTTCTCACCAGTCTGGTGCTCCAGTGCTCCTCTGTGTCGCTGGTCCTGAGCCGATCTCTCTGGTCCTGATAGCCAGCTGTCCTGGAGGTCCAAGATGGCCAGTCCTGGTGTCCTCTTCTGGCGTGGTAATTGCGGACGAGCGCCCAAGCTAAAATAAACAGGGCAGGAGACTTTTTCTCCTTTTAGTGCCTTTATTAAAAGTGATCAGCTCAGGATTGGGCAGCTCGGAAGGGGCTGCAGCTTCCCGTCGCCTCTCCCCGGGTGACTTGGAGGAGGAGGACATGCGCAGCTTTGTCCACTAGGGGCAGAGCTGGGGGTCCGGTCCTCGTGGGAGCCTTTAGGGCGTGGTGACCCCTTCCGATGTTAATCCTGCCACCTCTCTTGGCCTGCTCCTGGCATCGGGACGACTCCCGTGCTCAGGGTGAGAGGGAATGCGACGGTGTTCAGCATCTCTGCAGGCTCAGCGCTCCGTTCCTGACGTCCAGACATCACTCCAATCTCTCAGCTCTTAGGCGGCTTGTTGTTTTGAGGTCTTTTTTAGCAAGCTAGAAGCAGTAGCTTCTCATGGCATGCTGGTCCTGGAGTTATTTTGCATATTCCCCCCCCTAAAGTCTCTTCTCCTCACTGTTTGGGAGGTCCCCACCCTTCACTGTCTCAGAGAAGGGCCATTAACTTGGTCCCAGCTGGAGTTTTTACTGATACAAAACCAACTATTAACGACAACGACCCATAATTACCATAACACAAGCAGCAGCCCAGCAGCAACCACGGTAAGCTTTTTCTCACAAAAAAAATTGGCAGAATTTTTGTTCATAACGCTTCAGGTGATGTTCATCTTCCTTTCTCAAGCTGTTTTTCTCTGCTTCAATAAGGCGTGAGATAAGCATATTTCCTTTTTATATATTCCAAAGCTATAGTTTCAAGGATACAAGTAATATTCTAAAATTATGCTTCAAAAGATTATTATTGCAGAGCTCTTTATGGATTCAATGCAAGCAAAAAGCCTTATCTTTAACACCTTAATTCCAATGCTCCTAAATCAACCAGCGTTAATTGCAAACCAAAGATAGGTTCAAAGGCCTTTTTCCATGCTTTATTTTCCTCACTTATTAATAGAATTCACAGCTCGCCCATTGTCTGGGTCCACACATTTCTCATTCACAAATACACGTCGCCTGTTTGTACCTGACATGAAACACAGCGTTGTATTTCACATTTCCACCTGTGTTTAGCAAAAAAGGTCAAGAGACCAGAAGGCATATGCCATGCCTGTAAAGAAGTAGTTTAACTTGTCCTCATCGGTGGAATTCCCATTCCAGTGCAGCTTTTGTGACAGAAATATGTCTGTCCATGCCGCACGACAGTCCATACTCCCTCCTTATTGGCATTGTACTCTTTTATGCATAAAGCTGAATGAGTTTGACACTAATATCAGTTAATATTAAATGAAATTTTCTTTGAGTGTTTGGCCCAGCTGCAGATCTTAAGTGGAGGAGATGACACATTTTGTTCCAACTTTTTTATTTCTCTGTTTTGTTTATTGTAACCCAAGAACTTTATTCAAGAATGAAGCAAACTTTTCTGGCTGTCCAGGAGGAAAAGGTTTAAAAGCTGACAAGTTCATTGACTGCATTGTCTCCACAAGAGTGCAGTAAAAAGAGACCAAAAGCAAAAATTAAAGAAATAGCCACCCCATGGGAAAATTTTAAATACAATTTTCTTTCTATGCATCCATACATAATTCTTTAGCATGGAAATATTAAATAAGGATATGTATGGAAAGGAAGAGAATGCCCAGAGCAGCAGGCCCCAGCCAGCACTGGCTGGTAGGGAGCCTTGCTGAGAACACACTTCCATCAGCTTTCTGAGACAAACTCAACTTTGACACTTTTTAATCTTCTGTGGTCACAGTGCTGGGAGACTGAGCAAGATCTGAGGCTCTGCTCCATAAACCATAAGAGGAAATCCATCCTATTTGAACACATGGAAGAGTTCTCCCCTGATCACAGAAAGGGTCAGAAAGAACAGCTACATCAATCTGTCACTTGCTAGTATCAGGCTGCAAATAAGGCTCGAATGCTTGGCACTGCCCAACACAAAGAAATAAATATTCCAAAGCTGACAGAAGCACCAAGATAATAAGTTTAGGAAACTTGCTCAATTTAAATGAATGCCAGGCCTGGTCTGTTCAGAAAGCTCGTCTGAAACATAGGAAACTCTGCTTGCAAGGCAAAGGAACAAGATGCAGACTAAGTAAAGGGCGTTACATTTTTTCTGCCTTCAGTTTAAAAGTCATCTTTTATTTTTAGAGTGGAGTCAATCATGAGTAAAGAGAAAACAGTAAGATACAGTCAAAACCAGGAGGAGAAATAAACCCAACAGGAGTCAGGATGAACTCTAAAAAAAGGAGCTAGGAGTTTTGGTGATGGTGGGATTTTTTCACACATTGTTTGCTTGTGGGGTAGGGGGTTTTTTGTGTGTTTTTGTTAGTTTAGTTTAAATTTTGCTCCTGAAGTGACAGGCAGTGGATCTGTGAAACTACTTGTCAGATGGTATGGTGGATTCAGGAAGTTTGGTTAAAAGGGCAGCCTGAATGAGTACCTGAAAGACAGGGGTATTTAAAGTTACTAACCAGATAATATCTATATCTGCTTTATTAATCCCCTGAAGTGTTTTTCTTTTTTTAATCTAAATATATGTTACCTCAAATGAAAAAATATTTATAAGTGGTAAAAAAATAATTATTGTGGTAAAAAAGCTTGGTAAGTGTGGTAAATTTCTACATAGTGTTAGTCTATTCACTCTGGAAAATGTAATATCCAGATGGAGATGACAGAGAAGGATGTAAATTACCTTGTTGCGTTCTCAGCTGTGCAGTCACATGGACTGAATGCTCTTGCCCAGCAGGAACAGCCCCAGCAGCTCCATACCTGCAGTTACAGTAGAGGACACAGCCATCTCTGTGCAGCTGTTTGGCCAGCTCAAGCTGATGGTTCATCAGCTTGTCATTTATTACTACTATTAGTGGTTTTCCATTCTCTAGAGTCTCCAGGCAGCTACCAGCACCTACAAGAGGAACAGAAAACATGGTGAGAGATCAAATATCCCCCTACTCGCTGCTGAAAGAGGGGAGCCTCTTGAACAACCCAGCTGTGGAGCTCAGCACTCCCAGCCAGCTCACCCCGGGCTGAAGAGACCTCATCCCACGGAGCTCCCGCAGCCCCAGAAGCAGCCGGGCTGTACCTGTGTGGCTGATGACCAGGTCTGCGCTCTGCAGCTCCTCAGCCAGCGAGTCCTTGAACCGGAACGCTTCCACCGCCGCGGCCGGGCTGCTGCTGGGCTGCGGCTGCGGCAGCGAGCCCCAGCCCGCCTGCAGCACCAGCTTCTGGTACCCGCGGCTCTGCAGCGCCTGCGGGCAGGGCACCGGGGGATGGAGGCGATAAGGGGGGCGGAGAAGATGGTGGGGAGGGGGGACGGAGAGAGAGAAGGAGAAGAAGGGGGGGATGACGGAGGTGGAACGAAGGGGATGAGGCGGGGATAGAGAGGCTGTGTGAGGGCTGTGCCCAGCTCCAGACGGCCCCGGCCCCGGTATCACCCCCCCCCCTCCCCGTCCCACAGGCCGTCCCTCCCCTTCCTCAAGCAACACTTCATGCTTCTCCGCCGGGCACCCTCGAACCGCCACGGCGCCCTCAGGCGCCCCGGCACTGCTGCCGGGATGCGGCAGGGAGGGCAGGGCAGCCCGCGGCGCACAGGCGCCAGCCCCGGGAGGGCAGGCCCGGGCCAGGGCCGGTGTCGGTGTCTCGGCCGACTGACCTGCAGCGCGGGCGGGGAGCGGGCCGCGGCGATCAGCTCATCGAAGCTGGTGGTGCTCACGGTGACGAACATGGACTTCATGGCCACCGGGACAGGACGGCTGTGAGGCCGCCAGGGGGAGCCGCACGCCCGCACAGAGCTCCCGAAATGGCGGCAGGGCTGAGGAGAGGGACGGGGCAGGTGGGAATGCCTCCTTCCCTCCCTGTCCCTCCTTGTTCCTCCCTGACCCTCCTGTCCCTTCTTGTCCTTCCTTGTCCCTCCTTGTCCCTCCTTGTCCCCTACCGTGGCTTCTCTTCATGGGTTTTTCCCGTCCGCCCGTTTCGGCGGGGCTGGTGCCACTGCGCCGTGAGGTTCTCCCTCACAGTACCGCACCAGCAGCGATGGTGGCCGCTCTAATGAGCCCACTGTCCAGCAGCGTTTAGAGGGGTAGCCAAGGCTGTTCCAGGGTTTTAGATTTTCAAGGAGAAGAGGTAAAAATAAATTTGGAAAAGGGATTAGAAAAGTTTTGGCCTGCACGTGTTATTTCAGCCTTGGGGACGCACATAACTCGCGGACGGCCTGTGTGGGTGTGTTCAGAAGTGCCATTGCCAGAGCAGAGCCACAGCCACCCTCCCTTTACAGACTGACACTGGCCCAATCCTCCCACAACACTTACTGGGGGAGTAACACTTTAACTTCTACCCCAAACTCATGAATATTAAATGTGCTAACACAGTTATGAATATTAGATGTGTTAAATGTGTTCAGTGAAGAGTAAGAATGACCCCTGAACAGTTGCACAAACAGAGTTGGCAGTTTTGTTCCTTATTAGTAAGTGTAACACAATGCATAATTTGCTACAAAGATAAACCAAAGTTAGACATCTAAATCTATTTATTCCCTGAATTAAAGTCAACAGATGAGGTCACAACTGTAGACACAGTTGTGTATACATGTTGTTGGAAGAAGGATGCAGCTTCTTGTGGAAACCTCTGCCATGTTAATGCCTTGTTCACAATGCTCATTAGCCCCCTGTTATTTTCATTTAGCATCATGAGCCACGCTGAAATGTATTTATTTTTTGATTAAAGGAAATAGTGCTGACAGTAGACACTGTCTGGGGGAAAAATGCTGTAGAGCAAAACATTACTAGTGTCCTGAGTGCACAGGGACTTAGTGGCTCTGCCCAGCCTCATCCAGCTCTTGCTGTTGTCCCTCAGGAAAAGGAATCTGGGAGCTGAGGACATGGACACAATGTCAGCCCAGGAAACCCAAACAGCAGTTCAGGAACAGAATTAGCAGCAAAGACACCCACGAGTCACCTCTGTCATCCCAGCAGGAGAAGGACATGGTCAGGTAGGTTCAGAGGAGGGCCATAAAGAGGCTCAGGGGCTGGAACATCTCTGCTGGGCAGACAGGCTGGGAGAGATCAGTGTTCAGCCTGGAGAAGAGGAGGCTCCAGAGACACCTTAGAATTCCTTCCAGTGCTTAAAGGAGCTCCAAGAGAGAGCTGGAGAGGGACTTTGGACAAGAGCCTGCAGTGACAGGACACAGGGAAATGGCTTTAAACTGAAAAAGGGCAGATTTAGACTGGATATTGAGAATTAATTCTTTCCTGTGAGAGTGGTGAGGCCCTGGCAAAGTGTGCCCAGAGAAGCTGTGGCTGCCTCTGGATCCCTGGAAGCATCCAAGGCCAGGCTGGATGGGGCTTGCATCAGCAAAGGTGTCCCTGACCATGGCAGAGAGTTAAAACTGGATGAACTTAAGGTCCCTGCAAAACCAAACCATTCTATTGTTCTATTTAAACCCCAAGGCTAAATAAAGTCCCTGTCCAAGAGTGTGAGTGGAAGCCCCAGCTGAGACTGGTCACACAATTAGTGCAGTCAGGGCCCTGACAGCTGTGGGAGAAGAAGGTGGATTTGGGATGAAAAGGAAAATACTAAATTTTTCAGGTGTTGGAGATGAGGTTCAGCACCTGGTAAAGGACAGGATAATTAAATGTTAGGAGTTTTGGGGTTTTATTCCCTGTGTGTCACTGGAAGTCAGTGTCCTCTGCAGCGGGCACTTCCAGCTTCATGCTGTATAGGGGCTAGAGGAAAAAATATTCACATGTAAAATTGCAGTGACTTAAATTTGAATTTTCGCTGGAGGATACATTCCACTTGCACATTGAATCAGGCTTGTTAGGGTGATTTTAAATGGAAGAGAAAAGGGAAAACCATCCATTAAAGGATTCAATTTCATGCTAATTTGTACCTGCTGTTTTAATTAGAAGTTGTGTAGGGCATAAGTAGAATTTTGCCCATGAGTGCTTAGGCTGAGGTCTGTGAGAACTACACATCACTCTCAAAATGAGGTGCTTGGAGCTGAGCCTGTGCAGTTTTGAGGCAGGTAAGAGGTCAGGTAATCCAGGTGTGGTGCTGTGCCTTGTTTCATTGCTGCCTCTGCCCCGTGTTCCTGCACATAAACCACACTGTGCTCACAGACCTGACCTGCCAGTGACTGCTCAGGGGATTTTTACATTCAGTTTGTAACACCAAAGACACCCTTGATGCCCCAAAATTCCCTTTGAAAGACAAAGCTCAACTCCTTCCAGTCACCCAGCCCCCTGCCCAGCTAGGGGCAAGACCAGGCCCTCAGCAGGCACTTGGTGGGGGCAGTGGGTGCCTCAGCCTGGCCACGGTCAGACACTGAGGAGGAGGAGGAGAGACCCTTTGTCATCATGGAAGAAGAGAAGAAACGTGACAGAGATGACAAGTGGGGAGATGTTGGGGCCCGAGAGCTTGGCCTGAGGGAAGAGGGGACAAGCTGTGAATTCTTCCAGTAGGTGCCTGCAATGGCAGCCAAGGAAGCGTCCCCATGCAGAGCAATGAGTGCCCACGAGTTGCAGCAGTGCAAGGCGGCTGTGAGTGTGCTGTGGGGAGAGGGGGCACAGCAACAGCCCTACCAGTGGCAACAAAGGGCAACAGCCCAGGAGCTGCCCCCAATGGAAAAGGAGGTGACTGAGCCAAAGCTGAGCCAGCAAAGGCAAGGAAGTGCGAACAGCCAGGAGAAGCAGGCACATTCTCCTGCCCCCAGGGAGATGGTGCCATCAGCAGGGACACAGAGCCCAGTCCCTGCTCCAGACAGACCCTGCTGCCCCACCAGCCCCTCACCCAGCCCACTGGGAGCCCAAACCCCCAGGGAGCAGTGGGAAGAGGCAGAGCAGGGCTCAGTGCTGACAGAGAAGGAGAGTGAGGAGGGCACCTCAGCTGGCAGCAATGAAGACTGAGAATCCTACAGCCAGACTGAGCTTTGCCAAGAGTACCAAGGTGGGGCAGAGCCAGAGCTGTCCCAAGGAGAGTTCAGCAGCTCCCAAGACCTCTCCAGCTGCAGCAAAACAAAACTCAGAGAACTCCGAGATGATTCCACGGAGAAAGACAGCAGCAGCACAGACCTGCCACAGAACTGCTGTGCAGGTAACAGCATCTTCAGCTTCGGGCCCACTCCCTTGCTGTGGGAGGAGGAGGAGGACGATGGCTGGCATGAAGTCAGTATCCTGGAGCTGTCTGAAAGAGAAGGCAGGGCCCAAAGGCTGGCAGATCTTGCGACAGATGGGCTGCCACTACCCGTCCCTCAGGAGGTCTGGGTTGAGGGGCAGGCAGCGGAGTCCCTGTGTGCCTCGCTTCCCTCCCTGTGCAGCGAAGGCTCCATGGGCCAGCAGGGGCCCGAGGCAGGGCCACAGAGCCAGGGGCCTGCCCCGCAGAGCCGTGGCAGCGCCTCAGCTGGCCAGCCGGGAGCGCAGGCCCACAGGCAGCAGCGCTGCCCCGAGCAAACGGCCCGGGTGCCTCAAGCAGGCGCTGCGGGCACTGCGGGCACTGCTCTGCTGGCCCTGCCTGGCGCGGCAGCTACAGGAGCAGCACCCATGGCCCTGCCCAGCCCGGGCCAGCCGATGATGGCTGCTCCCTGCGCGGGGCCCCAGGGAGCCACACAGGCGGCCTCGGCCTGGACATGGCCCTGCAGCCTCAGCTGCCCCGGCCAGCCAGGAGCATCTCCCCAGCACCCACAGTCACTGCTGGGGCCACTCCTAAACAGCACGTGTGGGACACAATTGGTGCCAGAACGCTCAGCAGGGAATCCCAGAGTCATCGAGGTGGGAAGAGACCCTGACGTTCACCCAGTGCCACTGGCACTCTGGCAGCACCATCATCACCGCACAACCACGTCCTCAAGGGCAACATCCGCACAACTCCTCAACGCCTCAGAGACGGCGACTCCACCGCCTCCCTGGGCAGCTTCTTCCAGTGCCTCACCCCTCTGTCAGAGAAAAATTCTTTCTGACATTGAATCCAAACCTCCCCTGGTGCCATCAAAGGCCATTTCCTCTCATCTTGAAAGGATTCCGCGCTGGTCCTTTGGGATTGTATCCCTGAGGAATGAGCACAGGTGGGAGCTGTTGCTCCATGGATGTGACTGCAGGACTTTGACTCATACCATTCCTCCGAAACAAATTAAAGTTGAGTTTAAGAAATAGTAGTAGTAAAAAAAAAAATTAAAAAAAACTTACACAAAAGATATTTTGAAAATATTTAAAAAAAAGAATAGGAATAAGAAGAAGAATAAGAAATAGTAGTAGTAAATTTAGTAAGAATAATAAGAATGAGAATAGGAATACGAAGATGAAGAGGAAGATGAAAAACTAGTAATTAATAAAGGAATATTAAAAATCAAGAATGACATAGTTAATAAGCATAGCAAGCAAATAAGATTACTTAGAAGGAGAATAGGAAGAATATTTTAAAGAAGAAGAAAGAATAGTAGTAGCAATTAAGAAGAAGAAGGGGAAGAAGAGAAAGAAAGAAGAAGAAATTATAATAAGAAGAAGAATATTAAATCCAAATTCACATCTACACGTCTTCTAGAATCCCAGAATGCAGGAAAGGACCTTAAAAAGTATCTACTTCCAACTGATCATCTTCTAAGCTCTCTCTCTCCAAGACCTCTTTCGTATTTCGATCTCCTGAGCTCCCATTTCTTGTTCAGTAAAATCCATGAACAAAACAATATGGTTTTGTTCTCCTATGGTCTCATTTGTGCCTTCACTGGGGCTGAGGCACCTCTCCCTCATGGCACCTTAAGCCTGGATGGACCCATGGGCAGGTTCCTTCCAGGCACAAGCATTCCAGCATTCTGTCAGGGACTCCCTGCCCTTCTTCCCTCTGCTCCCAGCTGCAGAATGTGCAGCAAAGCCGCCTTTGCTGTCTGCTCGGGGAGCCCAGCCAGCTGCTGCAGCCTGACCCTGCCCTGCACAGCTCCCCTGGCAGGCACGGCAGGAGCAGCGCCCCGGCAGCCTCAGCAATCGCCCTCTGACATCTCTGGCACTCACTGCCATGGGCTGCAATTCCAGCTGCCAGCAAGGAAAAGATGCTCCTGCCCTTCAAGGCCAAATTCTGAAGGGGCCAAGACACAAGCAGAGCAAGATCTTACAAAGACATTTCACTGCCAGCCTCCAGAACTTCATCCAGGGCTGTTTGAGCACCCGAGTTGGGAAGAAAAAAAAAAAAATCAGGGGAAGGTCTTTGGCTGGGAGCTGCCACAGGTAAAGAGAGACCGTGTGGAAGGGAAAAGGAGCAGACAAAGGAAGGCAGGAGAGAAAGCAGGACACAAATGGCAACCAGCTGAGAAGGTGGCACTCTGAAAACCAAACTTGAACTTATGGAATAGCAATGGGACAGAAAAGAAGAATTCTAAGACTTTATTTACTCTGCTTCTGTGAGCAACCTGTGCCAGGACTTCACCACCCTGACAGGGAAGAAGTATTTTCTAGATCATACCTGAATTTCATCCCTTTTACTCTGAGCCCTGAACATCAGTCCCTGAGAGGGAGCTGAAGAAACCTCTCCAGAACTCCAAGTCAGAATCCAGCTCCAAACTTTCTTGGACTTTTAATGGGTCCCACTGAGGTTCACAACTGAGAAAGTGTCCCAAGGCCCCAGGCAGAGCAGAGAACTGGAGGCACTGATGACAGCTGGGGAAAAAGAGAAGCCGAGTCCTTGTGCCCTGGGGCACAGCAGGGTCTGTGCCACCAAGGGCTGTGAGGAGACACCTTGTCCTGAGGCCCTGGGGCCTCCTGGCACAGCCCCAGCCAGGCTGGGCACTGTCAGCCCCTTGTCCTGCCCTCAGCATCCGCCCCTAGCCCACATCCCAGTGGCCTCAAGGATCTGCTGGAAGTAGTCCCTGGGGAGCCTTGCTCAGGAATGGCCCTGGGGGCTCCTGAATGCTCCCTACAGGGACTGCAGGTTTTTCAAAGGACTTTGGGTTTTGCTTTTGCCTTGGAGTCTCTGAGAGGTTTGTGCAATCATGGCCTCCAATTATCTGCTGTCATTAGTCCCTGCAGTGGCTTTGTCAGTAACAACACTCAGTGGGGCTCATTAATGCTACAAGGTACTTCAGTTATTTTAAGGTACTTGGTGTTTCCCTTTGGATACAGACTCTGGGAGAGGTTTGTGCAATCATGGCCCCAATTATCTGTGTTAATTAGTCCCTGGAGAGCTTTGTACTTACACTCAGTAGGGCTCATTAATCCTTTGAGACACTCAAGGTGTTTAAGGTACTTTGGATTTTCCTTCCCACACTGAGTGTTTGAGAGGCTTTTGTGCCATCCTGGTCTCCAATTCTGTCCTGTAAGGAGTCCATGAGGAGCCTCTGTTGGGGATGGACCTCAGTGGGAGCCATTAGTGCTCTGAGACACTTTGGGGTTTTCTTCTGACTTTGACTCCTGGCAAGGTTTGTGCAATCTCCTCCCAGGCCCTGAGGTTCCAGGGCTCACGCCAAATGCACCACGGGGCTCATTAGGATCAAGCAAGTCATGACAAACCATGGCTCTGCCTTGATTTCCCTCTGCTCCAATGCAGTTCATTAGGAGGGTTTCCTTTGACAGTTATGGAGAAAGAGTTCAAAGAGCTTATAAGAAATATGTATTCCTATTATAAAGGGTGTCTTTTATTGCTGTTCCTATTACACAAGAAGTGATTGCAGCATTCAGTGGCTGATATTGATGCAGGGACTCTCGTAAGGAGGTCTGGCCACGCTGGGCAGGGGCTGGGGCTGCGGGGGAGCTGGGCAGGGGACACAGCCAGGACAGGGGACCCCAACTGAGCTCAGGCATACCCCAGACCAGAGCACATCATGCTCAGGGTAGGAATGGGGGGAACAGGGAGGAAGGGGGGAATTTTGGAGGGAAAGTTTTTGCCTTCCCAGGTAACACTTAAGGCAAAACAGAGGGGGCCCTGTTTCACCAGTGGGCAGGGTCACTACCAAAGACACAGACACCAGCTTAAGGAATTGTGTCATTTATATCATGCACAGCTGCAGAGATTTACAAAAGGATAAGCTCAGCAAAGCACATCATCATTAGCAAAGAATTACAAAAGAAGCTCAGCAATCCATCATAACCCATCATTACATTTTGATGACTAACCCCTTGGTGAAAAACGAGAGGTGTTTGTGGCAGACAAAGATTCTGGCTGACTATCAAGGTACACCTTACAGACATCAGGAGTACTTTAGTGACACCGTTCTTCATTCTATTTTCTCAATCCCATTGGAGTTAGGAACAAGAATTCTGTTGTCCGTGGAGCTGGCACCTTTTTAATTCCAGAATAATGCCCCAAGGCCCTTTGCTGTTCAGCTTTACCATGCTGTCTGTGGCTAACAAGGCTTGGGGGGACCCTTTCCCCTCTGGCTGGAAGGGGCCGGGTCCCAGTCCCTGAGGGGCACCCAGGCTCCTGGATGGAATTCCTGTGCAAGTCCCTCAGTGTCACAGCAGCCTTAACATGGAGCCCCGTGGATCAGAGCATTTTCCACAGGGGCCCTTGGGGCAAACAGGGAGATCTGGTCTGGCAGGATGTGTAAAACAATATCCTGTCAAATCTCCTTGTTCTCACACAGAATCCCTGGCTGCAGGGACACATTCCCATTGTTCCTGCCCAGGTTTCAGGACTCAGAGTTGTCTTTCCTAGGAGCTGTTCCTTCAGCTGCCTCGGGAGGGCCATTTGGCCTCTGGACCCACACTCTGGCTCCATTATTAGGGCTGCTGCATCCAAACCCTTTATCCCCACAACGGTGGTGACTGGAGGTGGATCTCCTTTTTTCACAATTGTTCTTAAAATTGCAAGATCAATAATTGTGCTACTCTGTCATGGGGTTGAATAATCCAATCTTGTTCATTATTGTTTGACAGAATTACTGTAATTTCTCCTGGATATTCTGCATCAATTCCTCCTGCCATGACAGGAACACTTTGCAAGGCCAAGCTCCAAGGGAGCAGTTACCAAAGCAAAGTGTCCTGGAGGAATCTGAATTCCTGTTTTGGTATTGATAGCTCTCATTTAATTTGAATTTATCCTAATGAATTCCAATGCATGAAGGCCCAGCCCCGCAGCCTCTGGGCTGGCCCTGCCAGGGGCCATCACAGCCAGAACAATTTCCCAGGCAGCCCAAGTCTCACTGCCCATGGTTGGATTTGCAAATTGGGGGCAGCCGTGCACAGCCAGGGCGTTTCCATTTCCCCCGTGGGCCATTGTGAAGGGCATGGAGCACATCTGGGACATGGGCTCTCCATGGGCAAAGGTTCCATCTCCTCATTTTTTACACTGCTCTTTTAACAACCCGTTCAACCAGTCCTGCAGCTTGTGCATGAAAAACCCTGCAGGCTTAATGACTGTATTTTTCACAGGAACAGACAAAGCACTCTGCATCACAGCATCAGCACACCCTGTAAAAATAGCCAATTTCCTCCCTTCCTCCTTTTTCCATTGTATACAATCTCACAAAGTTGACCGCTGACATTAAGGTCCTGGCCAATCCAGTTCTGTAGGGTATTTAGTGTTACATCCCTGAGCTGCCAAAGCTACCAAATTAGTATTGTCAACACTACTTCACATTATTATTATAATTTTATACATAGATAGTGATATAAAAATATAGATAAAAGTAGATACAGACATATATAAATATATATATTGAGGTCTTACTATACTATAAATACATATATATTATTATGTATATAGATATTTCACTTGCACAAATGCATCTGAGCTCAAAATTAAAATCTTCTTCTCTTGCTCCATGTGGGAGCATTCCAACAATAATTGTTCCTTCTGAAGGTGCTGTTTCCAATGCACCCTTAACAAATTCATGTTTGTCTGCCCAAACCCACAAGTTCTTTTCCTTTTCCATATGCAATTTTTGGATGCATTTAAAGCCATCCAGGGGTGCAGCTTCTTTTACCCGACTGCCCCACTGCCCACACGGGGCTCTGATCTCAGCCTACTCCAGAGCCAGGGAATTCGAGGGAAGGGCTTCCCAGCTGGGAATTCTTGATGGCACTGATTCCTCACATTGACACTGAACAAGTGACATTTTGTTGGGATCTGGCCAGACTGTGCCAGTTTTGTATTACCAGTAGCCAAAGTTAGCACCAAGGGCACAGACTCCAGCTGAAGGAATCAGTGTCATTTCCTGCAGTTCAGAGCAGCAAAGAATCACAAAAGGAGCAGTTCAGCAATGCAGCCAACCATCCCCACCAAAGATTGCAGCAGTGATTAAGAAAGATCCAGCAGCATTCACCCTCAGCCTTTACCATCCCCCAGACCCACAGAGCAGCTGGGGAAGCTGTCACAGCCAAGGGCTGCAGAGCCACTCCTGGGCACTGGGAATTCCTGCAGGTGCCTCCAGCCCCAGGTGAGGCTCCAGCCCCACTGGGACAGGGCCCAGCTCTGACAGTGCTGAATGAACAAACTGACAGTACTGCTAGTGTGGCAACATCTGCTTTCATCCTCCTCTTGGGTCCCTCCCAAAGCCTGGCCAGGGCCCCAGGAGGAACCAAGGGAGGTGACTTTGACCATTCAGCCCCAAACAAGGCCAGATGTCAGATTTCATGGCCTTGTCTGGCTTCTAAATACACAAAGGTCAATACATGTCTCACTAAGGAGTGGCTACATCTATCACAGTGCTAATAACCATGCATATTTCATCAGGGAGCAGATACAAAGATAACGTTTGCTTGGAAGGTTCATCCAGAGGCCACCTTTGGCTCAGGGCCTGCTGTCCAGGCCTCACTCAGGGCTGGTGTCCAGGCCTTGGCACTTCAGGGACGTGGTTTAGTGCTGGGCTTGGCACTGCTGGGTGAGCAGCTGCACTGGGTGAGCTCAGAGGGCTTTTCCAACAGAAAGGATTCTGTGATTCCATGATTCTATCCACTGCATTCAGCTGGGGCTATTTTAGCAGCATTCCTTTGCTCCAAAAGTTCCCTCTTGCCCAGCTCCTGTGGCCTGAGGCTTCAGCTCCTTCAGCTCCTGGTGCTGAGTTGCTCATGCTGAATGAGACGGCTCGGAGAGAAGAACACAGTGCATGCAATTCCTTCTGGGACACGGAGAGGGGAGGCTGTGCAAACAGGAGCATTGTTTGCTGTGGCCTCCTCTCTGCCCTTCCCGCCTTTCAGCACTTTGAACCAGCCAAGAGCTTTCTCCAAGAGTGTAATGGAGCAGCTGCTCCTGCTCCCAGGCCTGGCTCTCTCCAGTCTCTGCCCTTGCCTGGTTCTGTCCCTCTTGCTGTGCCCTCTGTTCCCCCAGGGCTCGCTGGCTGCTGCCCAGGACTGTGGCACTGGCACAGATCCAGTGCTCCAGAGCCTCCTTTCTGTGCCCTTGGAGCTGCCTGGGCACAGCAGCCTTTTCCATCTGGAAGCTCCCCATGGACAGGGAGTGCCCAGCTCCGTTCCCTGCACAGCCTCCAGGAGCCCAGGGCTGCCATCTCCAGTCCCTGCTGGCACTGGGGGCTCCCAGGTGCCTCAGGCTGCTGTGACACCGCTGCACACGGGAGGCAAGAGGGGCAGGGGCTGTGCTCAAAGTCAGCTCCATGTGCTGCTGCTGCTGCTGCTGCTGCTGCTGCTGTGGGGTCATTTGTTCAGCCCTGTCTGCCCAGAGTCAGGGATCAGATCCTGCCAGTCTCTTCCAGCCCTGGCTGCTCAGAGTTTGGGTCTTGGAGCCTCAGGTGGCCAAAGGCAGCTGCTGCTGGTGCCTCTGGGTGGCCGAGTTCAGCAGTGCTGCTCCATCAGTCTGTGCCCAGCAACGGGGAAAAGCCTCAGCCCTGCAGGGCCAGGAGCTGCCGGGCTCTGCCTGAGCAGCTCAGCCAGCAGGAAGGGAGCTGCTCCACACCGGAACCAGGAGCAAAGGACATTCCTTTGATAGGACATGTTTTCTATTGAAAGGAGAAAAAAGGAAAAAGTAATAAAAAACTATATAAAGTGTGAAAGATAAAAACAAAACCCAAGTGTGCAGTTAAAAATCTTCTCTAACTTTGAATTAAGAGGTAACTGATCATTCGAAACAGAACTCAGTTATTCATTTTGTAAATGTGCTGATGGCATGGATCCATCTTAGTGATGTCAGCAGTCTTTATAAAAAGTTTTTGGGGATTGTTTCCAATATTGTTATTTTAAATTCTGGTCGAAACAAGAGGAAATTGCTTTGTGCCCTTCCAGCTCCAAGCAGGACTGGGAATGGAAACTCTGTCAAAGCCCAAATCCTTTAGAAGATGACCTTCCTTCTCAGCCTGGGAATGAGCTGCACATTCCCTTTGAAACTGTCAGGGATCTCTTAGAGACACAAAGTCCCACTGCCAGCTTTTTGCTCTGGTTTGGCAGTGCAGATGGGCAATTCTCCATCCACCAGCTCCAGACTGCACTGCCTCAGGAGCACGGCCAACTCGCCAGCTTTGGCCCACTCGTGGCACTTCTAGAGGAGGAAGAAAGTGGAATTGCACAATTCCAGCCAATCAAGAAGGAAGAATGGGACAGACAAAACACCCTGTGCAGATCCAGGTGTTCAGCTGGACTGTGGAGAGTTTGGGTCCTTGCCAATTGGATGTGTGTCCCCAGCTGCAATCTCTGGGCCTGCAGCAGAGTCTCAACTCACCTGCCAAAGCAGAAAGCTCAGGCGCTGTGCTCGCAATGGGCTCGTCTGATGCAGAGCTGTCAGAGCAATGTGAGGGCAGAGCCAGCCCAGCTGGGCCCAGGGCTGAGCCCAGCAGAGCCCTGGCAGAGCCCAGAGCAGCCTCAGCACCCGCAGAGCCTGGCTGCAAGGAGAGAAAGCAGAAACCGCCCGTCAGCTGAGGGCTCCTGTGCCCTTGTGCCAAGGCCTGCGGTGCCCAGGCCATGCTGACTGTGCCCAGAGCTGTGCCCAGAGCTGCCCATCCCTTCTGCCTTTGGCAAAGAGCAGGAGGGCAGCACATGTGCCCAGCCTGCAGCCAGCCACGGCACATCCAGCCCTCAGCAGCTGCCCAGAGCAGGATGCTCCTGTGCTCGCTGCCAGCTCCCAAAAGCTCTGATCCCACCCTGCCAAGCACACAGGGACCCACCTCACGCCAGCCACGGCTGCAAGAAAAGCTGCTCCCAAACCATGGCCTCAGCCTTCTCCAAGGGCATGGCCCATCCACGCCACAGCTGCTCCCCAGCACTTCCCCATCCACACTGGATCACCTGGAACATTTCCTCTGCTAAAACAAACAACACATTATTGAAAAGAGATTAGATGCAAAAAGGGAAAACAAGAAAAACGGTGAAAACTCTTATCTCTGTAAGGGCCTTGAGAAAGGCCAAACCCCTGCATGCCAGGGAAAAACCCAGCCATGGCTGTGGGAAGCCCACACTTTCTCTCTTCCCCCCTGCACTGCCCCCCAAAATCACAGTGACCCCAAAGCAAACAAGGGCAGTGGAGCAGCCCAAGCCCTTCCTTGCCTGCACAGCAAAGCAGCCCCAGCATGGGTTCTGGAGCCCCACCTCTGCTCCCACCATGGGGGTTTGTTTGTGTCGGGCTGGCTGCCCCACCCCCAGCTCGGGGCACGGTGGGTGCTGGGGGCTGTTGGCAGGGCCAGGAGCCCACTCCCATTTCGTGCCCACCCCAGCCCATGCCCCAGCCCTGCCAAAAGCAGCTGGGCAGCCACTGAAGAATGAGTTGCATCTGCCCCAGCAAAGGGGGAGCCTTTGGTTCCCAGCCGGGCTTGGTCATGCCCAAATCTGGCAGAATTTCCCCGGCTGGGGACTCATCTGCAAATTCCCTGTGGAGTTTGGCTTTGAAGAAGGTGCCAGAATCAAAGTCCATCACCTTCAGCCTCCCGTGGCCAGGCTGAGGAAGAGCTTGTCATCCTTGATGTCACCATCGCTGTCTCCAGCAGCAGCAGCAGCAGCAGCAGCAGCAGCAGCAGCAGCAGCAGCATCCTCACCCGGTACAGCTTCTGCAGGGGCTCCTTCTCCTTCCCTGGGGGAAGACCAGGCTCTCAGGGCTCTGCCCAGGGCCCCAGCTGTCAGGGAACCAGGACAAGCAGAACCAGATGGGATGGATACTCCAGGGACCTGGAGAACCATTCCCAGCAACTGGGAAAATCCTAGGTGCCCCATCCACCCATAGATGCGGTCTCCAAATTTGCCCCAAAATTGGGTCCAGCTTTTAGAGGCCATAAAGAGCAAGTCCAAGTGACTTGATGACATTTTTAGCCCAGAAAGCCCTGCAGCTGATGGCACACTTCACAATCAGCAGGGGACACAGCTAGGCCAAAGCCCAGACCTCTGCTGGGAGCCTTTCTCCTCAAACACCCTTCAAACAAACCTCCATGCAAGTTACTTGGGAAAGTTTCTTCCAATGATCCATTTCTGGCACATAACTACACAGGGTTATGTGAAAGATTCTAAAGCAACTGCTCTGGAGTCAAAGAGGCAGCACTAAGGGTCCTTGTCATCTCTTTGTAGCTAAATCCCACTCTGCAGGAGTTGAAGGAGTTTGGAACGAGCTAGAGAGCGGACCTCTGAGTTTTTTACATGATGCCATTGCATTTTCTTCACTTCTACACAGACAGGAAGGGTGAGTTTGGCTCACATCTCCACTGCATGGCTCACAGGGCCGCAAGACTTGTAGTTACAAGAGCTTGGAAGGATTTCTTGGCCAAGAAGACACGACCAACAAAGATATTTGTGGTTTGGAGCCAACCCTTCAATATTTCGTCTTAGGGACTCCTGCTACAGTGTAAGCTTCCTTAGCCAATCATGTTATGACACACAAACCTACAGCACTGCATCCTAAGCTTCTCGTTTTCCATTGTAACTACTTTTATTTTTTCTAGATCTTGGACTCTAAAACTCGTAACTTTCCTCCACTTCAACTCTCCTCCCCGTGTCTCTGCTATAATAAACTAGAAATCCTCATTCTCGCTTCTAGCACCTAAGTTTGGAAGCCCTTTCCAAGGTCTCCAATCAAGTCCTGTGCTTAATTCTAAGCTTTGCTGACAAGACCAAAGGTCTGAGATTTCCCTGCATTTGGGTTTCCAACAACACTGATGCTGTTAGTGCCAGAGTGCCCAGGAACCCTCTTGCAAGTCAACTCTGTCAGGATCAAGGCGGCTGCTGGGGGGCTGCTTGTGGCCTCTGACAGCCCATTGCCCAGGGCTTGCCAGTGCCCCAGCCCCTCAGGGGCTGCCCCAGCCAGGCCAAGCTGCCCAGCAGCAGCGCCGCAGCCCCACAGAAGCTCCAGAGCAGCCCCATCCAGAGGCACCTGGGAGCCCTCAGCAAGGCAGCCAGCAGCACACAGGCAGGAGGACACACATGGCGCTTCCTGCCTGGCACAGGGCTTGTGGCCATCTCCAGGCACCGCTCTGGCAGGGATCCCCGCAGCCCTGGGCCCTGCCCAGCCGCTCTGTGGGCAGCACAAAGGCTTCAGCAGAACCACCAAAGGCCAAGGGGCTTCTGGCCATTTCCCCTGGGCCGCTGCACGCCTGGGCAGCTGGCTGAGCACAAGCACCCTTTTCCCCCTGCAGGGCCTCAGCACCCCTCAGCCTCCTGTGCTGCTGAGCACAAGCTCCCTTTTCACCCTTTCCTGCCTCTTGCCCTGCAGACCCGGGGCAGCAAAGAAAAGCTCCTGGCAGTCTGTGTATCATAATACATTCTATAATTATTTACAGTAATCTATAATCTATAAGAATATATATAATTATATATACCCTATAAATTATTTATTTTCAATATAGATAAAACAATGAAAAGAAGAACAGAAAAATATTAAAGAAAAGGAAAATTACCCCTGGCTCAGGTTGCCCCAGCAAAGACAGCCTCCAGGATCAGCTCTTCTCCTAAGTCTTCCGGCAGCGCAGCCAGCCGAGCCCCGACAGACGAGGCCGGGTCCTCCATGCCCTGTGCAGCTGATCTTGCAGCCTCTGGATGGTGGAATATCGCCCACGCTGTATTTCCCTCAGGACATGCAGTGTTTCAAGTGCCAGCTGCGACACGGCACTGCTCCTCTCCTCCGTCAGGCGTTCCAGGGCTGCAAGAGAGAGGAACAGAGGCACGGTCAGAGCCGGATCTGCGGGGAGCCAAGGAGAGCCCCCTGCCAGGGCCATTCCAGCCGGCTCTTGCCATGGCCAGAAGGGAGCAGGGAGCAAGGGGATCAGCCCAAAGCTGCTGGCCACCAATGGCCCACGGCGCCCTGAAAGCTCCGTGTTCTCTGCCCATGGCAGCAGAGCCCTCCGCAGCTGGGGCAGGGCTTGCAGCTCCCCTCGGCAGCCCGCGCTGTCAGCCCGCTGCCCTCACTCACCAGTGCAGACCAGCTGCAGCTCTTGCTGCTGCCCCCTCAGGCGCCGCCCAGCCATGCCTGTGAACACAGAGCCTGTCACGGCCCCAGCGGCACAGCTCCCTGCCAGCGGCGCTGCCGGCGCTGTGGCCACACGGGCTGCTGGCCCGGCAGGGCTCAGCCCGGCCCTTGCCGCACGCTGCCGCCCCAGGGCAAGGCTGCCAGAGGGCGGCAGCAACGCCCAGGCCAGGCGGCACTCCACGGCGCCCCAGGGCCCGGCTGGCGCTGCCGGGGCAGCAGGCAGGGCTGGGGCCGAGCTGCGGCGGGCCGGGGAGGGGAGGGGCAGCCCAGGCTCGGGACTCACCCATGAACCTGATGGCCGCCTCTCGCAGGGGCTCCTGTGGGCTCTGCACGTAGCGCAGGGCCTGGCGCAGGTGCTCGGCCGCTCGGCTCCTGTCCTCTGCCAGCTGCAGAGAGCGGCAGGAGGGAAGGGTTGGCGCGGGCTCAGCCCCTGGGCCGGGCGCTGCCTGCGCCCATCGCCGGCCTCGCCTGCCCGCACAGCCCTGAGGCGCGGCCAGCAGCCGCTGGCCAAGGGCTCCCGAGGGGAGGGGGCAGAGGGCCGGCTGCTGCCCGGGGAGCCGCGGTGCCGGCCCGCCCCGCAGCCCCGCCGGGCCGGGGCTCCATGGGCACCCGGCTCGGGCCCACGGGAGCCTGGAGAAGAGCCCGCGGGGCCTCTGGCTGCAGCAGCGGGCAGGGGCACAGCTGCCAGCCCCGCACACTGAGCACCGTCCTCAGGGGCCTTCTCCAGGCTGAGGCTGGGGCATGCCGGCCCTCCTTACCAGGAGCTCAGTGAACTTGGAGAGTTTCTCTTTCTTCACAGTTTTTTCAAGATCTTTCCTTTTCAGGAACTTGACTGCACAAAGCAGCGTTTCCCGAGAAGTCTGGAGAGCAGCAGAGATGCGGACATGGCCCCAGAGCCCTACGGCACAGGAGCTGCAGCCTGGAGGAGGCTGCGGTCCAGCAGGTGCAGGGCAGGAGGCAGCCGAGCCCCCTGCCAGGGGGACATCAGCAGCCCACCAGTCCTCACCTGTGCCACACGCAGATTCTCATCATGGCAGTGGAAGAGCAGTGGGAGCAGGCTCTGCCACACTTGTGTCATCAGGGGCTTTCTTCCTTCTTCTTCTACAGCAGAAATCAAGGTGTGAAAGACAATCATGGAGAGCTGCTGTACCTGGCTATCACCCTGTAGAACAGGAAGGCAGCAAGAGCTCAGCATCAGCTGGTTCTGGCCCACATTGGCACAGGCCTGCATCTGCACAGGGCACCAAGTGTGCGGGCAGCAGCCAGTGGCCGTGGCTGGGGGCACAGAGCCTTACGTGGTCAAAGAGTGGTAGGAACACCTTAGCCAAATGCAGGGCAATGGGACTGGGTATGCGGGCACCGTTATCCAGGAACAGATAGCCCAGTAGCATGGTGGTCATCCTGAGCCGCAGGAGCTCCACGAGCCTTTTGGTCAGGCTCCACATTCTTTCGGCCTGTGTGGAACACGACTTTGTGAAAGGCCACCCTGCTGCCGCAGGGCCCAGAGGCCAAAGGCCTGTCCTGAAGCACTGGGGCAGCTGAAGCGGGAGGCAGGAGAGCTGGGAGCAGCTGCCCCAGTGCCCGAAGGCCAGGCAAGGCCAAGCGACTGCGTTACCCAGCCCCACGCTGCCTGCACGGCTTCAGCCACTGTCCCCTTCTCACCAGCGGGGAATGGTCCCTGCGTGGGAGGAGGGCCCTGAGCAGCTGGCTGCCAATGTCTGCGCGGTCCCTCTGCAGGTGCCATGACAAGACAAGATCCATGATGCTGTCCCTGCATTCCCTCAAGTCCAGGCACTCGAGGACCTGCAAGGCACAGGGCAGTGACGGGGGAGCCGGCCGGCAGGAGCCCGGAGCCGCACGGGGCTGGGCCCAGGCAGCAGCGCAGGGCACGGGCACCATCCCAGGCGGCTGCGGCGACGAGAGGGCAGAGAGCTGGGAGGCAGCTCGGCCAGGTCATGCTGGCCTTGAGGCTCACCTCCACAAGGAATGCCAGGGCAGGGAAATCCCAGTATGGCATCTCTTTGCTGAGCATCTCAAGAAGGCAGCATAAGATCCGTTTACACAAGGGCCTGGATGCATGGCACATCTCCCTGGAAGGTGGAAAGTGTCACTAAGACCTTGAGCCGAGTGGGGGAAGCCTTTCCCAGCACTGACTCACATGGTTCTTGTCCTTCCCCACCACCCACTGCCAGGGGACCTGGGCCCTTTGAGGTGTGGCCGCTCCTGGGCACCCCCTTTCCCAGTCTTTTCCAGTCTGTTTGGCTGTCGCTCGTCCCTTTGGCCCACAGCCACGGGGACTGTGTGGGACAGCCCGGGCACAGGGCACAAATGCCAGGAGCAATGGGGAGAAGGGGGTGTCTCACCCGGCCAGCAGAGCCACGGCAGAGTGATGGGTATCGACGCAGAGCAGCGTGTCCCAGCCACACTTGCCTTCCATTGACACCACCACCTGCTCACACTGGAGAAGGCAGAGCAGGGACTGCAGGGTCTGCACTGCAAACCTGTGTGCACAGCAAAGCCCAAGTCACACTGGGAGCACTGGCTCCTTCACAGGCCATGTGGCAGGGACAGGAGGAGTGGGATGGAGCACCTGTTGGGGCTGGTGGCAAGGCCGTGCTCTTCCTGGCATTGCTTCCAGAAGGTATCAACCTCCTCTGGCATCTCTTCTGTGCTGAAGAACACTTGGAAGAGCAGATGCACAAACAGGTGGGGGAAATGCGGCGCCACTATTCGTGGGACAGGGGCCTCCTGAAGGATCTTCCACATCACCACGGTTGCCTGCAAGGGACAAAGCCCCCCGAGACAGCACTCAGTGCCGAGGTGTCCGTGTGGCGGGGCCCGAGCGTAGCAGGGAGAGGCCCCTGAGAGACCTTGGCAGGGGGGAGCACGGGGCCTGGTGGGCCTGAAGCTGCCCCTGGGCCAGGTTTCAGGCCAGCGCCCGAGGCAGGGAGATGCAGTGGGGGAAGGAGGAAGGAGAGCTGCTGGAGAGGGAGCCTTGGGGCCAGCAAAGGCCAGTGTCAGAAACTCACAGCCAGGCCAAAGACACCCGTTTTGTCCCTATCAGAGGTGCACATGCTGTGCTCTGGCCAGCTCCCCAGCACATCCAGGAGTATCAGCTGCACTGGCTCTGCAGTCCTGAGCGAGCCCATGATGGTCTTCCACATGGTCAAAGCAGCTCTGTAGGGTTAGAGCTCTGTCTCAGGGGCGGTCTCAGACACGGCACCGTGGCCTGGGCATCCCCAGGGGCCCAGCTGACCACGGGCTCTGCCTCTGCCCACTGGCCCTGGCCAGCAGCAGCCAGGCAGCCCAGCCCTGTGGGGACAGGGCCCTTAGGGGCAGCAAGGCAGCATGGCAGCAGGCTCGGGGGCTGACGTGCCAGGGCTGGGAAAGGCAGCAGCCAGAGGGCCCTGGAACTCAGACACCTGGGACAGGTGGTACAGGCTGATGGGCTGGGAAGGCCTGAGCCTTCTGGGCAGGTGGGCCCCATACCTGTCACAGGACGGGGCCACACGCAGGAGCGTCACGACTGCGTCACCCGGGTGTGCTGCGGTGAGATTCAGCAGGGCCTTGTCCAGCCTGTGCTCGGCAGAATCATTGGCCATGAGCCAGCAGTGAATGTACCTCACCATGGCGGGCACCTGGAGAAGGCACGGGGAGACTTGGAAAGCTGCCAGAGGGAACAATGTCCCCAGGGTCCCCAAAGAAGTCCTTCCCTTCCCAGCGCACTGCCATGGCCTCAAAGGCTCCCAGGGACCACCAGGCGTGGCTGGGGAAGGCACGGCACTCATGGGGGAATTGAAGCCTGGCCCCAGGCTGCTTACTTGTTCTGGCCTGGCAACACCCTTCTCCAGGAGCAAATCCAGCAGGGTGGCACTGGTCTCATGATTGAGGAGCTCTGAGTGTGCTCTGAGCCCAGTGCCCATGGTGCTGGTCTCCTTCTGCCAAATGCTCCTGATGAAGTCGCAAACGAGCTGTAGGAGAAGGGCAAGAAGCCGGGGATGTTGCATGGAGTGCTGCACACACGGTGCTGGGCTGAGCAGGGACAGCAGGCCCGGCCCAGGTGGGGGTGGCTGCAGGTACCTGCGCTGTGCTGCAGAAGCGGCCACGTCTGCGCTCCTGCTCCTGTGTGCGCTGCAGGGCTGCATCTGGCAAAGAGCGAGCGCAGCCAGAGCTGAGGGGCTGCGGGAGAGGCCGGAGAACACAGCCCAGCCCTGCACTCCCCAGGCAGGGAGAGCCCCGGGATGCTCCAGGGGATGGAGCACGGCCACTGCGGGGTGTCTGCCCGGCCCCTCTTCCACCCTGTCCATGGGCATTTCCCCAGGGGATGGGATGGGATGGAATGGGATGGGATGGGGCCAAGTTGGCCGCAGGCTCCAGTCCTGCAGCCCAGCTCTGCCGCTCACCCTCCTGCGGTGGATGGAACGGCACCGCCTCTTCATTGTCCTGTGCTGGAGCAGCTCCAGGGCCTTCTTCCTCCTCCTCCTCCTCCTCCTCCACAGTGGCCAGCTTGGGCACTCTCGAGGCTCTCTGGCGCCCCAGCACCGAACGCAGCCGGTGCCGCTCCTGCAGGGCCTCCTGCGCCTTCACCTGCGGGCGGGACGCGGCGGTCAGCGCTCGGCCCGGGGCCAGCAACGGCCCCCGAGCGCCCCTCACCCGCCCCGGGCCGGCCATGCCCCGGCGTTCGCTCCCGGGAACGCGGCACGGGAGGCTCGGGGCCGGCGGCCGCGCTGCCGAGCGGCGGAGCTCGGGCCGGGGAAGCCGCAGCGGAGGTGGCAGGAGCGGCCGCGCCGCGTGTGTCCTCCGCGGGCCCCGGGAAGGGCCGGGGCCGGGGCCGGGCTCGAGACTGGACCCTGCCTCGGGTCCGGGGCCGGGCTCGGGCCAGGCGGAGCCGAAGGGCGGCGATGCCGCCCCCGCACCACGTACTGATGCCCGCCCAGCAGCGCCACCGCCAGCACGGCCAGAGCCGGGCGGAGGCGAGACCGCGGCGGGACGGCCGGGGCCGGGCACGGGGCAGCCCCGCCCGGGGCCGGGGGCGGGCCGGGGGCATGGCCCGGCCCGGCAGGGGAGAGGGAGGCGGGGAGAGGGGAGGGACGCCGGGCAAGGGACCGCGGAAGAAGGGTGCCCGACAGCGGGAAAAGGAGAGAGAGAGAAAGAAAGGGACAAAGAGAAAGAGGAAGAAAAATAGGAGAAAGCGCGTTTTAAACTGTCTGCTTTGCTGCTCTCGCCGCTGCTGCTGCCGCTGCTGCTGCCGCTGCTGCTGCCGCTGCCGCTGCCGCAACTGAGGCACCGGGGCCGTTCGTCCCCGTGTCCGTTCCCCGCTCGCCCCACGAGCCCCACGTTCGAGCCCCGCGCGCCCCGGGGACAGCCCCTCCGTCTGCCCAAACACGGGAACTTTGCAGCGCTGAGCCCGGATGCAGAGCCCTGACTCCTGCACACTGGCACAGCGATCCCCTCGCTTGCTGCTGTGCATTGTCCTTGCTGAGGGGCAAACACTGTCGGGCCACCTTCCCTTGGGGTAGGATTCCTACCTGACCCGAGCACTGCACTTACATCTCCAGTGTTGCTTTCCAGTAAAAACAGGGGAAGGAAAACTGTGTGTGGCTCATGGGATTTTAGAGTGTCTAAAAATCACCAAGTCACCGATCTTAGAGGTGCAGTGCATCTGGAATTACTGGGATGGAGAAATAGTGTAACATGGAATAGGGGAGCATAGAAATAAATAGAGGAAAACATCTTGGATTGTTTGTTTCATTTTCATTTCACTTCTGGAAAGCTGTTTCAGTTTTCCAGGAATCTTCTCCTGTCTGCTCTTCCCAAAAATCTCTCATGGAGAACAAGGTCAAGCTTCTGTCACAAGATTTGCCACCAGGAAATTCCGCCACTGGTGAAATTTTCATTGTGACTGTTTGTGCTGGATTAGGGCAAATTTGGGGAGGAAACCTCCTAAAGGGGTCTGTCTAGAAAGCAAGTTCAAGCGGCCCCTCCCCCTACTAGTTCAGGGAAAGACTTCCCTTGAGAAAAGTGAAAAAAACCCCAGTTTTTTTAACAAGTAAAGTATTCACAAGTATGAAAAATGAATAATATTAAATAAAACCTTGGACAGTGCTGAAGAGTTGGCAAATTCAGAAAGTCGTTTTTGTGGGTTGTAGTTGGCTCACTCGGTCTCTTCTAAGTCCCTCTGGTGCTGGAATGCAGCATCCCAGAGCTCAGGGGGCCACAGGTGTGAGCTGCCGGTGTTTGTCTGGGTTTTCAGTCTAGAGCAGGTTTAAACAGTTCCAAGAAAAAGGAAAGTCACAGTCTGAGGAACTTCTCTTCCTAAGGTGGCTAAAATCAAATTGCTGGACCTGGGCTGTGAAGGCATTGGGAAATTTCCAAACCTGGGCACTGGCAGTCCCAGCAAACACCAGATCATGGTGGCGCTGGAGCCAGAACCTGCAGATTTCCAAACTTTGGCTTTCTGTGCCAGCAAATCACTGGGCTTGGGCTGTGCCAGCACCAGGAAGTTTTCCGATCTGGGCGCTGGCACTGCCAGCAAACACCAGATGTGGGTGGTGTCATTGCCAGAAATCTGCCAGATTTGGGCTCTGCTGGCACTGAGAAATTTCCAAATCTGGGTTCTGATTACATGAAGCACAAGATGTGGGTGGTGCCAGAGCCAGTAGCAGGAAGCTGCCACAGGTTTTGGATTTCTGTGCCAGCAAATTGCTGCACTTGGGCTGTGTCAGAATAGGGAAATTTCCAGATCTGGGCACTGGCAGTGCCAGCAAACAGCTCATTTCAGGCTCCAGGCTCCAGGAAGGACTGGATCTGGACCCCTTCCTCCTTTCTTCTTTCCTTCCTTTTTCTTGGGGTCCCGCTGCCAGCAAACCCCAGATTGGGCAGTGCTGGCAAGGGGAAATTGCCAGGTTTTAGCTTTCTTGGCCAGCAAATTGCTGGACATGGGCGATGCCGGAACAGGGAAATTGCCAGATGTGGGCACTGGCAGTGCCAGCGCACACCAGATCTGGGTGGGGAATGTGCCAGCACCAGGAAATTGCCAAATGCTAACTTTCAATGCCAGCATATTGCTGGAATTATGTTGTGCAGGAACCTTAAAACTTCTGGATCTGGACACTGTGGTGTCAGCAAACACAAGATTGGGTTGCTGTAGGTACCAGGTATTTGCAAGGTTTCGGCTTTCTTTGCCAGAAATTACAAGACTTGGGCTGTGCTGGCACTGGGAAATTCCCGCATCTGGGCACTGGTGGTGCCAGCAATCACCGGATCTTGGCATTGCCAATGATGGTAGCAGGGAATTGCCAGATTTTGGCTTTCTTTACCAGAAAATTGATGGATTTGGCTTTGCCAGAACAGGGAAATATCCAGATGTGAGCACTGGCAGTGGCAGCAAACACCAGGTCTGGGCACCTGTATTGGCATCAGGAAATTGCCAGATCTTGGCTTTCTGTGCCAGCAAATTGCTGGACTTGGGCTGTGCCAGCATTGGGAAATTTCCAGATCTGGGCATTTGTGCAGCAAACACCAGACCTGGGTGGTGCTGGTGGCAGCACTGGGAAGTTGCTGAGTTCTGGCTTTCTTTGCCAGAAAATTGCTGCATTTAGGTTTTGCTGGCACTGAGAAATTTCCAGATGCTAATTTTCTGTGGCAGCAAACTGCTGGAATTAGGCTGTGCAGGCATCTGAAACATTCCCGATCTGGGTACTGGTGGTGTCAGCAAACCCAAGATCGGGTTGCTGTAGGTAGCAGGTTTTGCTTGGTTTTGGCTTTCTTTGCCAGCAAGTTGCTGCACTTGGGCTGTACCAGAATAGGGAAATATCAAGATCTGGGAACTGGCAGTGCCAGCAAACACCACATTTCAGGAAGGATTGGATCTGGACCTGTTCCGTCCCTACCTCCCTCCCTCAACAAGGTGCCAGAGGGGCTGGACAGCAGCCAGGCAGAAAGGGACCTGCAGGGACTGATGGACAGCAGGCTGGACATGAGCCAGCAGTGTGCCCAGGTGGCCAAGGAGGCCAATGGCTCCTGGCCTGGATCAGGAATGGTGTGGCCAGCAGGAGCAGGGCAAAGATTGTTCCCCTGTGCTCAGCACTGCTTGGGCAGCACCTGGAGTGCTGTGTCCAGTTCTGGGGCCCCAATTTGGGAAGGACATGGAGGGGCTGGAGTGTGTCCAGAGAATGGCAACAAGGCTGGGGAGGGGTCTGGAGCACAAGAGCTTTGAGGAGGGGCTGAGGGAGCTGGGGTTGTTTGTCCTGGAGGAGGCTGAGAGGAGACAAGGCAGTGTCAGGACATTGGGTGGACTTGAGGATCTCCAAGGTCTTTTCCAACCTTGCTGATTCTGGGATGCAGGAGGAGCCCTGGGCCTCCTCTTGGGGAGCTCCAGCAGCCCAGGTACCTCAGCTTCTCCTGCCAGCCCCAAAGCCCATCCTGTCAGTCCTGCAGAGCCTCTGCAGCTCCTCTTCATTGCCCAGAACAGGGAGCCCCAGAGCCAGACACAGCAGCCCAGATGTGCCCCCCTGGCCTGGGGTTCCCTCTGGCAAGGCAGCAGCACCAGGCACTGCAGGAGCCTGCAGACAATTCCTGCAGCACTTGTAGGATGATCCTGCTCCCCAAGGGACATTCCCATGGTGCCAAGTCAGGAACTGCAATGGAGAATGAGGCCAGAAAGGAAAGGGCAACCAGGGATGGGCTGTTTGCAGGGGAGGGAACAGGGGTGGGCATTGGGAAGACATTTGTATCAGGAAGAGGAAAGAAAACAAAGGTGAAGCAAAGGAAATGCTCAGGGCAGTTTGGGGGTGGCTGCCAGGCAGCCCTGGCCCTGAGCAACAGCATCTGCAGTGGGACAGGAAATTCCCAGCTGATGGGAACAAACTTTCTGGCTGTCTGCAGAGGCCAGGACAAAGCTGAGTGGATTCCCTGGTGTTCCCCAGCCCTTGCTGGCCCCAGGGGCTGATGGCATTTGTGCTCCCTCATGTTCATGTCCCCACAGCAACAGCATGGGGGTGCTCCTGCCTGCTCTGTGCAATGCAAACAGGGGCTGCTGAGCCAGTGCTGCTGTGTCTGTGCCTGCAAGGATGGGGCACCTGTGTGATCTGGGGGAGAGGCCAGGGCTGCAGAGGGGGGATGTTGTTGGCAGCTCCATGAGGACGCTCTGGGACGCTGCCCTGGGCTGTGCAGCACACTGGGGATGGATCAGCCCCTGCTCTGCTGCTCCTTCCCGTCTGCCCCAGGGCCCTTGCAGAGCCCCAGCCATGCTGTTTGCCCCCAGCCTGCCCACGGCCAGCCTGGGCCTGCTTACAGGGGTCTTCTGTGCTGAGCATTTGCCTGGCTGTGTTCTTGAGAGGGCCTGGGCAAGGAGCCTGGAGCCCCCAGGGCCTGGCCTGAGGCGTCAGCGCTGCCCTAGCAGTGCCCATGGGCTGTCCCTGCTGCAGCCCCGGCACTGCCACCCCCAGGGCTGTGCCCAGCCCCGAGAGCACTCAGGCCCTACAGCAACACCAGGGCCACCAGGGCAGCCAAGGGAACCTAGATAGCCCTGCCAGCTTTTGCCTGGGAGCTACCTTTGGATATACGGAATTTTGGAGGCGGATTCTCAATTTTGGCCATGGATTGCTGGACTTGAAAGTGTTTTTTTCAATGGGAAGAAAAGAACGGGCCCCCAGTGTTTTGAAGGCAGATGAGGAGTGGCCCCCAAGAGGCCAAGGCCAGCCAGAGCTGTCTGTCCTGGCAGGTTTCATATGGGAATAATTCCTTGGATATAATCAAATTTGGAGGAGGAATCCCAATTTCAGCCTTGAATCCCTGAAGAAGGACAGTTCTTTCCTACAGGAAGGAATGCACAGAATTCCAGGGTTTCAGGGGTTGATAAGAAGCAACTCTCAACATGCCAAGGCCAGCTGGACCAGTCAAGCAGCCCCCAGGAGGCCCAGCCACCCAGACCTTTTCCATATTCTTGGATCCTTGGGGCCCTGCAGCATCAAAATTGCCCCTTGGTTCCATGAGGCCCTGTAGGATCACCACAGATCTTGCTTTCCATGAGGCCCAGTGATATAACAATGGTCTCCTTGGCTCTGCAGTGGCACAATGGCCCCTTGCTTTCCAAGTGGCCTTGCAGTGTCCAAATGGTTTCCTTCTTGCCATGGGACTGCACAATGACACAATGGCCCCTTGCTTCCATGTGGTCACAGAGTCTCCAAATGGCCCCTTGGTTCTATTGGGTTCCCCAGGATGTGTTACACTGGCCCCTTGGTTCCATGAGGACCCACAGTGTCCCAATGGCCCCTTGCTCCCATGAGGCCCTGGGATGTCACAATGGTCTCATCGCTTCCACGAGGCCCTGCTGTTCCACAATGCCCTTGAAGTGTCACAATAGTCCCAGTGGGTTCCCCTGCTGGTTCACAGTGGCCTTCTTTATTCTGTAGTGTAACAACAGTATCCTTGGTTCCATGGTCAGAATGGCCCCGTGGTCTCATGGAGCCCCCACAGCTCCTTATGGAGCTCCAAAGCCCCTTATGGAGCCCCACAGTGTCACTTTGATCCCCTTGAGTCCATAAGGCCCTGCCATGCTACAAGGACCCCTTGGTTATACAAGGCCCTGCAGTGTCACAATGGCCCCTTGATTCCAGTGGTCCTGAAGTGTCCTAATGGTCTCCATGGTTCCATGACACCCCACAATGTCACAATGGACTTTTGGTTCCACGAGCTTTCCTACTGCCAACAACAGTCTCCTTGGTTCCACAGTGTCACAATGGACCCTTTGCTCCACGAGGTTTAGTAGTGTAACACAGACGCCTTGATTCCATGAGGTTGTGAAGTGTCACAATGATCTCCTTGGTTCTGCGGCCCTGCTGTGGCTGCTGTGTAACAATGGATCTATGGTACCATGAGGTTCCATAGTGTCACCATGGTCCCTTTGGTTCCACAAGGCCTTGCTGGGCCACAATGGCCCCTTGGTTCCATGAGGTTCTGTACTGTCAACAATGATTTCCTTGGTACTGCAGTCACAATGGATCCTTGGTTCCATGAGGAGCCTGGCCTCCCACAGCCCCTCACAGCTCCCCATGGCCCCTCATGGCCCCTCACAGCCTCCCACAGCTCATGGCCCCTCACAGTTCCCCAAGATCCCTCACAGCCTCTCACTGTGGATGCCCTGGAAGAGAGAGAGAGAAACAGCAAGTGTTTCTCACAGCAGCATGTGAGAATTTTTAGGGTATGGTAGGGATGTAATAACTTGTTAAGTATAAACAATCTGCAGGTGGTGTTGTTCTACTTTGTCTTTCTGTTTCTCTATAAAAACTGCACAGTTCTCTTGAATAAAACCTTCTTTCACTCTCTCTACACAACTGCCTCCTGCCTGTTCCTGTGACATTCTCGACTCAAGAGTGACACCTCACAGCCCCTCATGGCCCCTCACAACCCCTTCACAGTTCCCCATGGCCCCTCGCGGCCCCTCACGGCCCCTCAGAGCCTCTCATGGCCCCTCACAGTTCCCCATGGCCCCTCACAGTCCCTCATGGCCCCTCACAGCCCCAGACGCAGGGCTCCTCCCAAAGGAGAAGGTGTCAGGCCCTGATTGTTCTCCTTTCATTTCAGTCCTTTCACAGCCACAAGTGCAGAAAGGCTGAAATGGAGCCTTTCCCCAGCGTTTTCCTTGGGGTTAACTGCGGGCTGAAGCTCTGTGCTGGCCCCGGCCCCAGCACCACCATCCCTGCAGCCGCCAGGCCTTTGCTGTCCCCCCGTGTCCGTTCCCTGTCCCCGAGTCCCGCCCGGCTCTGGCAGCAGCAGCAGCCGCAGTGCAGGGGGCGCCGGCCCGGCCCAGCCGGGGCTCCCGGCCAGGAGCAGCAGCAGCGCCGGCCCCTTCCCGCCTGCTCCTGCCTCGGCTCCCAAGGGCTTTTTCCAGCTCAATTCTGGAGCACAGCAACTAGCACTCACACACAGCCCTGACTGCTCAGGGCCCGCCTGTGCTGCCCTGAGCCAGCCCTCAGAGGAAGAAAGGATTGGGTTCCAGCACTGTTTCCACCTCTGTTTGACTCACCCTGAGGTGACAGGAGGAGGCTGCTGGTGCCTCTGCCTTGGGAATTGCAGATCATGGCTGCTCTTGGCCCTCTTCTGCTTGCAACCTGAATTTTATCCATGAAACTGCAAGTGCTGCTTTCAGTTGGTGCTACCCACGGTGCTTTCATGACAGTGAAGTCAGTATTTTTGGCACAGGCATAAAGATCAGCAGATACTGGAATGCTCACCAGCTCCTAAACACTAAGATGAGGGGAATTAAAGCTTCACAGGCCACATTTGCAGGGCTCAAACAGAGCCCTGTTGCTGGCACTGTTGAAATAGAATAAGCTGACAGTGGCTGTCACAGAATTCGCCTCCGCAGTGTGGAGTTAAATTAAAAAATCAACCAGGAGAAGCAGAAACCAGAACTTCTAAACTCGCTTCATTGCTCCTTCCCAGCAGCAGGAAGCGGAGATGCCCAGAGGTGTTTTGCACTGCTGCTGCCCCCAGTTTGAGCCCAGGCTCTGCCCAGTCCCAGCGGGAACCTGAGCCCAGCCCAGGGAGCTCAGCGCACACGGGGCCAGGCCCAGAGCCCCGGGCACAGCCGCCCATTGCGGGGCAGTGGTGCAGATGGAATGTCCTGCGGCCCAAACCTCCTGCTCCTGCCACACAGCGCCAGCCTTCTCCCCCTCCTCCTCCTCTCCCAGCACGGCACAAATTCCAGCTTGGAGGAGGCTTCCCCAGACAGCGCTCTGGCTCCTGTTCCAGTTGAATGTCCCTGCAGAGAAACAGGGCATCTTTCAGCCACTTCCACAAGCTCAGGCTTTGCACTTCATGGGGAATCTGGGATGCAAATGGCCTTGTTAAGAAAGCCAAAGGCCAAGGGAATGGATTATAGATTACTGAAAAAAAGTCACCCATCTTCCAGGCAAGGTTTACCAAGGCATTTCCTGCATTTCTTTTCAGATTCTTTCAGTTGGCTGCTCTGGGAAGTCCAGCTTGTACTGGTGCTTATCATGAACTGTTATGAATGATCAATCAAAAGCCAAATTGGTAAAAAATCTGAAAAGATTTCTTTATCTTTTTCCACTACTAAAATATGGTCTTCAAAACCACCACAGCCAAAGAGACAGTGTTGAGCCCGGAGTTGGTGCTGGGTGAACCTGGATCCCACCTCTATTGCATCGGACCCTCCACCATTCACGAGCACCGCTTCTTGCAGGGATGCTTTATACAGTTTATTATGCCTGAGCGAAGAAGTCCCAGTTTCTTTTGTAACTCTGCATATTCATAGTTGGTTCTTTCACTGTGCAGAGCTGGACAATCGCCATTTCCTTGTTGATAGCCAGCACTGATCGGATTCAGGGAAGTCTCGTATTCACAGGTATATTTCTGGCGACTTTGGCTATCTTGATCGATGTTATCAACAGGGCAATGATCACTCTTGGGTGTCTTCCGATGACATGAGGATGACGATGTCTCGGGATAATGGTGATCATTGCGCTGGGTGTGTCTATTCTTGGGCTAAAGTGCCGATCTTATCTGGCCACCTTCAGGAATTTTGGAATTTGAATAGACATCTGCCTCTCAGGCTGCTTGTGGTCAGAGACTTGTTTGGATTTTGCAATTGTTATGAAATACACACTTTTATAGCATGAATTATTTCCCAACATATATTACAACATCACGACAATCTCACAGAAGAAGGCAATCATACAGATCAGTGTATGGTCAAATTGCCCCCTAATTCTCATAAAGTCCATCTACTCTGCACACCCTTACTTTGTATTTTTGTTTCTCAGTCATCACAGAACTGAAAGCTGCAAGAAAAAGAGAAAGAAATATGAACAGGTATCCCTTAGGTAAGGGAAATACTGGACTGTCAGGAACTAAAAATAGTTGATAGTATCTGTATCAGGCAATATTTTTACCCTCTACCAGTGTCCATTTCAGGCATTCTGTGCATGCTAGGCAATCCTAGCATGACCTAGGATTTTGCAGCTAAATGCAATGGACTGCAATTTGACAGGCCTACAAGAAAAAAAACTCATCAGACTTCCCCCCCCGCCCCAAGTGACAGGTGCAAATTACAAAATGAAAGGGCCTACAGAAATTTAAAATTTTCTAATTTTAGAAAAATATAGTATTACCATCAGATTCCAAGGGCATAGAGATATAGGAGCAGAAGGGAAATGCTCCCAGAAATGTTTTCTAGCCTGAAGAGACAAGCTAGACACAGGAAGAAGAGTGAGCCACTTCCTTTAAAATGTGTGAATTACTGAATGCAAGAGCCATTGGCCCTTTCAGCTTCCGTTTTTAACAAAAAGTAAGCTATTAACTTGTGTTTATGAAGACTTTAGTTGGACTTCAATGTTTTTGGGACAGCTTCTGAGCAAAATACAAAGAAACTACATTACATATTAGTAAATGCAGCATTTAGAATAACAACTAAATAGTCCTATCTCATAGTTAAATGTTCAGTTCTTCATGAGATCAAGTCCATGAAATGCAGTACCTAATCCAGTTAAATTCCACCTACACCTCAGATTTGCCTGTGTAACTGATTTTTTCCACTTCACTCCCTATCCCTTCTCTCACCACAGTCCTCAAGCCCTCAGCCAGGCACAAGCCAACTTCTCACCTCAACTGCTGTTAGCAATTACCAAGCACTTGTTGGTAATTACCTGAGCACCTGCCCCACCCACAGTAGCTGTGCAGGTCCCTGGCTGCTGGGAGAACAGGTCTGAAGTGCAGAAATAGAAATTAAAACTTTTCTAAATAATTTGAGACTAGTAAAAGATCAGGACATGGAGGGACTTGTTTATCCCCTTTAGGCCAATCTAGAAAAAGTTTATAGACTTCTCTGGAAAGGGAAGACTGGGGGGTTTTTCTTGAAGCAGAAGCATGTTTTATCAGCTCAGTTTCCTTCCTCATTTGTTCCTGCTCCCCAGGAGGCCATTCACTAGGCATATATATGTAAATATCTATGTCTGAAAACACATCTACAGGAGTGCATGACTTACTGTGGAGAGCATTATTAATAATTGGTTAGCTGAGAAAGGCCACACTGATATAATGCCACTGGTTAAACTGAAGGAGAAAAGTCAGCAGTCAGCAAGCTGAAAGGAAGAGTCAGCAGTGACCTTGCTGCAACATGAGGATAGGGAGTTGAGATTAGTCCTGAATACATCCTAAGAATATGTAGAAAGTATCAAAAGTAGAACCATAGGAATGTAGAAGTAGGCGTAGGTGCTGATATGCAAGCTGACCAATCCTGAGCTCAACTTTTGCAATATGTATGAAGCTCATTATTAACTGTATTTAACCCGCCGTACTGATCAATAAAATCGAGCCTGTGATGATCAAAATGATGTCCTGGTTCCCTTCCGTCGACAAATGGTGGAGAATGCGGGCATAACCGAATCTCTGCCCTTTTTCTCGGATTAAAAGAAAAAGGGATTACGCCACGGTCCGGAAGTTGGGTTTGGGTCCCAGCAGCCGGGACGGTGCCGGAATTTGAAGCACCCTTAAGGTTCACAACGGTGACTTAAGCCAATACGTGTCGCAGGAGCCTGGAGAGCTGCAACAGCGCGCGCTGATTAATAGGTATGGATAGGCAAGCGGCATATGATTTATTTACCGCCTATTTAGAGCGGCGTGGGATAAAAGGGATAGATTTAAAAAAGGAGTTACCAGGGTTATTAGCTTATGGCCATGCTAAGGGTATCTTTTCTAATCCTCATACAGTTCATGAGTTATCAGAGTGGAGGAAGTTTGGGGAAATATTGTGGGATACAGTACTAGATGATGATAAGTCAGCAAAGAAATTCGGGAAGTTATGGCGGGTGGTGTATAACACGTTACTTCAGCAGGTCTCTGAGAGAAAGGCAGCAGAAAGGGCAACAGAAGCTCATAAGAGGAATATAGGGTATGGTCGTGAAGATGATCCCCTGGCACCCTCTGTAACTAAGGTACTTATGCCTAAGAGTCCCCAGCAAAGTGGTGTGGAGGATTTCTCTATAGGCGCAGTGGAACCGTCTGCACCTTTTCTGGCAGAGGGGGAGGGCGAGTCGGATGGTGGGGGTAAGAGCAAGCCAGCTTTGCCTCTGCCACCAGCTTCAGGCGGGTCGGATGGTGGGGGGAGGAGCAAGCCAGCTTCGCCTCCGCCGCCAGCCCTGCCTCCGCCGCTACCCCTCAGTGAGCCGGCTCCGGTTACAGCTTCGGTGGGGGGGTCACCTCCCCCGCCAGAGCCGGCTCCAGCGAGGGGGCGGATTGCCCCCTGCAGGCTGGCTCCATGTGAGCCGGCTCCGGTTTCACTGTCAGCTCCAGCGGGGGAGGGGGGGCTCTCGCTTCCCCCGCGCGAGCCAGCCCCTGCTTCACTGCCCCCCCCCCGCGCGAAACCTCGGTGTCTGCACCGAAGCGCCAGCAGCATAGCACCCTTAAAGGGCCAGATCCCATCCCAGGGGCGCACCGTGATCCATGGGGGGAGATGGCTAAACAGAGGAGGGAAGCTTGGGCTGCTTTGGCGAAAGAAGTAATGCAAATGGGGGATGGTGAGGTGGTGGAAATAGCTTCTAGTCTTGCATGTCCAGTTACATACACACCACAGTATGATGCACAGGGGAACCTTACGCATAATATAGCAGAATATACTCCCTTAGATTGGAAGCTGTTAACTCAGCTACGTTCTACGGTTAGTCAGTTTGGAGTAAAAAGTGAGCCTGTTAAGCAAATGTTAGATTATCTTTTTAATACTCAGGTTTTATGTCCTAATGATTTAAGAGGAATAGTTCGGTTGATATTCACTCAGCATCAGCAGTTATTATTTAATGCCCATTGGCACGCGTTGGTAAATGAATCGGTTGCTGTACAACGAGCCCAGGGAGACCCATTACATGGGGTGACAGTAGAGGAGCTGATGGGCTTAGGGGCATATTTACGTACAGAGGCACAGATGATATTGGGAGCTGATAAACTTACAGAGTCTATGTGGTTAGTGCGTGCTGCAATAGACATGGTTAAAGAGCCAGGAGGGTTACCAGCTTATATGGGCATTAAGCAAGGAAGAGAAGAATCATTTGGAAATTTTATCGATAGAACAGCTACTGCGATAGATCGGGCTGGTGTTGCAGGGCGCTATTGAAGCAGGTGTGCTTTGCAAAATAGCAATCCAGCAACCCAAAGAGTGTTAGCTACTTTAGGGGCAAATTGGACTATTGAGGAAGCATTAGAGTGAATGGCATTAATGCCAACAGCTTCACAGGCATTTATAGCAGAAGCCTTAAAGGAATTAGGATTAGGGTTGCAAAAGCATAGTCTACTCAAAATCAGGTGTTAGCTGCTCTTGCTCCTCTCCAAAGCGGCTCACTGGCATTCACGTAAAGAGGCTCGAGACCATTCATCAAGTGTTACCGATGCGGCAATGAGGGACAGACACAAGTTACTGCCATGACATCGGAGACACCAGCTGCTGCCGTGACATCGCTGCTACCTCCTGTCTGCAACCCGCAACAACCGGGAGCCTCGGCTTGGATTTATCAGCAGCAGTAGACGTCACACTAATGACGAACCGGCCTGAGAGGATACCCACTGGAATAAAGGGTCCTCTTATACTAAATGGACAAACATGTGGAGCATTATTGCTGGGACGTTCCTCTATAACTATGTTGGGATTATTTGTTTTGCCTGGTGTTATCGATGCGGACTTTACAGGGGAAATACAAATTATGGCTTACACCCTTTATCCTCCGATTAAAATTACAAAGGGACAATGCATTGCACAATTGGTACCACTATCACAAATGACATCAGGAATACAATCATTTACTGGGCAAGCACGGGATGAAAAAGGTTTTGGCTCTACTGGTGTTACACTTTTAACTGTGGATTTACAAAATAGACCAAAACAAAAGGTTGAAATTACCTATGGGCATCAAAGCATAACCCTTTATGGATTATTGGATACAGGAGCAGATACTAGCATCATTTCTCCAGAAGCCTGGCCACAACATTGGCCTCTATTTCCTTCATCAAACATGCTCACAGGAGTGGGAGGATTTACATTGGCAAGCAGGTCGCCGTCTTTGTCTGTGTGCATTGAGAATCAACAAATATCTGCTGTGTTTTCAGTTGTTCAACTGCCTCCTACAGTTTCCTGCTTAATTGGAAGGGACATTTTAACACAATTGGGAGTGGTATTAACTAATCAGCACCCTTTGGGGTAATTGCCATTGCTTGGACTTTCCCCATTCCACTCACCTGGAAAACGGATACACCGGTGATGGTTAAGCAATGGCCATTAAAAGGGGAGAGTCTTATGCATGCCCATGAATTGGTACAGGAACAATATACAAAGGGACACCTTCGACTATCCACAAGCCCTTGGAATACACCTATTTTTGTAATCAAAAAGAAATCAGGGAAATATCGTTTGATACATGATTTGAGGGTTGTAAATGACCAAATAGAACCAATGGGGGCCTTACAGCCTGGTCTTCCAAATCCAGCTATGATCCCAGAACACTGGCCACTTTTAATTATTGACCTAAAGGATTGTTTTTTCACTATTGGCCTGCATCCTGATGACATGAAGAGATTTGCTTTTACTTTACCAGATATAAATCGTGGGGAACCAGATAAAAGATTTGAATGGACATCTCTTCCGCAGGGCATGCGCAACTCTCCCACTTTATGTCAGCTTTATGTTGATGCAGCATTACAGCCACTACGTCGCAAATGGCCAGCAACTATAATATATCATTACATGGACGATATTTTGTTTGCACAGCAACAGCCATTCTCCTCTTTACAGATTAACACCATTAAAAATACTCTTGCTGCATATTCACTTGTTATTGCTGCAGAGAAAATTCAGACTACAAAGCCCTGGAAATATTTGGATGGACTTTGACGGATCAAATAGTGATACCACAAAAACTGGAATTACAATTGGACATTAAAACACTACATGATGCACAGAAGTTGCTGGGAGACTTACAGTGGCTGAAGCCTATTGTGGGAATACCAAATCACTTATTAGAAGCCCTACGACCTTTGTTAAAAGGTGTGGACCCTACTACTCCTGTACACCTGACAAAGGAGCATCATCTTGCCTTGCAGCAAATTAGTAACTGTGTACAGCAAGGGTATGTGTCTCGTCGACAACTCGACCACCCCATTGACCTTACTATCTGGAATAGCCCTTGCCACTTGCTTGGTGCTCTCTCTCAGTTGCAAAAGAAAACGGGGGAGATACGGGTGTTGGAATGGTTGTCACCACCACTACAGCATAAGAAAACAATATCTTCAAAAATTGAACAATTGGCTGCATTAATCAAAAAGGGGCGTCTCAGAATTCTTGAAGTGGATGGTAGAGAACCTGCTACTATTAGATTGCCTATGGAAAAAGAAACCTTGGACTGGTACTTGATAAATTCAAAGAATTTACAAGAAGCATTATTGATGTCACCTGCTAAAGTAGAGACTAGTAAATTAGTGCCTAGAGTTTTGCAATGGATGACAGAATGGAACTGGATTACTCGACCTTTAAGAGAAGAAAACCCCATAGAAGGAGCTATTACAGTTTTTACAGATGCAGGAAAGAAATCAAGGCGTGCTGCTGTTACCTGGCAAGAAAAAGGACAATGGAAGCATCAACTCCTCACAGCAGACCCTGCAGATAGCTTACAAACTTTGGAATTGTTAGCAGTAGTATGGGCGGTGTCCAACTTACAGGAGCCTTTAAATGTGGTCACAGACTCTATGTATGTTGCAGGAGTAGTCAAACGAATAGAGGAAGCAGCAATTAAGGAAGTGAATAATAAACGATTGTATGAGTTACTGATACAGTTAAGGAAGGCTTTACGAGAAAGAAATGCAGCATATTCTGTGATTCATATTAGGAGCCATAAGTGGTCTGAAGGTTTAGGAGAAGGGAATGAACGTGCAGATAAATTGGTTACCCTACCCATTGATAATTCTTGTCCTATTGACAAGCACACATTGGCCAGAGAAGCACATAGTAGATATCATCAAAATGCAAGAGGTTTGGCAAAACACTTTGAGCTGAGTTTGTCAGAAGCCAAGGCCATTGTCAGAGCATGTCCAACATGTAGTTATCATAATGGTGGGATAGGTCTAGGCATCGGGGTTAATCCTCGAGGTTTAAAAATAAATGAGATATGGCAAATGGATGTTACACACGTAGCTAGATTCGGTAAAGTCAAGCATGTGCACGTCACCATAGATACATACAGTCATTACATATGGGCTACGGCTCAGGCAGGACAGAAAGCTATACAGGTTATCAGACATCTGTTAAGTTGTTTCGCTGTTATGGGAGTTCCAAAGAGTATCAAAACAGATAATGGTCGAGGTTATGTAAGTGCTAGGGTCCGGAAATTTTTGAATCAGTGGTCTGTTAAGCACGTGACAGGTATTCCACACTCTTCTACTGGACAGGCAATAGTGGAAAGAGCAAACGGTACCCTTAAGCAGTATATTGAAAAACATCAAGATTTGACAGATCCACAAGCATGTTTGGCTAAGGTTTTGTATGTGATTAATCATTTATGCATTTTTGGGGAAGATGATACCCCCCCTGCAATGAAACATCATCCGAGGTCAGGTCAGGAAATTACTAAGGAAACAGAGGTCTGGGTTAAGTATAAGAACCCAAGTACAGGATTATGGGAAAAACCTGCAAAGGTATTATATTGGGGTCGGGGGTATCTTTGTGTTTCCTCACCTACAGGGCCTTTGTGTGTGCCTGCTAAGTGGACTAAACCTGTTTTTGATGCAGCCTCTGGTGGATCGCCTTACGGAGGAGGACAAGGAGCGACTGGGGAAGAAACTGCTTCTAGTCCTACAACCACTACTGTTTCAATTGAAGGGGTACTCGGAAGCAGTGGACAGAGCACTGACATGTCACTACCGGACGGTCCAGGAGTTGATTCGTTTCATTGACTCATTATCAACTTTTCATTTAACAGATCCAGCGAAACTACATTGCCTTGACTGTCACAATCCACATTGTGCCGCCTGGATAGCTCTACGTTGTGGGGGTTGTAAAAGAACTTTTTGGATAGAACAATCATTATTACGGGATTTGTGGTGTCATACTTGTAAACACGAGCATACGTGGGGTAAAAGCTGGCAAGATGAATTGTGGAGACAAACGGGGCAAAACGCATATATAGCTTTAAATCTTTATGAGTCTCCTGAACAGAAGGTTCTTGCTTATTATCGATGGGAAATACAATGTATTGTAAATAGAATTAAGGTTCAAAGTAAATCACGTATAGCTTCTATAAGGTGTAGGAAATTAGTGCCTTTAACACAGCATTCAGTTGTAGGACCCTTCCAAGGGGATCCTGATAGAGCATTAGATTGCTGCATTGATAAGTTGAAAAAATTAAGTTTGAAAGTGGCAGGACCAGTGAAATTAGGAGCAGCAAGATTGAAGACAGATAAGAAAAGGAAGGCAAAAAAGGGAACGGTCTCATTTGAATAGGGGTATCAGTAATTGCTAATTAATTTTCTATGATTAGAACAATTTTACTGTTGTGGGACCCTCGGGAGGATATAGTTGTTGAGGAGGATAACGAACAAGAACTACGATTACGAAATAAGATACACCTTGTGTTAAAGAAAGACCTTGAGCTGTTAGCCTCATATAGTAAAGAGGCTGAAGAGGCTTTGCGATCACCACCATTGAATTGGTTGCATTGGGTTGAAGAAACAGAATTTTATACTGGTCCTTACTTACATTCGCTTCCTTGTTATGTTTGCAAAAAGGATAAAGATAAATGCTATGCATGGGTAGCTTTGCATTGTGCAGATTGTAATCAGGTTTATTGGTATTCACAGAAGTCATTGGGATATTTATGGTGTACATCTTGTTTTGGAAAGTGGATTCGAAATCATATCTGGGTTAGAGCTCTTGAACAAAGTACTGGCCTGCCAGGACGGACAGGATTCCAGCTCTTTGAGAGTGCAGAACAAGTGGTTATAGCATATCTTAGGTGGAAGTTACAGGAAAACCTTAGAATATTTGAAATTACTAAAGCCTCACGCATCATAGCAGCTCGCTGCAAAGCTGATTTGCCTTCAAACTTACCTCGTGCTATACTTGTGAGCAAGGATGCTGATTTAGAATTAGATCAGTATATTCAAGAATTGACTCAGCCTTACAATAGACAATCTAGCAAACCAGGGAAGAGACAGCGAAGAAAGAAAAAACAACGTAAGCAGAAGGAAGAAAAGGAGAAGCAAAGCAAGCAGAAAGAAAAATGAGGTTTGTTTTTATGAGGTTATACTGCTCAATGCTGTAGCAAGTGAAGCAGTAGGAGTAACACAATTTAGTCAACCAAGGGAAAATTTATGGGTAACACTTGCTAATCAAACTAACCAATCATCACTTTGTCTTAGTCTTGGAGGAGTCACTAACCCATTTCGAACATGCCTGGTGGGACTTTCGGTGTGGTCTCCGGGAGAATTTTGCAGTTTGATAAACAATCAAACCTTATGTATGCCTAACATGTCAAACATCACATTGCCGGTGCAACAAGGGTATACTGCAGGTCAGAGTGATGGCTATCGTCAATGCTTACTAATCCAATCACTTAACACCTCTTTGCATTCTCCTCCTGAAGAATTGGATCTTTTTGGAAGTACAAATGCCAGCATATCTAACACTACAGCTGGTGGATGGTTTAGCTTCAAACTTTCGGGTGCTCAGAATTTAAACCAACCTAAAGAAACATGGGCCACCCTAGATTCATCCCTGAATGTGAGTAAATTCTCTCCACAGCATTACAGTCAATGTAACAGCACAAATATCACAGCACCAATGAAATTACCCACAGGAATATTTTTGATTTGTGGAGACAGGGCATGGAATGGTATACCAGCTAAACCACAGGGTGGACCCTGTTTTTTGGGAAAATTGTCACTGTTTCATCCTAATGTGTCCTTGCTAATGCAGCTGAGTCAAAATTCAAACAGGAGAAAACGTAGCATACATGACTTAGACTGCAGCAAGATAGGAGATCCACGGTTTTGGGGCACATTCAAACAGGTGGTGGTTTCAACTATCTTACCAGGAGGATCTGCCAATAAAGCCATGAATTTAGCAAAACAATTAGGATGCTGGGCAAAGAATGAGCTGAACAAGACATCACAAATTCTAGACATGCTAACTGCAGATGTGCAAAGTGTTAACCATGCTGTTTTGCAAAATAGAGCTGCTGTAGATTTTTTGCTCTTAGCACAAGGGCATGGATGTGAAGAGTTCGAGGGAATGTGTTGCATGAATCTGTCTGATCATTCAGTGTCCATTCACACTAAGATAAAAGAATTACAACAGGGACTTCACAAACTTAAAGAAGAAGACGGTTTAGGAATTGACGAATGGCTTAAAGGCTTGGGACTCGGACCGTGGCTGAGGAACCTTGTGATCTATGCTATAGGACTGCTGGGTGTAATTTTACTGTTTTTGCTTATTTTGCCTTGTATCTTTAACTGTATCCAAAACATGGTCAGCCGTACAATAGCAAAAACATGGCAAACTAATCTCCTTGCACAAGAAGAAAACGGGGGAAATGTGGAGAGCATTATTAATAATTGGTTAGCTGAGAAAGGCCACACTGATATAATGCCACTGGTTAAACTGAAGGAGAAAAGTCAGCAGTCAGCAAGCTGAAAGGAAGAGTCAGCAGTGACCTTGCTGCAACATGAGGATAGGGAGTTGAGATTAGTCCTGAATACATCCTAAGAATATGTAGAAAGTATCAAAAGTAGAACCATAGGAATGTAGAAGTAGGCGTAGGTGCTGATATGCAAGCTGACCAATCCTGAGCTCAACTTTTGCAATATGTATGAAGCTCATTATTAACTGTATTTAACCCACCGTACTGATCAATAAAATCGAGCCTGTGATGATCAAAATGATGTCCTGGTTCCCTTCCGTCGACAACTTACACTGGTGCAATTTAAAGCATAGTTTTTATTGTACAAAAATGCAAAAATCTGTTCTAGGAGAGGCACATCTTGTGGAGCTGTAAGGACCCTGCCAGCACATCTGCTACCAAAGCAACAACTCCTGCTCTGCAGTGGCTTAAGTGGGCTGAGATGGAAATGTTTCTTCATCAGTGCATAAACCACAACAAAGTAGTGGTGACAAGCCTTTTTTCCAAGTCTGACTGAAGGTTTGGAAAGCAGGTCTGCCTGCAGAGGGCACACAGAAGCATGACACGTTTGCCTACTGTGCGCCTACAATTTCTACACCATCATATCACTACTCAGGTCACTGAGCAAGCTGACGCTGTATGACAGGTTATCTGTCCTGCATAGAAAGTCACAGAGAGAAGAAGAGAGGAAGAAAACACGGAAGATGACAATGCAAAAGAAGTTGAAGAAATGTGGCAAGGATTGAACATGGGGGGATAGAAATAAGAAGAGACCATACCCTTGAACTGTAAAGTCCTGTCAGGAAACTGCAAGAACTTGCATATATGAGTTCACCACCTGGACTTGCATGCTTCTCCATATTACCATTATTTCAAAAAATTTGCTTCCTGGACAAGCTGCCAGGTCTCTAGTACCAGTCCTAGCTCCCTTCCAGCAGTCTGCATCTGAGCAGGGAGTTGAAAATAGATCAGGGCTTACCTTTTACGCTGTAAGCATTCAAGACAGCCAAAGAACTTCGAGGAAAAAGGCCATACTGAGTGACCAGGACAAAGAGATCTTAAGAAATTGGAAGAAGGAAGTATTGATTGAGGGTCACAGTTATGTTGAGGTTTAGCCTTTCAAAGGTTTGTTGCTTTTCTACGGAAAACTGCAGGTGAGAAAGCCTAGGCAGAAAAGGGAAGGAGAAGCTATGTAAACAAAACCATAGCTGTACACAAGGACAGAAGCAGATTTCTTCTTCACCAGGCTGAAGAGAGTGGTTTTATTATTCGAAAAACAAAAGCCAAACTACCCCAAGTCAAATATATATTCTCCCACTGCATTTAGACATTACAACAATAAAAATGCACTATAAAACTACTGCAGTAAATTAGTCAGTTAGGAACAATAAACAGGGCACATGTTAATAGTATTCATATCTATCTTTGGAAAGATGAGCAATTACAATCTGCATCCCAGCTCATGCTCAGTATTTACTACAATCTCAAATAACAATAAAGTCAAACACAACAGATGACTGATGTTCCTACCTTCTGCTTTCCAAACAGTTTTAAAAGATAGTTTATTGCAAAATTAGTCTCAAGTATGTTCAAGGCCTTGGGAGCTCTCTAAGCTTAATTAACAACAGAAATAAAAACTATATCTTTATAACAAAGTTATAAAGATCACAACTTTAACATCACACATGTAGAATCAATTTTAATATTTGTGTAAAGCCAATATTATAATATTATAATTTGTATATAACAATCTATTTGTAATATTGCTGAAAGAAGGCAAACTTTTCTAAATACCTACTGGATTTGGTAACTGCTAAAGGTAATGTAGATTGGGCTGTACTACTGTTTACTCATCTTTCTGTTGCACAGAAATCTTGGATACTTTAGTGCGTACATCTGTAATTCTGACATTTCCTGAAATTAAAGCGAGAGGAGAAATGAGCTAAATTCAGGTACCTAAAGATACGTATCAACATTTGCAGACCTAAATCAAATACACAAGGAAAGCTTTTCTATGGGAAGAATGCCAGAGCAAATTAAAATATGTATTGATAAGAATAATCAATAGTAGAATCAATAATCAACAGTAGAAATGAAGAGCATCTGCACCATAGGAGAGAGTGTATAAAATCACACTCTGCATCAAGAGAACATAATTGGTATTTCTTCACAGCCTTCTCCCTTTGCATGCCCCTTTGCAAAGTGCAAGGGGCGTCAAGGACTGAAGGAAACACAGGGAGTCAAATGGAGACACTTGCACCTGTCTCACTGGGGGCTCCTGGGGAAGCAGTTTCCTTGGCAATCCAGCCCCTCTCTGCCAAGGGCACTTCCCCAGATGTGTACATTTCATGGGCAACACCAACACACCCTTAAGTGCATGGTGCGGAGGTTCATGGACATCACACAATGACCAAAATGATCCAGTGAAGCTAAATTTTTTATTCCTAATAAGACTCTATTTATAATAAATCTCTACTGTCCACGTGTCTCTAGCTAATACATGATTGGTTAATGCTAGCTGTTCACATGTCTAAAATAGAATGCTGATTGGATCATCTAATTTTTTATGCATCTTGCTGTGGTTGTCTGGCCCACCCATGGCTCACTTTCTCAAGCCTGCTGACAAACTTGCTGAGTCCTGATGACTCTTCTTCTTATATATTTTTCGAGGATATACCGAGCTTATTTCTGAATATGTCCATAATTTATTCTTTGTGAAGGTGTTCATTGTCCATTAGTACAAGCAGGCTGGATTGTGCATCAGCTGAATATGGCCATTGTCTTGCAAAAACTCCTCCATTCTGTCTCTGAGCCATCATTTGAGTTGGTTAAACAAAATCCTCCCTCTCACACTGTAAAGAATGTGGAATTAGAGTTGGAATGTGACCCTGAAATAGAAGCAGCTCAGCAACTAAAGTAGAAAATAGTTATTGCAGAAGCTATTGTGGAAGGGACTTTTCTCTCCAATGATGTAGAAGCTTTTCTTGTAGTAACTAATGCTGCAAGTAGAGTTTGAGAACCTTTCGATTGGAAGATTTTAGAAAAATTGAGAGCTGCAATTTCACAATTTGGTTGAAAATCCCAACTTTCACAGTCACTTCTGCAGTATATTTTTCCATCTAACAGAATAATTCCAGCTGATGTGCATACCCTAATAAGACTTAGAATGCCACCCCATCAGCAGGTGATGTTTCATAAAAGCTGGGAGGAAAAGTGTGCTCAAGAAGCAGCAAGATCGGTGCTAGAGTGCAGGGTATGGTTTAACAGCACAACAGTTATACTTGGCAAAGGGCCCGGGGCTACTGCCACTCCCCAGGCTAAGAGCATTGATCAAGTCTTACAGATGAGCCAACAACTAGCATATAATGCATTTCTTGCACTTCCAGATAAGTTACACACTATGTCTTTTAGACAGATTTGTCAAAGAAAGAATGAAGACTTCGATAAATTTTTAGACAAATTGCATGAAGCTATCTATAGTGATTCTCATTTAAATTCAGACACAAAGATACAATTGTATGGACTTTGGGATCATTACTCCATTCCAAATAGATTTCCCTTCAGTCACAAGAGCCTTCCATCTCTTCCAAAAATTGCCTGCTGAAACTCTTCTTCTCCCTTGCAAATCAGTTCACTACTCCAGCATAACCCTTGAAGCATGGACAGATGACTCTTCAACTAATTATAGTAGAAAAGAAGGGTATTTATTGCAGCCCTGGTCACATGTGAACTAGTTTCCAAAGACATGTTCAAGGAGTTGCAGACTCCAGCTCTCTATTTCTACAGAAAAAGTTTTACATTAGGTTCCTAAGGACTCCTAATACATAATTATTATCTGCTTCACATTTTTATCAGCTGAATATCTATTACAGCTGCACAATTGTACTCCCTCAACTGGGTTGGTGGGATTTTGAAATGAGGGAGTGGTTGTATGGGAGGAAGAAAGCAGTCTTCCTCATGGTGAACTCTTCTCCCATGGCCAGTTGGCAAGACCTTTTGACCTGCTACTCATGGTCCAAGCCTCTCCTAACTGTTCACTTATTCTTAAGGCAAGGTATTTCTATGGTCTCAGCTTCTTCACAATTGCTTCCTCTATCGCTGTCACTCCTAGCTTTATGTTCCTAATATATTTTGTACTCTTTAACTAAGGTACATGATTTCTGCTAGCTCTATTACTAACTAAGCTTCTTACATCATTTTAAAATCTTAACTAAAACATGCAATCTTCCAATTCTATTCCAATTCCAGTATTCCAGTTCTATTCCCAGCTGGCGCCTCGACTTATCTGCACTTTTCAATTATCCTAAATACATTTTCAGGTTACCCCTTGACTCACCTCAGGCACATCCCCAACTGCCTCTCTCCCAGCAGCTCAGAGCTGCATTGCACAGCGCTTGCTGTGCGCCACAGAGCACAAAGCAGGCTGGCCTGGTGGGCCTGAATATTTCTGCCAAACACTCTGCATCTCACACCCTTGCTCTGGCTCAGTGCAGAACTGCAGGATTGCAGGCGCTTCCTCCCAGAGCTGCGTGAGGCGCTGGCTCCTGCAGATGGGCCCTGCCAAGCTGTCCCTGCCTCACGCTGGCCTCGCTTCCCCTGGCACAAGTGCCGGGCCTGAAGGAGCTGCCCTGTGTTCCAGCCTGCCGAGCAGCCCGGCTCCCTGCCCCGGTGCCCAGAGTGCTGCACACACTGCTGACCTTTGCAGGAGTTGCAGGGCAGCCGGCAGAAGAGGAGCTGGCCCAGCCAGCCCGCAGCTGCCCTTGGCCTTTCTCTGCTCCTGGGCACACTCCAGACGGCCATGGCCTCCAGGCCGGGCTGTGCCCAGCACGGCTGCGCTTCCCCTCGGCAGCAGCCAGCTGCCACCTGGGCTCTGAGAGCGGAGGATTCGCCTGCTCCCAGCAAGAGGCACCCAGGGCCCGGCTGCTGCCTCTTGCAGCTCCAAGGGCCTCCTTCCAGCCTGCCTCTGCCGGGGCTCAGGCTGCTCCGGCCTCTGCCGGGGCTCTGCTGGGGCTCCAGCCCGGGCAAGGCCGGGCCCGCTCTCACCTCACAGGCGCCGACAGCTCTGCACCACAGGAGACCTTCCCGAGCACCCTCTCTGATCTTTCTGCTTTCTCACTTGAGCAAGGCTCTCCTCCAGCCAAAGAGATTATTGCATTTAGGGAGCCCAAATGCTCTCCAGTCACAGCTGAAGGCCTGCATCTGTATAAGATGTTTGGGCTGCCCCATTCTTCCTGTGCTTTTGCCTTTAAATGCCATTGCCCTTTCTGCCTAAAATAGAAGTACCAAAGATGGCCAAAAACAGACCAGTGGGCCATATTCCAAAGGCAGTGTGGTCTGGAGAGGATGAATGAAGAACATCCTTCCCCACTTTCACACCATGCCAAAGACACTGTTTCACTTTCCACCTTTAAGAAACAACAGACAATTCAGAAGGAATTCTCAAGCTTATTCGCAGAGTGAGAAGGAAGGGAATCTTCAAGGTGAGTTGTGGTTTCAGAAACTTTATTGATTTTCAATCCTTCTCTGCAGTCCTATTAGACAATCCTACTCTAACCCTAACCCTTACCTTAACCCTAATCCTTATCCTTACCCTTATCCTTATCCTTATCCTTATCCTTATCCTTATCCTTATCCTTATCCTTATCCTTATCCTTATCCTGATCCTTATCCTTATCCTTATCCTTATCCTTATCCTCATCCTAATCTTAATCCTAATCCTAATCCTAATCCTAATCCTAATCCTAATCCTAATCCTAACCTACAATCCTACTCTAAACTGATTGAGGAATAAATGGTCCTGATGTGATTGTCACATTCTTGTCTCCCTCCTCTTCTTCACTGAAACAATCAGTGGCACCAGGCTGGACGCAGGCTCAGCAAATCTTACAAATGGATGCTGCCCAAAGGGAAAAAAAACAGATCAACAAAAAACAATGAACAATGACTTTCCAAGCTCAGTGCTTCACAGGATTCCTCCTGCTCCTAGAAGGATGCAGGAAGAGGAACAATGGGACTGTCTACACCTCCATCTTTATGTGCAGACTTTGCCATCACAGGCTGTTGTGGTGTGCTGTGATGTCCCATTTTGGCCTTCCAGGTCACTTTCCCAGGTGTGCCTGTACGTCTATCCCTTCCCCCTTGCCCCCATGCTGAGTGAGTCCTGTCAATCAGGCTAAACGTTCCAGCAAGGCGTCGTGTGGTTGGTCAAGTTCAAAGGATGCCCCTATGCCCAGAGGTCATTGGCCTGTCTGGGTGTCAACTTCCCCTGAGACCCTGCCCCTCTCACCTGGTTGGTGGCTCACCTGTACCTCCCCTCCCCCTGTCCCTGAGCTTAAAAAGGTGATCAGACCATGCGGTCAGGTTCTGTTGGAGCAGCTCCTCACGTTCAGACCTCTGTAACCATGGAATAAACCTCTGGACATTAAACCCTCCAGCAGAATCCATCTCCTTTTTCTCTTCACCATCGCCTGAAGCTATCCCTCCTGAGGTAACAGGGTCCCTTACAAGCCTGGACTTGTTCAGTGCCCAGCTGCAACCACCAGCAAGCTGAGGTATCTCTGCGGTGATACACCGCAGTTGCTGCCTTTGGCCCAGCAGCGAGGGTCAGACTGGCCCAGGCACAATCTAACTGGTAATATTGGGAGCCCTTTTTTCCAATATTTGGTGTCCCTGAGGCGGGCAAAGCGACTCTGCAGCCTGAGACGGACCTGCAGTACCTTGGAGAAGCTTCTGGCAGCCGTGCATCCAGCTGAAAGGGGCTTTGGTTGCAATGCCCTCGGCTAGAGACTTAGGGAATATTCCCAGAAGAAGTTTCGTGGACTGTTCGGCGCCTCTGGAAAGCCCAGCTCCTTTCTGGTGAGCAGATTTTCCAGAGGGAGGACAGGGTAGCCTCTCTCGCCCATAGAGAGGTCCTGTTCCAGTGAAGAGACCTGCCTGTACCCAGCCAGCTACAGCTTCCATTTCGGGTGAGTATCTCTGCTCTCGGTAGGGCAGGAGCTCAAAAACAGACTCTGCCGTGAGTTCTGTTCCTTTTTGCATTTGCATTTTTGGCTGCGCAGCCCCACAGACGGGAATTCATTGATTTCTAGCTATTAGCTTTCTGCCGCATGTTTTGCTGTCTTTTGGAATTCGCGCGGGAGCTCTCTGCCCTTCCCTCCCGGCTCTGCAGGCTCGGCTCTCTCCACGTGGTCGGGAGATCTTTCTCTCTGTGCGGGGGAGGGGGGGCTCTCGGTTCTCTTGCCGCGGGGGACTCTCTCTCTCTCTGTGGGGGAAGGGGGGGGGGGTTCTCTGCACACGCGGCGCGGGGGGCCCCGGTTTCGGCTTGCAACGTGGCGTGGCTGCTCTCGCTGCTCCGCGGGGGGGTGCATTCTACAGTGGGGGGAGGCTTTGTTTCCACCTCAGCTCGGCAGGGCGTGCCCTGCTGCTGCTGCCCGGGAATTTTAAAAGCAGTATATACAGCTGCATTGTGAAGCTTTTGTCGGCTCGTTATCCCTTTCCATCTGTGGTTTTTTTTTTTAGAAATTGGTAGCTGATTTTGGCTTTGTTCTTCGTCAGGCGGGATTTAGTACTTTGCTTTTTACATCTAACATGGGTTTGAAACTCAGCATTGTACAAAAAGGAGTGTATTATAATATTGTTAGCATTTTAAATAGTGGTAATGTGAAGTTCTCAAAGGGAAAATTGAAACAATTTATAAGATGGCTTTTCCTCCACTTCCCACAAATCTCCCCTGAAGAAATCCACAATATTCAATTCTGGGATAAAGTTGGAAATGAATTGATAACCTTAGGACAATCTAGCAATGCACCCTCAGCTAAATTTGTGTTTTGGAGTTTACAAATTCGAACAGCATTGCTCAAACAAAAGGAAATGGAGAAAAAGCCAAATGTAAAGCCATGTACCTCTACTCTCCCTGTTTCTCCCTCTCCTAGTTCTAAAACCCCTAAACCTCTTTCCCCAAAACTTAGTATTTTAAACAGATCAAACTCATTGGGAAGTCGACGCCCAAATTCTGTTGAAATGCCTGAGTTGCCCTATCCACAAGGCCCTGGCCAGGCTGCGTGGAACCTTTCCCAATCCCCTGTGTCCCATCCTCTGAAACCCACAGCACGTGTTAGCTTTGCAGAGAGTAGTGTTACCCAAAATGGCCCCCAGCCCCTAGGGGGTTCACAAGATGGTGGATGCCACGTGGCATCTTCCCAAACCTGGTCTTCTTCTTCCCAAAATCCTCTTAACCATCCCAAAACTCCAGCCCCATCCCCCTCTCCTCGTGATACCTTCCCCCCTCCCCCTCCCTTTCCTGCAATTCCCTCAGCTCCGCCCCTCTACTCCTCCCAGGGGGCGTCTTCTGACGTGATGTCACCAGGTGTCCCCGCCCCCTGCCTGCCCCTTGACCCCGCCCCTTGTTCCCACGGTATCCCCGCCCCTTGCCGGCCCCCTGTCCCCACCCCCTCCCCGGGTTCCCAAGGTGGGGACACACCCACTGCCATCCCCCAAACCTGTATCTGTGATCCCAATGCTTCCAATTCAAGGGATACAGAGCAGGGAACAGCAGATTCAATGCATAGTCCCATGTTGTCACTGGCTCCTGTTACCTTTCAGCCTGCAGCTCAGGGGGGAGCAGCTCCAACTGCTAATTGGAGTTCTTTTGGACGGCAATTGATTAAAGAGATCTGTAAGTCTCATAAAGAATATGGTCCACACAGTCCATATTTCCGTGGCCTTTTAAATTCTGAATTGAGTAGGACTGTAGTGATTCCACATGATTTAAAACAGCTTTTTTCCTGTCTCATGACCTCTACGGAATTCAAATTATGGGGAATAGCATGGAAACAAATGCTGAATGATGCTCTCCCAGGCTTGCATGCTGATCCAAACACAGCCAAAGACAACAGTGGTAACCCTATCACCATTGAGCACCTCTGTGGTGAGGGCCAATGGTCTTCTCCCTCAATCCAAGCTACTGCAATTCCTGCAGAAACACTCGAAAAAGTAAAGGAAGCAGCTGAAAAAGCGTTCTTTTCCCTACAACCTGAGGGGCCTTTTGAGCCCTATAGTAAAATTAAACAGCTACCATCAGAGCCTTTTTTGAAATTTGTAGAAAGGTTAACTAGAGCTATTGAAATACAAGTTAAAAAAGAGAATGCTAGGGAAGCAATTTTAGAAGAAATGGCGTTTACAAATGCAAATAATCAGTGTCAAGCGGCAATCCTCAGCCTTCCTCTTGAACCTACCCCTACGTTAAAAGATATGCTCCTAGTCTGTAAGAGGAAAGTGCCTCTGATGAGGCACTTCAGCCTCTGTGGCTGAAGACACCAGACCAAGGCTGCTGCCAAGACCACCTCAGCGTGTTGCCGTTGCCAGCCCTGCGCCTTTCCCCTCATCACAGCAGTACCCTGGGCAGCAGCGGAGACCAGCACTGGCTGAGCCCACAAAACCATGCCTGCTTTGTAACAACCTAGGGCACTGGAGTAACCAGTGCCCCCTGAAAAGGGAATTTGATGAATTTAGAAATGGCAGGGGAGGAGAACTACAAGCCCTCCCTGGGGGTCAACAACAACAAAAAAACTAAAGAGCCAGCGCCGGCCTGCCAGGCGCATAGACACAAAAAGAGCAGGCCAAGGGAATAAGGGTAGCAAAACAAATCAAGCGCGCGATAATATTAATGATTGTGTAAGTGAAGCAGGTGCTTCAAAGACTGTGTATGATTTAGGTGATCCTGTGTTAACCACGTCTTCTGTCAATGAGCCTTACAGGTTGCAGCTGACTGAGTCACTCCATCTGGAGGACACTGATTGGCATTTTGTCTCTGTCAATCCTGAACAGAAAGGTACTTGGAACCGGATTCGTTGTAAGTACATCGTCATTGGGGACACCAAACACACACCACAAGAGATCGAAATTGCTCCAGGAATGACAACATCAGATCCTGAGCAATTCGTTCTCGGCCTGCATTGTTTCCACCCACCCCTGTTTCTTCCCAAGGGACAAATTGTTGCACAAGCTATCCCTGTGCCATCTTTACCTGAAAATATCAAAAAACAAGGGCCCACAGTCGCCCGGGTCCAAGTTATTGGAAAAGACAAACCCAAATTATGTTGTAATGTCAGTGGGGGTGGGGAGTCTAAACGCATTGAGATGCTTGTAGACACAGGTGCAGACTGCACAGTAATTCCAGTACAAGACTGGCCAGCACATTGGCCTTTGCAAAATGTTGCCGGTCACCTTCAAGGAGTAGGAGGTCTGCAATTGGCAAGACAATCCAAAAGCATTATTCAATTTGAGGGACCAAACGGACAATTGGCTAATATCGGTCCATTTGTGTTGGATTATTCAGAACCTTTGTTAGGGAGAGATTTAATGGCCCAGTGGGGTGTCACAATTGATATTCCAGACTCTCCACAGCATATTTGTACAGCAGTCACTGAACAACAGCGCCCCACCCAAAAACTGAAGTGGATAACAGACAAACCAGTTCAGGTGAAACAGTGGCCGCTAAGTAAACAAAAAATAAAGGTGCTTGAAGAACTAGTGGAAGAGCAACTAAAAAAGGGCCACATTGTGGAGACCATGTCCCCATGGAACTCTCCAGTGTTTGTCATCCAAAAAGCTGACAAAAAGAGATGGCGGCTCCTCTGCGACCTCCGACAAATTAATAATGTAATTGAAGATATGGGTTCTCCCCAACCTGGTATGCCATCCCCAACAATGCTTCCCCAAGATTGGAAATTAGCTGTTATTGATATTAAGGATTGTTTTTTCCAAATCCCCTTGCACCCTGACGATGCACCGCGTTTTGCATTCTCAGTCCCTTCTATTAATATGGAATCCCCTATGAAAAGGTACCATTGGACCGTTCTTCCTCAGGGATTAAAGGTATCTCCAGCTATCTGCCAGTGGTATGTGTCTTCCCTGCTTTCCCCAGTACGTGCAGCCGCAGAGAAGGCCATCATCTATCATTATATGGATGATATCCTTGTGTGTGCCCCCAATGATGATTTACTCACGCATGCGCTTGACCTAACGATCGATGCATTGATTGTTGCAGGGTTCGAGCTCCAGGAAAAGAAAATTCAAAAGATGCCACCTTGGAAGTATTTGGGCTTAGAAATTGGAAATAGGACCATTATTCCTCAAAAATTAGAAATCAATCCAAAGATCAAGACCCTTGCGGATGTCCACAGGTTGTGTGGGTCTTTGAATTGGGTAAGACCATGGCTCGGTCTGACTAATGAAGACCTTGCCCCTCTTTTCAATTTATTGAAAGGGGGAGAGGACCCAGGTGCTCCTAGGTCTGTTACCCCAGAGGCACGGAAAGCTCTAGAAAAGGTTCAGATTGCAATGTCCACAAGACAGGCCAACCGATGCCGGCCTGACCTGCCATTCAAATTTATCATCCTAGGTAAGTTGCCACACCTCCATGGAATTATTTTCCAGTGGGAGGAAAAACAAACACCTAAGGCAAAGAACACACCAAAAAAGGACCGGGACCAGAGGGACCCTCTCTTGATCATAGAATGGGTTTTCCTCAGTCACAAAAGGTCCAAGAGACTGACAAAGCCTCAGGAGCTGGTAGCAGAACTGATCCGGAAAGCAAGGACCCGGATCAGGGAGTTAGCAGGATGTGATTTTAAGTGCATTCACATTCCAGTTGAGTTAAAATCAGGACAAAATACTGTGAAAATACTGGAACAATTGTTTCAAGAAAATGAAGTGTTGCAGTTTGCTCTGGATTCCTACTCAGGACAAATTTCGGTAGCGCGGCCCGCTCACAAATTGTTCGAACAAGATGTTCAATTTACCTTAAAACTGAGAAGTGCTCTAAGTAGGAGACCTTTAAAAAGGGCTCTAACTGTCTTCACAGATGCATCTGGGAGGTCCCACAAGTCTGTTATGATTTGGAAGGATCCTCAAATCCAGCAGTGGGAGACAGACATTGCTGAGGTGGAAGGTTCACCTCAGGTTGCTGAATTGGCTGCGGTTGTTAGGGCCTTTGAAAGGTTCTCAGAACCATTTAATCTGATTACAGACTCTGCATATGTGGCAGGAGTAGTATCCAGGGCAGATCAAGCAATACTGCAAGATGTGTCTAACATCGCACTTTTCGAATTGCTCTCAAAGCTGGTAAAGTTAGTCACTCACCGAGAGCAACCATTTTATGTGATGCATGTCAGATCACACACTGACTTGCCAGGGTTTATCGCTGAAGGCAACAGAAGGGCAGATGCTCTTGCTGCACCTGCAGTGATGGCCACTCTCCCAAATGTTTTTGAACAGGCAAAAATCAGCCACCAGCTTTTCCACCAAAATGCACCTGGCCTGGTTCGTCAGTTTAACATCACTCGAGAACAGGCCAAAGCGATTGTGGCCACATGCCCAAATTGCCAACAACATGCACTCCCTACAGTGAGTACGGGAGCAAACCCAAGGGGACTGAACAGTTGTGAACTGTGGCAAACAGATGTAACACACATACAGTCTTTTGGACAGCAGAAATACATTCATGTTAGTGTAGATACCTTTTCTGGAGCGGTCTATGCTTCTGCCCACACAGGAGAATCATCTATTGATGCTACTAAGCACCTCTTGCAGGCTTTTTCTTTCATGGAGCTTTTTCTTTCTTTCAGCTCCCCAAGGAGCTGAAAACTGATAATGGGCCTGCTTACAAATCCAAGGAATTCGGGAGCTTCCTGCAGCAATGGGGAGTAGAGCACAAAACTGGCATCCCCTACTCCCCTACAGGTCAAGCCATTGTAGAAAGAACTCACCGTGATCTTAAAAGGGTCCTGGACCAGCAACAACAGGTTCTGAAGGTAGAACCTCCCCACATCCGGTTATCCAGGGCGCTATTCACAATAAATTTTCTGAATTGTTCTTTTGACAGCCTAAACCCACCCATCCTACACCACTTTGGGGGGAGCAATCATAGGTTAATTAAGGAAAAACCTCCAGTTTTAGTAAAGGACCCTGAGACTTGGAAAATGGTGGGACCTTACAAATTGGTTACTTGGGGACGTGGATATGCCTGTGTGTCCACCCCCTCTGGTTTAAGGTGGGTTCCTTCCAAATGGGTAAAGCCCTATGTTCCCAAGGTCTCAGAGAAATCTACAGAAGCACCCCAGCTTGCTCATGCTGCCTGGAGAAGAAAACGCCGCCCGTGTTCTCTGGAGGAAATTCCATTTAAGCTTCCTATCTGGAATAGTTTATAATATATGTTTGTTTCAAGTTTTTGTACCAGTTTAGATCCCACTGTTCGTGTGTAGCCTCGAGACGCCATGAGACCGAGCCTGCTTCTCGTCCTACTCGTGATCATCCCACCTGTGACCTCCTGCATAGTCCCTCAGCCCAAACCACGTATGGACTACCTTGACAACGGCTCTCAGACATCAACAGAGAAACTGACAACTGGCTGAATGAACTGTTCAAAGGCTGGGGACTCTCGGGCTGGTTGGGATCTATTCTGAAAACTGTGTTTTAGTTCTGTTTATTTTAGTTATAGTTATTGTAGTTTATAGCATTGTTTTTGGACTAATCAAACGCATGGTGCTCAAGTTAATTTCAAGCTCATCTCCCCCTCCTGAAGTCTACCATTTGGAAGCCCTCAGTGCTCCAATAGATGACCTGGAAGCCTCAGTAGAAAACACTGACCCTCCTGTAGAGGAAGAACTGATTTACCAACCATGGTTTGGCAATCATTCTGCACCACAAACATAGTCCTCTTCTTTTTAAACAAAACTAGGGGGAGATGTTGTGGTGTGCTGTGATGTCCCATTTTGGCCTTCCAGGTCACTTTCCCAGGTGTGCTTGTACGTCTATCCCTTCCCCCTTGCCCCCATGCTGAGTGAGTCCTGTCAATCAGGCTAAACGTTCCAGCAAGGCGTCGTGTGGTTGGTCAAGTTCAAAGGATGCCCCTCAGGCCCAGGGGTCATTGGCCTGTCTGGGTGTCAACTTCCCCTGAGACCCTGCCCCTCTCACCTGGTTGGTGGCTCACCTGTACCTCCCCTCCCCCTGTCCCTGAGCTTAAAAAGGTGATCAGACCATGCGGTCAGGTTCTGTTGGAGCAGCTCCTCACGTTCAGACCTCTGTAACCATGGAATAAACCTCTGGACATTAAACCCTCCAGCAGAATCCTCTCCTTTTTCTCTTCACCATCGCCTGAAGCTATCCTCCTGAGGTAACGGGGTCCCTTACAAGCCTGGACTTGTTCGGTGCCCAGCTGCAACCACCAGCAAGCCGAGGTATCTCTGCGGTGATACACCGCAGTTGCTGCCTTTGGCCCAGCAGTGAGGGTCAGACTGGCCCAGGCACAATCTAACTGGTAATATTGGGAGCCATTTTTTTTCCAATAACAGGCAAACCTGGCCCAGAATCCCACTCATCCATTTATACAGGTGTCTTCATCTTGCTGAGATTTTAGCCCTGCCAGTGCTCTAGATATGGTGCTTTTCTTCTTTTCAGGAAACTCCAAAGCCTCTCATTGGTCCCTCTCTTTGAAAGACAGGCACTGTGCTGATTGCCACAGGGACAGAAAGCAGTATCTGCCTTTCCATGCCCTGCCCCTCATGTGCTGGATGGCACCTTCCTTCCCAGCAGGCCCAGCCCAGTGGCACTGGGCCCTGCAGTTCCCTCTCTGCCACACAACCTGGCAGTAACCCTGGCACAGTTCCCGTCTGCTTGAGCATGCCAGGCAGCAGATGGGGCTGGGACAAGTCCCTCCCAGCTGTCCCTGTTTGCGTGGCAGAAACCTCTGAAGTGTGGGCTGGGGGGCACCAACCAGGGCCCCTCAGAGGCTCACAGTGAGCCCCCCACAGCCCCTCCTGCCCACAGCCAAATCTCTGACTGCTCATCTGGGACTGGCTTCCTTGGGTTCCTCCACCACCATTTCATGTCTCTGTACCCTGCATTGCTCTACTTCAATTCTTTTGCCATTACATAAAATTGAACACCCCACCAAATTACAAAAGAAGGTGACAGAAACAGCCAGAGGACCTCTCTGACTCAGGAAATGCAGAGAGAGGTGGGGTTGCTCAGTTTTGTCAAGAACAGGCCCCAGGGAGACTTTATTGCCACTTTCCAAAACTTCAGAGTGGCTTTGAGGAAAGTTGAGGACATCTTTTTTAACAGGGCCAGTTACAAGAGGATGTGGGTGAATATTTTTTAACACAAATAGGATCTAATCAGAACTTGTTTACTCGGAGCATGGTGTGACCCTGGCACAGCTTGCCCCAAGAGCTTGTAGGTGCCCCATCCCTGCAACCATTCCGGCTCCAGTGGGAAAGGGCTCTGAGAAACTTGATGTCTTTAAAGATGTCCCTGCTCATTGCAGGACACTTGCACCAGAGGACATTTACAGGGCCCTGCCAGCCCAGCCCAGTCTAGGATTCCTCACTGTTTTCATTTGAAGAGCAGCAAGAATGGAGGTGAGGAGGAAGGGGGCTCATCTGCTGCCTTGGGCTTGAGTGGAGGAGGAGCCCATCCCTCAGAGCCTGTTTCACCTGCAGCCCCTTCACATTTTACCTGTAGGAGCTCCTTGGCAGACCAGCGCCGCGCCTCATCTCTCTGCAGGCAGCAGCTCAGGAAGTCACGCAGGCAGGATGAAAATAGGTTGGGCTGCTGCAGCTTTTGTCTTCCTCCTGTGGCTATCAGGAGTTGAGGCTGGGGAAAAAGGAGACACCAGGCTCCACCTGCTTCTTTCCCATCTGTCACTGCTCTCCCAGATCCCACTGATTAAGCTCCACTCTGCAGTGGCAGTTTCTGCCCTGGCACAGACCCAGAGATGACTTTCCTTTACCAACCAAAAAACCCAAACCCCGATGCAGCCACAGCCTCTCCAACATCCCACAGATCTTGCCTTGGCAGCTGATTTCATATACTGACCTAGTTAGTGGGAGCTACATCAGCAAAAGGACATTTGCTTCTCTGAGGATTCATGCCAGCTTGAGAGGCGTTTTGGAAGAAGGACTTTGCTATACTAACTCTACTCTATCCAAGGGTTAGTACATGGAAAGTATTTCTGCAGTGCTTCTTGGTCCCTTAAGCACCGCTGCCACAAAACAAAACTAATCAAGCTTTTTGCTTTGTTCTTGAAAAGAATGGGAATTGGAGGGAAAGAAAGGAAATCCACCAGGTATTCCTCAGGTAAGGAAACAAATCTTTGGAATCTCATCCTCAACACAGACGCATTATGATCCATGCACAAATGTACTGGGATGAAAACGCCTGCTTGGACACACAGGAGCCACCTGCAGCTCTGTTTCTCAGCAGTCTGAAAATTTCTGCTTTCCTTACATGGAAAAGAAAAACCTTTCATGGTCAAATCAGAAGGAGAGGTTCCATCCCTATGGACACCCTCTAGTCATTTGGCTGCTCAAGTCAATGCATAAATGGTAGGCGCATCCCAGAAAGTGCCAGGAAACAAATGGGAGGTTTTGGCAGGCTGTCCACATCACCAGGCTCTGGCTTGGTGACGGGCAGAACGTGACTTGGGCTGGGAGAGAAACACGGTCACTGAGTGTTTCAGCAGCACTGCACAAGAAGCAGAAGAGACTCTGGCCTTTACACCCTCATGCCCAGGTTTCAGGCACGTTTCCCAGTGAGAAGAAACTGCACAGGGAGTTAAGTTCCTCTCTAAAAAACAGTGCCTTAGCAACTTTCATGTGTTTGGCCTTCTTTTCTTCATTTCTGGAAATGTAACACCAGTTCTGAGAGGCTTGCCTTGTGGTTTTAGGGGCATCTTCACAGACAGACAAGTGGGAACAACTTGAAACCCAAAGCAAATGTTGCCTGAGAAGAGCTGGGGAGTGTTTGCCTGTGGTGAGGCTTGAGCTGTCTGGAAATCCCCTTCCATGATGTGCAGAAACATCCAGCTGCTCCCCAGAACTAAGTCCCTCTGGGCACGCAGGCCTCTGGAAACACCTGATGATTCCAGCCTTTCTCCTGCTCAAGAGCATCTAACCTAAGCTGAGCTCCAGTTTCTTCAGCAAGGCCAAGGATGCTCACTTCCATGCAGCTGACAGTGTCCATGGAGCTCAGCAGGGCTTTCTGATACTCCTCAGGCCAAGGAATTACAGTGTAGATTGGCAAGACATCAGCTGATCATTATCCAGTGTGGTTCATGTGGAACCAAGCTCTAACACGCTGACAAGTCAGAGGGAGAGAGCTCATTCTGCTTTTGCAAGATGGTATTTAGAAACATAAGACACCAACTTGGAACTATTCAAACCTCAACTTGCAGAATCCATCTCAAACAGACAAAAAGAACAATGGCAAGAGGCCTTGGAGTCTCCATAAAAATGCCCACCACTGTCATGATAAGTCTGTGCTCATGGCACTGAAATAGATGGTGACCAAAGAGACTTTGCTATTATCCTCTTTAACCCAAAGGAAAATTTCAAAGCCAGAAATGGCAATGCACTCCCCTTGTGTACAAATAATTGATGCGGCTTTCTGTCCTTTTCCCACATCACCAGAGGTGACAAAGAGCGTTTTATCCTGACTCTCAGCTGAGCTCAGCCACTGGCCATGGTGGGGAGCTGGAGCCCTCCCTGTCATTATAACAGTGCAGGCCAGGGATGGCCCTGCTCCTGTGGTAAAGAAACACAGCACTGGTGTCAACTGCCCATGCTGGATCCCAGCCCAGGCACCTGCCTGCATCATCAACTTGTTAAAGTACCCAGAAACAGCCAAGGGTTTGGCAAACAATTCTAACTGCAGTCAGAGAAAAACACATCCTAAAATTATCCAGGCCACCCACACACGTGACTGAACAATGTACAGATGACTTGAAAGCCTGAAAGTTTCAACAACCACAGGATTTGGAAAAGATGCTACAGAATGGAAGAGAAGAGCTGCATTTAAAAAATGAAAAAGCAAGCAGAACTGCTTGGGCATTGCTTTGGTAGTAGGTTTTTTTCTCTTTTCCTTTTTTGTTTACTCTTCTTTTTCCTTTTTTTCTATGTTTTCTATAAAATTGAAACTGAAAAGGTCTAACCTCCATTGCTCAGGATGTTTATCACATGTCTACCCTGTCCACTGAAAAATTCTTGTCCTTCAGAAACAGAGTTCCAACATTGTTCAAAAAACAAGTGGGAAATGTCAGGCACGGCTGGAGGCCAAAATGGCAGGTTTCTGAACTGGTTAGGTTTCTGAACCGCCACTTCCCTTTCTGATACAACCAAAGCTACAGCAGATGCTGATGTGTTGCAGGGGCATTTTTAGAAGGGGACCTTGGTGGAAGTGGTGCCAGCAGATGGCAATGGGATTTTGTCCAATGGCACGCACAACATGGGACAGGTGAGAAAGACAGTGGCATCAGTGAGTATTTGCACCTTACCAAGACAGGCGTTGCATTCCAGGAAGGAACTTCTCGTTCCACCATTTCGATGCCCACAATTCCCAAAGACCATATGTCCACTTTGGGGCCACATGGTTGACCTGTCACCACTTCAGGCGCCAGCCACCCAGCAGCGCCGGCCACGGAGCTCCGTCTGCCCTGCTCAGGGCTGAGCTGAGCAAAGAGGCCAAAGTCAGCTGTGGAGAAAAAAACAAACCATGAAAGCCAGCTCCAATTAGGAAACCAAGCAAAGAATTCCCCACTCTCAGGCTAAGAATGTGCTGCTGGATCTCCTGGAGAACTGTCCACACTCGATTTCCTTGGGGCTTTAGCCAAGGGAGTATGGAATTGGCCACTTCCAAAAAAACCCAGGTTTCTTAATGCTGCTCACAGCAGTGGACTTCATTCCCCTGAAGCTTTAGATTGTAGATCCCTCTGTCTAGAAGGGACACACACAGAGCAAGGCCACTCTTGACTGCTTGTGGTTCCTTATACCTCTGTGCACGTTCCAACTGTGCCCTCAGCTCGCAGCAGGGGTCCCTGCACTGCCACCAGCACCATTTTTGGGGAGCTGGCAGTCACGCCAAGCAGCCCCACACCCACATCCCTGGAAAGCTGCACCTGACCAAGAATATACTGACCCAGCTTGACAGAACCGTCAGTTCTGAGAAGGATGTTGCTGCTCTTCACATCTTGGTGGATGACATGGTTTGAATGAAGAAAATCCAGTCCTTGCAGGCACTGAGCAAGAAAGCAGAAAGAGGAGGGCAAAAATGAGTGATGTGATTTCATCACACCAGGAAGGAAACAAAGAATCTAAAAGATTCCCTCTCCAGGGGAATGGGGAGTAAGGGCAGAACAGTAATGGCCACTGAGAGGAAGAGCTTGCTGCTCCAACACTTGCAGGACAGGACCTTTCTGAGGAAAGGCACATCAGCTTTTGAAAGAGCAACAGCACCTGCTGTTGTAGGCTGTCCCCTGCAAACCAGCCAGGATGACTCCTGCTGCAGTGGACCTGCTTTTTCCATGCAGAGGACAAAGGAGGGGTTTGGAAAGGAAAAGTCCCTCCCTTTGGTGTTTAGTGGATCACTTTTGTGTGGGAGGCTGCATGGAAAAGATTTTCTTGCTGGCCTCAGCACAGGCTTGGAAGTATCACACCAGTCACTTTGCGGAAGCAAAGAGCATTTTGGCTGCACTTCTATCCTTTTCAGCTGAGGACTGTGAGAAATGAGTCTTTTTTCTTTGCTGGTCTTTTCAAATCCTGCCACCAGCACTTTGCTTTTACAGGCAAGGAATGCAGCGAAGACAGACTCCAGGCAAACATTTAGAGAGGCAAGGTAGAGAACAGAAAATACAAATAAAAATACAAGAGACAGAGCGAGAATACAACAGCAGGAGATAAGAGTACTGGCACTGAGTACAGGGAGTGCAGGGGCACTGGCAGGCCTTTCACTTGAGACGCTTTTACTTGCCCATAGCATACCAGCAACACAGAAACAAAGCTCGGCACAGGAAATCACTTCAGCTCTGAGCCCGTTTCCCAGACAATCCTGTCGAAGCCCTTGGAAACACAGATGGGATTGCTGACCTCCCGACTGATGGCTGCCATCTCATCTTCCGACAGGTAGGTCTGGCTGATGACATTGCTCAGAGTGCCTCCATCCATGTACTCCATAACCAGGGACAGTTCCTCACCCACAAGGTAGCTGAAAAAAGGAAACAAGGGCATGGAGATGAATGTACATGGCTAAGTTGCTGTTTGGAAAAGACAGGTTGGTTCTTCTTTTCAGGTCCCTTTGAGACAAAGACAAAATAAAGGAAGAGACATTCCCTCTTGGCTGTGCATTGTTTGCCATCTGTGCAGTCTCAAGGAGAAAGGCGCAGCTGCAAAAAAGGAGATGTCTTAGATGGGCAGCAAGCAAAATGTGCAGTTTAGTAACAGCCCAGATAAAAAAACCTGTCATGCATGGTGTTTCTGGAAAAAAAGTATCTAGTCTTCCTGGCATGCATAGCAATGGAAAACAGTGGCAACAATCCAAGGGAAATCCTTGTTAGTTTACCTGGACGTAAGAAGACACTTGAAAAAAATCAAGCTCCAAAACAAAGTGGTGGCTGTGAATATAGAGATCATTGATTTAGTAAGACACAACTCATCTGGGTTTTTGAACAATTTTCAAATACCATGTGCCAGCGAAGACTAATGCAGACAAAATGCAATCTCTTCCCATCCACTGGAGATGAAAAGAGCAATAATAATTAGCCAATAATTACAGCTCTATTTTCTGCCAGTGACCAAAGTGGGATTTTACCTTGCATGTTTGCAACATGCAAACAAACATTCATGGGACAAAAGCACAACTCACCTGTCTAAACAGTTGACCAGGTTAGGATTTCTATTCACCTTCATGACCATGAGTTCGTTGACTTTTAGTTCCTTCTTCCTCAGTCCTTGAAGCTGTATTTTCTTGATGGCCACCTAAAACGACATTGAAAATCAGTAACTTGAGACGTTGGTGGCATGAGACCACAAGGCACGTGGAGCAAGTGATTTTGCAATGACACAGCTGAGCTGTGCCAAACTGCCTTGTGATTAGGCACTGCAGTAATTAGGAACTGACATTCCAACAGCCCATTTCTCTGCTCCCTTGGGAGCCAGTTACAGGACACGTGGGGCCACTGACATTTTGCCTTGACCACTTGGTAACAGCAGTGTCTCAGTTATCACCCACAAACCTCTGACCACACTCTCTGCTGCTTTGTTTGGGACTCAGAACTTAATACTCTGTGGATACATCTTGGGCTATGGGCAGGGCTTAGGGCTTTCAGGGACACCTTGCAGATCTCTCCCTATGTGCAGTTCCCAAGTGCAGCACTGCAGGTGGCTAAGGAACTACCAGTAACTTTCAGATGGATTTGCTGGCAGCCAGAAATGAGAATTCAGAACTCTGAAGCTGTAGCCCCAAAGAGCAGTGAGGTGCTCGCACGCACCACCTTTGTTTTAGCAATGGAGAGCGAGTGAGCGCGTCCTTCTCTGAAAGGAACCGCTGCCCTCCGTGCCTTCCTTCCGGCAGCTGAGGAGGACAAAGTCCCAAATGTGTTCTGTGGGCTGGCACCAATCTGTGCTTCTTGTGCCTTTTCAGCACAGCTCTGCCCAAAGCTCCAGCCACAGCTCACACCAGAGGGGAAAGCCCTCGAGTGCAGCAGAGTCTGCAGGGGCTGTTGACATTTACCTCTCCTCCTGTGGCAGTGTCAAGTGCTTTACAAACATCTCCAAAAGTCCTAGAAACAAAACAGAAGCAGAGAGAGGAGAAGCCATTTAGATCTTGCAGTGAAAGCCAGCCCACACAGGAGATCTGTGCTGTAAATACCGCAGACCTGCAGGACACTGGAAACATTGAGATGTGTTTGACAATGTCTTCTGAGCACACTTAGAAATTCTGATCAGCACTGAAAATCTAAGCCCAGTGCCTGAACACATTTGCAGCTTGTCTGACTTCACACTTGATACCTATTCCGCCAGCAAAACATCTGATGCATAGTTTTGTAAAATTAACATTGCTTGGACTCACCCACTGCCAATATTTTCCAGTTCAATGTATTTTAGAATAGGATTTTCCATCTTCACCATTCTCCCTGAGGGAAACAAAATGCAAGATGTTCACTTCAAAGCAGAGATCTCACCTTCTAGGAGATACAAAAGGCAGCCCCACTGTCTGGAGCTCTGAGCCCTCCCTTTGTGGACAGCTGGCTAACAACAACAGGAACAGGAACTGGAACAACAAGAAAAGAACAACAGGCCCACAGCACAAGTGGCTGGCACAGAGGCTGATTTCCAGCATCCTTTGAAGAGAGAGACCTCTTGACAGCAGGCACACAGGGAAGCACAGGGAGATACATTCAGAGGAGACTGAGATCAGAAGAGAATACCTACCAAGGCAATTAAGTTTGTCATCTAGAAACATTAAGGAGAGCTGGAACTAACAGTGCCTTTGTTTTCTTGGGAATAAACACTGTGAGATTTATAAAAGGTTACCTACTTGCTAAGATTAAATGCACCTGGACATCTGGTATCAATTCCTCTGAACAGATGCCAAGTCCAGAACAGGAGGAATATTGCCAAGTGTTCCCATCTTTTCCACCTTGCAGCAGTTTGCCAGAAGAATGCCTCTGTGTTTGTAAACCAGAGCAGCTCATGCTAGAACCAATCCCCACGGGGCTTTCAGCATCAGGACCCTCACCCTTTATGAGCAGGCTGAGCCCAAAGACGCCCTTGCCCATGCCCCGCGTGAAGAACCGCGCCACTTCTCTTCACCCTGACAGCGCGGATCAGTCGCTCCCATTGCACTCGCCCTCTCGGCACCGCACACGTCCCCATCTTCCCAACTCGGCACGGCGGGCACGGGCACAGAGGACAGCAGTGCTCCTCAGGCGTCCCTGTGACACAGAGAGCTGCCCAGAGGAGATGCTGACCCTCTTGTGAGTCCAGGCCGTGCGAGGCAGAAGCCGGCCCAGAGCAGGGGCTGCGGCCTCAGGCAGCTCCGCGCTGCAGCAGCCGGGCAGCAGCGGGACCCTCCCAGCTAAGGAAGGCTCCAGCCTCTGCATTCCCACAGCCCTCAGGGACAGGGCAGCGACCACAACAAGTCTGGCAAAGCCCAAGCATGAGCACTGACAGGCACTGATGGGAAGAAGCCAGAGTGAGCCTGAGCCCCGGACAAGCTGTTGCCCCCATTCAGGATACAACAGGATGGGCTTTGAGATCAGCCACACCCAGGCACAGATCAGTGCCCTTTTTGTCCCAACAGGTGATGGTAGACACAGAATCCACTGGGCTCTCTTCTCAACCCTACCAGATCTTATCTGAGAGCACAGCACTGGCAGCTGTTCAGGGCAAGAAGCAGATTCATTGGGTTGCGCTGCAGAATCACAAAAGGCTTGATGTGTTATCCTAGAGACTGATTTCAGCAGGGCTTCTGCCAGTGGCTAGGACTCAAGCAGTCACAGCCTTCTGCTGATCCAGGAACAATCCCTGATTCTGCCTTCGGCAGAGAGGGAAGCTCAGGCAAACTCCAGCCAGTCTAAGCTGCCCTCAGAGGCAGCAGGAACACCCAGAGCTCTCTCTTGCTGCCTCGGAGCACTGCCAGCACTTCTGTGACACTAAACTGATCAGAACCCTTGGTACAGCTATGCTGACATGTACACACAACACACTGTCCCTCAGATAAGAAAGATACCAGACGTACTCTGCTGCTCAAGGGAGTCACCCACCATCTCCTGTTGCTGAGCAGCAGCTGGGTCAGCACAGCAGGTGAACCAAGGGCTCAGGCTCCACTTCTTCAGCTGGGGAGCAAAGGCTCCTTGGGATGGCACTGCTGCTTCTGCAGCAGCTTCAGTGTCAGAGTCGGTGTAGATCTGAGACAAGAAATGAGTTGATGTCAGGAAGGTGTGGCAGAGATTGCCCTGAAATGCAAGAGAGATTGCCATTTGAAATGCAAGCTCTTAGGAAGCTGCTGTCAGCCACATGCAGAGCTCTTCAACTGGATTGCTTTGGATGTCCCCTTGTGAAACCAAATGGTCAAAAGCAAAGGCTGGTTTGACTCGAGTTCATAGCCAGTTTCTTGTTCTAAAGGATGACTGCAGCAACGACCGCTCCACTTCTCTCAAAGACTCCTTTCCCCCTCCTAGGTCTGCAGATACATTTGCAGCTCCTTATTCTAATATTCTACCTCCTGCCATGAAATTCTCTTTTTCTGCACCTTCCTCGGGACATGCTTATCCTGCAGCATCTCTGGGTGGGTCAGTTCCTGGGCCTCATGCCAGCCTCGGGGCTCTTGGTTGCCCGTCATTTGCTGGAACTCTCTGCAGGCTGCCAGGTAGGATGGCGACACTTCCACCTCAAGTCAAACAGAACAAAGCAGTCAGAGACTACAGCTTGTCCCCGTCTGCCAGGAGACATCGACTGGGAAGAAAGTAAAGGACAGGAGCAGATCTGCAAGGGATACAGACAGCTTGTAGCTTGTATTCCAAATCTATGTGAGTGACCATGTTCACCTGCAAAAACACCTCAAGAAACAAGGTCACCTGGAAGAAGCCAGCAGGAGTTCATGACTGCTGGCTAAATGGCCAAAGGAGTAATGCCACTGTCTAGAGCATCAGCTGAGATCCAGCAGAGCAGGAAGTGTCCTTGAGAGCAGCTCTGACAGAGGCCTCATCAGGATGGCACTCAGAGGCATAACCCACCCCTGCTGCTCTGCACTGGGAAGGCAAGGAGGGCAGAAACCACCCTTGGGTGACTGCAGTGCTGATGGCTATTTCCCTCACTTGCTTTTCTAGAGCCTTTTGCTCCTGAAGGAGGCAATTCATTTTCTCTTGGATGATTTTAATTTTTTCGTCTAGCCTCTTCTTCCTTGCCTTGGTCCTAGCCTCAGTTTCCTGCAGCTGTGCCTGCATCTGTTTGTCAATTTTCTGTAAACAACAACGGAAAGGAATCTCTTTCATGAGTAGAGTGGCTGCCATTCCTTCATTCACCTGTTTTTGTTGATTACCCCTGTGCATAGGGAGATTCTTCTCCTCTTGGATGTCTTCATTCCTCCTCTTCACTGCCATGATGGCACTCTGAGCTTCAAGCAGCTCTGCTTGTGGCTCTGCCTTGATGTTCTGTACACACAAAAGCAGAGCAAGTGACTGAGAGCTGCCATCAAGCTCAGCTTTTCCCTCTTTTAGCCTCAAAATCACATTTATTCAGCCCCTTCTTTCTGCTTCCCTACCCAGCTCTGCTTCCACTGTAACCCTCCTGTGCTGGTGCTGATCTCTGCAGATTGCAAGGCTCTGTCCTTCCAGTGCCTGTGGGACTCCTGGCCTCCTCAGTCCCAAGAGCTCTGGTTTATGCCCCTCTCCCTGCCCTTCCCTCTGTGCCCTGGCCAGTCAGGCTCACCTGGCCATTCTCCTGTGGCTCTTCCACCTGCTGCCTGAGCTGCTCTTCCTGCCCTCGGGCAGGGAACAGCACTCCCTGAGTCTGGCATGGCAGCTCAGATGAGGCAGTGTGCTCCTGCTCTTTCTCGAGAAGCACCTGCACAGAAAGCAAGAGAAGATGGGTTTCAACTTCTCATACGCCCTTTGTGGGCCAAGACTCACAGACTGCTGGGCTCACACGTTCCCAAAGCACTGTGCTGCTGCTCTCCTCGGTCCTTCTCTGCCCGAGGGGAGGCACAGATTCCAAAGTGACCCTGGCCCTACAATCAGGGGCCATCTGGGACTGAAGCTCCAGCAGCCTCTCAGGCAGCTGACAGGGAAGGGGTGGCATTTCTCAAGGGTCTGGTGAGAGCCTCCCTCTGCTTCCGCCGTGTCCTGTTTGTCTCTCCTGAAGGGATGCCTTTAGGTGAGCTTTGCATCTTCCACTGCTTTGGAGCAGAGTCAGGAGGATTTAAATAGATACATAGATAGACAGACAGATCTCACTTTTATAATCTCTCTTTACTGTACTGTGGTATTTACATTCTTTGAATGGAGAGAGATATAATTCTCTCTCCTAGGTTTTTTTTAAGGGAAGGTAGTGAGAAACTTAGAGAAGAAGAGAAAACAATTCTAATCTCTACTGGCTGTTCTTGTTTTTTAGTATAGGAAGAATGTGTTATAGTGATTGTTTTCTGAAAGTGATTTGTTAGTTGGATTTTAGTGATAGTTGTTTAGACTGATTAGTTAATTAGATAAAAGACTGCCTGGAGACAGTCACGAGTTTTTCTTTAGTAGCTTTTTAGTGAAGTATCTCTTTAGTATAGTTTTAATATAGTACTAGTGTAATATAACATAGCTTAAGAAAGCATTTGTTTAACCTTCTTAATCATAGAGCCAAAGCACATTATTCCCCACGTGGGGGTCACCCTGAATCAATCCTGTCCTTTCTGTCGCTACACACATCAGCACTCGGTAGCAGTGCCCCGATCAGCAGCCATCCTGAATTTGCTCTCCTGTTGCTTCAGTAACCCACACTCTTGGGGAATCTGGAGCGTGTGGGTCCCTATGGAATGCAACCAGACCCAGAGCATTGCACTGGGAACGGCTCTCTTTGTGCATCTGTGCTCGGGCAAGTTCTTCGCTTGGACTCGCCCACACTGATGGTGCTAAAGTGGCTGGAATCAGAAATGCAGCCCAGCCCCTCCCAGCTCCTCTAATCTCTGAGGGCCAGCTGGAATGCAAGGGCATTGATTTCCTACTCACTTCCCAAACACAACACACATTGATTCCCTGGGACGCCAAAAGACACGGGAGCCGTTAACTTGAAAATGATGGGCAAGCCCTACTGGCTGGTCTGGCACCAGAACAGCTCGTTCTGCACCAACATCCCTGCCCCAAACTATGTGTTCTTGTGCAAAAATACTGCATTATCCAGAACTGCCTCCTTGAACATTAAAATTCTAGCAGAATTTCTGCCAGTGCTGTAAAAGGGCAGGAAAGATTGAGAAAAAAGCTCCCTTGCTCTCTGGAGAAGGAGAAATTGCACAAGACTTGTCCTTCTAGCAAACAAACAAATAAACAAAATATGAAAGTGTTACCCACACCAGTGTCTAAAGCACTTGGATGCAGTGAAGGGATGTCTGGCAGGGAAACAGCCCTCGTGCTGAGCATTGGCTCTATGGATCCAAGGCAGGGATCAATGGCAGTCTGCCTGAAGGTCCCTCATGAGCCCCCATTGTCCAGGCTAAAGCTCCCTCAGCCCCTCCTCCCTGGCCTTGTGCTGCACCCCTTGCCCAGCTCCCCTGTCCCTCTGTGCCCACGCTGCAGCCCCTCCATGACTTTCTGCTTCCCAGGGCCCACAGCTGCACACAGCACTCCAGCTGTGGCCGCAGCGCTGCCCAGCACAGGGCCACGCTCCCTGCCCTGCTCCTGCTGCCCCACTGCTGCTGGCACAGCCACCGTGCCCTTGGCCTTCTTGGGCCCCTGGCCCCACGCTGCCTCATCTTCAGCTGCTCACGGCCGCCAGCCCTGCGTCCTTTGGGCCCACGCAGCTCCCCAGCCACAAAGGTGCCCATTGCACTTCAGATACTGCAGGCACCATTGCAAGGTGTACATCCTGGGTTTAGCATTACAAGACAGCAGTCAAGGACTTGCAGCTTTGCTCGCACTCTAGGCTCCAATGCAGTTTTCAAATGCAGTTTTCAGAGCATACTACACAATAGAAGGTATCGACAGACACATGCAGTGTCTGGTTTTTGCCTCAGAAGAAGGGTTCAGAACTACTCCCTTTGTTTCTTTTGCCACGCCTGACAAGAATGCCCCCCCACAGCTTCATGGACAACACAGTCATCTCCTTGCAGCTTATCAAAGACCAAGAAACAGGCAGACTCAGAGCACCTATCTGCTCTGCTACTGGCTGCTCTGCCTGAAGGGGCAAAAGAGCAACCTGGCAACAAAGGCACCAAAATCCCTGACTTCAAGCAGCAACTCTACATCCCCAGTGTGTCTCTGAAATACTCCCAAGTAAACACACCCAAGAAGTTTGTGGAGACAAAGCACCAGAAAGAACTTGTGTGGTCAGATCAACATTTTTTTGTGCCTGCAGCTACTTGGCCAGTCTGTGCAGGGGGACAGGTCTCTCCACACCACAGTGTCCCCTGTGTACCCAACAAGGCTGAGCACAGTGTCTTTGACATGCTCCCTCCTCTGGGAACAGGGAGCCTTCGTGCTTCAGGCTGGCCCCTATCAAAATGCCAGGAAGCTGGTCCCTAAACATGACAGACCAAAGCCCATTGTCCATCTCTCACAGGCTGGGGGCAATCACCAGGCCCTGGCAGGACTCCAGCACTCAGCATCCTCAGCCAGCAACAGCAAGTGCTGGCTGGTCAGAAACTTGCAGCTCTGCCCTGCACTAAAGACAGCAGCACACACAGCTGGCACTTACTGGCTCAGAATGTTCAGGCTGTGGTGTGAGCACAGCTGGAGGCTGGCGCTCATCCACCTCATTTGCCTCCTCTTCGGCCTCCTCTCCATGAGCCGAGGGAGCCAGAGGAGAGACTGCTGTTGGTTCTGTGATCTGTGGACAGACAGCAGTATGAGGGACACAAAGTTACCTATAATTTATAACCTTATTTCTATTCAGCACTTTATGCTATTCAGCTCTATTTCTACAACCAGCTCTGCTAAGGACAAATCAGAAACTTTGATAACAATGGGATTCTAAGTCACTGCAACTAAATTTAAATGGGCTAATTCAACAGAATTGCTAATAGTTCTGAATTAGACATTTCGCCCTGGCTGCTATCAAGAAGCAACATTCTCTCTGCAAAACAAGCTTTTCATTCCTTGAAAGTTCTGAAATGGAAAATTAGGAAATAGCCAGCGATGCCTTTGTTATTGCTGCTGCAGACATGGAAATGGATTTTCTTTCAGCCTGCCCAGCTGGCCCTCTACACTCTACTGCCACAGGCCAAGCTCACAGCTTACTCTACAATTCTTAAGCACCAGGAACATGAACCTTTCTCACTCACCTCAGGATCAGCACCTCTGAATACACGCTTCAGGTGACCTGTAGTGGGCAAGGGAAAATGAACAAGTGCTGTGAGAAAACTGCCTGGGCTGCTGAATCCCACAGAAGAGAAGAAGTCAACCCAAACAGAGAGTATTTTTCTTTATCAACATCCCTCCACATGACATAGTTCCTTCACACAGCCAGCAAGAGATCAGGACAATAATCTTGGTTGTGCCTACACTTCAGCCTGTTTAGCCTGTAAATGAATACAAACGTGATCAAGAAAATGCAAATTGTTCTTCAACACTCAATGCTTCTGTTCTGTCCAGCAGATAAAGCAGCTATTGTTCTCTTGTCTTTCAGGTACTTTTTTAAAAAAAGAAGTTGCATGCACTAATTCCCATTAAGTTGCTGAAAACAGTCACCCAGAAAAGCTTGCCCCAAATCCCCCTGAGCTGTGGCAGTTCCATTGTGAAAGAGCACAGCAGCAGCTCCAGGCTCAGGAGCAGACACTCACTGCTTTGTTGTTTGCACTTCACTGCAAAGGGAATCACTCTTTTAGCACTCAGTCAAGGGTCAAAATAGACAGTCAAATCCTTTCATTACAAAATTTGGAACAAAAGAAGCTTTCCCTGAGTTCTGGGGAGAACTACAAAGTCCTTAGAAGGCCTTCTGAGAAGGCCTCCCAGGCTGCATTTTGGAAGTTGTCCTGCTTGTCCCAGCAAACTGAGGAAATGACAGACTCTGCTGCCACAGACTCTCCCGTGGAGGGAATGGAAGCCCAGCAGGTTCCCCTGCAAATGCTGCCCCTGTGGCTACAGACACCCCCTTTTAGCTGAACCTCTTGACAGGAGCTTTACCAAACCACTGGCATCCTAATGCTCTTTCAAAATCAGAAACTCAGCCCCCAAGAAAGAGCAGGAAGACATACAAAAGCCAGGTAAGGATACACCCTAACCTAAGTAGAATGGAAAACTCTACTTACGTGCAAAGTGTGTAACGTAATACGCGGAAAAAGAAATGCCATATGCAGCAAAAGCTGCTGTGGCCAGATGGTGAAATATTGTCATTTTTGAAAGTTGGGTAAATAGAAGAAACAAGGCTCTTGTCAGTGGGCAGCTACCCACTGACAAATACCCCAACCAGAAAAGTTCTCATCAACTGAGCAAGGCCCAGGGCTGCTCTGACACTCAGGCCTTCCGTGCACCAAGGCAACCTTCTGATGTCACGACGACAAGGTGGCAACCATGCCCTGACATCACAAAGCAAACACTCCATGTTGGTCTGTGAATTTATGCAAAGCAATAACCAACCTTCCCTACAGCAAATACAAAAGAGCCTGGGAAGTTTTTCTGTGTCACAAAGCAGCGCAAAAGCCCCTCATGGGCCAAACCCTGTTCAGGGATCCAAGAGGAACTCCAGGAGTGCCCCAAGCACCTACAGCCTGTACCCCAGTTGAGCACTCAGATGGGACACAAGCAAAGGAAACCAGAACAAGACAATGGCCCACAGCATTGCACATGTGAGAAATGACTCTCACTTTTAAAATTTTAAAGGTTTAGTAAACCTTAACAAAGGACTGAATAAGGAAAAATTGCAGCATTGGGAGTCTCTGTGACTAGCAGCCATGTGCTCATCTACAAAAACGATGCTCTGCCTTTTATACCCTTAGCCCCTCTAAAAGTTTTGTCAGTCAACTTTTTCTCTGCTATCCATTGGAGGATATTACTTTCTTGCATCCTGACTGGAGGTCAGGTGTTGTTACACCCTGCCTGCTGGTCACAAGCTGGCCCTCCCCAAATGCCCTGACTACCCAGGCTGTTACAAGGGGGACGGGAAAGAGGACTATGGGAGAATATATTACAATATAATCACTACTCATTTGAACATCCACATAACATCTGCTTCTTAATTGTCAGACCCAACCATTGCATTACTTGTCCAGAACACACAGAACCAGGAGAGAAGCCACTGTTGGCATCACAGCTGAAATGTTTCCTAACAAATCTCCCCACATATTTGCACCTTTATTGGACATGCCCAGGGCTCCGGTGCGTGTACATCTCTGCCTCTCTTCCCCTTTGGCAGCAGTCGAACTGGCAGCATCTGCCCGCCAGCAGCAGCTGCTCCCAGCTGGGAACGCCGCTGGCGGTGCTGATTTCCAGAGGCTTCTGTGTGCCAGGGGGAGCCAAGGCAGGAGCGGGTTGAACGGTGCTGGCGCTGCTGCTGCTCTGTGCCAGAGAGCCCCGGCTGGGCAGGGCACGGTGCCCACTGCGCTGCGGGCTCCTTCTCCTGCCACAGCTGGGCACACCTGGCAACAAGGCATGACAACCTGCGGGCAAGCCAAGGGGTTTCTGGGGCTGCACTGCTCTGCACACACCCAGCACACCTGCAGCACACAATTTTAACCCTCAAACAGGTAAACCAAAGGGAAACAGCTGGAAAAGATTTCATTTTCACCATTCTTACCTGCTCAACAGAAGTCTTCAAAATGAACATTACCAAGCAGGGCCCGATCCCTGATGCCAGCTCAGGGTTAGAAGAGAGGCAATCCTTGATCTCAGCACTGGGTGTGTGGGGAATCACTTCCCTAACACGTGCACACCCAGCAATCTCACTTACTAGTTTGTGTCCATCGATCTAAGACATATTCAATACTTTGCTGAAACTCACAGGCTAAATATTCCCCTATCACAGACATCTTTTCATTAAAATCCTTTCATTAGGATTTTTCCTGCTGAAGCTGAGAAGTTTCAGCAACAAAGAGTAAACAATGGTTATCTACTGCTGTGGAATGTAACAGGTGGATGCATGATTGGTCTCCTGTGGATGTTTGGATGTACTGACCACTCATGGCAGAGCTGGGTCTCACTCTCTGCCAGGAGACAGACCTTTGGTATTCATGCCTTTTATATTCTCAGCTTAGCTAGCCTTCTGACAACTTTCCTTCTATTTCTTTTACTATAGTTATAATGTAATATATATCATAAAATAATAAATCAAGCCTTCTGAACATGAGGTCAACATTCTCGCCTCTCTCTTCATCCTGCAATCTTTGTGACCATCATCACATTCCCCCAAATTATTTGATTTACTGATTGATACTTATTGGCACTTAAGTCACTTCTCCGAATTTACTGACATGAGAATAGGAGTGTCCTGTAGGTCCCTGCTGGTCTTTGACACAGGTTCAGGAGGAGACAGACCCATGCACAAAATAACCCAGGACAAAACTGGGCTTACAAAGCAAATTCATTCTATTTGTTGCACTAGCAAATAATACATACCAAGCCCTGGATTCCTAAAATTTGCTGAGCACGAGAAGGAGGTGGAGTGTGATGCTCAGCAGCAGGGGCAGGTAGGCAATGCACTTTCAGGACATCCCCTGGATCAAAACCACGTGCATCTCATCCTTCTCACCCTTCCAGCTCAGAACCAGGCCTGGTATCTCCTGCTCAGGAGTGGAATTTCCCAGTTACAGCATTGGCTCACACATGGCTGGTGTGTGAGATGAGGCCAATGAGTCAAGTATTTAAAAGAACTGGAAGAGTTAAAATTTTAGCAATATTAGGGGGAAAGAGTATAGCAAGAAGAGTAGAAATAATAGGGGATAGTTAATTTTTAGCAGATAAGGTAGTTAAGGCTAGGGTAATATATCCCTTGCCTGTCTTTACTATGATTAAAGAAGCAGGATGGGATGCGGATTTCTTTGGGACAAAGAAGAGGACCGTAGCCTGCACCTGGGCCCCAAAACTTCAGCTATAGACAAGGGGTGCGAAAGCCTGCCAATAGATCATAAGTAAAGAGATCAAATTGAGCAAGACATCTTGGCCTTCATCAGAAGGAGACCATTCCCCACTTTAAAACCCACCCACCCATGTGATGTGAAAGAATCCGCAAATGTGAAGGAACTTTGGACTCAGTTATAATACATTTGAATACAAAGGGGGTAGGTGGGGTTACCTAATGAATATGTATTAGTTGTTTTGGGAATTATATGAATATGTAAGATTTTTTTAGATCAGTAGAGAGACAGTGCTTCTTCACACATGTCTTCAGGAGACAACTCCTCATGTGCCTGGCGCTGTAATAAACACACCACCTTCTACCTTTAACTGTGGGGAGTTCTATTCCACACCTCATTTGCTGACCGCGGCAGGAACACTTCTCTGCTCCAGCAAGAACATCCGGGCTCTGGAAATCTCTGGGCGCTGCCAGGACATTCCTTTCCTGGAGGCACCTCCGCTCTCAGCTGCTCCTCGTGGGGGACAGACAAGACTGCTGGGACTGTGGAGAAAGGAATGTTTAACTCTGTATAAAGTAACCCGTAAGGCGTATGCAGGGGAAGGGCTGTTCACAAGTCACACAGAGATGTCCTGTGCACAACGTACGCCTGTGCAGTTTGGGTTTGGGTCTGGCTGCTGGCAGAAAGGATTTGCTGTGTCAATAAGGACCTGCTAGCAATTCTGGGGGTGAATTGAGCAAATCCTGTTTTATTGCTGCTATTTTTCCTGTGTGTTGTAATTGTGGCTGTGTTTTCAGTGTGTGAATGTTTGAGGAAGATGATGTGGTGGATGGTGTGTGTTGTGTTGAGAAAAGTGAGCACTCTGTCCCCTCATAAAGCGATATTCCTTTCCCGGTGAGCTTGTGTGTGGACTTTGTAATTGCAGGGTTTGGTACTCCCTGGTGCATCTGGTGCTTGGGTATACAGGGGGGTTGAGTGGTTTTTCTCCCACATTGTAGTCATTTGGGACTGCACAGTTGTGTTTGGGGAGATTTTAGGATTTTGTTTGCAACATGTGCAGCAATTTATGCAGAAAACTACAGTGTGGTGATTTATTATGTTAAACTATGGTAGTTCCTTTCTACTGCCCCCTTCCCCCAGGGTTTAAAATCTCCTGCCACGAGGTGGACACTCTCTTTCCTCCCCTGGACATCCTCTTTCCTCTCCTGGACACTCCCTTTCTCTCCTGGAGCTGTTCTTCATTAAAGCTGTGGGACTTTGGTCCTGGGAAGAGAGAGCGCCTCTCGTCTTTTGCTTTTGTCCTTGTCAGTGTCACTGGGCCCAGAGCTCGCCAAACTGATCCACCACGAGCTAAAAACTGACAAATGGCCCCACATACACAGATCAAAAATTGGTCACATTTTTGATGGACTGGGGTGTTCACCACATTTTGGAATTCCCTATTCCCACACAGGTCAGGCAATTGTTGAAAGGATGCACCACACTCTAAAAGCCATTCTAGATCAACAAAAGGGGGAGTGGCCCAAGCAACACCCCAGATGAGGTTGATCAAAGCTTTATATGTCTTTATCTTTTGAACAGCTCATTTGCAGGACCTAATCCTCCAATTTTTAGGCACTTTTCAAACAGCACACAGGAAAAATTGAAAGAAAATCCTTCCATTTTGATTAGGAATTTTGAGTTAGGACAAATTGAATGACCATTTCCACTAATCACTTGAGGCAAAGGGTATGCTTGTATTTGCACAGGTGTTGGACTTAAGTGGGTCCCCGTGAAGGATGTGAAACTGTCTCATATACAAGAGCACACTGACAATTCCACCAGCAGGGAAATGAGCACGCAGACCTGAACCGCATGGAGAAGCTACGGTTCGTGCCAGACGTTCCCTGTTCAACCTGTGAAACCACAAATCTTGAGTTTGATGTTGATTTTTGGACTGTGAAAATGGTTTGTATCATAGAGCTCTTTCAGCAAAAGCGTGACGTCCATTATCAGCAGTTTCACCCTTAGGGGGAACTGGGGTAGTACAATTGCACCACAAACTTGAGTATCTGTCCTCAGGATGATGGGGAGTAACATTCAACTGTGGATCTCCCTGGTACTGAAACTCAGCACAAAATTCCATCACCAATGAACCAAGAATTGCAATTCTTGAGGATCACAAGGTTCTTTAAGAAGATCAGGGGCCCAGTGATGTCAGCTGGTTATGGAACTGGTCTCGTTGGCAGCCTCACACCAATATATGTCATGATTGGGTATTGGTTACTCCTTGGCTGGCACAGGCACACTGACCAAACGGATGGCAAAGGATTTGTCTGGGCTCAAATTGGTCAAACATATGGTGTCTGAGACTGCTGTCTTGGCTAAAGCAAGGCAAACATTCATTTTTGGTTGATCTACATGCATATATGCATGCAAAAGCAAGCAAGCAAAACCAACAAGTGCCAGTATATAATTTGATCGAGCTCCATGTTCCTGTTCAGTTTCTTTTTGGCAAAAGCTTCCCCATCTATTTCAGTTCTCAAGCAAATCTTTTAGCACTTGTTCAGAGCATTGAAACCATTATACCGATTGGGGTGTTGGCTTAAGAAAGAAGATTGTGCTACTTCCATTGCAATTAGTGACATGATGACTGATGTTAGTTCTGTCAGACATGCAACCTTACAGAACAGAGCAGCAAATGATTTTCTTTTACAGGCACATGGGCATTGTTGTGAGGAATTTGAAGGATTGTGTTGCATGAACCTGTCAGATCATGCTGAATCCATCCACAAAGGCGTAAAAAAGCTGAAAGATTTGACAGCTCCAATTAAAGAAGATGGTGGGTCATGGTTAGATGATTTGTTCCAAGAATGAAGCTTTGAACCTCGGCTATAGGAACTTTGTAGAATGGGTCTCTATATGTATTGGGTGTTTTGGTAATGATACTAGTAGTAATACCTTGCATACGTCGGTCTGTGTGATAAATGATGGACAAAACTATCAAAGAAGTTTTAATCACACAAGAGAGAGAGGTAGGAAATGGATTCACAGAGTGTTCTTGAAATCTCACACAGATGGTGGATGAAGGTATAGACATGGAGGAATGTTTTGAATTAAGACCTTGGAACAGACAAGACTTTTTTGGAACAATGACTTGTGATTGCTGTCAGACATGACTTATGCGCTTTGCACTGACTGGACTTCCACAGCATTAAAATTGCTGTCTTGGAATATAGCAAGGCTTAATGCGAGCAAAAAGGATGCTTTAAGCAAGTAATAAGCAGGTATACTCTAGTAAAGCTATGAAATGCAAGGTAGTTAATAAACAACACGGTTACAAAGGTTTCTTTTTACTTCTACCAAGAGGGGGAATTGTGGGAATCCTTCAAATCAAAGGGGTTTGGGAAAGCTGCAAAAGGCAGGCCCCAGAGAGAGCAGAACTGCAATTAGAGCTAAGCAGCAGCCATAAGATTTGTCAGCAGAAAAGTTATATAAGAAGTAGAAAAGTAAGGGCAAATAGAACAATGGTCTGTGTATTAACGCTTGGCTAGAATAACTCCCTAAGCTACCAAAAAGTATCTCTAGCAAGATATTAGAACTTCTAAGCTTAATAATGGAGCTCTGTGCATTGCCTTTTAAGGTTTACAAGCAGATATTGTATTCAAAATAATCAAGCATTGTTTTACCCAAAGGTACAAGTGCTTATAGTGGTTGGATAGAACTACTGTCAATATGCTTCTGCTTTGTGTGATTGGTCAAAAAACTTACTTAAAGTAAGTTATAACATTAAATTCTTTATCTGCTGCCAGGGATGTGAGCTGCTGGCATCTTCCCTTTGTCATAACCGTGCAATGAGACTGATGCTGGAAAACAAAACAGCTTGAGGCAGTTCCTCAGCAGCCCCGTCCTGTTCGTGATTTGTACAGAGACCCCTGGCCGGCACTAGTATATAGGTGTTAAATGGCGTATATGAGAAATAATTATGAATTATTTCATACGTTTTGAATTTTTTTTTATTTCATATTGATTTATATCTTTTCAATTCATATAGATTTGATAAATTCCTCCAGCTTGGGAGTATGAAGATTTACAACAGTGCAAAACCTTCTGCCCACTTAGCAGTCAGACCCTGGATGTGTGCATGCACACCCACCCACTGTGCTTGCTTTTCTCAGCATCTTGGGGCTGCTGTTTGCACAGAATTGGGATGAATTTAACTCAACAGAGCCACGAGTGGGGTGTCCAGCTTGTCATGAACACTCATGTGGCAATGAACCACACAGAGATCTCAAATCACAATATCACAGGTACTTTCCTTCCTGCTGGGCAATGAGGAACTCTAAAAAAGACACAGAAAAGGGGTGGAAAACATTGGCATCATGCTACTGTTGGTGTCCTCCTGGAGGAAAATCTGTTGGGTTTCTTAAGGTGGTAGCTTTCCAAAACCTAGGAAAACTGCTCAGCAGTGGTAGCCCAGTTGTGAATGGTTTTCTTGACTTGGCAAATCTGGGGTGTTAACAATGGACTCGGTCCTTGGTCCAAATCATCTGCCCTCACCTGCAGACAAAAGCACTACCACCAGCAGCAGCAGCTACATCAGTCAGTTTTCTCAGAAAGCTGTGTTAAATTTGGGAGACGAAAGGAAAACACATCAGACACTGGGGATTATTGACAAGACTCTGAGGAACAGTTCCAAAGCAAAGGGCAGCAGCTTCTCTCTGGGGCACTCCTTGTGCTCCAAGGCAGCTGGGCTGCCCTGGCTGCCCAGGACCCTGCGCCCCGCGGGCTCTGCAGAGCTGCACAGTGGGGAGGCAGCTTCGGGCACCTCAGCCCCTGGGCAGGAGGGGCTGCTTGCTCTGCAGGGCTGCCTGTGGGCAAAAGCAGGGTGCTGGCCTTCTGCTCTTGGCCCCAGCCTGGCCTTGCAGGGCTAATGCTGTTCCCTGTCTCAGATGTGCTAAAGACAGACTTGTTTGTTTCCAGCTCTGCGCAGGTGTAATTTGCACCACAAAATACTGAAGGGCTAAGGCCTGAACAACAGATCCTGACTGAAGCCTCAACAACAGGATCTGAGCCAAAGTTGCCCTCTAGATCACCTTCCCAACCCAATGTTCTATGTACCTGCTCCTTAACCAAGTGTTATTATCAAATGGATTGTTGCATCCATTCACTGGTGAAACACGTCTTCACCTTTCTGCATGAGGAAAATGGACAAGGCCACACCTGGCCTTGGTTCCTCCTTGAGCCCTGGGCAGGCTCGGGGAGAAAACCAAGAGGAGAATGACACCAGCTGTCCCCCAGCAGAAGCTCGGGCACATTGCTCGTCCAGCACTGTCGGAGCCGGGCTACTCTCACAGCGCACTCGGGAGCCTCGTGGCCGCCAAAGGTGGAGGCACCGCAGGATTTCCCGGTTCCCGGCCGTGGCTCTGCAGGGCTTGGCTGGGACAGCTTCCCCCAGCTGATGTGCAGCTCTGCATGAAGGGGAAACCATTGGGGTACCTGGTGATGGATCTTCCTTAATCACCAGAGGCACCCTTTTGCAATAAAGCTGAGGTGCATTGCTTAGCTTATCCTTTCCTGACTCTTTTTTGCACTTTTGCATTACAGTAAATTACACTGTTCCCTCAGCTGGTATCTGTGTCTGCATCTCTGACCCTCTCCACCATCAAAACAAACACACAGCCAGTTTAGCATGAGACCTGCCTCTCTGCCAGCCCATCTCTTGGCAAATACCCCTGATGGCCATCTGCACAAATGAAATTCCCACTTTGCAACTTCCTTTTCTGCAGGCAGGTGAGAAAAGGAGCCACTCCCAGCTCTGGACACCTCTGGAAAACAGCTGCATTCGGCAGTCACAGCCCTGAAATATAAACCTCCTTCCTTAACCTGCCACAGAGAGCTCCCACCAAGAGGCCTTTTGTCCAAGGATACCCACAGAAGAGCTGGAGAAGGGAGCAGTTTGAAACACAACTGCTTCAGAGTTTAAACTTGCCTTTACCAAATGAGCACACACCAACCTGTCCCAAAGGGAAAGCAGGCAGGAGAGAGAAGCTCCTCTCCCACAACAGCAAACTCTGTGCTTCCTTCTGTTCCAGCTGGAGAGTGGAGGCCATGGGCTGCACCTCACTTTGGGAAGGAGCCCTGGGAATTGGCCTGATCTGGGAGGGCAGCAAAAGGAATTCCCAAAAAAGTAGGAAAAGATTCTCTGGAAGGAGTAGATGATGAAAATATTTCTGCAGAAAAGCAAAAAAGGAATAATTGAAGCATTTCAAAAAGTGCCCAGACTGAAATTTGTTTGCCAATATGACAATCCCAAAGTCCCTGTGGTGTGTCAGGAAGTTAAGGAATGATCCTGCAAGGCTTGGATAAACACCACTGGTGTCCGTCCCCCAGAGCACAAGCAGCTCCCCAACAAGACTTCGAGACCAAGGGACAAAACTTCCGCCTTCAGCTCCCCACAGCAGCTCTAGGGAGTGTCTCCCCACTGCAAGATCTCCTTTGTCAGTTCACAGTGACAAGAGTTGGCTGCAGGAGGCATTTGCATTGGAGCTCTCCCCAGATTGGGGGGAAGAAAAAGAAGAGGTGATTCCTGTGAAAATAAAACGGCAATACCGTTTGGGAAGACACCAGTGTGACTTTCCTACAACTCTAGGCCAGAAATTTCTTGAAGAAAGCAACATCTGTCCATGGGGCACTGATATCAATGCTGACAAAATTGCTGCCCCTTCCTGCTGCTGTAGCTGACTCCAAATCATGAGAAATGTGCCAACTCTCCCAAAGACAGGCAGACATAGTGAGATAAAAACAGCTGGTCTGCTGAAAAGGAGTCCAAATGAATGTTTTCTATCTCTCCCTTTCCATCCTTTCCTCAGCCAAGACAGAGCAATGTCCTTCCTCTCTGTCCCTGATGGCTACCCAGGCACGGGATGCAGCATGGGGACAGAGCCTGTCACTGCTCCCAGTGCCCTGCCCTGCCCTTCCCTGCCTGCCTTGCCCTTCCCTGTCCTGCTGGATCCTGCTGTGCTGTGCCAAGCCGAGCCGAGCCCGGTCAGCGGTCACGCATTTTGGGAATGACCCTCCCCTGTGCTGCCCGCCGGCGTAATGAACATACCACTTTCTAACTTTGACTAGTTAGAGAGGCTTTGTCCGTGATTTTCAGTTTTAACAATTCAGGGAGCTTTTGTTTTGCCTGATGGTACAGTTGCTGCCAAGCGAAGCACACCCAAAGACCAATAGTGACCCAGCCTTCCCTTTTCTTCCCTTTTCCTTCCCTCATACCAGGACCTGTCATACCAGGACCTCAGTGCTGCCTCACCTGAGGACTTAGAGCTGCCTCCAGGCCCTTCCAGGCTAAGTGCAGGTGCTCAGGACTCCAAAGTTTTCCTAGCTTTTTGGGAGAAGTTGTTTGCATCATCTGGACTTCTTGGGGTTTCATCGGAGGAGCCAGGCACAGGCAAATTTAATCTCCACTGTGAGCTCTTCATTCTGCTTGTTCCCGTGGAGCTCAAATGCCAGCCTGAGCTCAATGTTCCTCTGGTTCCCGTAGACCATCACAGCCCTTCCATGGCCTCTCCAGAGAGGAGCAGCTGCACATCTTCAGAGAAGCAGTTGCCAGCCCGCAGCCCATCAGGGAGGGAAAGAGTTTCTACCCTTGCTTTTTAGAGTGTTATTCTAGACAAGCATTAATACACAGATCAGTGTTCTATTTGTCCTTGATTTTCTACAGTTTAAATAATTTTTCTGCTGACCTATCTCATGACTGCTGCTTAGCTCTAATCACAGTTCTACTGCCTCTGGGGCCTTCCTTTTGATGCTTTCCCCAAAACTCTCTAATTTTGTGGATTTCCACAATTCCCCCTCTCTCTTCACCTAAAAAGAAACCTTCACAATTATGTCATTTATTACTTGTGTTTCATAGCCTTACTATAATATTTCTGCTTATTACCTATTTAAAGCTTTTTCTTGCTTGCACTAAGCATTGCTATATTACAACACAGCAATTTTAATGCATTGGAAGTCCACTCAGTTCAAAGGGCATAAATTATGCCTGACAATAGTTACAAGTCATTGTTTGAAAAAGTCTTGTCGATTCCAAGGTCTTAATTCAAAACCTTCCTCCATGTCTACACCTTCACCCACCATCTCTGTGAGATTTCGAGAACTCTCTGTGAATCCATTTCCTACCTCTCTCTCTCTTGTGTGATAAAATCTTCTTTGATAGTTTTGTCCATCATTTGTCGCACAAACCAAAGTATGCAGGGTATTACTACTAGTATCACTACCAAAACCCCCAATACATATAGAGACCTATTCTACATAGTTCCCTTAGCCAATGTGCAAAGCTTCATTCTTGGAACAAATCATCTAACCGTGACTCACCATCTTCTTTAACTGGAGCTGTAAAATCTTTCAGCTTTTGTATGCTTTTGTGGATAGATTCAGAATGATCTGACAGGTTCATACAGCACAGTCCTTCAAATTCCTCACAACCATGACATTGTACCAGTAAAAGAAAATCAATTGCTGCTCTATTTTGAAGGGTAGCAGGTCTAACACTATTAACATCAGTCAACATATCACTGATTACAGTGGATGTGGCATTCGTTTGTTTACTCAGCCAACATCCAACCGGATCTTATTGTTTCAATGCCATTGCTGAAGCCAGTTGGGGTAAAAACAAACCTGCTGAAACTCTTTTTGCAGCCTTCCAAGGCATGAAATCACTCTTACAGTTTTCATCATAATGACGAGCAGATCTTGTTCCCCTTAGTTTCCTCTTAATGACTGCCTTGGCACTAGGTGCTATCACAGGGAGTATTCCAATGCTACATGGGCCACCTTCAAGGTGTGATGGATTGCCTTGCCAAGCCAAATCTCCACAAATGAACAATATCCCTTGGGCAATTGTTGTGGATATTGGCCAGCCTCAGAAAACACATCCCAACTGTTTGAAAAATTACACCAAAAAACTTAAGTTTCTGTGTGCAAAATAATGGAGAATAACTTTGTACTTTGGAGGATCACGTTCTTGCTAACCATTAGCTATAAATGTAAGACAAAAAATCTATTGTTAAAAAACAAGGATTTCTAATTCTTGGGGTTCAGATACTGCTTTGGAAGGTTCTTTGGCCCAAACATTCCAATTCAATACAGGATTGTTCCCATTGTCAATTTCACCAGGCTCACCATTGGATTGCTTTATGATCAAAGGCAAATCTTTTACAGGCACACCAACCAGACAGGTTGAGAAAGGCTTTTCTGGTTCCGAATGAGACAAACATATGGTATCCAAGCCTGCTGCCTTAGCTAAGGTCAACCAAACATTTGCTTTTGGTTGTTCGATAGACAAATCTGCATGACAAGAAGCAATTAAAACCCACCAACACCAGCATAGAATTTGATTTTGCTCTATCTTTTTCATGAGATAATTTTTGGCAAAATCCTCACATATATATCAATTTTAAAACTTTGCTTTTAAACTTAAGATTTCACCTTTCAGATGCAGTAGATGGGATCTAAACTGTAACAAAACAAAAACAGCCCCGCAGGGCTCTGTCCCATCCCATCCTGTCCCATCCCTCCTGACAGTCTCACAGGGCTGCTGTCCCATCAACATCTGCTCTGCTCCAGTGTGAAACAGGGCCCAGCATGGTGCCGGGATCATCAGAGAGTTGAGGTGTGTGCTGGAATTCAATGCCCTCCTCACCCCAGAGCAGCCCTGCATTTCCCTCCTGCAGCCTTGGTCTCCTTGGCTCTTTGGGCTCTGGACTGTTCCTGCAGCCCCCAAGGGAAGCTGAGCTCTGCCTCTGGCACAGTCAGGCCTGGCCAGCACAGGCCATGCTCAGCAATTGCTTGTGTGTGCCTGGCCTTGCTGTCAGCCCCGGCAGCGGCTGCGTGGCCCCTTTGTGGCCCTGTGCTGTCCCAGCCATGGTGGCCCAGCCCCTGTGCAGGCCCAGCCCAGGCCAGGAGCATTGTGGCTGGGAACGCCCCCTGTGCCGTGGTGCCCACAGCAGCCTTGGGGCTCTGTGCCCCATGGCCTCCCTGCTGGGCAGCCTCTGCCAGCTCCTGCAGAGCCCCTGGCACCTGTGGGGCTGCACAGACAGCCCTGCCCCAGGCTCTGCCGGCCTCTGGGCCAGCAGAGATGCTGGACAGGGCTGGCCATGGCTGGGAACAGGCCCTGAGGCCCACAGGAGGATGGAGCTCGCCCACAGCCAAACTCAGCCCAGGCCAAAGCTGGAATCAGCAGCCAGGGCTGCCAAGGGCTGGGCACAGAGGCTGGCACTGACAAATGTCCTGGGCCCCCTCCCTGCTCTGTCCATGCCACCAAGGGCACAGAGCAGCCTCCTCTCTGGGCCACTTGCCTGTTTGCAATGCCTTGCACAGGCGCTGGCCCTGCCCCACAAGGCCTGGCCTGAGTCTTGCCCCTGCACGCTCAGCCAGGCTGAGATGGACACTGATGGTTTCTGGGCCAGGCTCTCTGAGCCCAGCCCAGCTCCCTGCAAGCTCTGCCAGCTGCCCTGAGCTCTGGGCAGCACCAAGGGCCTCTCCCCAGCCCAGCCCAGCCGGCTCTGGCCCCACAGCTCTGCTCAGGCCAGGCTGCTCTGGGCACTGCCCCACGGCCTCAGCCCAGAGGGCACAGCAGCAGCTGCAGCTGCCACAGGACTCAGCCCCAGCCATGGGGGAAGGTGCTTGGCCAAGGCCAAAGGAGGCTCCCTGGCTGCCCTGCTCTGCTCTGCCTGATATTCTGAGAGCTCTGCAGCCCCTGCTGCCATCGCATCTGCCCAGGGCAGCACAAGAGCCGCGGACTTGGGGCCCTCAAGAGCTGCTCCTGCTCCAGGCCCAGGGCCCAGGCCAAAGCTGGGGCAGCCACAAAGCTGTGCTCATTTCTGTTCATTGCTGCTCTGATGGGGATAGATCTCCTCGCACTTGGAGGTTGCTGATGAATTTTCCTACTCCAGAGGCCTCTTTTTTCTTGAGCTCCTCAGTTCAGGAATTCACTCGAAAAGGCTCATAAACATTTGTTCAAAACACTTGAACAAGACAAGCCCTGGGGAATCATTCCAACTTTTAATTCTTCTGTGGTTAATTAGACAAATTTCAGAAGTGAATTGAAAGTGAATATACTGTATTGAAAACAATGAAGAGAGAATTGTTTGGTCAAGGTAAGTTTTCTTCTCCTCATTATAGATGGACATCTGCAATATCCAATTTATATTGACCCCCAGCACTTTCCAATGCAGTCTGATTAGGTATTAAAAATCAAGACCTTTCTTGGCTGACAATCACTCAGACTTTGTCCCTACCCCTTCCCCACCATTTCCCCCATCCAACTCCTGGCACTCAGAGCAGCTGAGGAATGCAGTCACATCCAGGGGTGTCTCCAGGGCTCAGGATTGGGGCGAGATCAGTGAAATCGCTTTATTGCTGATCTGGATGAGGCCATCAAGGGCACCCTCAGTCAGTTCTCAGGTGAGCCCAGTCTGGGTGGGAATGTGGCTGTGCTGGAGGGCAGGAAGCTCTGCAGAGGGATCTAGACAGGCTGAAGCCATGGGCCCAGGACAATGGGATGAGGCTCATCGAGGCCAAGGGCCACATCCTGCCCTGGGCTAAGAACCACCCCAAAGCCCTGGCTGTACCCTGGCCCTGATCCCCACAGCCTGTCCTGTTTCCTTCATCCCTGCACTGCCAGGGACTTTCTGGGACAAGGGAGCTCTGCTCTGGGGATGGAGGGAGGTCCAAGTGCCACCACTGGAATGGGAACCACTACTCATCAGGTTTATGCCCTTTCGGGGTCAGAAACTGGTGAGACTCAGAGGCACAGAAAGTTTCTCTCCATGGCCAAGAGACCGTAGTTGAACAGGACACAATTTAATAACAGTCACGCTCTTCTCTGAGCCATGTGCAATGTCCCAGCAGTGTCTGATGAGTCCACCACCCACAAATGATTTCCATACTAAAATTAATTTGGACATTCATTGTTCTGTGATAGATATAAACAGCATTAAGTTCTTGTATCAGAATGCTCATCCTGGAGTGGGTGCAAAACAGCTCAAATAATTCCTGATTTGCAAAGCTGTCAGTGGTGGATGAAGAAGAGAGATCGGGCTGATTTTGGTGCTGAGGAAATGCTGAAAGCAGCCTGACTCATTTCATCTCCTGTCCTGGCTGATCTCCCCTCTTTCCCCTTCCATCCACTGGCGTTTGTCTCCCACCAGGCCCCCTGGTGAAGAGCCTGGCTCTGTGTTCTCCATCCCCTCCTCGCTGGCACTGCCAGGCTGGCATGAGGAGCCCCTCAGCCTTCCCTGCTCTGGGCTGCACAAGCCCAGCTCCCTCAGCTTCTGCCCACAGCCCAAGGGCTCCAGCCCCACCTTGGAGGCCCTTCCCAGACCCTGCTCCAGCTGCCAGACATCTTTCCTGCCCTGGGCAACCGAAACCAGGCCACAGTGACCTGGATAATCCCTGTCCTTGATGTCCTGGTCACACAGCCCTGGTCCCTTGTTCCCTGTCAGGCTCTGGGGTGGATCCTGTGGAACATCCTTTGGTGGAGGCTGTGGCTCCAGGTGGGCCGGGGGGATTCCAGGGGACAGGGAACCTGCTGGGCATGAACAGCATTGGAGTTGTTGGGAGAAACTGTGAGGGGGAGCTGGATCCAGGGCCCAAATCCAACAAGGTGAGGTTTAACAAGTCCAAGTGCTGGGTCTTCCACTTTGGCCACAACAACCCCTGCAGCACTACAGGCTGGGGACAGAGTGGCTGGACAGCAGCTAGGCAGAAAGGGACCTGCAGAAACTGATGGACAGCAGGCTGGACAGGAGCCAGCAGTGTGCCCAGCTGGCCAAGAAGGCCAATGGCTCCTGGCCGGGATCAGGAATGGTGTGGCCAGCAGGAGCAGGGCAGAGATTCTTCCCCTGTGCTCAGCACTCCTTGGGCAGCACCTCGAGTGCTGTTTGCAGTTCTGGGCCCCCAATTTAGGGAGGACATGGAGGGGCTGGAGCATGTCCAGAGAAGGGCAACAAGGCTGGGGAGGGAGCACAAGAGCTTTGAGGAGCAGCTGAGGGAGCTGGGGTTGTTTATCCTGGAGGAGGCTCAGGGGAGACAAGGCGGTGTCACGGCACAGGTTGGACATGATGATCTCCATGGCCTGTTCCAGCCTTCCTGATTCTGGGATTCTGTGAAACCACCCTTGGAGCAGTTGCAGGAGGAGCCCTGGGCCTCCTCTTCAGAAGCTCCAGCAGCCCAGGTCCCTCAGCTTCTCCTGCCAGCCCCAAAGCCCATCCTGTCAGTCCTGCAGAGCCTCTCCAGCCCATGCTCACTGCCCTCTGTCTACCTTCTCTGACATTGGGTCCTCCCCCCTACATTGGTTGTTCTTTACATGGTTTCCTTCCCTAATGGCAGTTGCCATTACCTTGGGTTTTGTCTTGGTCTTCTCTTTTTCCCTCTTTACACACATTTTCTGTGCTTCCCCTAAAAGATCCTCTAACCTTTCTTGACAACCATCTAACTTTTCTAACTTTCTCCATATATCTGGCCAGGCATGAGTGATGAAATTTATCTTTAGTAAGATCTATCTGGCCACTGTATCAGGGTCAGCTCCTGAATGTTGCCTCATATTTCTTCTCAATCTTTCTAGCCACTCTGTCCTAGTTTCTTACTTCCTTTGCTGCTCATCAAAAGCTTCAGGAGATTTTAATTACATGGAGCTGCCTCTTTGATACCTCTTATAATCAATGTTCTGTATTCCTCCATGTCTTGCCTCCCCTCAGTGCTGTTGTGGTCCCAGGTGGGGTGCACTATGGGCATTTCCAGATCCCCAGGAGGTCCTTGCACATGCTCCCTTTCCCATATCTATATCTCAGCTGCTCGGATCATCTGTCTTTCTTCTGGTGTGAATAGCATGGTCGTTATTGATTGCATCTCTTCCCATGTATAGATTTTGGTCCCAGGAAACTGGTCTAACTGTTCCACTAATCCAGTGAAGTCGTCTAGTAATCCTTTCAATTATTTCTTGAACATTCTCATGTCAGAAGAACTGAGAGGCACGGTTACAAATCTAATTCCTCCCTGCACTCCACACAGGGGTGCTTCCCTCAGGGTATATAATCCCACTGCTTGGTTCCCATCCCCTGATCTGCTTTCCTGTCTTTGTTCTACCCTGCTCCTGGTGTTCTGGCTAGGCCCATCAGGCGGTAGGGGAGGTGCATCTGGGGCTACTGGAGGTGGAGGGGAAAAGTGTTCTAATGGGTCCCATTCTGTTTTTCTGATATCTTAAACATGCTCATCTTGGAGGGTGAGCTCTCCCTCCCACAGCAGGCAGCATAGTCATTCTCTTCCTGATTCAATGGTTTCTTAGCTCTTACATGGATGTTTAATGCCTGGCACATCCACCCTTCATCTGACCCATATCTCAGCCAGTATACATGATTGCTCCTGATTTCCCTTCTGGTCCATTCTACCATGCACTAGTGAATCATTTTGAGCTCATCCTTATCTCTGATATTTGTGTCATATTTCTGTTATGAACAAGTTCACAAGTTAATACAGAGTTGTTAGTGTTAATCTGAAATTGTTACAAGTTAATTGTATTATTTAAATTGTTGTTAAATGTTAAACCTTTAAGTTACCCCCATGTTGCAGGGCTTTGCAAGGGTTTCTCAGGGTGAGAGAGATAGACCAGAATCTTGGCTTCATGATCAGAAGGCTGGATTAAATAATTTATGATACATAATACATTATGACTATACTAATAGGAATAAAGAGAAAAGTTCAAAAGCTGCTAAGCTAAGAATAGAATAGGAATCCATCAACAATAGGGCTCTCTGTGAATCTGTCCCAGAGAGCTCAGTCTCTGATTGCCCCTTAATTGTAAACATGGAACATGGGCCAATCACAGATGCGCCTGTTACATTCCACAGCAGCAGATGATAATTGTTTACATTCTCTTTCTGGGACCTCAGCTCCCCAGAAGAAGGAAAAATCCTAAAGAGAGGATTTTTCACAAAAGATGTCTGTGACACCCCCACTGTTAATCCTCTTACCCTAACAGTAACTTTGTTGCATCTGTCCAGTACTGCCTCCACTGCCCCCCAACATGGCATTGGGTAACATCCCCGGAAAATATGCAAAGAGACATTCAAGAAAATCCAATGAAAGGCCCTATAAACAACCAGCTGGCCGGAGATTTAAAGAACTAAGCAATGGGTCCTACTAGCAAAAAGTTCTCCTACTCCACCCGCAAGGTTTTAGATGTCACCATGACCTGACTAGAACTGGTCAGAATGAGGACCCTAGATGATGAGCCAAAAACTGTCTTCCTAAGCACACCTGTGAGGATGGAAGCCCAAGTTCTGCTGTGGAGCAAAACTGTCTATCTCCTTTTCTGCGTTGCCAAAGGGAGCAGCGGTTGTGTGTGCAACCCCTTGGGCCCTCACCCAGAGCTTATCACTCCATAAAGGTATCCAAAAGGAGCAACTCTCTTTGCCCTATTCATTTCAGCTGGGGACCCATTTGGGATAGCCATGCCTGAAGAGGATGCCAGGAACGGGACGGCTGCCTGCCATGGACCTCCAGGACAGCTGGCTACCTGGACCGAAGAGATTAGCCTGGGATCAGCAATGCTGAGGAGCGCTGGAGGAGTAAGTGACCCCGGTGGCGGGTGTAGGAGGTGTGCAAAGGGTGTGTGAGTGAGACAAGGGCGGGCAGCTCAGACCCCTGAAGCGAATGAGGACCCTTAGTTCCGCAGTTCCAGACCCCCGTGAGGGGGCCAGCCAGGAATGGGGGAATGAGAGGAACTGCTGAGTGAGGTGTCTCCTGAGGATAGTGAGGGCCCTCCCCCGGGCATTCAGGCGTGAGTGGCATGCTTCAGGGCTAGGTCTCCCTTGCTAAGACCATTGCGGTCTAGGTAGGTCTGGCTGTGTGGAGTACCTAGACATTGAGTGAGTCACATGCATCTCAGGGTGCCCTCAGGCACAGCCAGTACCAAGTGCCCACAAGGGTCCTCAATTCCCAGGACCGGTCCAGACGTACCGCAGGTGGTGCACTGCCATGATCTTGGGGAGGAGATAATGAACCCACAGCCCAAGAGCACTGGGGTGGGGACTCTTTAGGTTAAGGCAAGGACAGGCACCACACATTCTTGCACACATCCCTTTCGCCTAGGCTATTCCGCTGGGGAGGGGTAGCCAAGCTGGATGGTGGACAGCAAAGGGGTCAGGTCCCACTTGGGTTGATCCTAGTTTCTGGGAAGAGATACCCCTCGTAACCCCACAGAATGGAGTCTCCTTGAACCTTTCTACCTCCGTTCAAAAAGTGAGGAAGGCAGATATGGTATTGGAACAGGACGGTCTAGCCCAGGGTTTGGACTCATGGTCTGGACTGGCGAGTGGCTAAACAAGGGAAGGTCCTGGTGCCCAGGGAGGGGTTTTAAAAAGGAGTTAGGAATTTTAGTGGAAGATCCAGTGGGCGTTTCAAATCTGTTGGACCAGTTCCTTGGATCTAACACTTACACCTGGGGAGAATTAAACTCTATATTTAATATCTTGTTTTGTCCTGAGGAGGTCAGAATGATCAGAGCAGCAGCAATCAGAATTTGGGAGAGGGAGAGTAGAATAGGGCCTCTTGGAGACCTTAAGATGCCTTTAGTCGGTCCAGGGTGGCATCCAAATTGGGAAGAAGGCAGAAGGAATATGAGAGACTACCGGTCTCTGATAATTGAAAGTATAAAAGAATCTATCCCTCATAGTAGCAACACTAAATTGGCCTTTGAGGGCACTCAAGAAAAAGATGAGACTCCAGCAAGTTGGCCCAATAGATTGAGGAGGAATTTTCAGTTATATTCCAATATAACTGATCCAGATCCCAATAGTCCAGAGGGACAAGTACATTTAAAAGTACAATTTGTTACAAAATCTTGGCCCGATATTAGGAGAAAGTTGGAACAAATTGAAGACTGGCAAGAGAAAGGTATAAATGAGTTATTAAAAGAGGCTCTGAAGGTTTACCCAAGGAGGGAAGAGGAGAAGGCAAAAGCAAAAGCCAGAATAATGGTTGCTGTAGCTCGGCAAAGTGTTGGGGCTGATAACAGCCCATCAGTATGGTCTTCTGGAATAGGTCAAAAAAAGCCAACATCCTCGGTAGGATGATACAGGGTAAAAAACAGGTTTTAGAAAAGATGGGGAAAAACCAAGAAAGATAGAAGGAGTACCTAATGACAGGACACATTATTATTGTGAGGAAGTCAGACACTTTAGGAAAGATTGCAGGAAATTGCGGATAGATGCAACGATTGCGCAGGAACAGGAGTCATTGGAACGGGTCTTGAGGGGTGACAACTAGGGGTGTAAGGGGCTCTATATGTTAGGGGATCCGATGAGACACCAAGAAGAGCCCCTAATAAATTTTATAGTGGGTCCCCAAGATGAAGACTTTGAATTCCTTGTGGATACAGGAGCTGATAGATCAAGTATTAATAAGTTACCAGTGGGGATGATCATTGGGAATAAGACCTGTGAAATATTAGGTGCAGAAGGGAAGCTGTTTAGAGCACCAGTTGTCAAAAATGTAAAAATAAAAGGAAATTCAAGGCAATGTATAGTAGATATTATCTATCTGCCTAGACTAGAAACCAGTCTGTTGGGTAGAGACTTACAAATCCTGTTGGGAGTGGGGATCCTACCTGAGAACGGGAAAATGGTGTTCAGACTTATGAGGTTAGCCCAAAGAGACTTAGAAGAGATCCACCCCAAGGTGTGGGCAGAACAGGGAAAATATGGATATTTGAACATTCCACCAGTAAAGGTAGAAATGCACAAAGACACTTCTCCCATACAGGTGAAACCGTATCCCATATCATTAGAGGGAAGGAAGGGATTGGCGCCTGTGGTCGAGCACCTATTAAGGGAAGGTATCCTAGAACCGTGTATGCCCCCCCCCTAATACCCCCATATTAACTATCAAAAATATAGGGAGGGAAAATATGGATTGGTCCAGGATTTAACAGAAGTAAATAAGAGGACTATTGCAAGGCGCCCTCTAGTGCCCAATCCATACACATTGCTGAGTCAGATCCCAAGAGAACACGCTTGGTTTACCATCATAGATTTAAAAGATGCTTTTTGGTCTTGTCCCCTTCCTGAAGATTGCTGGGATTGGTTTGCGTTTGAATGGGAACATCCGGATAGAAACCGGAAAATGCAGTTAAGGTAGACACGCTTACTACAAGGATTTACTGAGTCCCCTAATCTGTTCGGGCAGGCACTAGAAGAATTATTAGATCCATTCCATCATAAAGAAGAAATAAAAATATTGCAATACGTTGATGATTTACTTGCATCTGGAGAACAGTAAAGTGAAGTCAAAATGGTCAGTATACAACTATTAAATTTCCTAGGGGAAAAGGGGCTGAAGGTATCGCAGGATAAATTGGAATTAATAGAACCTGAAGTCACCTATCTAGGATACGTGATTGGAAGAGGGTGTAAAAAATTCAATTCTGAAAGAATTACAGGAATTCTTTCAATTCTGGCTCCTAAAACTAAGAGGTACGTAAGAAAACTCCTGGGATTATTTGGGTATTGCAAATTGTGGATAAATAATTACACACAGAGTGTGAAAATTTTCTACAATAAATTGGTATACCAAGAACCAATCCAGTGGACAACAGATGACCAGCGATTGCAGGATCTAAAGAATAAATTATCTTCAGCCCCAGTGCTAAATTTGCCCGATCTTAGGAAGGAATTTTATCTATTTGTAAGCGCAGAAGAAGGAATCACCTATGTGGTGCTTACCCAAGAATGGGGAGGATCCTGAAAACACATAGCATTTCTATCAAAATTACTAGATCCTGTAGCCCAGGGGGGGCCCAACCTGTCTGCAAGCAATTGCAGCTGCAGCATTTTTGATAGAAGCCCAGAAATTGACATTACAGGTAAAGATTAAAGTGCACCCACCACATGATATTAGAACGGTTCTTAGTCAAAGGGCCCAGCAATGGCTCACTGACTCTAGGATTTTAAAATATAAAATTATCCTAATAGATACTAATAATTTAGACCTAGCTACTTCTAAGTGTCTTAATCCTGCTCAATTCCTTTCTTGAGAACCCGTAGACAATTTAGAACACAATTGCCTCGAAGTAATACACATGTAAACAAAAGTAAGGGAAGACCTCAGAGATGTTCCCTTAGGTTATGGGAGAGTGCTGTTCATAGATGGGTCCTCTTGAGTGATCGCTGGGAAGAGTTTCTGGGTATGCAAAAATAGGTGGTAAAGACATGGAAGTCTTAGAAAAAGATAAACTGTCTTTGAATTGATCAGCCCAGTGCTGTGAAGTATATGCATTAAAAAGGGGACTAGATTTGTTAGAGAAAGATTATGGCACCATTTACACAGATTGGCAATATGCATTTGGCATAGTCCACACATCTGGTAAGATCTGGGAGAAGCATGGATATTTAAATTCTAAAGGAAAAAATTTAGCACATGCAGAGCTAATAAAGATAGTATTAAAATCTTTACAAAAGCCAACAGACATAGCAATAGTGCACATAAAAGGACACCGGAAAGGGAATACACTTGAGATAAAAGGGAATAAACTTGCTGACCAAATGGCCAAGGAAGCAGCCTTAGAATTAGGAGAACCAGTTAAGATTTCCAAATTAAAGGGTAAAGATGGACAAAAGGAACGTGAAGTAAGACCAATCCTCAGTGAGAAAGAACAAAAGGCGATAGAGGAACTGAAGTTACACCAAGGGGAACATGGTGAATGGTTAACCCAGATGGGAAGAAGTTTCTAAATCAAGCGTTAGCACAGAAAGTATTAACAGAAATACATGAACTAACACATTAGGGAGCCCAGGGACTATGCGACCACTTCCTGACAGAAAACCTATGCATTGGAGTGTATGATTTAGCCAGAACAATAACTAAAGGATGTGTAATTTGTCAAAGGATAAACCAAAAGGTAATGAGAAAAATAGAACCCGGAGGAAGAGAATTGGCTTTAAGACCATCCCAAAACATACAGATAGACGTCACTGAAATGCCTCTGGTACAGGGATATAAACGCCTACCCACCTCACTCATTGGGTAGAAGCTCTTCCCACTAAAAAGGAGACTGTAGAAGTGGTCGCAAAGATAATCTTGGAAGACATCATTCCCTGGTATGGTTTAGTGAACACTATCGATTCTGATAGGGGGCCTCACTTTGCTGCTCAGGCCTTACAGCAAGTAATTGAAGCCTTGGGGATGAAATGGAAACTACATACTCCATGGCATCCCCAGAGCTCAGGCAAAGTTGAAAGGATGAGTAAAACACTCAAAAAAGTGTTGACAAAATTAATATCTGAGACCAAATGAAATTGGTTGAAGTGCCTACCCTTAGCCTTGCTACGCATTACAACAAGACCCTGAGCAGATATAGAGGTCTCCCCCTATGAGATGATGTTTGGGTTTCCATTCTTACTGTCCCCCTACAGTACTGGAAATTATTTAGATGAAGAAGTGGCTACCCACAAGTATTTAGAATCTAGTGGGAAAACATTAGAGAGCCTTAGAAAAAAAGGATATATACCCCAAACCTCTCCTCAAGATACAAATGTGCATGATATTCACCCTGGAGATTGGGTACTAATTAAATCATGGAACAATACACCTTTAACACCTTTAACACCTAAATTTGAAGGTCCCTTTCAGGTGTTGCTGACTGCACACACGGAGATACGGACTCAAGAAAAGGGTTGGACACATATTACTAGAGTCAAAGGGCCGATGACACCTCCCAACAAAATACCCAACTCCCTTGCACCATCTGCAGGACCAGTAGAAAGAACCTCATCCACCAATTCATGAGAGCGGACTGTAAGCCAGAATCCAAAAGATCTAAAGATAATTCTTAAGAAAAAACCAAGGACTGATAAAGACTGAAAGCAGAGCTAAAGAATTGTTCTTATAAGCCATTATAGGAGTTAAGAGATTTGTTGTAACGTGGTGAATGGTAAAAAGTGTTTTAAGAGTTGAAAAGTTAGAATCACCCCCTCTAAGAAAATTAATAGAAATCAAACTCTCCTGCTGAGCTTTCACAAAAGGCAGTAAAAATAAGCAGATAGACAGTGAAACAGCCAGTGTACAGAGACTCTATCAAATCCCTTGGAAGACCTGAGATCCAAGAGGCAAGACCGGGGGGAACAAGCATGGAAAAAATGGCCCCTCCTGGACTCTTGGGAAAACTGGTGCTGATGCTGCTGGTGAGTGGTGCTGTCAGCAGAGATAAGGACCCTTGCACCAAATGTTACTATCCCATCTATGATGGGGAAGACCTGAAGGCCCTATTCAGAGTCCACACCAACATAAACCTGAGCTGTTTTAATCACTCTCAATTAATTACCTGCCGAGAAGACAGGAAGGTCTACTGAGTTAGCAGGAATACGGCCTCTTATAGGCAACACCTGCTTGGGGAATTCCAAGTAGGAGAACCCTGGTTTTGTTTTGAGCATTAGGGTTAAAAGACCTGGTAAAGGAAAAACAGCTGACAAGGGAGAGAGATAGTCCAGACATCCCCTTGGAAAAAAAAATTATTTATAGATCTAGTAGAAAAGATAAGCAAAGAGGTAAATTTAACCAAGTGTTGGGTTTGTGGAAGTACCCAAATGACTGAAATTTGGCCTTGGGAGGGAATTAATCTAAGCCCACTAGAAATTTTGAGATGGAAACAAACAAAATTAGAATACGAATCTTTGACATCCAGGGGAAAAGAAAAATGGAACCTAAAATCAAAAATAATAGGTGAAGAATGCATACTGAGAATGGGGAAGAGATACAACAAACCTGTAGGAAAAATGGCATGTAAAAGATATTTAATAATAAAGAATTTGGATACCAGACGGGACCCAAAGGAGCCCAATATGTATTGGGCTGGTGGAAAAACAGAAAAGGGATGTATATATCATGAAGGATATAAGCTGTATCAATGTACAGCAAAAAGAATAAACCCCTTCTGGAGAATCAGAGAACTATCAAAATTTTGGGAATTCCTGGATGAAACCATAGATGGGTTCTGGCAGGCCCCAGAGTATTTGTTTTGGATCTGTGGGGACACAGCATATACAAAGTTACCTGGAGACTGGACAGGGAGTTGTATCATAGGGGTCATCAAACCAACCTTTTTCCCACTACCTAAGAAAGCAGAAGCACACCTAGGAGTCCCAGTATATGATGATTTAAAGAAAGACAATAGAAAGAAAAGAGATGAAATTGACATGGGCGGGACACAAGTATGGAAGAGCGAAGTGTGGACTCCAGAAGAAATCATCCAAACTTACGGGCTAGCAACATGGGCTCAGGGTGAATCCTGGGGCTACTGTACCCCTATCTGTATGTTAAATAGAATAATCAGGCTACAAGCAGTACTTGAAAAAGTTTCTAATCAAACAGCTCTAGTATTTGAGCATATAAGTGACCAATTGTCCCAAACAAGAACAGTAATTTATCAAATTAGACTGGCTGTAGATTACCTATTGGCACATGAGGGAGGAATATGCAGAAAATTCAACTCTTCTGAGTGCTGCTTGGAGATTGACAATAAAAGTGCTTTAATTAAGAACATCTCTAAGGAAATCCACAAATTGGCTTATGTAGGGACTCAAGAGTGGACACCTTTAATCAATACTAACTGATGGGATGAGTTCTGGTCCTTTATAGGAACGTGGTGGGAAAAAGCTGCATTTATAACTATCTGTTCAATAACTGGATTGTTGTTTCTACTGTGTCTCTTGCCCTGTTTAGTGTGAATGCTAACTTCCACAGTCGAAGCAAGTATTCAAATTCCCAAGATAAGTAATCAGAGACAAGCAAAAAAAATGTTAGTGGAAAGCCAGAGGCAGAAACATGAAACTGCAAAAGAAATATACGGCAAATTCAAAAAACTCAGGAAATTTTATTTCCAAGAGCTAGAAACAGGAAATTGATGCGGGCATCAGCCCAATCAAAGGAATAGAGGGGGGACTTGTTATGAAAAAGTCCACAAGTTAATACAATTAGAGTTGTTAGTGTTAATCTGAAACTGTAACAAGTTAACTGTGTTATTTAAATTGTTGTTAAATGTCAAACATTTAAGTTGCCCCCGCTGATAATCCCCTCACCCTAACAGTAACTTTGTTGCATCTGTCCAGTACTGCCTCCACTGCTCCTCAACATGGCATCAAGTAAAATTCCAAGGAAAATATGCAAACTAAGAGAGAGTCAAGGAAATCCAATGAAAGACGCCAAAAACGATGAGCTAGCCGAAGATTTAAAGAACTAAGCAATGGGTCCTACTAGCGAAAAGTTCTCCTACTCCACCAACAAAGCTTTAGATGTCACTGTGACCTGACTAGAACTGGATCAGAATGAGGACCCTAGATGACGAGCCAAAAACTGTCTTCCTAGGCACGCTCATGAGGATGAAAGCCCCAGTCATGCTGTGGAGCAAAACTGTCTATCTCTTCCTCTGCATCGCCAAAGGGATCAGTAGCGGTGTGTGCGACCCCTTGGGCCCCCACCCAGAGCTTATCACTCAAAAAAGGTATCCAAAAGGAGCTGGTCTCCTTGCCCTTATATATTTCACATTTGTGCCCCTTTGCTGGCCCAGCCATGGTGGCCCAGCCCCTGTGCAGGCCCAGCCCAGGCCAGGAGCATTGCAGCTGGGAACGGCCCCTGTGCCGTGGTGCCCACAGCAGCCTTGGGGCTCTGTGCCCCATGGCCTCCCTGCTGGGCAGCCTCTGCCAGCTCCTGCAGAGCCCCTGGCACCTGTGGGGCTACACAGACAGCCCTGCCCCGGGCTCTGCCGGCCTCTGGGCCAGCAGAGAGGCAGCCAGGGCTGGCCATGGCTGGGAACAGGCCCTGAGCCCTGCAGGAGGATGGAGCTGGGCCACAGCCAAACTCAGCCCACGCCAAAGCTGGGCTCAGTAGCCAAGACTGCCAAGGGCTGGGCACACAGGCTGGTGCTGGCAAATATCCTGGGCCCCCTCCCTGCTCTGTCCATGCTACCAAGGGCACAGAGCAGCCTCCTCTCTGGAGCACTTGCCTGTTTGCAATGCCCTGCACAGGTGCTGGCCCTGCCCCACAAGGCCTGGCCTGAGTCCTGCCCCTGCACGGTCAGCCAGGCTGAGATGGACACTGATGGTTTCTGGACCAGGCTCCCTGAGCCCAGCCCAGCTCCCTGCAAGCTCTGCCAGCTGCTCTGAGCTCTGGGCAGCACCAAGGGCCTCTCCCCAGCCCAGCCCAGCCAGCTCTGGCCCCACAGCTCTGCTCAGGCCAGGCTGCTCTGGGCACTGCCCCACGGCCTCAGCCCCTGGCAAGGGCACAGCAGCAGCTGCAGCTGCCACAGGACTCAGCCTTTGCCATGGGGGAAGGTGCTTGGCCAAGGCCAAAGCAGGCTCCCTGGCTGCCCTGCTCCCCTCGGGCTGAGGTGCTGAGAGCTCTGCAGCCCCTGCTGCCATCCCATCTGCCCAGGGCAGCACAAGAGCCGCGGACTTGGGGCCCTCAAGAGCTGCTCCTGCTCCAGGCCCAGGGCCCATGCCAAAGCTGGGGCAGCCACAAAGCTGTGCCCATTTCTGTTCATTGCTGCTCTCATGGGGATGGATCCTCAGCCACTTGGAGGTTGCTGATGAATTTTCCTACTCCAGAGGCCTCTTCTTTCTGGAGCTCTTCCATTTGGGAATTCAGTGACAAAGGCTCATAAACATTTTTGTTTAAAACATCCAAACAAGAAAAGCCCTTGCTAATAATCGGTTTTTTGGTTAATTAGACAGATTTCAGAAGCTTATTGAAAGTGAATATGCTGTATTTAAACAATGCAGAGAGAAGACTTTTGTCCTGTGTTCTTTTCCTGTTCATAGATTGATATCAGCAATGTCCAATTTATATTGACCCCTTGCACCTCTTCATGCAGTTTGAACAGATATGAAAATCAAGAGTCTTATAAATGATCAAATTGTGAGCCAAAATTATAAAAAATTTAGAACAGATTTATTTTTTTGTCTGCGAGACCAAAGTTTGTTCTTTGAAACCACCACAGCCAAAGATACAGCGTTGAGCCTCGGATCGGCACTGGGTGAACACGGATCTGACCCCTGGAGTGTCAGAGTCCCCCCAGTTCATGCTCGCAGCTTCGTGCTGCGAGGTTTTTACAGTTTATTCTGTCCGAGGCAACGATGATAAAATTTTCTTTGTGTCTCTTCACATGCATTGCTCTTGCTTTCCATGAGCAGAGGTGGACAAAAGCCTCGTCCAGGTGTGCCATTGGTGTCAATCAGCTTTGGAGGAGTCGTGTATTCAGATGTATCAGGGTGGCATCGCTGACTGTCTTGATAGATGCAATCATCAAGGTGATAATTGGTTTCCAATGGTTCTGGACAACTCAGGAAACAAGTGATCATCTCCCTGGAAGCTTCTATTCTTACCTTAAGGCCTCGATTGTTGTCTTAACTTGCATCCAGGAAATAGTTGAGTCTGAATAAGACAGCTGCTCCTGGCCAAGGTAGTCAAAATACATGGTTTGGATTTCACAATATTTTATACCATACATTAATAGCATGAATTATCCCTACCATATATTACAAGGGTACACTATAGTGGATGAAGGGGTGGTAGCCATACAAAAGGGAAAGTTACCTTCCAGCTGGTCAGCCCAAGCCTGTGATTTGCATTCCCTAAAACGAGCTCTGGAAATATTAGCACAGAAAAGGGGAACAATAGATACAGACTGAAAATACACTTTTGGAGTAGTGCATACTTTTGAAAAAATTTGGGAAGAGAGGGGGTTATTCACTTCAAAGGGAAAGAGACTGATTCACAAAAAATTTCTTTAGAAGAGTTAGAAACCTTACAGAGGAAGTACCGGTGGTATTACCAGAGGAAGTAGCAGTGGTATATGTTCAAAAGATATCAAAAATGGGTGCAAGGGAAAAATTTAGCCGATTTTGAAGCTAAAAATGCAATTGAATCAGAGACAGAAACACTAATATTAGTGTTAATCCCCATGAGAGAAATGGAAAAAGTCCCCATATTCAGTGGGACAGAAGAAGAAGAACTCCTTAAAACAGGAGCCAAGAAAGATAATGAAGGGGAGATTAGCAGATGGGCAGCAAATGTTGAATAAACCCTTTGCCAGGAAAATGCTAGAAGGCATACATGGAACAACACACTGGGATACATAAGTGCTAAGTGATCAATTTCTAAGGGATTGGGGATGCATAGGAATTTTCAGAATAGCTAAGCAAGTAACTGAATGGTGTGTGATATGTCAGCAAGTGAATAAGAAGGTCATGGGAAAAACACTCAGAGGAGGGTGAGAACTGCCTTAAAGCCCTTTCAAAACATCCAAGTAGAGTTTACTGAGTTTCCTCAGGTACAACGTTGGAAGTTTTTGCCAGTGACAGTAGATCACTTGACTCATTGGGTCGAGGTGGTACACACTGTGAAAGCCAATGCCAGTGTCGTGAGTAAAACACTTCTAGAATCAATCATTCCCCAGTATGAGACGGCAAACAGGATTGATTCAGATGGGGGAACTCATTTCACATCGAAGGTATTGCAGAAAGTTGTTCAGGCCCAGGAGTAAAATAGGAATTAGACACTCCAAGGCATCCACAGAGTTCCAGTCAGGTTGAGAGAATGAATCAAACTCTTAAAAGAGCTCTATTTAAGCTCATGATTGAAACCCAAATGCCATTAATAAAATGTCTCCCTTTAGCCTTATTAAGAATTAGAACCCAACCCCAGCCAGATCTGGGGATGCCCCCTTATGAAATGATGTTTGTGTTACCCTTCCTGACCTCACCCCAGAAGGTTGCCACCTATGAGGAAGGGGAAGCCAATGCCAAGAAATAAGTTATGTCTATAGCACAAACCTTAGAAGGGCTAAGACATAAAGGGGCAATTCCTCAAACTACCTCCCTGAATTTCAGAATCCATAATAATAATCCTGGGGATTGGGTGATGATCAAGTAATGGAGAGATCAGCCTCTAACTCCTCAGTGGGAAGGTCCCTTTCAGGTACTGCTCACCACCAAATTGGCCGTGTGAACTGCAGAGCGGGCATGGACTCATGGCAACACAGTCAGGGGCTCAGGAGAAGAACCCAAAGAGTGGACTGTAACATCCAGGTTGCATGAAACAAGATTGACTTTCAAGCAGAGACTGAAAGACAACCAGAAAAACACCAAGACACCCGAAACGTAGAGTCAAGCTTCCACCAACCAGCTCGAGAACTGTCTTCCTGTTTTCATGGGTGAGAATTACCAGCATCTGTTGAGGAGAAGTACACAAGGGACTGTGAAAGGTAATGGGGCAGCATCCTTAAGAAGTAAGACAAGGAATAGAGGGCAAGATTGGGTTGGCCCCTTTGTTTGCTACCAAGAAGGCTCCATAGCCCTGCTGTGGGTAGCAACCTTGTTGGCATGGTAAGGTGGGGACAAAAGGCCATACCAGACCTCTATCATTGCTCAGTTGCCTTTTAATTCAACAGGGACTGGAGGGCAGGACCGAGTTGGCCTCTGTGCTCACCCCTAAGATACACTGACTATGGGTAGCAGCCAGATAGGCACGGTAGATGGGAGTCAAAGCCATACTGGACCTCTGTGGTGCCCTTTTGTGCATTCCAAATAAGTGTGTCTAAGGAAAACCTGAGATTTTTTCTGCTGTTCCCACTGTCCTTGCCCACATCAACAGATGCTGGTATGACTCATTCAAGAGAGAGAGAAATTTTTTACTTAATTGTTTGAGCAAAATTACTTATAGAAAAAGAAAAGGAGGGTTTGTTACAAATGAGTAATCCTATGGTTGACTCTCACAGTTAAAGAGTGAATATTAATTATATGTTAAGAAAAGTTTTGTAGATGTATAGTTATCCTTCCCCTCCCCCTTGCATTGTTATCACAGGATGGCCTCAGTAGTTGGGGCATTTGGGAGGGTCAGCTTGTTACTATGGCAGAACCTGACCTCCAATCAAGGTGTAAGACAGTGATCTCCACCACTGGACAGTGAAGAAGGAGTCGATTGACAAGACTTTGGGAGGGGCCAGAGATATAAAAGACAGAACATCCATTTTGTAGCTGAGCGCGCGGTAACTGAATCCTTTGCTCCCAGCACTGTGTTATTTTCTTTATTAAGTCTTCTGTTGTATTTTGATAAGATCGTAACAATTTAAATTTTTGAAAGTGAAAATGGTTTCTCACATGAGGTTGGGGAATGTGAGGCAAGGTTGTCCACACTGGGTCAGCTCCAAGGTACAACTTCACTGACCTGGCCAGACCTCCTTAGGAGTGCCCTACATCAATATAAAACACTTAACGCTCCAATCAGCTCTTCTCCAAAGAGAACAGTAATAAAATACACTCTTTAAAATAGGATTACATATTACTTAAAAGCTCTTTGAAATATTTCTCCACAACTGTAAAAGGAAGTCTGCCTCATGAACTGCTCCAGACCAGAGAGAAATCAAGGCAGAGCCATAGTTTGTCAGGACTTGCTTGATCCTAATGAGCCCGGTGCTGCATTTGGAGCTGAGTCCTTGAAGCTCAGGGCCTGAGAGGAGATTGCACAAACCTTTCCAGGAGTTAAAGTAAGAAAAAAACCCCAAAGTGTCTCAAGGCATGAATGGGTTTCACTGAGGTCCATCCCCAACACAAACTGCTCATGGGCTCCTTGGAGGAGAGAATTGAAGACCAGAATTGGAATAAACACCTCTCAGATATTCAGAGTGCAAAGGGATACACAAAGTACATTAAAAACCTTGAGTATCTCAAAGTATTAATGAGCCCCACTGAGTGTCAGTACAAAGCTCTCAGGAGACTCGTTAAAGCAGATAATTGGGGCCATGATTGCACAAATCTCTCGCAGAGTCTGTATCCAAAGGGCAACACCAAATACCTTAAAATACCTGAAGTACCTTGAAGCATAAATGGCCCACTGAGTGTCATTACTGATAAAGGCTCTCCAGGGAATAATTAAATGAGATATTGTAGGCTGGGACTGCACAATTTTTTTCATAGAGTCTGTATCGAAAGGGAAACAAGAAGTAGCTTAAAACAACTGAAGTATCCTGAAGTATTAATGAGCCCCACTGAGTGTTGCTACTGACAAAGCGTCGCCAGGGACTAATTACAGCAAATAATTGGAGGCCATGATTGCACAAACCTCTCAGAGACTCCAAGGCAAAAGCCAAACCCAAAGTCCTTTGAAAAACCTGCAGTCCCTGCAGGGAGCATGAAGGAGCCCCCAGGGCCATTGCTGAGCAAGGCTCCCCAGGGACTCCTTCCAGCAGATCCTTGAGGCCACTGGGATGTGGGCTAGGGGAGGATGCTGAGGGCAAGACAAGGGGCTGACAGTGCCCAGCCTGGCTGGGGCTGTGCCAGGAGGCCCCAGGGCCTCAGGACAAGGTGTCTCCTCACAGCACTTGGTGGCACAGACCCTGCTGTGCCCCAGGGCACCAAGACTTGGCTTCTCTTTGTCCCCACCTGTCATCAGTGCTTCCAGTTCTCTGCTCTGCCTGGGGCCTGGGGACACTTCCTCAGTCGTGTCCCTCAGTGGGACCCATTAAAATTTCAAGAAACTTTGGAGCTGGATTCTGCCTTGGAATTCTGGAGAGGTTTCTTCAGCTCCCTCTCAGGGACTGATGTTCAGGGCCTGAGCACAAAGCTGCAGAGGCTCATTAAAGTCCTTGTGCTGTGTCTGTGCTGCTGAGCTGGGCTGGGCTCCTGGCACAGAGGCAGCTCCTGGTAACCAAGAAGAGCTTCAAAAGCACATTTCTCTTGATGAGCAGCTCTTCTGCCAGCCCAGCAGGGCTGGGGCACTGCCTGCAGCCACCCCAGGCACAGCACAGAGGCACAGAGAGCTTCAATCAGTCAGGGCTGGGAAGGTGCTGAGAAGTGCCTGGGGCAGAATCACTGCCAGCCCTTGGCACAGGAACCTCTGGCTGCAGGACAATGCAGCTGCAGCTCCTGGAGCCATCTCCTAAAGCTGGAACATCCCAACGCCTACAGACTCTGTGAGTATAAATCTGGGTATTTCTGGTGCAGGGGAGGTGAAATGCTCATGAAGCTCTGACATGCTGAGGGCTTCTGATTAGTCATAGAATATTTCCAAGTCAAGGATTTTGATAAAAATGAGGAAACTTTCTAAGTCTAAGTCAGTTTCCTACTATTGCAGAATGAAAGGTAGTGGGGATGAATATTAAAGGTTGATTATGAAGTATTTAATATGAATTTTGACAAGTGCCTGAGACATCCGAAGTGTTACTTTTTGTGATCAATAGGTTCACAGGAGATTCCTAATGTGCTTCCAATAGGTTAACAGGAGATCCCCAATATGCTTTAGGCCACTGTGCCCAAGGACAGCAGCAGCATCACCCTTGCTCTTAACCTTCAGGCTCAGTCTGAGCTGTCCTTCATCCAAGCTGCAAACAGAATCTGCTCCCAGCCAGTGCCCAGCAAACAGGCAGGGTTTTGTCAGGCCAAGGAGAGTGCACAGAGATTTGGGGTCTGTGAGTGCTGCCACAGAGAGATCAGGAGCGGGGAAACACCTGCAGGAGGAAAATCTCCAGGAAGCAGAGAGAAAATCAGGCAATGAGAGGAAACAAAACCCAGCAATGCTGTGGCAGGGAGAGTTTAGAGATATCCACAGGATCCCCTCCAGTGCAGCCCCTCCCTCTGCACAAGTCCCCTCCCTCCTGTACCCAGCCCAGCCTGTGCCCTCAGGGCCGGGGCTCCAAGGTGTGCAGCCCCTCCTGTGCAGGCAGAGCTGCAGCAGAGCTGTGGGGCAGCTCTGCAGCCCCGGGCCCAGTTCCCTCTGTAGAGCACAGGGCTGGGAGCAGCTGCCTGGCCTTGGGGGCTCTGGCAGGGGGCACAGCTCGCTCAGGGTGACACTGTCCCCAGTGCCCGGCTCTGGGCAATGCTGTCAGTGCAGCCAGGGAAGGAGCTGCATCTCCCTCAATCCAGTGCCATCATAAGGACACTTGGGACTCTCTCTGAGATTTCAGTCCAAGCTGGGAGCTTCAATCCAGGATGCAAACCTCTCCTAGAACAACTTTGTGTTATAAGATTGATGGGGAAAGACAGAGGTGTTGTGACAGTGAAAATGCTGCTGGATTGGTGAAATGAGCAAGGTGAGTCCTTGGCTACAAATGTGGAGCTGGGCTGTGATGGATCCATCTGCTCTCAGCAGTACCTGGGGGTTGGTAAGAGAAACTTGGGAGTGTGAAAATTCTCCATTTCAGAAATTAAAAGCCCAGAGAAACTCAAAACAGAATGAAGTGACAGATCATCTGCTCCCAGTCTGCACTTACCATCTGGCTGCAGGGAACTCACTTTGTTCTACCAGAGGGCAGCAGAAATGCTGAGTGTATCTGATATTGAAAATAAGCTGGACAGATATGCAGGGAGCTCAAAAAGAAAACCTCACAACTCTTAAACACAAAACATTGTCTATGTATGTTAAAGTGGGGGGTGTATTAGAAATGGCTTTTATTTTGGTTTCAGATGTCTCCTCTGACTCTTCACTGTCCTTTTCTCCATCAACAGGTCCCCATGTGCAGCCCCAGCAAATGCCCAACAGCAGCTCCATCAGGCACTTCCTCCTGCTGGCATTGGCAGACACGCGGCAGCTGCAGCTCCTGCACTTCTGCCTCTTGCTGGGCATCTCCCTGGCTGCCCTCCTGGGCAACGGCCTCATCATCAGCGCTGTAGCCTGGAGCAACCACCTGCACACGCCCATGTTCTTCTTCCTGCTCAACCTGGCCCTCACTGACCTGGGCTCCATCTGCACCACTGTCCCCAAAGCCATGCACAATTCCCTCTGGGACACCAGGGACATCTCCTTCATAGGCTGTGTCACACAGCTCTTTTTCTTTATGTTCTTCATCTCAGCAGAGTTTTCTCTCCTGACCATCATGTGCTACGACCGCTACGTGTCCATCTGCAAACCCCTGCACTATGGGACCCTCCTGGGCAGCAGAGCTTGTGCCCACATGGCAGCAGCTGCTTGGGCCAGTGCCTTTCTCTATTCACTGCTGCACACAGCCAATACATTTTCCCTGCCCCTGTGCCGTGGCAATGCCCTGGGTCAGTTCTTCTGTGAAATCCCCCCGATCCTCAAGCTCTCCTCCTCCAAATCCCTCCTCAGGGAAATTGGACTCATTGCTGTCAGTGCCTGTTTAGCACTTGCCTGTTTTGTGTTCATTGTTTTCTCCTATGTGCAGATCTTCAGGGCTGTGCTGAGGATCCCCTCTGAGCAGGCACGGCACAAAGCCTTTTCCACCTGCCTCCCTCACCTGGCCGTGCTCTCCCTATTCCTCAGCACTTGCATATTTGCCTACCTGAAGCCCCCCTCCATCTCTTCCCCATCAGTGGATCTGGCCCTGTCAGTTCTGTACTCAGTGGTGCCTCCAGTCCTGAACCTGAGGAACCAGGAGCTCAAGGCTGCAGTGTGGAAACTGATGACTGGATGCTTTCAGAAACATTAGACTGCTGGAAAATTTTTGCTAATCATTTGTAATTAAAGTCATCTTTGATACTCCTTGTTGGTTTCATTTTGGAGGTTCTTTTTATGTGTCTTACTTTTACAATATAGTCAACAAACAAATATCATTGCTTGTGCATTTCTCATTTTGTTTCTGTCTACTTTCCCTGTGCTCAGAGACTGTTTCAATGAGGGACTGTGCTCTCAGTGGCTTTAAAATGAACTAAAGAATCTCCCAGGAAAGTTCTCACCAGAGATGCCCTTCTGTAGCCTTCTCTGGAGCTGCAGCAGCAATGTCTCTGTGCAGAGCTGGGGGCAGATCAATGCTGGCACAGCAGCTGTGCCCACCAGCAGCAGCACTTGGTGTTGCCAGTGCTGCTGCTGTGGCCCTGCCCCACTGCCCTGGTGGCCCTGGTGTTGCTGTAGGGCCTGAGTGCTCTTGGGGCCGGGCACAGCCCTGGGGGTGGCAGTGCCGGGGCTGCAGCAGGGACAGGCCATGGGCACTGCTGGGGCAGCACTGACGCCTCAGGCCAGGGCCTGGGGGCTCCAGGCTCCTTGCCCAGGCTCTCTCAAGAACACACCCAGGCCAATGCTCAGCACAGAAAAGCCCCGTGAGCAGCCCCAGGCTGGCCGTGGGCAGGCTGGGGGCAAACAGCATGGCTGGGGCTCTGCAAGGGCCCTGGGGGAGATGGGAAGGAGCAGCAGAGCAGGGGCTGATCCATCCCCAGTGCACTGGACAGCCCAGGGCAGCGTCCCAGAGCATCCTCATGGAGCTGCCAACAACATCCCCCCTCTGCAGCCCTGGCCTCTCCCCCAGCTCACACAGGTGCCCCATCCTTGCAGGCACAGACATGGAAGCACTGGCTCAGCAGCCCCTGTTTGCATTGCACAGAGCAGGGGGAGCACCCCCATGCTGTTGCTCTGGGGACATGAACCTGAGGGAGCACAAATGCCATCAGACCCTGGGGCCAGCAAGGGCTGGGGGACACCAGGGAAACCACTCAGCTTTGTCCTGGCCTCTGCAGTCAGTCAGAAAGTTTGTTCCCATCAGCTGGGAGTTTCCTGTGCCACTGCAGACGCTGTTGCTCAGAGCCAGGGCTGCCTGGCAGCCACCCCCAAACTGTCCTGAGCGTTTCATTTGCTTCACCTCTGCTTTCTTTACTCTTCCTGCTACAAATTTCTTCCTGTTGCCTGCCCCTGTTCCTTCCCCTTCAAACAGCCCATCTCTGTCCTGGTACACCAATACAGAGATTTTTATTGCCTGCAATGCTGGCCCTGGCTACACCATTCCTCATCCAGCCAGGAGCCATTGGCCTTCTTGGCCACCTGGGCACACTGCTGGCTCATGTCCAGCCTGCTGTCCATCAGTGCCTCCAGATCCCTTTCTGCCTGGCTGCTCTCCAGACGCACTGTCCCCAGCCTGTAGTGCTGCAGGGGTTGTTGTGGCCAAAGTACAGGATCCAATATTTGGACTGATTAAACCTCATCTTGTTGGATTTGGGCCCTGGATCCAGCCTGTCCAAATCCTGTGCAGAGCCCTCCTACCCTCGAGCAGATCAGCACTCCCAGACAACTTGGTGTCATCTGCAAATTTGCCAATGGTTGACCCAATCCCGTCATCCAGATCATCAGGGCAGACATTGAAATCCATGCTGGCTGGGTCTGATCCCTCAGCCATCCTGTGGGTGCCCTCTGATGGCACTCAAGGTGATCTGTTCAATAACCTGTCTGGGCACCCAGGTCAGGCTGACAGGCCTGGAGTTCCCCAGAGCCTCCTTCCAGCCCTTGTTTGGGTGGGGTCACACTGGCACCTCCAGTCCTCTAGGTGGGAGTGTTACCCAAAATTTGTTAAAATAGAAAACTCCTTAACACCAATGTAGCATTAAGAAGCAACATTCTTTATTCAGCTAGATACACGGGGGACAGCTCCTCCCAAAGCCGTGCATGCTGAGTACAGGAAAGTTTCTGTTTATTTTCTGTATTTTGCACACATATGCATTGATTGTCCTGGACTAAACACACGTATGAATATAATTTCCCCAAAATCATTAACGTATTTCCCCTCCCCTTTACCCATGTGTTCTCCTGTCCTGGGGGTCTCTCTGGTGAGCCCTGGTGGTCGTGGACCTCAATGTTCCAGTGAGCCTGGCTGAGCTGGCAGGACACTCAGGCTGGTGAACTTCCAGTTCCCCTTCTCACACAATGGGCATTGTGTGGTTTCCATAGGCCCGGGGTTTTTGAGAACAAGCTCCAGGTGTCAGCTCACCTGGTGGAGACAATTGATCATCTGGTAACATGAGGTCACAGAGTGGGCTGTGACATCACAGAGTGGGTTATGTGGGGTCATTGAGCAGCTATGACATAACAGATTGCCTCTGTGACACCACAGGACAGAAGTCTGAAATCACAGAGCTAACTGTGACATCACACTGCAGAGGTCTGCCATCACAGAATTGGCAGTGACATCAGAGGCCAGCTGTGTGACAATAGAGAATGGGCTGTGACCTCACAGAGCAGCTGTGACATCCCAGAGGGGCTGTGTGACATCCCAGCAGGGCTGTGTCAGGTCACTGGGTTGGTCACTCTGCCCCAGCTCCCCCTCTCAGTTTCTCCCAACAAGTCCAATGCTGTCCATGCCCAGCAGGGTCCCTGTCCCCCAGGATCCCCCCGGCCCACCTGGAGCCACAGCCTCCACCAAAGGATGTTCCACAGGATCCACCCCAGAGCCTGACAGGAGAACAAGGGGCGAGGGCTGTGGGACCAGGACACCAAGGACATGGATTATCCAGGTCACTGGGGCCTGGGTTGGGTTGCCCAGGGCAGGAAAGATGTCTGGCAGCTGTAGCAGGGTTTGGGAAGGGCCTCCAAGGTGGGGCTGGAGCCCTTGGGCTGTGAGCAGAGGCTGAGGGAGCTGGGCTTGTGCAGCCCGGAGCAGGGAAGGCTGAGGGGCTCCTCATGCCAGCCTGGCAGTGCCAGCCAGGAGGGGAGGGAGAACACAGAGCCAGGCTCTTCACTTGGGGCTGGTGGGAGGCAAACGCCAATGGATGGAAGAGGAAAGAGGGGAGATCAGCCGGGACAGGAGGAGATGAAATTAGTCAGGCTGCTTTCAGAATTTCCTCAACAACAAGAGCAGCCTGACCTCCCTTCTTCATCCACCACTGACAGCTTTGCAAATCAGGAATTGTTTGAGCTGTTTTGCACCACACCAGGATGATCACAATCACTTGTGGGTGGTGGACTCATCAGATGCTGCAGGGACCATGCACATAGCTCAGGGAAGAGTGTGATTGTTATTAAATTGTGTGCTGTTCCACTATAGTCTGTTGGCCATGAAGAGAAACTTTCTGTGCCTCTGAGTCTCATCAGTTCCTGACCCCCAAAGGACACAAACCTGATGAGTTGTGGTTCCCATCCCAGTGGTGGCACTTGCATCTCCCTCCATCCCCAGAGCAGAGCTCCCTTGTCCCACAAAGTCTCTGGCAATGCAGGGATGAAGGAAACAGGACAGGCTGTGGGGAATCAAGTGCAGGGCAGTGCCCAGGAGAAGAATTACTTTTGCATTTGATGGAGATGTGCCTTCCCTTGTCTTTGTTGGCTGACAATAAATGAACATCCCTCTGTGTCTCGGGCAGTTCCTTCTCCAAGGAAAGCAGGCGGGAGTTGGAGCCAAGGAGCTGAAAGCTGCAGGTGCAGCCTGGGCTGGAGGGAGCTCAGATTTGCACAAGGCTGCTCTGAGTGCCAGGGCTTGGATGGGGGAAGTGGTGGGGTGGGAGTAGGGACAGAGTCTGATTGATTGTCAGCCATGAAGGGTCTTGATTTTCATATCTACTCAAACAATATGAGGAGCTACTTGCATTCATTGTCAATTGGAGATTGCTATTAACATTCCCCTGTTAATAAAATAAATAACAAAAAACTGAAGCAGGACCTAAGAAATGTTTTCTCACAGTGTTTTGAAATAGAACATATTCAGTTGAATGCACTTATGAATTCTCTCTTATTAACCACACAAGATTTGGAAACTGAAATCAAATTATCCCCAGAGGTTTGGCTTGTTAAGGTGTTCTGAATGTTTATGAGCCCTGGGGCACTGAATTCCTGCACTGAAGAGCTGAAGGCTGAACAAGCCTCTGCAGCAGGAAAATTCAGCAGCAGCCTCCAAGGTGCTGAGGATGTCAGCAGCCCCCACTGAGACCATCCCTGCCCAGAGACCATGGGGGAATGGGCAGACAAGGAGAGCGTCCCTGGGGCTGGGGCAGCACAACTCAGAGGCACCAGCGGCTCCAGCTGGGAAATGGAGTGTGGAATGTGTCTGGCAAAGCCCTGCCTGGGCTGTGCCAAGCCGGACACAAAAGCCCTGAAACCCCATCTCCCAAACAATTTTCTTAATGAGACATTTAAAAGGAATTAGAATTGTTTGTGTACTCTGAGTTGGACTCCCTGGAAAATACCAACAAGAGATTCTCAGGGGCTCAAAACAACAAAACAGGCTTTACTGGCAACTTTAGAAAATCAGAGAAACTTTGGCAAAAGGTTTATTACGACATTGCAGTGGTTTTGGTTTGTTAATTTAAGATTTTTCTAATGGTGAGATTTCTTAATTAATGTACTGATGAGTGTGGTGGGTTTTAGTGTCAGTTAATTTTTTTATGTATTTATTTTGTTGTGAGATTGGATTACGAGAAAGGTAAAGTAAGCCAAAAAATTTAAAAGGTTTTAAAGGAAATTTTTATTAAAAATAAATTTAAAAGAGAAAGGTAGTAAGAATTAAATTAAACTCTTTAGAACACTTTTTTTTCTCTGCAACTTTTTCTTTTTACTGACAATGTAAAGAAAGTAAACTTAAAATTTCTGCTTAGCTTACTATTTGTAGAATACTCTTTTTTCAGTTTAATTCTAAAATGTTTTAAAGATGAGTTGTTTAAAGGTAGCAGTTTTTATTATTTTCTTCTAAAATTATTTTTATCTCTGGGAATAGAGATCTTCTCTTGGGGATAGTGGATTATTTCTTTTCCCCTGCCTAATCTTTTGATGAAATTACAGTTATTTAAATGTTTGTTTACTTTAGTATGGAAGTTTTTGTTTGATATTATTTTGAATTTTGGTTTTTAGTTTTATGTGTAATAAAGGAAAAGAGTTTTTTCTTTATAGTTTATAAGAAGATTTTAGTTTTAAGATGAAGATATTTTTTTCTTCTTTTTTATCTGGGATTTAATTTCTTGTTTACTGACTTTGATGGCTTTATATTGTTTTTTATATGCTTGTATTTTGTTTTTTTTTTTATACTTGAGGGAGGATTGAAGTATTGAAAGGATTGACACCTGACCTGTCAATAACTTGTGGTGGAAGTTGTCGTTGGACTCTGTTGGGATTGGTTTTATGGTTTGTTTTTGGGGTGTTTTGCGTTTAATTTTAGTTGTAGGGTTATTTTGTATGAGTTGCAGGTTGTAGAGGTTTATGATTTGAGTGGTGTTGGGGGAAGGGGACTTGATTGTAAGTTTTAATAGGTGTGTCTAGCTTTCTAGAACCTTTTTTTTTCCTGCTTGGTAGTTTTTGGGGTATGGTTTGGTTAGAACGGGGCCAATGGGGGGGGCATCCTGGGGGAGGTGGGGGAAAGGGGCTCAGCCCACGGCAGGGTTCCTTGGTTTGGTTTGGTTTGGTTTGGTTTGGTTTGGTTTGGTTTGGTTCGGTTCGGTTCGGTTCGGTTCGGTTGAGATGGGGGCCAGGGCCAGGGCCTGCTGCTGCTTTGTTGACTGGAAAAGAAAGAGGAGGTTCCTGGCTTTTTTCATCTTTAACATATGTGTTTCACAGAGATGTGTTCAGTATCTTAATAGTTTAACAGATTGTCAGTTACACAAAAAGTTTTGAATTGCTTTTGAAAATTCTTCTCATGTCAAATGAGATGACAGACATTCAATCAACAAAAAACACTTCTCAAAGCATTGACTAGGCCCATTCAACTTGACAAACTCTAAGCATGTTCAATTTAATGTTAATCAAAATTTGCAGGAGCACAGAAACAGAAAACACAAAAAGACAGAAAGACAAAAAAGATATAAAGAGGCACACACAGAGCTACCAGCTCCGGGATTTCAGTGGTGTTCAGATGAAAATTCCAAGAGGAGGTAGGGTCAAGATATGTGCTTGCATTGTGGTCAGCTTTTAATACCCCTTGATCTGCCTGAGCCCTTCCGCCAGGTCAGACTTGGTGGCATTTGGTCTCTCAGGAGCTGGGCTTGGGGCTGCAGAGATGGCTGTGTGTCGCAGACATTTTTTTCACAGAAATCCTTTCTTTCAGATTTCTGCATTTTCTGGGAAGCAAGGGCCTCAGAAAAAGAATGTAAACAATTATTATCAGCTGCTGTGAAATGCAACGGGGCCTCTGTGATTGGTCTCATGTGCTTGTTTATAATTAAGAGCCAATCACAGGAACAAGCTGGGGACTGAGTCCCTGGACACAACTTTGTTATAGAATTCTTTTTTTCTATTCTTAGCTTAACAAGCATCTGCAAACTTCTCTCTTTATTCTATTTAGTATAGTAATAATGTATTACATATCATAGATCAATAAATCCAGCCTTCTGATCAAGAAACAAGATTCTCGTCTCTCTCTCACCTCCAGCGACCCACTCAGGACGCTGTAATAGCTGTGGAGCATTGCCTGTGCTGTGCCAGGGACGACAGACTGCAAGGACAGAGGAACAGGGCAGGGACACCGTGGGACAGCCTGGGCTGCACAGGGCACAGGGATGGGCAGCAGCTGCAAGACAGCCCTGCCAGAGCCAACATGGGCAGCACTTTGGCCCTGGCTGCTGGGCCTGGGCCTGAGGCAGGAGCAGGAGACAAGTGACCCTTGCAGGGCTGGGGCCTCATTGCCTCCTTGTCCCTGCTCAGCAGCCTGGCAGGGGCCACCCCATGCTCCTACCCTTGGCATTGCACATCCCCACATGCCAGTGCCCATCCCGGGAAGAGCCCTGAGCAAGGAGGGAGGGACAGGATCTGCCTGGCCAGGGGCTGGGGCTCAGGCCTTGGCCCTTTGCATTCCTCAAACACATCCAGGTGTGCTCAGCACCAGAGACACCTTTGCCTTGTTTGTCCCCAGCTGTCATCACTGCCTCCAGTGTTCTCCTCTCCCTGGAACCTGGGGACACTTTCTCAGTCCTGTCCCTGACAGGGATCTCTTCAAAGTGCAAGAAACTTCAGCATTTCAATGTAACTGAGTTCTTGAGTGTTTTGTGTCATCACTGAGGGAGTTGTGACACAGAACTGGCTGTTGCATCACAGAGTAGGATGTGAGGCCATAGAGCAGACTCTGCCATCATAAAGTGTGAACCTGTGGCATCAAAGATTGGTTTGTGGCATCACCAGGTGGCTGTGTAACATCATAGAGCAGGCTGTGACCTCACAGAACAGACTGTGATATCACAAAAAGACAGTGACATCACATGGTGACTTTTTTGACATCACAGTGTCTTCTGTGGCATCACAGAGATGGCTGTATCACATCACAAGGTGACGTCTCAGATGACTGTGTGACATCACAGAAGGCTGTGTGACATCACGGGGGCTGTGTGAGGTCACTGGGGAGGTCACTCTGCCCCGGCCCCCCTCACAGCTCCCCCCAGAGCAGTCTAACCCTGCTCGTGCACAGTGGGGTCCCCTGTCCACCCGGTCCCCCCGCCCCCGGCCCCGCAGCCTCCCCCAGAGGATGTTCCACGAGATCGACCCCAGAGCCTGACACGGGGATGGGGGGCCGGGGCCCTGGGGGTGGCACAGGGGGACAGGGAGCCCCCAACAGCATCCCCGTGTCCCCGAGGGCCAGAGCCTGGGCCAGGGCTCCTTCACCCTGTTATGAATAAGGCCTTGAGAGCGCTGAAAAGATCCCCAGCAAGGGATCAGCAAAAACCAGATTTAATATTAAGGGACAGCAGCACAAAGTTCCTTAGCAAGAGTCACTGCTCCTGACTGGACACTTCAGGCACAGCAAGGAAACAAAGCATCAACAAAACCAAACAAAATCCAGGCAATCAAAACAGAAATCAGCCAAGAACTCTTCCTGGGTATGTGTGAGACACAAGGACAGTGAGGGTAAAGATAAAATGAATATGGCCAAAAAGCTTAACAGAGCTCAAACTTTACAGGAGTTAACTTACACCTTAACCTTAACTGATACCTTCAACTCCCCAATTTAGCAAAAGAACAGCACTTAACACTATTTAACCTAACTTAAAACCTATGAGTTAGAAATTTAACGGAGGAATTACACTTAACAATCCTTAACTTAGCTAATAAATAAAATTTACCAACTTAGAAAAAGAACAACTCTTAGCAGCATTTAACTTTGTTTAGACCTCGTGACTAAAATTTACTTACTGATACGTGGATATCTGACTGACTCAGCTATCCAAGGCACTCAAGCCCTCAGAGAGCAGCATTTCTGCCACATTTCCCCAGCACAAGCACTCCTGTGTGCACACAGACACCAAGAGTCAGTGCAAGGCACCTGTGAGAAATTCCCCTGAGGGCAGGAAATGCTCACTGTGGATCCTTTGGCATCTCTCCAGTGGGTGAAGGGCTGAGCCTGGAGGAGTGGGGGGATCGGCCCAGGCTCTGTGGTTGTTCAGGATCCCTGAGTGCAGCAAATGGGAGAGTTCCTGGCTGGGAGAGGCCCCATTCAGAGGGAGTCGCTGGCCCAGAAGAGCTCCAAGGGCTCCTTTTGGAGCACTGTTTGTAGGGCCCCAAGAGAGGGACTTCAGTCCCAGCAATGGTTCATCCTGGCTGCACTTGGCATCAGCAGCTTTCTTTGGCAGTGTGAGAACAGGGATGTTGTGCCACTGAGGGAACAAAAACAGTTCCCAGGGCTGCTGCTAAAGGAACCAGGAGCTGGTTGGGCAGCAGCAGTGCCTGGATCTGACAGTGTTTGTGATGAGCTGCAGAGGAGCTGAGCCCAGGGGCTGTTGGCCAAGGCCGAGGCCCAAGGAGCATTTCTCAGCTGGCAGGGGGGCCTGAGAAGGGGAGGGGGGAATGCAGCAGCACAGGGCCCCTGGAACCAAGGGACCATTGTAACACTGTGGGGCCCTGTGAGACCAAGGGACCATTGTGATACTGTTGAGACTCATGGAGTCATGGACAGCACTGTGACATTGCTGGGCCTCATGAAACCAAGGGGACTATACTGACTCTGTGTGGCTCCATGGAATGTAGGGATCATTGTGACATTGCGAGCCCCCATCAAACCAAAGGTCCATTGTGACATTGCAATGCCTCATGGAACCATGGAGAGGCCATTAAGAGACTTCCCAGCCTTATGGAACCAAGGGGCCATTGTGGCACTGAGGGGCACCATGAAACCAAGGAGACCATTCTGACATTGAGGGGACTCATGGAATCATGGAGACCCTTTGACACTATGAGGCCCCATGGAATAAACAAAGCATTGTGACACTTTAAGGCCTCATGGAAATAGTGAGACCATTGTGACCCTGGGAGTCCCCACAGAACCGAGAGGACCATTGTCATACTTTGGAGCCTTGTGAAAGCAAGAGGCCTTTGTGACACTGCAGGGGTGCATGGAACCAAAGCTCCAGGGTGACACAGAGGGGCCTCGTGTCATCAATGGTCCATTGTGACACTGTGGAGCCAAAGGGGACCATTGTGACACTGCAAACCCCCAGGGTCCAAAGGTCCATTGTGGCATTGCAGGGCACAGAGGAGTCCTGTGACACTGGGGCCTGGGGAACAACAGAGACCATTGTGACACTGCAAGACCTCATGGAACCCAGGTGTCATTGTAACACTATAGGGCACGATAAAACTAAGGGAACATGGAACAGGTTGGGCTGGTTCGGCCTACTGGGCCCCCTTACTGGTCCAGCTGACCTTGGCAAGTGGATGGTCTCTTCTCATTCACTATTGAAACACTGGGGCTCTGTGCTTTCCTTGCTATGGAAAAGAAGTGTCCTTCTCCTCCAGGTGCCCATGGCCAGAATTGGGATTCCACCTCCAACATTGCCTTACTGTTATAGACTGGAGGAGATTGTTGGCTCAAAACATTTCATGTGTGGGGATGAAGGGGCAGGTATAGCACTGCCCTGCCCTGGCACCCCAATATCCCCAGAGCCTCTACCCCAGCCCAGCAGTGGCTGCCAGTCCCTGGCACAGCACAGGCAATGCTCCACAGCCATCTCTGCAGCCCCCAGCCCAGCTCCTGAGGGACCAAATGAGCCCAAGTCCCACCTGGGGGAAGGGCCCAGGGAGACCAAGGGGTATTTAAGGCTGACCACAAGGCAAGCACACATCTTGACCCTACCTCCTCCTGGAATTTTCATCTGAACAACACTGGAATCCAGGAGTTGGTAGCTGTATGTATGCTCCTCTGTATCTTTTTTGTGTTTTTCTCTTTCTGTGTCTTCTTCTGTTTCTGTTCTCCTGCAAATTTTGATTAACATTAAATTGAACAGGCTTAGAGTTTGTGAGGTTGAAAGCACTAAGTCAATGCTTTGAGAAGTGTTTTTTGTTGGTTGAATGTCTGTCGTAGTTTGAACATGAGAAGAATTATACAAAGTAATACAAAACTTTTTGTGTAACTGACAATCTGTTAAACCACTAAGATACTGAACATGCCTCTGTTAAACACATATGTTAAAGATGAAAAAACCCAGGAACCTCCTCTTTCTTTTCTAGGCAACAAAGAAGTAGCGGGCCCTGGCCCTGGCCCCCATCTCAACCAAACCAAACCAAACCAAACCAAACCAAACCAAACCAAACCAAACCAAACCAAACCAAACCAAATCAAACCAAACCAAACCAAACCAAACCAAACCAAACCAAGCAACCGTGCCATGGGCCGAACCCCTTCTCCCCTCCCCAGGCTATCCCTTGTTCCCATCGGCCCCATTCTAACCAAAAGAAACCCCAACAACTAACAAACAGGAAAATAAAAGAGGACACAAAACCCCAATCAGAACAAAGCTAGGCAGAGCTATTAAAATCTTACCATCAAGTCCCCTCTCCCCAACACAACTGAAACCAAAAACCCCTACAACCTATAACCCATAAAAAATAACCCTCCAACTAAAATTAAACACAAAAAACCCCCCAAAACCAGCTATAAAACCAATCCTAACACAACCCAACCATTACTTCCACCACAAGTTATTGGTGGGTCAGGTGTTAACCCTTTCCATATTTCAATCCTCTTCCAAGTAAAAGAAAAATAAAATACAAACATATATTAAAAAAAAAAAACAATTAAACCATCAAGATCAGTAAAGAAGAACAAATATCCCAATTAAAAAAGAAGAAAAAATACCTTAATCTTAAAACTAAAATACTCTTATAAACCATAAAAACCCTCTTTTTCTTTATAACACTTAAAACTATAAAAAATATTCAAATTAATATCAAACAAAAACCTCCATACTAAGAGAAAAAAAAAAACTGTAATTCCATAAAAAGTTTAAACAGAAATGAAAAGTAGTCTAGTACCCTCAAGAGGAGATCTCTATTCTCAGAGATAAAGATATTTTAGAAGTAAACAATAAAAACATTACCTTTGAACAACTCATCTTTAAAACAATACCTCATTAGTCGTCGTGGCCCACCAACAAGATGCAAACAATCTTGTAGCAATAAAAACAACTTCACAATACCAAATTTCCCCAGACAGCTGTTAGCCATGACAAAATTAAGAACCACAAAAACTATTTTTTCCTCTTAAAAAAAAATGTCCATAACCATAACAAGAAAACTTCTCTCCCTAAGTAAACTAAAAAAATCTATTCTAGAAATAGTAAACTAACTAGAAATTTTAAGTTTACTTAAGTTTACATTGTCAGTAAAACAAAAGTTGTAAAGAACAAAAGGTGTTCCAAAAAGTTTATTGTGATTCTTACTACCTTTTTTATTTTTTAACTTATTTTTAATGAAATTTTCCTTATACCTTTTAAAAATTTTAAGCCTACTTTACCTTTCTCATAATGCTGTTTCAAAACAAAATACATACATAAATAACTGACACTAAACCCCACCACACTCATCAATCCATTAATTAAGAAATATCAAGATTAGAAAAATCTGAATTTAACAAACAAAACAAAGTACAATGTTACCATAAACGTTTGACAAAGTTTCTCTGATTTTCTGAAGTTGCCAGTAAAGGCTGTTTGGTTGTTTTGAGCTCCTGAGAATCTCCTGTTGGTATTTCTCCAGTGAGTTTAACTCAGAGGACGCAAACAATTGTAATTCCTTTAAAATGTCTCTTTGAGTGAGCTTTTTGGGGGGAGTCAGGGCTTGTGTGTCCTGCTTGGCACGGCCCAGGCAGGGCTTTCCCAGCCACATTCCCCACTCCATTTCCCAGCTGGAGCTGCTGGTGCCTCTGAGTTGTGCTGCCCCAGCCCCAAGGACGCTCTCCTTGTCTGCCCATTCCCCCATGGTCTCTGGGCAGGGATGGCCTCAGTGGGGGCTGCTGACATCCTCATCACCTTGGAGGCTGCTGCTGAATTTTCCTGCTGCAGAGGCTTGTTCAGCCTTCAGCTCTTCTGTGCAGGAATTCAGTGTCCCAAGGCCCATTAACATTCAGAAGACCTTAACAAGCCAAGCCTCAGAGATAATTTTATTTCAGTTTCCAAATCTTGTGTAGTTAATAAGAGAGATTTCAGAAGTGCATTTAACTGAGTATGTTCTATTTTAAAAGACAGTGAGAAAACATTTTTTAGGTCCTGTTTAGGGTTCTTTTATTTATTTTATTAACAGGGGAATGTTAATAGCAATCTCCAATTGGCATTGAATCCAAGTACCTCCTCATGCAGTTTGAATACATATGAAAATCAAGACCCTTCATGGCTGACAATCAATCAGACTCTGTCCCTACTCCCACCCCACCATTTCCCTCATCCAAAGCCTGGCACCCAGAGCAGCCCTGGGCAAATCTGAGCTCCCTCCAGCCCAGGCTGCACCTGCAGCTTTCAGCTCCTTAGCTCCAACTCCCACCTGCTTTTCTTGGAGAAGGAGCTGCCTGAGACGCAGAGGGATGTTCATTTCTTGTCAGCCAACAAAGCCAAGGCAAGGCACAGCTCCGTCAAATGCAGAAATCATTCCTCTGCTGGATATTTAATCCACTTTCCAGAGGAGACAGTCTCAGAGCAATGGAAAACACCTTCTGTGCCCAGCACAGACCCCAAGGTCCCCCAAACCCTCCCTGCCCTGATTCTGCCCAGATTTGCTCTTTGCACACATGAGTCACACGCTGAAGTCAGCAGCTCCCTCCATATCACAAGGGAGGAAAAGAGAAAAGCGATGAAGAGCTCTCCTGTGCAGAGCCAAGGTGCAAGTGCAGCCCCTGCAGTTGGAACCACAACTCATCAGGTTTGTGTCCTTTGGGCTCAGGGACTGGTGACACTCAGAGGCACAGAAAGGTTTCTTGCCAACAAAGACAAGTTGAATATTTGAACAGTTTAATAACCATCATAGCTCTTCCCTCAGCTCTCTGGGATGTCCCAGCAGCGTCTGACATGTTCCCCATTCCCAAGGGATTTCTGTATAGGAAAATTTTTGGACAAGGACATAAGATAGATATAAACACAACAAGATGTTGAATATTGATATATTTATTTTAACTTCAGAAAGATTGAGGCACTCCCTGAGTTTCAAAGCATGAAATTACTCAGTTGAGAGGCACGTGAATGACCAGAGAGCATCCAGAGGAGAAAAACTGGGAGGAATGGGAAGGACATAGATCGAGCTGGTCTACTGAAGAGATGTCCTTAGACATGGCCATTTAAAAAGGAGAGCTGGAAACACCTGAAGAAAGAGTGAGAGGAAGTAATACACTGAATATTGGTGAGACAAGAAGAGAGGAAGATTAGTATTTCTTCACATTATGCCATCAGCACACTTCTCAGAAATTCCTGGTCCTGGTGGGAAAGCTTTGCAACATCATAAAAGTAGTCAAGGTACCCAGATAATAAAAATGTGCTTGTATATTATGAAACTAACAGGTAATAAAACCTGAGCCCCTTTGCAGGCAGCAATCAGTTGTGTGCCCATGAACAGGCAGTGCCACTTGTGCCCTGATGTGCCGAGTTGGGATTGGATCTGTCTGAGAGCACCTGAGGGAGAACAGAACACCGTGCAAGCTGCAGGTCGCTGACAGCCCTGCAGGGCTCCTGTCCCATCAACATCTTCTCTGCTCCAGTCTGAAACAGGGCCCAGCATGGTGCCGGGATCATCAGACAGCTGAGGTGTGTGCTGGAATTCAATGCCCTCCCCATCCCGCAGCAGCCGTGCATTTCCCTGCTGCAGCCTTGGTCTCCAGCACAGCCATGGAGGCTCTTTGGGCTCTGGAGTGTTCCTGCAGCCCCCAAGGACAGCTGAGCTCGGCCTTTGGCACAGTCAGGCCTGGCCAGTGCAGGCCATGCTCAGCAATGTCTTGTGTGTGCCTGGCCTTGCTGTCAGCCACGGCAGCGGCTGCGTGGCCCCTTTGTGGCCCTGTGATGGCCCCGCCATGGTGGCCCAGCCGCTGTGCAGGCCCAGGCCAGGCCAGGAGCATTGCGGCTGGGAACGGCTCCTGTTCCGTGGTGCCCACAGCAGCCTTGGGGCTCTGTGCCCCATGGCCTCCCTGCTGGGCAGCCTCTGCCAGCTCCTGCAGAGCCTGTGGCACCTGTGGGTCTGCACAGACAGCCCTGCCCCGGGCTCTGCCGGCCTCTGGGCCAGCAGAGAGGCAGCCAGGGCTGGCCTTGGCTGGGAACAGGCCCTGAGCCCCGCAGGAGGATGGAGCTCGGCCACAGCCAAACTCAACCCAAGCCAAAGCTGGGCTCAGCAGCCAGGGCTGCCAAGGGCTGGGCACAGAGGCTGGCGCTGACAAATGTCCTGGGCCCCCTCCCTGCTCTGTCCGTGCCACCAAGGGCATAGAGCAGCCTCCTCTCTGGGCCACTTGCCTGTTTGCAATGCCTTGCAGAGGCACTGGCCCTGCCCCACAAGGCCTGGCCTGAGTCCTGCCCCTGCATGCTCAGCCCGGCTGAGATGGACACTGATGGTTTCTGGGCCAGGCTCTCGGAGCCCAGCCCAGCCCCCTGCAAGCTCTGCCAGCTGCCCTGAGCTCTGGGCAGCACCAAGGGCCTCTCCCCAGCCCAGCCCAGCCCAGCCGGCTCTGGCCCCACAGCTCTGCTCAGGCCAGGCTGCTCTGGGCACTGCCCCACAGCCTCAGCCCCTGTCAAGGGCACAGCAGCAGCTGCAGCTGCCACAGGACTCAGCCCCAGCCATGGGGGAAGGTGCTTGGCCAAGGCCAAAGGAGGCTTCCTGGCTGCCCTGCTCCCCTCAGGCTGAGGTGCTGAGAGCTCTGCAGCCCCTGCTGCCATCCCATCTGCCTAGGGCAGCACAAGAGCTGCGGCCTTGGGGCCCTCAAGAGCTGCTCCTGCTCCAGGTCCAGCACCCATGCCAAAGCTGGGGCAGCCACAAAGCTTTGCCCATTTCTCTTCATTGCTGCTCTGATGAGGATGGATCCTCAGCCACTTGGAGGTTGCTGATGAATTTTCCTACTCCAGTGGCCTCTTGCTTCTGGAGTTCTGCGCTTCAGTAATTCAGTGAGAAACGCTCATAAACATTTGCGCAAAAAACACAGGGGAAAAAAGGCTTCGGGGAATAATCTATATTAGCTCTTCTGTGGGAAAAATTATTCTTTCTGGTAATAATTCTTCCGTGAATAAATAGACAGATTTCAGAAGTGTGTTCTAAGTGACTATACTATATGGAAAACAACGCATAGAGAAGTGTTTTCTCATGTTAAGTTTTCTTTTTATGTTTGTAGATTGGTATCAGCAGTATCCAATTGTTATTGATCCCCAGATCATCCTAATGCAGTTTGAACAGATATGAAAAGCAAGACCCTTCATGGCTGATAATCAATCAGACTTTGTGCCCCAGAATTTCCCTTATCCAACACCTGGCACTCTTATGGATCAGGAAAGGTGTGGCCAGCAGGAGCAGGACAGTGATTTTTCCCCTGTGCTCAGCATTGGTTGGGCAGCATCTCGAGTGCTGTGTCCAGTTCTGGGCCCCCAATTTAGGAAGGACATGGAGGGGCTGGAGCGTGTCCAGATAAGGGCAACAAGGCTGGGGAAGGGTCTGGAACACAAATTCTGTGAGGAACAGCTGAGGGAGCTGGGGTTGTTTATCCTGGAGAAGAGGAGGCTCAGGGGAGACGAGGCAGTGTCACGGCACAGGTTGGACTCAATGATCCCCAAGGTCTATTCCACCCTTGCTGATTCTGGGATTCTCTGAAATCACCCTTGGAGTAGTTGCAGGATGAGCCCTGGGCCTCCTCTTCCGGAGCTCCAGCAGCCCAGGTCCCTCAGCTTCTCCTGCCAGCCCCAAAGCCCATCCTGTCAGTCCTGCAGAGCCCCTGCAGCTCCTCCTCATTGCCCAGAACAGGGAGCCCCAGAGCCAGACACAGCAGCCCAGATGTGCCCCCCTGGCCTGGGGTGCCTCTGGCAAGGGAGAAGCACCAGGCACTGCAGGAGCCTGCAAACAATTCCTGCAGCAATTGCAGGATGATCCTGCTCCCCAAGGGATGTTCCTGTGGTGCCAAGTCAGGAACTGCAATGGGGAGTCGGGCCAGAGAGGAAAGGGCAAACAGGGATGGGCTGTTTTCAGAAGAGGGAACAGGGCTGGGCAACAGGAAGAAATTTTTGCCAGACAGAGTAAAGAAAGCCAAGGTGAAGCAAAGGAAATGCTCAGGGCAGTTTGGGGGTAGCTGCCAGGTGCCCTGGCTCTGAGCAACAGCGTCTGCAGTGGGACATGAAACTCCCAGCTGATGGGAACAAAGTTTCTGGCTGACTGCAGAGGCCAGGACATAGCTGAGTGGTTTCCCAGGTGTTCCCCAGCCCTTGCTGGCCCCAGGGGCTGATGGCATTTGTGCTCCCTCAGATTCATGTCCCCACACCAACAGCATGGGAGTGCTCCCGCCAGCTGTGTGCAATGCAAACAGGGGCTGCTAAGCCAGTGCTGCCGTGTCTGTGCCTGCAAGGATGGGGCACCTGTGTGAGCTGGGGGAGAGGCCAGGGCTGCAGAGGGGGGATGTTGTTGGCAGCTCCATCAGGACGCTCTGGGACGCTGCCCTGGGCTGTCCAGCGCCCTGGGGATGGATCAGTCCCTGCTCTGCTGCTCCTTCCTGTCTCCCCCAGGGCCCTTGCAGAGCCCCAGCCATGCTGTTTGCCCCCAGCCTGCCCACGGCCAGCCTGGGGCTGCTCACAGGGGTTTTCTGTGCTGAGCATTGGCCTGGCTGTGTTCTTGAGGGAGCCTGGGCAAAGCACCTGGAGCATGACTAATCAAAATTACATCATCCCATTGTGAGATGCTCCACCCAGAGGGAGGAGCCAAGTATTCCTAACTGGATATAATCTGAGATTTTGGGACACCAGAACAAGTTTTCCACTGGATTCCCAGAGGAGCAGCAGCCTTTTCCGCTGGATTCCTAGAGGAAGACCAGACCTATCTACACAACCACTGAATCTTCAGAGGAAGACAACACTGTTCTACAGCATCACAGCTGCAACAGAACCACACCTGCCACTTTAGGAGGACTGTAGTCACCATTTTAATTGGACTGCTACCAACACCCTGACCAACAGGGTGTCAGGTCATATTCTGACTCTGTCAGTGCTGTTTTGTATTACTGCATTGTTTATTTGTTTAATTTTCTTCCCTAATAAAGAACCGTTATTCCTGCTCCCATATCTTTGCCTGAAAGCCCCCTCCCTTAATTCCAAAATTATAACAATTTGGAGGAAGGGGGCTTACATTTTCCATTTCAAGGGAGATTCCTGCCTTCCATAGTGGACACCTGTCTTTTCAAACCAAGACATTAACCTTTAGGGGAAAATTGAAAATATGTACCCCACACTCAGTTAGAAGTATCCTAGGTGAAAAGGCTGAGAAATGGCTCAAAGATCCCTGTATGTTAACTTATGAAGCGATCTTAATAGAAAATGGTTTAAAGCTAATCGTGAGTAACCAACTCTACCTGCCCAGTTCTTGTATGGAGACAGATGAGGAATTATTACATAACTGCCTAGAGGTTATAAACTATCAAACAAAAGTAAGAGAGGACCTAACAGATAAACCACTCCAAGTTGGAAAATTATTGTACATCAATGGATCTTCACAGGTAATAAAGGGGCATAAGGTGTCAGGGTACACTATAGTGCATGAAGGGTTGGTAGCCATAGAAAAAGGAAAGGTGCCTTCCAACTGGTCAGCCCAAGCATGTGAGCTGTATGCCCTAAAATGAGCTCTAGAAACATTAGCACAGAAAAGGGGAACAATATATACAAACTGAAAATATGCTTTTGGAGTAGCGCATAAATTTGGAAACATTTCGGAAGAGAGGGGGCTATTAAATTCAAAGGGAAAGGGACTGATTCACAAAAAACTTATTTTAGAAGTGCTAGAAACATTGCAATTACCAGAGGAAGTAGGGGTGATATATATTAAAGGACATAAAAAAGGGGCGACTCTGGAGGTGTGACAGAACAATTTAGAAAATTTAGAATTGAAAAATGCAACTGAATCAGAGACAGAAAAACTAATAATAATACCAACACCCATGAGAGAAATGCAAAAAATCACTGGATTCAGTAGGAAAGAAGAGGAAGAATTCCTCAAAATAGGAGCCAAGAAAGACAATGAAGGAAAGTGGAGATTGGCAGATGGGAAGCAAATGTTGAATAAACCCCTTGCCAAGAAAATGCTAGAAGGCATACATGGAACAACACATTGGGGTACACCAGTGCTAAGTGATCAATTTCTAAGGGAATGGGGATGCATAGGAATTTCTGGAATAGATAAGCAAGTAACTGAAGGGTGTGTGATATGTCAAAAAGTTACTAAGAAAATCATGATGAAAACACACAGAGGAGGGCGAGAACTAGCCTTAGGGCCCTTCCAAAACATCCAAGTAGACTTTACTGAGCTTCCCCATGTACAACAGTGGAAATTTTTGCCAGTGATACTAGATCACATGACTCATTGGGTAGAGGTGGTACCCACTGTGAAAGCCAATGCCCGTGTTGTGAGTAAAACGCTTCTAGAATCAATCATTCCCCAGTATGGGATGGTAAACAAGATTGATTCAGACTGGAGAACTCATTTCACATCAAAGATATTGCAGAAAGTTGTTCAGGCCCTGGGAGTAAAATGGGAATTACACACTCCATGGCATCCACAGAATTTCAGTTGGGTGGAAAGAATGAACTAAACTCTAAAAAGAGTTGTAGTGAACCTAATGATTGAAACCCAAATGTCATGGATAAAATGTCTCCCTTTGGTCTTACTAAGAATTAGAACCCAACCCCAATCAGATCTGGGGGTGTCACTCCATGAAATGATGTTTGGGTTACCCTTCCTGACCTCACCCCAGAAGGTTGCCACCTATGAGGAAGGGGAAGCCAATGCCAAGAAATAAGTTATGTCTATAGCACAAACCTTAGAAGGGTTAGGACATAAAGGGGCAATTCCTCAAACTACCACCCTGGATTTCAGAATCCATAATATTAATCCTCAGGATTGGGTGATGATTAAGTCATGGAGACATCAGCCTCTAACTCCTCAGTAGGAAGGTCCCTTTCAGGTACTGCTCACCACCAAATCAGCGGTGTGAACTGCAGAGCAGGGATGGACTCATGGCAACAGAGTCAAAGGCCCAGTTGAAGAACCTAAAGAGTGGACTGTAACATCCAGGCCACGTGAAACAAGATTGACTCTCAAGCAGAGACTGAAAGGCAACCAGAAATACACCAAGATGCCCAAAAAGTAGAGTCAAGCATCCACCAACCAGCTCGAGAACTGTCTTTCTGTTTTAATGGGTGAGAATTACCAGCATCTGTTGAGGGGAAGTACACAAGGGATGGTAAAAGGCAATGGGACAGCTTCTTCCAGAAAAAAAGACAAAGGAAAGAGGGAAAGACCATTTGTTTGCTACCAAGAAGGTTCCATAGCCCTGCTGTGGGTAGCAACCCCATAGGCATGGTAAGGTAGGGACAAAAGGCCATACGAGACCTCTATAATTCCTCAATTGTCTTTTAATTCAACAGGGACTGGAGGGCAGGACCGAGTTGGCCTCTGTACTCACCCCTAAGATACACTGACTATGGGTAGCAGCCAGATAGGCATGGTAGATGGGAGTCAAAGCCATACTGAACCTCTGGGATGTCCTTTTGTACATTCCAATAAACTGTGTCCAAGGAAAACCTGAGATTTTTTTCTCCTGTTCCCATTGTCCTTGCCCACATCAATAGATGCTGGTATGACTCATTCAAAAGAGAGAGAAAATTTTTGACTGAACTGTTTGAACAAAATAACTTATAAAAAAAGAAAAGAAGTGTTTGTTACAGATGAGTAATCCTATTGTTGACTCTCGCAATTAAGGGGTGAATATTAAATATATGTTAAGAGAAGTTTTGTAGATGTATTGTTATCCTTCCCCTCCCCCTTGCATTGTTCTCACAGGATGGCCTCAGTAGTCGGGGCATTTGGGAGGGTTGGCTTGTTACTATGGCAGCACCTGACCTCCAATAAAGATTTAAGACAGTGATCTCCACCACTGGACAGTGAAGAAGAAGTCGATTGAAAAAACTTTGGGAGGGGCTAGAGGTATAAAAGACAGAATATTCATTTTGTAGATGAGCACGCAGTGACTGAATTTTTGCTCCTGGCATTGTATCCTTTTCTTTATTCAGTCTTCTGTTGTATTTTGATAAGGTCTTAAAAAGGCATTTAAATTTTTGAAAGTAAAATAATTTCTCACATGGGATTGGGGAATGTGAGGCAAGGTTGTCCAAAGTGGATCTGCTCTCAAGGTATAACTTCTCTGACCTGGCCAGAACTCCTTAGGAGCGGCCCTACATCAATATCAAGAACAGAATGCTGCAATCATATCTTCTCTAAAGAGAACAGTAATAAAATACACTCTTTAAGATAGGATTACATATTTCTGAGAAGCTCTTTGAAATATTTCTCCATAACTGTAAAAAGAAGCCTTCCTGCTGAACTGAACTAGACCAGAGGGAAATCAAGGCAGAGCCATGGTTTGTCAGGACTTGCTTGATCCTAATGAGCCCTGTGGTGCATTTGGAGCTGAGCCCTGAAACCTCAGGGCCTGAGAGGAGATTGCACAAACCTTTCCAGGAGTCAAAGTCAGAAGAAAATCCCAAAGTGTCTCAAGGAATGAATGGGTCCCACTGAGGTCCATCCCCCACACAGGCTCCTCATGGACTCCTTGGAGGAGAGAACTGGAGGCCAGGATGGCACAAAAAGCTGCTCGGACACTGAGTCTGGAAAGAAAAATCTAAAGTACCTTAAAAACCTTGAGTATCTCTATGGATTAATGAGCCCCACTGAGTGTCAGTACAAAGCTCTCAAGGGACTCATTAAAGCAGATAATTGGGGCTGTGATTGCACAAATCTCTCACAGGGTCTGTATCAAAAGGGAAACAGTAAGTACCTAAAAATAACTGAGTACCCTGAAGCATTAATGAGTCCCACTGAATGTTGCTACTGACAAAGCCTCTCCAGGGACTAATTACAGCAGATAATTGGAGGACATGATTGCACAAACATCTCACAGACTCCAAGGCAAAAGCAAAACCCAAAGTCCTTTGAAAACCTGCAGTCCCTGGGAGCATTAAGGAGCCTCCTGGGCCATTCCTGAGCAAGGCTCCCTAGGGACTCCTTCCAGCAGATCCTTGAGGCCACTGGGATGTGGGCTAGGGGGGGGATGCTGAGGGAAGGACAAGGGGCTGACAATGCCCAGCCTGGCTGGGGCTGTGCCAGGAGGCCCAGTGCCTCAGGACAAGGTGTCTCCTCACAGCCCTTGGTGGCACAGACACTGCTGTGCCCCAGGGCACCAAGACTTGGCTTCTCTTTGTTCCCACCTGTCATCACTGCCTCAAGTTCTCTGCTCTGCCTGGAGCCTGGGGACACTTTCTCAGTTGTGTCCCTCAGTGGGACCCATTAAAAGTGCAAAAAAGTTTGGAGTTGGATTCTGACTTGAAGTTCTGGAGAGGTTTCTTCAGCTCCCTCTCAGGGACTGATATTCACGGCCTGAGCACAAAGCCCCAGAGGCTCAATAAAGTCTCTGTGCTATGTCTGTGCTGTTGAGCTGGGCTGGGCTCCTGGCACAGAGGCAGTTTCTGGTAATCAAGAAGAGCTTCAAAATCACATTTCTCTTGATGAGCAGCCCTTCTGCCAGCCCAGCAGGGCTGGGGCACTGCTTCAGCCCCCCTGGGCACAGCACAGAGGCCCAGAGAGCTTCAGTTAGTCAGGGCTGGGAAGGGGCTGAGAAGTGCCTGGGGCACAATCACTGCCAGCCCTTGGCACAGGAACCTCTGGCTGCAGGACAATGCAGCTGCAGTTTCTGGAGCCATCTCCTAAAGCTGGAACATCATAATGCCCTCAGATTCTGTGAGTACAATTCTGGGTATTTCTGGTGCAGGGGAGGTGAAATGCTCATGAAGCTCTTACATGCTGAGGGGTTCTGTTCAGTCATAGAATATTTCCAAGTCAAGGATTTTCATAAAATATAAGAAATTTCTCAGACTTTGCATTCAGTTTCCTACTATTGAAGAATGGCAGGGATGGGAGGTAAATATTAAAGGATGATTATAAATTTTGACAATTGCCTGTAATATCTGACCTGGTAAATTTAGTGATCAATGTGTTCACAGGAGATCCCTAATGAGCTTTCTGCCCCTCCTCTGCCCATAGACAGCACCAGCATCACATTTTCTGGAGCCATCAGGCTCAGTCTGAGGTGTCCTTTCTCCAAGCTGCAAACAGAACCTGCCCCCAGCCAGTGCCCTGCAAGCAGGCAGGGTTCTGTAGGGCCAAGGAGAGGGCACAGAGATTTGGGGTCTGTGAGTGCTGGCAGGGAGAGAGCAGGCACAGGGAAACACCTGCAGGAGGAAAATCTCCAGGAAGCAGAGAGAAGATCAGGCAAGGAGAGAAAACAAAATACAGCAATGCTGTGGTAGGAAGAGTTTAGAGATGTCCACAGGATCCCCTCCAGTGCAGCCGCTCCCTCTGAACAAGTCCCATCCCTCCTGTCCCCCAGCCAAGCCTCTGCCCTCAGGGCTGGGGCTCCAAGACGTGCAGCCCCTCCTGTGCAGGCAGAGCTGCAGCAGAGCCATGGGGCAGCTCTGCAGCCCCGGGCCCAGTTCCCTCTGCAGAGCACAGGGCTGGGAGCAGCTGCCCGGCACTGGGGGCTCTGGAAGGGGGCACAGCTCGCTCAGGGTGACGCTGTCCCCAGTGCCCGGCTCTGGGCAATGCTGTCAGTGCAGCCAGGGAAGGAGCTGCATCTCCCTTCATCCAATGCCATGGTTATGTTTGCCCAATTATCCCATCATAAAAAAACCAAACAATATTTAAAGTAGTAACAATTTTAATTGAATAATTAAAATAAAAATATATACAATTGGATACAATATAATTTGATTAAAATAAGGGATAATTTGGTTCCAATAATAGCACATAAGCAAAAGATACCGCGGGGTACAGAGTGCAGGGTTCTTGACCCTTGCCCCTTCACGTACAAGCTTGCCAAGTGAAAGTCACCCCTTATATGCCATGTGTCAATACCATCTCCTCCCACTTTCGGTTTGTCATCTCTCCATCTCCGCCTTCATTACCACCCTTATCACGCATGCGCTACCACTCGGTTTGGTGGTTGCACAAGTCTTTGGGGGTTGTTTTGGATGAAGACCTCTCCTCTTCCTCTTTGTCCTTTAATTCACCTTTGGGTTACACATGCACACCATGCCAGTACAATGTAAGCCAAGACTAACATATCACTGCATCTACATATCAAGGCAATAAATCCCTTATAATTAGCATTTGTTGGGACCGAACCAGATTGTTGCTCCGTTTTGAGCAACTGTATCTTCAGCTTCTTTCCTGTGGTCCTTGAGAACATCTGCTGGGAAGGGAGGGTGGAGCCCCTCCTCTCCCTCTCTTCTTTGGCATTACAACTTTTAACTATTTTATTATTCTCAAATATTAATTACTGTATCAATATTGATTACTGTTTCAATTTTTATCAGCACGAATCATACCTATTTATCACACCATCAGAAGGACACTTGGAAGTCTCCCTGAGATTTCAGTCCAAGCTGGCAGCTTCAATCTGGGGTACAAACCTGTCCTAAAGCATCTCTGAGTTATAAGATTGATGGGGAAAGGTAGAGGTGTTCTGACACGGAAAATGCTGCTGGGTTGATGAAATGAACAATGTGAGTCCTTGGCTAAAAACATGGGGCTGAGCTGTGGTGGATCTATCTGCCCTCAGGAATATGTGTTTGTCTTTAAGGAAAATTTGGGCATGTGAACACCCTCCACTTAAGAAGAGTGAGAGCCCAGATAAACTCCAAACAGAATGAAGGGACACACCACCTCCTCCCAGGCTCCACTGTGCATGTTGCCTCAGGGAAGGCAACACGAACACCTCTGTTCTCCCTGAGGGCGGGAGAAATGCTGAGAGTTTCTGATATCCAAGAACATCAGCACAGATACAGGGGAGCCTAAAAAGAAAACCTCAGAACTCTTAAACACAGAAATATGTGCGTGTGTATTATAGAGCTGGGCATATGAGAAATGGCTATGATTTTGGTTACAGAAATCAGTAACTCTTAATTGTCCTTTTCTCCAGCAAAGTACCCCATGCCAAGACAGAGCAAATGTCGAAAAGCACCTCTGTCAGGCACTTCCTCCTGCTGGCATTGGCAGACACGTGGCAGCTGCAGCTCCTGCACTTCTGCCTCTTGCTCAGCATCTCCCTGGCTGCCCTCCTGGGCAACGGCCTCATCATCAGCGCTGTAGCCTGTGGCCACCACCTGCACACGCCCATGTTCTTCTTCCTGCTCAACTTGGCCCTCACTGACCTGGGCTCCATCTGCACCACTGTCCCCAAAGCCATGCACGATTCCCTCTGGGAAACCAGGAACATCTCCTACAAAGGACGTGCGGCACAGCTCTTTTTTTTGCCTTTTTCATTTCAGCAGACTTTTCCCTCCTGACCATCATGTGCTACGACCGCTACGTGTCCATCTGCAAACCCCTGCACTATGGGACCCTCCTGGGTAGCAGAGCTTGTTCCCACATGGCAGCAGCTGCCTGGGCTAGTGCCTTTCTCAATGCTCTCATGCCCACGGCCAATACATTTTCCCTGCCCCTGTGCCGTGGCAATGCCCTGGACCAGTTCTTCTCTGAAATGCCTCAGATCCTCAAGCTCTCCTGCTCAAATTCCTACCTCAGGGAACTTGGGCTAATTGCCGTTAGTGTGTGTTTAGCATTTGTCTGCTTTGTGTTCATTGTTTTCTCCTATGTGCAGACCTTCAGGGCTCTGCTGAGGATCCCCTCTGAACAGGGACGGCACAAAACCTTTTCCACCTGCCTCCCTCACCTGGCTGCAGTCTCTCTGTGCCTCAGCACTGCCATATTTTCTCACTTGAAGCCGCCCTCCATCTCTTTTCCATCCCTGGATGTGGCCTTGTCAGTTCTGTACTCAGTGGGGCCTCCAGGCCTGAACCCCCTCATCCACAACCTGAGGAACCAGTAGCCCAAGGCTGCAGAATGGAGACTGATGACTGGATGCTTTCAGAAACATTAAACTGCTGGCCAATTGCTGCAAATCACTTGTAATAAAAGTAATCCTTGATACTTCTTGTTAGTTTCATTTTGGAAGTTTGTTTCTTTTGTTTTACTTTTTTAATATATTCCACAAATAAATGTCATTGTTTGTGCCATTTCTCATTTTGTTTCTCTCCATTTTCCCTGTGGCTAGAGACTGTGTCAATGAAGGGCTGCGCTTTTGGTGGCTTTAAAGGAAATAAAGGATTTCCCAGCAAAATTTTCTGCACAGATGCCCTTTAGTTGCCTTCTCTGGAGCTGCAGCAGCAATGTCTGTGTGCAGAGCTGGGGGCAGATCAGTGCTGGCCCAGCAGCTGAGCCCAGCAGCAGCAGCACTTGGTGTTGCCAGTGCTGCTGCCATGACCCTGCCTCGCTGCCCTGGTGGCCCTGGTGTTGATGTAGGGCCTGAGTGCTCTCGGGGCTGGGCACAGTCCTGGGGGTGGCAGTGCCGGGGCTGCAGCAGGGACAGGCCATGGGCACTGCTGGGGCAGTGCTGACGCCTCAGGCCAAGGCCTGGGGGCTCCAGGCTCCTTGCCCAGGCTCTCTGATGAACACAGCCAGGCCAATGCTCAGCACAGATAACCCCTGTGAGCAGCACCAGGCTGGCTGTGGGCAGGCTGGGGGCAAACAGCATGGCTGGGGCTCTGCAAGGCCCCTGAGGAAATGGGAAAGAACAGCAGATCAGGGATTGATCCATCCCCAGAGTGCTGGACAGCCCAGGGCAGTGTCCCAGAGCATCCTCATGGAGCTGCCAACAACATGCCCCCTCTACAGCCCTGGCCTCTCCCCCAGCTCACACAGGTGCTCCATACTTGCAGGCACAGACATGGCAACACTGGCTCAGGAGCCTCTATTTGCATTGCACACTGCAGGCAGGAGTACCCCCATGCTGTTGGTGTGGGGACATGAACCTGAGGGAGCACAAATGCCATCTGCCCCTGGGGCCAGCAAGGGCTGGGAGACACCAGGGAAACCACTCAGCTTTGTCCTGGCCTCTGCACTGAGCCAGAAAGTTTGTTCCCATCAGCTGGGACTTTCCCACTGCAGACGCTGTTGCTCAGAGCCAGGGCTGCCTGGCAGCCATCCCTAAACTGCCCTGAGCATTTCCTTTGCTTCACCTCTGCTTTCTCTATTCTTCCCTTGTCCAAATTTCTTCCTCTCATCCAGCCTTGTTCCCTCCCTGCAAACAGCCCGTCCCTGTTTGCCCTTTCCTCTCTGGCCCCACTCCCCATTGCAGTTCCTGACTTAGCCCCATGGGAACATCCTTTGGGGAGCAGGATCTTCCTACAAGTGCTGCAGGAATTGTCTGCAGGCTCCTGCAGTGCCTGGTTCTGCTTCCTGGCCAGAGGCACCCCAGGCCAGGGGGACACATCTGGGCTGCTGTGTCTGGCTTTGGGTTTCCCTGTTCTGGGCAATGAAAACAGCTGCAGAGGCTCTGCAGGACTGACAGGAAGGGCTTTGGGGCTGGCAGGAGAACCTGAGGGACTTGCGCTGCTGGAGCTTCTGAATAGGAGGCCCAGGGCTCCTCTTGCAACTGCTCCAAGGGTTTTTTCAGAAAACCCCAGAGTCAGCAAGGTTGGAAAAGACCTTGGAGATCATCAAGTCTAAGCTGTGCCCTGACACTGCCTTGTCTCCCCTGAGTCTTCTTTTCTCCAGGCTAAACAACTCCACCTCTCCCACCTGTTCCACACAGGACTTGTGCTCCAGACCCCTCCCCAGTCTTGCTGCCCTTCTCTGGACCCACTAAAGCCCCTCCATGGCCTTCCTAAACTGGGGGCACCAGAACTGGACACAGTATTATAAGCAGCTGCCCAACCAGTTCCCAGCACAGGAGAAGAATCTCTGCCCTGCTCCTGCTGGCCACACCATTCCTGAGCCAGGCCAGGAGCCATTGGTCTTCTTGGCCACCTGGGCACACTGCTGGCTCATGTCCAGCCTGCTGTCCATCAGTCCCTGTAGGTCACTTTCTGCCTGGCTGCTCTCCAGCCACTCTGTCCCCAGCCTGTAGTGCTGCAGGGGTTGTTGTGGCCAAAGTACAGGATCCAGCACTTAGACTTGTTAAACCTCACCTCGTTGGATTTGGTGCCTGGATCCAGCCTGTCCAGGGCCCTGTGCAGAGCCCTCCTACCCTCCAGCAGATCAACACTCACAGCCATCTTGGTGTCGCCACATTTCCATGAGGCCCCAGAGTGTCCCAATGGTCTCCATTATTCCATGAGGCGTCCCAGTGTCACAATGTCCCTTTGGTTCCATGGGACATCTTGGTGTCACAAAGTCCCTTGGATCGCTTGGGCCCCACAGTATCACAATGGTGCTGTGGTCCCCCAAGGCCCTGCAGTGTCACAATGGATGCTTCGTTCCATGAAGTCTGGCAGTGCAGCAATGCTCTCCTTGGTTCCACAGTGTCATAGTGGCCTCTTTGGGCCAAGGGCCACCATGGTGTCAAACATGTTTCCTTCATTCCAGGAGTCCCTGAGGAGCAGCACTGGTGCCTGTGTTCCATGGGGCCCTGCAGTGTCACAATGGCCCCATCATGACACCAGATCCTGCTCTGTCACAATGCTCTGCATGGTTCCACAAGGCCCTGCACGGTCACACTGGCCTCTTGGTTCCAGGAGGCCTCAGAGTGCCACCATGAATTCCTTGGTGCTGCCGTGTCACAATGGAGCCCTGGTGACACAAGATCCTGCAGTGTCACCAGGGACCTTTGGTTCCATGGGGCACCACAGTGTCACAATTGTTCCCTCAGCTCCCAGAGTCCTTGCAATGGAGCAATGGCTCCTTGATTCCATTGTCCCCAGGGTCTCCTTGGTTCCGCAGTGGCACAATGGTCTCTTGGTTCCACAAGGCCCTAGAGTTTCACAGTGGCCTCTGTGGTTCCAGCAGGACCCAGACTGTCACAATGGACTCCTTGCTTCCACTCAGCCCCACAGTGTCACAATGGCCCCGTGGCTCTGTGCTGCCATGTTGTACACAGTGTCACCATGATCCTATTTGTGCCACCAGGCCCTGCAATGTCACAATGGCCTCTTACTCCCCAGGGCCCTGCAGTGTCACAATCATCAGAATATCAACCAGACTGGAAAAGAGCTTGGAGAGCATCAAGTCCAACCTGGGACCCAACACCACCTTGTCACCCAGGCCATGACACTGAGTGCCACATCCAGTCTTTCCTTACACACTTCCAGGGACAGTGACTCACCCACCACCTTGGGCAGCCCATTCAAATGCCCAATCATAATTTCTGTGAAGAATATTTCCTGATGTGCAGTGTAATTGTCCTGTGGTGCAGCTGAAGGCTGTGTCCTCTTGTCTTGTCACTGTTCCCTGGGAAAAGAGCCCGACCCCCACGTGGCTGTACCCTCCTGTCAGGGAGTTGTAGAGAGTGATGAGGTCTCCCCTGAGCCTCTTCTTCTGCAGGATAAACAACCGCTGCTGCCTCAGCTGTTCCTCACAGGAGTCGTGCTCCAGACCCCTTACCAGCCTTGTTGCCTTTCTCTGGACATGCTCCAGCCCCTCCATGTCCTTCCTAAATTGGGGGGCCCAGAACTGAACACTGCATTTCAGGTGCTGTCCAACCAGTGCTGAACACAGGGGAAGAATCACTGTCCTGCTCCTGTTAGCCACACCATTCCTGATCCATAGGAGTGCCAGGGGTTGGATGAGGGAAATGGTGGGGATGGGGTGGGGACAAAGTGTTATTGATTGTCAGCCATGGAGGGTCTTGATTTTTATATCTGTTCAAACTGCATTAGGAGGTACTGGGGATCAGTATCAATTGGGCATTGCTGATATCAGTCTTTAAAAAGGAAAAGAAAATGACAAAAAGTTCTCTCTGCTTTTTTTTCTTTCAATATAGCAGATTCACTTTGAATACACTTCTGAAATTTGTCTAATTAACTGCAAAAGAGTTGAAAACTTAGAATATTCTTTGGGACTTTTCTTGTTTGGGTGTATTGAACAAATATTTATGAGCCTTTTTCACTGAATTCCTGAACTGAAGAGCTGAAAGAAGAAGAAGAGGCATCCGGTATAATAAATTCATCAGCAACCTCCAAGAGGCTGAGGATCCATCCCCATCAGAGCAGCAATGAACAGAAATGGGCATAGCTTTGTGGCTGCCCCAGTTTTGGCATGGGCCCTGGACCTGGAGCAGGAGCAGCTCTTGAGGGCCCCAAGGCCGCAGCTCTTGTGCTGCCCTGGGCAGATGAGATGGCAGCAGGGGCTGCAGAGCTCTCAGCACCTCAGCCCGAGGGGAGCAGGGCAGCCAGGGAGCCTCCTTTGGCCTTGGCCAAGCACCTTCCCCCATGGCTGGGGCTGAGTCCTGTGGCAGCTGCGGCTGCTGTTGTGCCCTTACCAGAGGCTGAGGCAGTGGGGCAGTGGCCAGAGAAGCCTGCCCTGAGCAGAGCTGTGGGGCCAGAGCTGGCTGGGCTGGGCTGGGGAGAGGCCCTTGGTGCTGCCCAGAGCTCAGGGCAGCTGGCAGAGCTTGCAGGGAGCTGGGCTGGGCTCAGAGAGCCTGGCCCAGAAACCATCAGTGTCCATCTCAGCCTGGCTGAGCGTGCAGGGGCCAAGAAGAGCACCCCAGGGTCCACAAATTCTCTGCGTGGGAGCTGAGTTTGTGACCCCCTGAGTCCTCCCAAGTGCTGGAGCTGCACTTTAAGCTTCAGAGGAGATGTGACAGATGGGAGCAGGGACAAATAATTCCTGCTGCATTCTTTCTGGTGTTTGCCTATACAGGTGACCTGGATCCACATGTACATGAGGTGTTTTGTTTCAGATAACACTGTGAGAGAGATAAGAATAATATTTTTTAGCTGAATATAATATTTCAGGTATAATACACAATAAGGGAAAAAGACAATTATGATTAGAAGAGCATCTGTGTTTGTCAGAGGACAAGAGACTTACTGATGTTCCAGCAGTCAAGCCTGTTCAAATATTTTCCTGGGCTTCACTGAGATGAGAGTTGACCACAAGAGGCCAAAGCCAGCCAGAGCTCTCTGTTCTGGCAGCTTTTGTCTGTGAGAACACATGCATATAGGGAATTTTTCAGGGGGAGCATCAATTTTGGCTGTGGCCACCTGGAAGGACAGATGGTTTTCCATAGGAAGGAAAGCACGGGGTCCCAGTTCTCCAAGGGCTGATGAGAGGCAGCCCTCAATATTCCAAGATCAACTGGACCTGTCAGGTGGACTCTGGGAGGCCAAGTCAATCCAACCTTTTACCTGTTTCCTTGGACCTCTAAGGCTGCACAGTGTCACACTGATGGAGTCAAATTGTATCCTTGGTACCACGAGGCTGTGTCACACTGGCCCCTTGATTCCATGAGGCCTTGCAGTGTCACAGGGTTCTCCTTGGTACCGCAGTATCACAATGGACCCTTGGTTCGATGAGGCCCGGCAGTGTCAAAATGGCCTCCTTGGTTCCATGGCGCCACACAGTGCCAGAATTGACCTTTGGCCCAACAGGGCCTCATAGTGTCACAATGGACTCCTTGGTTCCATGGGGACGCCAAGTGCTGTGATGAAACCTTTGTTTCACAAGGCCTCAAAGAGTAAAAATGGCCTCCATTGTTTCCCAAGTGTTTGCTGTTTCACAATGGACCTATGACTCCATGATGTCCCAGAGTGTCACAATGGCCTCCTTGGTTCTGCTCTTTAAGAATGTCCCCTTGGTCCCTTGGAGCCCCATAGTGTCACTATTGTAGTGACACTACAGTGTCACTATTTTGTGCCCTTGGTTCCATGAGGCCCTGCAGTGCCACACTGGTCCTTTGGTTCCACAAAGCCCCATGGGTCACAATGGCCTGCTTGGTTCCATGATGCCCCGTAACACAGCATTGTTCTCCTTGATTCCACAGTATCACAATGGCCCCTTTGTTCCATGGAACCCCACAATATCACTGTGGTCCCCTTGATTCCATGAGGCCCTGCCGTGCTACAATGGCCCCTTGGTCACAATGGGTTCCAAAGGCTCATAATGGTCCCTGTGGTTCCATGACGCCCCACAATATCCCAATGGACCCTTGGTTCCAAGGGGGCCCGCAGTGTCACAAGGCTGCCTTAGTTCGACAAGGCTCTGCAGTGCTGTAGTGGCCCCTTGGTTCCATGAAGAAAAGCAGAATCAGAATGGCCCCTTGGTTCCATGGAGCACCACAGTGTCACCATGGTCCCATTAGATCCACAGGGCCCTGTAGTGTAACAACAGACCTTTGGTTCCATGAGATTCCTCAGTGTCTCAGTGGGCCCTTGGCTCCATGCAGTCCCACACTGTCCAAATGGTCTCCTTGGTTCTGTGAAACCCTACAGAGCCACAATGGACCCTTGGTTCCATGAGCTTTTTGCACTATCAACAATAATCTGAGTTCCACAGTATCCTGGGGTGACGTTGTGATGCTTGTATCCCCATTCATGTTCTGTGCCTTTAAGATTGTCTTTGAAGAGTGAAAGTTTTGTTTGGGTTTCTCTTATCAGGGACACAGGGATGAGCAGTACATAGGGCTGTTTTTGCTTTTTGCTTTTTGGCTTTCTGCTTTGCTCTCTCTCTCTCTCTCCCCCCTCTGCTCTCGCTTCTGCTTGCTTTTGCTTCTGCTAGTTCTAGTTACACAGTCCAAATTCCTTCCTGAACTGTTTCTCCTCTCCTTTTTTTGCGACCATCTTGAACCTGCTCCGGACTGGGACCTGGGAACACCAAGGGTTTGCACTGTTTGGCCTGCAGCAACTGCCCCAGCGCTGGAGAGACTGAGAACAGAGCAATCAGCCCAGAAAGAGAATTTCTGATTTTGTGACCTTTTTCAGAGCGGTGTCATCCGGTATTGTTCATTTTGTGTGCTGGGGGGTGCTCGGCCTGTTAAATAAACAGGTTCTTTCCACATCTCTCTGAGGAATTCTTCCTGAACTGGTTGGGGGGAGGGGCTGTGTGCATTTGCTTTCTGGAGGGGCCCTCCTTTGGAGAGTCTCTACCAAATGTGCCCTAAACAGGGACAAGGTGTTTCCAGCTGTCCTGGTTAAATGACCATGTCTATGGACATCTCCTCACTACACCATCTGGATCTATGTTCCTCCTGCTGCTCTCAGATATCCTCCTGCAGATGCTCTCTGGTCATTCGAGTATGTCTCAACTGACTGGTTCCATGTTTTGAGTTTCTGGGAGTTGACAAGTCTTTTTGAAGTTCAAATAAATATCACATTAGTCAACATCTAAATTGTGTTTATATCTATCACAAAATTTTCCTTAATCTTTGTCTAAAACAGCTCCTGTATGGAAATTCTTTGATGACAGGGGACATGTCAGATGCTGCTGGGACATACCAGAAAGTTAAGGGAAGAGTTCAGTGATGGTGAATAAACTTTTCAAATGTTCAATTTTTTTTTTGCTGGCAAGAAACCTTTCTGTGCCTCTGAGTGTCACCAGGCCCTGACCCCAAAGGACACAAACCTGATGAGTTGTGGTTCCCACTGAAAGGGCTGCACTTGGACCTTGGCTCTGCACAGGAGAGCTCTTCATCCTCTCTCTCTTTTCCTCCTCTGGGCATGGAGGGAGCTCCTGACTTCAGCGTGTGACTCGTGTGTGCAAAGAACAAATCTGGGCAGAATTGGGGCAGGCAGGGTTTGGGGGACCTTGGGATCTTTTCTGGGCACAGAAGGTGTTTTCCATTGCTCTGAGACTGTCTGCTGTGGAAAGTAGATTTAATATCCAGCAGAAGAATGACTTTTGCATTTGATGAAGCTGTGCCCTCCCTTGGCTTTGTTGGCCAACAAGAAATGAACATCCCTCTGTGTCTCGGGCAGCTCCTTCTCCAAGGAAAGCAGGCGGGAGTTGGAGCCAAGGAGCTGAAAGCTGCAGGTGCAGCCTGGGCTGGAGGGAGCTCAGATTTGCACAAGGCTGCTCTGGGTGCCAGGGCTTGGATGGGGGAAATGGTGGGGTGGGGGTAGGGACAGAGTCTGATTGATTGTGAGCCATGAAGGGTCTTGATTTTCATATCTAATCAAATTGCATGAGGAGGTACTGGGATTCAATTTAAGTTGGAGATTGCACATATCAATGTATTAACAGGGAAAAAAAAACCTAAGCAGGACCTAAAAATCTTTTCTCACTGTCTTTTTAAATAGAATATATTCAGTTTGAATACATTTCTTAAATCTGTCTGAACAACCATGAAGGATTTGGAAAATTAAAATCAAATTATTCCCTGAGGCTTGGCTTGTTCAGGTGTTCTGAATGTTAATGAGCCCTGGGACACTGAATTCCTGCACTGAAGAGCTGAAGGCTGAACAAGCCTCTGCAGCAGGAAAATTCAGCAGCAGCCTCCAAGTTGCTGAGGATATCAGCAGTCCCCACTGAGGCCAATCCTGCCCAGAGACCATGGGGGAATAGGCAGACAAAGAGAGCGTCCCTGGGGCTGGGGCAGCACAACTCAGAGGCACCAGCAGCTCCAGCTGGGAAATGGAGTGGGGAATGTGGCTGGGAAAGCCCTGCCTGGGCCGTGCCAAGCAGGACACACAAGCCCTGACTCCCCCCAAAAAGCTCACTCAAAGAGACATTTTAAAGGAATTACAATTGTTTGCGTCCTCTGAGTTAAACTCACTGGAGAAATACCAACAGGAGATTCTCAGGAGCTCAAAACAACCAAACAGCCTTTACTGGCAACTTCAGAAAATCAGAGAAACTTTGTCAAACGTTTATGGTAACATTGTACTTTGTTTTGTTTGTTAAATTCAGATTTTTCTAATCTTGATATTTCTTAATTAATGGATTGATGAGTGTGGTGGGGTTTTAGTGTCGATTAATTATTTATGTATTTATTTTGTTGTGAGATAGGATTACAAGAAACGTAAAGTAGGCTTAAAATTTTAAAAGGGTATAAAGAAAATTTTATGAAAAATAAATTAGAAAAGAAGAAAGTAGTAAGAATTAAAATAAACTCCTTAGTACACTTTTTTTTTCTTTACAACTTTTTCTGACAATGTGAAGAAACTAAATTTAAAATTTATAGTTACCTTACTATTTCCAGAATAGTCTTTTTTTTAGATCACTTTGGGAGAGAAGTTTCTTCTGTTAAACCTATGGAGTTTTTTTAGAAGAGGAAAAAAGTATTTTTTTTTGTGGTTCTTAATTTTGTAATGAATACAGTTGTCTGGGGAACTTAGATATTGTGAAGTTGTTTTTATTGCTACAAGCTTTTGTACAGCTTGTTGATGGGCCATACTGACTTATGAGGTATTGTTTTAAAGATGAGTTGTTTAAAGATTTTATTATTTACTTTTACAATTATTTTTATCTTCTGGAATAGAGTTCTTCTCTTGGGGGTATTGGATTATTTTTTTTTCTTTTCCTTTTTAAACTTTTTATGAAATTACAGTGATTTTAACATTTGTTTATTTTAGTATTCAGGTTTTTGTTTGATAAAAATTTGAATATTTTTTTATAATTTTATGTGCTTTAAAAGAGTTTTTTCTTTACAGTTTATAGGAGGATTTAAGATTTAAGATTAAGGTATTTTTTCGTCTTTTTTATTTGAGATTGCATTTTTTTTTTTACTGACTTTGATGGGTGTTTTTTAATATATTTGTATTTTGTTTTTTTCTTTTACTCAGTGGAGGATTGATGTATTGAAAGGATTAACACCTGACCTGACAGTAACTTGTGGTGGGAGTTGGTTTTGGGTTGTGTTGGATTGGTTTTATGGTTGGTTTTTGGGTTTATTTTGTGTTTAACTTTAGTTGTAGGGTTATTTTTTATAGGTTATGTGTTGTAGGGGTTTTTGGTTTTTGGGTTGTGTTGGGAGAGGGAGGACAACAACTCAATTATAAGATTTTAATAGCTGTGGCTAGCTTTGTTCTGGTCGGGGTTTTGTACATTTTTTTGTTTTCCTGTTTGGTAGCTGTTGGGGTTTGGTTTTGTTAGAATGGGGCCAATGGAGGAGGACAGCCTCGAGAGAGGGGAAGGGGCTCAGCCCAGGGCAGGGTTGCTTGGTTTGGTTTGGTTTGGTTTGGTTTGGTTTGGTTTGGTTTGGTTTGGTTTGGTTTGGTTTGGTTTGGTTTGGTTTGGTTTGGTTTGGTTTGGTTTGGTTTGGTTGAAATGGGGGCCAGGGCAGGGCCCGCTACTTCTTTGTTGCCTGGAAAAGAAAGAGGAGGTTCCTGGGTTTTTTCATCTTTAACATATGTGTTTCACAGAGGCGTGTTCAGTATCTCAGTGGTTTAACAGATTGTCAGTTACACAAAAAGCTTTGTATTACTTTTGAAAATTCTTCTGATGTCAAACTACGACAGACATTCAATCAACAAAAAACTCTTCGCAAAGCATTGACTTGGTCCATTCAGTTTCACAAACTCTCAGCCTGTTACACGTAATGTTACTCAAAATTTGCAGGAGCACAGAAATAGCAGAAGACACAGAAAGAGAGAAAGACAAAAAAGATACAGAGAGGCACACACACAGCTACGATTCCTGGATTCCAGCACTGTTCAGATGGAAATTCCAAGAGGAGGTAGGGTCAAGATGTGTGCTTGCCTTGTGGTCAGCCTTCAATACCCCTTGGTCTTCCTGGGCTCTTCCCCCAGGTGGGACTTGGGCTCATTTGGTCCCGCGGGAGCTGGGCTGGGGGCTGCAGAGGTGGCTGTGGAGCATTGCCTGTGCTGTGCCAGGGACTGGCAGCCACTGCTGGGCTGGGGTAGAGGCTCTGGGGGGATTGGGGTTCCAGGTCAGGGCAAGGCTGGACCTGCCCCTTCCTGCCCCCCCACATGAAATGTTTCCAGCCAACAATCTCCTTCAGACTGTCACAATAGGGAATGTTAGAAGGTGGAAATCCCAGTTCTAGCCATGGGCACCTTGACTGAGTAGGACAGTTCTTTTCCATAGGAAGGAAAGCACAGAACCCCAGTGTTTGGAGAACCTCGCTAGTCCAAGGCCAGCTTGACTTGTTAGGAATGGCAGATTTTGTCTGGAAGTAGTCTTTGGATTTAAGGAATTTTGTAGGTGGAACTGAATCTCAGCAATGGGTACCTGGAGAAGCAGGACAGGTCTTTCCCACAGGAAGGAAAGTACAGAGCCTTCCCCAATGTTTTGGGGAGAGATGGAAAGTGACCCTTGTGAAACCACTGCAAGACCAAGTTGTCCTGGCAATATTCCTATGGGAACAATCCCTAGATATAAGGAAATTTGGAGATGAAATCCCAATTCAGGCCATGGGTGCCTGGAGGAGAAGAACAGTTATTTTCCATTGGGAAGGAAAGCACAGAGCCGTGGTGTTTCAATAGCATATGAGAAGAGACCCTGAACATGGGCAAGGTCAGCTGGACCAGTCAGGCAGTCCATGGGAGGCTAAACCAGCCAGACCTGTTCTGTCTTGCCTTGGTTTTATGGGGCCCCATATTGTCAAAGTAGCCCATTGATTACAAGAAGACCTGCAGTGTCAAAATGGACCCTTGGTTTGATGGGCTCCAAGAGTGTCACAGTGGCCCCTACATTCTGGAAGGCCCCAAAGAGTCACAATGGTCCCAACAACTCGATGAGGCCTTGCAGTGTCACCATGGTCTCCATGGTTCCATAGGCCCCACAATGACACGTGTCTACTCTATTCCGTGAGCCCTGCAATGTCACAATGAACCTTTGGACCCTGGGGGTTTGCAATGTCACAATGGTCTCCTTTGGCTCCACAGTGTCACAATGGACCATTGATGACTCAAGGCCCCTCTGTGTCAACGTGGAGCTTTGGTTCCACACAGACCTGCAGTGTCACAAAGGCCTCATGGTTTCACAAGGCCCCACAGTATCACAATGGTCCTCTTGATACTGTGGGAACCCTCAGTGTCACAATGGTCTGACTGGTTCCATGATGTCCCTAAGTGTCACAATGGCCCGTTGGTTCCATGAGGCTGTGAAGTGTCCTGATGGTGTCTCCACAGTTCCATGATGCCTTGCAATGTCACAATGGACCTTTGACTCCATGGGATCTCACAGTGTCACAATGGCCCCTTGGTTCCATTACATCCCAAAGTGCCATAATGGTCTCCACAGTTCCACGAGGCCATGCAGTGTCACAATTGACTCTTGGTTTGATGGGGCCTCTCAGTGTCACAATGAACCCTACATTCCATGGAGCCACATAGCATCAATATGGTTCCCTTGGTTCCATGAGGCCCAGCAATGTCACAGTGCTCTCCATGATTCCATGAGGCCCCACAGTGTCACAATGGTCCCTTGGTTCCATGGGCCCTGTGCTACTGCATTCCCCTCTCCCCTCCTCAGACCACCCTGCCAGCTGAGAAATGCTCCCTGGGGCTCGGCCTTGGCCAACAGCCCCTGGGCTAAGCTCCTCTGCAGCTCATCACAAACACTGTCTGCTCCAGGCACTGCTGCTGCCCAACCAGCCCCTGGTTTCTGTAGGAGCAGCCCTGGGAACTGTTTTTGTTTGCTTTTGTTGATGCTTTGTTTCCTTGGTGTGCCTGAAGTGTCCAGTCAGGAGCAGAGTGACTCTTGCCGAGGAACTTTGTGCTGCTGTCCCTTAATATTAAATCTGGTTTTTGCTGATCCCTTGCTGGGGATTTTTTCAGCGCTCTCAAGGCCTCGTTCATAAGAGGGTGAAGGAGCCCTGGCCCAGGTTCTGGCCCTGGGGGACAGGGGGATGCTGCCGGGGGGGTCCCTGTCCCCCTGTGCCACCCTCAAGGCCCCGGCCCCCATCCCTGTGTCAGGCTCTGGGGTCGATCTCGTGGAACATCCTCTGGGGGAGGCTGCAGGGCCAGGGGCGGGGGGACCCGGGGGGAGAGGGGCCCCACTGTGCACGAGCAGGGTTGGACTGCTCTGGGGGGAACTGTGAGGGGGGCCGGGGCAGAGTGACCTCCCCAGCGACCTCACATAGCCCCTGTGATGCCACACAGTCCCCTGTGATGTCACAAAGCCATCTGTGATGTCACACTCCCTGGGATGTAACACAGCCATCTCTGTGACCTCACACAGCCCCTGTGATGTCACAGAACACTCTGTGATGTCAGAAAGTCACCCTGTGATGTCACTGGCATTTCTGTGATGTCACAGCTGGCTCCATGGTATTTCACTCCGAGACAGTGATGTCACAATCTGCTCTCTGATGTCACAGAGCCACCTTCTATGATGGCAGGATCTGCTATATGGCCACATACCCTACTATATGATGTCACAGACAGCTGTGTGATGTCACAAAATCCTCTCTGTGATCTCATACTGCCACTCTGTAATATCACATCACACCCTTTGACCTCACAGCCCGCTCTCTGATGTCACACAGTCATGCCATGATGTCACAGCCTGCTCTGTGATGTAACAGAATCCCATATATGATGCTGTAGCTGCTCAATGACTTCACATAACAACTCTGTGATGTCATAGCTCAACGTGTGACCTCACACAACGCACTCTGCGCTGTCACACAGCCCCTTGTTGACATCACAGCTGCTCTGTGCCTCTATGACACAGCCACAGAGGTGCTGCTCTGACACAGCCCCCTCTGGGACATGCCATGAACCCCTGCCAGTGCTGAGCCCCTGTGAGCTGTGTCTGTGCCCTGCTGGTGTCCCTGAGGGGCCCTGGCAGTGCCCCAGCCCTGCTGGGCTGTGCACAGGAGCTGCTCCTGGCCAGAGCTGTCTCTCTGCAGCGCTGCCCCTGCCAGGAGCTGCCTCTGGGCCAGGAGCCCGGCCCAGCTCAGCAGCACAGACACAGCACAAGGACTTCAATGACCCTCTGGGGATTCAGTGCTCTTGCATCTGCCCTGGCCAAAGTGCTGCCCAAGTTGGCTCTGTCAGGGCTGTCTTGCAGCTGCTGCCCAACCCTGTGCCCTGTGCAGCCCATGCTGTCCCAGGGGGTCCCTGCCCTGAGCCTCTGTCCCTGCAGGCTGTCGGCATCCCCCGACTGCCCCACCTGGCTGGCCCCTTCGTTTGCTGACAGCTCTGGCTCCTGCCTGCCTCTGCCTGCCCACACAAGGCCTTGGGCTGATACCAAAATTGTTAATTCAATTTTTCCTGTGCCTGTGAACTTTTCGCACAGGAACAAGTCATGCAGGTGCTGCTTTCCCAGCAAGGATGGTTGGAAGACAAGAAGACATCTGGCTCAAGGATGTAATGGCAGAAAAAAGAAGGACTGAAACTGGGAACTTGGGGTGGGTTTTGTGGTAATGGGTAAATAGTAATACACATTTAGTGACACTGGTAGAATTACATGCCCACATAAGGTTAGGAATTATCCCTCGCTAGACCTCAGGCCTGAATCAATGATACCCTCTTAAATAGCAATTTAGTGTTAATGAGTCTTATTCTGATATTTTGGAGATTTGGTGACGGCGAGACCTCACAGAACCAAGGAATCAGCTGTGACACTGAGCAAACTCATGGAACAAAGGATCCATTATGACACAGTGGAACCCCATGGAACCAAAATCCATTTTGGCACAGTGGGGCCACATTGAACCAATGGTCCATTGTGATACTGCGGATCCAAGGAGACCATTGCGACTGAGGAACCTCAAGGAACCAAGAGTCCATTGTTCCACTGTGGGGCCCTGTGGAACTAAGGGGACCACAGTGACTTTGAGAAGCCTCATGGAACAATGGAGACTGTTCTGACACTTTGGGACCCACTGGAACTGAGGGGCCATTATAGCGTGGCAGGGCATCATGGAATCAAGGGAACTACAGTGATCCCTGTGGGTCTCCGTGGGATGAAGTGTCCAATGGAACCCGAGATACCATTGTGACACTGGGGCCTCATGGAACCAACGGTCCATTGTGACACAGCAAGGCCTCATGGAACCATGGAGGCCATTTTTACACTTTGAGGCCTTGAGAAACCAAAGGGCCTTTGTGGCACTTCAGAGCCTTGTGGAGCCAAGGGGACACAGAGACACTGTGGGGCTCAGTGAAACCAATGGTCTGTTGTGACACTGCAAGGCCTTATGGAATCATGGAGAGGGTTGTGACACCACAACGCCTCACAGAACCAAGGGGCCATTGTGACGCTACAATACCTCATGGAAGCAAGGAACCATTGTGACACTATGGAATCTTGTCAGGCCAAGGGGCTGTTGTCACGCTGTGTGGCTCCATGGAATCAAGGAGTCCATTGTGACACTACAGGGCCCCATGGAACTAAGCATTCATGGAACAGTGCTGGAACACATGGAACCAAAGTTGCCTTTTGACACTACAGGGCCTCATGGAATCCTGGAGGCTATAATGACACATTGAGGCCTCGTTGAATCAAGGGGCTGTGCAGGGCCTCATGGAACCAAGGAGACCCTTCTGACACTGTGAGTCCCCATAATACCAAGGGTCCAGTGTGACACCATGGAACCAAAAAGACTGTTGTTGGCTGTTGTTGGCAGTACAAAAGCTCTTTGAATCAAAAGTCCATTGTGACATTGTGGGGCCTCATAGAACCATGGAGTCCATTATGACACTTCAGGACCCACTGAAACCAAGGGGCCACTGTGACACTGTGGGCCCCCATGGAAGCAAGGGGCCAGTGTAACATCCAGGCCTGGTGGAACCAAGGGGCCATTGTGACCCTGAGGAGCCCAATTGAACCAAGGGGCCAATTTGAAACTCTGAGGCCTCATGGAACCAATGGGCCATTGTGGCATTGCGCAGTCCCATGGAAACAAGGAAACCATTTTGACGCTGCAAGGCCTCATGGAAGCAAGGGGCCATTGTGCCACTGTGGAGCCAAGGAGACCATTGTTATATCACTGGGCCTCATGGAAACAAAGATCTGTTCTGATCCTACAGGGCCTCATGGAACCAAGGGGCCGTTGTGATGCTGCAGGGCCCCAAGGATCCAAGAACACGGAACAGGTCTGGCTGGCTGGGCCTCCTGGGGGCTGCCTGACTGGTCCAACTGACCTTGGCATGTTGAAGATCACTTCTCACCTTCTCCTGAAACCCTGGAGTTCTGTGTGTTCCTTCCTGTGGGAAAGAACTGTCCTTCTCCTCCAGGGGTTCATGGCCAAAATTGGGATTCCTCCTCCAGATTTGATTATATCCAAGGATTATTCCCATATGAAACTTGCCGAGGCAGACAGCTCTGCCGGGCCTTGTCTTCTTGGGGGCCACCTCTCATCTGCCTTCATAACACTGGGGGCCTGTGCTTTTCTTCCCATGGAAAAAGACGTCTTTCAAGTCCAGGGCATCCATGGCTAAAATTGAGAATCCACCTTCAAAATTCCTTATACCCACGGATAGCTCCCAGACAAAAGCTGCCTGGACTGTCCAGGTTGCCTTGGCTTCCTGAGGGCCAGCTCTCATCTCCCTTTGAAACACTGGGGCTCTGTACTTTCCTTCCTGTGGAAAAGAACCGTCTTCTTGTCCTGATGCCCATAGACAAAAGCGGGCTTTGGCCTCCCAAATTCTGTCTGTCCAAGCATTCTTCCCTGACAACAAGTCTGGCTGGCCTTGGCCTCCTTGGGGCTGCCTCTAATCAGCCTTTGAAACACTGGGACTCCACCCTTCTCCTTCCTATGGAGAACTGCCATTCCAGTCCAGGAACCGTGGCTGAAATGGAATTCCACCCTCAAAACTCCCTATATATCCAAAGGCTGCTTTCAGACAACAGCTGCGAAGACAGACAGGTCTGGCTAGCCTTGGTCTCTGGTGACTGCCTCTCATCTGCCTTCAAACCCTGGGGTTCTCTGGTTTCCTTCCTATAAAAATAAAAACTGTCCCTCTTGTCCAGGAATTATTGGCCTCAAACACTTGACCACTCTATAGGGACACAGGAGATCTGTGCATAGTGGGGCGGAGACTGAGTACAGCAGAGAGCCCTGGGAGGGATTGAAGGGTGCTTTCAGAGATGTTGGATCCTTTTCACATAGTAGAGAACAGCCAGCGAAAGAAAGAATTAATGCCAAAGCCAGCTGGGGAGGCCCAGGTCGGACATAAGGAGAAAGGAATTTCCCTGCCAGGGCAGGGCTGTGGTACAACACATTCCCCAACAGGAGCCTGGAGCAGCCCAAGGCTTTGTGTGGGCAGGCAGGGGCAGGCAGGAGGCAGAGCTGTCAGCAAAGGAAGGGGCCAGCCAGGAGGGGCAGCCGGGGGATGACGACAGCCTGCAGGGACAGAGGCACAGGTTTGCTCAGCATCAGAAACACCTTTCACTTGCTTGTCCCCAGCCATCATCACTGCATCCAGTTCTCTCCTCTACCTGGAACCTGGGGACACTTTGTCAGTTATGTGCCTCAGAGGGATCCAATTAAAGTACAAGAAAATACAGTCTTTCAATATCAGTTTGAGTTATTGAGAAGTTCTTTGAGCACACTCTGAGGGACTGGCTCTGATGCAAAGAGCGCCAAAGCCCCAGAGGGTCATTAAAGTCCCTGTGCTGTGTCTGTGCTGCTGAGCTGGGCCAGGCTCCTGGCCCAGAGGCAGCTCCTGGCAAGGGCAGCACTGCAGAGAGACAGCTCTGGCCAGGAGCAGCTCCTGTGCACAGCCCAGCAGGGCTGGGGCACTGACAGGGCCCCTCAGGGACACCAGCAGGGCATAGACAGAGCTCACAGGGGCTCAGCACTGGCAGGGGCTGTGGCATGTCCCAGTGGGGGCTGTGTCAGAGCAGCACCTCTGTGGCTGTGTCATAGAGGCACAGAGCGGCTGGGATGTCAGCAAGGGGCTTTGCGACAGCACAGAGTGGGCTGTGTGAGGTCACTGGTTGGGCTATGACATCACAGATTTTGTTGTGTGAGGTCATTGAGCAGCTACAGCATCATATAGGGGATTCTGTGACATCACAGAGCAGGTTGTGAGGTCAAAATGTGTGCGGTGACATTACAGAGTGGATTGTGTGACATCACTGAGGGGATTGTGTGACATCACTGGGGGGATTGTGACATCACAGAGGTGGCTGTGACATGATAGGGTAGGATGTGATGCCATAGACCAGACTCTGCCATCATGGAGGGTGGCTGTGGGACACCAGAGAGTGGGTTATGACATCAATGGGTGGCTGACTAACATCACAGAACTGGCTGTGACACCATAAATCAGACTATGATGTCATGGTGTGATTGTGTGATATCACAGAGCCTTCTGTGACATCACAGAGTGTCACGGACATATTTTATGAAAAATCCTTTGCCAGGATTTTTCTCCTGAGAAGCTGAGAGGCCTCAGAAACAAAAGGTAAACAATAATTACCTGCTGCTGTGGAATGCAACAGGTACATCTTTGATTGGTCTCATGCGGTTGTTTCTAATTAATGGCCAATCACAGGTCTGTCTCAGACTCTCTGGTCAGTCACAAGATTTTATAATCATTCCATTCTTTTCTACTCCTTGCTAGCCTTCTCATGAAATACTTTCTTCTATTCTTTAGGCATATAATTTTCTCTTAATATAATATATATAAAAAAAAAATAAATCAGCCTTTTGAAACATGGAGTCAAGATTCTTGTCTCTTCCCTTTTCCTGGGACCCCTGTGAACACCACCACAACAGAGCAGCTGGATGACATCACAGCGTGACATCAAAGAGGGCTCTGTGACATCACAGGGGCTGTGTGACATCACAGATGGCAGTGTGACATCACAGGGGCTGTGTGAGGTCACTGGGGAGGTCACTCTGCCCCGGCCCCCCTCACAGTTCCCCCCAGAGCAGTTCAACCCTGCTCGTGTGCAGTGGGGTCCCCTGTCCCCCCGGGTCCCCCCACCCTCGGCCCCGCAGCCTCCCCCAGAGGATGTTCCACAAGATCAACCCCAGAGCCTGACACGGGGATGGGGGGCTGGGGCCCTGGGGGTGGCACAGGGGGACAGGGACGCCCCGGCAGCATCCCCGTGTCCGCCAGAGCCAGAGCCTAGGCCAGGGCTCCTTCACCCTGTTATGAACGAGGCCTTGAGAGCGCTGAAAAAATCCCCGGCAAGGGATCAGTCAAAACCAGATTTAATATTAAGTGACATCATGGCTAAGTTCCTTAGCAAGAGTCACTCTGCTCCTGACTGGACACTTCAGGCACAGCAAGGAAACAAAGCAACAACAAAACAAAACAGAATCCAGGCAATCAAACCAGAAATGAAGCAGGAACTGTCCCTGTGTGTGTGTGTGACACAAGGACAGTGAGGGCAAGGATGAAAAAAATATGGCGTAGAAGCTTAACAGAGCTCAAACTTAAAAGGACTTAAGTTATGCCTTAACCTTAACTGATACCTTCAACTTCAAAATTTGGCAAAAGAATAGCACCTAATTTATAACCTATGACTTGACAATTTAACACAGGAATAACACTTAACAAAACTTAGCTTATAACTTATATTAAACATAACAACTTAGAAAAGAACATCTCTTAGCAGCATTTAACTTCACTTAGACCTTGTGATTTAACCTTACTTACAGGCCTGACTGACTCAGCTATCCAAGGCACTCAAACCCCTCAGAGAGCAGCATTTCTGCCACATTTCCCCAGCACAGGCATTCCTGTGTGCACACAGACACCAAGAGTCAGTGGAAGGCACCTGTGAGAAATTCCCCTGAGGACAGGAAATGCTCACTGTGGATCCTTTGGCATCTCCCCAGTGGGTGAAGGGCTGAGCCTGGAGGAGTGGGGGGATCGGCCCAGGCTCTGTCGTTGTTCGGGATCCCTGAGTGCAGCAAACGGGAGAGTTCCTGACTGGTAGCGGCCCCACTCAGAGGGAGTCGCTGGCCCAGGAGTGGCACTATAGGACACAAAAGAACACAAACACACCATTGTTCTCAAGGTGAAGAAAAAAGGGGAAGTTTATTTTTTGACTCCAACATTTATAGTTTTCCAAACTATAAATTGGAGGGTGACAGTGCCATCTCTCCAATGACACTGGTCAAACCAACAGTCCATCAACTCTCTCCTCCTCCATCAAGGAATGCAAAACAATGGGTTATTTACAGAAAGTGTGTGAGAAAGTTCACTACAAGAATGTCAACATCAGAAGGCTTAGAAAATCTTTAAAAACCAGGGTGATATCTCACCCTTTTCCTTTTAAAAAAGAAAAAAGAGAAAAGAAAATTAACAATATGAAAAAGAAAACATGAACAATGTTCAGCATCCATTTGCGGAGGAATCAGCAGAGTGATCACTGCCATCATCTGCATCCAAGTCATCACTCAATGATTCACCCGCTTGATGCCTTTCAGGTTGGTTACAGTTTCCATTTTGCTTGTTGGCTTGATTCTGTCTCTGTGGTCCAGGTCAGGGCAAGCACACTTCGAAGGTACCCAGGTACCCCAGTATCTGTGGATACACAAGCATACCACTGTCCCGAAGCGATAAGGTCATAGGGACCTTCCCACTGTTTGTTGACTAAATTCCGCACCCGAACCTTCACTCGAGGCTGACGTGCCTCGTCTGCAGCCTGCAACAAGAGATGGTGATTCGAAATGACAGGATTATTTGAGTTCTGCGGCACAGTGAGATGACTGATTGTGCACAAAGCTTTTGCCAACCGACTGTGCGGGGTTTCACCCTGCATTCCCCGGTTTTGTTTTTGAAGAACCTGCTTCAGATTACCATGACCGCATTCTACAAGAGCTTTACCAGTTGGAGAATGATGGATACCAAACTTGTGCGAGACACCCCACAACTGCAGGAACTGCCACAACTTTTGCGATGCACAAGCAGGACCATTGTCGGTTTTCACAGCAGAAGGTATGCCCAGAACAGCAAAGGCCAGCCTCCAGTGGGCGAGGATATAATGGGCCTTCTCCCCAGTGTGACCCAAACCCCACATCGCAGAGGAGAATGTGTCCACAGTGACATGCACATACTTGAGCCAGCCAAACTCGGCAATCTGGGTGACATCGGTCTGCCAAAGCTCCAAGGCCCTAAGGCCTCTGGGGTTTACCCCTGCTGGCAAAGGTGGAGCAAGTGCATTGGCTGTCATGGTACATGGAGTGTATCAGGCTGAGGCGCTACCCATGCTGGGTTAGCCAACTTGTCAGCCCTCGCGTTACCTTCCACTATAAATCCTGGCAAATTGGTGTGACTCCTCACATGCAGAACATAGAATGGATAAACCTGGGCCTGAATGGAACACCACAAGGTCTTCAGTAAATGAAACAAGGCAGGATTACTGACCTCCTTCAAAACTGAATGACCCAACTGGTGTGCAATATCAGCCACATGGGCAGAATCCGTGACCAAGTTGAAATGTTCCTGGGAAAATATCTCAAATGCCATGACAGCAGCCCTCAATTCGACCAACTGGGCTGACCCATCCTCATGGCCTTCCAGAACCTGCCACTCAGATCCGTCCCCCAGGTAACAATGGCTTTTCCTGTTTTCCCTGAACCGTCAGTGAAGACGGTGGGTCCTTGCACGGGTTTCTGGCTGTTTTTGGGCCGCAAAGAGATTTGTGTGAATATTGCCATATGCAGTAGCCTATGGCTGGGCAGATGATAAGTGATCTGCCCTGAATAGTTTTCCAGAGCACTCTGCAGGGACACACTGTTTGCAAAGCTCCAGTCAAAATTCTCCGGTTGCACCGGGAGTATGATCTTTGCGGGATCCACACCCATCAATTAAAAACACCGTTGCCGGCATTTGATTATCAAGCGAGCAATCAGCTCAAACAATGCAGTTGCCGTCTTCTGCAGCTGATGGGGCAGGAAAACCCACTCTAAAACATGCAGGGAATCAGACCACTTGTCACTCCATTGGCCAATGATGCCCGTGGGATGCCAATCTGGAGTGGTGATGAACACAGTGACATCAACGGAGGAATCAATGTGATGAACTTGGCAAGCTGAAACAGCTTGCTGAACCACCTCCAATGCCTTACAAGCCTCAGGGACAGTGTGCGGAGGCAACTTTAGATCAGAGTCTCCTTTCAACAAATCATACACAGGAGACAGCTGTGCGTCAGTTAGTCCCAAGTACGGACGTAACCAAATGATGACACCTACCAATTTCTGAGCATCATTCAGTGTCTTCACAGAATGCACAAATTGCACCTCCTGGTGACGGATCGTCCGTTCCAGAATTTTGTCCCCCAAGTACTCCCAAGGCAGTTGTTGTTGAACCTTTTCTGGAGCCACCTGCAGTCCATGAGCATGCAAAGCATCGAGCAACCGAGGCTGAATCCTCAGCAGCTCATCCTGGGTGGACGCAGCCACCAAAATGTTGTCCATATAATGATACAGATGTGCATCAGGAAACTGCTTGCGAACTCCAGACAAGGCACGGGCCACATGCCACTGGCATATGGCAGGAGAACTGAGCATGCTCTGGGGCAAAGTCCTCCACTGATATCTTTGTGCGGGCTCAGCCTTGTTAATTGCTGGCACTTCGGTCTGTCATCAGAATGCAAAGGAATTGTAAAGAAACAATCCTTCAGATCCACAATGAGGACCAGCCAGTCTGTGGGAAGCATGGTAGGTGATGGCATGCCCACCTGCAATGTTCCCATGCTTTCCATCACGGCATTAACCTTTTGGAGGTCTTGCAACAACCTCCATTTCCCAGATTTCTTTTTGAAGCAGAAGACAGGAGTGTTCCAGGGACTGGGAGAAGGCTCCAGATGACCCTGGTCACACTACTCCTGCACCAAATTCCGAAGGGCATCCAATTTATCTTGAAAGAGGGGCCATTGTTTCTCCCAGACAGGTTTGTCCACCAGCCACCAAATAGGAGGCATAGGACACTCTGCACCCTTCATCACAGTGACCCCCATCAAAAAACTGTCCTGATGCTCACCCCACAGACAGACAGAACATCCCTCCCCCAGAAGTTGGGAGGAGTTGAAGTAACATGAGGCCTGACCCAGGCCATCTGTCCCTCCAGGTTCATAACCAGTACGGGCCGCTGGCTCACATAGCATTGCGCCATTCTTCCCAGGCCCACGACAGATGTCTCCACCAGATCCAAGGGCCACTCTGGGGGCCAGGCGGCAAGGGAGAGAACCGTGACGTCAGCACTGCAGTCGAGAAGCCCGCGGAGGTGGATTTCCGATGGTGTTCCACCAGGAACAGACGGTACACAGCATCTCAGGATGGTCCGTGGTCAGGACAGCAGTCCAGTGAACTTAAGGTGGCCCAGTGGATCCAAAGCCACCAGCTGCACGCAACCGGTCAGCTGTCCTGCGAACAGAGGACTTAAAAGGCACAAGTCGAGCAAGCCGCGTCCCTTTCAGGATTGTGATGGGGGGTGGCTGTGGAGACCATGGCAGAAATCTGCCCTGTGAAATCTGTATCAATGAGCCCCAGGTGAACAATGATGCCATGAAGGGTGGCACTAGACCTCCCCATGAGAAGAGCACTCATGCCCCTGCCCAAGGGACCAAAGGCATCCAGGGGAACCTTGCTTATCTCAGAAGATTCTAAGACAACTGTTGCTGCGGTGCAGACATCCACACCTGCTGATCTGCGGGTGCTGACTGCGAGCTGGCAAAGGAGACCTCTATCGGCTCCTGGGTCTGGAGAGAAGCTTGTGTCTGGGTGTGCCCCTCCTGCTGCGCACTCCACTTCACGTTTCCTGAGCCCGGTAAAGCCTGGCCATTAACATGAACAGTGCCCTTGCAAATATTGGACACATGATTTGGCCTACCACACAGACTGCACAGAAACATGGGGAATTTGACCTTCTGTGTTTTCTTCCCCCGCTTCTTGCGAGCCTGCGCAGTCCCCTGCTGTGGCCGCTTGCCGTGCGGTGCCACCCAGACTGGCTGCACAGCGGCAGCCACGGCAGCCAACTTCTGGCCCGAGGGGATGATGTCCGCACAGGCCTCCACCGTCTGGGAGACAGTAGGAACACCTGGCAGAGCCACTATGACCCTCCTACAGAAGCAGAGGTCATGAGGCATGAGCACGTCCATAGCAACCCTCTGGAGAGTCTGCATAACCTCAGCAGACCCCAAACCATGCTGAGCAACCACATCATGGACTTCCCTCTCCAGCTTATACGAAATGGGTTCATGGGTGTTATGAGTAACACTCCTGAGCACAGGGAAAGTCTGGGAACTCCCTAGCAAAGCCACAGCACCTGCTGTGTCCTGGTGCTTGGGCCCCACAGGGACAAGAGTAGATGATCGACTGGGAGCCAACTCAACACCACTCGCCCCTGCGCCCCCTGCAGCACCGGCAGAGCCAGAGAACCCCACTCTGCAACCCTGCGGATGCCGCAAGGAGGCAGGCTCAGACATCTCGTAGAACTTAGTTTTTAGTTCTTGCCAGAAACTCTCGGGGTGCCTAGGACGCACAGTCACCTGGCACAAGGGAAGCATCCACAAATTTGATGAGGAAGCGCCATGGCCCCGGGCACCCACCGGCTCCCGCTGGCCGTGTCAGCAGTTGCGCTAAAGGTAAGGTAAACACCTCAGCGCCCTGTCGCGCTGCAGCCCCGGCATGGGGCGCCTTGGCGGGCACAGGTTCCAGCATGGCCCGCAAACCTGGTGTGCACCGGAACGAGACCGGCGCAGGGCCTCCGGCCCCCAACATGGGGGAGGGGCGGGGTACCGAGAGAGGTGCAGCCCGCGGAGCCGCGTCACTGCGGGGCAGCACAAGGGAGCCCGGCACACTCCCTATGAGCGTCCGTCCTGAGCCGCAAGGCACGGCCCCCACCGAGTGGAGTGGGATGGACAGCCTGCTCACACCCAAGCGAGGCCAGACAGAATACTAACCAACGCCCCGCCCCCGGCTGCTTCCACTGACTGCGCATGCTCAGCAGGCTGCGCAGGCCCAGAGACGGGCAAAGTCGCCCCCCCCCGCCGAGGAGCCTGACTCGAAGGCGAGTGAAACTGCCTCTGCCACGCTCAGCGGGAACTTCGTGGAAACACCGCAATTCGGACAAAGAGTCGTCAGCGAATCAGACTCAAGCCGAGGCGGAGGCTGACCCTCAAGTGCCGGGAAGGCACAAAGAGAGGGCAACCAGTCCCCCACCCAGCCGCCTGCGCAGGGCAGGGTGGAGCTAGAACGGTCCGCTGAATCCACAGAGCCCTCAGAAGCCCACAGGGCTGCGCCCCCCTGATTCAGGACCAGGAGTCCACCCCGGGGGAACAGTCGCCACCCCCCAGCACACCATCCCGGGGCGGGGAGGGGGACTCCACATCACACAGAAACTCAAACTCCCCCTTGTCCACGTCCGAGACAGAAGTTCTCCCCTGGGAACTCCGAGGGGTACAAGAACTAGACCCCTGCCAAAGCTCCTCACACTTTTTCCCCTGCACCAGCAGCAATCAGACGTCTACAGTGCAATCATCAAAGAGGGCATCCATGAGGCCGACCCCCACAAGAGACCACACCTCCCTGGAGAACGCCTTCACAGAGTCCGAAAAGAAACCCCTTTCACGGGCCCACAAAAACAATCTCTCAAAATCGCTCCAGGAAATTGAAACCTGTTTCCACTCCAAGACTCCTCTCCAGAGGTCCAAAACGAGGGAATCCTCCTCGAAACCCGCAGAGGTTTCCATCACCACGAGAACAGCAGGCAAAGCACCAAAGAGAAGGGGACAATACAACATCACCAGCAATCCAGACTGTGTCTCAGCCTAGGCTGCAAGACACTTCGGCATCACCAGATGTCGCTACAGGACACGGAAAAACACAAGCACACACCACTGGTCTCAAGGCGAAGAAAAAGGGGAAGTTTATTTTCTGACTCCAACATTTATAGTTTTCCAAAAGTGACAGCAGATTGGAGGGTGACAGTGCCACCTCTCCAATGACACTTGCCAAACCAACAGTCCATCTCTCCTCCTCCATAAAGGAATGCAAAATAATGACTTAATTACAGAAAGTGTGTGAGAAAGTTCACTACAAGAATGTCAACATCAGAAGGCTTAGAAAATCTTAAAAAACTAGGGTAACAATTTCTGACAAGTCTGGCTGGCCTTGGCCCAGTGAGGCTATCAGCTGCCTTCTAAACAGCGGGGCTCCATGCTTTCCTTCCTATGAAAAAGAACTGTCCTTCTCGTCCAGGTACCCAAGGCCAGAATTGGGATTTCACCTCCAACATTCCCTGTTGTGACAGATGGGAGGAGATTGTTGGCTCAAAACATTTTGTGTGGGGGGAGGAAGGGGCAGGTCCAGCCTTGACCTGACCTGGAACCCCAGCCCTGCCCTGCCCTGGAACCCCAATCCCCCCAGAGCCTCTACCCCAGCCCAGCAGTGTCTGCCAGTCCCTGGCACAGCACAGGCAATGCTCCACAGCCACCTCTGCAGCCCCCAGCCCAGCTCCTGCAGGACCAAATGAGCCCAAGTCCCACCTGGGGGAAGGGCCCAGGGAGACCAAGGGGTATTGAAGGCTGACCACAAGGCAAGCACACATCTTGACGCTACCTCCTCTTGGAATTTCCATTTGAACACTGCTGGAATCCAGGAGTTGGTAGCTGTGTGTGTGCTTCTCTTTATCTTTTTTGTCTTTCTCTCTTTCTGTGTAATCTTCTTCTGTTTCTGTGCTCCTGAAAATTTTGATTAACATTAAATTGAACAGGCTTAGAGTTTGTGAAGTTGAATGGGCCAAGTCAATGCCTCGAGAAGTGTTTTGTGTTGATTGAATGTCTTTCATAGTTTGACTTGAGAAGAATTTTTAAAAGTAATACAAAGCTTCTTGTGTTACCGACAATCTGTTAAACCACTAAGATACTGAACATGGCTCTGTGAAACACATATGTTAAAGATGAAAAAATCCAGGAACCTCCTCTTTCTTTCTGAGTCAACAAGAAGCAGCGGGCCCCCACCCCAGCCCCCATCTCCACCACACCAAAGCAAAGCAAAGCAAACAAAACCAAACCAAACCAAGCAACCCTGCTGTAGACTGAGCCCCTTCCACCCTCCCCACACTGCTCCCCCTCCCCATTGGCCCCATTCTAACCAAACCAAACCCCAGCAACTGCCAAACTGTAAAACAAAAGAGGCTAAAAGACCTCAACCAGAACAAAGCTAGCCACAGCTATTAAAAGCTTACCATCAAGTCCCCTCCATGAAACACAAGTCACACCAAAAACCCCTACAACCTACCACCCACACAAAATAACCCTGAAACTAAAATTAAAGACAATAAAACCCCCAATACCAGACATAAAACCAATTGTAACACAACCCAACCACAATTTCCACTGCAAGTTACTGGTGGGTAAGGTGCTAATCCTTTCAATACTTCAATCCTCCCTCGAGTAAAAGAAAAAAAAAATACAAGCATATAAAAAGAGCCATAAAACCATCAAAGTCAGTAAAGAAGTTATATCCCAAATAAAAAAGAAGAAAAAATACCTTAATCTAAAAAATAAAATCCTCCTACAAACTATAAAGAAAAAACTTTTTCTTTATAACACATAAAACTATAAAAAATTTTCAAATTAATATTGAAGAAAAACTTCCATGTTAAATAAACAAATGTTAAAATAACTGTAATTTCATAAAATTTTAAACAGGGAAAAAAATTTAATCCAGCATCCCCAAAAGAAGATCTCTATTCTCAGAGATAAAAATCATTTTATAAGTAAATAATAAAAATTTTTACCTTTAAATAACTCATCCTTAAAACAACACCCCATAAGTCAACTTGTACATCAAAAAGCTGTAAAAAAGTTTGTAACAATAAAAACAACTTCACAATAACAAAGTTCCCCACACAACTGTTATCCATCAAAAATTAAGAACCAAAAAACCCTATTTTTTCCTCAAATAAAAAATCTCCATAATCTTAAAAAGAAAAACTTCTCTCCCAATGTAAACTAAAAAAAGACTATTCTAGAAATAGTAAACTAACTAGAAATTTTGAGTTTCTTTACATTGTCAGTAAACAGAAAAAGTCGTAAAGAAAAAATATTGTAACAAAGAGTTTGTTTTAATTCTTACTACCTTTTTTCTTTAGGCTGCTTTTAATGAAATTTTCTTTATACCCTTCTAAAATTTTAAGCCTACTTTACCTTTTTCATAGTGCTGTCTCACAACCAAACAAGTACATAAATATTTAACCGACATGAAAACCCACCACACTGATCAATACAATAATTAACAAATCTCAAAAATAGAAAAATCTTAAACTAACAAACCAAAACCACTGCAATGTCATAATAAACATTTTGCCAAAGTTTCTCTAATTTTCTAAAGTTCCCACTAAAGTCTCTTTTGTTGTTTTGTGGTCCTGACAATGTCTTGTTGGTATTTCTCCAGTGCATCTAACTCAAAGGACGCAAGCAATTGTAATTCATTTTAAATGTCTCCTCAAGAGAGTTTTTTAGTGGATGGGAGTCAGGGCTTGTCTGTCCTGCTTGGCACAGACCAGGCAGGGCTTTGCCAGACACATTCCACACTCCATTTCCCAGCTGGAGCAACTGGTGCCTCTGAGTTGTGCTGCCCCAGCCCCAGGGACGCTCTCCTTGTCTGCCCATTCCCCCACGGTATCTGGGCAGGGATGGCCTCAGTGGGGGCTGCTGACATCCTCAGCAACTTGGAGGCTACTGCTGAATTTTCCTGCTGCAGAGGCTTGTTCAGCCTTCAGCTCTTCAGTGCAGGAATTCAGTGTCCCAGGGCTCATTAACATTCAGAACACCTGAACAAGCCAAGCCTCTGGGAATAATTTCATTTTAATTTTCAAACCTTTTGTGGTTAGTTCCACAAATTTCAGAAACCTATTTAAAGTGAATATACTATAAGTAAAAAGACAGGTCAAAAAGGTTTTTTAGGTCCTGTTTTGTTTTTTTCCCCTGACAATTCATTGATATGTGCAATCTGCAGTTGACACTGAATCCAAGTACCTCCTCATGCAGTTGGAATAGATATGAAAATCAAGACCCTTCATGGCTCACAATCAATCAGACTCTGTCCCTACCCCCACCCCACCATTTCCCCCATCCAAGCCCTGGCACTCAGAGCAGCCTTGTGCAAATCTGAGCTCCCTCCAGCCCAGGCTGCACCTGCAGCTTTCAGCTCCTTGGCTCCAACTCCCACCTGCTTTCCTTGGAGAAGGAGCTGCCCGAGAAACAGAGGGATGTTCATTTCTTGTCAGCCAACAAAGCCAAGGCAAGGCACAGCTCCATCCAATGCAAAAGTCATTCCTCTGCTGGATATTAAATCTACTTTCCACAGCAGACAGTCTCAGAGCAATGGAAAACACCTTCTGTGCCCAGAAAAGATCCCAAGGTCCCCCAAACCCTGCCTGCCCCGATTCTGCCCAGATTTGTTCTTTGCACACAGGAGTCACAAGCTGAAGTCAGGAGCTCCCTCCATGCCCAGATGGAGGAAAAGAGAGAAAGGGGATGAAGAGCTCTCCTGTGCAGAGCCAAGGTGCAAGTGCAGCCCCTGCAGTTGGAACCACAACTCATCAGGTTTGTGTCCTTTGGGGTCAGGGCCTGGTGACACTCAGAGGCACAGAAAGGTTTCTTGCCAACAAACACGAGTTAAACATTTGAACAGTTTAACAACCATCATAGCTCTTGCCTCAGCTCTCTGGGATGTCCCAGCAGCATCTGACATGTCCCTAATCTGCTCTGCTCCAGTCTGAAACAGGGCCCAGCATGGTACCAGGATCATCAGAGAGCTGAGGTGTGTACTAGAATTCAATGCCCTCCTCATCCCACAGCAGCCCTGCATGTCCCTCCTGCAGCCTTGGTCTCCAGCACAGCCATGGAGGCTCTTTGGGCTCTGGACTGTTCCTGCAGCCCCAAGGGCAGCTGAGCTCTGCCTTTGGCACAGTCAGGCCTGGCCAGCGCAGGCCATGCTCAGCAATGTCTTGTGTGTGCCTGGCCTTGCTGTCAGCCCCGGTAGTGGCTGCGTGGCCCCTTTGTGGCCCTGTGCTGGCCCAGCCATGGTGGCCCAGCCCCTGTGCAGGCCCAGCCCAGGCCAGGAGCATTGCGGTTGGGAATGGCCCCTGTGCCGTGGTGCCCACAGCAGCCTTGGGGCTCTGTGCCCCATGGCCTCCCTGCTGGGCAGCCTCTGCCAGCTCCTGCAGAGCCTGTGGCACCTGTGGGGCTGCACAGACAGCCCTGCCCTGGGCTCTGCCAGTCTCTGGGCCAGCAGAGAGGCAGCCAGGGCTGGCCATGGCTGGGAACAGGCCCTGAGCCCCGCAGGAGGATGGAGCTCAGCCACAGCCAAACTCAGCCCACGCCAAAGCTGGGCTCAGTAGCCAGGGCTGCCAAGGGCTGGGCACAGAGGCTGGCGCTGACAAATGTCCTGGGCCCCCTCCCTGCTCTGTCCATGCCACCAAGGGCCCAGAGCAGCCTCCTCTCTGGGCCACTTGCCTGTTTGCAATGCCTTGCAGAGGCACTGGCCCTGCCCCACAAGGCCTGGCCTGAGTCCTGCCCCTGCACGGTCAGCCAGGCTGAGATGGACACTGATGGTTTCCGGGCCAGGCTTTCTGGCTGACTGCAGAGGCCAGGACAAAGCTGAGTGGTTTCCCTGGTGTCCCCCAGCCCTTTCTGGCCCCAGGGGCTGATGGCATTTATGCTCCCTCAGGTTCATTTGCCCACAGAAACAGCATGGGGGTGCTCCCACGTGCTGTGTGCAATGTAAACAGAGGCTCCTGAGCCAGTGCTGCCATGTCTGTGCCTGCAAGGATGGGGCACCTGTGTGAGCTGGGGGAGAGGCCAGGGCTGCAGAGGTGGGATGTTGTTGGCAGCTCCATCAGGACGCTCTGGGACGCTGCCCTGGGCTGTCCAGTGCACTGAGGATGGATCAATCCCTGCTCTGCTGCTCCTTCCCATCTCCCTCATGGCCCTTGCAGAGCCCCAGCCATGCTGTTTGCCCCCAGCCTGCCCACAGCCAGCCTGGGGCTGCTCACGGGGGTTTTCTGTGCTAAGCATGGGCCTGGGCATGTTCCTGAGAGGGCCTGGGCATGTTCCTGAGAGAGCTTGGGCAAGGAGTCTGGAGCCCCCAGGGCCTGGGCTGAGGCGTCAGTGCTGCCCCAGCAGGGCGCTTGGCCTTTCCCTGCTGCAGCCCTGGCACTGCCACCCCCAGGACTGTGCCTGGCCCTGAGAGCACTCAGGCCCTACATCAACACCAGGGCCACCAGGGCAGTGGGGCAGGGCCACAGCAGCAGCACTGGCAACACCAAGTGCTGCTGCTGGGCTCAGCTGCTGGGCCTGCACTGATCTGCCCCCAGCTCTGCACACAGACATTGCTGCTGCAGCTCCAGAGAAGGCAACAAAAGGACATCTCTGCAGAAAACTCTGCTGGGAGATCCTTTAGTTCATTTAAAGCCACCAACAGCACAGCTCCTCATTGACACAGTGTGTGGCCACAAAAAAGGTGGAGAGAAACAAAATGAGAAATGGCACAAAAAATTACTTTTTTTGATGGACAATATGAAAAACGTAAAATAAACATAAAGAAACAAGGAAACCAACAAGAAGTATGAAAGATGCCTTATTACGAGTTATTTGCAGAAACTGGCCAGGAGTTTAATGTTTCTGAAACCATCCAGTAATCAGTGTCCTCACTGCAGCCTTGAGCTCCTGGTTCCTCAGGCTGTAGATGAGGGGGTTCAGGGCTGGAGGCACCAGTGAGTACAGAACTGACAGGGCCAGATCCAGGGATGGCGAGGAGATGGAGGGGGGCTTTAGGTGAGCAAATGTGCCAGTGGTGAGGAACTGGGAGACCATTGCCAGGTGAGGGAAGCAGGTGGAAAAGGCTTTGTGCCGTCCCTGCTCAGAGGGGATCCTCAGCACAGCCCTGAAAATCTGCACATAGGAGAAAACAATGAACACAAAACAACCGAGTCCTAAACAGCCACTAAGAGCAAGAGGCCGCAGTTCCCTGAGGTGGAATATGGAGCAGGAGAGCTCGAGGATCTGGGGGACTTCACAGAAGAACTGGCCCAGGGCATTGCCCTGGCACAGGGGCAGGGAAAATGTATTGGCCGTGTGGATCAGCTAAAAGAGAAAGGCACTGGCCCAGGCAGCCACTGCCATGTGGGCACAAGCTCTGCTGCCCAGGAGGGTCCTGTAGTTCAGGGGTTTGCAGATGGACATGTAGCGGTCATAGCACATGATGGTCAAGAGGAAATACTCTTCTGACAGGAAGAACATAATGGAAAATAGCTGTGCAGCACATCCTGTGTAGGAGATGTCCGTGGTGTCCCAGAGGGAATTTTGCATGGCTTTGGGGACAGTGGTGCAGATGAAGCCCAGGTCGCTGAGGGCCAGGTTGAGCAGGAAGAAGAACATGGGCATGTGCAGGTGGTGGCTGCAGGCTACGACGCTGATGATGAGGCCGTTACCCAGGAGGGCAGCCAGGGAGATGCCCAGCAAGAGGCAGAAGTGCAGGAGCTGCAGCTGCTGCATGTCTGCCAATGCCAGCAGGAGGAAATGCCTGATGGAGCTGCTGTTGGACATTTGCAATGCCTTGGCATGGGGATCTGTAAAAAAGTAACCATGGAATAGTTGGGTTTGGAGAGGACTTTAAATATCCCAGCACAGCTTGGGGGCACTTTCCCTCCACTGCCTGCCCAGGGCTCTGCTGCCTGGAGCTGTCCCTGCAAGCAGCTACTTCCCTGTGCCCAGGGCTGGGCCCTGCCAGTGCTGCCAGAGCCCAGCCCAGTCCTGGGGGCTCAGCTCTGCCCTGCAGGACCCTCCCAACTCTGGCACTGTCCAGGGACAGCTCTGGCTCTGCAGGCTCTGATGGCAACGTCAGAGCAACCCTGTGGAGGCTAGAAAAGCGACACTGATGCTGCCTCTAAGGGGCCCTGTGCTGATCTCCGCAACTGCCCGGTTTATTCAGATCTGAGAATTTTTTTTTCTCAACCTGAACCGAGAGATGAATATGTATGTGCAATTTCCCTTCCAAGCAAACCAGAGCAACAGATTAAAAAAGTAGGATTTCCCCTTTCATGCAGTCCCTGCATCGCTGTGCTCTCTGTATAATCTGCTTAGAAATGTTCTGCAGTTGAATGCCATGCTGGGAGCAGTCCTGAGCAATGCAGCATCCTCTCCACACAAGGAGATCACTTCCAAGCCTTACCAGCTGTCTCCTCCCACCCAGACCTTGTGCCCCAGTGCTGGGAGCAGCTGCCAGGGCTGGCTGAAAGCTGTCCTTGGCAGGCAGCAGAGTCCCTGCCCCTGCACAGTGCCCTGGGCTACAGGACCCTACTCTGCAGGACAGCCCTGGGCACCCCTAGCTGCTCTGCACAAGAGACAATCGGAGTCTGTAGGCATTGGGATGTTCCAGCTTTAGGAGATGGCTCCAGGAGCTGCAGCTGCATTGTCCTGCAGCCAGAGGTTCCTGTGCCAAGGGCTGGCAGTGATTCTGCCCCAGGCACTTCTCAGCACCTTCCCAGCCCTGACTGACTGAAGCTCTCTGGGCCTCTGTGCTGTGCCTGGGGTGGCTGCAGGCAGTGCCCCAGCCCTGCTGGGCTGGCAGAAGAGCTGCTCATCAAGAGAAATGTGCTTTTGAAGCTCTTCTTGATTACCAGAAACTGCCTCTGTGCCAGGAGCCCAGCCCAGCTCAGCAGCACAGACACAGCACAAGGACTTTAATGAGCCTCTGCAGCTTTGTGCTCAAGCCCTGAATATCAGTCCCTGAGAAGGAGCTGAAGAAACCTCTCCAGAACTCCAAGCCAGAATCCAACTCCAAACTTTCTTGGACTTTTAATGGGTCCCAGAGAGGGACACAACTGAGAAAGTGTCCCCAGGCTCCAGGCAGAGCAGAGAACTGCAGGCAGTGATGACAGGTGGGGACAAAGAGAAGCCAAGTCTTGGTGCCCTGGGGCACAGCAGGGTCTGTGCTGCCAAGGGCTGTGAGGAGACACCTTGTCCTGAGGCCCTGGGGCCTCCTGGCACAACCCCAGTCAGGCTGGGCACTGTCAGCCCCTTGTCCTGCCCTCAGCATCATCCCCCTAGCCCACATCCCAGTGGCCTCAAGGATCTGCTGGAAGGAGTCCCTGGGGAGCCTTGCTCAGGAATGGCCCTGGGGGCTCCTAATGCTCGCTGTAGGGACTGCAGGTTTTTCAAAGGACTTTGGGTTTGGTTTTTGCCTTGGAGTCTCTGAGAGGCTTGTGCAATCCTAGTCTTCAATTATCTGCTGTAATTAGTCCCCGGAGAGGCTTTGTTAGTAACAACACTCAGTGGGCTCATTAATGCTTCGGGGTATTCATTTATTTTGAGTTACTTTGCGTTTCCCTTTTGGATACAGGTTCTATGAGAAAGATTGTGAAGTCACAGACTCCATTATCTCCTTTAATTAGTCCCTTGAGGGTCTTTATCAGTAATGACATTTTGTGGGCCATTAATGCTTCAAAGTACTCAGTTATTTTTAGGTACTTGGTGTTTCCCTTTTGATACAGACTCTGTGAGAGGCTTGTGCAATCATGGCCCCAATTATCTGCTTTAACGAGTCCCTTGAGAGCTTTGTACTGACACTCAGTGGGGCTCATGAATGCTTTGAGGTACTCAGGGTTTCTAAGGTACTTTGGATTTTCCTTTCCATTTTGACCCTCTGAGAGATTTTATGTACAATCCTGGCCTCCAATTCTGTCCTCCAAGGAGTCCATGAGGAGCCTTTGTTGGGATGGACCTCAGCATGACCCATTCATTCATTGAGACACTTTGGGGTTTTCTTCTGTCTTTGACTTCTGGAAAGGTTTGTGCAACCTCCTCTCAGGTCCTGACGTTCCAGGACTCAGCTGCAAATGCACCACGGGGCTCATTAGGATCAAGCAAGTCCTGACAAACCATGGCTCTGCCTTGATTTCCCTCTGGTCTAGTTCAGTTCAGCAGGAAGGCTTCTTTTTACAGTTATGGAGAAATATTTCAAAGAGCTTCTCAGAAATATGTAATCCTATCTTAAAGGGGGCCTTTTATTGCTGTTCCTATTATACAAGATGTGATTTCAGCATTCTGTGATTGATATTGATCCAGGGTCTCTCCTAAGGAAGTCTGGCCAGGTCAGTGAAGTTTTACCCCGAGAGCTGACCCAGTGTGGAAAACCTTGCCCCATATTCCCCAACCCCATGTGAGAAATTATTTTTACTTTCAAAAATGTAAATGTTTTTTTAAGACCTTATCAAAATACAACAGAAGACTGAATAAAGAAAAGAACACAGCACCAGGAGCAAAGGATTCTGACACTATGTGCTCATCTACAGAATGGATGCTCTGTCCTTTACACCTCTAGCCCCTCCCAAAGTCTTGTCAATCGATTTCTTCTTCACTGTCCAGTGGTGGACATCACTGTCTTACCCCTTCATTGGAGGTCAGGTGCTGCCACTGTAACAAGCCAAATGCCAAATGCCCCGACTACTGAGGCCATCCTGTGAGAACAATGCAAGGGGGAGGGGAAGGATAACAATACATCTACAAAACTTCTCTTAACATATATTTAATATTCACCCCTTAATTGCGAGAGTCAACAATAGGATTACTCATCTATAACAAACTCCTCTTTTCTTTTTTTATAAGTTATTTTGTTCAAACAGTTCAGTCAAAAATTTTCTCTCTCTTTTGAATGAGTCATACCAGCATCTATTGATGTGGGCAAGGACAATGGGAACAGGAGAAAAAAATCTCAGGTTTTCCTTGGACACAGTTTTTTGGAATGGACAACAGGACATCCCAGAGGTCCAGTATGGCTTTGACTCCTATCTACCATGCCTATGAGGTTGCTACCCAGAGTTGATGTATCTTAGGGGTGAGTGCAGAAGCCAATTTGCTCCTTCTCTCCAGTCCCTGTGGAATTAAAAGACAATTGAGGAATTATAGAGGTCTCGTATGGCCTTTTGTCTGTACCTTACCATGCCTACAGGGTTGATACCCGCAGCAGGGCTATGGAACCTTCTTGGTAGCAAACAAAGGGGCCAACCTCATCTTGCCCTCCTTCCTTTGTCTTATTTCCTTAAGAAGCTGTCCCATTACCTTTTACGGTTCCTTGTGTACTTCCCCTCAACAGATGCTGGTATTTCTAACCCATTAAAACAGAAAGACAGTTCTCGAGCTGGTTGGTGGATGCTTGACTCTACCTTTTGAGCATCGTGGTATTTTTCTGGTTGTCTCTCAGTCTCTACTTGAAAGTCAGTCTTGTTTCACCCAGCCTGGATATTACAGTCCACTCTTTGGGTTCTTCTAGTGGGCCTTTGACTCTGTTGCCATGAGTCCATCCCTGCTCTGCAGTTCACACCGCTGATTTGGTGGTGAGCAGTACCTGAAAGGGACCTTCCTACTGAGGAGTTAGAGGCTGATGTCTCCATGACTTAATCATCGCCCAATCCTCAGGATTAATATTATGGATTCTGAAATCCAGGGTGGTAGTTTGAGGAATTGCCCCTTTATGTCTTAGCCCTTCTAACGTTTGTGCTATGGACATAACCTATTTCTGGCTTCCCCTTCCTCATAGGTGGCAACCTTCTGGGGTGAGGTCAGGAAGGGTAACCCAAACATCATTTCATGGAGTGACACCCCCAGATCTGATTTGGGTTGGGTTCTAATTCTTAATAAGGGCAAAGGGGGACATTTTATCTGTGACAGTTGCGTTTCAATAATTTGCTTAACTTGAACTCTTTTAAGAGTTTGATTCATCCTCCCAACCTGACCAGAACTCTATGGTTTCCATGGATTGTGTAATTCCCATTTTACTCCCAGGGCCTGAACAACTTTCTGCAATAGTTTCGATTGATATGAGTTTCCTGGTCTGAATCAATCCTGTTTGTCATTCCATATCGGGGACTGATTGATTCTAGAAGTGTTTTACTCACAACATTGGCAATGGCTTTCACAGTGGGTACCACCTCTACCCAATGAGTCAAGTGACCTACTATCACTGGCAATAATTTCCACCGTTGTACCTGGGGAAGCTCAGTAAAGTCTACTTGGATGTTTTGAAAGGGCCTTAAGGCTAGTTCTCGCTCTCTCCTGGGTGTTTTCCTCATCATTGTTATTTACTTGTTGACATATCACACACCATTCACTTACTTACTTAGCTATTCTGAAAATTCCTTTGCATCCCAAATCCCTTAGAAATTGATCACTTAGCACTTGTGTACCCCAATGTGTTGTTCCATGTATGCCTTCTAGCATTTTCTTAGCAAGGGGCTTATTCAACATTTGCCTCCCATCTGCCAATCTCCACTTCCCTTTGTTATCTTTCTTGGCTCCCATTTTGAGGAGTTCTTTCTCTTCTGTCCCACTGAATACAGGGACTTCTTGCATTTCTCTCATGAGACTTAATGCTATCATTAATTTTTCTGTCCCTGATTCGGCTGCATTCTTACCATCTAAATCTGCTAAATCGGTCCTTTGTTTTTCTTGAGCCACCACTTTTTGATATCCTTTAACATACACCACTGCTATTTCTGGCAGTTTTAGGATTTCTAATAATGTGAATCACTCCCTTAACCTTTGAATTTAATAGCCCCCTCTCTTCCCAAAATTTTTCAAAGATATGTACTATTCTAAAAGCATATTTTCAGTCTGTATATATTTTTCCCCTTTTTTGTGCTTATATTTCCAGAGCTCTCTTTAGGGCATACAACTCACACCTTGGGCTGACCAGTTGGAAGGTTACTTTCTGTTTTCTACGGCTACTAACCTTTCATCCACTATAGCGTACCCCGATACCCTGTGCCCCCTTATTACCTATGAAGATCCATCGATATACAATCGTTTTCCACCTTGGAGAGTTTGATCTCTTAGGTTCTCTCTTACTTTGGTTTGATAGTTTATAACCTTTAGGCAATTATGTATTAGTGCCTCATCTGGTCCTCCATACAAAAACTGGGCAGAGTTGAGTTGGTTACTCATGATTAGCTCTAAATCATTATGTATTAAGATGGCTTCATAATTTAGCACTCAGGAATCAGTGAGCCATTTCTCAGCCTTTTGGCTCAGGATACTCCTTACTGAGTTAGGGATATATATCTTTGACTTCCCCCCAAAAGGTTAATTTTTTTCTTTCTGCAAGGAGTAGGGCAGTCACTGCCACAGCCTGAATGCAGGTTGCCACCCCCAGCTGACAAGGTCTAGTAATTTTGATAAATAGGCCACTGGCTTCCTGGATCCTCTCCAGTCTTGGGCTAATACTCTTTGTGTTACCCCTTTTTCTATATCCACAGACAGAAGGATCTGTCTAAGGCAGGAAGACTCTGTTCTGGTGCACTAATTTTTCCTTTAAAGCTTTAAACTTTTGTTCATCATCTTTTTCCCACCTAATCTCTTCTTCTACTAACATTTCATACAAGAACTTGACAGCGTGTGTGTATCCTTCAATCCATAGCTTACAATATCCCAAAAGTCCTAAAAACCTTCTGCCTTTCCTCTTTGTTTTTGGCCGTGGGAGTGAGACTATCCCTGTAATTCTCTCAGGGTTCAGCCCCCAGCTCCCTTGACAAATCCCATCTCCTAGGTATTTTAGTTCTCTGTCTACAAATTTGACTTTCCCTTTTGATACCTGAGGTCTTTGGTCCCCCAGAAAATTTAACAACACTATGGTTGATTCCCAAACTTCTTTTTCTTCCCGTCCTGATAGAAGCAAATAATTTACATATTGGATGAACTTTATCTCAGGTTTAATGTAAAAGAGTTGTAGTACTTCTCCCAAGGCTTGACCGAAGAGGTTTGGGAATTCAGAAAACCCTTGGGGTAACCCAGTCCACCAAAGCTGTTGCTTCCTCTCAGAATTGGGGTCCTCCCATTCAAATGCAAATATATCCCACTTTCTCTGCCAGTGGGCACACCCAAAATGCATCTTTTAGGTCTATCATGCTAAACCACTGGTGTGCTGGGGGGATATTACTCAGTAGCGTTTAGGGGTTAGGCCCTACTAGGTACTGATTCACTGCTCTTTTGTTCACTTCTCTTAATCTTGGACAAGCCTGTAAGTCCCATCTGACTTCTTTACTGGTAATATGAGTGTATTATGGGGGGACATGCATGGTTCTAAGGTCCCATCCTCAAGCAGGTCCTGGATCAGCTGCTGCAGTCCTTGTGTCCCTTCCAGGGAGAGTGGGTATTGTTGTACCCAGACTGGATGGCTCTCAATAACTATTTTTATTACTATAGGTTTCATGTTCAATTTACCTCAGTTTTTCGGTTTTGCCCACACCATCTCATGAATTCTTCCTCATTTTCTTCCCTTAATTGGAGAAGCTTAACTACCATTTTCCCTTTCTCTGGGAGCATTCCAATGTAAAACTGCACTTGTAAGTCCTGTCCTAATAAATCTCACCCTGCTTCTGGAACTAATAGAACATTCCCAATTCCTATTTTATTTGTTCCTTCAAACTTTATATGCATTATAACTGAGGTTTTGAACCTTTCCCTTTGTCTTGCTTTGAAAAGACAGGTGTCTGCTAAAGAAGGCAGTAGCTGTTCCTGAAATGAAAAATGTGAACCCCCTCCCTCCAAATTGTTATAATTTTGAAATTAAGGGGGCTCTCAGGCACAGGTGTGGGAGCAGGAATAACAGTTCTTTATCAGGGAAGGAAAAAAAAACCCAAAAAATCAATGCACTAAAAAAAAAGAACACTGACAGAGTCAGAATACTGACACCTGACAGAATACTGTCAACCTGACACCCTGTGGGTGAGGGTGTTGGTAGCACTGCAATTAAAATGGTGGCTGCACTCCTCCTGCAGTCTTCCTGCAGACAGGTGTGGTTCTGTTGGAGCAGCGATCCTGTAGAAGTGTGTAGTCTTCCTCTGAAGATCCATTGGTGGCGTAGATGGGCCTGGTCTTCCTCTGGGAATCCAGTGAGAAAGGGCTGCTCCTCTAGGAGTCTGGTGGAAAGGCTGTTCTGAAAGGCTGTTCCCAAAATCTCAGATTATATTCAGTTTGGAATGCTTGGCTCCTCCCTATGGGCGGAGCATCTCACAATGGGCTGATGCAATTTTGATCAGTCATTCAGTGATACTCAATAGCCCATTAACAGCAGATGTCTCTCCAGAGGGAGGATTGGTTTGTGGAAGAGATAAAGAAAAACTGCCCAATTAACAGAAGATAACTGCAACACCTCTAACAGATGGGAACAGAACACACACATTACCTTGCAATCTAGGACATTATCCATGCCTTATTCTATTTCGATCTGCATCACAATGAAACCTTACACACAGTTCTCACTTAAGACTAGGTTTCCCTGTGGTACACAATGGTTTTCTCCATCTTTCTGCATTACCCACCAAGTGCAACCAGGTCCTTGAAAAAAACAATCCCACGGATGGGTTTGTCTTTGCCTGAGGTGGGATTAATCCAAACAGTCTTTCCTAAAATACCTTTCATGTGTACCTCTAGGACTTTATCTCCATCCACTGTGTGCAGGGGTTCAGACTGGGCTGGACAAGCTCAATTGATGGACCCTCTGGTGTTGACCATCCAGGTGGCTTTTGCTGACTTCATTTTCCAGTTTCCAAAAGCTCCCCTTCCAAGTGCCTTCAGGGTAGTCTTAAGTAGTCCATTGCACCATTGTTCAACTTTCCTGGCAGCTGGTGCATGATAGGGAATATGATAGATCCATTCAATACCATGTTCTCTGGCCCAGGTGTTGAAAAGGCCCATCTTGAAATGGGTCCCGTTGTCTGACTCAATTCTCTCAGAGGTGCCATGTCCCCACAGGATTTGCTTTTCCAGGCCCAGGATGGTGTTCCTGGCAGTGGCGTGAGGCACAGGGTAGGTCTCCAACCATCCAGTGGTGGCTTCCACCATGGTCAGCACATAGCATTTGCCTTGGCGTGTCTGGGGCGGTGGGATGGAGTCAATCTGCCAGGCCTCCCCATACTTGTACTTGGACCACCGCCCACCATACCACAGGGGCTTCACTCGCTTGGCCTGCTTGATGGCAGCACATGTCTCACAGTCATGGATAACCTGAGAAATACTGTCCATGGTTAAATCCACCCCTTGGTCTCATGCCCACTTATAGGTGGCATCTCTGCCCTGATGACCGGAGGCATCATGGGCCCATTGAGCTAGGATATAACTCTCCCTTGTGTTGCCAGTCTAAGTCTAACTTCGACACCTCTGTTTTTTCTGCCTGATCTAGTTCGTTGTTTTGGTGTTCCTTATTAGCCCGACTCTTGGGGACATGGGCATCTACATGGCAGACTTTTACAGGCAACTTCTCTACCCTGGTAGCAATGTCTTTCAACTCTTCAGCAGCCCAGACTGGCTTTCCTCTACACTGCCAGTTGGCCTTCTTCCACCTTTCCAGCCAGCCCCAAAGAGCTTTGGCTACCATCCACAAATCAGTGTAAAGGTGGACTTTGGCTACCTCTCTCTCTCAGCAATGTCCAGGGCCAGCTGAACAGCTTTGAGTTCTGCAAGTTGGCTTGATCCACCTTCTCATTCAGTAGCTTGTGCAACCTGTCATGTGGGACTCCATACGGCTGCTTTCCACTTCCGGTTCATCCCTACAATGTGGGAAGAACCATCAGTGAAAAGAGTGTAGCGTGTATCTTCTGCTGGCAGTTCGTTGTATGGTGGAGCTTCTTCAGCACGTGTCACTGGTTCTTGTTCCTCTTCATCAGTGAAACCAAAGTTCTCACCTTCCAGCCAATTTGCAATTATCCCAAAAATCCCAGGGCGATTCAGGTGTCCAATACGAGCGTGCTGTGTGATAAGAGCAATCCATTTACTCCATGTAGCATCAGTGGCGTGGTGGGTGGTGGGAACCTTTCCTTTAAACATCCATCCCAGCACTGGTAGTCGGTGAGCCAGGAAGAGTTGCGCTTATGTGCCCATCACCTCTGAGGCAGCCTGGACTCCTTCATAGGCAGCCAAGATTTCCTTCTCTGTAGGAGTGTAGTTGGCTTCAGAGCCTCTGTAACTTCGACTCCAAAATCCCAGCGGTCGGCCTCGAGTCTCCCCAGGCACCTTCTGCCAAAGGCTCCATGACAAGCCATGTTTCCCGGCTGCAGAGTAGAGCATGTACTTCATCTCTGGTCCTGTCCTGACTGGGCCAAGGACAACCGCATGAGCGGTCTCCTGCTTGATCTGGGCAAAATCTTGTTGCTGCTCAGGGCCCCAGTGGAACTCCTTCTTCTTGCGGGTGACCAGGTAAAAAGGGCTCACAATCTGACCGTATTCGGGAATGTGCATTCTCCAAAAGCCTATGGCACCCAGGAAAGCGTGCATTTCCTTCTTGCTACTTGGTGGAGACATTGCAGTGATTTTGTTGATTACCTCAGTGTGAATCTGACGCCATCCATCTTGCAACTTCACTCCCAGGAACTGGATCTCTCGGGCAGGTCCCTTGACTTTACTCTTTTTGATAGTGAAGCCGGCTTCTAGCAGAATCCTGATGATCCTCTCTCCTTTCTCAAATACTTCCATTGCCGTGTTCCCACACACAATCATGTCATCAATGTATTGCAAGTGCTCTGGAGCCTCACCCTTGTCCAGTGCAGCCTGGATCAGTCCATGGCAGATGGTGGGACTGTGTTTCCACCGCTGGGGCAGTCGGTTCCAGGTGTACTGCACAGACCTCCAGGTGAAAGCAAACTGAGGCCTGCATTTTGCTGCCAGAGGAATGGAGAAAAAAGCGTTAGCAATGTCTAAAGTGGCGTACCACTTCACTGCCTTGGACTCCAGCTCGTACTGGAGCTCTAATATGTCTGGCACAGCAGCGCTCAGTGGTGGAGTCACTTAATTCAAGCCACAATAGTCCACAGTCAGTCTCCATTCTCTGTCAGACTTGCGCACAGGCCAGATGGGGCTGTTGAAGGGTGAGTGGGTCTTGCTGACCACCCCTTGGCTCTCCAGCTCTCGGATCATTTTTTGGATGGGGTCACGGCATCTTGATTCGTCCAATACTGCCGGCGGTGCACTGTTGAGGTGGCAATTGGCAGTCGTTGCTCTTCCGCCTTCAGGAGTCCTACTGCAGATGGGCTTTCTGATAGTCCAGGCAAAGTGTTCAACTGCTTGATGTTTTCTGCCTCCACAGCAGCTATGCCAAAAGCCCATCTGAGTCCCTTTGGGTCTTTGTAACAGCCGTTCTGGAGGAATTCTGTGCCTAGAATACACAGGGCCTCTGGGCCAGTCACAAGAGGATGTTTCTGCCACTCTTTTCCAGTCAGTCTCACCTCAGGTTCTAACAGGGTCAATTGCTGTGATCCCCCCGTCACCCCGGCCCTGGAAACAGGTTCTGCCCCCACATGTCCTGATGGTATCAGGGTACACTGTGCACGAGTATCAACTAAGGCATTGTACTTTCGTGGTTCTGATATGCCAGGCCATCAGGTCCACACCGTCCAGAAAATCCAGTTTTCCTGTGCCTCTCCCTGGCTAGAGGCAGGGCCCCTCTAACCCTGGGTATACATGGTAGAGGTACCTTCCAGGGGATCTGACAGATCATACTCAGCAGCTCGGTCATGGGAGGCTGAGGCTACCTTCATTTTACTGGAGTTCCCTCGATTATTGTTTCCCTCTTTGAGTTGATGCACCCATGCTGCCAGGACAGAAGTGGGTTTTCCATCTCACTTTCCTATATCTTCTCCATGGTCACGCAGAAAAAAACACAGGTCAGCCCGTGGGGTGTACCCTCTCTCTCTAGTTATGGAACGTTGGGCTCTGACTTTGGGGCCTGTGACTTGCACTGGTGCAATGTGGGAACTGTTCCTCCTGATCTCCTCCGTCATCTCCCTCATCTCCTCTCTGAGTTCTTGGACGACAGCAGAGACATGAGCCTGCAGTGGTCCATTGATCATACTTTCATAATTCCTAAGCTCGTTGGCCACAGAACCCACTGTCTCTTGGTTGGTATCAGCATTAATCATTGCAATAAATGTGGTGTATTGGGATGGCCCCAGATTTGCCAGGCTCCACAACATTTGCCCTGTGCACCTGACTTTGTCAGGGTCATTATCATGCTGTCCATCCCTCCCAAAGAGTCCCTCCAATACTGCCACTTCTCTCAGCTGTTGGATCCCTTCCTCAAGAGTCTTCCAGCACATTCTATGGTGGTGCTCCTGCATTCTTTCCCTTTGAACAAACCTCTCTTTGACACTCATTAAAAGCCGCTCCCAGAGGGAAAGGGACCCCGCCTCCCTTACAAAAATATGATTGATACCTGAGTCCTGGGTCAAGGGTCCCAAATTCCTTGCCTCACCACCGTCCAGCTGGATGCCTGTACCCATAAAATCCCAGACCCGGAGTAGCCAGGTTGTATAAGCCTCATGTCCCCATCGTACAATGTCTTTGTGCAGATTACGGAGACTTTCATACATCAGGGACTCGGTGATGATCGCAACCTCTGGCTCCCCTGTGGGTTGTGAGAGCCATCCCCTATCTGGGTTCTCTGCTTTCATCTTAGATCTCCTTGTTTCTACAGGGGCAACTGCTGCTGGATGTGACTGCCTTCACAATTCAGCTGGAACCCAGACAGTTGTAACATATATGGGTTCCACTGCTGCACTGTTAGACTCTCCCTCTTTGAGGGAGGGGGAGGTTTCCTCACCAGCTGGGAAGTGCATTCCTTCAGCATTTTGCACATCTCCTTCACCAGACCCCCCACCCAATCTGGGTGGTTCGTATCTGAGGTGGGCTGTGGTATAGGGTCAGGCTCTGGGGCAGCAGCATCCCTAGCTCTGGTGACGTGTTAGGTTCTGGGGTAGGTGTCATGGTAGTTATCCAGGTAAGTCTCCCCTTCTCTCTAAATGCTAAATAGAACAGGCCTATCAGCAACACCAGCCACTGTATGATATTATTAACATTTAGAGTGGATCTCAACCCTTCAAAAACTGGTGGGGCGGACCCAAAGAAATGGCTAAAGGGTTGGGAGAAGATTTCGCCCAGTGTCATTTCCTTACAGCAGGTGCTGTATTATTAAAGTAACCCCAAAAACATACAGTTAGTGTGTGATAGCTGTGAATCCATGTGCTTGCTTTCCAGAGGAAGTTAAAAATCCATGAATCCCTCACCTTATTCACCCATAAAACAAACCGGATAACAGCCACAATAGCCTTGGTTATAGGACCCATATTCAGATAAGGGCCTATAAATGGGAGAAATACAGCCACGATCACGTGACACCCAAACCAGGGCAAGCTGGACCACATGGTGTCGCTTAATGAGGTTTCTATAGCCACACACAAAACTCAGATTACTCGAGAACTGTTATTCCCTTTTTTGTTTCTGTGCCCTCGTGCCGCATGTTGGGTGCCAAAATCTGTCTTGGTTTGGAAAGACAGGAGTCTGCTAAGGAAGGCAGGAGCCTCCCCTGAAATGGAAAATGTAAACCCTCCCCATGCCTCCGAATTGCTATAAATTTTAAATTAAGGGGGCTCTCAGGCAAAAATATGGGAGCAGGAAATAACAGTTCTTTAATAGGAAAGGAAAAAAATAAAGGATAAAATAAACAATGCAGTACACTAGAACAACACTGACAGAGTCAGAACCCAACCTGACACCCTGTGTGTCAGGGTGTTGGTGGCAGTCCAATTGGAAATGTGACTGCAGTCCTCCTGAAGTATCAGGTGGGGTTCTGTTGGAGCAAAGGGAATCTGTAGAGAAGGATGTATTCTTCCTCTGAAGATCCCATGGAAGGAGAGGCAGCTGCTGTTTCTCTGGGGAATCCCGTGGAGAAAAACATGCTGGTGTCTCAAAAAAATTTCTGGATTATATCTGGGTAGCAATGCTTGTCTCTTCCCTCTGGGCAGAGCATCTGACAATGGGATGTTATAGCTCTTATCAGTCATGAAGTGACATTCTATAGCCTGTTATCAGATGTCCCCTCCTGAGGGAGGTGTGAATGTGGTCACTCAAAGAGAGAGATAAAGCAAACTGCCCACTTGACAAAGGCAATCTGCCATACAGATGGTAATGGAAAACAACTTGCATTGCCATCTTCAACATTCCACCAAGGTGTCACCATGGTTTCCTGGGTCCTTTAACAATTCACACTTGGTTCCATGAGATATACCACCATGGTGTCACCATGGTCTCCTGGGTCCTGTAACAACTCAGAGTTGAGATTCCATGACATTGCACTGTTGTGTCTCCATGGTCGCTTGGGTCCTGAAACAATTCACACTTGGTTCCATGAGATTCCACAATGTCACCTTGGTCTCCTGGGTCCCATGAGGCCCCTCTCTGTGTCACAGTGTTCTCTGTGGTTTCCTGAGAATCTGATGTGTTTACAGTTGACCCTTGGTTCCTTGAGATCCCATTGCATCCCAGCGGTGTCCTTGGTTCCATAAAGCCCAGGTTTATCACAAGGGAGCCTTGATTCTAGGATATTCCATTGTGGCACAATGGTCTCACCACTCTCTGGGGCTGTACCATGAAACAGTGGACACCTGGTTCCATGAGAGTCCGTGGGATAACAGTGAATTCTTTTGCTTCTTTTCTGCCAAGGTCGGGATTAAATCCCAAGACAGCATGTCTTGTTTGGACTCAGGTGTCCATTAGCTCTTGTCTCTAGAACAGTCTCACAAGCTGTTAGTTCTGCAGCACTTCGCTAACAAGGTAAAAATGGAGCTCCATCTCTCTCTCTACAAGGTCTTTTAAGAATAAACTGTCCAATTAAGAAATGACACCTAAATTATTCTTACTTTTAACCCAATAACCAACCACCCATGCCTAGCAATTGGGACTTTTTTATCCATTAACACAATACCACCCAAACCCGAGGAGTGGTGAGAGTTTTTTGCAGGACAATGGACTAATGCAACATATGCACAATCCAGCCTTCATAGGGACTGAGTAAGGTCACGATGTCCATGAAGGACACAAAAGAAGAAGAACACGCTCAAAAGCTGACAGTTCAGGATGCAAACACAGACAAGAAAACTGCAGCGAGAAGCATGAAGAAGGAAGACCAACAAAAATTAACTAAAATATTAAAATGTGTGCATAAAAAGTATTTAATCAATCATGTATTAGCTTGAGGCATGAACAATAGAGAATAGTATAAAACTCGCTTTTTGTAATAAATTGGCTTCACATGATCACATTGATCATGATGTGATGTCCCATTAATGATCCTCCGCAGAGGAGGAGGAAAAGGAGGAGGAGGAGGACGAGGGAGGATGAGGGAGGAGAAGGCAAAGAGGAAGGATCAGCCTCCATCCTAAAACCTCCATCTTGTTTTATATATATTACTATATTCAAAAACCTTAAACTCCAAGTTTTCCACCATGTGATATTACACCCTTCTATTCAAATTCCACACTCATAATACCAGTTCTGTCTTTCCATTTTGGAAGCCTTCTTCACAGCCTCAGGTCAAATGCAGTGTTTTCTTGGGGGTCAGTGTCTGTCAGCTCAGAAAGTCTGAAATTCTCAGCAGCCAGGGTTCCAACAGGTAAAAATGTTCTCCTGTGTTCCACTAGCTTCCATTAGGCCCGGCTCTGTCACCATGGACGCCTGGTTGCATGGGATTCCATTGGGTAACAATGTTCTCCACTGTTCCATGGACGCCTGATTGCATGGGATTCCATTGGGTAACAGTGTTCTCCACTGTTCCATGGACACCTGATTCCATAGATTCCACTGGGTAACAATGTTCTCCAGTGTTCCATCAGGCCTGGCTCTGTCACTGTGGTCACTTGGCTCCATGAGATTCCTTTGGGGAACAATGTTCTCCAGTCTTTCATGGACACCTGGTTCCATGAGATTCCATTGGGTAACAATGTTCTCCAGAGTTCCATCAGGCCTGGCTCTGTCACCATGGACACTCGGTTCCATGGGTCGTGTTCGTGTCCCAGTGGCACCTGTGTTCCAGGGCACCCTGCTGTCTTACCAGAGACAGTTTGTTCCAGAACATTCCTTGGAATTCCAGCGGTCACTTGGGTTCCATGCAGGTGCCTGGGGAGCAGGAGCTCAGCCCAAATATCCTGGGTGTCCCTGGGCTGGTGTTTTTGGGGGGGAATCTTTGGATCTTGCAGGGCTCCAAAGCTGAGCTGCAGATGCCCCTTGGGACAGAGTGGAGCATCATGGAGCCAGGAGACCCTGATGGAGCCAAGGCTGCAGGGGGACACAGGGGGACCTCAAGGGAGCCAGCAGAGCATTGTGAGGCTGTGGAACAGTGTGGCACCGAGGTTTCCCTGGGGCTTGACAAAAGCTCCTGGAGACAAGGAAGCACTGGGAGCCTCCGGAATCAGTGTTTGCAGGAGGATTTTCTGCTCCCTCCTGGGATGCTGGTGGACAATAAAGCCTGAGGCAGCCTCCCAAATGTCCAGCTGTGTCACCAGTGGGGGCCACATCTGGGGGGATGCCCTGTCAGCCCTTGCCCTGCTGCTCCTCCTGGCCAGGCGTGGAGATGCTGGGAGCCCAGGCTGGGGGATAATCCTCAGGACTGTGCAAGGAAATCTTCCCCACAAGCAGCACTGGAGCGAGATGTGCAGGCAAAGCCAGTGAGACAGCAGAGAAAGCAAGAGAGCAGAGCAAGCGACACAACAAACGCCTCAAGAGCAAGAGAGCAAGTTTGAACAGAAGTTGCAAAGGGCAAAATCAGCTCAAACCAGGTTAGAATGAAGAACAAGGAGCACCAGGAATAGGCTGATGATCCAGGTAAAAAGTTCCAACATGAGGAGGACGACAGAAGCCTTCATCAAAAGAGCACCAGAAGACTGATGAGCACCACAGGAGCAACTGACCCAGGTGCTGAAGCCACACAGGGTTGTAAAAACATGACACAGCTTTATGCAAATATGAGTATGCTAATGGAGTGTAATTTGACTTTTAAAATGGAACTGAAGGCTAAAGGAGATCGAGTGGGTGACACCATGGTGGAATCTCATGGAACCAAGTGTGAATTGTTACAGGTCCCAGGAGACCATGGTGACACCATGGTGGAATCTCATAGAACCAAGTGCCCAGAGTTTCACGGCTCAGCCTCATGGAGCGCTGGAGACCATTGTGTCCCAATGGGAACACATGGAACAAAGGCTTCTTAGTGACACAGCAGGGCCTCGTGGAATTCAAGAGATCATCCTAATGGAATGGAAACTCATGGATCCAAGGGTCTACTCTTTTACAGCATGGCCTCATGGAATCCAAGAGACCGTTGTGATGGAATGGAAACTCATGGATTCAAGGGTCCACTCTTTTGCTGCGTGGCTTCATGGAATGCTGGAGACCATTGTGGCACCATGGAAACGAATGGCACAAAGGCTCCTCTGTGACCCAGCAGGGCCTCATGGAACCAAGGACACAGTTGTGATGCAATGGAATCTCATGGAACCACGGTCCAGTTGTGACATAGCTGGGCCTTACGGAACCAAGGACACTGCTGTGATGCAATGGAATCTCTGGGATCCAAGGATCAATTGTCAACACATCAGGTTGTCATGAAACCAAGCAGAACATTGTGACACAGTGCAATCTCATGGGAGCAAGGCTTTACTTGGATCAGATGGTGCCTCATGGGACACAGGTGCCACTGGGACATTGTCAGTCCTAGTAGGAACAAGACACCACTGTGTCAGACCAAAGCCTCATGGGACCTAGGAGAGCACTGTGACACAATGGAACCTGATGGAACCAAGGGCCCATTGTGACACGGCAGTGTCTCATGGAACCCCTGTGTGTCACAATGGCCCCTTGCTCCCACGAGCCACAGCACGGTCCCCATTGCACCTGGGTTCCATGAGGCCATCAAGGGGCTGTGTTCACAACTGACACTTGCTTCCATGAGATTCCATTGTGTCACAGTGGTTCCCATGTTTCCATGAGGTTCTGTTGTGTCACAGTGGACACTGGGTTCCACAAGAGCTGGCAATGTCCCGCTGGCACCTGTGTCCTGTGGGCCTGACTTTGCCAAAGCAGAGCCTTGGCTCCATGAGATTCCAGGCTGTCCCAATGCTCTGCTGAGTTCCATGAGGCTGTGCTATGTCACAATGGACACTGAGTTCCACCTGCCCTGGCAATATCCAAGTGGCCCCTGGCTTCCATGAGGCCCCGTTGTGTTTGCAGGTGACACTTGGTTCCCCAAGATGTCATTGTGACGTTGCTCTCCTGAGCGCCCTGAGGCCTTGCTGTGCAATAATGAAGCCTTGTTCCTACCAGACCTGGCAATGTCCCAGTGGCACCTGTGTCCCATGAGGCCCCACTTGGTCAAAGCAGAGCCTTGGCTTAACAACTGACCCTTGTTTCCGTGAGATTCCATTTGTGAAAAACACATTAATTCCCCTGTGAAAATGTAAAAAGTTTAATAAAGGACAGTGGGAGACCAGGACCATGTAGCAAAGGTTATTATGGCCAGGTGCATCTTGGCACTCAGCCAGGAGCACCCTGTTACCTTCAGGGATCCCCTGAAATACCTTTCCCCTTACATCAGTCTGTTGCATAATCATAGACCCTCATGCATATCCATAAACTATTTTACATACTCCTGGAACGATTTTACATGGCCCCTGTTTGGGTCTGCCTTTTCAGAGCATGTGTGTTTCTTGGCTGTGGTTTAGGCTCCTTCTCTTTATCACCTCCAATTTTTGGCCTTGGTCCACTCGGCCTTCAGACGGGGAGTGCTGATAGTTGGCAGATCTGAACAGGTGTCCTCATCCTGTGTACATTGGATGTTATCCCTTCCAAGCAGGCAGTTTAACACAAGCAGCTATTTCACTGAGCCTTATTAACAACAGAAATAAAAACAATCTTTAGAACAAAGTCACTTTAACATCCCACATATAAAATCTGTTGTTTCCTTATTGTTGTTACCATATTTCTAAAGTCCCGTACCTTCTGGGTGGTTTTCTCACACAAAGCGCTTCACAGCAGTGTTGCTCCTGCTTCTTTGTCAGCGCTCCTCCAAGGCTGTCCCTGACTGGCCAGCCCACCCCCTTTTATCCTAGTTATCTTCATTAGCCACAGCTGCCACCCAATTAAGGACATCACAGTTGCAGCCCATTTAGAAATACTAGGATCGGGGCAAAGCCACTTAAACAATACATATATTTTACTAGGACTCCTACTAGAAAATTCATTTTAATATTTTCAAAAAGCCAATTATATGATATTTATCTCTAACAAGGTGAATGAGCCCTGGCCCAGGCTCTGGCCCTGGGGGACAGGGGGATGCTGCCGGGGGGTCCCTGTCCCCCTGTGCCACCCCCAGGGCCCCAGCCCCCCGGCCCCATATCAGGCTCTGGCGTCGATCTCGTGGAACATCATCTGGGGGAGGCTGCAGGGCCGGGGGCAGGGGGACCCGGGGGAACAGGGGACCCCACTGTGCATGAGCAGGGTTGGACTGCTCTGGGAGGAACTGTGAGGTGGGCTGGGGCAGAGTGACCTCCCCAGTGACCTCACACGGCCCCTGTGATGTCACACAGCTCCAGCAATGTCACACTGCCGCTGTGATGTGACATAGCCCCTGAGATTTCACACAGCCCCTGTGATGCCACACACCCACCTGTGATGTCACACTGCCCTTGTGATGTCACAGAGCATCCTTGTGATGTCACAGAGCATCCTTCTGATGTCACACATCCCCTGTGATATCACATAGCCCCTGTGATATCACGTGCTACCTGTGATGTCACACAACCTCCTATGATGTCACACAACCACTCTGTTATGTCACACAGCCTCCATATGATGCCATTCAGCTGATATGTGATGTCACAGAGCAGATTTGTGATGTCACAATCACCCTGTGGCATCACAGCCTTCTCTGTGACATCACACAGTTGCCCTATGCTATCATATCTATGTCACAACCCACAGTGTGATGTCACAGAGCCACCTTCTATGATGTCACAACTAGCTCTGTGACATCACACTCCCCTCTGTGCTGTCACACAGCCCAACCTGTGACCTCACACATCCCACTCTGTGCTGTCACACAGCCCCTTGCTGACATCACAGCTGCTCTGTGCCTCTATGACACAGCCACAGAGGTGCTGCTCTGACCTTGGGGCCATCCCACAGCCCCTGCCAGTGCTGAGCCCCTGTGAGCTCTGTCTGTGCCCTGCTCATGTGCCTGAGGGGCCCTGGCAGTGCCCCAGCCCTGCTTGGCTGTTCACAGGAGCTGCTCCTGGCCAGAGCTGTCTCTCTGCAGCGTTGCCCTTGCCAGGAGCTGCCTCTGGGCCAGAAGCCCGGCCCAGCTCAGCAGCACAGACACAGCACAAGGACTTCAATGACCCTCTGGGGATTCAGTGCTCTTGCATCAGACTCAGTCCCTCAGAGTGTGCTCAAAGAACTTCTCAAGAGCTCAAAATCAGATTCAAAGTCCAAATTTTCTTTAATTTTTAATGGGTCCTGTTGAGGGACACAGCTCATGTGAAAGTGTCCCTAGGTTCCAGGGAGAGCAGAACATTGGAGGCAGTAATGACAGGTGGGGACAAGCAAGGCAAAGGTGTCTCTGGTGCTGAGCAAACCTGGATGTGTTTCAGGAATGCAAAGGGCCAAGGTCTGAGCCCCAGCCTTTGGCCAGGCAGATCCTGTCCCTCCCTCCTTGCTCAGGGCTCTTCCAAGAATGGGCACTGGCATGTGGGGATGGGCAATGGCAAGGGCAGGAGCATGGGGCGGCCCCTGCCAGGCTGCTGAGCAGGGACAAGGAGGCAATGAGGCCCCAGCCCTGCAAGGGTCACTTGTCCCCTCCTGGCCTCAGGCCCAGGGCAGCAGATATGGCCAAAATGCTGCCCAAGTTGGCTCTGGCAGGGCTGTCTTGCAGCTGCTGCCCATCCCTGTGCCCTGTGCAGCCCAGGCTGTCCCCCAGTGTCCCTGCCCTGTGCCTCTGTCCCTGCAGGCTGTCGTTATCCCCTGGCTGCCCCACCTGGCTGGGCCCTTCCTTTGCTGACAGCTCTGCCTCCTGCCTGCCTCTGCCTGCCCACACAAGGCCTTGGGCTGATACCAAAATTGTTAATTCAATTTTTACTGTGCCTGTAAACTTTTAGCACAGGAACAAGCCATTCAGGGGCTTCCTTCCCAGCCGAAATGGTTGGAAGAGAAGAAGACATCTGGCTCAAGAATTCCATCATAGAAAAATGACTGAATCTGGGAACTTGGGGTGGGGAACTTTATGGTAATGGATAAATCGTAATACACATTTAGTGACACTGATAGAATTACATGTCCACATAAGATTAGGAGTTATTCCTCTCTAGACCTCTGGCCTGAATAAATGACCCCCTCTTAAATAGCAAAATAGTGTTAATGAGTCTTATTCAGATATTGTGGAGATTTGGTGATGGTGGGGCCTCACAGAACCAAGGATCCAGCTGTGACACTGAGCAAACTCATGGAACAAAGGGTCCATTTTGACACAGCGGAACCCCATGGAACCAAACTCCATTTTGGCACAGTGGGGCCACATTGAACCAATGTTCCATTGTGACACTGCGGATCCAAGGAGACCATTGTGACTCTGAGAAGCCTCTTGGAACCAAGGGGCCATTGTGACACTGTGGGGCCCTTTGGAACCAAGGGGACCACAGTGACTTTTTGGGGCCTCATGGAACATCGAAGACTGTTCTGACACTTTGGGACCCACTGGAACCAAGAGGCCATTACAGCATGGCAGGGCCTCTTGGAATCAAGGGTACTACAGTGGACACTGTGGGTCTCCATGTAATGAAGGGTGCAATGGAACCAAGGATACCATTGGGACACTCTGGAGCATCATGGAACCAAAGGTCCATTGTGACACAGCAGGGCCTCATGAAACCATGGAGGCCATTTTTACACTTTGAGGCCTTGTGAAACCAAAGGGCCATTGTGGCACTTGAAAGCCTTGTGGAGCCAAGGGGATCACAGTGACACTGTGGGGCTCAGTGAAACCAATGGTCTGTTGTAACACTGCAAGGTCTTGTGGAATCATGGAGACCACTGTGACATGAAAGGCCTTACTGAAACAAGGGGCCGTTGTGACACTACAAGGCCTGATGGAAGCAAGGAACCATTGTGACACTATGCGGTGTGTGCAGGCCAAGGGGCAGTTGTCACACTGTGGTGCACCATGGAACCAAGGAGTCCCTTGTGACATTACAGGGCCCCATGGAACTAAGGATTCACGGAATAGTGCTGGAACACATGGAAGCAAAGGTCCATTGTGACATTGCAGGGCCTCGTTGAATCCTGGAGGCCGCTGTGAGACTTTGAGGCCTCATTGAATCAAGGGGCTCTGCAGGGCCTCATGGAACCTTCTGACATTGTGACTCCCCATGAAACCAAGGGTCCAGTGTGACACCATGGAACCTAGGAGACTGTTGTTGGCTGTTGTTGGCAGTACAAAAGCTAATGGAATCAACAGTCCATTGTGACATTATGGGACCTCACAGAGACATGGAGACTGATGTGACACTTCAGGACCCACTGGAACCAAGGGGCCACTTCAGGGCCTTGTATAACCAAGGTGCCATTGTAGCCCAGCAGGGCCTCATGGAATCAAGGGGTTCACAGTGACCCTGTGAGGCTCCATAAGGGGCCATGGGGCTCTATAAGGGACTGTGTAGCTCTGTGAGACCATAGGGCCATCCTGACTGTGGAACCAACAGTACCATTGTTACACAATGGGGCTTCATGGAACCAAGGAGGTCATTGTGAGCCAGCAGGGGAACCCATTGAGACCATTGTGACACTTCAAGGGCCATTGTGGAACTGCAGAGCATTGCGGAACCAATGAGACCATTGTGACACGGCCTCATGGGGGCAAGGGGCCATTGTGTCACACTATGGGGCCTTGTAGAACTGAGGGGCCCTTGTGACCCTGTGTGGCACCATGGAACCAAGGAGAGCACTGTGACACTGCAGGGCTCCATGGAACTGAGAACTTGTGTGACAGTGAGGAGCCCAATGAAACCAAGGGGCCATTCTGTCCTTCAGGGCTTCACGGAACCAAGGTGCCATTGTGATACTGCGGAACCCAAAGAGACCACTATGACACTGAGGGGCTTCATGGACCAATGAGACAATTCTGACACTCTGAGTCCCCATGGGACCAAGGGGCCATTGTGACACCACAGAACTTCACAGAACCAAGGCAACCACGGTGAAACTGCAAGATCTCATGGAAGCAAGGGACCATTGTGACACTATGGGTCCCCATGGAAGCAAGGGACCGGTGTAACACATCCAGACCTGGTGGAACCAAGGAGGCATTATGATCCTGGGGAACCCAATACAATCAAGGGGCTATTTTGAGACTCTGTGACCTCATGGAACCAATGGGCCATTGTGGCATTGCACAGTCTCATGGAAACAAGGAAACGATTTTGACACGGCAAGGCCTCATGGAAGCAAGGGGCCATTGTGTCACTGTGGAGCCAAGGAGACCATTGTTATATCACTGGGTCTCATGGAAACAAAGATCTGTTCTGATCCTACAGACCCTCATGGAATCAAGGGACCGTTGTGATGCTGCAGGGCCCCAAGGATCCAAGAACATGGAACAGGTCTGGCTGGCTGGGCCTCCTGGGGAGTGCATGACTGGTCCAGCTGACTTTGGCATGTTGAGGGTCACTTCTCATCACCCCCTGAAGCCCTGGAGTTCCGTGCTTTCCTTCCTGTGGGAAAAAACTGTCATTTTCCTCCAGGGGTTCATGGCCAAATATAGGATTCATCCTCCAAATTTCCTAATATGCAAAGATTGTTCCCACATGAAACCTGCCAGTACAGACGGCTCTGGCTGGCCTTGGCCTTTTGGGGGCCACTTCTCATCTGCCTTCAAAGCACTGGGGACCTGTGCTTTTCTTCCCATGGAAAAAAACATCTTTCACATCCAGGCCTCCATGGCCAAAATTGAGAATCCACCTCTAAAATTCCTTATATCCAAGGATAGCTCCCAGACAAAAGCTGCCAGGACTGTTTAGGTTGCCTTGGCTTCCTGAGGGCCAGCTCTCATCTCCCTTTGAAACACTGGGGCTCTGTACTTTCCTTCCTGTGGAAAAGAACCGTCTTCTTGTCCTGATGCCCATAGACAAAAGCGGGCTTTGGCCTCCCAAATTCTGTCTGTCCAAGCATTCTTCCCTGACAACAAGTCTGGCTGGCCTTGGCCTCCTTGGGGCTGCCTCTAATCAGCCTTTGAAACACTGGGACTCCACCCTTCTCCTTCCTATGGAGAACTGCCATTCCAGTCCAGGAACCGTGGCTGAAATGGAATTCCACCCTCAAAACTCCCCATATATCCAAAGGCTGCTTTCAGACAACAGCTGCAAAGACAGGTCTGGCTAGCCTTGGTCTCTGGTGACCGCCTCTCATCTGCCTTCAAACCCTGGGGTTCTCTGGTTTCCTCCCAATAGAAAAGAATTGTCCCTCTTGTCCAGGTGCTGCTGGCATCAGGAATTTGACCACTGTATAGGGACAAACGAGCTCTGTGCTCAGTGGGGCGGAGACTGAGGACAGCAGAGAAGAGCCCTGGGAGTGACTGAATGGTGGTTTCAGAGATGGTGGATTCTTTTGGCATAGTAAAGAACAGCTGGAGAAAGGAAGAATTATTGCCAAGTTGGGGAGGCCCAGACTGGACACCAAACAAAGGAATTTCCCTGCCAGGGCAGGGCTGTGGTGCAGCACGTCCATCAGAACGAGCCTGGAGCAGCCCAAGGCTTTGTGCGGGAAGGCAGAGGCAGGCAGGAGGCAGAGCTGTCAGCAAAGGAAGGGCCCAGCCAGGTGGGGCAGCCAGGGAATAACGACAGCCTGCAGGGGCAGAGGCGCAGGGCAGGGACACCGTAGGACAGCCTGGGCTGCACAGGGCACAGGGATGGGCAGCAGCTGCAAGACAGCCCTGACAGAGCCAGCTTGGGCAGCATTTTGACCATGGCTGCTGGGCCTGGGCCTGAGGCCAGGAGGGGACAAGTGACCCTTGCAGGGCTGGGGCCTCATTGCCTCCTTGTCCCGGCTCAGTAGCCTGGCAGAGGCTGCCTCATGCTCCTGCCCTTGGCATTGCCCATCCGCACATGTGAGTGCCCCTGGCCAGGAAGAGCTCTGAGCACTGAGGGAGGGACAGGATCTGCCTGTCAAAGTCTGACAGGAGCGCATCAGCCAGCAGGAACAAAGGCAGGTGGTGACATATCCTGAGCCCCTGCCCTGATCTGTCCCTGCCACCAAGGGCCCAGAGCAGCCTCCTCTCTGGGCCACTTGCCTGTTTTCAATGCCTTGCACAGGTGCTGGCCCTGCCCCACAAGGCCTGGCCTGATTCCTGCCCCTGCACGCTCAGCCAGGCTGAGATGGACACTGATGGTTTCCAGGCCAGGCTCTCTGAGCCCAGCCCAGCTCCCTGCAAGCTCTGCCAGCTGCCCTGAGCTCTGGGCAGCACCAAGGGCCTCTCCACAGCCCAGGCCAGCCAGCTCTGGACCCACAGCTCTGCTCAGGGCAGGCTTCTCTGGGCACTGGCCCCACAGCTTCAGCCCAGAGGGCACAGCAGCAGCTGCAGCTGCCACAGGACTCAGCCCCAGAAATGGGGGAAGGTGTTCAAGTTCCCAAGCTCTTGCTATCCCCAGGGGCTGATTGCATTTGTGCTCCCTCAGGTTCATGTCCCCAGAGCAACAGCATGGGGGGTGCTCCCACCTGCTGTGTGCAATGCAAACAGGAGCTGCTGTGTCTGTGCCTGCAAGGATGGGGCACCTGTGTGAGCTGGGGGAGAGGCCAGGGCTGCAGAGGGGGGATGTTGTTGGCAGCTCCATCAGGACGCTCTGGGATGCTGCCCTGGGCCGTCCAGCACACTGGGGATGGAGCAGCCCCTGCTCTGCTGCTCATTCCTATCTCCCCCAGGGCCCTTGCAGAGCCCCAGCCACGCTGTTTGCCCCCAGCCTGCCCACGGCCAGCCTAGGGCTGCTCACGGGGGTTTTCTGTGCTGAGCATTGGCCTGGCCGTGTTCTTGAGAGAGCCTGGGCAAGGAGCCTGGAGCCCCCAGGCCCTGGGCTGAGGCGTCAGTGCTGCCCCAGCAGTGCCCATGGCCTGTCCCTGCTGCAGCCCTGGCACTCTCACCCCCAGGACTGTGCCCGGCCCCGAGAGCACTCAGGCCCTGCAGCAACACTGGGGCCACCAGGGCAGTGGGACAGGGCCATGGCAGCAGCACTGGCAACACCTAGTGCTGCTGCTGCTGGGCTCAGCTGCTGGGCCAGCACTGATCTGCCCCCAGCTCTGCACACAGACATTGCTGCTGCAGCTCCAGAGAAGGCAATGAAAGGGCATCTCTGCAGAACACTGGGCTGGGAGATCCTTTAGTTCATTTAAAGCCACCAAGAGAACAGCCCTTCATTAACAGAGTCTGTTGGTCACAGGGAAGGTGGAGAGAACCAAAATGAGCTATGTCACAAAATATAACATTACTTTGTGGACAACATTAAGAAGAAAAACTAAGAAAAAGGACCACCAAAATGAAACCAAGAAGAAGTATCAAAGATTACTTTTATTACAAATGATTGGCAGAAATTGACCATCAGTTTAACGGTCCTGAAACCATCCAGTCATCAGTCTCTTCACTGCAGCCTTGAGCTCCTGGTTCCTCAGGCTGTAGATGAGGGGGTTCAAGGCTGGAGGCACCACCGAGTACAGAACTGACACTGACAGATCCAGGAATGGGGAGGAGATAGAGGGGGGCTTCAGGTAGGTAAAAAATGAGGTGCTGATGAACAGAGAGACCATTGCCAGGTGAGGGAGGCAGGTGGAAAAGGCTTTGTGCCGTCCCTGCTCAGAGGGGATCCTCAGCACAGCCCTGAAGATCTGCGCATAGGAGAAAATCATGAACACAAAACAACCAAATGCTAAACAGGCACTTAACAGCAAGAAGCCCCAATTCCCTGAGGTTTGAGTGTGTGCAGGAGAGCTTGAGGATCTGGGGCACTTCACAGAAGAACTGGCCCAGGGCATTGCCCTGGCACAGGGGCAGGGAAAATGTATTGGCCGTTTGAAGGAGAGCATTGAGAAAGGCACTGGCCCAGGCAGCTGCTGCCATGTGGGTACAAGCTCTACTGCCCAGGAGGGTCCCGTAGTGCAGGGGTTTGCAGATGGACACGTAGCGGTCGTAGCACATGATGGTTAGAAGATAGAACACAGCTGCAATGAAGAACAGAAAGAAGAAGAGCTGAGAAGCACATCCTGTGTAGGAGATGTCCGTGGTGTTCCAGAGGGAATTGTGCATGGCTTTGGGGACAGTGGTGCAGATGGAGCCCAGGTCGCTGAGGGCCAGGTTGAGCAGGAAGAAGAACATGGGCGTGTGCAGGTGGTGGCTGCAGGCTACGGCACTGATGATGAGTCCGTTGCCCAGGAGGGCAGCCAGGGAGATGCTGAGCAAGAGGCAGAAGTGCAGGAGCTGCAGCTGCCGCGTTTCTGCCAATGCCAGCAGGAGGAAGTGGGTGATGGAGCTGCTGTTGGAAATTTGTTGGGGCTGCACATGGGGATCTGTTCACGGACAAAGGACAGTGCAGAGTTAGAGGAGATACCTCTAACCAAAACCAAAGCCATTTCCTACAAATCCTCCTCTGTAACAGGCACAGATTATTTTTATTGAAAATTAACATGTTGCTGTGTTTAAGTCTTTGTTTTTGAGCTCCCCCCATGTCTCTCCTGGTATTCTTGGATATCAGAAACCCTCAATATTTTTACTGCACTCAGGGACAACAGAGCAAGTTCTGGGCGGCAAAGTGATGAGTGGTGAGGGGCGATGGTCTGTCATTCTGACCTGTTCAGAGTTTCTCTCAGCTTTAACCTTTCCCAGGTGGAGGGAAACCACCTTCCCATGCTTCCCCTAAAATGTCACCAGGTACTGCTGAGAGCAGATGGATCCCCTACAGTCCAGCTCCACATTTGTAGCCAAGGACTCACGCTGCTCATTTCAACAACCCAGCAGCATTTTCAGTGTCAGAACACCTCTGCCTTTTTCCATCCATCTTATAACTCAGAGATGCTCTAGGACAAGTTTGCACCCTGGATTGAAGCTCCTAGCTTGGACTGAAATCTCAGGGAGACTTCCAAGTGTCCTTATGCTGGCATTGGATGAAGGGAGACACAGCTCCTTTCCTGGCTATACTGACAGCATTGCCCAGAGCCAGGCACTGGGGACAGCGTCACCCTGAGCCAGCTGTGCCCCCTGCCAGAGCCCCCAGTGCCGGGCAGCTGCTCCCAGCCCTGTGCTCTGCAGACGGAACTGGGCCCGGGGCTGCAGAGCTGCCCCATGGCTCTGCTGCAGAGCTCTGCCTGCACAGGAGGGGCTGCATGCCTTGGAGCCCCAGCCCTGAGGGCAGAGGCTTGGCTGGGGACACAGGAGGGAGGGGGCTTGATCAGAGGGAGGGGCTGCACTGGAGGGGATCCTGTGGACATCTCTAAACTCTCACTGCCTCAGCATTGCTGGGCTTTGTTTTCTCTCCTTGCCTGATCTTCTCTCTGCTTCCTGGAGATTTTCCTCCTGCAGGTGTTTCCCTGTGCCTGATCTCTCCCTGCCAGTACTGACAGACCCCAAATCTCTATGCACTCTCCTCGGCCTGACAGAACCCTGCCTGTTTGCAGGGCACTGGCTGGGGGCAGGTTCTGTTTGCAGCCTGGAGAAAGGACAGCTCAGACTGAGCCTGATGGTTAAGAGCAAAAGTGATGCTGGTGCTGTCCATGGGCAGAGTGGCTGCAAGCACATTAGGGATCTCCTGTGAACCTATTGATCACTAATAGGAACAGTACGAATGTCTCAGACACTAGTCAAAATTCATAATCAGTCTTTAATATTTATACCCCCTTCCCTGCCATTGTTCAGTAGTATGAAATGGAATAAAAAATCTTTGGAAATTTCCACGTTCTTATCAAAATCCTTGTCTTGGAAATACTCCTTGACTGATCGGAACCCCTAAGCATGTCAGAGCTTCATGAGCATTTCACCTCCCCTGCACCAGAAATATTCAGAATTGTACTCACAGAGTCTGTAGGCATTGGGATGTTCCAGCTTTAGGAGATGGCTCCAGGAGCTGCAGCTGCATTGTCCTGCACCCAGAGGTTCCTGTGCTATTGGCTGGCAGTGATTCTGCCCCAGGTATTTCTCCTTCCCAGCCCTGACTGATTGAAGCTCTCTGTGCCTCTGTGCTGTGCCCAGGGTGGCTGCAGGCAGTGCCCCAGCCCTGCTGGGCTGGCAGAACAGCTGCTCATCAAGAGAAATGTGCTTTTGAAGCTCTGCTTGGTTACCAGAAGCTGCCTCTGTGCCAGGAGCCCAGCCCAGCTCAGCAGCACAGACACAGCACAGAGACTTTATTGAGCCTCTGGGGCTTTGTGCTCAGACCCTGAATATCAGTCCCTGAGAAGGAGCTGAAGAAACCTCTTCAGAACTCCAAGCCAGAATCCAACTCCAAACTTTCTTGAAGTGTTAATGGGTCCCACTCAGGGACACAACAGAGAAAGTGTCCCCAGGCCCCAGGCAGAGCAGAGAACTGGAGGCAGTGATGACAGGTGGGGACAAAGAGAAGCCAAGTCTTGGTGCCCTGGGGCACAGCAGGGTCTGTGCCACCAAGGGCTGTGAGGAGACACCTTGTCCTGAGGCCATGGGGCCTCCTGGCACAGCCCCAGCCAGGCTGGGCACTGTCAGACCCCTGTCCTGCCCTCAGCATCCCCCCTAGCCCACATCCCAGTGGCCTCAAGGATCTGCTGGAAGGAGTCCCTGGGGAGCCTTGCTCAGGAATGGCCCTAGGGGCTCCTTCATGCTCACAGAGTTTTTCAAAGGACTTTGGGTTTTGCTTATGACTTGGAGTCTCTGGGAGGTTTATTGCAAACATGGCCTCCAATTATCTGCTTTGTGTCCCTTGAGAGCCTTTGTCAGTAACAACACTCAGTGGGCTCATTAATGCCTCAAGGTACTTCAGTTATTTTAAGGTACTTGGTGTTTCACTTTTCATACAAACTCTATCAGAAGTTTCTGCAATCATGGCCCCAATTTTCTGCTTTAATGAGTCCCTTGAGAGCTTTGTACTGACACTCAGTGGGGCTCATCAATGACTTGAGATACTCAAGGTTTTTAAGGTACTTTGGAATTTCCTTTCCACACTGAGTCTCTTAGAGCATTTAGTGCCATCCTGACCTCCAATTCACTCCTCCAAGGAGTCCAGGAGGAGCCTGCGTTGGGGATGGACCTCAGTGGGACCTATTCATGCTTTCAGACACTTTGAGTGTTTCCTCTGACTTTCACTCCTGTAAAGGTTTGTGCAATCTCCTCTCATGCCCTGAGGTTCCAGGGCTCAGCTCCAAATGCACCACATTGCTCATTAGGATCAAGCAAGTACTGACAAACCATGGCTCTTCCTTGATTTCCCTCTGCTCTCATGCAGTTCATCAGGAAGTTCTCTGTAGTGGTTTTGGATCACCAATATGAGATTTCTTAGCCAATGCATCAATTAGTGTGGTGGGTTAAGTGTTGGCGTATTACCTGTACACTCACTAGAATATTCTTACTGATTTTCTGCTGTGAGATCGAATTAGGAGAAAGGCAAAGTGGGCTCAAAACTTTTAAAGGGTATAAAGAAAAGATTATTAATAGTAACTCAAAGAAAGAGAAATAAGAATCAGAACAAAACTTTTAGAATACTTCTCTCTCTAAAACCTTTTCTTTGTTACTGACAATGTAATGAGACAAAACCTAAAGGTTTCAGTCAGTTTACCACTTCTATAAGAGCCTTTCTTCAGTTCTCTTGGGGAGAGGAGTCTCTCCTTCATTCTATGGAGACTTCTCCATAAGAAAATAATTCTTTCATTGCTCTCAATTTCAATGAATAGCAGCTGCCCGGCAAATCTGCAATTGTGAAGTCCCTCCCATTTTTTCCACAACTTTTCCCACAGCTGTGTTCATAAGCCATGTCTGCTTATGGGGTATTATTTTAAAGATGAGCTGTTGAAGAGCAAAAGTCCTCTTCATGTATTTCTGAAATCATCTTCATCTCTGAATAGAGATCTTCTCTTCATGAGGGCACAGGGTCTCAACACTCTTCTCTCTTTCTCTGTTCAAATTTCTCATGTGATCACAGCTACTTCAACATTTGCTTACTTTAGCATTGATGTTTCTCACGTTAAGGGCTCCCAGACGGGTAATGATAGACATTGACTCAATGATTCACAGAAGGTTGATCAATAATCTTTATTAAGAAACCCATACTTTTATACCCCAGTTTGCTACAGGTGGACCTAAATGGTCCTCCAATCCAAACACCATCACCATTGGCTAATTAAGAACCCACCCTTTGGGAAACAAATCTCCATAAAACATTCAACTTTTTTAAAATACCAAATGCAGCAAGTTAAGCTAAGAATTTTTTCATTTTTCTGATCTTCTCCAAAGGCTTTTCCAAAACAATGCCTGGGAAAGTTGTGTTTCTCACTGTGGCCAGAGAGCTTCTACCATAGAAGGCTTTACTGAATAAGTAATTTCCTCATACTTTTTAGTGCGTTAGAGGGAAAAAGAGAGTCTGATGTATCAATTACATCCTTCTCCATAGCTTTACAAGAGGATTTCAGCCCCCAGATCAGGGCATCTCCTCATCCCTCCCATCAGGGACTCAACTTCCTCTTCAGTGACCTTAGTGTCTTCATATTGCTTCTCTATGAGCCTGCACTTTGTCCTTTTCTCTCACTCGAGGGAGGATGGAAGCACTGAAAAAGTTCATATCTCACCCGGGACCTGCAGATGGTTCTGTGACCCTGGCCGGGCTCGGTGCTTGTGGCTGGAGCTGTTTTACAATGGAGGTTTCTGCAGTGGCTGCTCTGGGGCTGTGTCAGGTTGGGCCGTGCTGGGGGGAGGGCCAGGATCTCAGCAGCCTGGCCAGAACACAGCAGCAGCACGGCCGGGGGCTGATGGCTTCTCCTCCCCCTGCCTGGGGCTTGCGGGTGAACCCCAGAGATTTTTTGATCTTTAGCATCTGTCTTCACAGAGGTGTGCACAGTTTCCTTAGTCGTTTAACAGATTGTCAATTCTCATAGCTAATTACTGATTGGTTATTTTGTCAGACACAGAGGAAACTGCTAGCAGCTTCTCTTAGAACAGTACTTCAGTTATGCAAAACCACCACAACAGCACAGAGAACAGAACTCCTTTGTCCATATGTACTAGTCATCTGCCCGAGGCTTCAAAACTCCTCCTTGGGAGATTTCTGGGCCCTCTCCAAGGTGTTTTCAAATTAAAACATTCAGCTAATAACCCAAAAAAATCACCAGAGGATAGGGCCAGCCAGACCTGTCTGTCCTGGCTACTTTTGTCTGGGAGCAATCCTTGGATATACAGAATTTGGGAGGCCTAATTCTAATTTTGGCCATGGTCCCTGGACAAGAATTCTGGTTCTTTTCCATAGGAATGAAGGGACAGAGCTCCACTGTTTCAGGGGCAGATGAGAGGTGACCACCAGAGGCCAAGGCCAGCCAGAGCTGGCAGATTTTGTTCTGAGAGATACCTTTGTATATAGGAAAATTTTAGGGAGAGTACCAATTTTGGCAATGCATATCTGAAAAGAGGAATGGTTCTTTTCCATAGCAAGGAAAACACAGAGTCCCAGTGCTCCAGGAGCTGAGGAGAGGCAGCCTTTGACATCTCAACATCAGCCAGACCTGTCAGGCGGCCCCTGGGAGGCCAAGCCAGCCAGACCTGGTCCATGTTCCCTGGGTTCCACGGGGCCCCACAGTGTCCCAATGGTCCCTTGCTTCCCTGAGGCCCTGAGGTGTCATAATGCCCCCTTGGTGGCATGAGGCCCTGAAGGGTCTCCATGGTTCCATCAGGCCCCACAGAGTCATAATGGTCTCTGGGTTCCATGAAGCCCTGCTGTGTCATCATGGCCCCTTGGTTCCATGGGCTCCAGTGGTGCCACAATGATCCCCTTGGTTCCATGAGGTCCCCACAGTGTCCCAGGGATCTCCATGGGAAGGAAAGACCCCAGCCCCAGTGTTGCAGGGGCAGTCACCAGAGGCCAAGGCCAGCCAGACTTGATGGTACTGGCATATTTTGCCTGGGAGCAACCCTTGGATATTCAGAATTTTAGAGGTGGAATCCCAGTTTCAGACATGGACACCTAGAGAAGAAGGATCATACTTTTGATAAGAAGGATCATACTTTTGATAAGAAGGAAAACACAAAACACTGGTGTTTGAGGGGCAGATGAAAGGCAGTCATCAGAGGCCTAGGCCAGGCAGACCTCTCTGTCCTGGTAGCTTTTGTCTGAAAGCAACTCTTGGATATAGGGATTTTGGGAGGTGGAATCCCATTTTTTATCATTTCTGCACAGATAAGAAGGACTGTTCAGTGCCATAGGAAGGAAAACACTATGCCCCAGTGTTTGGACAGTAGGTGAGAGGCAGCTCCGAAGAGGCCAGGGGCAGCCAGATCTGTCTGTCCTGGCAGTTTTAACTTGGGAGCAATTCTTGGATGTACAGAGGTTTGGAGGTAGAATGGCAGATTTGGCCATGGGCACCTGGTCAAGATGGGTGGTTTATTTCCTATAGGAAAGAAAAGTGAAAAGTCCAAGTGTTTTGGAAGAAGATGAAGGGTGGCCAACCTTAGGCCAAGGGCAGCCAGACCTGTGTCTCTTGGCACCTTTCATCTAGGGGATATCCTTGGACATTGGGCATTTTGGAGGTGAAACATCAATTTTGGCAATGAGCACCTAAACAGGAAGAAGAGTTCTTTTTATTAGGAAGGAAAGCACAGAGCCCCAGTGTTTCAGAGGCAGATGAGTGCCAGCCCTCCAGAAGCCAAGGCCAGCCAGACTTGTCAGTACTGGCAGCTTTTGTCTGGAAGCTGTCCTTGGATATAGGGAATTCCAGAGGCAGTTTCCCAATTTTGGCCATGGGCACCTGGTTGAGATGGATTTTTTTTTTCCTAAGCAAGAAAAGCACATGGTCCCAGGGTTTCAAAGGCAGATGAGAGGTGGCCCCTGGGTGGCCAAGGCAGGCAGACCTGTCTCTTCTGGCAGATTTCATCTGAGAACAGTCTGTGCATATAAGGAAATTTAGAGGAGGAATACCAATTTTGGCCGTGGTCCCCTGGAGGAGAAGGACAGTCCTCTCCCTTAGGAAGGAAAGCCAAGAGCCCCAGTGCTTCACGGGCTGATGAGAAGCAGCCCTCGACATGCCAAGGTCAACCAGACCTGTCAGGTGATTGCCAGGAGGCCCAGCCAGCCAGACCTGTTCCATGTTCCCTTGGTTTCATGGGACCCCACAGTGTCACAATGGTCTCCTTGGTTCCATGAGGCCCTGCAGTGTCACAGTGTTCCCCTTACTCCTGCAGCGTCACAATGGTCCTGTGCTTCCATGGGGCCTTGCAATGTCACAATGGTGTCGTGGTTCCACAAAGCTCTGATGTGTCACCATGGCCCCTCAACTCCATGTGCCCTCGCTGTGTCACAGTGGCTCCTCTGTGACACTACGGGCTCCACAAGGTCACCATGGACCATTGGTGCCATGGGGCCCCCGACTTTCACAATGGTCTCCTTGTTTTCATGAGGCCCCACAGTGTCCCACTGGCCACTTGGTTCCTTGAGGATCTGCAGTGTCACACAGGTTTATGACATTTGTCCTTGCTGCCCCTCACATCCCACTGCCCCACAAACCACCCCAAGCCACCCGTGAGGGACAGGCCCTGCTGTTCCAGGCTGGGCTCAGGCCTTGGCCTTTCTGCTTCCCTCAGCCCAGCCCAGATCTTGCTCAGCATTGCAGTTCCCTCCTCAGAGCATTTGGCTCCCTGCAATCCTGGCCTCAAGGATCTACTCTCCGCAGTCCCTGGGGAGCCTTTGGCAGTCCCTGCCCTCAGTGGGGCCCAGTGATGTTCCAAAGGACTTGGAGTTTTGCTTCTGACTCCTTGAGCAGCTTCTTCAGCCTTCTCTCAGTGCCTGAGGGTCCTGGACTCAGCCCCAAATCCACTGTGGGGATCATCAAAATACAGAAAGCGCTCAGGAGCTCTTTTCAGCCCCTTGTACAATTCTCACCCTTTGGCTCAGCCTTTGTGTCCCCTCAAGGTGCTTGCAGAGCCGTTGGGGACAGGGCAGGAGCAGGGCAGCCCTAGCTGACAACCAGCTCTGCTAAGGACAAATCAGAAACTTTGATAACAATGGGATTCTAAGTCACTGCAACTAAATTTAAATGGGCTAATTCAACAGAATTGCTAATAGTTCTGAATTAGACATTACGCCCTGGCTACTATCAAGAAGCAACATTCTCTCTGCAAAATGAGCTTTTCATTCCTTGAAAGTTCTGAAATGGAAAATTAGGAAATAGCCAGCGATGCCTTTGTTATTGCTGCTGCAGACATGGAAATGGATTTTCTTTCAGCCTACCCAGCTGGCCCTCTACACTCTACTGCCACAGGTCAAGCTCACAGCTTACTCTACAATTCTTAAGCACCAGGAACATGGAATGTTCCTTTCTCACTCACCTCAGTATCAGCACCTCTGAATACAAGGATCATGTGATCTGGAGTGGGCAAGGGAAATGAACAAGTGCTGTGAGAAAACTGCCTGGGCTGCTGAATCCCACAGAAGAGAAGAAGTCAACCCAAACAGAGAGTATTTTTCTTTATCAACATCCCTCCACATGACATAGTTCCTTCACACAGCCAGCAAGAGATCAGGACAATAATCTTGGTTGTGCCTACACTTCAGCCTGTTTAGCCTGTAAATGAATACAAACGTGATCAAGAAAATGCAAATTGTTCTTCAACACTCAATGCTTCTGTTCTGTCCAGCAGATAAAGCAGCTATTGTTCTCTTGTCTTTCAGGTACTTTTTTAAAAAAAGAAGTTGCATGCACTAATTCCCATTAAGTTGCTGAAAACAGTCACCCAGAAAAGCTTGCCCCAAATCCCCCTGAGCTGTGGCAGTTTCATTGTGAAAGAGCACAGCAGCAGCTCCAGGCTCAGGAGCAGACACTCACTGCTTTGTTGTTTGCACTTCACTGCAAAGGGAATCACTCTTTTAGCACTCAGTCAAGGGTCAAAATAGACAGTCAAATCCTTTCATTACAAAATTTGGAACAAAAGAAGCTTTCCCTGAGTTCTGGGGAGAACTACAAAGTCCTTAGAAGGCCTTCTGAGAAGGCCTCCCAGGCTGCATTTTGGAAGTTGTCCTGCTTGTCCCAGCAACCTGAGGAAATGACAGACTCTGCTGCCCCAGACTCTCCTGTGGAGGGAATGGAAGCCCAGCAGGTTCCCTTGCAAATGCTGCCCCTGTGGCTACAGACACCCCCTTTTTAGCTGAACCTCTTGACAGGAGCTTTACCAAACCACTGGCATCCTAATGCTCTTTCTCTTTCAAAATCAGAAACTCAGCCCCCAAGAAAGAGCAGGAAGACATACAAAAGCCGCAAGGATACACCCTAACCTAAGTAGAATGGAAAACTCTACTTACGTGCAAAGTGTGTAACGTAATACGCGGAAAAAGAAATGCCATAAGCAGCAAAAGCTGTTGTGGCCAGATGGTGAAACATTGTCATTTTTGAAAGTTAGGTAAATAGAAGAAACAAGGCTCTTGTCAGTGGGCAGCTACCCACTGACAAATACCCCAACCAGAAAAGTTCTCCTCAACTGATCAAGGCCCAGGGCTGCTCTGACACTCAGGCCTTCTGTGCACCAAGGCAACCTTCTGATGTCACGACAACAAGGTGGCAACCATGCCCTGACATCACAAAGCAAATGCTCCATGTTGGTCTGTGAGTTTATGCAAAGCAATAACCAACCTTCCCTACAGCAAACACAAAAGAGCCTGGGAAGTTTTTCTGTGTCACAAAGCAGCGCAAAAGCCCCTCATGGGCCAAACCCGGTTCAGGGATCCAAGAGGAACTCCAGGAGTGCCCCAAGCACCTACAGCCTGTACCCCAGCTGAGCACTCAGATGGGACCCAAGCAAAGGAAACCAGAACAAGACAATGGCCCACAGCATTGCACATGTGAGAAATGACTCTCACTTTTAAAATTTTAAAGGTTTAGTAAACCTTAAAAAAGGACTGAATAAGGAAAAATTGCAGCATTGGGAGTCTCTGTGACTAGCAGCCATGTGCTCATCTACAAAAACGATGTTCTGCCTTTTATACCCTTAGCTCCTCTAAAAGTTTTGTCAGTCAACTTTTTCTCTGCTATCCATTGGAGGATATTACTTTCTTGCATCCTGACTGGAGGCCAGGTGTTGTTATACCCTGCCTGCTGGTCACAAGCCAGCCCTCCCCAAATGCCCTGACTACCAAGGCTATTACAAGGGGGACGGGAAAGAGGACTATGGGAGGATATATTACAATATAATCACTACACATTTGAACATCCACATAACATCTACTTCTTCATTGTCAGAGCCAACCATTGCATTACTCGTCTAGAACACACAGAGCCAGGAGAGAAGCTACTGTTGGCATCACAGCTGAAATTCTTCCTAACAAATCTCCCCACATATTTGCGCCTTTATTGGACATGCCCAGGGCTCCGGTGCGGGTACATCTCTGCCTCTCTTCCCTTTTGGCAGCAGTCGAACTGGCAGCATCTGCCCGCCAGCAGCAGCTGCTCCCAGCTGGGAACGCCACTGGCGGTGCTGATTTCCAGAGGCTTCTGTGTGCCAGGGGAAGCCAAGGCAGGAGCGGGTTGAACGGTGCTGGCACTGCTGCTGCTCTGTGCCAGAGAGCCCTGGCTGGGCAGGGCACGGTGCCCACTGCGCTGCGGGCTCCTTCTCCTGCCACAGCTGGGCACACCTGGCAACAAGGCATGACAACCTGTGGGCAAGCCAAGGGGTTTCTGGGGCTGCACTGCTCTGCACACACCCAGCACACCTGCAGCACACAATTTTAACCCTCAAACAGGTAAACCAAAGGAAAACAGCTGGAAAAGATTTCATTTTCACCATTCTTACCTGCTCAACAGAAGTCTTCAAAATGAACGTTACCAAGCAGGGCCCAATTCCTGCTGCCAGCTCAGGGTTAGAAGAGAGGCAATCCTTGATCTCAGCACTGGGTGTGTGGGGAATCACTTCCCTAACACGTGCACTCCCAGCAATCTCACTTACTAGTTTGTATCCATGGATCTAAGACATATTCAATACTTTGCTGAAACTCACAGGCTAAATATTCCCCCAAATGATTTGATTTACTGATTGATACTTATTGACTTCTTGATACTTAAATCACTTCTCTGAATTTACTGACAAGAGAATAGGAGTGTCCTGTAGATCCCTACTGGTCATTGTCCCAGGTTCAGGACAATGCAGAAAATAAGCCAGGACAAAACTGGGCTTGCAAAGCAAATTCATTCTATTTGTTGCAGTAGCAAATAATACATACCAAGCCCTGGATTCCTAAAAATTTGCTGAGCAGGAGAAGGAGGTGGAGCATGGTGCTCGGCAGCAGGGGCAGGTGGGCAGTGCACTTTCAGGACATCCCCTGGAGCAAAACGCTGTGCATCTCATCCTTCTCACCCTTCCAGCTCAGAACCAGGCCTGGGATCTCCTGCTCAGGAGTGGAATTTCCCAGTTACAGCATCGGCTCACACATGGCTGGTGTGTGAGATGAGGCCATGAATCCAGGATTTAAAAGAACTGGAAGAGTTAAAATTTTAGCAAGATTTAGTTAGGGGGAAAGAGTATAGCAAGAAGAGTAGAAATAATAAGGGATAATAATTTTTAGCAGATAAGGTAGTTAAGGCTAGGGTAATATATCACTTGCCTGTCTTTACTATGTTTAAAGAAGCAGGATGGGATGCGGATTCCTTTGTGACAAAGAAGAGGACCGTAGCCTGCAGCTGGGCCCCGAAACTACAACTATAGCCAAGGGGTGTGAAAGCCTGCCAACAGATCATAAGGAAAGAGGACAAATTGAGGAAGACATCTTGGCCTTCATCAGAAGGAGACCATTCCCCACTTTAAAACCCACCAACCCATTTGAAGTGAAAGACTGCAGAAATGTGAAGGAACTTTGGACTCAATTATAATACATTTTAATTCAAAGGAGGGTAGGCAGTGTTATCTAATGAATATGTGTTAGGTTTTTTGGGATTTATATGAATGTGTAAGATATTTTAGGTGAGTAGAGATGAGAGAGAGAGCCAGTGATTCTTCACACACGTCTTCAGGAGACAACTCCTCCTGTGCCTGGCTGTAATAAACACACCACCTCCTACCTTTAACTGTGGGGAGTTCTATTCCACACCTCATTTGCTGACCGCGGCAGGAACGCTTCCCTGCTCCAGCAGGAACATCCGGGCTCTGGACGTCTCTGGGCGCTGCCAGGACATTCCTTTCCTGGAGGCACCTCCGCTCTCGGCTGTTCCTCGTGGGGGACAGACAAGACTGCTGGCACTGTGGAGAAAGGAATGTTTAACTCTGTATAAAGTAACCCATAAGGCGTATGCAGGGGAAGGGCTGTTCACAAGTCACACAGAGATGTCCTGTGCACAACGTACGCCTGTGCAGTTTGGGCTTGGATCTGGCTGATGGCAGAAAGGATTTGCTGTGTCAATAAGGGCCTGCTAGGAATTCTGGGGGTGAATTGAGCAAATCCTGTTTTATTGCTGCTGTTTTTCCTGTGTGTTGTAACTGTGGTTGTATTTTCAGTGTGTGAATGTTTGAGGAAGATGATGTGGGTGGATGCCGATGTGGTGGATGGTGTGTGTTGTGTTGAGAAGAGTGAGCTCTCTGTCCCCTCATCAAGAGATATTCCCTTCCCGGTGAGCCTGTGTGTGTGGACTTTCTAGTTGCAGGGATTGGTACTCCCTGTGACACCTGGTGCTTGGGTATACAGGGGGGTTGAGTGGTTTTTCTCCCACACTGTGGTCATTTGGGACTGCACGGTTGTGTTTGGGGAGATTTCAGGATTTTGTTTTCAACAAGTGCAGCAATTTATGCAGAAAACTACAGTGTGGTGATTTATTATGCTGAACTATGGCAGTTCCTTTCTACTGCCCCCCTCTCCGAGCATTTACAGTCTCCTGCCAGGAGGAGGACACTCTCTTGCCTCCCCTGGACATCCTCTTTCCTTTCCTGGACACTCCCTTTCTCTCCTGGAGCTGTTCTCCATTAAAGCTGTGGGACTTTGGTCCCGGGAAGAGAGAGCGCCTCTCGTCTTTTGCTTTTGTCCTTGTCAGTGTCACTGGGCCCAGAGCTCGCCAAACTGATCCACCACGAGCTAAAAACTGACAAATGGTCCCATATACACAGCTCAAAAATTGGCCACATTTTTGATGGACTGGAGTGTTCGTCACATTTTGGAATTCTCTATTCCTACACAGGTCAGGCAATTGTTGAAAGGACGCACCACACTCTAAAACCATTCTACAACAAGAAAACGGGGAGTGGCCCAAGCAACACCCCAGATGAGGTTGAGCAAAGCTTTATATGTCTTTATGTTTTTATTTGCTCATTTGCAGGAACTAATCCTCCAATTTTTAGGCACTTTTCAAACAGCACACAGGAAAAATTGAAAGAAAATCCTTCAGTTTTGATCAGAAACCTTGAGTTAGGACAAACTGAAGGACCATTTTCACTAATCACTTGGGGCAAAGGGTATGCTTGTATTTGCACAGGTGCCGGACCTAAGTGGGTCCTGGTGAAGGATGTGAAACCATCTCATACACAAGAGCACACCAACAATTCCACCAGCAGGGAAATGAGCACGCAGACGTGAGCTGCACGGAGAAGCTACGGTGCATGCCAGACGTTCCCCGTTCAACCTGTGAAAGCTACAATTCTGGAGTTTGATGTTGATTTTTGGACTGGGAAAATGGTTTGTATCATAGAGCTCTTTCAGCAAAAGCGTGGTGTCCATTGTGTTCCAAAGAATTCTAAGATATCCAAATTTGTAAAAATTGAAGGTTCGAGGGACAGTTTAGTGCCCTATAGTTGGCCAGTCCCTGAACAAGCGCTAAAAGATTTGCTTGAGAACTGAAATAGATGGGGAAGCTTTTGCCAAAAAACAGCTGAACAGGAACATGGGGCTTGATCAAATGATATACTGGCACTTGTTGGTTTTGCTTGCTTGCTTTTGCATGCATACGTGCCTGCAGATCAACCAAAAATGAATGTTTGCCTTGCTTTAGCCAAGTCAGCAGGCTCAGACACCGTGTGTTTGACCCATTTCAGCCCAGACAAATCATTTGCAACCCATCTGGTTGGTGTGCCTGTGCCAGCCAAGGAGCAGCCAATACCCAATCGTGACAAATATTGGTGTGAGGCTGCCAACAAGACCAATCTCATAACCAGCTGACATCACTGGGCCCCTGATCTTCTTAAAGCACCTTCTGAACCTCAAGAATTGGAATTCTTGGTTCATTGGTGATGGAATTTTGTGCTGAGTTTCAGTACCAGGGAGATCCACAGTTGAATGTTACTCCCCATCATCCTGAGGACAGATACTCCAGTTTGTGGTGCAATTGTACTACCCCAGTGCCCCCTAAGGGTGAAACTGCTGACGAGTAGATGACCTAGATGAGTCCCCACATCAATTAGCAACAGAATATTGCCTCATTTGTGGAGATAGAGCCTGGCAGGACATTCCCTCAAAAATTAAAGGTGGCCCATGTAGCATCAGACAACTCACTGTGATAGCACCTATCGTTCAAAAAGCCATCAAGAGAAAACACAAAGAAAAAAGATTTGCCCATCATTATAAGAAAAAACTGTAATAGCAATTTCAGACCCTAGGGCCCTGCAAAATGAGGTACATTGAATTTATTTCTACATCAACTTGCCTTGGGTGAGGCATTGAAACCATTACATCGATTGGGGTGTTGGCTGAAGAAAGAAGACAGTGCTACTTCCATTGCAATTAGTGACATGAGGACTGATGTTAGTGCTGTCAGACATGCAACCTTACAGAACAGAGCAGCAATTGATTTCCTTAGCAGCCATTCCATGTGTTCAGTGTCACCCCCATGTTCAACACTGTCACTGTCAGCTTTGACAGCTTTTGGACTGTGTTTGAGAAGTCAATTTTTTCTGACTGTTGAAGGGCTTTGGGGCATAGAGTTCTTGTTAGGAACAAGGGATTAAGTGTGTGAGCCATGGAGTTGTTGGACCAGGTGTTTTGTCTAAGTGGTGAGAAGGGTTTCTTCCTTTCTGTTTCTCTTTCAAGGGGAATATTAATGTTGCCCCTGAGTTCTCAGGAGGGGAGCCTGTGGACAGAGCTGCAGCAGAGGGAGCTTTGCCTGGCACCGAGAGCTGTGGGAACAATCCCCAGGAGCCCGAGGAGCCTGGTAAGGACAGAGCCCCCACTGGTTTAGAGAGGTGTGAGATGGCTGCTCTGAGCCTGCCTCTGGCAGGGAGGGAGATGAGAAGGGTTAAGTTCCTGTCTGCAGCCTTGGTGCTTCCTGGTGCCTTGAGTTCAAATCCTGCACTGGCACAGCCTGCCTGAGCCCTGCCCTCCACGCTTCTCCAGAGGCTCTGACACTGAGTCCTCTGAGGGAATCCACAAAATTAGAGAGTTTTGGGAAAGCTGCAAAAGGCAGGTCTCAGATACAGCAGAACTGTGATTAGAGCCAAGCAGCAGCCGTGAGATAGGTCAGCAGAAAAATTATTTAAACTGCAGAAAAGCAAGAACAAATAGAACAATGGTCTGTGTATTAATGCTGGTCTAGAATAAATCTCCAAGCTACAGAAAAGTTTATCTAGCAAGATATTGGGAAGGTTGAAGCTTAATAATGGAGCTCAGTGCATTGTGTTTTAAGGCTTACTGGTAGGTATTGTCTTCAAAATAAACAAGCACTGTTTTAACCAAAGGTACCTGTGCTTATAGTGATTGGATAGAACTACTGTCAATATGCTTTTGCTTTGTGTGATTGGTCAAAAATTTTAAAGTAAATTTTAACATTAAGTTCTTTGTCTGCTGCCTGGGATGTGAGCTGCTGGCATCTTCCCATTGTCATAACCACGTAATGAGACTGATGCTGGAAAACAAACAGCTCGAGGCGCGTTCCTCAGCAGCCCCGGCCCGCTCGTGATTTCTACATAGCCCCCTGCCAGCGTCAAATGGCACGGCTTGATTTGCAGGGCAGACAGTCTTAAACATCTGCAATATACTATCAGAGTCCTAGTTTGGCTTCATTCAAAGAAAGAGGAGAGTGCACCTAACACTGACCACTTGTTAGGCAATATCTTCCACCTTGCCCTTGTACCCCTACAGAGAGGCTGTCTGCAAAATGCCCAGAACACCATCCAAATCTGCAGCAAGGACAGGAAAAGCAGGCAGAGAATCTTTCTGTTTTCAAGGTCCCCCTTCCTAGGCGACTTGACCCTTTCTACCTGATTCTCACTTGAGATCTACCCATGATAGAGCACTGCAGGAAAACACTTTAAAGGGTCATTAACCAGGACCTGCTTGGAAAGCAAGGGTAGAAACTCTTTCCCTCCCTGGTGGGATGCGGGCCGGCAACTGCTGCTCTGAAGATGTGCAGCTGCTCCTCTCTGGAGAGGCCATGGAAGGGCTGTGATGGTCTACAGGAACCAGAGGAATGATGAGCTCAGGTTGCCATTTGAGCTTCATGGGAACAAGCAGAATGAAGAGCTCACAGTGGAGATGAAATTTGCCTGTGCCTGGCTCCTCCGATGAAACCCCAAGAAGTCCAGATGAAGCAAACACCTTCTCCCAAGAAGCTAGGAAACCTCAGAGTCCTGAGCACCTGCACTTAGCCTGGAAAGGCCGGGAGGCAGCTCTAAATCCTCAGGTGAGGCAGCACTGAGGTCCTGGTATGAGAGCACTGTGTAGCAGTGTTGTCCAGAGCCACTGCCAGGAAGTTCTAGGAGCTCCAGTCTATGAGATTCAGTTCTACAATTTGAAAGAGCAATGCAGGTCACACCATGCTTGGCTAGAGAGCCCTGCCCTTCACCCATGCTGCTGCAGCAGGTGTGGGTGCACATGTGCACACACACACGTGCAGGTGAGGGGCAGCCTTCTGAGTGTCACTATGCCCAGCTGCTGGGGCCAGGTACCCTGCTCCAAGGCATCTACACTGTGCCCTAGACCACTGTCCCGCTAAGGCCACACAGGGACACTCCAGAAGGGGTCTGTGCTAGCCTGGCTACACAAAATAATACAGACAGCCCAGTTACACTGTCCTAGGAACAGCAATCCAGTGCAGAATGTTCTGGATGCCCAGAACTCAACCCTGTAGCCTACTTACAGTAGTCGTTGAACATCTCTGGTGCATCCAAGACCCGTTCTGGCTTTGAGGGAATATTTCTGCTATTCTTCCTGCTGGATCCAGGTGCCATTTTCTGACTGTAGAGCACTTTCAGGTTATTCTGACAGCCTGTGTGCAGGGGAACAGGTTTCTTAACCTGAGTTAGTTTCCTCCCAGCTGAGTGCTGCTCACCCACCTAGGAATCCCTTGGAGTGAAAATAAAGTCCTAAGAGAAACACTCACAAGCCTGCAGTGCACTAAAATCACTGGCAGTATCAACTGCTGAACAGGGGTGAGCTACAATTTCCTCATTCATGGAAACAAATTTGACAAACACTTGGGTTTTTGAATCCCATTATATTTAGTTGCAGTTTAAGCTAGAAAGTGCACAGCAGAGGGTTTGATGCTCTTACAGACTTCATGAAGGTTTGGAACCTGCAGTATAGGTGAAATGTCACCGACATCTTTTCATAAAAATCCTTTCTTTAGGATTTTTCCCCCTTCTGAGAAGCTGTGGCCTCAGCAACAAAAGGTAAACAATGGTCATCTGCTGCTGGGGAATGCAACAGGTGGATGTGTGATTGGTCTCAGGTGGATATTTGGATTTACTGACCACTCAAGGCAGAGTGCCGTCACTGGGCAGTGCGCGGCCGTTGGGTCCTTGATCAGCCGGCACTTCTGCCAGCCGCTCTGTTTTGCGGAGAAAAGAAGAAACCTCACAACTTTATAAAAGTTGTAAAGCCCGGTATGTTTATTTACAGCGCGCGCCGGATGCAAGTCCCCCAACAAGTCATGCATACCTCTGAAGACCTCGAGTCTTCTTTTATCCCCCTTCCAAATGCATATGCATACAGTTTCACAATAAGTTCATACATATTCATTCCGCGTGACATTTAGCACCAGTTCTTCTTTATCAAAGGAATTTCTAAGTCTGGGGCAAATTGACCTTGTGGTCTTTTCTGTTTTTCTTTCTCTGTCTCCTTGCTGTCTCGGCATGCGAGTTTTTCCTTCAGCTTTGGCCTCACAGACTTTTCACCTTTCTTAGACACTTCACCTAATTCAGAATGGATCTTTACTCTGTCTCATTCCCCCCTTTCCTAGGAAATAAGTAAATTCTTTTACTTAATGAAAACCTTCATGACAGTAAGTGTCTTTTAGTGCTTCACCATGTACGTTTGACAAAGATTTTAGTACAGCGTTGTAGCATTCTACAGTTCCAAATTAACAATATAATAGATAATCTTAAGCTTATCCCAACTAATATTAGTAAAACTAAGTGGGGTGGCACAACTTATTAAAGATTCCATTTGCAGTTGGTGACCACCCAAAGATCAAATCTCACCAGTAATGATCCATATTTTGTTTTATTCTTTGTAGAACTCTGGTTATCTCCTTTGTATCATTTTGGACAGTAATTAAGGTTTTCTTTCCGCTTCCTTGGATTCCTTTCAAGCCTTCCAATAGGTCTTGGTGCTTAATTAATTGTTTTACCAATGTAAGGTTCATCCCACTAGGGGTAGGTGGTAGTCTGTGATACATTGTGTAATTGGCTTAAATCAGCTGGTGGGATGTTACTGGTACCAACTACCAAAAATCACACCCAATAATCTTAACAAAATTACAAATACAGAGATTAGAATGGTTTCTACTAGACAGAATAACATCATTGCTATCAATTTGTACAGCAGCACAAGCAGTTCTCAAGCATACACCCTTTTCTAGTATATACGAGCACAGTTTTCTGGTCAGTGACTGGATGAATTTCAAAGTGACAAATACTCTGTTCAGTGTCCAAACACACATCCTGAGCATTAATAGTATTGCTTTCACAAATGAATCCCATCTGTTCTCTAGTAATGCAGGATTCCAAGTTTACTGTCTGCCACTTTGCATTCATCTTTCGTGCCCACACTCTATGTTCTGAAGGATATTGTTTTTTCATGGTTTAATCCTAGGGCAATGATGGGATGGATAACATAAACAGTGGCATTATGTATGGTAAGCACAAAGGCAGTTGCCACATTAGAAACAGGATCATAGGTGAAATTCACCATAGTCTGCCAGGATTGAAAGTTCCTTTCAAAATCAATTGCATTATCTAACACAATTTCTTGAATTTCAGCTGGAAAATTACCTTCACCCCTTTCCCATATGATCAGAGCTGCTGTTGCTTGTATCCATAACTGTGCTTGTATACAACTGAAAGCTAAAGACACATTATCTTGAACTATACTAAGTGCTTCTACTATCAACTTGTGGTCTTGGTCCCCGGCCTTTTCATACTTCCTTACTTTGGCAGTACTTTTGAAATCTGTCACTGGCTAGTTCCTAATGCTAATAGAGATTACTATAAAGGCTGCTTCAATTTTGTTAGGCCACCTGCTGCAGTGGCCAGTTTATTCATCAGTATTTCTGAATCAATTCCATTTAAAACTCCTAATCTTGTCCCTAATATGCCAGTTAGATGTTTGTTATGGGGAACAGGAACTGCTTTCTGTTTATGACCATCCCTCCCTGCCAGAGGGATGTGCTGGGCTCACACTGCAAATTCAGACGCACTTCACAAGTGTATCTGACAGAGGTTTAGGTACCCTACTTTGATTTCTTCTCCTCTGATTCCTTGAAGAGTCCACAGTTCCTGTTCTTGCCATTCTTGCTCCTCACATACCTGATTCTCGTGGATTACTACAGTAGATATGTTTAAATCTTTTATCTCAGAAGGTTTTCCTATGGATCCAGTATACTGATTAAATGCCAGGGACCAAGGCCATTTAGCATTACTTTGAACAGAGGTACTCTCAAGTTCTGAAATTTCAGTTATGATTACACACAATACAATTCTACAAACTAAAATATGAGCTACTCCCGACCGCAATATACTCATTTTGCCCGAGTAAGTTTTAATCTCAGTTCATTGTCTCCTGGCGTCACTCCTTAAAGGGTTTCTGGGCCTTCTTCACCCGAGAGTGATGGATCCAGGCATTCTGCTCCTTGATTTTGATTGCAGTGAAGGTGGTGAGAAGTACTCGCAGTGGTCTGTCCCACTGTGGTTCCGAAGTCCTCTCTGTAAGAGACTTAACACATACATCATCCCCAGGCTATCTAACTCCCTGCTCCAAGTTCCAGCCACATGTTTCTCAATTACTCTGAGCTGTTTGCTTAATGCCACCATGTAGGTGGACATTCTGGACATTCCCTTTGTATTCTATATGGTCTTCTATAAGGCATTCCAAAAGGACTCAGCATTCCTTTAGCTCAAGGTTTAGTTTGAATTTGCAATAGTGCTAGTGGAAGAGCTTGGGCTAGGGTAGATTAACTTCTTGCCCCAGTCTTATGATTTGCTGCTTAATCAAATGATTCATTCTCTCCACCTGGCCGCTTGATTGGGGGTGGTATGGGGTGTGAAGTTCCTGATCTATGCCCAGATAGCTACTAATCTGTTGCACTATTTTGGAAATGAAATGTGATTCTTTATCTGAGGATATCGTGGCTGGAACTCTGAAGCGTGGTATTATTCCTTATAAAAATAATCTGGTCACCTCTTGAGCTTTGACAGTTCTGGTGGGGAATGTTTCTGGCCACCCTGAAAATGTATCTATCAATACCAGTAAATACTGATACCCCCCTTTCCTTGGGAGTTCTGAAAAGTCAATTTGCCACTGCTGTACAGGCCCATGGCCTCTCCCAGTCTGACCGAGTTTTGGCCGGGGGCGTATTTTGGGGTTAGTCTGGAGGCAAGGATCACATTGTCGGCTTACCTGAGTGATAGTGGCATATAAATTCCTGACAACGATACAACGATTGTTTCAATCAGATTTGTGTAATGCACTCTGTATCACTCGCAGCCTTGGTCATTTCGAAAAAGGAGCCACACTCTATAAAAGGCTTCTAAGTAGTTAGGCCCTAGTGTTTTTTCTAGTGCCCTTCCTTCACTAGTAACTACGAAAATGGGAAGGGATTACTAGCCCTCTTTCAATGGTAGCCCACCCCTTGCAGTTGTACGTCTCTTTTGGTTAGTATTATTGTATTATGGCTTACCTTCGAGGAAAATCTGTACCTCACCCTTTGCTGCTTTCTTTGCCTCTCCATCCGCCAGCTCATTTCTTTCCTCCAATTTTAAGCTCACTCTCTAGTGTGCCTTAATATGCCTTTTCAGGTAGCTGAACTGCTTCCAGCAGCTGGATTGTCTCTTCTTTCCCTGTGAGGTCAGCAGTCCCCTCTCTTTCCAGATGGCTCCATGTGCATGTATGACTCCAAATGCATTCCTTGAGTCTGTGCAGATGGTTATTTTCCTCCCTTTTGCCCTTTCCAGGGCACGGGTCAGGGCAATTATCTCAGCCTTCTGCGCAGAGGTACCTGTTGGTAAGGGTCCAGACTCGATTACCTCTCTGCAGGTAGTCACTGTGAACTTTGCAATGTCGCTTTCCTGTCAGTGAACCAGGTCTCTGCATCATCCGGAGGAGTGAGGAGTGTCCCTTAAGTCTGGGCGGCGGGAGTAGGTAGCTTCGGTGGTCTCTAGGCAACTATGGTGTCCACTGAGAAAAGAAGCTGAGTTGACAATATTAGTCACCACTATCTCTACATCGTCTTGCTCTACCATGATGGCCTGGCATTTCAGAAACCTCTGTGGTGAGAGCCAGTGGCCACCCTTTACTTCCAGTGCTGCGGACACTGTGTGGGACACTAGCACAGTCATTTTTGTCCCAGGGTAAACTTGCATGCCTCTTGAATATTCAGCACGACTGCTGCTACAGCTCTGAGGCAACCTGGCCATCCTTTGGCTGTTGCATCTAGTTGCTTAGAGAAGTAAGCAACTGCCCTTCAGTAAGGGTCCAAGTCCTGAGCCAGTATTCCCTGGGCAATTCCTTGCATGGGAAAAATAGAAAGAATGATTTACTTGCATCTGGAAGTTTCAAAGCTGGAGCTGACATGAGGGCACTCTCTCTAGCTGGCGAAAGGCCCATGTGGTGTCTTTTGTCCACTGGAGATCTCTGTTTCCATTGGCAATAAGAGCATAGAGGTGTCTGGCGAGCAGTCCATAATTATAAACCCACATCTGGCACTACCCTACCATGCCTAAGAGGGTTCGGAGTTCTTTCATTGTCTGGGGTTTCAGGGTTTGGCATACGGCTTCTTTGCTTTAAAGTCTGCTGCTCCGCACTCACTTCTTACCCCAGGTAGATTACCTTCTGTTTCACTACCTGTGCCTTTAATTTGAGACTCTGTGTCCTTGGAGTCCTAGGAAATTCAAAAGGCTTACTGTCCATGTTTCTCTCGCTTCCATCATCCGAGTAGCTACTAGAAGATCGTCCACGTACTGCAACAGCCTCCTTTCTTCTTGTGGAGCTTCCTGGGACTCTGGGTCTTTGCAAGCTGTTCTCCAATCGGAGTGGGGAATCTTGAAGCCTTCAGGCACATGGACTATGTGAGCTTGAGTTTGAATGCAAAAATTTCATGGCTGGCTTCATGGATAGGGAGGCAAAAGAAGGCATCTCTTAGGCCTAAAACAGTGAACCAGGTTAGCTCAGGTGTTAAACAAGTCAGTAAGGTATATGGATTTGCTACCACAGGGTATAAATTCTGTGTTATCTTATTGACAGCCCTTAATCCAGTACTATCAGTTATTGGGCTGATTCCTTCCTTATTTTCCTTTTGAGGGTACTACTCAGTTCTCACTGGTTGTGTTCTTTCCTTAAACTTGATGCTCATGGGGGAGCATCTTTCACTCTCCCTGGTACAGCAGAGGCCCATACCCTTGAAAACACTTGTTTACTTATTCCAATATCTCCTTACTAATATCTTTCTTAATTTCAGTGTCTGTTAATGTTAAGCCTAACATCTTTATATCATTTGCCTCCAGAGTAACCTTTCTCATTTGAGAATGTTTAGCAAATTGAGCGAATTGTACAAAAGCTTTTAGGTACACATAGTACACATATTACTTTAAAGGTTTGCACAAGGATGCCTTCTCAGACTGGCCAGTTGTTCAGTTGTTCCCCACACTGCAACATAAACATTCTCCACAGGTACTAAAGTTTTATTTAAAACTGAATATATGGCCCTTGTGTCAACAAAAATTCTTCCCTTTTGGGGAGGTCATCTTTACCCTTCCTCCCTTACCTTGGGAGGAGCCTTTAGCAAATCATATGTACTCATTTTGTGAACTGTGATTGCTTTGCATTTCAGCATGATAATCCTTGCCTGATTTCATACGTCGCTATCTTATGCTGCATGCTGAACAACATGTTTGATTTGCTTTCTCTTTGCCTTGTTTTCCCTTTTCAAGAAATCTGGGTGATTTTTTAAAACACAAAGACATTTCAGCATACAAAACTCTATCCCATTTATCCTTCTATTTTAAAACAGTACTAACAGCAATGAAGTATTATAAATCTTTTTATTTTCTGAGCTGCTCCTACTGGCAGCCTTCTCCCAGTGAGCCCCTCCCAAAAGGGGCTAATTTAAAAACCTCTTTGCTCTGGTCAGTTCTTATTATTTATTTCTCCTTGCCCTATCTTGCTTCCACTCAAACCTTTTTACAGACCTTCACAGTAGTTTCTCAACTTTCCTCCTATACACACAGCTCCAGGTGTGATTCCCACACGCAAGTTCTAAGACCTTAGGTTCTGAATCCGCTTGACCAGAAACCTCTAATTTACATGTGCCCTGACACTTATTAGAACAGCAAAACCAGTGTTTCTCATAAACACCGCACTGCAATAATAACTGCACATCCAGCTTTTGCTCACAGGCCATTCCCATGTTCCCTGGGGAGACGGCGCAGCCAGAGCTGTCCCTGTGCCCAGGGGACAGCCACTGTCACCTCACACAGCATGTTAATGAAAAACGTGACATAGACACTATGTTCTGTTCAAACAAAATATCAGTCTTTTCTAGTTCTCTTCTTGCACAATCTAATTAAGCACTGTGTCTACTTACACTTGTTTTACTGCTTTGCAAAAAGGCTGTGCTAGTCACAGCCGAAACTCTGATATGCCCACAGACACAAACACTCGCACCCGCATCCCCCCTTTATCTCAAATTCGCTAGAGCCAAGGCTTGAATTGCTGTGAGGGGGGGAATTCTTGGAATTCCTTTAACTCTATCATAATTAAGCATAAATTACCGTACTATAGTTCTCCTATGTAAAATGCCACTCTTGTTGCAACAAAATCTTAAAATCTCCACAAACACTACTATACAATCTGAGAATCAAATTACCACAATGCAGCGGAAGAAAATCACCACACAAAACCACTGGGAAAGGGCATATCTCTCAAAGTGCTCGCTTTTCTCAACACAACATAGCATACCATAATTCAGCATTTACTCACATCAATTTTCTTGGACACAATCAAAATCAAACATCTAAGGCAAAGGAACTCTCTGAGCTCATACTCATACTCACGGTTAAAATGTACCAGATCTACACAAATCACTACATTTAAACACGATAAATACCCTCACTGACATTCTTCCACTCGCTTCTCGGTGGGGCACTTCCGTCCCTGCCCCCGCAGCCTGCTGCAGCCGGCGCCTCAGGCCTCACTCGGTTGCTGCAAACACGGGTAGTACTGACCCCCCCGCACTGTAGAATTATTCTCTTTTATACACCATACACTTATACACTTGCACGATTAGAAACACAGTGCACCGACCACACAATGCACACATTAACCATACAGCAACACAGTGTCCGGACATCACCCACACACAAACAAAGCACACACGGGCTCAACAGTTCTGCTCTATCAGAACTATGAACCCCCAACACACATACACGGGTTTACCCGGCTCACCCCCAGAACTGCTTGCGGTCTGCTCTATCAGAACGATGAACCCCATCTCTAATACAGCTGTTCTATCAGCTGAACCCAGACGTCTCTGGGTGGTTTACACCCTTGCTCTCCTTTCCCTCCCCCGGGGGCCCCTCAGTACATACCGTATCTTCCTCCACAGGCCAGTAGGTCCTTGTCTGTCCTCGCAGGTGGCAAGTTGAGACGAGCGGAGCCCCACCAGGAAAAAATCCTAGGGCGCGCCTTGGAGGTCCGTCTATCCCCCCTGCCCCTGCGGGGGCAGAGAATTCCTGGCTGGCTCGCCATAATGTTTTGCGGAGAAAAGAAGAAACCTCACAACTTTATAAAAGTTGTAAAGCCCGGTATGTTTATTTACAGCGCGCGCCGGATGCAAGTCCCCCAACAAGTCATGCATACCTCTGAAGACCTCGAGTCTTCTTTTATCCCCCTTCCAAATGCATATGCATACAGTTTCACAATAAGTTCATACATATTCATTCCGCGTGACATTTAGCACCAGTTCTTCTTTATCAAAGGAATTTCTAAGTTGGGGGCAAATCGACCTTGTGGTCTTTTCTGTTTTTCTTTCTCTGTCTCCTCCTGTCTCGGCATGCGAGTTTTTCCTTCAGCTTTGGCCTCACAGACTTTTCACCTTTCTTAGACACTTCACCTAATTCAGAATGGATCTTTACTCTGTCTCAGTGCCTGGCCTTGCTGTCAGCCACGGCAGCGGCTGCGTGGCCCCTTTGTGGCCCTGTGCTGGCCCAGACATGGTGGCCCAGCCCCTGTGCAGGCCCAGCCCAGGCCAGGAGCATTGCGGCTGGGAACGGCCCCTGTGCCGTGGTGCCCACAGCAGCCTTGGGGCTCTGTGCCCCATGGCCTCCCTGCTGGGCAGCCTCTGCCAGCTCCTGCAGAGCCCCTGGCACCTGTGGGGCTGCACAGACAGCCCTGCCCCGGGCTCTGCCGGCCTCTGGGCCAGCAGAGAGGCAGCCAGGGCTGGCCTTGGCTGGGAACAGGCCCTGAGCCCTGCAGGAGGATGGAGCTGGGCCACAGCCAAACTCAGCCCAGGCCAAAGCTGGGCTCAGCAGCCAGGGCTGCCAAAGCATGGGGACAGAGTCTGGTGCTGACAAATGTCCTGGGCCCCCTCCCTGTTCTGTCCGTGCCACCAAGGACACAGAGCAGCCTCCTCTCTGGGCCACTTGCCTGTTTGCAATGCCTTGCACAGGCGCTGGCCCTGCCCCACAAGGCCTGGCCTGAGTCCTGCCCCTGCACGCTCAGCCAGGCTGAGATGGACACTGATGGTTTCTGGGCCAGGCTCTCTGAGCCCAGCCCAGCTCCCTGAAAGCTCTGCCAGCTGCCCTGAGCCCTGGGCAGCACCAAGGGCCTCTCCCCAGCCCAGCCCAGCCGGCTCTGGCCCCACAGCTCTGCTCAGGCCAGGCTGCTCTGGCCACTGGCCCCATGGCCTCAGCCCCTGGCAAGGGCACAGCAGCAGCTGCAGCTGCTACAGGACTCAGCCCCAGCCATGGGGGAAGGTGCTTGGCCAAGGCCAGAGGAGGGTCCCTGGCTGCCCTGCTCCCCACTGGCTGAGGTGCTGAAAGCTCTGCAGCCCCTGCTGCCATCCCATCTGCCCAGGGCAGCACAAGAGCCCGGGCCTTGGGGCCCTCAAGAGCTGCTCCTGCTCCAGGCCCAGGGCCCATGCCAAAGCTGGGGCAGCCACAAAGCTGTGCCCATTTCTGTTCATTGCTGCTCTCATGGGGATGGATCCTCAGCCACTTGGAGGTTGCTGATGAATTTTCATACTCCAGTGGCCTCTTCTTTCTGGAGCTCTTTGCTTCAGAAGTTCACTGAGAAAGGCTCATTAACACATTAACATTTGCACAAAAAACACAGGGAAAAAAAGGTTCCGGGGAATAATCTGTATTAATTCTTCTGTGGGAAAAATTATTCTTCCTGGGAATAATTCTTCCGTGAATAAATAGACAGATTTCAGAAGTATGTTCTAAGTGAATATATCATATGGAAAACGATACATGGAGAAGTGTTTTGTCATGTTAAGTTTTCTTTTTCTGTTTGTAGATTGGTATCAGCAATATCCAATTATCATTGATCCTTAGATCATGCTAATGCAGTTTGAACAGATATGAAAAGCAAGACGCTTCATGGCTGATAATCAGACTTTGTGCCCACCCTCTCCCCACCATTTCCCTCATCCAACCCCTGGCACTCCCATGGATCAGGAATGGTGTGGCCAGTAGGAGCAGGGCAGTGATTCTTCCCCTGTGCTCAGCACTGATTGGGCAACACCTCGAGTGCTGTGTCCAGTTCTGGACCCCCCAATTTAGGAAGGACATGGAGGGGCTGGAGCGTGTCCAGAAAAGGGCAACAAGGCTGGGGAGGGGTCTGGAACACAAGAGCAGTGAGGAAAGGCAGAGGGAAGCTGGGGTTGTTTATCCTGGTGAAGAAGAAGCTCAGGGGAGACAAGGCAGTGTCAGGGCACACATTGGACTTGATGATCTCCAAGGTCTTTTCCAACCTTGCTGATTCTGGGACTCTCTGAAACTACCCTTGGAGCAGTTCGTACTATGAGCCCTGGGCCTCCTCTTCAGAAGAAGGGAATAGGGCTGGGCAATAGGAAGAAATTCGGACCAGGAAAGAGTTAAGGAAGCAAAGGTGAAGCAAAGGAATTGCTCAGGGCAGTTTGGGGGTGGCTGCCAGGCAGCCCTGGCTCTGAGCAACAGCATCTGCAGTGGGACAGGAAATTCCCAGTTGATGTGAACAAACTTTCTGGCTGACTGCAGAGGCCAGGACAAAGCTGAGTGGTTTCCCTGGTGTCCCCCAGCCCTTGCTGGCCCCATTTGTTCTCCCTCATGTTCATGTCCCCACAGCAGCAGCATGGGGGTGCTCCCCCTGCTCTGTGCAATGCAAACAGGGGCTCCTGAGCCAGTGCTGCCGTGTCTGTGCCTGCAAGGATGGGGCACCTGTGTGAGCTGGGGGAGAGGCCAGGGCTGCAGAGGGGAGATGTTGTTGGCAGCTCCATCAGGACGCTCTGGGACGCTGCCCTGGGCTGTCCAATGATCTGGGGATGGATCAGCCCCTGCTCTGCTGCTCCTTCCCATGTGCCCCAGGGCCCTTGCAGAGCCCCAGCCATGCTACTTGCCCCCAGCCTTCCCACGGCCAGCCTGAGGCTGCTCACAGAGCTTTTCTGTGCTGAGCATTGGCCTGGGTGTGTTCTTGGGAGAGCCTGGGCAAGGAGCCTGGAGCCCCCAGGCCCTGGGCTGAGGCGTCAGCATTGCCCCAGCAGTGCCCATGGCCTGTCCCTGCTGCAGCACCGGAACTGCCACCCCCAAGTGGCACAAAAATTGATATTTCTTTGTGGACAATATGAAAAATTAAAACAAGGGAAACAAAACCCCACAACCAAACCAACACTAAACATCATTTTTGACTTTTATTATTAGTGAGTCGCAGAAATTGGCCAGCAGTTTAATGTTTCTGAAAGCATCCGGTCATCAGTCTCCTCACTGCAACCTTGAGCTCCTGGTTCCTCAGGCTGTAGATGAGGGGATTCAGGGCTGGAGGCACCACTGAGTACAGAACTGACAGGGCCAAATCCAGGGATGAGGAAGAGATGGAGGAGGGCTTCAGGTGAGCAAATGTTGCAGTGCTGAGGAATAGGGAGAGCACAGCCAGGTGAGGGAGGCAGGTGGAAAAGGCTTTGTGCCGTCCCTGCTCAGAGGGGATCCTCAGCACAGCCATGAAGATCTGCACATAGGAGAAAACAATGAACACAAAAAAAACAAATGATAAAGAAATGGAAACTAAAAGGAGCCCAAATTCCCTGAGATAAGACTTGGAGCAGGAGAGTTTGAGGATCTGGGGGATTTCACAGAAGAACTGGCCCAGGGCATTGCCATGGCACAGAGGCAGGGAAAATGTATTGGCTGTGTGCAGCAGTGAATAGAGCAAGGCACTGGCCCAGGCAGCTGCTGCCATGTGGGCACAAGCTCTGCTGCCCAGGAGGGTCCCGTAGTACAGGGGTTTGCAGATGGACACGTAGCGATCGTAGCACATGATGGTGAGAAAAGAAAACTCTGCTGCAATGAAAAATACAGTCAGAAAGACCTGAGCAGCACATCCTTTGTAGGAGATGTTCCTGGTGTCCCAGAGGGAATTGTGCATGGCTTTGGGGACAGTGGTGCAGATGGAGCCCAGGTCGCTGAGGGCCAGGTTGAGCAGGAAGAAGAACATGGGTGTGTGCAGGTGGTGGCCGCAGGCTACAGCGCTGATGATGAGGCCGTTGCCCAGGAGGGCAGCCAGGGAGATGCCCAGCAAGAGGCAGAAGTGCAGGAGCTGCAGCTGCCGTGTGTCTGCCAGTGCCAGCAGGAGGAAGTGGCTGATGGAGCTGCTGTTTGACATTTGCTGGTGCTGCACATAGGGATCTATTCATGGAGAAAGGACAGCGACAAGTCAGGAGCGGCTGCTATGGGCCAAACTTGAGCCATTTCCTGCAGATTGTCCTGCTGGGACTCACCCACCCTTGTTGCTGCTCTGGGAAAACCTCACCCAGGTCCCTGCCTGAGTTCCAGTTGTGCTGGCTGAGTGTGGCAGGAGGAGCAACACCTGTGTGTGGGGGCTCTCTTGTAGCCATCCCTGCCCTGCTGCTCTGGGTTTGTGGCCATGGGGCAGGCGGTCAAGGCTGGGTATTCAGGATTTGTCAAGGGAATCACTCTGAATGCAGAAAGGCTTGGTAGCATCTGCAGTCCTAGTTCTATAAGACATGGATGGCAGGAGTTGATTTTAGGAATTGTTTTCCTACTCACACATCATTCCTGGCTCTCTGAGGTCAGAAATCCCCAGCATTTCTACTGCACTCAGAGTTTGCCACTGAGAGATGGGAGAGGCAAAGGATTCCCTGTGGCTGAGGGAAGGTGAGGGGCTGGATGGGCTGGTTACCAGCTGCTCTGGCTTTGCACCTTTGGCTGCAATACGAGCACAGTAACACATCCAGGTTACCCTGGGATAAACCAGACCCTGCCCAGAGCAAAGGGATCCCTGAATGTCTCACCCTCTCTAAAGGTCTCTGGGTGGGGTCTCAGCACCCCCTTCTGCCAAGGACACCCACGGCTCCCTTGGCAAACTCAGCAGCATTTCCTCAGCTGTGGCAGCTCTGCCCTTCCCCGTGGGACATTCAGGGTACTCCCAGAGACCTTGGCACAGATTTGCACCCAGTAGGGCAGCTCAGAGCTTGGAGCATGATGGGATCTCAGGGAGGGGGCTCAGCTCATTCCCCTTTCCCATGGACTGCTTTGCCCACAGCCCCACAGGTGCCAAGGAAGCTTGGACACCCCATTTCCATGGATAGCCCTGCCTGGCAGGAATGCCAAGGGCAGTGCCTGACTCAGCTGCTACAAGTGCCAGAGCCTCCCTGAGAGCAGCAGATAACAGTGACAATATCAGGGCAGTGCAGAACCAAGAGAAGATGTTGTGGTGCTGTGCCTGAGAGGGCAGGGCAGAGACAGCCGGGCACTCAGGACAGTGTTCCTGTGCCCAGCTGTGCCCGGCACCTCCCACACACCAACAGTGCCCTCATCCTGCCCCCAGCACTGTTCTCTTCAGCCCCCTCTCCTTCCCTGAGCATCTCCCTGGGCCTGGACATGCCCTCCTGAGAGGAGCCTTGTCCCTGCCAGCGCTCACAGAGCCCATCCCAGCCTGTGTGCCCTGGCTGGGCCCTACAGAAACCTGCCTGTGTGCAGGGCCCTGGCTGGGGCAGGCTCTGTGTGCAGCTGGGCAAGGGCAGCTCAGGAGAGCCCTGCTGGGCCCTGCAGAGGTGATGCTGCTGCTGTCCAGGGCTGAGGAGTGGCTGAGGGCCCTTTGGGAGGCTCCCAGCAGAGAGACTGACCTGCTTAATTTACAGTTCTGCAGTCCCTGTAAATGTTCAAACATTAGTTGTATGATCCTGTGTGTCCCTTTCAACTCAGCATGTCCTGGGATTCTGGGATTACAATTCCTGTTCTTCTTCTCTCATCCCCCTGTTGTCTATAATCAAAAGAGAAAAAAAAAAAAAAAACCAAAAACAACCCTTGCAACAGTGTTAAAACAGTAAAGTAAAACCCAGACACTTATTGGAAGCTTCCAGGTGTCCCAGTGGGGATGGGGCACACCTGGGGACTGATTTACACAATTTATTAAAGTTGATTAATTAAGAAAATTTAACAGGAACATCCAATAGGAGATTCACTTACCCCAGTTACACACCCCTGGCTCAATCCATTGGAGTAAGTCCGAGGGCTTCTTTGCTTTCAAGTTTTTGTTATGACTGCTCACATTCTGGTCAAAAAACAAAATGCTCTTCTAGGTCCTCTTCCTGATAATAAGACTATACAGGATACTATATGTATTGTATACTATATGTATTTCCGGAATGCATTTAGATATCAGCTTATTTTTCTAAAATCAAAGAAAAATCTTAGGGAAAATAATAGAGTTAATACAGGATTATAGTTATATAAGTATATAATAGTAATAGAGTTCATTAAGAGTTTACCAGACTGAAATAAGGATTATAGATTTATAACTATGTAATAGTAATTTATAGTGCTACAATTATATGAAAAATGTATAAAATGAAAAAATCTTTTTTTCATCACCCCAACGTTCCCATCCTTCTCCAAGCAGGAAATTGAAAACACTCTCAGGAAAGCTCCTGATCTTTACAGGAATCCCAGGCTTACCTTCCTTGGGAAGTGCCCTCTGGAGCTGTGCCCAGACTGGTCTAGAGCTGGGAGGAGCCCTACCCCACCCAGCCCCTCTCAGCAGCAGCCCCTGCCCTGCTCAAGGTGGCTCCTTCCCCCCACAGCTTCTCTCCAGCGCTGGGAGCATCTGCCAGGGCTGGCTAAATGCTGTCCCTGGCAGGCAGCAGAGTCCCTGCCCCAGCACAGCGCCCTGGGCTGCAGGACCCTGCTCTGCAGGACAGCCCTGGGCACCCCTGGCTGCTCTGCACAAGAGACAATCAGAGAATGTACTCACAGGGTCTGTAGGCATTGGGATGTTATAGTTTTAGGAGATCACTGCAGGAGCTGCAGCTGCATTGTCCTGCAGCCAGAGATTCCTGTGCCAAGGGCTGGCAGTGATTCTGCCCCAGGCACTTCTCAGCCCCTTCCCAGCCCTGACTGATCGAAGATCTCTGTGCCTCTGTGCTGTGCCCGTGGTGGCTGCAGGCAGTGCCCCAGCCCTGCTGGGCTGGCAGAAGAGCTGCTCATCAAGAGAAATGTGCTTTTGAAGCTCTTCTTGGTTACCAGGAGCTGCCTTTGTGCCAGGAGCCCAGCCCAGCTCAGCAGCACAGACACAGTACCAGGGCTTTAATGAGCCTCTGGGGCTTTGTGCTGAGGCCCTGAACATCAGTCCCTGGGAGGGAGCTGAAGAAACCTCTCCAGAACTCCAAGGCAGAATCACACTCCAAGTTTCTTGGACTTTTAATGGGTCCCGCTGAGGGACACCACTGAGAAAGTGTCCCCAGGCCCCAGGCAGAGCAGAGAACTGGAGCCAGTGATGACAGGTGAGGACAAAGAGAAGACAAGTCTTGGTTCCCTGGGGCACAGCAGGGTCTGTGCCACAAAGGGCTGGGATGAGACACCTTATCCTGAGGCCCTGGGGCCTCCTGTCACAGCCCCAGCCAGGCTGGGCACTGTCAGCCCCTTGTCCTGCCCTCAGCATCCCCCCTAGCCCACATCCCAGTGACCTCAAGGATTGCTGGAAGGAATCCTTGGGGATCCTTACTCAGGAATGGCACTGGGGACTCCTTAATGCTCCCTGCAGGGACTACAGGTTTTTCAAAGGACTTTGTGCTCTGCTTTTGCCTTGGAGTCTCTGAGAGGTTTGTGCAATCATGGCTTCCAGCTCTCTGCTGTAATTAGTCCCTGGAGAAGCTTTGTCAGTAACAACACTCAGTGGAGCTCATTACTACTCAAGGTACTTCAGTTATTTTAAGGTTCTTGGTGTTTCCGTTTTGATACAGACTCTGTGTGAGGTTTGTACAATCACAGCCCCAATTCTCTGCTTTAAGGAGTCCCTTGAGAGCTTTGTAGTGACACTCAGTGGTGCCCATTAATGCCTTGAGATACTCAAGGTTTTTAAGGTACTTCATGGATTTAAGAATAGTTTTAGGTACTTATAAGGATTTTCCTTCCCACATTGAGTCTCTGAGAGGTTTTTGTGCCATCCTGGTTGCCAATTCTCTCCTCCAAGGAGTCCATGAGGAGCCTGTGTTGGGTATCTTCCCCCTTTCTATTTTACAAGAAAGATGGAGCTGAAAGAATTTTCTAAGATTTTCTAAAAGCATCCAAACAAACATGGGACAATTAACAATACAACAATAACCACTAAGAGAATGAATAGTCCTGTTTTAGCTAGACATCATCACACCCTTTAGTCCCTTGGACTGGAAGAGTTTTTCAACCCAGTCTTTGTTTTTGACTCGAAGCTTCTTGAACCCTTCCTTCAGTACCTGAATGCTCTTGTGGATTGACTCACTGTGGCTGGAGAGGTTCATGCAACACATGCTCTCAGAGTCTACACAGCCATGCCCATATACTCAGAGTAAAAACTCTATTGCTGTTTTGCAAGGTGGCATGTCTGATGGTCTCTATGTCTGAGAGCAGGCCACTCAATGCGAGGGAGGTAGCATTGGTTTGCTTACTTAACAGGCACCCAAGATGGTTGAAATGTCCTAAAGCTTTAGCTGCAGCCACCCAAGGTAGTCCAAATTGGGGGTGCTAACATTTGATAACTGGATTAAAGCTTTCAAAGCCATCTCTTTGCTATCATCCAAGACTTCTCTGGACATACCTGCTGCTTGATCATCTAGTTGGCTGTGTTGTCCTACTCCAGCTAGATGGTTGATTGTCAATTCTGTCCTTGCTTCATTATTAGCATAGTATGCTATTAATTGATTTAGTAAACACTTCCATCCCCCACCCCACAGGGTGTATTCTGTAGGTGACAACAACATGGTCATAATATATTTTAAATCATAGGGGGTTAAGACATGTGCTGTAAACATGGCCCTCATTAGACCATTAAAACAAGGTAAGTCCTTCCTATGTTCTTTAGCTGCCCTACACAGATCCTTGATATCCCCGTAAACCAATGGCTCTTACCTGGGATTCTTCCTCCTTCTTTCATAACATACCAGGGCAATGACAAGTTTTGAGAATATTTGCCTGTCTCCTTCCTTAACTGCTTCTTTCCAGATCCTTTCCCAGGGATCTTCTGGGGGTGAGTGGTGAGGTGGCTCTAGGGAATCCAAACGGTCTTCTGGGGAGAAAAAAAAAATTGGAGCAGAAACATTCAGATTAGAAATATTGTGACCGTTGTGCTTAGTATCTTTGACCATGGGGGTTACATTTTTGCCGGAGGGTGAGGCAAAGGGCACTGCCATTTTGTCAGGTGTTGGGGAGGAAGTACCTTGATTTAGGATGGCGGACTTGCGGGGTGGAGTTTTGGAGGCATGGCCCAGAGTGAAGGTGGAATGATTAACAGTGGGGTTGTGACCCGTAGTTGTGGGGGTGGAGTCTGGAGGTTCATTCATGGCAGGAGAAAAGGTTGTGGTATCAGGAAGTGGAGGAGCCAAGATGGAGGAAGGATGGTTGGGCTCCCAAGCCACATTCAGGCTCCTTCCATCTTGAGTCTCCAGGGCATGATTCTCCAAGACCATGCAGCCGTGGCCATCTTCGACCATCGTGGAAGGTCTGAGAAAGGCAGGTTTGAGGGGAGGTCCTGAGTTGGAGTGACCAGCGGATTGAGTTTTCAACATGCTGCTTGCTGGTCAAGGGTGGTGTGGAAAGTGGGGAGCATGTGGGATACAGTGGGGTCCCTTTTGATCGAAAATTGTACAGTTTAACTCCCATTGAGACCCAAAATTCAGTGGTATGGATTTCATCAGCAGAGACATCTGGAAAATTTTTAATGATCCACCTCATAATTGATTTTAATTTGTTCTTTGAAAATATTATGTCATGATCAGTGAGAATTAAAGCATCCATATATGCTCCTTTCTACTTTGGACATCCGGCTGCTGATTTTTCTCTTTCTCTGCCTTATGGGGAAGAGCCGCTGTAACACCCCAAATCAATTATGGGACGTGGGTGCATATTATAAAAACAGTGGCAGAATGGGCAATAAATATCTTGCATTTCCCCAAACCCACCTGCAATCCTATGCAGGTGAAATCGTCGTTGTCCCTGCTGATCCTGGGAAAGGTCCCTTGAAGCAATGATGAATCCGCCAGGGCCGGCACAATCCAAAATCCCAGGGAGCACTGGCCTATCCATCAGCTAACCCCAGCTGACATGACTGAAACAGGGAGCCCTGAATGTCATGGTCCCTCTTCGGGTGCCAAATGTCTCAGTGAGGGTGGCTGCGACAAACCTCTCTGGTTCCCTGACTTCAGGGCGAGGGTGGCAAAAATGAAAAAAAATGAAGGTGGCTGCGACAAACCTCTCTGGTTCCCTGACTTCAGGGCAAGGGTGACGAAAATGAAAAGGAATTGATGGAGTTGTTTAAAAGGAACTTTAATACCAGGGTGAAAAACAATAAACATGGAGAAGTCGAGAACAGTATGAGGGGCAGGATCCAAAGACCTGAGATAAGGGGGAAGAAACAACATAGACACTTGAGGGCAGAACATTCTAGAACAATAACCATGTAGGGGAAACAAGTAACCAGTATGGGAGGAGAACTTGGACAAGTTAGCGCAGCAATACTAAAGGCTTATGGGGGAACTCTCAAGCTCACCCTAAGTTAAACAGATGATTTCCCAGGGCTTGAAACTCATGCCTAATTATTTTGGGGTAAGATCTGGCTGACTCTGAGTTACAGCTGAGCTAACTACCGCACCACTGCTTCTCACTAGCCCCTTGGGACCATGTGGCCCAACAGAGCCACAATAATGTCCTTGGTTCCATGAGGCCCCACAGTGTCACAATGGTGCCTTGGACCCATGGTGCTCTGCAGTGTCACAATGGCCCCTTCATTTCACAAGGCTCCCAAATGTTCCATTGGTCTCCTGTGGGATCTCAGCACCTCAGGACTGAGATGCAGAGTGACCGAGACCAGACCACCCTTGGGGGGCTCAGGAGTCCTGGAATGTTGCCAGAAATGTCTGGTGGCTGGACTTTGATCCTACACAGGAGACGACACCTGTATGAGGATAGGAGGATTTCACTGGGGTGAATGGTGAAGGGATAAGTTAATTAGAATGTAAGACACAGGGTTTAGGATTTCTGTACAGGGGGGTCTAAAGAAGTAAGATGGAGGAATTGGGGCGTGTCCTGTTCTTCTTCTTCTTCTTCTAGGCCTCCATCTTCTGTGGTGATGTTGGCACTTTGGGATTGGTTATTACTAAAAGTGCACTGGTTAATAAGGGTAAAAGGTATTGGGGAAAAAAGATAAATATTGTATACGTAATTTCGAGTATAAAGATAGGTGACCGCCCCGGGGGCTCTCAGTGTGCTCATGGCTGGCTGCTGTGCAGACCTCTGTCGGGCCAAGAGAAAATCTTTTAGATAAACAATTAATAAACACCGAGACTGAGAAAAGATCTGAAGCCTCTTCTCGTCCTTTGAAGCGCGGGCTGTCCAAGGCCACCCCGGGCCTTTCCAGGTCACTTAAACAGCCGAGAAACCGAGAGTCTCCATATGAAGGAAACCATGGAACTCCCATGTTTCAGGAGCTGATGAACAGCAGCCACCAGAGGCCAAAGCAAGCCTGACCTGTCTGTCCTGGCAGGTTTTCTTGGAGCAACCCTTGGATATTCAAAATTATGAAAGTGGAGTCCTAATTTCAGACATTTGTGCCTGGAGAAGGATGATTTTTTCTATATAAAACAAAGCACAGAGTCTTTTGCAGTATTTGGTAAACCAGTGAGTTCTCGCACTCAGGATTCAAAGACCAGCCAGACTTGTCTGTCCTGGCAGCTTTTGTCTGGCAGCAATCCTTGGATACACAAAAATTTGGAAGTGGAATCCAAATTTTGGCCATGGATACCTGGAAAAGATGGACAGTTCTTTTCTATACAAAGGAAAGCCCAGAGCCTCAGTGTTTCAGGGGCAGATTGGAGTGGCCTTCCACATTCCAAGGTCAGCCAGACCGTTCAGGTGACCCCTGGGAGACCAAGGCAGCCACACCTATTTCATGTTCCCTTGGTTCCACAGGGCCCTGCAGTGTCACAATGGCTTCTTGCTTCCATGAAGCCTTGCAATGCCACAATGGTTCTCTTGCTTCCATGATGACATCAGGTGTCATATTGGCCCCTTGGTTACACAAGTCCTTAAGGATCTTAATGATCTCCATTGTTCCACAAGGCCCCACAGTGTCATAATGATCGATTAGTTCCATGAAGCCTCGCTGTGTCCAATGGCTCCTTGGTTCCATGGGGTCCAGTGGTGCCACAATGATCCCCTTGGTTCCACAAATTCCCATAGAGTCACAATGGTCCCTTGCTTCCATGAGGCTCCACAATGTCACAATACTCTCCATGATTCCATGGGGCCTTGCAATGTCACAATGCTCTCCATGGATCCACGGTGCCCTGTAGGATCACAACGGCCCTTTGGCTCCATGAGACCCTGAAATGCAACAATGGCCTCTTGGTTCCACAAAGCCCTGCTTCTTCACACTGGCCCCTTGGGACCATGTGGCTCAACAGAGTCACAAAGATGTCCTTGGTTCCATGAGGCCCCACAATGTCACAATGGTCCCTAGGATCCATGGTACTCTGCAGGGTCACAATATCCCCTGCATTTCAGAAGACCACAAAGTGTCACAATGGTCTCCATGATTCCTCAAGACCCCACAATAGCACAAGGGTCCCTTGGAACCATGGTACCCACAGTGTCACAATGATCCCCTTGGTTCCACAAGTTCCTACAGTGTAACAATGCCCTTTGGCTCCACAACACCCCACAGTGTCAAAGTGGTCTCCATAGGAAGAAAAAAACCGAGCCCTGGGGCACATGAGAGGCAGTCACCAGAAGCCGAGGCTAGACAGATTTGACTGTATGGGCAGATTTTGTTTGGGAGAAATCCTTGGATATAGGGAATTTTGGAGGTGGAATCCTAATTTCAGCCATGGGAGACTAGACAAGAAAAACAGTTCTTTTCCATAGGAAGGAAAGCAAGGAGCGCCAGTGTTTCACGGTCAGATGGGAAGTGGCCCTTGACATGTCAGATTCAGTGGGACCTGTCAGACAGCCCTCAGGAAGCCAAACCAGGCAGACCTGTTCCATGTTCCCTTTGATTTCGTGAGTCTCCTGACTGTCACAGTATTCTCCTTGATTCCATGAGGTCTTGCAATGTCACAATGGCTTCTTTGTTTCATGAGCCCCAACAGAGTCAAAGGGTTCCCTTGACTCTATGCGGCCTTGCTGTGTCACAATGGCTCCTTGTTTCTATGGGCCCCAGTCTTTGCTTACTGATCCTTGCATCCATATGGCCCCTGAGTTGCACAACGGTCTCCCTGGTTCCATGAGGCAGATGAAAATGAAAGATTTTGTGTTCCGTTTCCCACTATAGTAGAATGGCAGGGAGGGGGGGATAGATATTAAAGGTTGCTTAATTATTATTATTATTATTAATTCTGACAAGTGTCTGAGACATCTGAAACTGTTACTTTTAGTGATCAATAGGTTCACAGGAGATCCCTAATGTGCTTTCAGCCACTCTGCCCATGGACAGCACTAGCATCACCTTTGCTTGGTGCCATCAGGCTCAGTCTGAGCTGTCCTTTCTCCAAGCTGCAAACAGAACCTGCCCCCAGCCTGTGCCCTGAAAACAGGCAGGGTTCTGTCAGGCCAAGGAGAGTGCCCAGAGATTTGGGGTCTGTGAGTGCTGGCAGGGAGAGATCAGGCACAGGGAAACACCTGCAGGAGGAAAATCTCCAGGAAGCAGAGAGAAGATCAGGCAATGAGGGAAAACAAATCTCAGAAATGCTGTAGCAGGGAGAGTTTAGAGATGTCCACAGGATCCCCTCCAGTGCAGCCCCTCCCTCTGAACAAGCCCCCTCCCTCCTGTGCCCCAGCCAAGCCTCTGCCCTCAGTGCCGGGGCTCCAAGGCGTGCAGCCCCTCCTGTGCAGGCAGAGCTGCAGCAGAGCCGTGGGGCAGCTCTGCAGCCCCGGGCCCAGTTCCCTCTGCAGAGCACAGGGCTGGGAGCAGCTGCCCGGCCCTGGGGGCTCTGGAAGGGGGCACAGCTGGCTCAGGGTGACGCTGTCCCCAGTGCCCGGCTCTGGGCAATGCTGTCAGTGCAGCCAGGGAAGGATCTGCATCTCCCTTCATCCAATGCCATTATAAGGACACTTGGAATCTCCCTGAGATTTCAGTCCAAGCTGGGAGCCTCATTTCAGGATGCAAACCTGTCCTAGAGCATGTCTGTGTTATCTGAAAGCTTCAGGGTGAGGCACAGAAGTTCTAGGATGGGAAAATGATGTCGGGTTGGTGAAATGAGCCCTGTGTGTCCTTGGGTACAAATGTGGGGCTGACATCTTGAGAAGAGGATGGACATTTGGTGGACTGTGGGAGATCTATCTGCTCTCAGCAGTGTTGGGATGGTTTCTAAAGTAAACATGGGAGAGTTATCATCCTCTGTCTGAGAATGGAGAAAGCCCAGGGAAACCTGGAACAGGACAGGGAGAAAGACCGCCTCCCCTAAGTCTCCACTCACCACCTTGTCTCAGAGAACTCACTCTGTTCTCCCTGAGGGCAGCAGAAATGCTGAGAGTTTCTGACATCTGAAAATAGTCAGACAGAGAGGGGGAAGAAGAGCTGTAAAACTCTAGAGGATTTAAACAGACTTTACCATACCTGCTCTAGGGCAGTGAGGGTGCAGATGCTGACAGGGCCTTCTGTATTAACAGGATTTCAAAGTGGAACACAAGAACAGGTGCCTGTCCTCCTCCCCCATCTGCAGAGCAAGGCTGAATTAAAAAAAAACCTGTCTGTAGTTGCCCTGAACATCAAATCCCACTAAGCCAGCACCAGCCAGGGCTCCCCACTTGGAGCAGAAGGAAAATCTGCTCGAAAATCAAAAGGGTGTCAGGGGGTTACAGGAGAAAGGTCCATGGGAAGTAGCTTTGATTTTGCTGGAAGAAGTTTCTCCTAACTTTTCACTGTCCTTTATCCATGAACAGGTCCCCATGTCCAGCCCAGGCAAATGTCCAACAGCAGATCCATCAGCCACTTCCTCTTGCTGGCATTGGCAGACACGTGGCAGCTGCAGCTCCTACACTTCTGCCTCTTGCTGGGCATCTCCCTGGCTGCCCTCCTGGGCAACGGCCTCATCATCAGCACCGTAGCCTGCAGCCACCACCTGCACACGCCCATGTTCTTCTTCCTGCTCAACCTGGCCCTCAGCGACCTGGGCTCCATCTGCACCACTGTCCCCAAAGCCATGCACAATTCCATCTAGGACACCAGGGATATCTCCTACACAGGATGTGCTGCTCAGCTCCTTTTTTTTGTTTTCTGCACGAATACAGAGTATTTTTTCCTGACCATCATGTGCTATGACCGCTACGTGTCCCTCTGCAAACCCCTGCACTACGGGACCCTCCTGGACATCAGAGCTTGTGCCCACATGGCAACAGCTGCCTGGGTCAGCGCCTTTCTCTATTTGCTGCTCTGCACACAGCCAATACATTTTACCTGCCCCTGTGCCAGGGCAATGCCCTGGGTCCAATCTTCTGTGAAATCCCTCAGATCCTCAAGCTCTCCTGCTCCAAATCCTATCTCAGGGAACTGGGGCTTCTTGCTGTTAGTTCCTGTTTTGAATTTCGCTGTTTTGTGTTCACGGTTTTCTCCTATGTGCAGATCCTCAGGGCTGTGCTCAGGATCCCCTCTGAGCAGGGACAGCACTAAGTGTTTTCCACCTGCCTCCCTCACCTAGCTGTGGTCTCTGTTCCTCAGCACTGCAATGTTTTTCTACCTGAAGCCCCCCTCCATCTCCTCCCCATCCCTGAATTTGGCAGTGACAGTACTGTACTCTGTGATGCCTCCAGCCCTGAACCCCCTCATCTAAAGCCTGAGGAACCAGGAGCTCAAGGAGTGAGGAGAGTGATGACTGGATGCTTTCAGGGACATTAAACTGCTGGCCAATTTCTTCCAACCACTTCTAATAAAAAAAATTCTATGATACTTTTTTTGGTTTCATTGTGGGGTCTTTTGTCCCGTTTTATTTGTTCATATTGTCCACAAAGAAATGTCATTGTACCATTTCTGATTTTGTTTCTCTCCACCTTCCCCACGGCCACAGACTGTGTCATTGAGGGGCTAGTCCCCTGGTGGCTTTAAAGGAAGGAAAGGATCTCCCAGCAAAGTTTTCACCAGAGATCCCCCTTTTGTCGCCTTCTCTGGAGCTGCAGCAGCAATTTCTGTGTGCAGAGCTGGGGGTAGATCAGTGCTGGCCCAGCAGCTGTGCCCAGCACCAGCAGCACTTGGTGTTGCCAGTGCTGCTGCCGTGGCCCTGCCCCGCTGCCCTGGTGGCCCTGGTGTTGCTGCAGGGCCTGAGTGCTCTTGGGGCCAGGCACAGCCCTGGGGGTGGCAGTGCTGGGGCTGCAGCAGGGACAGGCCATGGGCACTGCTGGGGCAGCGCTGACACCCCAGCCCAGGCCCTGGGAGCTCCAGGCTCCTTGCCCAGGCTCTCCCAAGAACACACCCAGGCCAATGCTCGGTACAGGAAACCCCCATGAGCAGCCATAGGCTGGCCGTGGGCAGGCTGGGGGCAAACAGCATGGCTGGGGCTCTGCAAGGGCCCTGGGGGAGACAGGAAAGAGCAGCAGAGCAGGGGCTGATCCATCCCCAGATCATTGGACAGCCCAGGGCAGAGTCCCAGAGCATCCTCATGGAGATGCCAACAACATCTCCCCTCTGCAGCCCTGGCCTCTCCCCCAGCTCACACAGGTGCCCCATCCTTGCCGGCACAGACACGGCAGCCCTGGCTCAGGAGCCCCTGTTTGCATTGCACACAGCAGGCGGGAGCACCCCCATGCTGCTGCTGTGGGGACATGAACCTGAGGGAGAACAAATGGGGCCAGTGTTATGGTTTTGGCCTGGCAAAGCCAGAGCCCCCATGAGTACACCTTCTCCCCGGTGTCTGCTGTGAGATGTGACCAGGAATAAGCAAAGCAGGCTCCAGCTTAAACATAAAGAAAAGTTTATTAGCTAAACTACACACAAACAATTACTAAACTACACACAAAAGAAAAAAAAAGAAAACACGAGGAAAATGAAAACCTCACAAAAAACACTCTCCCCCTCCTCCCCTCTAAATTCCCAATACAATACATCCTCCAAAATCACCAGTTCTGAGTCCAACACCACCCTTTAGATTGCTCAAACTTTCAGTTCCTCAAGAGGAGAGGAAGTCCTTCCATGTGTTGTGGTGGCCTTTTCCGTTCTTGTTCCGGTGCTCTCACCACCGAACAGGGATCAGGACTGCTTCCAGGGTTGTCTTTTTAAGGATGCTTTGTCTAGTTCCAGAAAAGCACAGTATCTCACCTTCCCACCTTTGGGACATCTATCCCCCCCATATTTTATATACCCCCTGGGGCTGAGGGGTACCCACACTGAATCTTCTTTGGCTCTGGGACATTTCTCCCCCTGGACTCAGTCTCTGTATCACACGGAAACATGGCTCTGTCCATGGCTACACGAAAAAGTCCAGCATAAAATGCCAATTCATCTTCTCCATTCTTTCAACATCTCTCACTCTCTCTCTCTCTCTGGTCCAGACCTCCATCACTTGTTCATTTCCTTCGTCCTCCTCCACTCTTATCACTCGTCTAGGAAGGGTTAATGTTCTGTAACATTTTCATTGTCCAAAAAGGGTTAAAAACTCCTCCAAGTGGCTGGACTCCTGGCTGCACCCCTGCCATCTCCTCAGCCGGGCTGCCTGCTGCCAGCACATATTTACTGAGTTTCAAGATAACGACACAGGCTGCACTCTCTCTCTCTCTGTCTGTCTCCAAGGGGGTGGGGGCGGGGGAATGGCTGCCCGATGTCTCTTGGGGCTCCTCCACTCTTCCATTCTCCAAGGCCTCCTCACCTCCCATCTCTGTCCAGGCCCAGGCCTACCACATGGCTGCCCCTCCCCCACGCAGCAGCAGCGGCTGGACAGGGGAGAGATCCGAACTCCGTCCCTCGAAGTCCCAAGAGAGCCTCCCAGGACCGAAGCTCTGCTTTTAACCCCTGTGTGTTCTCGGAGGTGTGTCCAAAATCCCACTGGCTACACCAGGTGCCAATATCAAAATCCAAGCACCCATTGGTTTGACCACAACATCCCAGAATTCCCACTTCTTCCTGGTCAAACCACCACAGCCAGCAAGGGCTTGGGGACACCAGGGGAACCACTCAGCTTTGTCCCGGCCTCTGCAGTCAGCCAGAAAGTTTGTTCCCATCAGCTGCGAGTTTCCTGTCCCACTGCAGACGCTGTTGGTCAGAGCCGGGGCTGCCTGGCAGCCACCCCCAAACTGCCCTGAGCATTTCCTTGGCTTCACCTTTGCTTTCTTCACGCTTCCTGATACAAATTTCTTCCCATTGCCCATCCCTGTCCCCTCCCCTGCAAACAGCCCATCCCTGGTTGCCCTTTCCTCTCTGGCCCCACTCCCCATTGCAGTTCCTGACTTGGCACCATGGGAACATCCCCTGGGCAGCAGGATCATCCTAGAAGTGCTGCAGAAATTGTCTGTAGGCTCCTACACTGCCTGATGCTGCTCCCTTGCCAGAGGCACCCCAGGCCAGGGGTGCACATCTGGGCTGCTGAGTCTGGCTCTGGGGCTCCCTGTTCTGGGCAGTGAGGAGGAGCTGCAGAGGCTCTGCAGGACTGACAGGATGGGCTTTGGGGCTGGCAGGAGAAGCTGAGGGACCTGGGCTGCTGGAGCTTCTGCAGAGGAGGCCCAGGGCTCCTCCTGCAACTGCTCCAAGGGTGGTTTCACAGAATCCCAGAATCAGGAAGGTTGGAAAAGACCTTGGAGATCATCAAGTCCAACATGTGCCCTCACACCGCCTTGTCTCCCCTGAGCCGCCTCTTCTCCAGGATAAACAACCCCAGCTCCCTCAGCCACTCCTCACAGGACTTGTGCTCCCGACCCCTCACCAGACTTGTTGCTCTTCTCTAGACATGCTCCAGCCCCTCCATAGCCTTCCTAAATTGGGGCACCCAGAACTGGACACAGCACTCAACATGCTCCCCAAGAAGTGCTGAGTACAGGGGAAGAATCACTGCCCTGCTCCTACTGGCCACACCATTCCTGATCCATAGGAGTGCCAGTGGTTTTATGAGGGAAATGGTGGGGAGAGGGTGATGACAATGCATCATTGATTGTCAGCCATGAAGGGTCTTGGTTTTCACATCTGCTCAGAATGCATTAGAAGGTGTTGGGGGCTAATATCAAGTGCCATTGCTGATATCAATCTACAAAGAGGAATAGAAAACAGGAAAAAGCAGTTAACTTTGCATTGTTTTCAATACATTATATTCACTTTGAATTAACTTTTGAAGTCTGTCGAATTAACGACAGAAAAATTGAAAATTTAAATTATTCCCAGTCGCTTGTCTTGTTCAGATGTTTAGAAAAAATATTTTATGCTTTTCTCACTGAATTCCTGAACTGAAGAGCTCAAGAAAGAAGAGGCCCCTGGAATAGGAAAATTCATCAGCAATCTCCAAGTGGCTGAGGATCCATCCCCATCAGAGCAGCAATGAACAGAAATGGGCGCAGCTTTGTGGCTGCCCCAGCTTTGGCATGGGCCCTGGGCCTGGAGCAGGAGCAGCTCTTGAGGGCCCCAAGGCCGGGGCTCTTGTGCTGCCCTGGGCAGATGGGATGGCAGCAGGGGCTGCAGAGCTCTCAGCACCTCAGCCCAAGGGGAGCAGGGCAGCAAGGGAGCTGCCTTGGGGCAGCTGGGGCTGAGTCCTGTAGCAGCTGCAGCTGCTGCTGTGCCCTTGCAAGGGGCTGAGGCTGTGAGGCCAGTGGCCAGAGCAGCCTGGCCAGAGCAGAGCTGTGGGGCCACATGGGATGGGCTGGGCTGGGCTGGGGAGAGGCCCTTGGTGCTGCCCAGAGCTCAGGGCAGCTGGCAGAGCTTTCAGGGAGCTGGCCTGGGCTCAGAGAGCCTGGCCCAGAAGCCATCAGTGTTGGTCTCAATGAGATGGTCTCAGCCTGGCAGAGCGTGCAGGGGCAGGACTCAGGCCAGGCCTTGTGGGGCAGGGCCAGTGCCTCTGCAAGGCATTGCAAACAGGCAAGTGGCCCAGAGAGGAGGCTGCTCTGGGCCCTTGGTGGCACGGACAGAGCAGGGAGGGGGCCCAGGACATTTGTCAGCCCCAGTCTCTGTGCCCAGCCCTTGGCAGCCCTGGCTGCTGAGCCCAGCTTTGGCCTGGGCTGAGTTTGGCTGTGGCCCAGCTCCATCCTCCTGCAGGGCTCAGGGCCTGTTCCGGGCCATGGCCAGCCCTGGCTGCCTCTCTGCTGGCCCCGGGGCCGGCAGAGCCTGGGGCAGGGCTGTCTGTGCAGCCCCACAGGTGCCAGGGGCTCTGCAGGAGCTGGCAGAGGCTGCCCAGCAGGGAGGCCATGGGGCACAGAGCTCCAAGGCTGCTGTGGGCACCACGGCACGGGGGCCATTCCCAGCCGCAATGCTCCTGGCCTGGGCTGGGCCTGCACAGGAGCTGGGCCACCATGTCTGGGCCAGCACAGGGCCACAAAGGGGCCACGCAGCCACTGCCGGGGCTGACAGCAAGGCCAGGCACACACAAGCAATTGCTGAGCATGGCCTGCGCTGGCCAGGCCTGACTGTGCCAAAGGTAGAGCTCAGCGGCCCTTGGGGACTGCAGGAACAGTCCAGAGCCCAAAGAGCCTCCATAGCTGTGCTGGAGACCAAGTCTGCAGCAGGGAAATGCAGGGCTGCTGTGGGATGGGGACGGCATTGAATTCTGGCACACACCTCAGCCCTCTGATGATCCTGGCACCATGCTGGGCCCTGTTTCAGACTGGAGCAGAGCAGATGCTGATGGGACAGAAGTCCTGCAGGGCTGTCAGGGACCTGCAGCTTGCAAGGTGCTCTGCTCTCCCTCAGGTGCTCTCTGAGAGTTCCAATCCTAGCTGGGAACATTAGGGCACAAGTGCCCTGTTCATGGGCACACAACTGATGCCTGCCTGAAGAGGGGCACAGGTGTTAATCCCTATTTATTTTATAATATGGAAGCACATTTTTATTATCTGCGTCATTTGAGTACTTTTAAGACATGACAAAGTTTTCCCACCAGGAACAGCAACTTCCTCGAAGTTTACTGATGTCAGGAAAAGAAATGCTGATCTTCCCTTCTACTTGCATCACCAATATTCTGTTTATCATCTCCCTTTGCCTTCAGATGTTTTCAGCTCTCCTGTTTAAATGGCCATATCTGAGTATATATCTTCACTAGACCAGCTGGATCTTTGTCCTTCCCACTGCTCCCAGGTTTCTTCCTCCAGGTGTTCGCTGGTCATTCGAGTGCCTTTCAACTGAGAGGACCTTGGCTATGCACAGGAGAGCTCTTCATCCCTTTTCTCTCTTTTCCTCCATCTGGGAATGTAGAGGTCCCCTGACTTCAGCCTGTGACTCGTGTGTGCAAAGAACAAATCTGGGCAGAATTGGGGCAGGCAGGGTTTGGGGAGACCTTGGGATCTTTTCTGGGCACAGAAGGTGTTTTCCATTGCTCTGAGACTGTCTGCTGTAGAATGTGGATTTAATATCCAGCAGAGGAATGACTGTTGCATTGATGGAGCTGTGCCTTCCCTTGGCTTTGTTGGCTGACAAGAAATAAACATCCTTCTGTGTCTCGGGCAGCTCCTTCTCCAAGGAAAGCAGGTGGGAGTTGGAGCCAAGGAGCTGAAAGCTGCAGGTGCAGCCTGGGCTGGAGGGAGCTCAGATTTGCACAAGGCTGCTCTGAGTGCCAGGGCTTGGATGGGGGAAATGGTGGGATGGGGGTAGGGAGAGAGTCTGATTGATTGTCAGCCATGAAGGGTCTTGATTTTCATCTCTATTCAAACTGCATGAGGAGGTACCTGGATTCAGTGTTGACTGGAAATTGCACATATAAATTTATGAACAGGGGAAAAATGGAACAAGACCTAAAATATCTTTTCTCACTGTCTTTTTAAATAGAATCTAATCAGTTTGAATACACTTTTGAAATCTGCCTGATTAACCACAAATTATTTGAACACCTAAATTATTCCCAGAGGCTTGGCTTGTTAAGGCTGAATGTTAATGAGCCCTGGGACACTGAATTCCTGCACTGAAGAGCTGAAGGCTGAACAAGCCTCTGCAGCAGGAAAATTCAGCAGCAGCCTCCAAGTTGCTGAGGATGTCAGCAGCCCCCACTGAGGCCATCCCTGCCCAGAGACTGTGGGGGAATGGGCAGACAAGGAGAGCGTCCCTGGGGCTGGGGCAGCACAACTCAGAGGCAGCAGCGGCTCCAGCTGGGAAATGGAGTGTGGAATGTGGCTGGGGAAGCCCTGCCTGGTCTGTGCCAAGCAGGACACACAAGCCCTGACTCCCATCCCCCAAAAAACTCTCTCAAGGAGACATTTAAAAGGAATTACAATTGTTTGTGTACTCTGAGTTGGATGTACTGGAGAAATACCAACAGGAGATTCTCAGGAGCTCAAAACAAAGTCATTTTTGGCATCTTTAGAAAGTCAGAGAAACCTTGGCAAAATGTTTAATATGACATTGTAGGGGTTTTGGTTTTTTAATTTAGGATTTTTCTAATTTTGACATTTTTTAATTAATATATTTATGAGGGTGGGTTTTAGTGTCAGTTAATAATTTATGAATTTATTTTGTTGAGAGATAGGATTAGGAGAACAGTAAAGTAAGTCTAAAATTTTAAAAGGGTATAAAGAAAATTTTATTAAAAGTAACTAAAAGAAAAAAAGTGGGAAGTATTAAAATAAACATTGTAGAGTCCTTTTCTTCCTTTACAACTTTTTCTTTTTACTGACAATGTAAAGAAACAAAACTTAAAATTTCTAGTTAGTTTGCTATTTCTAGAATAGTCTTTTTCCAGCTTGTTAAGGTTATGGAGATTTTTTTACAAGAGGAAAAAATAGATTTTTTTGTTGTTCTTATTTTTGTCATGGATAACCGTTGTCTGGGTAACTTTGTTATTGTGTAGTTGCTTTTATTGCTACAAGCTTTTTTACACCTTGTTGATGGGCCATGTAAACTTATGGGGTATTTTTTTAAAGATGAGTTCTTCAAAGGTAAAAGTTTTTATTATTTCCTTATTAAATTATATTTATCTCTGGGAATAGTGATCTTCTCTTGGGGGTACTGGATTACTTTTTTTTTCTGCCTGAACTTTTTATGAAATCATAGTTATTTTATCATTTGTTCATTTTAATATGGAGGTTTTTGTTTGATATTATTTGGAATAATTTTTTTAAGTTTAATGTGTTACAAAGAAAAGGAGTTTTTTTGATTATAGTTTATAAGAGGATTTTAGTTGTAAGACTAAGGTATTTTTTCTTCTTTTTGATTGGGTATTTAATTTGTTCTTTGCTGACTTTGATGGTGTAATGGTTTCTTTTAAATGTTTGTATTTTGTTTTTTTCTTTTACTTGAGAGAGGATTGAAGTTTTGAAAGGGTTTACACCTGATCTGCTGGTAACTTGCAGTGGAAGTTGTGGTTGGATTGTATTAGGACTGGTTTTCTGGCTGCTTTTTGTGGTTTTTTGTGTTTAAGTTTTTAGTTGTAGGGTTATTTTGTATGGGTTGTAGGTTGTAGGGGTTTTGGTGTTAGTTGTGTTGGCAGGAGGGGACTTGATGGTAAGATTTTAATGTTGTGTGGCTGGCTTTGTTCTGGTTGGGTTTTGTAGCCTCTTTTGTTTTCCTGTTTGGTAGTTGTTGGGGTTTGGTTTGGTTAGAATGGGGCCAATGGAGGGGAGCAGCCTGGGGAGGGGGGAAGGGGCTGAGCCCACAGCAGGGTTGCTTGGTTTGGTTTGGTTTGGTTTGGTTTGGTTTGGTTTGGTTTGCTTTGCTTTGCTTTGCTTTGCTTTGCTTTGCTTTGCTTTGCTTTGGTTGAGATGGGGGCCAGGGCCAGGGCTTGCTGCTTCTTTGTTGACTGGAAAAGAAAGAGGAGGTTCCTGGGATTTTTTGTCTTTAACATTTGTGTTTAACAGAGGCGTGTTCAGTATCTTCGTGGTTTAACAGATTGTCAGTTACACAAAAAGTTTTGTATTACTTTTTAAAATTCTTCTCCTGTCAAAATATGACAGATAATCAGTCAAAAAAAACCACTTCTGAAAGCATTGACTTGGCCCATTCAACTTCACAAACTCTAAGCCTGTTCAATTTTAAGTTTCTCAACATTTGCAGGAGCACAGAAACAGAAGAAGACACAAAAAGAGAGAAAGGCAAAAAAGATCCAGAGAAGCACATACACAGGTACCAGCTCCTGGATTCCAGCACTAAGATGGAAATTACAAGAGGAGGTTGGGCCAAGATGTGTGCTTGCCTTGTGGTCAGCCTTCAATACCCCTTGGTCTTCCTGGGCCCTTCCCCCAGGTGGGACTTGGGCTCATTTGGTCCCTCAGGAGCTGGGCTGGGGCTGCAGAGGTGGCTGTGGAGCATTGCCTGTGCTGTGCCAGGGACTGGCAGACACTGCTGGGCTGCAATAGAGGCTCTGGGGGGATTTGGGTTGCTGGGCAGGGCAAGGCTGGACCTGCCCCTTCCTCCCCCACACATGAAATGTTTTCAGCCAACAATCTCCTCCAGTCTATCAGAACAGGGAATGTTGGAGGTGAAATCCCAATTCTGGCCATGGGTGCCTAGAGGTGCAGGACAGTTCTTTTCCATAGGAAGGAAAGCACAGAGCCTAATGTTTGAAAAGCAGGTGAGAGACTGACTAGGCCAAGGCCAGCCAGACTTGTCAGGAATGGCAGATTTTGTCTGGGAGCAGTCTTTGGATTATGGGAATTTTGGAGGTGGAAGCCCAGTCTTGGCCATAGGCACCTGGAGAAGCAGGACAGTTCTTTTCCATGGGAAGGAAAGCATGGAGCCTTCCCCAGTGGTTTGAGGAGAGATGGGAAGTGACCCTTGTGAAACCACTGCAAGACAGACTTCTGGCAATATTCCTATCGGAACAATCACTGGATATAAGGAAATTAGGAGGTGAAATCCCAATTCTGGTCATGGGTGCTTGGAGGAGGAGAGATCATTTCCATAGGAAGGAAAACATGGAGCCCCAGTGTTTCAGCAGCAGAAGAGAAGAGACCCTCAACATGCTAAGGTCAGCTGGACCAGTCAGATGGTCCCTGGGAGGCCAAACCAGCCAGAGCTGTTCTGTGTTCCCTTGCTTTTATGGGGCCCCACAGTGCCATAATGGTGACTTGTTTCCAAGGGGTCCAGCAGTGTCACAATAGTCCCTAGGTTTCATAAGGCCCTGCAGTATCACAATGGTCTCCATGATTCCATGAGTCCCCTCAGTGTCACAATGGCTCCCTGGTTCCATGAGGGTGTGAAGTGTCTTAATGGTCTCCCCATGGTTTCATGAGGCCCTGCAATGTCATAATGGACCTTTGGCTCCATGGAGTCTTGCAGTGTCACAATGGCCCCTTGGTCCCATGACACCCCAAAGTGTCACAATGGTCTCCATGGTGCCATGAGGCCCCACAGTGTCACAATGGACCCTTGGTTTGATGGGGCCACACCGTGTCACAATGATCTCTACACTCCATGGAGCCACACAGTGTCAGTACAGTCCCCTTGGTTCCATGAGGCCCAGCAATGTCACAGTGCACTCCATGATTCCATGAGGCCCTACAGTGTCACAATGGTCCCTTGGTCTCACAGGGCCCCAGTGTCACAATGCTCCCTTGGTTCCATGGGCCCTGTGCTGCTGCATTCCCCCCTCCCCTTCTCAGGCCGCCCTGCCAGCTGAGAAATGCTCCTTGGGCCTCGGCCTTGGCCAGCAGCCCCTGGGCTCAGCTCCTCTGCAGCTCATCACAAACACTGTCTGCTCCAGGCACTGCTGCTGCCCAACCAGCTCCTGCTTTCTGTAGGAACAGCTCTGGGAACTGTTTTGGTTCCCTCAGTGGCACAACATCCCTGTTCTCACAATGCCAAAGAAAGCTGTTGATGCCAAGTGCGGCCAGGATGAACCATTGCTGGGACTGAAGCCCCTCTCCTGGGGCCCTGCAAACAGTGCTCCAAAAGAAGCCCTTGGAGCTCTCCTGGGCCAGTGACTCCCTCTGAGTGGGGCCTCTCCCAGCCGGGAACTCTCCCGTTTGCTGCACTCAGGGATCCTGAACAACGACGGAGCCTGGGCCGATCCCACCACTCCTCCAGGCTCAACCCTTCACCCTCTGGGGAGATGCCAAAGGATCCACAGGGAGCATTCCCTGCCGTCAGGGGAATTGCTCACAGCTTCCTTGCACTGACTCTTTGTGTCTGTGTGCACACAGGAGTGCCTGTGCTGGGGAAATGTAGCAGAAATGCTGCTCTCTGCGGGGTTGGAGTGCCTTGGATAGCTGAGTCAGTCAGATATCCAGATATCAGTAAGTAAGGTTAAGTCACAAGTTCTAAGCTAAATTAAATGCTGCTAAGAGTTGTTCTTTTGCTAAATTGTTACATTTATTTAAGTTATTGGTTAAGTTAAATATTGTTAAGTGTTATTCCTCTGTTAAATTGCTAAGACATAGGTTATAAGTAATGTTAAAAAGTGTTAAGTGCTGTTGTTTTGCTAAACTTTGATGTTTAAGGTATTGGTCACATTTAAGGTGTAATTTAAGTCCTGTTAAGTGTGAGGCCTGTTAAGCCTTTAGGCCATATTCCTTTTATCCTTACCCTCACTTGTGTCACACACACACACAGGGACATTTCTCAGTTAATTTCTGGGTTGATTCCCTGGATTCTGTTTGGTTTTGTTGTTGCTTTGTTTCCTTGGTGTGCCTGAAGTGTCCAGTCAGGAGCAGAGGGACTCTTGCCAAGGAACTTTGTGCTGCTGTCCCTTAATATTAAATCTGGTTTTTTTGATCCCTTGCCAGGGATTTTTTCAGCGCTCTCAAGCCCTCGTTCGTAGCAGGGTGAAGGAGCCCTGGCCCGGGCTCTGGCCCTGGGGAACATGGGGACGCTGCCGGGGGGTCCCTATCCCCTGTCCCACCCCCAGGGCCCCAGTCCCCCGTCCCCGTGTCAGGCTCTGGGGTCGATCTTGTGGAACATCCTCTGGGGGAGGCTGCGGGGCTGGGGGCGGGGGGACCCGGGGGACCCTGCTGTGCATGAGCAGCGTTGGACTGCTCTGGAGGGAGCTGTGAGGGGAGCCGGGGATGAGTGACCTCCCCAGTGACCTCACACAGCCCCTGTGATGTCACACACCCACCTGTGATGTCACACTGCCCCTGTGATGTTACACAGCTGCCTCTGTGATGTCACATGGCCCCTGGGATGTCACACTGCCCCTGGGATGTCACAGGGCCAACTCTATGTCACCCTGTGATTTCATACAGCAATGCTGTGACATCACAGAAGACTGATATTGCAAAGTCACCCTGTGATGTCACAATCTGTTCTGTGATGTCATAGCCTCCTCTATGATGTTACACAGCCACCAGGTGATGTCACAACCCACTCTCTGATGCCTTAGAGCCACCCTCTATGATGGCACACTCTGCTCTATGGCCTCACACCCTGCTCTGTGATGTCACCACCACCTCTGTGATGTCACAGAACCCTCAAGAACCCACAAGAACTCAGTTCCATTGAAACACTGAAGTTTCTTGTACTTTGAAGAGATCTCTGTCAGGGACACGACTGAGGAAGTGTCCTCAGGCCCCAGGCAGAGCAGAGAACTGGAGGCAGTGATGACAGGTGGGGACAAAGAGAAGCCAAGTCTTGGTGCCCTGGGCCACAGCAGCAGGGTCTGTGCCGCCAAGGGCTGTGAGGAGACACCTTGTCCTGAGGCCTGGGGCACAGCCCCAGCCAGGCTGGAAACTGTCAGCCCCTTGTCCTGCCCTCAGCATCCCCCCCCTAGCCCACATCCCAGGGGCCTCAATTAATGCTTTGAGACACTCAATGTGTTGAAAGTACTTTGGATTTTCCTTCCCACACTGAGTGTCTGAGAGGTTTCTGTGCCATCCTGGCCACCAATTCTCTCCTCCAAGGAGTCCATGAGGAGCCTGTGTTGGAGAGGGACCTCAGTGGGAGCCATGAATGCCTGGAGACACTTGGGGTGTTTCCTCTGCCTTTGACTCCTGGCAAGGTTTGTGCAATCTCCTCCCAGGCCGTGATGTTCAAGGGCTCACTCCAAATGCACAGTGAGGCTCATGAGGATCAAGCAAGTCCTGAAAAACCCTGGCTCTGCCTTGATTTCCCTCTGCTCCAGTGTAGTTGATTAGGAGCTTTTCCTTTTAGAGTTATGGGGAAATAGTTCAAAGAGCTTCCAGGAAATATGTTGTCCTATTTTAAAGGGTGTCTTTTATTGCTGTTCTTATTACACAAGAGATGATTGCAGCATTCAGTGACTGATATTGTTGCAGGGACTCTCCTAAGGAGGTCTGGCCTGCTCAGAGAAGCGGTGCCTTGAGCTCTGAGCCAGTCTGGACAACCTTGCTCCACATTCCTCAAGCCCATCGTGTCTGTCCTCACTCCCCTGGGACCTGCTTTGCTTGAAGAACTGGCTGCACACAGCCAAAGAGGGATTTTCCTTCTTTGATTTTTGAAGCAATCTAAAACTCCTGAGTTTCCCCACTGCAAACAGACATCATCCTTAAGTGTGTGCCAAGCCCAAGGTGCCACCCAGAACACTGCAGACCTGTCCCGGGCCAACTGTGAGGGTGCATCATCATCCCAACATGCAGTGGTGCCATTGCAAGGGACTGTTGCCATGGACACTGCCAATGCCGTATCTGGGTGCCATGGCAACCCCCATCAGTTCAGGTTTCTTTGGAAACCAGCCCAAGGAGCCATTTCTGCAGCCAGGTTCCATGGCCACTTGCCTGCAGAGCTGTTGCTGCCCTCGACTGCCATGGCAACCCTCAGGACAAAGCAGTGCCTGGGCTGTTCCAGGTACAATTGCAGTGACACTCGTTGGTGCCACCAGGTGCCATGGCAACGGCCATGGGGACCCGGTCCTTGGTTTGGTGCCATGGCAACCAATGCCCGGAGTTGTTGTGGTGGCTGGTGGCCATGGAAAGCTGCCCTGGCCCTTGCTCAGGGCTGGTGTCAGTGCCTAGAGCCAGAGGGGATCCCTTGCTGGGGGCTGTGCCATGGCCACCTGCCCTGTGCCGCACTGGCCGCTCTGGCACCAGGAACCAGCAGCCACCGGCACTGCCAGGGCCAAAGGCCAGGTCAGCCAGACAGAAAGGGGCAGGGCTGGGCACTGTTTCCATGGCAACCGGCACTGGGGGGACACCTGGGTCACCTGGCCTGGCAGTTGCCATGGAAACCCCCGGCAGGGACTGAGGGCACAGCCCCTGGCACTGAGACACTGCTGGGCCAGGTGCTGACCACAGCGCTGAGCACGCAGAGATGGTTTTGTTCTTGCTGAGCTGCAGCACAGCCAAGGCCTGTCCTGCCCCTCGTCCAGCCACGCTGGGGAGGGGCTGGGGCTGTGGGGGAGCTGGGCAGGGGACACAGCCAGGACAGGGGACCCCAACTGAGCCCGGCCATAGCCCAGAGCAGAGCACATCATGCACAGGGTATGAAGGGGGGAACAAGGAGGAAGGGGGGAATTTTGGAGTGAGGGCTTTTGCCTTCCCAGGGAACACTTAGGCAAGAGGGGGCCCTGTTTCACCAGTGGGCAGGGTCACTACCAAAGACACAGACACCAACTTAAGGCATTGTGTCATTTATATCATGCACAGCTGCAGAGATTTACAAAAGGACAAGCTCAGCAAAGCACATCATCATTAGCAAAGAATTACAAAAGAAGCTCAGCAATCCATCATAACTCATTATTACATTTTGATGACCAATCCCTTGGTCAAACACTAGAGGTGTTTGTGGCAGACAAAGATTCTGGCTGACTATCAAGGTACACCTTACAGACATCAGTAGTACTTTAGTGACACCATTCTTCATTCGTTTTTCTCAATGTAGTTCCAATTAGGAACAAGAATCCTGTTGTCCATGGAGCTGGCACCTTTTTAATTCCGGAATAATGCCTCCAGGCTCTTTGCTGTTCAGCTTTCCCATGCTGTCTGTGGCTAACAAGGCTTGGGGGGCCCTTTCCCCTCTGGCTGGAAGGGGCCAGGTCCCAGTCCCTGAGGGGCACCCAGGCTCCTGGATGGAATTCCTGTGCAAGTCCCCCAGTGTCACAGCAGCCTTCCCATGGAGCCCCGTGGATCAGAGCATGTTCCAAAGGGGCCCTTGGGGCAAACAGGGAGATCTGGTCTGGCAGGATGTGTAAAACAATCTCCTGGCTGATCTACTTGTTCTCACACAGAATCCTTGGCTGCAGGGACACATTCCCATTGTTCCTGCCCAGGGTTCAGGACTCAGAGTTGTCTTTCCTAGGAGCTGCTCCTTCAGCTGCCTCGGGAGGGCCATTTGGCCTCCGGACCCACACTCTGGCTCCATTATTAGGGCTGCTGCATCTAAACCCTTTTGTCTCCACAAATGTTGGTGACTGGAGCTGGATCTCATTTTTTCACAATCGTTCTCAAAATTCCAATATCAATAATTGTGCTACCCTGTCATGGGGTTGAATAATCCAATCTTGTTCATTATTGTTTGACAGAATTACTGTAATTTCTCCTGGATATTCTGCATCGATTCCTCCTGCCATGACAGGAACACTTTGCAAGGCCAAGCTGCAAGGGAGCAGTTACCAAAGCAAAGTGTCCTGGAGGAATCTGAATTCCAGTTTCAGAACTGATAGCTCTCATTTGCTTTGAATTTATCCTAATGAATTCCAATGCATGAAGGCCCAGCCCTGCAGCCTCTGGGCTGGCCCTGCCAGGGGCCATCACAGCTAGAACAATTTCCCAGGCAGCCAAAGTCTCACTGCCCATGGTTGGATTTGCAAATTGGGGGCAGCTGTGCACAGCCAGGGGGTTTCCATTTCCCCAGTGGGCCATTGTGAAGGGCATGGAGCACATCTGGGAGATGGGCTCTCCATGGGCAAAGGTTCCCATCTCCTCATTTTACCAACTGTTCTTTTAACAACCCCTTCACCCACACAGCCAATCCTGCAGCTTGTGGATAGTGTGGTACATGAAAAACCCTGCAGGCAAAATCACTGTATTTTTCACAGGAACAGACAAAGCACTCTGCATCACAGTATCAGCACATCCTGTAAAAATCGCCAATTTCATCTCTTTCTCCTTTTTCATTGTATACAATCTCACAAAGTTGACCACTGACATTAGGGTCCTGGCCAATCCTGTTCTGTAGGGTATTTAGTGTTACATCCCTGAGCAGCCAAAGATACCAAATTAGTATTGTCAGCATATCACATTATTATTGTCAATATTTCACATTATTCTTATTTTACATGTACATATTGATATAGAAATGTAGATATAGATATGTAGATATAGAAATAGACATATATAAAAATCTATAAATATAAACATGAAGGTCTTATTATCCTATAAATACGTATATACTTATTTATTATATTGATATTTCACTTGCACAAGTGCATCTGAGCTCAAGATTAAAACCTTCTTCTGTTGCTCCATGTGGGAGCATTCCAACAATAATTGCTCCTCCTGAAGGTGCTGTTTCCTATGTGCTCTCAGCAAATCCAGCTTTGTCTGCCCAAACTCACAAGGTCTTTTCCTTTTCCATATGCAATTTTTGGATGCATTTGAAGACATCCAGGGGTGCAGCTTCTTTTACCCGATTGCCCCACTGCTCCCATGGGGCTCCGACCTCAGCTCACTCCAGAGCCAGGGAACTCCAGGGAAGGGCTTCCCAGCTGGGAATTTCTGATGGCACTGATTCCTCACATTTACATTGAACAAGTGAAATTTTGTTGGCATCTGGCCAGACTGTGCCAGTTTTGTTTTGCCAGTGGGCAGGGTCAGCACCAAAGACACAGACACCAGCTGAATGAATCAGTGTCATTTCCTGCAGTTCAGAGCAGCAAAGAATCACAAAAGGAGCAGCTCAGCAATGCACCCAACCATCCCCACCAAAGATTGCCTGCAGTGATTAAGAAAGATCCAGCAGCATTTACCCTCAGCCTTTACCATCCCCACCAAAGATTGCCTGCAGTGATTAAGAAAGATCCAGCAGCATTTACCCTCAGCCTTTACCATCCCCCAGACCCACACAGCAGCTGGGGAAGCTGTCACAGCCAAGGGCTGCAGAGCCACTCCTGGGCACTCGGAATTCCTGCAGGTGCCTCCAGCCCCAGGTGAGGCTCCAACCCCGCTGAGTGAGGGCCCAGCTCTGACAGTGCTGAATGAACAAACTGACAGCACTGCTAGTGTGGCAACATCTGCTTTCATCCTCCCCTTGGGTCCCTCCCAAAGCCTGGCCAGGGCCCCAGGAGGAACCAAGGGAGGTGACTTTGACCATTCAGCCCCAAACAGGGCCAGATGTCAGATTTCATGGCCTTGTCTGGCTTCTAAATACACAAAGGTCAATACATGTCCCACTAATGAGTGGCTACATCTATTACAGGGCCTAATAACCATGCATATTTCATCAGGGAGCAGATACAAAGATAACGTTTGCTTGGAAGGTTCATCCAGAGGCCACCTTTGGCTCAGGGCCTGCTGTCCAGGCCTCACTCAGGGCTGGTGTCCAGGCCTTGGCACTTCAGGGATGTGGTTTAGTGCTGGGCTTGGCACTGCTGGGTGAGCGGCTGCACTGGCTGAGCTCAGAGGGCTTTTCCAACGGAAAGGATTTTGTAATTCCATGATTCTATCAACTGCATTCAGCTGGGGCTATTTTAGCAGCATTCCTTTGCTCCAAAAGTTCCCTCTTGCCCAGCTCCTGTGGCCTGAGGCTTCAGCTCCTTCAGCTCCGGGTGCTGAGCTGCTCATGCTGAACGAGATGACTTGGAGAGAAGAACACAGTCCATGCAATTCCTTCTGGGACACGGAGAGGGGAGGCTGTGCAAACAGGAGCATTGTTTGCTGTGGCCTCCTCTCTGCCCTTCACGCCTTTCAGCGCTTTGAACCAGCCAAGAGCTTTCTCCAAGAGTGCAATGGAGCAGCTGCTCCTGCTCCCAGGCCTGGCTCTCTCCAGTCTCTGCCCTTGCCTGGTTCTGTCCCGCTTGCTGTGCCCTCCGTTCCCCCAGGGCTCGCCGGCTGCTGCCCAGGACTGTGGCACTGGCACAGATCCAGTGCTCCAGAGCCTCCTTTCTGTGCCCTTGCAGCTGCCTGGGCACAGCAGCCTTTTCCATCTGGAAGCTCCCCATGCACAGGGAGTTCCCAGCTCCGTTCCTTGCACAGCCTCCAGGAGCCCAGGGCTGCCATCTCCAGTCCCTGCTGCCACTGGGGGCTCCCAGGTGCCTCAGGCTGCTGTGACACTGCTGCACACGGGAGGGAAGAGGGGCAGGGGCTGTGCTCAAAGTCAGCTCCATCTGCTGCTGCTGCTGCTGTGGGGTCATTTGTGCAGCCCTGGCCCAGAGTCAGGGATCAGATCCTGCCAGTCTCTTCCAGCCCTGGCTGCTCAGAGTTTGGGCCTTGGAGCCTCAGGTGGCCAAAGGCAGCTGCTGCTGGTCCCTCTGTGTGCCCGTGTTCAGCAGCGCTGCTCCATCAGTCTGTGCCCAGCAACGGGGAAAAGCCTCAGCCCTGCAGGGCCAGGAGCTGCCGGGCTCTGCCTGAGCAGCTCAGCCAGCAGGAAGGGAGCTGCTCCACACGGGAACCAGGAGCAAACGACACTCCTTTTATAGGACATGTTTTCTACTGAAAGGAAAAAGTAATCAAAAACTATATAAAATGTGAAAGATAAAAACAAAACCCAAGTGTGCAGTGAAAAATCTTCTCTAACTTTGAATTAAGAGGCAACTGATCTTTTGAAAGAAAACTCAGTTATTTACTTTGTAAATGTGCTGATGGCATGGATCCATCGTACTGACTTCAGCAGTCTTTTCAAAAAGTTTTTGGGGATTGTTTCCAATATTGTTATTTTAAATTGTGGTTGAGGCAAGGCTATGTGCCCTTCCAGCTCCAAGCAGGACTGGGAATGGAAACTCTGTCAAAGCCCAAATCCTTTAGAAGATGACCTTCCTTCTCAGCCTGGGAATGGGCTGCACATTCCCTTTGAAATTGTCAGGGATCTCTTAGAGTCACAAAGTCCGACTGACAGCTTTTTGCTCTGGTGTGGAAGTGCAGAAGGGTAATTCTCCATCCACCAGCTCCAGACTGCACTGCCTCAGGAGCACGGCCCACTCGCCAGCTTTGGCCCACTCATGGCACTTTTAGAGGAGGAAGAAAGTGCAATTGCACAATTCCAGCCAATCAAGAAGGAAGAGTGGGACAGACAAAACACCCTGTGCAGATCCAGGCATTCAGCTGGGACTGTGGAGATGTTGGGTCCTTGCCAGTTGGATGTGTGTCCCCAGCTGCAATCTCTGGGCCTGCAGCAGAGTCTCACTCACCTGCCAAAGCAGAAAGCTCAGGCACTGTGCTCGCAAGGGGCTCGTCTGTTGCAGAGCTGTCAGAGCAATGTGAGGGCAGAGCCAGCCCAGCTGGGCCCAGGGCTGAGCCCAGCAGAGCCCTGGCAGAGCCCAGAGCAGCCTCAGCACCCGCAGAGCCTGGCTGCAAGGAGAGAAAGCAGAAACCGCCCGTCAGCTGAGGGCTCCTGTGCCCTTGTGCCAAGGCCTGCGGTGCCCAGGCCATGCTGACTGTGCCCAGAGCTGTGCCCAGAGCTGCCCATCCCTGCTGCCTTTGGCAGCAGAGCAGGAGGGCAGGACATGTGCCCAGCCTGCAGCCAGCCACGGCACATCCAGCCCTCAGCAGCTGCCCAGAGTCAAAAACCAGCTGGTCAGCTGACTGAAGAATTAATTGCATCTGCCCCAGCTAAGGCGGAACCTTTGGTGCCCAGCTGTGCCATGCCCAGATCTGGGAGCAACCCCCTGCCTGTGGACTCACCTGCAAATTGGACCTGGAGCCTGGCTTTGAAGAAGGTGCCAGAATCCAAGTCCATCATCTTCAGCTGGCCAGGCCAAGGAAGAGATTGTCATCCTTGAGGTTGTCCTTGGTGTCTCCAGCACCAGCCCCACTTGGAACAGCTTCTCCAGGGGCTCCTTCTCCTTCCCTGGGGTCAGACCAGGCTTTCAGGGCTCTGACCAGGGCCCCAGCCATCCATGAACCATACAAACAAAACCGTGGGGATGGTGGCCACCAGTGCTTGTCACACTGGGTCTCCAGCTCAGCTCCAGCCCAAGAGCTGCATGTTCCCTTCTGCTGACCCCTGCTCAGAGCTACAGGCAGGACAAAACCAGCCTGGTTTGCTTTGCCACTGATTGCCAAGAGATGCGTGGTGCTGGTACCTGCCAGGCCCCTGGATCCAACTGTGCACGTTGATTTCTTCAGTCTTCTAGGGCAGGGAAACACCCTTCAGCCAAGGATGACAGAAAAGCTCTTCTAAGGATGGCCTGTCCGAGGGTTGCATGGACAAACACCTCTTAATAACATCTTGGCACTCTGGGGAGAGAAACCAGAAATCACCAGTCAGTTGGAGAAGTTGCCCTCCTGTTCCCATGCCCAGGTCATGCTGGGTGTGACCAGAGCTGGGCCTAAACTTCCCCATGGATGCTCTGTTTGAAGGACAGCAGGAGAGCAGGACATGTGCCTGCTCAGCAGCTGCCAGAGTGGTTTGCCCATGAGCCTGCTGCTGTCTCCCAGCACTGGCATTGCCCCCGTGCCCAGAGATGAGGATCCACCTTGAGAGAGCCATCGTGGGAACAAGATCCGCCCCCGGATGATCTCCTGGCCCCTCCTGAACGGGTGCTTCCCCATGACCAGGTGGCACAGCAGGAGGCCCAGGGACCAGATCGTGGCTGCCTCGCCGTGGTAGCGTTGGTGCTGGATCCACTCTGGTGGGCTGTAGGACAGGGTTCCTGTGGAACACAGACACAGCTCAGCAGGGGGATGCTGCTGCTCCCAGAGCCCGGCCCCAGCATCCCTGGGCATGTGGGGGCTGCCCCAGAGGCACACGGGGTGAGTGCTGCCCTCTCGCCAGCACCTGGGACTTGTGCACAAACTCGCGGCTGGAAAAGAAGCCACTGGTGCTGGAAGAGGGCAGCAGAATCCCTGGGAAAGCCCAACCATGACACACAAACGAAAAACCCACCCAGTAGTGGAGAAAACCCACTCTCCTCCCCACCTGCACGGCCCCCAAAAATGTTAATAGGCCAAGGCGGACAAGGAGAGCGGAGCAGTCCAGCCCTTCCTCGCCTGCACACCAAACCATCTGGGGCACGCGGTCAGGCCTCCCTCTCTGCTGCCCCCATGGGGGTTTGTGTTGGGCTGGCTGCCCCAGCTCCAGCCCCAGCCCAGGGCACAGTGGGTGCTGAAGGCTGTCAGCAGGGCTGGGAGCTGGCCGCCCTCACACCCCACCCAAATCAACTCGGCTCTAGCATCAATCCCATCCCGGCTGCAATAGGGGGAAGCCCCAGTGCTGCACCCAGGCTGGGCCACGAGATGCCCAGGAGCATCCCCTGCGAGGGCTCACCTGCAAATTGGGTGTAGGCTGTGTCTTGGAGGAAGGCGCCACAGCCAAAGTCAATCAGTTTCAGCTGCCCGCTGGCCAGGTCGACCAGGACATTTTCGGGCTTGATGTCCCGGTGCAGGACCCCGCAGCTGGTGCAGTGCCGCACGGCCTCCAGCACCTGGCGGAACAGCCCCCGCGCCTCCTCCTCCGGCAGGAACCCCCGCTCCGCCAGGAAACCCGAGAGCTCCTGGCACCGCTCCGGACGCTCCAGCACCAGCAGGAAGCTGTCGGGGAGCTCAAGCCACTCCAGGAGCTGAATGACACCGCCACAGCCACAGGACACCTTGGCCAGCAGCACGATCTCCAGGGGTGCGCTGGTGCCGTCGGGCTGCGGGAGGAGCACGACGCCGTCAGTGGGGCCGAGGCCGTGCCAGGGCTCTGGGAGCCCTCAGCCAGCCCGGGATGCTCTGCATGCCCCGCTCAGCCCACGCCCGCTCTCCCCGCAGGGCTCACGGCGGCTCCCACCGTGCCGGGCCCCGGCTCCTCGCCGCCCGGCACGGCCCGGCTGCTGCCGCTGGCCCCGCTCACTCACCAGCTCGCCCCAGTGCCGGATGCGATCCCTCGGCACGCGTTTGATGGCCACCTGCGAGCGAGGGAGAGCAGCGGGCTGAGCTCGCCGCCCGTTCTACCGTGCCCCGACCTTCTCCTCCTCCTCCCTCCTCCTCCGCCCCCTCCGCCTGCGCCTGCCACCGGCCCCGCCGCTCACCGGGGCGCCGTCCGAGAGCCGCGTGGCTGCGAAGACGCTGCCGAAGCCGCCGCGCCCCAGCAGCGATCCCAGCCGGTACCGCTCCTGCAGGGCCTCCTGCGCTTCCCCTGCGGGCGGGACGCGGCTGTCAGCGCTCGGCCCGGGGCCAGCAACGACCCCCGAGCGCCCCTCACCCGCCCTGGGCCCGGCATCCCCACCCGCCCCGGGCCCCGGCGGCTTGGGGCCGGAGGCCGCGCTGCCGAGCGGCGGAGCTCGGTCCGGGGAAGCCGCAGCGGAAGCGGCGGGAGCGGCCGCGACGCGTGTGTCCTCCGCAGGCCCCGGGAGGAGCCGGGGCCGGGGTCGGGACTGGAGCCTGCGTCGGGTCCGGGGCCGGGGCCGGGCTCGGGCCAGGCGGAGCCGAAGGGCGGCGATGCCGCCCCCACACCAGGCACTGATGCCCGCCCAGCAGCGCCACCGCCAGTACGGCCAGAGCCAGGCGGAGGCGAGACCGCGGTGAGACGGCCGGGGCCGGGCTCGGGGCAGCCCCGCCCGGGGCCGGGGGCGGGCCGGGGGCATGGCCCGGCCCGGCAGGGGAGAGGGAGGCGGGGAGAGGAGAGGGACGCCGGGCAAGGGACCGCGGAAGAAGGGTGCCCGACAGCGGGAAAGGGAGAGAAAAATAAAGAAAAAGAGAAAGAAAGAGAGAAAGAGTGTTCGAAAGTATCTGTTTGCTGCTGCTGCCACTGCTGCCGCCGCTGCTGCTGCCGCCGCTGCAACTGAGGCACCGGGGCCGTTCGTCCCCGTGTCCGTTCCCCGCTCGCCCCACGAGCCCCACGTTCGAGCCCCGCGCGCCCCGGGGACAGCCCCTCCGTCTGCCCAAACACGGGAACTTTGCAGCGCTGAGCCCGGATGCAGAGCCCTGACTCCTGCGCACTGGCACAGCGATCCCCTCGCTCGCTGCTGTGCATTGTCCTTGCTGAGGGGCAAACACTGTCGGGCCACCTTCCCTTAGGGTAGGATTCCTAACTGACCCCAGCACTGCACGTACACCTCCAGCGTTACTTTCCTGTAAAAACAGAGGAAGGAAAACTCTGTGTGGCTCATGATATTTTACAGTGTCTAAAAATCTCTAAGTCACCGATCTTAGAGGTGAGGTGCATCTGGAATTACTGGGATGGAGAAGTAGTGCAACATGGAAAAGGGGAGCACAGAAATTAATAGAGGAAAACATCATGGATTGTTTCTTTCATTTTCATTTCACATTTGGAAAGCTGTTTGAGTTTTCCAGGAATCTTGTCTGCTCTTCCCAAAAATCTCTCATGGAGAACAAGGTCAAGCTTCTGTCACAAGATTTGCTACCAGGAAATTATGCCACTGGTGCAGTTTTCATTGTGACTGTTTGTGTTGCTTTAGGGCAAATTTTGGGAGGAAACCTCCAAAATGGGTCCGTCTAGAAAGCAAGGTCAAGCGGCCCCTCCCCCTACTAGTTCAGGAAAAACTTCCCTTGAGAAAAGTGAAAAAACCCCAGTTTATTTAAAAAGTAAAGTAGTCACAAGCATGAAAAATGAATAATATTAAATAAAACCTCTGACAGTGCTGATGAGATGGCAAATTCAGAAAGTCCTTTTTGTGGGTTGTAGTTGGCTCACTCGGTCTCTCCTAAGTCCCTCTGGTTCTGGAATGCAGCGTCCCAGAGCTCGGTGGGCCACAGGTGTGAGCTGCCAGTTTTTGTCTGGGTTTTCAGTCCAGAGCAGGTTTAAACAGTTCCAAGAAAAAGGAAAGTCACAGTCCGAGGAACTTCGCTTCCTAAGCTAGCTAAAACCAAATTGCTAGACCTGGGCTGTGAAGGCACTGGGAAATTTCCAAATCTGGGCACTGGCAGTCCCAGCAAACACCAGAGCTGGATGGTGCTGGAGCCAGAACCTGTATATTTCCAAACTTTGGCTTTCTGTGCCAGCAAATCACTGGACTTGGGCTGTGCCAGCACCAGGAAGTTTTCAGATCTGGGCGCTGGTGCTGCCAGCAAACATCAGATCTGGGTGGTGTCATTGGCAGAGACAGAAATCTGCCAGATTTGGGCTCTGCTGGCACTGAGAAATTTCCAAATCTGGGTTCTGGTGCAAGAAACACAAGATGTGGGGGCGGTGCCAGGCCCAGTAGCACGAAGCTGCCACGGGTTTTGGATTTCTGTGCCAGCAAATTGCTGCACTTGGGCTGTGCCAGAATAGGGAAATTTCCAGATCTGGGCACTGACAGTGCCAGCAAACAGCCCATTTCAGGCTCCAGGCTCCAGGCTCCAGGCAGGACTGGATCTGGATGCCTTCCTCTTTTCTTTCCTTCTTTCCTTCCTTATTTCTTGGGATCCTGCTGCCAGCAAACTCCAGATTGGGCAGTGCTGGCAAGGGGAAATTGACAGCTTTTAGCTTTCTTTGCCAGCAAATTGCTGGACATGGACAGTGCCAGAAGAGGGAAATTGCCAGATGTGGGCACTGGCAGTGCCAGCGCACACCAGATCTGGGTGGGGAATGTGCCATCACCAGGAAATTGCCAAATGTTAACTTTCAGTGCCAGCATATTGCTGGAATTATGCTGTGCAGGAACCTGAAAACTTCTGGATCTGGGCACTTGTGGTGTCAGCAAACACAAGACTGGCTTGCTGTAGGTACCAGGTATTTGCAAGGTTTTGGCTTTCTTTGCCAGAAATTACAAGACTTGGGCTGTGCTGGCACTGGGAAATTCCTGCATCTGGGCACTGGTGGTGCCAGCAAACACCAGATCTTGGCATTGCCAATGACGGTAGCAGGGAATTGCCAGGTTGTGGCTTTCTTGACCAGAAAATTGATGGATTTGGCTCTGCCAGAACAGGGAAATATCCAGATCTGAGCTCTGGCAGTGGCAGCAAACACCAGGTCTGGGCACCTGTATTGGCATCAGGAAATTGCCAGATCTTGGCTTTCTGTGCCAGCAAATTGCTGGACTTGGGCTGTGCCAGCACTGGGAAATTTCCAGATCTGGGCACTTGCCCAGCAAACACCAGACCTGGGTGGTGCTGGTGGCAGTGCCAGGAAGCTGCTGGGTTCTGGCTTTCTTTCCAGAAAATTGCTGCATTTTTTGCAGCCGGGTTTTGCTGGCACTGAGAAATTTCCAGATGCTAATTTTCTGTGCCAGAAAACTGCTGGAATTAGGCTGTGCAGGTATCTGAAACATTCCCGATCTGGGTACTGGCAGTGTCAGCAAACCCGAGATTGGGTTGCTGTAGGTACCAGGTCTTTGCTTGATTTTGACTTTCTTTGCCAGCAACTTGCTGCACTTGGGCTGTGTCAGAATAGGGAAATATCAAAATCTGGGTACTGGCAGTGCCAGCAAACACCACATTTCAGGAAGGACTGGATCTGGACCCGTTCCCTCCCTGCCTCCCTCCCCCAACAAGGTGCCAGAGGGGCTGGAGAGCAGCCAGGCAGAAAGGGACCTGCAGGGACTGATGGACAGCAGGCTGGACATGAGCCAGCAGTGTGCCCAGGTGGCCAAGGAGGCCAATGGCTCCTGGCCTGGATCAGGAATGGTGTGGCCAGCAGGAGCAGGGCAAAGATTCTTCCCCTGTGCTCAGCACTCCTTGGGCAGCACCTGGAGTGCTGTGTCCAAATCTGGGCCCCCCAATTTAGGAAGGACATGGAGTAGCTGGAGCATGTCCAGAGAAGGGCAACAAGGCTGGGGAGGGGTCTGGAACCCAAGTCCTGTGAGGAGTGGCTGAGAGAGCTGGGGTTGTTTATCCTGGAGAAGAGGAGGCCCTGGGGAGACAAGGTGGTGTCAGGGCACGGATTGGACTTGATGATCTCCATGGCCTGTTCCAGCCTTGCTGATTCTGGGATTCTCTGAAAGAATACTTGGAGCAGTTGACCGATGAGCCCTGGGCCTCCTGTTCAGAAGATCCAGCAGCCCAGGTCCCTCAGCTTCTCCTGCCAGCCCCAAAGCCCATCCTGTCAGTCCTGCAGAGCCTCTGCAGCTCCTCCTCACTGCCCAGAACAGGGAGCCCCAGAGCCAGACACAGCAGCCCAGATGTGCCCCGCTGGCCTGGGGTGCCTCTGGCAAGGGAGCAGCACCAGGCACTGCAGGAGCCTGCAGACAATTGATCTGAAGGCCAAAGCTCCTTAGCTCCTTCTGAAAGAGCAGGAACAGTTCCTCATTCCAGAGTGGTGGAATGCTGGGCCCCGCAGCTCCAGGTGAGGACTGGACACAAGTTTGCTCCCACTGAGAGTGCTGTGATGGGTTCTGCAGGAGCTCTGGGCTCCTGTGCTTGCCAGGCACAATCAGGAGAGAAGGAGCCAAGTGCACTGATGTGGGAAATGGATTTCCCAGTAGAAAGTTTTTAGAGCCTAATAGAAGGCCCACATAGTATGAATCTGTATATAAATCTTGAGACAAGAAATGCTAACTTAAAAATTTCCATGGAATAGGACAGATATTTTTGAGAGAGAAATGGAGCTGGAAAAAAGTTTCAAAAGATGGCCTTGCAAATAAGATTTTGGAAAAACAGAGCTATTAAAGATGTATTGTAGTGGGACCCACAAAGAGTATTTTTAAATCATTGGCTTTAAGGCATCTACAACATGGCATGGCAAAAGGCTGATAGACCAAGAAATGCTTATAGTGTATTATAATTAGGAAGTAGTTGGCTTCTGATGGTGATGGCATGAATTATAACATCTGTATTGTCTCACCATTCTCATGAGACTGAAAATAGAATAAAAGTGTTTAAAACACCTCTCAGTTGCCCCATCTCTAGGTCAAGAAAAGAGTATTATCCAACACACTGACACGCCTTTGCCTCAAGCATAGCCCAGCCTGGACCAAACACCCTGAAAGGTTTCCCCTTTGGCCCATGTCTCGAAACATCAGGTCTGCTGTTTGACAACTCAGGTTGGGTTTGTGTCAAGGAGTTCTCTCAGAAATACTGGGTTTGTCTTCCTCTGTGCCTTCCCCTCAGCAGCCTTGGGGATGCTCCTGTATGAAGCCATCTGTCTCACATAGTTTGAGACAACTTCACACAGAATATTGTACAATAAGTTGCCTCCTCTAAAGTGTTCCAACAACCCCTTTCCAGCAATAGGAAATTATTACTAATAGATGAAAGTGGCAAACCCCCAACAGTTTATTATCAAACAGAATCCCCCCATGACATGCGTTACAAGAAGGCGCTGGGGTCTCTCTCAGAAGAACAGGAGCTGTCATGGAGCAGTTCCAGCAGCTGATGGAAGCTCGGGGACTCGTCCGGCGTCGGCTTTCTCCCGTGGCAGAGCTCCATGGAGCGGGCAGGGCAGTGAAGCAGCTGGGCTGGAGCCCCTCGCTGCCTTGTCTCCCTGGCGTGGCTCAGCTCACAGACTCTCAGGCTGGGAGCGGGGCCGCTCCACTCCTGCCACCACCGTGTCCCTGGGCTTGGACAAACAGTTTCCTGCCAGGAGAGCCCTGCACACTGCTCCACAGATCTTTCATAAAGGCCCAAACCAACTCCAAACACTCTGTCTGCAGCAGCTTTTCACAAAGGGCTGCAGAAACCCAGGACAGCTGCACGTGAGTGTTGGAAGGCTCTTGTCTTGTTCGTGACAGCAGAATTCTTGATGATCTTGTGCAATTTTATTCAGAAGTAACATGAGAGCTGAGGTTTTTTTGTTAAAATATTTCATGATGAGTAACAAGCCTTGGGAGCATGAGGTGCAGGACTGACATGCCAAAGCATGAGCATATCCTCCAAAGTGGCCAGTTTAATTGTCCATTTTATTACTCTTGTATTTACTCCCCACTACTAAGGAAAACCAAGCTTTGCTTGAAGGCAAAACAGGTAGGGGTTACACTACAGTCCATCGCAGGCTCAGCAGGTGTCCTGGTTAAGGGCAAATTTGTTAAAGAATCGGCAAAGGAGGGCCCCTCCAGAAAGCAAAACCCACACGGCCCCTCCCCCCAACCGGTTCAGGAAAAAATTCCTTGGAGAGAGGTGGAAAAAACCTGTTTATTTCAGGCACAGCACCCCCCAGCACACAAAATGAACAATACCCGATGACACCGCTCTGAGAAAGATGGCAAAATCAGAAAGTCTCTTTCGGGGATGGTTGCTCTGTTAGTTGCTCCAGCGCAGGGACAGCTGCTGCAGCCGAACGGTGCAAACCCTCGATGTTCCCAGGTCCCAGTCCAGAGCAGGTTCGAGATGGTCACAGAAACAGGAGAGGAGAAACAGTCCAAGAAGGAATGTGGACTGTTTAGCTAGAACTAGCTAATAAGCAGAATCCAAAGCAGAGCAGAAGTGAGAGCAGAAGAGAGAGCAAGCAAAGCAGCAAGCTGAAAGCAAGAAGTGAAAAACAGCCCTATGTACTGCTTGTCTCTGTGTCCCTGATAAAAGAAACCCAAACAAAACTTCCACTCTTCAGAGCCAGTCTTAAAGGCACAGAACAGATGAATGGGGATACAAGCATCATAATGTCACCCCAGGACATTCCACCCCTTATCCCCATATCATCAACATACTACAACACATCATGCATTATTCATACAAAATTTCCATCTGTTCCCCCAATATTTACAAGCAATACCCATCATGCCTTCATCACATCCCCACACTGGACCACTGAATCCAGGCCCTATATTACAGAGCTGCAGGATTCCCCTTTTTCCCTTTTTCACTTTAGTCACTTAGAGCTCCATCTTCCACTTGCCCAGACCTTCAACACTTACACATTTCCTTCTATCTCATGTCTGTATGGTGTAATGTACAGACAATGGCAGTTACATCCACTGAATAGAGATATTGCACATCATTCTTACCCCACAATCAGATCTCCCTGAGGTACACATCGTGTTGTTCCATCTCTTTGCATTATCCACCACGTGCAACCTGGTCCCTGAGCAAAGATAACCCTACGAATGGGTTTGTCTGTACTCGAGGCAGAATTGATCCACACAGTCTTCCCTAACAAACCTCTGATATGTACCACTGGGACTTTGTCTCCTTCTGTTACATTCAGGGACTCAGACTGGGCAGGACCTGCTCAGTTGGTGGAACTTTGGCTGGTAACTAACCAGGTGGCCTTTGCTAAATGCTGCTCCCAATTCTTGGAAGATCCCCCACCCAAAGCTTTCAACTGGGTTTTTAGTAGTCCATTGTACCTCTCCACTTTTCCTGCAGCTGGTGCATGGTAGGGGATATGGTACACCCACTCAATGCCATGTTCCCTAGCCCAGGTGTTGATAAGGCTGTTCTTGGAACGAGTCCCGTTGTCTGACTCGATCCTCTCAGAGGTGCCATGTCTCCACAGAACTTGCTTTTCAAGGCCCAGGATGGTGTTCTGGGCTGTAGCATGAGACACAGGGTGGGTTTCCAACCATCCCGTGGTGGCTTCCACCATGGTCAGCACGTAGCGCTTGCCCTGGCGTGTCTGGGGCAGTGTGATGGAGTCAATCTGCCAGGCCTCCCCATACTTGTACTTGGACCACCGCCCACAGTACCACAGGGGCTTCACTCGCTTGGCCTGCTTGATGGCAGCACACGTTTCACAGTCATGGGTAATCTGAGAAATACTGTCCATTGTTAGATCCACCCCTCAGTCTCGTGCCTATTTATAGGTGGCATCTCTGCCCTGGTGGTCTGAGGCGTCGTGGGCCCATTGAGCTAGGAATAACTCTCCCTTATGTTCCCATTCTAGGTCTGTTTTGGACACCCCTATCTTTGCAGCTTGGTCTACCTGCTCATTGTTTTGGTGCTCCTCATTGGCCCTACTCTTGGGTACATGGGCATCTACATGGCGGACTTTCACAGGCAGGCTCCCTACCCTGGTAGCAATGTCCTTCCACTCATTAGCAGCCCAAATTGGTTTCCCTCTACGTTGCCAGTTAGCCTTTTCCCACCTCTCCAGCCATCCCCACAGAGCATTGGCTACCATCCATGATTCACTGTAGAGGTAGAGCTTTGGCCACTTCTCTCTCTCAGCAATGTCTAGGGCCAGTTGAACAGCTTTGAGTTCAGCAAGTTGGCTCGATCCACCTTCTCCTTCGGTAGTTTGTGCAACCTCTCGTGTGGGGCTCCATACGGCTGGTTTCCACTTCTGGTTCATCCCTACGATGCGACAGGAATCGTCAGTGAAAAGAGCGTAGCATGTTTCCTCTGGTGGTAGTTGGTTACAGGGAGGAGCCTCTTCAGCACGTGTCACTGGTTCTTGTTCCTCTTCGTCTGTGACACCAAAATTCTCACCTTCAGGCCAATTTGTAATGACCTCCAAAATCCCAGGGCGATTCAGTTTACCTATATGGGCGCGCTGAGTGATAAGAGCAATCCACTTGCTCCATGTAGCACTGGTGGCATGGTGAATGGAAGGAACCTTGCCTTTGAACATCCACCCCAGCACCGATAGTCGGGGTGCCAGGAGGAGTTGTGCTTCCGTGCCTATTACCTCCGAGGCAGCCTGGACTCCTTCATAGGCAGCCAGGATTTCTTTCTCTGTTGGAGTGTAGTTGGCTTCAGACCCTCTGTAGCTTCGACTCCAAAATCCCAGTGGTTGACCCCGGGTCTCCTCAGGCACCTTCTGCCAAAGGCTCCAGGACAAGCCATGGTTCCCAGCTGCAGAGTAGAGCATGTTCTTTACCTCTGGTCCTGTCCTGACCAGGCCAAGGGCTACTGCATGGGCAATCTCCTGCTTGATCTGGACAAAGGCTTGTTGCTGCTCAGGGCCCCACTGGAAATTGTTCTTCTTGTGGGTGACCAGGTAAAGAGGGCTCACGATCTGACTGTACTCAGGAATATGCATCCTCCAAAAACCTATGGCACCCAGGAAAGCTTGTGTCTCTTTCTTATTGGTGGGTGGAGACATTGCTGTGATCTTGTTGATGACATCTGTAGGAATCGGACGCCGTCCATCTTGCCACTTCACTCCCAGGTATCGAATCTCACAAGCTGGTCCCTTTACTTTGCTCTTTTTAATGGCGAAACCAGCTCCCAGGAGCATCTGGATGATTTCCTTCCCTTTTTCAAACACTTCTGCAGCTGTGTTCCCCCACACAATGATGTCATCAATATACTGCAGATGTTCTGGAGCCTCACCCCTTTCTACTGCAGTCTGGATCAGTCCATGGCAGATGGTGGGGCTGTGCTTCCACCCCTGGGGCAGTCGGTTCCAGGTGTACTGCACTCCCCTCCATGTGAAGGCAAACTGAGGCCTGCATTCTGCTGCCAGAGGAATGGAGAAAAATGCATTGGCAATGTCTATAGAGGCATACCACTTTGCTGCCTTGGACTCAAGCTCGTACTGGAGCTCTAATATGTCAGGCACGGCAGCACTCAGTGGTGGAGTCACTTCATTCAATGCACGGTAGTCCACAGTCAACCTCCATTCTCCTGCCGATTTTTGCACAGGCCAAATGGGGCTGTTGAAGGGTGAGTGGGTCTTGCTGACCACCCCTTGGCTCTCCAGCTCTCAGATCATCTTATAGATGGGGATCACAACATCTCGAATGGTCCTATACTGCCGTCGATGCACTATGGAAGTGGCAATTGGCACTCAGTGCTCTTCTCCCGTCAGGCATCCAACTGCAGATGGATTCTCAGACAACCCAGGCAAGGTGTTTAATTGCTGGATGCCCTCTGTCTCTACAGCAGCTATTCCAAATGCCCATCTGAGTCGTTTTGGGTCTTTGAAGTACCCACTTTGAAGGTAGTCTATGCCCAAAATACATGGGGCCTCTGGGCCAGTCACAATAGGATGCTTCTTCCATTCATTTCCCGTTAGGCTCACATCAGCTTCCACCAAAGTGAAATCCTGAGATCCCCCTGTCACACCAGCAATAGAAACAGACTCTGTCCCCACATGTCTTGATGGGATTAATGTGCATTGCGCACCAGTATCAACCAAAGCTTTGTACTCTTGTGGTTCCGATGTGCCAGGCCAACAAATCCACACAGACCAGAAAACACGATTTTCCCTGGCCTCTACCTGGCTTGAGGCAGGGCCCCTCTAAGCCTGGTTATCCTTCTTTCCCTGGGCATATGTTTTGGATGTTCCTTCGAGAGGATCAGACATGTCATCATCATCATACCTGGCCATTCGGCTACGGGCAACTGGAGCTGCTTTCCTTCTGGTGGCTTCCTTCAGTTCACGCACCCGTTGTGCCAGAACAGCAGTAGGTTTCCTATCCCACCATCTCATGTTTTCCCCACAATCACGCAGGTAAAACCACAGCTCAGCTCGTGGGGTGTACCTTCTCTCACTATCTGGGAAACGCCTGCCTTGGAGACCAGAACCTCGGATCTGTACTGCTGAAATTTGGAGAAGGTCTTCTTTAATCTCCTCTCTAAGCTTCTTATAGTTCTCCTCTATCTTATCCTCTAAGTTCTGCAGATGTGTTTCTACCGCTGCGATTCTGGCATGTGTCGGGCCATGTACAGCATCTGCATATGCTCGGAGCTTCCTTGCCATGTCAAGCACAGTCTCATCCCTCTCATCCCTCTCACCCCTCTTCATGATGGCTAAGGCAGAAGCATATTCGTGTGGCCCAAGTCGTATGAGTTTTCGTCACATCACAGATGTGCATGGTACTAAGTCTGGGTTCCTAGTTGTTACATCATCTGAGAAGATAATCTCTGCCATGGCCATTTCTCTCAGGCATTGGATCCCTTGCTCTATTGTCTTCCACTGAGTTTGCTGCATATAGAGATCATCTGCACACAGGTATCTTTCTGCTACACTTCTTAGGACCCGTTCCCAGAGGCTGTGAGAGTTAGCCCCCCTCATCATTCCTTGGTCTATGACAGGATCCTGTGACAGGGATCCCAAATGCCTGGCTTCAGTGCCATCCAGAATTGTAGCCTTGCCTGCAGCATCCCAGAGACGGACCAGCCAACTAATTATGGATTCATCAGACCTTCGAGTGTAATCCTTCCGTAAGCCATGAAGGTCCTTCAGGGAAAAGGACTCAATATTTGCATCTGATCTTGCACCTGCTGCTTTGACTCCTGATTTTATGTCAGGAGGCATTGAGGTTCCTTCTTCTTCTTCATCATCATCATCATCATCCCCTGGTCGATTGGTCTTGTCCGTGCATTTCCCACTTCTAGTGCTGGTAGCAACAGCCATGGATTTACATGCTGGCTTTGAGCCTGGGCTGTTAGCTGCAGCCTGAATCACCGGGACAGTTGCTGATTTATCTCCCTGCCCCCTGCCTCTGTCTGCTGCCCGACAGTCTCTAACAGAGTGAGATAAGCATATGCCAGGGCTCAACTCACTGCAATGACCTTCCTCTCCTTAGGCTCATCCTGGTACTTCTCTTTCAGATATTTCCCCACCTCAGCTGGGTTCTGAATTTGTTCATGGGGAAAATCCAAGACTATAGGGTCAGAGAGTTCCTTCAGGATTTGGCCCATATCCTCCCATTTCCCACACCACTCAGGATTTTCTACACTGGGGTTTACTCCTGAGTCAGGGGTCTCATCAGCCCGCCTAGAAATATCAGCTCTCATTCTGGAGAAGCAGCAGGCTGTATAGAGGAAGGTTACCAGATTGAATACCAAAAAGATGGTTTCTTTAACATTGAGGGGAAACTGAACATCCTTCACTAGTGATGCAACTGATTCATAGGAGAAGAAGGAAAGCAGAGGCTGAAAAACCTCATTCCCTCCTGCTCCTCCTGCAACAAACTGGATGCATAATCATAGCCATGAACCATTCATACCTGGAGCAGACCCTAGCATGTTTATAAACTTCTTGCATATCGTTGCCACCAAGCCCAGCAGGATAGCTATTCTGGTCACTGCCCCTCTGATGTAGAAACTACATATTAGGGGCAATACTAAAGCTATTTCTGGAAAAGAAAATAAACCTAGGGACCAGAGAGGTAATAAAATCTCAAAAAACCCTAGGGACCAGAAATGCATGCAAACCTTCACCCCAACAGACATTATGAATTCAAAAAGCATGGTTATTAGCTGATTTAAATGAACACAGAGGAATAGCAACCAAAATGCAGTCAAAACAGGGTTTTTCCACTCTCTCTCGAGCCCCAAGTTGGGCGCCAAATTTTTGTCCTGGTTTAGGGCAAATTTGTTAAAGAATCTGCAAAGGAGGGCCAACTCCTCCAGAAAGCAAAACCCACACGGCCCCTCCCCCCAACCAGTTCAGGAAAAAATTCCTTGGAGAGAGGTGGAAAGAACCTGTTTATTTCAGGCACAGCACCCCCCAGCACACAAAATGAACAATACCCGATGACACCGCTCCGAGAAAGATGGCAAAATCAGAAAGTCTCTTTCGGGGGTGGTTGCTCTGTTCTCAGTCCCTCCGGTGCTGGGGCAGCTGCTGCAGCCGAACGGTGCAAACCCTCCATGTTCCCAGTCCCAGTCCGGAGCAGGTTCGAGATGGTCACAGAAACAGGAGAGGAGAAACAGTCCAAGAAGGAATGTGGACTCTTTAGCTAAACTAGCTAATAAGCAGAGGCCAAAGCAGAGCAGAAGCGAGAGCAGAAGAGAGAGCAAGCAAAGCAGCAAGCTCAAAGCAAGAAGTGAAAAACAGCCCTATGTACTGCTTGTCTCTGTGTCCCTGATAAGAGAAACCCAAACAAAACTTCCACTCTTCAGAGCCAGTCTTAAAGGCACAGAACAGATGAATGGGGATACAAGCATCGTAAGGTCACCCCAGTGACAGAGCAGGCAGTCTGCTTCATTGTGAACCACTACAGAGCTACATCCCAATATGGTTTAAGCAGCATGGTATTATTAAGAGCTCCTTTTCTGCATGAGACACAAAAAGGAGATCCCAAATGATCTTCATGCAAGCATGCAGTAAAGAACTGCTTCTGCTATCCTAACAAAGTGTTTGCTTTGGCAATTACACTCTTCCCATTCATCTTTTGATGCAGACACTTCAGGTTTTCCCCTACACCCCTGCAAGGCTGGCAGTCGCTGTTTCCCATTTCCTGTTCTTCCCTAGAGATGGTGCAGCGGCTGCTTTGAAACAAAAAGCCCTGAGATCTGGACAGCTTGAAGGAGCATGAAGTGCTAATTAAGTGCTCATATTGGTAACACCCAGGTCTGCACTGCCCAGTGCTCTGCAGCAGCAGCAGCAGGACCATGCATCATTCCTGTTGGTGGATGTTCATGTTTCTGGTGTGCAAGAGCAATGACTTTGAGGGGGGACAAAAATGCCCCTCTTCAAACACTGTCTGTGCAAGGAGATGTGAAGTTTCACAGCCTTTTCTAAGATATTTTAGAAAGATCTAAGAGAATATTGTGGCATGGAGTAGGTCCCTAATTTTGTCTCCAGAGGAATCCCCAAAGGGCACATTCACTCTGCTGCTGATGCTAACCCCATAAGCTCATGGACCAATTTTCCCTGCAATGTGCCTCCCTGCCTGGGCTTTACTAGGCCGGGACTAGACCCAGAGCTAAGAAAACACAGGCAGCCAGGTGACATTGTGTGACATCAGAAGCTGGCAACCATGAGGACTTTGCTGTCAAGAGGTTACAGTTTGCACTGGGCCCAGAAGTTTTTCCCTAAGGCAAAGCAAATTGAAATGTGAAGTTTAAAAGCTTCAAATGACTATCAAAGGAAACTGCAGAATAATTTCTGGAAGTGCAGCATTGTCAATGATCATGCAGCCCACCAACAGCTGGAGCTGAATCCAGAATTGCTTCTTCCAGCTGTGCAGGAATTCATTCCACTGGCAAGCACTGGTCCACGGGAACAAATGATCCCCTAGCTCTGGGCTGAATGGCACCCAGGCTGCAGTGCAGATTGGAGGAACCCTTGTCGCTTGTTATTGGCCTCCCAGTGCACTCATCCTTCTGCAAACAAGGTGCAAACAACACAGCTGCACTGCTGTTCCGGATAAATACACATACAGGTGACGTTGCCAAAGCAGTGCATCATTTCCCAGTGAAATCCATGACCTCTTCTTACCTATGGAATTGTGACTGAAGACACCTGTGAGCCAGATCTGTGGGAGATTGCAAAGGAGCGAAGCTTTGGGATTTGGGCACACTTCTCTTGGTTTCTTTGCTCAGGCCTTTGGTGAGCACAGAACACACCTAGGTAGAAAACCTTTGACTAGACAGGATCTTTTGGATCCATTGTCCCCCAAACATGTCAATGTGTGGCCCCGTTGTAATGCCAAGTAACAAAGAGCAGCACAAATGACACAAAGAAAACATGGCCAAAGAGGAAGAGGAGAGGCCCAATGAGGAAAGGATGTGGTGAGACACTGGCACATCGAGTGAGCTGCACTCCCATAATCTCTAGACTAGCAGGTGCTGGTCTCACATTCTCCTCTTGGTTTATTTAATTTTCATTTATTTACTTTCTTTTTTTCATCATCAAAATAAAATAAATACAATTAAAAATATGTCATCAAATTTTAAAGATACAATCAAAACACATTAATTCAGAACTGTATCTAAAGATCAGAACATATGTACAGCTGTAACTATGAAGCCTAACACATCAATCCTAATCTGCAAACACTCTTCATACAGGCAGCAGCTTCTTCCTGAGCTTGGAGGACAGAGGCGAGGACTTTGTGGGTGAGGGAACATCCGAAGTGTCCAGAGAAAGCTTCTCAGTAAGACTGTAACCAGTCAGATCTGCAAAATGGAGACACAAAGTTTAACAGAGAGGCAAAGTTTAGCAGAGGCAACCATGCAAACCTAAACATCTGAAGCTCTGTATTTCATGGGACACATTTCTTGGAGATGTGTAAACAGCTGCACAGGGAAACATGCTCCTGCGGGCAGACACTGAGGCAGGCCAGGGCAAACCCTGAGCCACTTGCCCAGAGCTGGCACAGGCACAGCCTGGCCTCTGGGCTGCCCTGGGACAGCAGGGAGCCCAGAGCCCTGTGCTCTCCAGGAATGGCTCAGCTGCACATGCACCCTCCTGCTCCTCTGCCTGCCCCACAGCTCAGCAGCCCCACAGCTCCAGGGGCACTGGCAGCAGCACAGCTCATTGCAGGGGCACGTGCAGGGCACAGCTGTTCCCTGGCAATGTGCACAGCCTCTCTGGGCTGCCACAAGACCCTTCCTGCCAGCAGAGATTGGCCCAGCTCCCCCCTCACCTCTGCGTGCGGCTGAGCCATGATTGCCTTCACCTTGTCATTAATCTGGAGTTGCTCCAGGCCCCCATGCCATGACTAGGAAGGGCAATGGAGAGAGCGGGGACAGATGCACACCCTTCCTTAGGATTTCGTCATTTTTGGCACAGCTCAAAAGGCAAATCCAACTCAGCGCTCCCTCAGCTTTCTGGAGAACATCTCGCCTTCATCAGCCCAGCATTTTGGAGAGGTTTTCCCGCACATGTGGAGGCTTGCTGGCAGCACATTCCTTCAGCTGGGTGCCCATCACCTTGCAGAGGGCAGAGGCCAGCTTGGTGGCCACGGTGCGGACGTTGGCGCTCCGCACAGGCAGCGCCTTGTTCCCCAGGCAGGGCCAGAGCACGGGCAGGGCGTCGCGCTGGGCGACTTCAGGGCTCCTGGCATGAAACCCCTGCACAAGCACTGCCGGGACAGAGACACAGCTCCTTACCCACCAGCCTCACTGCAAACAAGGATCTGCCTCTGCTTCTGCTTCTTGCCAGCCTCTCTGGCCAAGAGCAGCAAAACAGCACCCAGAGCCCCTTGGCCCAGAAACGGGCAAAGCAGCTGATCATCCTGGAAACAGAACCACCAACCCCTCAGCACTAATTGCTCCAACCAGAGCCTTGTCCCTGCGGCAGACTTCCTACCTTTACTAAATTATTTCACAATGTCTTTCTGCATGAACAATGAATGAAATGTCCAATTGCCTTTGATTTCCATTAAGAAGTTGTCTAAACCCACACTGAAGATTTGGAAATGCACCATAGAGAGGAAATGGAGAGATTTGGGAGAGATTTGTAATAAAAGGATTATTCCATTTTTGTAACTTTGATGTCAAGTGCCAAATGTCTAATCTGGCTCTTCCCTTTGCTCAGCGGCACACAGCAAAGGGCAGGATTAGAACACACCTCAAAACTCCAGCCCACCAGAGATGGCTGCTGCCTGACAGCTGGATGAGAAACATCAGTGGCCAGCTGTGGTCTTTGGCAGAATGCTTTTGGGGCTTCCTACAAAGAGCTGTTTCAAACCTCAGGGTGTCTTAGACAATTACCCAGAACTCATTGCTGTGGCATTTGGGCATCTCCACATTTTAATGCCATTTCCCCTCTCAATGTTAATGGCAATATTTCTTATAATGTCAACTTGAATAAGGGCATAGAGAAAGAAAAATGCTACACAGGGAACTCAAATATAACCAAAACACGAGTGTTTTCTCATACTGTCTCTGAAATCTCTCTGCTCATTTTCTGAACTGAACTATATCAAACACAGACAAAAATTACTACCAATAGGCTTCTTGCATGGCATATTTGGCTGAGAGATCAAAACCTGAAATGCTCTGGAGACCATTCTTATTTTCTGATCAGACAAAATGTTATCTAGCAGCCATTTAATATTCTGTGGTGGAAGAGACTTCATTTTCTCTATGCTGTTAATCCACCTGCAGACATCAACATTGAAAGAGCTCCTGCAAGTACCCAAAACCAATTCTGCTAAGAAGGAAAGGGTTATGGAACCCATTTTAAAATGGGAATTCATTTGAGTTTAAATGCAATTAAAGACATCAGTGACTACTGAACAGGAGGAGCACCTGTCTGTTCCTACTAAATCGCAGAGAACATCTGCTCTTTCTAAAGTACTCCAAATTTATGGTTAAATCGTTTTTTTGAAAAAGATGACCTCTTTTTCAAAGAACAGCTAAACTAAATTTGCTGTTGCTGGAGATCTACTTTATTCAAATGCTCTTTAAAGGGCCTTTGACATTCCCAATCACTGAACATGCCCTTTTGAGATTCCTAATGAAGACACAAAGTGTATTAAACCTTGCATTTCAAGATGTTGGCATAATTAGCAGAGGATTTAGCCCCAGTTGAATCAAGGCTATCTATAATCTTCTCTGCTATATATTGAGATTATCCTTTTTCCATTCCTTGGCTCTTGCTGACACAGCAAGCTCCTCTGAGGAATCAATTATCAGCTGCATTTGTAGCATTTAGGACCGCGCTGACACAGGCAGACACTGTTTGCACACCCTGAAAGGCTCAGTCCAAGGCCACTGTGACAGCACAGGCAGGGAGCCTCAGCACTCTGCTTCTGTCCCTGTGCCCCAGAGGCTGCCTTGCACTAAACCTGTGCCTCTGGCACCTCTGTTGAGTTCTGGCCTAAGCTGTGACCCCCAGGCTCTGCACAGTTCAGCCTCAAAACTTTTCAAGAGAAAAACAAGAATTCTGTGAGGACAAAACAAACTGATGCCCTGAAACAGCATTTGCCACCATTTCCCCTCAAAGATCACAGATGTCCCTGAGCTCCCCTGAGAGGAGCCAGCTGGGGCATTTTTAGCCCTCCCTTTGCTGGAGGTGGTTCTGAGATGCCCCAGTGAGAGCTCAGCCCCAGGCCGAGCGCCGCCCCCATCTCAGATGCTGCCCAGCTCTGCAGCAGCCAGGGAAAACCTGCCAAAGCCACCTGCCTTGGCTATGGGGCAGCAGGGACAAGCTCAGCACCTCCTGGTTTGGAGGAGCTGCTCTGCTGTTTGCTCACAGGCATTCCCTGTAAATGCTCCCTGGGAAGAGCTCTTGGCTCAGAAGGGGAGGCCAAACCTGTGATATGCTCGGTGACATCCAGCAGGGCTTGGCCACTCAGGTGATTCCATTGGTAGCTGAACTCTTTCAGCAGGGACACTTTATCTACAAGGGAAACACACGTTTCTGCTCACTTTTCTCAGGTCATAGGATAAAGGGCAGGGCCAACTCATTTCATAAAATAAAGTACATTTCTGCTGGTTTTTGAATCCTTTTCTTCTTTCCTTCCAGCATACTTGGCCGGGTTTTAAATTCCAAAAGAAAAGCTCTCCTTTCACATTTGTAAATCCAAACTTGTCTGCTGTAGCAGGAGCTGTGTTAAAACATTTCACATCAGGGACCTCGAGAGTTCAGTCACATGGAAGCAGTGAAAAGGTTTTGCATCCCAGAGCAAAAAGGGAGAGCCCGAGCCCCATACTTGGGTCACAGAAAGGCACTGAGCAAGTGTGAGAGTCTGTCCGAATTTTCCCTCATCTCCGAATTTTCCTCAATTATGGGAAAATTCAGTATTTATAGTTCAAATTCACCCAAAACCCCCAAAAAACACCCAAAAATCACCCAAAACTCCCCCAAAACTCCTCCTACATGGAGTCCCGGCACTTGTGGAGCCCCTTGGGGCAGCCCGACGCCAGGCTGGGGTGAAAAACGGTGATTTTGGGAAAATTCAGTATATATAGTACAAAATACCCAAAAATCCCAAAAAAAACTGCCCCAAAATCACCCAAAACAGCCCAAAAATCACCCCAAAATCACCCAAAACCTCCCCAAACCATCCCAAGACCCCCCAAATTTCGGGATTTCCCCCTGAATTTTGGGGTTTTTTTATGGGATTTTTTTGATTTTTGGGGTTTTTGTTAATTTGGGGAGAGTTCCCCACCCCCTCCCCTTTTTTCCCCCTAAATTTTGATATTTTTCCCCAGAATTTTTTTGTATTTTCCCCCCAAATTTTGATGTTTTTTCTCCAGGATTTTGAGTATTTTTTCCCCAAATTTCAGTTTCTTTGGGATTTTCTAATTTTTATGGTTTTTGGTAATTAGGGGAGGGGTCTCTGCCTTCCTTTACTGCCCCTATCTGCTCCCCTTTCCTGAGTGTTTCCCCCCCATTTTTGATATTTTTCTTCAGAATTTTTTTATTTTCTCCGGGTTTTTTCCCCAAATTTCCGTTTTTTGGGTTTTTAGGATTTTTGTTAATTTGGGGAGGGGTCTCTCCCCCCATTTTACCTGCAGAGGATCCCCAGGCCGTGCTCGTGGACACGCAGGTAGTGATGAGGCCGGAGTTGTATCTGAAGCCTTTTGCACAATGGTGGCAGCAGAAGGACCTCTCGCCTTTGTGACTCTGCTGATGCCTGATGAGACAGGAACTCATCTGAAACCTCTTCCTGCATTTATCACACTCGTCGGGACGTTCTTCTGTGTGGATTCTCATGTGGCGGATCAGGGAGGATCTCAGGGAGAAGGTCTTTCCACATTCTGAGGACTTGCAGGACTCCTCCCCATCCTGGAGCTGCTCATGGACTCCCAGCTCTGAGCTGCAGCTCCATCCCTGGCCCAGGGTGGGCCTTTCCCCCTCAGATCCCCGTGATCGGCGTTTGCAGCCCCTCCTCGTAAGGGATCTCTGGGGCTTTTCTTTCCCCTTTGATTCCTGTGCTGTGGAGCTGCACAAAACAGCCTCTTCTACAAGGTTCTGCTGTGGGGATTTGACCTCCCTGGTCTCTGGCCTAAGCTTCTTGTCTGGGGAAGGAAGGACAAGGAGAAGATGGGATTTGCCTCCGTGCCACAGGGAAGGACAAGGAGATCCTCCCAGTGCGTCCCCAGCAGGACGGCTTTGGCACCAGGGTTGTCCTGCAGCCGGGGGCCGTGCTGGGGCGGGAGATGGAGCAGGAGAGAGGGGGAAAGGGGCACTGACTTCCTCCTCACCTGCCTGGGGCTCCTGGGCCATCTTCTTCCTCAGGGCGTCCTCCTTCTTCATCGGGCCAAGGTTTGGAAAAAGAAAATCCTGGTTTGGGGGAAAACAAGGGCTGAACGTGTTGGGTTTGATAGTCCTGTTGCCCAAGTGCAGCTGGAGAAGTCAATGCCCCTTTCAGCCTTGAGGGGCTTGGAGCCCGCTCATCCCCAGCCTCCCCCACCCCTCCAGGCAGCCAGTTTGTCTCCCAGCTCCGGGATCGCCCCTCTGCGCTCTTCCCCACTCCAGGGCTCCCGAGCTCCCGTTTGCTCTCCTGGGCATCCCCCAGCCCGAGATCGCCCCTGTGCCCATTGGTACCAGGCAAACGTGAGGCTGTTCCCTCCACGGGAAATTCACGGTTCAGGTTTGAGGTCCTGCAAGAGTCAAAGATCCCCTGCCCCATGAAAAAACCCTCCCAGAGACCCCCCGATGGATCTGATGCAAGCTCCCCCTCCCCACTCACCTGCGGCTTCTGGAGGGGGCAATGCAGCAGGAGTCAGGGGAGCTTCAGCCTGAGCGGCAGGGGAAGGCGGCGGGGAAACCAACGTGGTTGTGCTGTTCCTCTTCCTTCTGCTCCTCCACTTACTCCTCGTCTGTTCCTCCTCTTCCTTCCACTTTTCTTTCACTCCTAGACCGGCCCAGGCAATGCTGACACCCAAAAGCAGCCACGCTCTGCCCTGGGCGGGTTCCGAAACAGCATGGCAGTAAAACTGGGGAGTGAAACTGGGAGCATTGGGAAAGATCATGAGAGCAGCGGAAAGGAATTGGGAGCGCTTTCCCTGCCAGTCCCGCTTTTACTGGGAGAACTGAGAGGGAACTGGGAGCAAACAGCACTCGGAGGCGGCTGCAGCCGGCAGCTAGTGGGGCCATGATAGAAGGCCTGGTTATGAGAATAAGAGAGCGATCGCGCGCTGGGATTGGTGGGCGGGAGCAGCGCGGGGTTTGCTCGGTTATGTGAGGGCCGGGAGGGGCTGGAGCAATGGCGGCGGCGTCCGGTGAGAGGGGACAGGGAGCGGGAATGGGAACCGGGAGCGGGAATGGGGACGGCAATGAAGACAGGGAGTGGGTATGGGGACAGGGAAGAGGCATGGGAATGGGGACATGATCGGAAATGGCACCCGGAACTGGAATGGCACAGAGAATGGGGACAGGGACCGGGAATTGGAATATGGGTATGGGACAGGGAATATTGAAATGGAAATATGGAAACAGGAGCGGGACCGTGAATAACAGAAGGGGAACAGAGACTTGGAATATGGGAGACGGATAGGAAATGAGACTGGAATGAGATTCAGGCTGGGATGGCAGCGGAACGGTACCAGGGTGACATGGGAATGGGTGGGTGAGAGGGGGTGACAGCAGGGAGAGGGGGATCCTGAACAGGGACACTGGCAACCAGGACAGAGGGACATGGAGACAGTTCCAGGGCAGGGGGGCCTTGATCAGCCACGCCACAACTTTCACCAGGGTCCCCAAGCACTTTTGCAGCTACTCGGCCTGTTCTACCCAAAGCCCTGAGCAACCCCCAAGTCCCTCCCAGGAACCCCCACCTCCCTCAAACCCAACATGCCCCCTGTCCCCTGGCAGATCCCCCCATGTCCCCATCAATGGCTTATTCCAATCTCTTTTTTTTTACCCTAGTTTTGTGTGTTTTGAAGGGACCAACAGAAATGAAAGGAAAATCCAGGCCACGGGGTGCAAGGAAGATGTGAAGCAGCTGGACAGGTGGTTTCTAAAATGGATAACCGGCAACAGGAATGGCCTGGGCTCTGCTTACCGGGGTTCCCTGGGGATTACCCAGGGTGGATCCCTCTGTGGCAGCTGGAGCTGGAGCAGCGCAGGAAGGTCTTCCTGCACTTGGGGATCTCACTGGGCTGCCCTTAGTGCTGGCTCTGTTGGTGTCTGCTCAAGATAGAGCTCTGAGAGAAGCTCTTCCCACACTCAGGACACTCATAGGGCCTCTCCCCACTGTGGATGCGCCGGTGGGTCACGAGGGTGGAGTTGTCCCTGAAGCCCTTCCCGCAGTCAGGGCAGCGAAAGGGCCGCTCCTCCGTGTGAATCCTCTGGTGCCTGACAAGATGAGAGCTGGTCTGAAACCTCTTCCTGCATTTATCACACTCATAGGGCTTCTCCCCAGTGTGGCTCCTCAGGTGGTAGATCAGGTGGGAGCGCTGGCAGAAGCTCTTCCCACACTCCCCACACTCATAAGACCTCTCGTCAGTGTGGATCCTCTTGTGGACAATCAGGTTCGACTTGTGGGTGAATCTCTTCCCACACTCGGGACACTCATAGGGCCTCTCCTGGGTGTGCATGTGCTGGTGGCTGACAAGGGAGGAGTTGTACTTGAAGCCTTTCCCGCAGTCGGGGCAGAGGAAAGGCCTCTCCTCTGTGTGAGTGCGCTGGTGCCTGAGGAGATCAGAGCTGGTCTGAAACCCCTTTCTGCATTTATCACACTCGTAGGGTTTCTCCCCGGTGTGCCTCCTCATGTGGACAGTCAGGTGGGAGATCCGGCTGAAACTCTTCCCACACTCCTCACACTTGTAACACCTCTCCTCGGTGTGCCTCCTCAGGTGGACAATCAGGCAGGAGATCCAGCTGAAGCTCTTCCCACACTCCTCACACTTGTAAGACCTCTCCTCGGTGTGGCTCCTCAAGTGGACAGTCAAGTTGGATCTCCGGCTGAAGCTCTTCCCACACTCCTCACATATATAGGGCCTCTCCCCCGTGTGGATTTTCATGTGGCAGATCAGGTTGGATTTCTGGCTGAAGCTCTTCCCACATTTCAAGCACTTCTGGGGCTTCTCCTTACCCTGAAGCTGCTCGTGGACCATGAGCTCTGAGCTCCAGGCGCCTCCCCGGTCCAGGGTGGGCCTTTCCCCCTCAGATGCCTGAGATCTGCGTTTGCAGCCCCTCCTCGTGCGGGATCTCTGGGGTTTTTCCTCCCCGTTGGATTCCTGTGCTGTGGAGCTGCTCAAAACAGCCTCTTCCACAAGGTTCTGCTGTGGGGATTTGTCCGCCCTGGTCTCCATCCTCAGCTCCTGGTCTGGGGGAGGAAGGACAAGGAGAGGATGGGATTTGCCTCCGTGCCACAGGGAAGGACAAGGAGATCCCCCCAGTGCGTCCCCAGCAGGACGGCTTTGGCACCAGGGTTGTCCTGCAGCCGGGGGCCGTGCTGGGGCGGGAGATGGAGCAGGAGAGAGGGGGAAAGGGGCACTGAATTCCTCCTCACCTGCTTGGGGCTGCTGGGCCATCTTCCTCTTCCTCACAACCTCCTCCTCTTGCATCGGGCCAAGGTTTAGAAACAGGAAATCCTGGTTTGGGGGAAAACAAGGGCTGGGCGCGTTGGGTTTGATGGTCCCGCTGCCTGTCTTGGTGTCTGCTAAGGAAGGCAGAGCCTCCCTTAAAATTGAAAATGTAAACCCCCTCCCTCCAAAGTACTATAATTTTGAAATTAAGGGGCTCTCAGGGAAAGATATGGAAATAGGAATAACAGTTCTTTGCTAGGAAAAATAAAATGAAAAATGTAATAGTAGAAAGAAAACCACTGACAGAGTCAGAATCCAAGCTGACACCCTGTTAGTCAGGGTGTTTGTTGCACTCCAATTAAATGGTGGCTGCAGTCCTCCTGGAGGGACAGATGTGGTTCTGTTGAAGCAGTGGTTCCTGTAGAAGGGTGTAGTTTTCCTCCGAAGGTCCAGTGGTGGTGTAGATAGGTCTGGTCTTCCTCGGCGAATCCAGTGGAGAAGAAAAGCTGCTCCTCTGGGAATCCAGTGGAGAAGAAATGCTACTCCTCTGGGAATCCAGTGGGAAAAGCCTGACTGTGGTGTTCCAAATCTCTGATTATATCCAGGTAGGAATGCCTGGCTCCTCCCCATGGGTGGAACATCTACCAATGGGGTGAGGTAATTTTATCAGTCCTGCAGTGAGGCTCAATGGCCCATTAACAGAAGATATCTCCCTGGAGGGCTTGTGGAAGAGATAAAGAAAACTGCCCAATTAACAGAAGATAACTGCCCCACCTCTAACAGATGGCAATAGATGACATACCCCCACCCACATCTTGCATTTCCAACCTCAGACACTCTCCGTTGCTCTCAGTAGCCCAAAGTGTGATCCCAGTTGCTCCCTTTTAACAGCAGTATGATCCCAGTAACTTCCAATATGATCCAAGTCATCTACCACTATTCCCAGTATGGTCCTAGTATAATCCTAGCTGCTTCCAGTCCATCCAAGTATGGTCCAAGCTGCCTCCAGCTACATCAACACAATCAGTCCCAGTATGATGCCATTTGCTACCAGCGTGCTCCCAGTTGCTCAGAGCATCTCCCACTCACTCTCAGAATGATCCCAGTCATTCCCAGTATATCACATTAGCCCCTAACATGGTCTCAATTGGCCCAGCAGGTTCCTACTCACTTCCAAAATGATCCCTGGATGATCCCAGTACAGTCCAGTCCCTCCCAGCGAGGCCACTCCTGGCATCCCCCAGCCCTGTCTGTGTTCCCCCTTCCCAGATTGCCTGATAGGAGCCCCAGGGGCTGGAAGGCCTCAACCAACATCCCCAGCAAGCCCCAGTGTGGATGTGCAGCCTCCAGTTTTCCCAGTTTGCCTCTCCTTCTCCCCAGGCAGGGTTCTCCTCCTCCTGCTTCTCCCGGCCCCAGCGGGTGGGAGCAGCTGAGAGCCCCGCACTGCCCATCCCGACCTGTCCTGGCTCCATCCCCGTTCCTGCTACGGGCTGCGAGGGCTGCAGGACCGGGACAGGAGGAATGGGATGGTGGAGCAGGGAGGGAGAAGCAGCAGGACAAGGGCTGGAGGGAACAAGAGAAGGAGGAGGAGGAGGAGGTGTGGAGCAGGAAGAGGAGGAGGACGGGTGGGAGGAAGAGCTGGGTGAGAGGAGGAGGAGTGGGAAGTGGAAGCGGGGGGAACACAGGCTCCAGCCCTCGCTTTCTCCGCAGCACTCCCGGACCCTGGGGCATTTCCCCCCCATATCTCAGGTGATCACAGAGGGGGAGCTCAACCAAATATCCTGGGTGCTCCATAGGTGGGTATTTTTTTGGGGATGGGGGGATTTTTGGAGCTCAAAGGACTCCAAAGCTAAGCTGCAAATGCCCATTGGGGAGATTTTGGCGGTGTCCCGGGAGGTTGTTTCTTCGCGGGTAAGGACACGAGAGGGGAGAACACTGGGACACCGACGTGTGTAGCCCAGAGAGAGGAGACCGCCAGGATTCAGCCCGGAGAGGGGAACACCCTTGCGAGGGGGAAGCCCTGGACCTCCCCACAGCCTGGAGCAGAGTCAGGGGAAACGGCAGCGCTGAGACACCAAGAGCCCCGGCATTGCTAAGAGGGAGCCCAGAGAGGGGGATCTGGGGAACCCCTGGGGGCTGCAGGGAACCCCCAGCAGCACAGAGAAGGGGGAGCCTCAGAAGCCCAAGGTCAGAAGAGCAGAGAGGGGGGACCCTGGGGATTCCCGTGGCAGCCTGGACAGGGTATGGACCCCTGGAGAGGAGAACGCTCAATAGATGCAGGACTCCAAGAAGTCCAAAGTGGAGAGACCAGAGAAGGGCAATTCATGGGGAGCTCTTTTTTGGAATAATCATGAGACATTCAAGTCTTGGCAGGCTTAAGGATGGTATTTCTCAGGGTTTTTCCAACTAATTTTTTTTGGTCTGCAGATTTTTTTTGGGCAGGATCTTGGTGGTCTGGAGATTTTTATGGACACAAAATGTCTGGAGACTTCTAGAGATGGGTTGGGGCAGGAGGAATGCCCAACAAAATGCTCTCATACCTTGTTTTTCTCATTTCCAAACCTCAGCCAAGTCTGTTGCCCTGTCTCTGGGAACACCCGCTGGTGTCACCTCGATACACTGTCCCCGCTGCCTGGTGTCGCTCTCTGGTCTGTTCCCTGTGTCATCCCATTCCTAGTGTCCACCGTGCCTGGCATCAACCCCTGGTCCATGTCCATCTTGTCTTATGTTGCAATGCAAGATGTGACCAGCAGTATGTATTTTATCACCATCTGTTGAAACCAGGAGGAGCAGTGTTCTTTATCACTTCCATGACACATCCCTCCTAACACCAGGGCAGATATTCTCTATTAATGGGCAAGCTGTTAAAACCAGGTGAGGCAGGTTTATTTTTATCTCTTCCATAACCCATCATCCCTCCAGGGAGATATCTTCTGTTAATGGGCCATTGAGATTCACTGAGTGACTGATAAAATTAATCAACAGTGGGTGTTCACAGAAACGGAGCTCACAGACTGGGCTAAGGTTTGGAAATGAGAAATCCTATTTCCAAGAGAAAAACAAGGTATGAGAGCATTTTGTTGGGCATTCCTCCTGCCCCAACCCATCTCTAGAAGTCTCCAGACATTTTGTGTCCATAAAAATCTGCAGACCAAAAAAAATTAGTTGGAAAAACCCTGAGAAATACCATCCTTAAGCCTGCCAAGACTTGAATGTCTCATGATTATTCCAAAAAAGAGCTCCCCATGAATTGCCCTTCTCTGGTCTCTCCACTTTGGACTTCTTGGAGTCCTGCATCTATTGAGCGTTCTCCTCTCCAGGGGTCCATACCCTGTCCAGGCTGCCACGGGAATCCCCAGGGTCCCCCCTCTCTGCTCTTCTGACCTTGGGCTTCTGAGGCTCCCCCTTCTCTGTGCTGCTGGGGGTTCCCTGCAGCCCCCAGGGGTTCCCCAGATCCCCCTCTCTGGGCTCCCTCTTAGCAATGCCGGGGCTCTTGGTGTCTCAGCGCTGCCGTTTCCCCTGACTCTGCTCCAGGCTGTGGGGAGGTCCAGGGCTTCCCCCTCGCAAGGGTGTTCCCCTCTCCGGGCTGAATCCTGGCGGTCTCCTCTCTCTGGGCTACACACGTCGGTGTCCCAGTGTTCTCCCCTCTCGTGTCCTTACCCGCGAAGAAACAACCTCCCGGGACACCGCCAAAATCTCCCCAATGGGCATTTGCAGCTTAGCTTTGGAGTCCTTTGAGCTCCAAAAATCCCCCCATCCCCAAAAAAATACCCACCTATGGAGCACCCAGGATATTTGGTTGAGCTCCCCCTCTGTGATCACCTGAGATATGGGGGGGAAATGCCCCAGGGTCCGGGAGTGCTGCGGAGAAAGCGAGGGCTGGAGCCTGTGTTCCCCCCGCTTCCACTTCCCACTCCTCCTCCTCTCACCCAGCTCTTCCTCCCACCCATCCTCCTCCTCTTCCTGCTCCACACCTCCTCCTCCTCCTCCTTCTCTTGTTCCCTCCAGCCCTTGTCCTGCTGCTTCTCCCTCCCTGCTCCACCATTCCATTCCTCCTGCCCCGGTCCTGCAGCCCTCGCAGCCCGCGGCAGGAGCGGGGATGGAGCCAGGACAGGTCGGGATGGGCAGTGCGGGGCTCTCAGCTGCTCCCACCCGCTGGGGCCGGGAGGAGCAGGAGGAGGAGAACCCTGCCTGGGGAGAAGGAGAGGCAAACTGGGAAAACTGGAGGCTGCACATCCACACTGGGGCTTGCTGGGGATGTTGGTTGAGGCCTTCCAGCCCCTGGGGCTCCTATCAGGCAATCTGGGAAGGGGGAACACAGACAGGGCTGGGGGATGCCAGGAGTGGCCTCGCTGGGAGGGACTGGACTGTACTGGGATCATCCAGGGATCATTTTGGAAGTGAGTAGGAACCTGCTGGGCCAATTGAGACCATGTTAGGGGCTAATGTGATATACTGGGAATGACTGGGATCATTCTGAGAGTGAGTGGGAGATGCTCTGAGCAACTGGGAGCACGCTGGTAGCAAATGGCATCATACTGGGACTGATTGTGTTGATGTAGCTGGAGGCAGCTTGGACCATACTTGGATGGACTGGAAGCAGCTAGGATTATACTAGGACCATACTGGGAATAGTGGTAGATGACTTGGATCATATTGGAAGTTACTGGGATCATACTGCTGTTAAAAGGGAGCAACTGGGATCACACTTTGGGCTACTGAGAGCAACGGAGAGTGTCTGAGGTTGGAAATGCAAGATGTGGGTGGGGGTATGTCATCTATTGCCATCTGTTAGAGGTGGGGCAGTTATCTTCTGTTAATTGGGCAGTTTTCTTTATCTCTTCCACAAGCCCTCCAGGGAGATATCTTCTGTTAATGGGCCATTGAGCCTCACTGCAGGACTGATAAAATTACCTCACCCCATTGGTAGATGTTCCACCCATGGGGAGGAGCCAGGCATTCCTACCTGGATATAATCAGAGATTTGGAACACCACAGTCAGGCTTTTCCCACTGGATTCCCAGAGGAGTAGCATTTCTTCTCCACTGGATTCCCAGAGGAGCAGCTTTTCTTCTCCACTGGATTCGCCGAGGAAGACCAGACCTATCTACACCACCACTGGACCTTCGGAGGAAAACTACACCCTTCTACAGGAACCACTGCTTCAACAGAACCACATCTGTCCCTCCAGGAGGACTGCAGCCACCATTTAATTGGAGTGCAACAAACACCCTGACTAACAGGGTGTCAGCTTGGATTCTGACTCTGTCAGTGGTTTTCTTTCTACTATTACATTTTTCATTTTATTTTTCCTAGCAAAGAACTGTTATTCCTATTTCCATATCTTTCCCTGAGAGCCCCTTAATTTCAAAATTATAGTACTTTGGAGGGAGGGGGTTTACATTTTCAATTTTAAGGGAGGCTCTGCCTTCCTTAGCAGACACCAAGACAGGCAGCGGGACCATCAAACCCAACGCGCCCAGCCCTTGTTTTCCCCCAAACCAGGATTTCCTGTTTCTAAACCTTGGCCCGATGCAAGAGGAGGAGGTTGTGAGGAAGAGGAAGATGGCCCAGCAGCCCCAAGCAGGTGAGGAGGAATTCAGTGCCCCTTTCCCCCTCTCTCCTGCTCCATCTCCCGCCCCAGCACGGCCCCCGGCTGCAGGACAACCCTGGTGCCAAAGCCGTCCTGCTGGGGACGCACTGGGGGGATCTCCTTGTCCTTCCCTGTGGCACGGAGGCAAATCCCATCCTCTCCTTGTCCTTCCTCCCCCAGACCAGGAGCTGAGGATGGAGACCAGGGCGGACAAATCCCCACAGCAGAACCTTGTGGAAGAGGCTGTTTTGAGCAGCTCCACAGCACAGGAATCCAACGGGGAGGAAAAACCCCAGAGATCCCGCACGAGGAGGGGCTGCAAACGCAGATCTCAGGCATCTGAGGGGGAAAGGCCCACCCTGGACCGGGGAGGCGCCTGGAGCTCAGAGCTCGTGGTCCACGAGCAGCTTCAGGGTAAGGAGAAGCCCCAGAAGTGCTTGAAATGTGGGAAGAGCTTCAGCCAGAAATCCAACCTGATCTGCCACATGAAAATCCACACGGGGGAGAGGCCCTATATATGTGAGGAGTGTGGGAAGAGCTTCAGCCGGAGATCCAACTTGACTGTCCACTTGAGGAGCCACACCGAGGAGAGGTCTTACAAGTGTGAGGAGTGTGGGAAGAGCTTCAGCTGGATCTCCTGCCTGATTGTCCACCTGAGGAGGCACACCGAGGAGAGGTGTTACAAGTGTGAGGAGTGTGGGAAGAGTTTCAGCCGGATCTCCCACCTGACTGTCCACATGAGGAGGCACACCGGGGAGAAACCCTACGAGTGTGATAAATGCAGAAAGGGGTTTCAGACCAGCTCTGATCTCCTCAGGCACCAGCGCACTCACACAGAGGAGAGGCCTTTCCTCTGCCCCGACTGCGGGAAAGGCTTCAAGTACAACTCCTCCCTTGTCAGCCACCAGCACATGCACACCCAGGAGAGGCCCTATGAGTGTCCCGAGTGTGGGAAGAGATTCACCCACAAGTCGAACCTGATTGTCCACAAGAGGATCCACACTGACGAGAGGTCTTATGAGTGTGGGGAGTGTGGGAAGAGCTTCTGCCAGCGCTCCCACCTGATCTACCACCTGAGGAGCCACACTGGGGAGAAGCCCTATGAGTGTGATAAATGCAGGAAGAGGTTTCAGACCAGCTCTCATCTTGTCAGGCACCAGAGGATTCACACGGAGGAGCGGCCCTTTCGCTGCCCTGACTGCGGGAAGGGCTTCCGGGACAACTCCACCCTCGTGACCCACCGGCACATCCACAGTGGGGAGAGGCCCTATGAGTGTCCTGAGTGTGGGAAGAGCTTCTCTCAGAGCTCTATCTTGAGCAGACACCAACAGAGCCAGCACTAAGGGCAGCCCAGTGAGATCCCCAAGTGCAGGAAGACCTTCCTGCGCTGCTCCAGCTCCAGCTGCCACAGAGGGATCCACCCTGGGTAATCCCCAGGGAACCCCGGTAAGCAGAGCCCAGGCCATTCCTGTTGCCGGTTATCCATTTTAGAAACCACCTGTCCAGCTGCTTCACATCTTCCTTGCACCCCGTGGCCTGGATTTTCCTTTCATTTCTGTTGGTCCCTTCAAAACACACAAAACTAGGGTAAAAAAAAAGAGATTGGAATAAGCCATTGATGGGGACATGGGGGGATCTGCCAGGGGACGGGGGGCATGTTGGGTTTGAGGGAGGTGGGGGTTCCTGGGAGGGACTTGGGGGTTGCTCAGGGCTTTGGGTAGAACAGGCCGAGTAGCTGCAAAAGTGCTTGGGGACCCTGGTGAAAGTTGTGGCGTGGCTGATCAAGGCCCCCCTGCCCTGGAACTGTCTCCATGTCCCTCTGTCCTGGTTGCCAGTGTCCCTGTTCAGGATCCCCCTCTCCCTGCTGTCACCCCCTCTCACCCACCCATTCCCATGTCACCCTGGTACCGTTCCGCTGCCATCCCAGCCTGAATCTCATTCCAGTCTCATTTCCTATCCGTCTCCCATATTCCAAGTCTCTGTTCCCCTTCTGTTATTCACGGTCCCGCTCCTGTTTCCATATTTCCATTTCAATATTCCCTGTCCCATACCCATATTCCAATTCCCGGTCCCTGTCCCCATTCTCTGTGCCATTCCAGTTCCGGGTGCCATTTCCGATCATGTCCCCATTCCCATGCCTCTTCCCTGTCCCCATACCCACTCCCTGTCCTCATTGCCGTCCCCATTCCCGCTCCCGGTTCCCATTCCCGCTCCCTGTCCCCTCTCACCGGCTGCCGCCGCCATTGCTCCTACCCCTCCCGGCCCTCACATAACCGAGCAAACCCCGCGCTGCTCCCGCCCACCAATCCCAGCGCGCGATCGCTCTCTTATTCTCATAACCAGGCCTTCTATCATGGCCCCACTAGCTGCCGGCTGCAGCCGCCTCCGAGTGCTGTTTGCTCCCAGTTCCCTCTCAGTTCTCCCAGTAAAAGCGGGACTGGCAGGGAAAGCGCTCCCAATTCCTTTCCGCTGCTCTCATGATCTTTCCCAATGCTCCCAGTTTCACTCCCCAGTTTTACTGCCATGCTGTTTCGGAACCCGCCCAGGGCAGAGCGTGGCTGCTTTTGGGTGTCAGCATTGCCTGGGCCGGTCTAGGAGTGAAAGAAAAGTGGAAGGAAGAGGAGGAACAGACGAGGAGTAAGTGGAGGAGCAGAAGGAAGAGGAACAGCACAACCACGTTGGTTTCCCCGCCGCCTTCCCCTGCCGCTCAGGCTGAAGCTCCCCTGACTCCTGCTGCATTGCCCCCTCCAGAAGCCGCAGGTGAGTGGGGAGGGGGAGCTTGCATCAGATCCATCGGGGGGTCTCTGGGAGGGTTTTTTCATGGGGCAGGGGATCTTTGACTCTTGCAGGACCTCAAACCTGAACCGTTAATTTCCGGTGGAGGGAACAGACTCACGTTCGCCTGGTACCGATGGGCACAGGGGCGATCTCGGGCTGGGGGATGCCTAGGAGAGCAAACGGGAGCTCGGGAGCCCTGGAGTGGGGAAGAGCGCAGAGGGGCGATCCCGGAGCTGGGAGACAAACTGGCTGCCTGGAGGGGTGGGGGAGGCTGGGGATGAGCGGGCTCCAAGCCCCTCAAGGCTGAAAGGGGCATTGACTTCTCCAGCTGCACTTGGGCAACAGGACTATCAAACCCAACACGTTCAGCCCTTGTTTTCCCCCAAACCAGGATTTTCTTTTTCCAAACCTTGGCCCGATGAAGAAGGAGGACGCCCTGAGGAAGAAGATGGCCCAGGAGCCCCAGGCAGGTGAGGAGGAAGTCAGTGCCCCTTTCCCCCTCTCTCCTGCTCCATCTCCCACCCCAGCACGGCCCCCGGCTGCAGGACAACCCTGGTGCCAAAGCCGTCCTGCTGGGGACGCACTGGGAGGATCTCCTTGTCCTTCCCTGTGGCACGGAGGCAAATCCCATCTTCTCCTTGTCCTTCCTTCCCCAGACAAGAAGCTTAGGCCAGAGACCAGGGAGGTCAAATCCCCACAGCAGAACCTTGTAGAAGAGGCTGTTTTGTGCAGCTCCACAGCACAGGAATCAAAGGGGAAAGAAAAGCCCCAGAGATCCCTTACGAGGAGGGGCTGCAAACGCCGATCACGGGGATCTGAGGGGGAAAGGCCCACCCTGGGCCAGGGATGGAGCTGCAGCTCAGAGCTGGGAGTCCATGAGCAGCTCCAGGATGGGGAGGAGTCCTGCAAGTCCTCAGAATGTGGAAAGACCTTCTCCCTGAGATCCTCCCTGATCCGCCACATGAGAATCCACACAGAAGAACGTCCCGACGAGTGTGATAAATGCAGGAAGAGGTTTCAGATGAGTTCCTGTCTCATCAGGCATCAGAAGAGTCACAAAGGCGAGAGGCTCTTCTGCTGCCACCATTGTGCAAAAGGCTTCAGGTACAACTCTGGCCTCATCACTACCTGCGTGTCCACAGCGGGGAGAGGCCCTACGAGTGTCCTGAGTTTGGAAAGAGCTTGACCCAGAACTCCACCCTGACTGCCCATCTGAGGATCCACACGGAGGAACAAAGCTATGAGTATGCAGAGGGTGGGAAGAGCTTCAGGACGACATCTGAACTGACCATCCACCAGAGAAACCACACAGGGGAATGGCCTTTTGAGTGTGGGGAATGTGGGAATAGCTACCAGAGGAGAAGCCACCTGACCCGCCACATGGAAGAGCCCTACAGGTCTGGAAGAGCCCTACAAATGTGGGCAGTGTGGGAAGAGCTTCATGTCAAAGTCCCACCTGATTGGCCACCACATGATCCACACTGGAGAGAGGCCCTATGAGTGTATTAAATGCAAGAAGAGGTTACAGACCAGCTACTTTCTCCTCCTGCACCAGCAGCTTCATACAGATGAGAGGCCCTTCAACTGCCCTGACTGCGGGAAGGGCTTCAAGCAGAACGCTGCTCTCATCAGCCACTGGTGCATCCACTCCAGGGAGAGGCCCTACGAGTGTTCCGAGTGTAGGAAGAGCTTCTCTCAGAGCTCTATCTTGACCAGACACCAACAGAGCCACCACTAAGGGCAGCCCTGGGAGTGCCCCAAGTGCAGGAAGAGCTTTGTTCCCGTGACACCCTTTGTCCTCTGATTTTGGGTCCTTTCCTCCCCCTTTGAGACGTTTCCCTCAGATTGGATCCTTTTCCCGTCTTTTGCGTCCCTTCTCCCTATTTTGTGTCTTTTCCTCCTTACTTTGGATCCTTTCCCTGTCATTTGGGTCCTCCCCCCATTTTGGGTCACTCTTCCCCTATTTGGGGTTCTTTTCCCCCTTTTTGGCTCCTTTCCCTATTTTCCATCCTTCCCCCCTCTAGTTTTGAACATCCTCCCCTTTGACTTGGTGAAGTTTTGGGTGCATCCCGCCCTCCAACCCTCTCCCCACCCCTAAACCCCCTTCGCCCCCCACCCCTGTCCACCCAGGCATGTCCCCAGCTGTGTTCCTAATTGTCCCCCCATGCCACATGGACTCAGTGCTCGCTGTCCTGGATGCCCTTGACTCCCCAGCCCAGGACTCTGGATCTCCTTTGCCAGGAATTCCGGATCTGGCCTGGCTTCCAGGGAACACCAGTGGCACTGGGGCTCGGGGTGGGTGGCGTGGCAGGGTTGCTGGGACAGGGTTTGAGGTCATCTTGGCACTGACCGAGGGTCTTGTCCACTCTGCAGTGAGAAGTGGCCATGGCTGGAGAGTATGGGATGGATGGGGGCAGGAGAGGTTGGACCCTGGTCCAGATGGACACCAGTCCATGGATCCCACTCTGGATGGACACTGGTCCAGATGGACATCCGAGCCATGGATCCCAGCTGGATTCTGATCTGGACAGCCCCTGGCCCTGCAGCCCCGCAGCCTGGCCTGCCCCCAGCCCAGATGACCACCAGCCTGCCCACAGCCTGGCCCATCCCACTGTCCCACCAGTCCATCCCAGTAGCCCCCAACCCAAAATCCCCCCAAATAAACCCAATGCTATAACATCAGCTCCACATGGTCCCTGCAGAGCGAGAGGGAAACTGAGGCGAGGCCTGGGGAGGTGACTTTGTGGTGATGGGAGGGGATTTTGGGACTGACCCTGGAGAACCCCAAAAAGAGCACCCACCCCCCAAATTGTCACCACAGCATGGTGGGACCTCCAGCTGTCACTGCAGGAGCCACCAGCTGTCACTCCAGGAGCCACTGTGACCCTGCAGCCCCTTTGGGGGGTGACCCACGGTGTCCCCTCGGTGTCACTGGCACGTCCCCAGTGGGAGCAGCGGCATCACCTCCTGGGGCACAGGTGAAGGAGGAGGAGGAGGTAGGGGCGGGGGGGGGGGGGTGGGGGGGGCAGTGCAGAGTCACAGAGCATCCTTGGGGGGATGGAAGTGGTTAGGGAGACACCAAAAATGTTGCTGTCCCTTCTCCCCCACCATAGGATGTGGGCCACCCCCTGTTTTGGGGCACTGGTGACAAATTGGCAGGTGGTGGTGACAAAAAGCACAGGTGCCACCTCAGGGATGGCACAGAGAGGGGTCCTGCAGTGCCACCAAGTCCCCCACGCTGAGGGAGTGACAAAGGGAGTTCAGCAGGGGAAAGGGGAAGTGTGGCAGGGGTGCCACAGAAATGCCCCCGATTCGACTGTGCCCGGGATGGGGGGGTGGTGGAGCTCCGGTCACCCTGTCTCCCTGGCAGCCTGTCACCGTGGCCGTGTTCACAGGGGTCTTAGCACGAGGGAATAGACGAGGATCTGACTCCATGTTTCAGAAGGCCTGACTTATTATTTAATTATATTTATTATATTAAAACTATACTGAAAGAATAAAAGAAAGGATTTCATCAGAAGGTTAGCTAAGAATAGAATAGCAAAGAATGATAACCAAGGCTTGTGGCTCAAACTCTCTGTCCAAGCCAGCTCACTGTGATTGGCCATTAATTAGAAACAACCAACATGGGCCAATCAAAGATCCACCTGTTGCATTCCACAGCAGCAGATAACCATTGTTTACATTTTGTTCCTGAGGCCTCTTAGCTTCTCAGGAGGAAAAATCCTAAGGAAAGGATTTTTCATAAAAGATGTCTGTTACATATCACCCTTTTTATTTTAGTTAAATTAAAAAGAAAAGTGTTTGTCATTTTGTCTGCTGTACCCATGCAGAAGAAAGAACAAACACTTCACGGGTTATCTGTTGCCAATGAAAAACCTCAATCAAGTGCTGATGTGGAATGATCAGGGAAATTCTTCACTTGTAGAATATAAAACTCTATCATATCACTAAAACAATCTTACAACATAAGAAAATGCTTAAACAATGCAAAGAAATTCATTGCTTCAACTCCAAACAGCTGAGTTACAGTAGAAAGTCCATCGACTGAAGATGTTCCTCTTTGACATTTCTGAAAGTCCCTTTTGGTCCTGAAACAGGCTTGCAGAATCCTGAAACAACAAATTGCTGAAGAAAAATCATCAATAATTATCAAAAATCCATTGACAGTCACCAAACAATTTTGAGAAAAAATTTTTAATGCCTTGGCCACACTCCTTTATTGAACTACTTGTAATTTTTGGCTCTTCAATGCTTTTGAGGTGCTACTAGCTCTTTCAACTTTTTTTTTTTTTTTTTTTTTTTTCTGGAAAGAGCAGCAGCAGCAGAGAGGAGCCTGAGAGGCCCTGAGGGGGCCCTGGCCCACGTGGAAGGATCAAGAACCCCAGACCTGCCCCACAGAACAGTGGTCCAGGTCCTGATGGGAGAAGCAAAGCCCCCAAACCCAGCAGCCGGCCGGCCGGGCGGTGGCCCTGGCCCAGGGAACCGAGCCAAACAGCCCAGGCCCGGTCTGCGAGGCGGGCTCTGTGTTGTCACAGCCCAGCACCACACTGCCAGTGCAATGGCAGAACAAGTGACCAAACGCTTCCTTCCCCCCAAAATCACTGATGCATGCTGGCAGTGAGGGGACAGAAGCTGTCCTGAGAATCTCCATCTCGGGTCTGGGAATGTTTGTTCCCCACAGAAAACAAGCAATGATGGCTTTCCGCCATTCCCTCTGCCTCTGCAATGCAAATGCCAAAGGTGTTCCTCCCATCTGCCTCCCAGTACCACCCCCACCCCCTCTGGGCTGGGGACTAAAGGCAGAACTTTCAGGACCCACCTCCCCCTTGCGGCTGGGGCTCATGAGGGATGGCAGGGAGATTCGCACCCCCCAAGGGGAAACAACCGACCAAACACCCCCCAACCCGCCAAGAACACTGAGCTTGAAAGAAGGCGGCCGGGCTGTTGAGCCATGCCTCCTCCACGGAAGGAGAGGCCAGCCGCTGAAACCGCTCTTGCAAGGGCAAACGGCATGGGACGGTCTGAGCTCAGATATGCCTCCGGTTCCAGGGCAGCCTCTGACGCAGACATGGAGGACGGAGTCCCCGAAGGCGGCAGAACTGCTGGGGTGGCTGGTGGCGGGGGCGAGGCCAGAGAGAGTGCAGTCACAGCAGGCGGGGGGGGGGGGTGACGGCGGCAGCACTGGGTCGCTGGTCTCAACTGACACCTCCGGCATCGGCGCTGAGGGTGAAAGCAGGGCCACCGCGAGCGGGGCTACAGGGACCCACATGGGGTCGGCTCTTGGTGCATCCACAGGCGGCGCAGCCTCGGACACACGCTGGCGGCAACCGCCATTGTCACTGAGTGCATCGCCTGGCAACACCGGCGCAGCTGCGGGAAGCGGCGGAAGCGGTGCCTGATCGCTGTTGCCTTGCAACACCGGTGAAGCCGCAGGAAGCGGTGTTTCTGAGCTCGCAAGCCCAGGCGGGGCCGCTGCACCCACAGGCTCTGCAGGAGGGACGGCCGCGGGAGAGGCCACATGGGGAAGCACCCGCACCCGTGGGGAGGGTTGGGGAAGCCCCACAAACTCGGGAGGCGGGACCTCGGGCACCGATGCCGCCCCCAGGTCTGAGCGATGCGGGGTCCAAGAGGCCGGACGGGGCGATGCCTGCCGAGCTTCCAGGGGCGGCTCAGCCCACTCAAACCCCCTCTGAGAGCAACGGAGGAGGGAAAAAGTGGCTCCATCTGAGCATGCTCCGAACATGCAGGGGAAAAACTTCTTTGGCTGCGGGCAAGACTTCACCCCTCTGCTGCGAGACAGGGAGGCTGGGAAGCAGCAGATCATCTCCACCAAAAGGAACTTCTCCCATGAGAATTCGGGGGAATGGGGCTTGCCTCCTGCAGTCAGCAATCCAGGGAAAGGCAGCCGCTCTCTCTTTCAAAACCGGAAAGAGTGCCCTGAACACTGGATAAACCCGAATCCAAGGTTCAAAATGGCTTGGAAAATGGGTTCCATGCTTTCCCATACGAACATATCAAGGGCAAAGAGCACATTCGTGAAAAACCCAAAGAACTTTGCCCATCGAAAAAACTCATAGAAATGTCTCTCCAATGTCAGGGTCTGTCCTAGTAGACAGATGACCTGATGGTTTGTAGGAATGATCTCAGAGTGCAAAAACCAACACGGTACAAGAGGGTTTGCAGTGATAATCAAATCAAACTTAGTTTTAATAAAATAACCACAGCAAAAATGCGATAGAGGGATTAAGGGAGAGAAAAAGATAGAGAAAGAGAGAAAGAGGGGGTGAGAGAGAGAGAGAGAGAGGGGATATAGCTACCAACGCAGAGACGAAGTCCTTTGGTGCAGTCCAGCCGAGGATCCGCCTGCTACGCTGGGGAGATCTCAAAGGCTCTAGCTAACTCAGAGGATTTTATTGCTGAAAATTGGGGGGGGGGGGGGGGGGAGAGGAGAACAGATACAACAGGGAACAGATGTAACAGGTAGTCCATGTTCCCAGCAGTAAATGAGAGCCATTGTTTTCTTGCTCCAGTGGTCAAAATCTGCAGGCAAACATCTCGGTTTGGTCAGCTTGCCTCCCCCACACACCTTCCCTGGGCTGGGGGTTTCAGTCTCAGTCCTTGGAAGGAGCAGAGGGGCCTTTTAGGAGTTTCATGTCTCAGTCCTTGATGGAAAAGCTTCTCACATCTCCATCTGTCTGTCATGGTGGTTGTAAAACAGGTGAGGGTCTTCGGTGGGAGACAACCTGGAACTCAGGAGAAGTCCAGCCAGGCCGAGAGGTGGGACAGCTTCCAAAGCTGCTATTGTTGCTAACGGGGCACGGTGCCCTCTTCTTAGCATAAAGCAAACACACTTGTGAGAACAATAGCTCAACACTGAGCTTTCAGGTCTCAGGGCCTATGGCGTGTGACTTTTCTCCTTTAGAGCCAGATTCTAAATAGGGGGGTCTTCTCTTCAGTGGTCTCCCAAGGATGATTGTGAGGCAGATGAGGGAAAATTTGGACAGACTCTCACACGACCCCATGACTCACAATTGTCTTGAAGGGATCTTCATCAGCAGGGCTCTGGAGTGTCTCTGATCAGTCTTGCCGTACGTTGGTAGCATACCCGGAAAAGCAGAGACAGTATGTCAGAGAGACAGAAAAGAGAAAAGGAGGAAGAGAAAGGATAGGAAAAAGAAGGGGAAAAAAGGGAGACAATAAACAAACATAATTAATATTGATTATCATAACATTTTTCAGAAGTGTTTGATTAATTAAAACTAATTAATTAATATTCTTGTTATAACAATTTCAAAAAATAATTAATTAATTAACAATATTATTTTTATAACAATTTCAAGAGATGGTTAAAACAAATCACAAATAATCAACAGCAAAAGTAATAAATCATAATACAAGCATTAACTTTAAAATAATTTTCTAAAACAATTCACTAAAAATCAGAAGTAATTTTCACAAAATCATAAAAGAAAATCAGGATTACTCTAAAACACATATGCTTAATTCATAATTGCTTTGTGTCAAATGTCTCGGGGATTTCCACGGTGCAGGGGACATCAGCCAAATTGTGTGCATTAACTATAGACGTCAATCTTGTCAGCTGTTTCACCATCTTCCAATTCATAACGACTAGGATTGCTGATAAAATGAAACCAAACAGAATTAAAATCAAAAGGATAACAATGGGATGACACACACTGTTCAAGACACTCGTAGCAGTAGGAGACCACCTAAAAGAGTATTCCACCACCTGTGCTCGGCATCTTTCTCCACCCTTTCCATGACATGGTGTATCTGTCTTACATTGTGATGAACAGTCACCCAGGTCTCTTGTCCGCTTTCCTTGAACTTCTCCAGGATTTCAACCAAGTTCTGATGGAGCAGCAGTTGTTTTACCAGAGTGAGATTCATCTCAATAGGAGTAGGCATCAGTTTGTGAATCAGTGTGTAGTTAGATTGCCACAGGTAGTGAGAATTGACTGGAGCTTCAAAAGAAAAATCACATCCTGAAATCTTAGTAAAGTTACAAGCATAGAAATTTGAATGATTTTTTGTATCTACTATAACATTTTATATGAGCAAAAAATCACAAATAGTTCTAAAACATGCACATGTATTGCCTATGAATTGTTTCAAAAGCCTCATTAGGACAAATCTCAAAATGACAGATATTTTGCTCTATGTCTAAACAAATGTCTTGAACTATGATTTCATTGCTTTCACAGATGAACCATTGTTGTTCTCGGGCAATACAAGATTCCAAATCAACAGTTTGCCATTTCTTACCAATTTGACAGGCCCATTCTCTATGTTCAGAAAGATAGAGAATAGCGCTGTCATAATTCAGTTCTAATGCTAGAACAGGGAAAATCAAATGATCTGAGGCATTTTGTATAGTTAAAAAAAAAAACTGTCGTTGTATTTAAAATTAGGTCACAGGTCAAAATTCACTAGGTTCCCCCAGGATTGGAATTCTATTTCAAAGTCAGTGGCACTGTCCCAAATTATTTTCCAAATTTCAGTGAGAAAAGTGCCTTCTTCACCTTCGCTTATAATTGAAGCAAAAATTGACTGCACCCACAATTGTGCCTGGATACAGCTGAGAGCCAAAGAAACATTGTTTTGTGTAGCACAAAGTGCATCAATTATCAATTTCTGATCATTTAATATGTTTGATAGCAGCCACTGGTGTGTTCACAAAGCCAATAAAAACGACTGCAGTGGTTGCTGTAATTTGATCAAATCTTTAATTGTGACAGCCAATTCATTCAAATTCAGTTAATTTACATGTTATGTGTAATATCATCACCTGGTGTTACCATAAGGGGAAGGGAAAACATTATTTCTGTTGTCCATCACTAGTGTTATCATGGTTTATCAGGTCTTCATGTCCCTCGGAGTTCTTCTGAAAAAGTAAACACAACAGACTCTGCCACGAAGAGGCAGAAAAAGTTAGAACAATGGAATTGTCAGAGAGGTTTTGAACAGCAGTGGTACTTCCCCTACAGCAGCAGAGGGTCCACCAAAAACAGGCTGTCCAGGGTAATGTGCTGGGTTCTTGAAATCATCATCTGGTCTCTGTAGTGAAGGAATTATGCTTGGAGCTGTTGGGCAAAAAGCAGTGATTTTGGAACACTCATTTACCCCCCATCCATAGTGAGAGTTGTGAGAAATCCATTTAATCTTTTCACCTTCTGCCCAATCCTGCACACCCTTGACAGTAGAGTGAGAAATATTATCAGATTGAATTTCCTGTGGCTTTAGGAAAATTCCAAACCATCCCTGCATTGCTTTAACAGTATTATCTCCTGTATCTCTTTTAAAAGCATCAGCCTGGAGCAGCCCAGATATAAACATAGCATAGGACTTGGTGTTAATACAGACAAGAAAGCAATTCTGTCCCTCACTTTGGAAAATGCTCCAAACAGTTAACAGTTCCCCAACCTGGGCATTGTCCTGTTCCTCTCTGTTAGCAGAAGCGGGGGAGAGAGGAGGGGTTGCTTTAGTCACAGAGGCAGGTTTATTTTGGCTGCTACCCAAACTCCCAGTTTCTTGGATTGCCCAGTTCTCCTCCATCTCCCTGGGAGCCAAGCCAACCACAAACACTCCCCCTTCCCAGGTAGTGTACCTTTTCTCAGCATCTTTGAAACTACAGGAATAAAAACCAACAGGCTTTGTCCGACCCTCAGGACACTGCTGCCACATAGGAATGGAAAGTTGTGAGGAGGGAAATCCCCACTCCACCTGAAAGGGGTCTGTGGGATTGATAAGGTCCAGTGCTTGATGAGCTGTCACTTCAAGAATCAGCAATTGCAATGTTTCCTTCTGAGAAGTCCAATCCCATTTTATTCTTTTTCTCAGCAAGTCATAAAGGGGAACAAAAAGGTCATTCTGGTTACTAAGAAGTTTCTCTGGTCTTTCTATAGGAGAAATAGCTACTATGGTTTTCTGGAGGAGAATTGCTGTAGGTTTAAGTGTTTCTGGAAGCCCTTGAGTTAGAGAGGTCATAATTTCAGGCTTTACAGGTGATAGGAATGGAGATTCAAAACCAGGAATTAATTTCTTTTCATGGATTGTTTGCAGGCAGCCGGCTTTGTGAATGTTTTCCAGGAGTTGGTCGGGGGTACCAACCAAAGGGTCTCTCCTTTCCAAGGGGTTGAGCCCCTCTGGCCAATGAGCAGTATGCTGAGTCAGGGACCATGGGATGCGTCTGTCTCCTGTTGTTAGGAACACTCCATGTCCCCAGTACCCACCAACTCCTTGTTCTGACAAAAGAATCTGATCTCCCCCGGTGAGAGACACTTGACAAATGTGTTCTGTTTCAGACTTTTGGGGGAGAAGCCCGTACTGCTTTGCAAGTTTTGTTAATTCAGTAGCAGTGTACGGGATTTCTTTAGTGGTTTTGTGTGGGTTAAGATCTTCATTATTGATATAGTTGCATTCTGTTTTAATTAGAGGTTTTATGTTATTACAGCAGTGTTTCCCGCAATTTTTCATCAGGGCTAATTCTTTTTGAGGGCAATTTTGATTAATGTGAGGAGTTTCTTTCTCCTCTGTTTCTTTTGAGGAATCTGGATTATGTGAATTTTTAACATGTTCCTCTCTCAGGGCAGCCCATAACAAGTTATTTACATTTCTTTCTTCATCTAAATGTTTTTGCAAAACTTCAACTAGGTTTTGGAGGGAGTCTATGATAGCATTTTCCTCACTTTTTCGCTTAAAGAGAGTTTCTATGCCTGCTGTGAGACAGGCACCCAAGACTGAGCAGAGGATGGTTTTATTTGTGCCCAGTTTGAATTTTGATTCATGTTGCAAAGAAGATATTCTATCAATAACATTTTCTAAGTTAAACCAATTGCAGCTTGCCCATTCTTCTCCCCCCGGAGAAGGTGTGGCATTGTATTTAGCAAGCAGAGCATAAAATTCAGCTTTACCTTTTGCACTGAAGTTCTTAGTCATTTTGTGAGGGGACCAAAGCTACACCAGGGACTTAAGTTACACAAATCACACAGCCTTTCCACTGTCCCCTTGCTTCCCTGGGTAGTTGAAGAGACGGAATCAGTCTGGGAGGCTCTGTTTGGTTGCTTCAAGTTGTCTCTTCCTTCCCAGACAGTACAGATACGCACTCACATGAACACACGCACACAAATGTTTTCTTTGTGAGGGGACCAGAACTTAGAACAGGGGGAAAGCCACTCAGCCTCGTTGGGCTTCCCCTCACTCCCCTGTGTAGGTGAAGGGACAATATCTGTCTAAAAGGCACTGCTTAATTACTTCAAGTCTGCCCCTTCCCTTTTAGACAGTCCAGGTACACAAATACAGCAGTAACAGGTTCAGATTCAACTCAAATACAACAGTAACAGGTTCAGGTTCATTCAAATATAACAGTGACAGGTTCAGTATCAATATCAATATCAGTATCAGGATCAGTATCAGTATCAGTGTCAGTGTCAGTGTCAGTGTCAGTGCCGGTATTAGATCAGTAACAGTAGTGACAGTGACAGTTACCCCTGTTTTGCACTGAGAGACCTTTTGTGCCAATTCCAGAGACAGAGCACTCAATTTAGCATGAGATTTGCCTGCAAATCCCTCTGTCTATCAGAATCATTTCCGTGACGCCAATTTAATGTCAGGGTCTGTCCTAGTGGACAGATGACCTGATGGTTCATAGGAATGATCTCAGAGTGCAAAAACCAACACAGTACAAGGGGGTTTGCAGTGATAATCAAATCCAATGTGGTTTTATTGAAATAACCACAGCAGAAATGCGATAGAGGGATTAAGGGAGAGGAAAAGATAGAGAAAGAGAGAAAGAGCGGGGGAGAGGGGATATAGCTACCAACGCAGAGACGAAGTCCTTTGGTGCAATCCAGCCGAAGGTCCGCCTGCTACGCTGGGGAGATCTCAAAGGCTCTAGCTAACTCAGAGGATTTTATTACTGAAAATTGTGAGGGGGGGGAACAGATACAATAGGGAACAGATGTAACAGGTAGTCTATGTTCTCAGCAGTAAATGAGAGCCATTGTTTTCTTTCCCCAATGGTCACAATCTGCAGGCAAACATCTCGCTTTGGTCAGCTTGCCTCCCCCACACACCTCCCCTGGGCTGGGGGTTTCAGCTCCAGAGCTGCCCGCGGCTCCTGGCCGGGCCCTGTCCCGGGGAGGCGGCGCCTGAGTGGGGCCTGGGGGACACCGGGGAAAACAAGGGGGCCCTGGAGGAGCTCTGCGACCTCTGCGAGAGCCTGGACAATGCCAATGGTGAGGTTAAAGGTCATTGGGGTCACTCTGGGTTCATTCAGGGGTCATTCAGGGTCTGGGATGGGCAGTCAGGGTCACTGGGGTCATTGAGAGGTGATTTGGGTCACTCAGGGTCACTGGGGTCACTCAGTGGTCACTCTGGGGTCACTCAGGGGTAATTTTGGTCACTCAGGGTCACTCTGGGGTCACTCAGGGGTCATTTTGGTCACTCAGGGGTCATTTTGGTCACTCAGGGCCACTCAGGGGTCATTGGGGTCACTCAGTGGTCACTCAGTGGTCACTCAGGGGTAATTTTGGTCACTCAGGGTCACTCTGGGGTCACTCAGGGGTCATTTTGGTCACTCAGGGGTCATTTTGGTCACTCAGGGTCACTCAGGGGTCATTGGGTTCACTCATAGCTGGTTTGGGGATGGGTTTTGTGCCATTTTTTCCCCATTTAGCCCCACGTTTTCCTGTTTTAACCCCGTTTTTTCCCAATTCTGTCCCATTTCTCCCCAGAATTCTGCTCTTTAGGGAGCCTGGAGGTGGTCCTGGACCTGCTGGGTCACCGCTGGCCCCCTCTCCGTGCCAGGGCCGCACGGCTCCTGGGCTCGTGTGCCCAGAACCTTCCGGCAGCGCAGGGCCAGGCGCTGGCGCTGGGGGCTCTGCCCGCCCTGCTGGGGGCGCTCCGGGGGAACCCTGACCAGCGCGTGGCCCCCACCGCGCTCTTTGCCATCTCCTGTGAGTCTGGGAGGAATTCTGGGTGTTTTGGGGTTTTTTGGGGATTTTTTAGGGATTTATTTGTAATTTTTGGGGGATTTTTTGGGGATTTTTTGAGATTTTTAGAGGGATTTTTTGGGGCACTGATGGGGGACCCTGACCTGTGCATGGCCCCCGCTGCGCTCTTCACCGTCTCCTGTGAGTCTGGGGGGAATTTGGGCATTTTGGGGTTTTTTTGGGATCTTTTAGGGATTTGGGGATTTTGGGGGGATTTTTTTCAGGTGTTTTTGCCTTTTTTTGTGATATTTTTGTGAATTTTTGTGACTTTTTTGTGATTTTTTGAGGATTTTTTGGGTTTTTTAGGGGAGGATTTTAAGGGGTTTTTTTGGGGGGGGGTTAAAGATTTTTTGGGGGATTTTTAAAGGGTTTTTTTGGGGTATTTTTTGGGATCTTTTAGGCATTTTTTTAGGGAATTTTTCTGATTTTTTAGGGGTTTTTTTGGGGTATTTTTTGGGTATTTTTTGGATCTTTTAGGCATTTTTTTAGGGAATTTTTCTGATTTTTGGGGACTTTTTAGTGTTTTTCTGGCATTTTTTAAAACTTTTTTTCTGATTTTTTGCCGTTTTTTAGGGTTGTTTCAGGTTTTCTTGTGAATTTTTTGTGATTTCTTATGTGTTTTTTTGAGATTTTTTGGGGGATCTTTTTCATTTTTTAGGGACTTTTTTATTATTCTTTAGGGATTTTAGGAAGATTTATTTGAGATTATTTGTGATTTATTTGGGATTTTTGGGGGATTTTTTTAGGTTTTTTAGGGATTTTCAGGAAGATTTATTTGGGATTATTTTTTTGTGATTTATTTGTGATTTTTTTGGATTTTTGGGGGACTTTTTAGGGATTTTTTGAGATTTTGGGGGATTTTTAGGGGATTTTGGGATTTTTTTGAGGGGAGATTTTTTTAAGGAATTTTTTGGGGAACTTTTTTGGATTTTTTTTTTTTTTTTAGTTTTTGGATTTTTTAGGGATTTTTGGGGGATTTTGGGGTTTTTTTGGGGAAATTTTAGGGGGATTTTTGGAGCATTTTTTGGAGGTTTTTTGAGATGTTTTTGGGGGGGGGTTTGGGAAGTTTTTAGGGGCTTTTGGGGTGTTTTTTTGTCAATTTTGGTGCTATTTTGCCCATTTTTCACTGTTTTAACCCCGTTTTATCCCCTCCCCAGGCCTGGTGCAGGCCCAGCCCGAGGGTTTGCAGCAGCTCGAGGCCCTGGGGGGCTGAAGGTGCTGGGGGGGACCCTGCAGAGCCCCCAACCCCCCGAGGGCCCGCGCCGCCTTCCTGCTGTACTGCCTGCACATGGAGCACCCCCGCCTCAAAGGTCAGGCCCAAAACCGCCCAGATTCACCCCAAAAAATGCCCTGGGACCCCCTTGGTAACACCCCAGCAGGGAAACCCCAAAAATCCCCGAAATAACCCCAAAGTTCCCACAAAAATCCCCCCAGAATCGCCCAGATTCACCCCAAAAAATGCCCTGGGATCACCTCAGTACCAGCACAGCAGTGAGACCCCAAAAATACCCAAAATAACCCCAAAATCCCCCCCAGAAAACCCCAAATTCACCCCAAAAAATGCCCTGGAATGCCCTCGGTACCAGCCCAGCAGTGAGAGCCCCAAAAACCCCCAAATTCACCCCAAAGCCAGCCCCAAAAGCCCAAAACTCACCCCAAAACCAGCCCTGGAATCCCCTTAGCACCAGCCCAGCAGGGAAACCCCAAAGATCCCATAAATTCCAAAAAAAATCATCCCAAATTTTACCCCAAAATCCCCCAAAATGGCCCCAAAATCCCCGAATTTCACCCCAATTCCCCAGAACTTCCCAATTTTCCCGTTTTTCACCCCAATTTTCCCACAGCCCCCTGGTGCAGCAGGGCCTGGTGCCGTGGGGTTCCCCACATTTCACCCCAATTTTCCCGGGTTTCACCCCAAATCCCCCTTAATTTCCCCCCAATCTCCCCAGATTTCCCCCCAGTTTCCAGGATTTGCCCAATTTTCCCGTTTTTCACGCCAATTTCCGCAGCCCCCCTGGTGCAGCAGGGCCTGGTGCCGCGGGCGGCGGCTCTGCTGCGCTTCGAGCACAACGGGGCCCACGAGCACGGCCTGGGGATCCTCTGCAGGTAAAAGGGGGGCAGAGACCCCTCCTCAAATTAACAAAAACCCAAAAAACCCAAAAATACCAAAAAACTGAAATTTGGGGAAAAGAAACCAAAAAAAACCCAGGGAAAAATCATCAAAATTTGGGTGGAAAATGAACGGGAAAGGGCAAAGGGGAGGGCCCCACGAGCACGGCCTGGGGATCCTCTGCAGGTAAAAGGGGAGGAGAGACCCCTCCCCAAATTCATAAAAACCCAAAAAACCCAAAAAATGAAATTTGGGGAAAAAACCCGAAATCCCGGGGAAAATCCATCAAAATTTGGTGCAAAAATGTCCAAGAAAGGGGGAAAGGGGAGGGGCCCATGAGCACGGCCTGGGGATCCTCTGCAGGTAAAATGGGGCGAGAGACCCCTCCCCAAATTAACAAAAATCCTAAAAACCCAAAAAAACTGAAATTTGGGGAAAAAATAAAAACAAAACAAAAAAAAACCAGGGAAAAAACATCAAAATTTGGGTGGAAAATGAACAGGAAAGGGCAAAGGGGAAGGACCCACGAGCACGGCCTGGCGATCCTCTGCAGGTAAAAGTGGGGGAGAGACTCCTCCCCAAATTAACAAAAACCCTAAAAACCCAAAAAACCAGAAATTTGGGGAAAAAACCCGGAGAAAATCAAAAAATTCTGAAGAAAAATATCAAAAATGGGGGGGAAACACTCAGGAAAGGGGAGCAGATAGGGGCAGTAAAGGAGGGCGGAGACCCCTCCCCTAATTACCAAAAACCATAAAAATCAGAAAATCCCAAAGAAACTGAAATTTGGGGGAAAAAAACCCCAAAATCCTGGAGAAAAAGCATCAAAATTTGGGGGAAAATACAAAGAAATTCTGGGGAAAAACATCAAAATTTAGGGGGAGAAAAGGGAGGGGGTGGAGACCCCTCCCCAAATTAACAAAAACCCCAAAAATCAAAAAAATCCCATAAAAAACCCCCAAAATTCAGGGGGAAATCCCAAAATTTGGGGGGTCTTGGGATGGTTTGGGGAGGTTTTGGGTGATTTTGGGTGAATTTTGGGCAATTTCTGGGGGATTTTTGGTGGTTTATTGGGTGGGTTTTGCGGCAGATTTTTGGGGGATTTTCAGGTGATTTTTGGGCATTTTTGGGGGATTTTTGGGTGATTTTTTTGGGTCATTTTGGGGTGTTTTTTGGGGCAGATTTTTGGGGGAGTTTTGGGTGATTTTGGAGGGAATTTTGGGGAAGGTTTTGAGGGGATTTTGGGGTGATTTTTGGGCTGTTTTGGGTGATTTTGGGGCAGGTTTTTTTGTGATTTTTGGGTTATTTTGTACTATAAATACTGAATTTTCCCAGAATCACTGTTTTTCACCCCAACCTGGGCTCAGGCTGCCCCGAGGGGCTGCAGGAGTGCCGGGACCCCATGTAGGAGGAGTTTTGGACTGTTTTGGGTGATTTTTGGGTGTTTTTTGGGGATTTTGGGGTGAATTTGAACTATAAATACTGAATTTTCCCAAAATCGCCGTTTTTCACCCCAGCCTGGCGTCGGGCTGCCCCAAGGGGCTCCACAAGTGCCGGGATCCCGTTTTGGGGGATTTTTGGGCTGTTTTGGGTGATTTTTGGGTGTTTTTTGGGGGTTTTGGGTGAATTTGAGCTGTAAATACTGAATTTTCCCAAAATTGAGGAAAATTCGGAGATGAGGGAAAATTCGGACAGACTCTCACACTGGCTCAGTGCCTTTCTGTGACCCAAGTTTTTTGCTCTGGGATGCAAAACCTTTTCACTGCTTCCATGTGACTGAACTCTCGAGGTCCCTGATGTGAAATGTTTTAACACAGCTCCTGCTACAGCAGACAAGTTTGGATTTACAAATGTGAAAGGAGAGCTTTTCTTTTGGAATTTAAAACCCGGCCAAGTAGGCTGGAAGGAAAGAAGAAAAGGATTCAAAAACCAGGAGAAATGTACTTTATTTTTTAAAATGTGTTGGCCCTGCCCTTTCTCCTATGACCTGAGAAAAGTGAGCAGAAATGTGTGTTTCCCTTGTAGATAAAGTGTCCCTGCTGAAAGAGTTCAGCTACCAATGGAATCACCTGAGTGGCCAAGCCCTGCTGGATGTCACCGAGCGTATCACAGGTTTGGCCTCCCCTTCTGAGCCAAGAGCTCTTCCCAGGGAGCATTTACAGGGAATGCCTGTGAGCAGACAGCAGAGCAGCTCCTCCAAACCAGGAGGTGCTGAGCTTGTCCCTGCTGCCCCATAGCCAAGGCAGGTGGGTTTGGCAGGTTTTCCCTGGCTGCTGCAGAGCTGGGCAGCACCTGAGATGGGGGCAGCACTCGGCCTGGGGCTGAGCTCTCACTGGGGCATCTCAGAACCACCTCCAGCAAAGGGAGGGCTAAAAATGCCCCAGCTGGCTCCTCTCTGGGAAGCTCAGGGACATCTGTGATCTTTGATGGGAAATGGTGGCCAATGCTGTTTCAGGGCATCAGTTTGTTTTGTCCTCACAGAATTCTTGTTTTTCTCTTGGAAAGTTTTGAGGCTGAACCGTGCAGGGCCTGGGGGTCACAGCTTAGGCCAGAACTCAACAGAGGCATCAGAGGCACAGGTTTAGTGCAAGGCAGCCTCTGGGGCACAGGGACAGAAGCAGAGTGCTGAGGCTCCCTGCCTGTGCTGTCACAGTGGCCTTGGACTGAGCCTTTCAGGGTGTGCAAACAGTGTCTGCCTGTGTCAGCACTGCCCAAAATGCTACAAATGCAGCTGATAATTGATTCCTCAGAGGAGCTTGCTGTGTCAGCAAGAGCCAAGGAATGGAAAAAGGATAATCTCAATATATAGCAGAGAAGATGATTGATAGCCTTGCTTCAACTGGGGCTAAATCCACTGTTAACTATGTCAACATCTTTGAATGCAAGGCTTAATACACTTTGTGTCTTCATTAGGAATCTCAAAAGGGATGTTCAGTGATTGGGAATGTCAAAGGCCCTTTAAAGAGCATTTGAATAAAGTAGATCTCCAGCAATAGGGCATTTAGTTTAGCACTTCTTTTGATCTCTTTTTCAAATAAAGGAATTAACCATAAATTAGGACTACTTTAGAAAAAGCAGATGTTCTCTCTGAGATTTAGTAGGAACAGACAGGTGCTCCTCCTGTTCAGTAGTCACCGATGTCTTTAATTGCATTTAAACTCAAATGAATTCCCATTTTAAAATGGGTTCCATAACCCTTTCCTTCTTAGCAGAATTGGTTTTGGGTACTTGCAGGAGCTCTTTCAATGTTGATGTCTGCAGGTGGATTAACAGCATAGAGAAAATGAAGTCTCTTCCACCACAGAATATTAAATTGCTGCTAAATAACATTTTGTCTGATCAGAAAATAAGAATGGTCTCCAGAGCAATTCAGGTTTTCATCTCTTAGCCAAATCTGCCAAGCAAGGATCATGTTGGTAGTAAACATTTGTCTATGTTTAATACAGTTCAGTTAAGATAATGGGCAGAGAGATTTCAGAGACAATATGAAAAAACACTGGTGTTTTGGTTACATTTCAGTCCCCTGTGTAGCATTTTTCTTTCTCTATGCCCCTATTTGAGTGGACATTATAGGAAAAAATGCCATTAACATTGGGAGGGGAAATGGCATTAAAATGTGGAGATGCCCAAATGCCAGGGCAATGGGGTCTGGATAATTATCTAGGACGGCCTGAGGTTTGAAACAGCTCTTTGTTGGAAGCCCCAAAAGCATTCTGCCAAAGACCCCAGCTGGCCACTGATGTTTCTCATCCAGCTGTCAGGCAGCAGCCATCTCTGGTGGGCTGGAGTTTTGAGGTGTGTTCTAATCCTGCCCTTTGCTGTGTGCCACTGAGCACAGGGATGAGCCAGATTAGACATTTGGCACTTGACATCAAAGTTACGAAAATGGAATCATCCCTTTTATTAGAAATGTCTCCATTTCCTCTCTATGGTGCATTTCCAAATCTTCAGTGTGGGTTTAGACAACTTCTTAATGGAAATCAAAGGCAATTGGACATTTCATTCATTGTTCATGCAGAGATTGTGAAATAATTTAGTAAAGGTAGGAAGTCTGCCACAGGGCCAAGGCTCTGGTTGGAGCAATTAGTGCTGAGGGGTTGGTGGTTCTGTTTCCAGGATGATCAGCTGCTTTGCCCGTTTCTGGATCAAGGGGCTCTGGGTGCTGTTTTGCTGCTCTCGGCCAGAGAGGCTGGCAAGAAGCAGAAGCAGAGGCAGATCCTTGTTGCAGTGAGACTGGTGGGTAAGGAGCTGTGTCTCTGTCCCGGCAGTGCTTGTGCAGGGGTTTCATGCCAGGAGCCCTGAAGTCGCCCAGCGCGACGCCCTGCCCGTGCTCTGGCCCTGCTTGGAGAACAAGGCGCTGCCTGTGCGGAGCGCCAACGTCCGCACCGTGGCCACCAAGCTGGCCTCTGCCCTCTGCAAGGTGATGGGCACCCAGCTGAAGGAATGTGCTGCCAGCAAGCCTCCACATGTGCAGGAAAACCTCTCCAAAATGCTGGGCTGGTGAAGGCGAGATGTTCTCCAGAAAGCTGAGGAAGCGCTGAGTTGGACACCTCTGGATTTGCCTTTTGTGCCAAAAATGACAAAATCCTTAGGAAGGGTGTGCATCTGCCCCCACTCTCTCCATTGCCCTTCCTAGTCAAGGCATGGGGGACCTGGAGCAGCTTCAGACTGAGGACAAGGGGAAGGCAATCATGGCTCAGCCGCACGCAGAGGTGAGGGGGGAGCTGGGCCAATCTCTGCTGGCAGGAAGGGCCTTGTGGCAGCCCAGAGAGGCTGTGCACATTGCCAGGGAACAGCTGAGCCCTGCACGTGCCCCTGCAATGAGCTGTGGGGCTGCTGAGCTGTGGGGCAGGCAGAGGAGCAGGACGGTGCATGTGCAGCTGAGCCATTCCTGGAGAGCACAGGGCTCTGGGCTCCCTGCTGTCCCAGGGCAGCCCAGAGGCCAGGCTGTGCCTGTGCCAGCTCTGGGCAAGTGGTTAAGGGTTGTGCCCTGGCCTGCCTCAGTGTCTGCCAGCAGGAGCATGTTTCCCTGTGCAGCTGTTTAGACATTTCCAGGAAATGTGTCCCAGGAAATACAGAGCTTCAGATGTTTAGGTTTGCATGGTGGCCTCTGTTAAACTTTGCCTCTCTGTTAAACTTTGTGTCTCCATTTTGCAGACCTGACTGGTTACAGTCCTACCGAAGAAGTTTTCTCTGGACACTTCTGATGTTCCCTCACCCACAAAGTCCTCGCCTCCAGTCCAGAAGAGCTCTCTGTCCTCCAAGCTCAGGAAGAAGCTGCCACCTGCATGAAGAGTGTTTGAAGAATAGGATTGATGCATTAGGCTTCATAGTTACAGCTGTACATATGTTCTGATCTTTAGATGTAGTTCTCAATTGTCTTTTGATTCTGTCTTTAAGTTTTGATGACGTATTTTTAATTCTATATATTTTATTTTGGTGATGAAAAAAAGTAAATAAATAAACAAAATTGAAAAAACCAAAAGGAGAATGTGAGACCAGGACCTGCTAGCCTAGAAATTATGGGAGTGCAGCTCACTCGATGTGCCAGTGTCTCACCACATCCTTTCCTCATTGGGCCTCTCCTCTTCCTCTTTGGCCATGTTTTCTTTGTGTCATTTGTGCTGCTCTTTGTTACTTGGCATTACAACAGGGCCTCACCTTGACATGTTTGGGGGATAATGGATCTAAAAGATCCTGTCTAGTCAAAGGTTTTCTACCTAGGTGTGTTCTGTGCTCACCAAAGGCCTGAGCAAAGAAACCAAGAGAAGTGTGCCCAAATCCCAAAGCTTTGCTTCTTTGCAATCTCCCACAGATTTGGCTCACAGGTGTCGTCAATCACAATTTCATTATTGCAGCGACCTGATAAGGCCTTCAGGTGAGAGAAGTGGACGAGAATCTTGGTTGATGATCAGAAGGCTGGATTTATTGATATATGGTATATAATACATTATTACTATACTAAAAAGAATAAGGGGAGAAGTTGCAGAGGCTGCTAAGCTAAGAATAGCATAGAAAAGAATGCATAACAAAGTTCTGTGTCCAGCAGAAAGCAAGAACCAGCTCTCCAGTGAGTGGTCAGCAAAGCCAAACACTCACAGAAGACCAATCACCGCTGCACCTGTTGCATTCCACACCAGCTGATAACCATTGTTTACATTCTTCTTCTGGGGCCTCAGCTTCCCAGAAGATGAACAAATCCCAAAGAAAGCATTTCTATGAAAAATGTCTGCGACATCTCACCTTTCTAAATTTTATAAATTAAAAAGAAAAATGCTGATGTGAAATGAACAGGAAATTTCTTCACCTGTAAAATATCCAATACTAACAAATCACTAAAACAATCCTACAATCTAAGAAAATGCAAAAAACAATGCAAAGAGAATTCAAGTAAAAGCAGCTGAGTTTCAGGAACAGTCCATAGGCTGAAGTTGTTCCTCTTGGACATCTGGGAGTCCTTTTTGGTCCTGAAACAAACTTGCTGCAAAAGTCCCATCAATAGTTATCAAAAACCATTGACAGTCTTACAACAATTTCAAACAATTTGAACAACTTTTAGAATGTCCTTTTCTGGCCCTTCAATGCTTCAGTGCTTCAGAGCTGCTGCCCGCTATCTGCTATTTTCAATCTTTTTTATTTAATTTTTTTTTTTTTTTCCCGATCGAAAAGGAAAAGAGCAGCAGCCAAGCAGAGCAGTGCCAGAGAAGGAAGACCCTGGGGGCCCTGGCCCATGATGGACCAGGAACCCCAAAACTGGCCCACAAAGTGGGGCCAGGACTGGTAGGGGAAACCACAACTCCCAGAAATATCAGGAGGCCAAGTGATGGCCCTGGCCCAAACCCACGAAGCAGGCTCTGCATTCCCACAGGCCTGCACCCTGCTGCCAGTACAAGGGCAGCTTGGGCAGTGAGATGCTTCCTTTCCCCAAAACCACTGAGGCATGCCAGCAACAGGGAAATAGAAGCCTTCCCCAGAAATCCCATCTGGGGTCTAGAGATGTTTGTTTCCCACAGCAAACCAGCTATGGTCTCCTCCATCTGTGCCCTCTTCCCCTGCAATGCAAATGCATCGGGTTTGTCTCTCATCCGTCCCATGGCTTCATCCCCACCCCCTCCGGGCTGGGGACCAGAGGCAGAGCTCTCGGGATGCACCTGCCCCATGCCACTAGGGCTCAAGAGAGGCGGCAGAGATAGCAGCCTCCATGGGACAATCCCCGAAAAAACACCCCCAAACCCACCGAGAATGCTGATCTTGAACGCAGGCAGATGCACTGCCCCCACAGTCAGCTGGCGGGCACCCCCCGCTCCACGGAAGGAGAGACCAGCTGCCGCGGCCGCTGCAGGGGCAGTCCCGGGACAACCCGAAACACTTGGAGGGGGGGGTGACGCTGGGTGTAGGAGCGGCTGCGGACTGCTCCGAGGGTCCCGCGGGTTCGGCGCCGTCTTCAACACGATCCTGAACAGGGACCGTCTCGGCTTGAGGCGGCAGGAAGGCCGGTGGGAGCGGCGGAGGGGCCGAAGGGGCTGGAGAGAATCCCTCCTCCACTGAGCCGGAAGCTGGAAACGCGTCGTCGTCGCCTAGAAACAGTGAATCAGACGCAGGAAGCGCTGTTTCTGCATTCTCAGACGCAGGTAGGGAAGCCGGTGAAGCCGCGGGCGGGACCACCTGGAGAGGCGCGGAGTGGCGGCCGCACCGGCGGGGCGGGTCTTGGAGGCGGATGCAGTGCTGGCAGGGGCGGGGGGGCCTCGGGGACCAGTGCCACCCCCATCTCTGAGTGGGGCGGGGTCCGAGAGACCGGCTGGGGAGGCAGGCCCATCCACTCCCATCCCCCCAGAGAGAGAGAAGGGGGGGGGAAGAGACGGTTCCATCTGTGCAGGCTCCGGAGAAAGAGTAAATAAAACTTCTTCTCGCGGCGGAGTTTCACCCCCCCCCCCCCCACCCCCACCCCGCCCCCCGCAGCCAGGGAGCAGTGAGGGCTGGGAAGCAGAATCTCATCCCCCACCGGGTCTTCTCCCGCTGGGACAGTGGAAACGGAGCCCACCCATAGCAGTTAGAAATCCATGGAAAAACAACTGTGTAACGGATAGCCCTGTTCACTAAACCCCGATATAGAAAACCCTATGATTGTGAAATACATGGTCAGCCTGGTCAACCCCGTATGACTGTGATTAAGAGATACATGGTCAACCATATGATTAAGAAATACATAACCGCATAACCTAAAAATAATATATATATCAAGTTACTAATGTTTGCTAAATTCAACCATGTATTGCGCAAATACTAACCATGCAAAAGGCTAAGGTTTTAGGAACTAAGAAGAGCTAGCCGAGAAATAGAAACTAGCCAAACATCACCCCATATAAGGAAGGCAAGAACTCCGAGGTCAAGAGTACAGGCCTGAGGAAGACTTCAAGCCTTCATCCAATGACCACCAGAGGGAAGAAGACGACCCCCTAGCAACAACTGGAGCATGCGCCAAGAGAAGACCATGCCTACGGAAATGGACTATTATAAAAAGGGGACTTGTGAGACACTGGGCGCGGCAGTTGGCTGAGGGGAGACTCCCCTGTCGCCCAGCGCTGCTTTGCTTATTACCTATGCTTGCTGTAATTAATAAATTCCAATTGGACAACTTAACTCATTGCGGAGTTCCATTTATAACAAACTGCTCTCCGTTTCAAAACTGGGAAGAGCTTTCTAAATGCTGGGTAGACAGGAGGGAAGTCGCACCCCTGACCCCAAACGAATCGGAAAATGGAGTCCATGCATTCCCACACAAAAACATCCAAGGTGTATAGCACATCGGTAAAGAACCCAAAAAGCTTTGCCCATCGAAAGAACTCATAGAGATCTGTTTTTGACAAAAAGCATCCGTCTTCTCTACACCATCTTTGCCAGAGGGCAAAATTTCTCCTCTAAAGTGTTATGAACAAAAATTCTGTTAATTTTTTTGTGAGAAAAGGTTACAAAAAGGCAGCCAGATCACTGTCACTGCCGAAGTTCTGCGTGTTTTGTTATTGCAATCACGGGTCGTTGTGGCTAATTGCTCCTTTTGTATTAGCAGAGCCTTGCCTGAAGCTAAGTTGTTGTTTTCCCCAGAATAGTGAAGAAACTGGGGGGGGGGGGGGGCTATGCAAAGTGACTCCAAGGACCAGCATGCTGGGTGGGATCCCTACTCCAAACGTGCAGGAAGAACCCCAAAAGCAACGAGCCACCTAAGAGTTGAGAGACTGGAGTGATGCCTGGACATGAGGAGCCGAGTGCTGAGCCTGCAGAGATGCAGAACACCTTCAGAGTCCCTCTCGCCCTGACAATGGGAGTCATCCCGACCCCGGGACCGGGCGAGATGGGGCCGGGATAAGTAACAACGAAGGGATCATCACACCCTAAAAGCTCCCACGAGGACCTGATCCCCAGCTCTGCCCCTAGTGGACAAGGCTGCGCATATCCTCCTCCTCTGAGTCATCCTGGGAGAGACGACGGGAGACTGCAGCCGCGCCGAGCTGCCCAATCCTGAGCTGATCACTTATAATAAAGGCATTAAAAGGAGAAGAAGTCTCCTGGCCCTGTTTATTTCATGAAGGGGAGAACTCAACCTCTTCCTCCAAGGCATGTGTCCCCCATACTAACAGCCACAAACTTCTCAGGGCTGGTTCATCAGGAAGGGAAAAGCCAACAGTACCTTTTGAAAGAGTCCAGCAAGCTCTGGCTCGCTCCATGATTCTGCTGCTCTTTCTGAACATCTTTCCTGAAGGTTTTCCAGAAGAAGTTTCACTTATGGTCAGCCTTGGCTGTGAACTCTGTCCAAATCAGGATCTTCAGTTCTTCAGCTCCTGGCTTAATCCACTTCTGTGGTCGCTTCAAAGCAACCATCACATGCTACACATACAGGATTTTACCCAGTGCAGCAATTTACTCCTCTGGTCTTATCAAATTAATTTTTGCTCTGACAGGAGGGTTCACCAAATATTACAGCAACCTGATGAAGGTCTTCAGGGTTAGAGAAGTGGACGAGAATCTTGGTTCATGATCAGAAGGCTGGATTTATTGATATATGATATGTAATACATTATTACTATACTAAAAGGAATAAAGAGAGAAGTTGCAGAGGCTGCTAAGCTAAGAATAGCATAGAAAAGAATGAATAACAAAGTTCTGTGTCCAGCAGAAAGCAAGGACCAGCTCTCCTGTGAGTGGTCAGCAAAGCCAAACACTCACAGAAGACCAATCACCGCTGCACCTGTTGCATTCCACACCAGCCGATAACAATTGTTTACATTCTTCTTCTGGGGCCTCAGCTTCCCAGAAGATGAACAAATCCCAAAGAAAGGATTTCTATGAAAAAATTTTTGCGACAGAATGGCTTTATTCTGTGCTTCAATAATCTTTCTATTGTCTTGGAGTTTTCTTTCTTTCTGGTTCAGTTCTGATTCCACAGCCAGTTTCCACTGCTTGATCTTCTCAGCCTCTTTGTAGAGTTTTGAGAGCAATTCATTTGTTGTTTCTGGATTCTATTAAAACAGGTTCCACAATTTAATCTCAAATATTACCCAATTAATAGTATATACTATCTAATTAATACTGTTGTAGATAATGTATTTATCTCTTAAAAACATCACAAGAATTTATATATGATCAGGAGCCAAAGTCTAAATCTTTGTGCATCGTCTGTGTATGTATCAGAAGGCATTACAGAGCACACAGGAGAAACAAATACAATGAAATATCCCAAACCCCCTTCAGACATCACTAAATAGATGGGCTTAAAGACATGGATAACTACAGTCCACCAAAATCAATAAAAATTTTGCCAGAATTATCAGTGAAGCCAAAATTCCTTCTAGCAGGTTCTTGACACCATTTCTGTCCTGTCCTTCTGACAGACACTGCTGAGTTAAGTAAAAGCAGCTTCAGAGACTTTGCCCAGGAGTACCTGTGATATTGCCATGAACACACACAGAATCACAGAATCACAGAATCACAGAATCACAGAATAATGAGGTTGGAAGAGACCTCTCAGATCATCGAGTCCAACCTATGCCCTGACACCTCAACTATAGCACCTAGTGCCATGTCCAGGCTTTTTTAAACACATCCAAAGATGGTGATTCTACCACCTCCCTGGGAAGAGCATTCCATTGCTTCATTATTCTTTTAGTGATTTTTTTTCCCTAATATCCAACCTAACCCTCCCCTGATGTAACTTGAGACTGTGTCTTCTGGTTCTGTCACCTGGCTCCAACCTCCCTGCAGGAAGCTGAGAGAGCAATAAGGTCACCCCTGAGCCTCCTCTTGTCCAGGCTAAACAGCCTCAGCTCCTTCAAACGTTCCTCACAGGGCTTGTGTTCCAAACCCCTGACCAGCCTTGCTGCCCTCCTCTGGATGTGCTCCAGCATCTCAACGTCCTTCCTAAACTGAGGGGCCAGAACTGGACACAGCACTCAAGGTGCAGCCTCAGCAGTGCCCATACAGGGGCAGAATGAGCTCCCTGCTCCTGCTGGCCACACCATTCCTGATCCAGGCCAGGATGCCATTGGCCTTCCTGGCCACCAGGGCACACTGCTGGCTCATGTTCAACCGGCTGTCACCAGCACCCCCAGGGCCCTTTCTGCCTGAACACTATCCAGCCACACTGGACAGAAGAAGACCTCTGTTCCCAGAGATGAAGATGATCTCAGATAAAGAGAACCTTTGCTCTTGAACAGCTCATCCTTAAAATAGTACCCCATAACTTGACATGGTCCATAAACCCAGCTGTGGGAAAAGCTGTGGAAAAGATGGGAGGGACTTCACAATTGCCGATTTCTGGGGTCGCTGCTATTCATGAAAATTAGAAGCCATGAGAGAACTGTTTTTTGGTGGAGCAGTTTCCAGTTAACAAGAGGGCCTTCTCTCTCTAAGTGAATTGTAGAAAGACTATTCTAAAAGTGCTAAACTGACTGAATTGTTTCTGTGCATTGGGAGTTGGAAAGAAAAGGTTGTGGGGGGAGGAGAAGTGTTCTAAAAGTTTTATTCTGATTCTCATTACTCTTTCTTTTAGTTACTGTTAATAAAGCTTTCTTTATATCCTTTTTAAGTTTTGAGCCTGCTTTGCCTTCCTCCTAGTCCTGTCTCACTGCAGCAAATGAGTAAGTATATTCTAGTGGTTGCTCTGGTGTTTGGCCAGCACTGAAACTCACCACGTTAATAGGTGAGTTGGCTGGGAAATCTCAGACTGGGGAACCAAAACCACTACAATGTACGACTAGCACGGAGCCTGGAAGGTGTGCAGCTGGTGTGGGGCAGAGCCCTGTCTATTCCCTATGCCTTGTGCAGGTGAGCAGGGCAGGGAAGAAGCAGCTTTGGGAACACCTGGAATCCTCCCCACAGCCCCATCATGGCCATAGGGCAGAGCCACTGCTCAATATTTCCCACATTTCTCTCTTGTCTGGCAGCTGAGCCAGAACCCGAACTTTCTTTCCATGAGGTTCCAAAGGGCTGCTGGTTTTATTCAAGAAGGAGGACCCAGTCAGGTTGTTGAGCAGATTGTTATGGCATTTGCAGTAGTTATCAGGCTCTCTTAGTCCCTTGGAGACAGGGATTAAATGATCAATTGCTGCATTTCCAGACTGGTTCCCTCACAGCTGCCCCTACAGGGAGGAGTTTCCAGCCAGCCCTGCTCTGAAAGCCATCAAAGGCCCTCACAGAGCCACTGCTTGAGATCCGTTTGGGTTTTGTCCTTCTTGCAGGGCTGAGCAAATCACAGGCAGGCCTTTTTCCACCCACAGAATTCTCACCTCTGCAGCAGCTCTAAAGCTGCCAGAATCAAAGCCAAGGGGGCAGGAGGGACCCTCAGGTGCTGGCTGCCCCCTGGGGCTGGGCAGAGCAGAGCTGGGCAATGGCCATCCCTGTGCAGTGGGGCTGGGCCATGGCTGGGCCCCACCCTTGGATGGCCACTGGTTTCAAGGAGCAGGAGTTTGGGAGCTCCTTCCTGCCCAAGGCCCCACAGTCACCCCCTCCCCTTTTCTTTGCAGCTGCCAGGAAGCTCCAGGAGAGATGAGTGGCGGGCTCTGGCTGGGACTCCCCTCTCCCCCTCCCCAGACATGACCCAGAGCCCCCACCACATCCCCACAGGATCCCCTGGGAGGAAGGGGCAGTGCTGAACCCCCCACATGGGCACTGAATGGGCAGATGGTGAGTACAGAGGGTGACAGTGACACGTCACCCGCGGGTGTCACCCCCACCCAGGTCCCCACAACCAGTGTCACTCTCAGGGCCCCCATGGGTCTCGCCCAGCCCTGCCCCACCTCGGGATGCACAAGTGAGCAACGCGGAGCTGTCGGGACCCAATGAGGGACAGTGGGACCCCTGTGACTACGATGACGTGCTGTGACACTGGGGGCACTGGGGGTCCCTACCTCAGGGCACTGACCATGTGTCCCCCCAAGCTCCCATGGGTGCTCACCGTGTCTGTGGGGCGGCCACGAGTGGGGGTCCCATGTGGGGCTGCCCAGAGCTCCCCATTCCAGGGGACAGGGCCATTGACATTCCTTGTTCTGATGGCCAAAGCAGTCTTCAAGAGGCTCTGGATTCTTGTGTCCCCTGTCCCGAACCCCTCCTCTGTCCTGTTGCCCACACAATGATGTCACAAAGGCCCTGTGGGGGTTCCAGAGCTTCCCCTTTTCCAGGGCAGTCAGGATCAGGCCATGGCATAGGGTGGGGGAGTCAGCAACAGGAAAATTTTGCTGTCTGGAGACATTTTGAAACAGCTGTGAGTGGCAGAGGTGGGTCAGGCCTTGCTTTTGCTGAGACAGGGCCCCGTCTGTCCATCATTCTGTCAGCCCTTGTACACTGGGGACAGTGTGATGCTCTGCCAAAGCCAGCTCATGAGTGTCTGGGTGACCAGAAATGCCAGCTGAAGAGAGGGCCTTTGGTGGCCCAACTGGCTTAAAAGGCAGAGCGTGAAGTAGCCAAGTCCCTGAGCATGTGTCCTCTGGGAGTGTCTGTCCTATCCATGCTGAAACCCAGGACTTTTTAAGCATCTTGGTATAGGAAGAAATATCTGCCAAGGAAAGTGGAAACTTTGCTACAATAAGAAGACCAATCTCTAAAAGCATTTTTATTTCAAAAATGATAGTGCATCCATGCAAAAGTGTAGGAAAAAGAAATAAACATTCTTTATAAGGAAATTTATAAAAAAAGAACAGAATAAACAATACAAAGCCAGAATATTTCCTTCTTCTCAGTGCACTTTGTTCATCTTTGGTGCAGTTAGAACTGCAGCAAGCAGGGGGCGCTGCAGGGAGCAATCCCGGCCAGCAGGGGGCGCTGCAGGGAGCACTCCCGGCCAGCAGGGGGTGCCCTGGTCCACCTCCATCCCCTCAGGGGCCATGGCGGCCTCGGACGGGAGGGAGGAGGGGAAATGGCTCCTTTTGCAAACTCAAGGGCACCAATCGGTCCCGGCACCACCACCGGCGGCCGGCAGAAGCCGCCAAGGCAGCAGGTTGGATCCCAGTGCCCACCGGCAGTGTAGCAGTGTCCCAGGGCCTGGCACACGCTCTGCACAACACCCGTGAGCACTGTCCATGATCTCAAATGGAAGGAAGGCAGAACCTAACCCCAGGCAGGTCTCAGGTCCACAGCAGCACCTCAGGTGGCTTTATGCCAGAATTCCTGCAAACCCTCAGCCTTTCACTCCCTTTTCCTCTTTCAGCTTGGCACAGCAGCTATGGGAATGTTGAATTCCTCTGGGATGTTGAGGAGCTCAGGCGACTGCAGAGCATGTTTGGAGTTCCTGCTCTTCCTGGCCACTCCTGGTCCCAACTCAGAAGCCACAGGGGGACGAGGTGGAGAAATAAGAGAGCAAAGCCACAGCCCCAAGGGCTCTGCAGCAGTAGCTGGAGCACAGGGACATCCTGGGATGGGAGCAATGCCTTGAGATGGCAACATGGGGCACAACTGGAGCTGATTGGGCCAATGCCCCTGTTTTGCTCTGGGTGCTGCAGACCCTTAAGGAGGCATTGTAATTAAGCCAGGCTCCTAAAGTTCAGCAGTGCTCCTAAAGCATCCCTGTTCACAAACACAGGGCTCCGCTGTCTCTCCTGGGGATTTTGGGCTACACAAGGCAGCACTGGATACAATTTGGGGGTCAGATGCTGCCAGCACTGCCCACAAGGAGCTTTTTAGGCTGCCAGGAAGGTTTTTGCTGGTGCTGGGGATGATTCTGTACCTGTGCCATGTGGCTGCTACTTCCCACTGGTCGGCCAGGAAGGCTGAGCTGGAGCAGTGGCTGAGGCAGGAGCGGCTGGAGCAGGTGGCCCATGGGAACAGCACCTGGCCATGCAGGTGGAGCCGGAGTGCTGGCAATTCCGCAGGGTGCTCAGGTGAGGCCCACGGGAGCCCATGCTGGGGCACCACTTGCCATTCCTGCTGCCCCCAGATTTTGGGACAGAGCAGTGACACCCATTGGGCTCCCAAACCCCTCAGGGCTCGGGCACAGCCTCACAGGATGTCCCGGGGTGATTCGGGTGCTCCTGGGCTCGTTTCCAACAAAGGGCAGCACTCTGGGAGCGGTTGGCACATCCCGAAAGAGCAGCCCGGGGCTGCTGGAGCCCGAGTGCTGTGGGCAAGGACGGCATGAGGGAGCCGGGCCCCGCTCAGCCGGCGCGGTCCCAGGAATGTCTCATCCTGCAGGGGCTTGGCAGCCTCTGCTGGTGCCGGCCCCGGGGCTGTCGGGGGGCGCGGCCGGAGGGGCTGGAGGGCAGTGACTGGGAGGGGCCAGGATGGAGGGACCGGGACCCCACTGGGGAGCCCCGAGCATGGAGAGAGCAAAACGGCAGAGGGGAGACCCCGGGACAGGGGGGAGTAGAGACCCTGCGGTGGGGTCTGCGGAAAGGAGGGACCGCAATGGTGGTCCCGGAGCACCGGGAAGGGGCCCAGCTGCCATTGCACTGCAAGTGCGGGGATGGTCACGGGGTGTCCAAACTGACTGTGGCAGCGTGTCCGAAGCCACTGTCGTGATGTGTCGGGACCGAGCATTGCCAGAGTAAGGCCCTCACAGGTCTGGGAAGTGAAGCAGGCCAGGGGCAGGGCAGAGCCCTGTCTATTCCCAGTGCCCTGTGCGGGTGATGAGGGCAGGGAAGGAGCAGTTTTGGGGACGCCTGAAATGAAGACAGGTTCCCTGCCCACAGCCCCCACACAGCCGCGGAGTAGAGCCCCTGCTTGACATTTCCATCCTTTTCTCTCTTGTCTAAAGACTGAGCCAACCCAAAAATACTTTCCAGGATGTTCTAGAGGGCTGCAGGTTTGAGACAGGAAGGAGGAGGAGGGTCCGGGTCTGCGTGTTGAGCAGATTGTTGTTGTCTTTGCAGGATTTTTTGGTCTCTCTCAGTCCCTTGCCTAGAAGAACAAAGTGATCTATTGCTGCATTTCTGGACTGGTTCCCCCACAGCTGCCCTTGTAGGAGGAGTTTTCAGTCAGCCCTGCTCTGAAAACTATGAAAGGCCTTCTCGGAGACACTGCTTGGGCTCCCTTTGGGTTTTTTGCTTCTTGCAGAGCTGAGCAAACCACAGGCAGGCCTTTTTTCCCCCACAGAATTCTAATCTTTGTAGCATGTGAAAACCATGTTCTCCCTCCTGTGAAAAATTTTAAAAGTTTAATAAAGCACAATAGGAGACAAGGACCATAGAGCAAAGGTTGTTATGGGTGGGTGCATCCTGGCACTCAGCCAAGAGCACACTGTTCTCTTCTGGTTTACTTCTTAGATACCTTTTCCCTTCGTTAAGCCTGTTGCATATTCATATACTCTTATGCATAGAAAACTTTTTCCCCAAACTAATTTATATTCCATGAATTGTTTAGCATGGCTCATCCTTGGATCTGCCTTTTTAGAGAATTATTCCTTGGATGTGCTTTTAGTCCTTTCTTGTCATCATCTTCATTTCTGGGCCTTGGTCCACACTGTCTTCAGGCGGTGAGTGCTGATAGTTGGCAGATCTGTAGCAGATGTCTTCATCCTGTCTTCATCAGATGTTATCCCATCCAAGTAGGAATTTTAACACAAGCATACTTATTCAGCTATTTCACAAAGCTTAATGAACAACAGAAATAAAAACTATATCTTTGTAACAAAGTTACTTTAACATTACATATATAAATTCCATTTTAATATTTGCAAAATTCCAGTAATATAATATGTATTTACAATACTTGGGCAAAGGGACAAAGTGATAAATTGCTGCATATCTGGACTGGCTCCCTCTCAACTGCCTCTGCAGGGAGGTTTCCAGCCAACTCTGCTCTGAAAACCATCAAAGGCCCTCACAGAGCCACTGCTTGGGCTCCGTTTGGGGTTTGTGCTTCTTGCAGGGCTGAGCAAACCACAGGCGCCTTTTTCCCCCACAGAATTCTCACCTCGGCAGCAGCTCTAGAGCTGCCAGAATCAAAGCCAAGGGGGCAGGGGGACACTCAGGTGCTGGCTGCCCCCTGGGGCTGGGCAGAGCAGGGCTGGGCAATGGCCATCCCTGTGCAGTGGGGCTGGGCCATGGCTGGGCCCCACCCTTGGATGGCCACTGGCTTCAAGGAGCAGGAGTTTGGGAGCTCCTTCCTGCCCAGGGCTCCATTCCCCAGCTGCTCTTGCTGGCTCAGATCCTGCGGGGGACGAACAAGAATGGAGAAGTCTGGAAACACCAAGAGCTGCCATGCTCCAGGACAGGAGCCCCTTGTCCAGCATGTGTGCCCCCTGGGACAGGATCCCCCAGGACAGGAGCCCCCTGGATTTGCCCCCCCCCCCCCCCAGGGCAGACCCCTCCTCTCATGTGACACTCAGCACAAACGGCCTGTTCCATCTGCTGCAGGAGAGAGAAAGTGAAAGTGTAGGCAGGGGGAAAGCTGACTCCTCCATCCCCCACAGCCTCCCCAGCCCTCCCTGCAGACCCCTCACCCCTGCTTCCCCCACCCTGGGCTTCCCCCAACACATTCCCTGCTCAGGAGCTCCCCAGGATCATCACTGCATGAACTGGGAGGTTGTGAATTTGAGGGATAAAAGGAAGGAAATGGAAATAAAGAACAGAAAATGCCCCTGGAGGTTGTGGTGGCACAGACCCAGAGCACCTCTGAATCCCCTCTTGTTGCCCCCAAATCATGGACAACCCAGCAGGCAGCGCTAGCCCCTGGGTCTTCCCAGAATCTGAGGCAGCCAGGGAAGGAGCTGTGACCCACATGCACATCCTGTCACTGTCCATCCCTGGTAAACTCATTCCCCTGAGAAACTGACCATGGGACCCCCATTCCTTCTGTCTCCCCTTTCCTGAGACCACCATCCCAGGGCTGCCATTGCCCAGGAACTCCATGGCCCAGGACCCCATTCCCAAGGAACCCTCTCCCATTCATTCCATCCCCTGAAATCCCCATTCCCCAGGACCTTGATTCTCCCAGGTCCCTCCATTCCCCCTGCACCCATCCCTGGCACAAAAATCCCTTGATGAGGGATTTATTACTAATAAATATATTACAATTAAAAATTTTTCTTATATACCATTTTAAAGTTTTAAATGTACTTTACCTTTCTCCTAGTCTCATCTCAAAACAAAAAGAAAATAAATACATTCTGATAAATGCACTAATAATTAACCAACACTAAACCCACCACACTAATTATTACATTAACCAAAATATCTCAAATAAGCAAACCAAATCCATGACACCAAATCCCTGGAGCCCGCCTTCCCCTGGGACTCCCATCCCTGAGTCCCCCCAGCCCTGGGGACCCCCATTCCCATGGCACCCCCATCCCCTGTGACTCCCCCTCCTCAGGACCCCATTTCCCCATGGACTCCATTCCCAGGGACCCCCATTCCCAGGACTCCCCTCTCCCCTGGACACCCATCCCTGGCTCCCCAAACCCCCTGAGCGCCCCCCTGCTCCTGGGAAGCCCATGTCCCACCAACCCAGAGACAGCCTTGTCCCCAGCATGTCTCCAACCTGCCCACAGCCTGTCCCCAGCTTGTGGCCACCCTGCCCCCCCTAGGTGCCACCTACACATGGGGACGAGACGTGACCTCGCTTCCTTCCCCTTCATCCAAAGAGCCGCCAGCCAGGGGAGCGGTGGCCACAGCAGTGAGTGACAGCCAGTGCACATGGCTGGGGACACCGGGATGGCCGGGAAGGTGGCGCTGCTCCTGTGGGGTGAGTGCCCCGGGCACGGGCCGGGCTGGTAGTACCCTGGGGATGGGCACTGGTGAGGCAGAGAGTGGTGGGGAGGGGGCACAGGGGGGCTGTAGGGTTCCCTGAGGTTCCCAATGCCAGCAAAGCCAGAGCTTGAAGTGACCGGGGTCATGGGGTGGCCGTGGGGACAGGAGAGGGTGAACAGGGCTGGACGGATAGGAATGTGGGGAGAGACATCCTGGGGCTGGGGCAGCTGTGGGGACAGGGACACAGGGATGCAGGGATGCAGGGATGCAGGGACAGGGAAAAGAAGACAAGCACAATGTGGATGGGCCATGGAGACAGAGGCCATGGGGCTGGTGGGGGAGACCTGTGCTAGCACAGTGTCCCCATCGAGACATCTGTGCCACACCAATTTCCCCAGGGGGACAGTTCAGGGACAGCGCCTATGAACCATTCCCGCGTGCTCCACTGTCCCCACAGTGCCACACTCACTGAGCCCTGTCCTTTCTCCCTTCCAGCCCAGACCCTTGGCCTTGCTGGTGAGTCCTTGGGGGATGCCATGGCCCCACCCTGCTGTCCCCAACCCCGATGCTGGACCTGGCAGGCTGGTGTCCGCTTTCACCCACAGGTGCTGAGACCACCCAGCTCCTGGTGGAGCCCCCCTGGAGGTCGGCAGTGCTGTGGGACCGGGTGACACTGACCTGCCAGGGCTTGGGGACCATTGGTGTAACCACCTGCTACAAGGACATGCAGTCCTGGAGGCAGGAGGGAAACAACAGCCTCACTGTCACCAAGAATGGCACCTACACGTGTGAGAGACCCAGCAGTGGGCTCAGCCCTCCTGTGAGAGTCTTAGATGGTGAGGGAGTTTTGGGTGTCCCCATCCTGGCACCAGCAGTGACCCCAGGGCTCTGGGTGGGCTCTGCTCGATGGGTCACCTCCTGTGTGACCAGAGCCTGTCCCCTGCTCTGGGGACATCCCAGAGCATCCCAGTGCTGGCAGACCCTGTTTGTGGATTTGGGGATCCCTGGTGTGCTGCATGTGAGCCAATATGGGGGTTGTGATGGCACTGGGACCGGCCAGGTCCCCTCGGTGTAACAGGACCCCTGTGTCCCACAGCCCCATTGGTGCTGCAGGTGCCAGTGCAGGCACTGCTGGAGGATGACACGGTGACACTGCGCTGCCGGCGCTGGCGGGACAACCCGGTCAGCTCAGTGTCCTTTTACCGCGCGGAGAAGAAACTTCAGGAGCTCTGCAATGGGACCGAGCTGTCCCTGTCCCCTCTGCAGCTGCAACACAGTGGCTGCTACAGCTGTGGGAGCATGGTGAAATCCAGGGTATCATGGGGATGGGAGGAGTCGGAATCAGTGACACTGACAGTGCATGGTGAGCATCCCACAGCTGCCACTGCAACCCCGCCACAGCCCCTCCCTAGTGACTCGGGCTCACATATCTCCCTCCCCTCTCCTTTCCAGAGCTTTTCACGGTGCTGGTGCTGGACGGTCCCTCCGAGCCCACCATGGGGTCCCCCCTGACTCTCAGCTGCCTCAGCACCCCAGCCCCTGGGGCCCCGAGCCCCCCTCCTGCAAGTGTTCTACTGGGACGGGCAGGTGGTGGGGGGCCGGCAGGGGTCCCTGCAGCTGCTGGTGCCCGCCGTGGGGGTCTCCCACTCAGGGAATTACAGCTGCCAGGTGCGCTCTGAGGGGGGGGGCCGTGCAGAAGAGCAATGCCCTCCTCCGTGTCACGGTGCACAGTGAGTGCGGGGATGGGCACGGGGAGCCCCCACGGCCTCCTTGGGCCCCCTGCCTGAGTACCTCCATTACTGCCCCGTTCCCCCCATCCCTCACTGGGTCCATTCACCCATCTCTGAGTCAACCCCACCCCTCTCTGCTGTTTCCCCACAGTCTCCAAGTCCCACAATACCCTCTCTGGGTCTCCATACCCTCACTGGGGTCCTCCCATCTCCCGCTCCATGTGTCCCCTCATTAAACCCCCCATCCTTCCTTGGGGTACCTATCCAAGCCTCCCCCGCCCCAGCTCTGCACCTCCTTTCCCTCACTGGTCTCTCCCTGCCCCTCCCTGACCTTCCCCCAAGTCCCTCAATGTCCCCTGGTGTCACCGCCTCCCACAGGGGTTCTGCCCTCGGGGGTGTCCCTGTCAGCACAGCCTTGTGCTGAGCTGCACGGTGGCCACAGGGACAGGTCACCTGTCCATTTCCTGGTGCCTGGGAGGGCTCAGAGGCACCGCTTGGCACTGGCCCTGCCTGGAGCTGCACCACACTGGGGACAATGGCAGCGGCCACTGCCAGTGCGGGGACAGCATGGCTGAGAGTGTCTCCCTGAATGTCCTTTGTGAGCGGGACCCTCAGACTGGGGATGACCCACCCATGGCACCCCCATCCACCTCACCAGGTGCCAGCCCTGTTTGTGTCCCCACAGTGCCCGTGGCCAACGCCACCATCACCCTCAGTCCCCTGTCACACCGGGTGTGTGCAGGTGACCCCGTGACCCTGCGCTGCTCGGTGCAGGGGGGCTCAGCCTCTGTCACCTTCACCGAGCTGCACAACAGGCAGGAGGTGGCCCAAGGTCCCCTCCTGGAGCTCAGGGCTGTCGATGTGGGACATTTGGGCACCTACCAGTGTGTGGCCACCAACCAGCTGGGACAGGACGGGCACCAGGCACTCTGCCCTGAGCTGGCCCTGGAGGTGACAACACAGGAACAGGGCACAGGTAGGGTTACACAGGGTCACATGGCGGGTGCAGAAACCCCGGGGTTCTGGGTGACCCTGATGTGTCTCTCTCTGTCCCCAGCAGTGGCCGCAGGGGTCTGCGGGTCCCTCCTGTTCCTACTTCTGCTCCTGGCTGTCATCAGGGGCTGGCACTGGTGGCACTGCCTGGGTGGGTGACAATGGAGGGGAAATGGGGGTCCCAGGGATTGGGGTGAACCCCTCACAGAGTTTGAGGGTCAGAGGGTAGCACCAACAGCTCCTGACTTGGGTGAAGCTGAATCCCCAGAGATCTCAGCTGGGGATCCTGGGGGATTTGGGGAGGTCCTGCAGGGTTGTGCAGGGACACTGGGGGTTCGGTCAGGGGTTTGGAGGAGTTTGGGGTCTCAGTGGATTCAGTGGGTGATTCAAGGCTCATTAGGGGCTTCAGGGATGCACGAGGCTCCCGGGGGCAGTCAGAGGTCTCAAGGGTGTTCAGAGGCCCTGAGGGCTCCACAGTCAACCCTCCTCTCTTTCCTTTGCAGCCCTCAGGGAACAACAGGAAAGGTGATTGGGGTGGGTCCAGGCCTGAACCCCCATTTTATGTTCCTTGTGACCCCCCACACCCGCACAGACACCCCCTTATCCTTGCAGGGGTTCCCCAGGGCCCTCGGTCCCTACAAAGGCAGGGGAGGTGCTGTACAGCCAGGTCGTGCGAAAGAAGAAGGCAGGGGGTGAGTACAGGTGGGGGGACAAGGACATGTCATTCTAGGGGTGTCACCTTCCATCCAAGTTCCCCCAACCGGTGTCTCTTGCAGTGCCCCCCTGTGCCACATCCTCCCAGGTGACCAATGCAGAGCTGCCAGGACCCCATGGGCAACAGCAGGACTCCAGTGACATCTACGAGAACATGCTGTGACACTGGGGGCACAGGGGGCACTGGAGGTTCCTGCCTGAGGGCACCTCCCACTGTGTGTCCGCCCCCCAGCTCCCGTGGGTGCCCACCGTGCCATGGGGGGTGGCCACGAGTGTGGGGTCCCATGTGGGGCCACCCAGAGCTCCCTGTTCCAGTGCTCCCAGTACCCCCAGGAGCTCCTCATTCCCTCCCCCAGTACCAGGGGGCACAGCATCTCTGTTCCTCTTATGGGACCCAAAACACACCTTTTCATTAAACCAGGAGAAATGGTTTTTTGTTTGTTCAGGTCTGCCCTGTTTGGCTCAGGAAGGAGGGTCCCAGTCAGGTTATTGTGCAGATCTTTGTGGGATTTGCAGGATTTTTGGGACTCTGTCTTGGTTTGAAAGACAGGTGTCTGTAAAGGAAGGATGGATCTTCTCTGGAAATGGAAAATATAAACCCCTTCCCTCTGAATTATTAAAATTTTGGAATTAAGGGGCTCTCAGGTAAAGATATGGGAGTAGGAATAACAGTCCTTTAATAGGAAAATGTAAAAATAAAAATAAAAATTGTTATAGATGAATAATGAGATGATTTGCTCTAACAATTAAGGAACGAATATTGTGTGAATATTAAGAGAAGTTTTATTGATGCATAGGTATGTTATTGTAGTTTATTGTTTAGATGCCCTCTGTTCTCCTCACAGTCCCCTTTCCCCATCCTCTGTATTGTCGCCACCGGACAGCCTGGGTTGTTTAGGAGTGGTAAATGAAGGCGTGTACCTGTGGCCCTCCTACAGGGCAGTTGAGAATGAAAAAGCTCGTTGCTACTGGAGGGCACAGCATGGCACCACCTGACCCACCAATCAAGTTGCAGGAAAGCAATCTCCACCAATAAACGGCAAAGGAGAGTTGACTGACAGACTTTGGGAGGGGCCAGGGTTGGCTGATGCAACCCCCAGAGGTATAAAAGGTGAAGCGCCCATCTCAAAGATGAGCTGTGTGGTAAGCAGCCATGAGGGAGGCTCCCAGGCCTGTTTTTCCATATTGTTATTTTTGCCCAATTATCCCATCATCAAAAAACCAAACAATATTAGAGGTAGCAGCAATTTGAATTGAAAAGTTTAGAAAATATATAAAATTGGATACACTTGAAATATTAACAATATAATTGGATTAAAAATAAGGGATAATTCAGTTCCAATAATAGTGCATAAGAAAAAGATAACCACGGGGTACGGAGTGCAGGACTCTTGGACCCTTGCCACCTCACGTACGAGCTTGCCAAGTGAAGATTCCCCCCTTCTATGCCAAGTGTCAATGTCGTCCCCTCCCATTTTCGATTCATCACACCTCTACCTCCGCCCTCATCACCACCTTTACCGTGCATGCTCCACCACTTGTTTTGGTGGTCACACAAGTCTTTGGAGGTCGTCACTGATGAAGGCCTCTTCTGTTCCTCTATGCACTTTAATTCACCTTTGGGTTACAAAGCCAGTACAATGAAAGCCAAAACTAACATATTACTGCATTTAAGCATCAAAGCAATAAATCTCCTATAGCTGGCATTTTCCTGGGACCCAACCAGATTTTCCCTTCTTTTTGTTAATTTTTAGTAACTGTTATCATTTGCTTTATCCTCCTGTCCTTGAACATCAGCAGGGAGAGGGGAGTGGAACCCCTCCCATTGCTTTCCTTTCTAGCATTAAACTCTAACTACTTTATTATTTACAAATATTAATTACTATATCTATATTGATTATTGTTTCAATTTTATCAGCACGAATCATACCTATTTATAATATGTGGAATCCTTTTGTTTTCACTGCTTGTTAGGACTATAAAAAAGAATATTGGTGCTAGGTGACTCAGAGACAGCCCGTGTGGGTTAAGTGTAGTCTACAGGGGATAAAGAGAAGGAAAAGAGAAGTACGAATAGATCCTGATAAGTTTGGAAATTTAGACAGCATGAAGAATGAATAGCACAAGAAGTAAAGATGGTATTAGAAAGAGTCCACTAGAATGTAATTTAGCCGATGAGAAAGATTTGGGAGGAATCCCAGAAGGTAATTTTTCATATAAGGTAACCTGATGAAATACTCTTACCCAATGGTAGGCTTAGTATCAATTAGAAAGTGGTGAAAAGTGACCACCTAATGGAACATTATGATCCATTGTTACAGTTGATGTTATTTTTAAGACGAGGAGAAAAATGAGATCCAGTGATATATGCAGACATGGCTTTTACCCTGAAGAATAAACCCAAGTGTCAGAAAGAATGTGGCTTTGATTTGGCCCCATAGGACCTTTAGTCCTAACTTTGGAAAGAGATAAGAGGCAGAAAAGAAAGACATGTCATTTAGCACTCAGCATAAGACAGAGATGTTTGAAATTGGCTCAAATTCACCAGGAAGATTGTGTTCTAGGTGTCCAAGACTTAGAGCCGAGTTAGTCCAGGCCAGCACGGGTACACTCCACCTCAGGCAACCACTCCGGCCCCTGAATGAAAGCCAAATGGCAGTGAGGATGAGATGAATAATCCAGGTGAGGGGACAATTTCAGGGACCCCCAGTGACAACCAACACAAGGAATAAAACCAAGAAAGCTTGGCCTTTAGTTACCACCTTAAGGCAAGTCTTGAGTCCCCCAGGAGAAGCCATGTGGGTGAACATCTGCTTTTCTACTAGAGACCTCAAGTTGGTGGCAAAAAGTTAAAATGGATAGAGAAAATGCTAGCAAAGCAGCAAAAAGATTGGAGTTCATAGTCAAGAGTCAAGAGCCAGGCTGAGGTGATAATGATTTCATATTGACAGAGCTAACCAAACCAGCAAAAGAGTTGGTGATCAAGGTGGCCAGAGCACGTGTGCACGGACAAATTGCTAGTGGAGCCTTGCAAGGTACAATGGACCAGCTGTGTCCTACTGCAAGCCCTTTGTGGGACGCGAACAATGCAGGCAGCTGTGCAATGTTAACCAGATACCAGGACATAGTCACATTGGAATTAAAAAATGCCATTCCAAAAGCAATAACTTGGTCAGTAAGAGATAACGTTACACAGGGACAGCACGAGTCACCCACTGACTTTGTGGACAGGCTGTGAGCAGCTGCACGTAAAGGCACAGCCCTGGATCCCTGCTCGGATATGGGAAAGCAGCAGTGGGTTTCCCTGATGTCAGGGCAATCTAGCCCAGATGTCAGGCAGAAACTTGAGAAGCTGAAAGAGCCTGTCAAGAGAGACTTAAAGGCATGAATGAGAAAAGCATAGAAAGTGTATGATAATCAAGAGAGAGAAAATAAAGAAGAGCTCCCTGCAGCCATGGTGGCAGCTCTGGATCAGCACCAGGGAGAGGCCGGACGTGGGCGTGGATGAAGCAGAGGCAGGGACATAAAGAGCAGAGGCAGAGGAGGTTCAAAGCAGCCACAGACCAAGCTGGGGCCAAATCAATGTGCATCATGTAATAAATCAGGACACTGGAAATAAGGCCAGTGCCCAGAGTTACCAGACAAAGTACACAAAACTCTTGCAGCCACTCTAGATGATAAGAAGTGACCGAGACTGGCAATTCTTACCCTAGCAGGTTACCGGTTAAAATACAGCTAAATAATAATAAAGAAGTTGAATTTTTAACTAATTGTGGAGACACATTTTCACTCTTGAATCAAGCACTGATACCCAAAAGTGAAAACTATCTTCAAGCACTAGGAGCCACTGGCCTGCCAGAAAATGCATTCTTCCTGAAATCACTTCAATGTAAAATCAAGAAGAAAATGGGAATACATCAGTTTCTTTATTTACCAAACTCACCCAAATCAGGGATTTGCTTGAAAATTTAGAAGCAGCAGTTCTGTTTAGGAAAAGAAAACTTCAATGGAAGGTACCTGAAGACAAATGAGCGGTTTTAGCAGTAGGACTGACAATTGACACCAGACCAACAAACAAGAAGAACTAGTTAGAGCAAGTATTGAATCAGGTGTACCCAAGAGTATGGGATACTGATAGCCCAGGAAAATCAAAACGAGCAGACCCTATGAAAATTGAGCTACAGACAAGAGTTAGGGCAGTAGTCAGAAAGCAATACCCTTGAAGATTAGAAGCTAGGAAAGGAATAGAGCCAACAATCAATTAAATCCCTGACATCAGGACTATTGGAAGAATGGGAGTCAAAATTTAATACTGCTAGATCAGCAATAAAGAAACCTAATGGAACTCAGAGACTAGTGCCAGATTTCCAGGCAATTAATGGTTTATACCTTACTAGCTTACTAGCTAAACTTGGAGATGATTTTATTTGGTGCGGGGAAGGTCCATGGGCAGGTGCTGTCGAGAGCCGTTCCCTCTTGGTCTGAGAGACCAGCTCCCCCAGCCCACCTTGCTCCCAGGCCCGGAGGTTGTAACGTGCCCTCGACCGGCAGCCGAAGGAGGGCTCTTGACACCGTGTCTGATGCAACAGGGTTTCTTGAAGGTAGGTCAGAGGGTGCAGGTTGGGTGAGGGTGAGAAGAGGGACAGGAAGAGGCAGGAGCACAAGCACTGTAACTTGACACATAAGGCACCTGCAAGCTGCTGGGGAAGCCTCAAGTCTGCTCAGTGAGCCACGTGTGCCCTCAGCATTGGGACAGCCACCTTTCCCTCAGTGAGCCTCACATCCCAGGGTCAGCAAATCAAGAGGCACCAGCCATGCTGTAGGTGACTCAGAGCGAGTGCAGTGGGTCATAGTGGCCAGGGGCCAGAAGCAGGCAGAAAGCCAACAGGGCTGGGGAAAAGGCTCTGCTCTGCTTACAGCGTAGGCTGAGGGCTGGGAGACCTCCATTTCCCCCGTTGAGATGTTGGAGATGGGGCCTTTCACCCTCCTGACAGGGCTGCCCCTGGCTGCAGGCAGCCAGAGGAGTACGACGACACAAGGCCGAGAGCAGCAAAGCAAAGAGCCAGCCGTGCACAGCACAGGGAGGTGGCCCAGTGCAAAGCCAGCGTGGCACCCTGAAGGTGCCCGCTGCACTCTCATGTGTCCCTGGCCTGGGCAAGACAGGAATGCCCGTGGTCTAAGAGGGCCCTTCTGTGGCCCCTGTGGGCTCAAAGCTGCTGCTCTTCTGGCTCCATGGGGCCGAAAGCCACAGAGCTCGGCCTCCCCCACAGCAAGAGGAACAAGACTTGGATATCAGGCAGTGGAGCTCAATGCCTAAGGCTGAGGGGTGGGGGGCTCCAGTCTGGAGCACAGGGAGGGCACCTGCCCAGCCCCACAACAGCTGGCCTCACAGCCCTGAAAGGCCAGGAGCAGGTTTCCACGCCTGATTCCAGGGCGTCCCTCCAACCGGCCACCGACCTGGAAGCGCCCGAGCAGCCGGCTGTCGGGATCAAGGCGGCTGCCAGGGGGCTGCTTATGGCCTCTGCCGGCCAATTGCTCAGGGCTTAGCAGTGCCTCAACCCCTCAGGGTCTCCCCCAGCCTGGCCAAGCTTCCCGGCAGCAGCGCCGCAGCCCCACAGCAGCTGCAGAGGAGCCCCATCCAGAGGCGCCGGGGAGCCCTCAGCACTGCAGCCAGCAGCAGACGGGCAGGAGGACACGGATGGCCCTTCCTGTCCAGCACAGGGCTTGTGGCCATCTCCAGGCACCGCTCTGGCAGGGATCCCTGCAGCTCCGGCCCCTGCCCAGCCGCTCTGTGGGCAGCACAAAGGCTTCAGCAGAACCACCAAAGGCCTAAAGGCTTCTGGCCATTTTCCCTGCAACACTGCACGCCTGGGCAGCTGGCTGAGTACAAGCAACCTTTTCCCCCTCTTCTCTTTTGCCCTACAGACCTTGCACACGAAAAGAAAGATCCTGGGACTCTGTGTATTGTAACGTATTTTATATTTACCTACTCTACAATGAAAATGCAAACACGGAAATGTTAAAGAGGAAAAAGAAAATTCCTGCTGGCTTAAATGGCCCCAGATCATCTCTGTGCAGAGCTCCAGCAGAACAGCAAGGCAGTGCCACACAGACGAGGCCGTTTCCTCCATGCACTGCGGAATCGATTCGCAGCTGACGCCATGGGGAGTAGGGAGCTCTCTGTATGGCTCGGAGAACTAAACAAGATTCAATGGCAGCATTTCTGATTGCAGGACTGCTGTCATAGGCCATTTCTTCAAGGGCTGCAAGAGAGAGGAACAGAGGCAAGGTCAGATCCTGCATGTGCAGGGAGCCAAGGAGAGCCCCCTGCCAGGGCCATCCCGGTCGTCTCTTGCCATGGCCCGCAGGGAGCAGGGAGCAAGGGCATCAGGCCGAAGTTGCTGGCCACGCATGCCACACGTAGCCCTGATATCTCTGTGTGCTCTGCCCACGGGTGCAGATCCCTCCACCGCAGGGGCAGGGCTTGCAGCTGCCCCCTCCAGCCCCCACGGTCAGTCCGCTGCCCTCACTCACTCACCAGTGCAGATCAGCTGCAGTTCTTGCTGCTGCCCTCTCAGGTGCCGCCCGGCCATGCCTGTGAACACAGAGCCTGTCACGGCCGCAGCGGCACAGCTCCCTGCCAGCGGCACTGCCGGCGCTGTGGCCACCCGGGCTGCTGGCTGGGCAGAGCTCAGCCCGGGCCCTTGCCGCACGCTGCCGCCCCAGGGCACGGCTGCCAGAGGGCGGCAGCAACGCCCAGGCCAGGCGGGGCTCCACGGCGCCGGGCCCGGCTGGCGCTGCCGGGGCAGCAGGCGGGGCCGCAGCCGAGCTGCGGCGGGCCGGGGAGGGGCAGCCCGGGCTCGGGACTCACCCATGAACCTGACGGCTGCCTCTCGCAGGGACTCCTGTGGGCTCTGCAGGTAGCGCAGTGCCCGGCGCAGGTGCTCGGCCGTTCGGCTCCTGTCCTCTGCCAGCTGCAGAGAGCGGCAGGAGGGAAGGGTTGGCGCGGGCTCAGCTCCTGGGCCGGGCGCTGCCTGCGCCCATCGCCGGCCTCGCCTGCCCGCACAGCCCTGAGGCGCGGCCAGCAGCTGCTGGCCAAGGGCTCCCGAGGGGAGGGGCGGAGGGCCGGCTGCTGCCCGGGGAGCCGTGGTGCCGCCCCGCAGCCCCGCCGGGCCGGGGCTCCATGGGCACCCGACTCAGGCCCACGGGAGCCTGGAGCAGAGCCCGCGCGGCCTCTGGCTGCAGCAGCGGGCACAGCTGCTAGCCCCGCACGCTGAGCACCGCCCTCAGGGACCTTGGCCATGCTGAGGCTGGGGGGTCTCTGCTGTTCTTACCAGGCACTCCCCAAAGCTCTGATCCACGTGTAGCATTTGTTCTATATCTCTCCTCTTCAGGAATCTGGCTGAGGAATGCAGCGTTTCCCGGGAGGCCTGGAGAGGGACAGAGATGCACAGATGGCCCCACAGTCCAGGGCACAGGAGCATCCCAGTGGCACAGGCTGGAGGAGGCTGCAGCCCACAAGGTGCCAGGGCAGGAGGCAGCCCAAGCCCCTGCCAGGGGGACCGCAGTTGGCCACAAGTGCTCACCTCAGCAACAATCTGATTCTCATCATGGCAGTGGAAGTAGAGAGGGAGCAGGCTCTGGCACACGTGGGACTTGAGGGCCTTTCTTCCCTCGTCTGTTAATAAGTCCAGCATCTCTTGAAATAGAGCCATGGAGCTCAGCTGCACCTGGATATCATCCTGGATGAAAGGAAAGGGCAAAAGACCTGAGCATCAGCTGCTTCAGGCCCCCCAGGGCACAGGCCTGCATCTGCACAGGGCACCAAGGGTCTGGGCAGCAGCCAGTGGCTGTGGCTGTGGGCACAGAGCCTTACGCTGTCAAAGAGTGGCAGGAGCGCCTCAGCCAGCTGCAGGGCGATGGGGGTGGCTATTGGAGCACCATTATCCAGGAGCAAATATCTGAGTAGAAGAATGCTCATCCTGATCATGTCGCTGTCATTTTCCTCCAGGAGCTCCACAAGACTTTCAGTCAGGCTCCGCATTTTTTCAGCCTGTGCGGAACACGACTTTGTGAAAGGCCGCCCTGCTGCCGCAGGGCCCAGAGGCCAAAGGCCTGTCCCGAAGCACTGGGGCAGCTGAAGCGGGAAGCAGGAGAGATGGGAACAGCTGCCCCAGCGGCCGAAGCCCAGACAATGCCAAGTGACGGCGTTGCGCAGCCCCACGCTGCCTGCACGGCTTCAGCCACTGCCCCCTTCTCACCATCAAGGGATTCTTGCCCAGCACTACAAGGCCTCGGAGTGCCAAGTAACGCCTGGCCATGTGCTCGCTCTGCAGGTTCTGTGCCAGGATCTCCAGAACGCTGTCACTGCATTCGCTCACGTCCAGGCACTCGAGGACCTGAAAGACACCGGGCAGTGACAGGGGAGCCAGCCGGCAGGAGCCCAGAAGCGCACAGGGCCGGGCCCAGGCAGCAGCACAGGGCACGGGCACTGTCCTGGCAGCTGTGGCTGCGAGAGGCCAGAGGGCTGGGAGGCAGCTCAGCCAGGCAGCGCTGGCCTTGAGGCTCACCTCCACGAGGAATGCCAGGGCAGGGAAATCCCAGTATGGCATCTCTTTGCCGAGCAGGGCGAGCAGGTAGAATGCAATCGCGGAACAAAAGTGGATGGCTAAGCGGCGTATTTCTCTGAAGAGGGGAAAAAGGAAACAAGACCCTGATGCAGTGGGGCAAACCTCTCCCAGGCGTGACTCACCCTGTTCTCATCTTTCCCCAGCACCCTTCCGGCAAGGGGACGTGGGCCATTTGGCAGTTGGTTGCTCATGGGCACCCTCCTGTGCCAGCCTTTTCCAGTCTGCTTGGCCGTCCCTCAGTGACAAGGCCCTCTGGCCCATGGCCACCACGGACACTTTGTGGGGCACCTGGGCACAGAGCAGCAATGTCAGAGGCAGTGGGGAGAAGGGGGTCTCACCTGGCAAGCAGAGCCACGGCAAAGTGGTGAGTGTCAAGAGAGAGCAGCGTGTCCCAGGCACACCTGCGCTCCATTGCCACCACCACATCCTCGCAGCGGAGAAGGCAGAGCAGGGACTTGAGGGTGCGCACTGCAAACCTGCGTGCAGAGCAAAGCCCAGGTCACACTGGCAGCACTGGCTCCTTGGCAGGCCACGTGGCAGGGACAGGAGGAGTGGCATGGAGCACCTGTTGGGGCTGGTGGCAAGGCCGTGCTCTTCCTGGCATCCCTTCCAGAAGGTGTCGACCTCCTCTGGCATATCCAGAGTGCTGAAGAACACTTGGAATAGCAGATGCACAAATAGGCGGGGGAAATACACCTTCAAGATCCGTGGGAGACAGGGCACCTGGAGGATCTTCCACATCACCACAGTTGCCTGCAAAGGACAAAGCCCCCCAAGACAGCGCTCAGTGCCGAGGTGTGCGTGTGGCAGGGCCTGAGCATGGCAGGGAGAGGCCCGGAGAGACCTTGGCAGGCGGAGCACGGGGCCTGGTGGGCCTGAAGCTGCCCCTGGGCCAGGTTTCAGGCCAGCGTCAGAGGCAGGGAGATGCAGTGGGGGAAGGAGGATAGAGAGCTGCTGGAGAGGCAGCCTTGGGGCCTGCAAAGGCCACTTGCAGAAACTCACAGCCAGGGCAAAGACACCCATTTTGTCCCCATCGGAGGTGCAGGTGCTGTACTCTGGCCAGCTCCCCAGCACATCCAGGAGGATCAGCTGCGCCAGCTCCACAGTCCTGGCTGAGCCCATGATGGTCTTCCACATGGCCATGGCAGCTCTGTGGGGTTAGAGCTGTGTCTCAGGGGGAGTCTCAGAGACAGCAGTGGGGGCAGCTGAGCCGGCTGCCATTTCTGCCTCTGCCCACTGCCCCCCAGGCAGCAGCAGCCAGACAGCCCAGCCCTGTGGGGACAGAGCCCTGAGAGGCGGCAAGGGAGCATGGCAGCAGGCTCAGGGGCTGACATGACAGGGCTGGGAAAGGGAGCAGCCAGAGGGCCCTGGAACTCTCTGTTGCTCCGACACCTGGGGCAGGCTGTGCAGGGTGTTGGGCTGGAGAGGCCTGAGCCCTATTGGCAGGTGGGCCCCATACCTGTCACAGGACGGGGCCACACGCAGGAGCGTGATGACTGCGTCATTTGGCTGTGCTTCGGTGAGATCCAGCAGGGTCTTGTCCAGCCTGTGCTCAGCAGAATCATTGGCCATGAGCCACTGGTGGATGTAGCTCACCGTGGCAGGCACCTGGGGAAGGCACGGGGAGACTTGGAAAGCTGCCAGAAGGAGCAATGTTCCCAGCTTCCCCAGAGGGGTTCCACCTTCCCACCCCACTGCCATGTGGCCTGAAAGACTCACAGCAAGCAGCATGCGTGGATTGGGAGGCCAAGCAATTGCTGGGAGGATCAAAGCCTGGCCACAGGCTGCTTACTTGCTTTGGAGTGTAAAAATCTTCCTCTACAAGCATACACAGCAGGGCAGCACCGGTCTTGCTTAGGAAGATGGGTGAGTATGGTCTGAGGCCTACGCCCGTGGCGATGGTTTCTTCCTCCTCAATTCTCTTGAGGAAGTTGCAAACAAACTGTAGGAGAAGGGCAAGAAGCCGAGGATGTTGCATGGAGTGCTGCACACACGGTGCTGGGCTGAGCAGGGACAGCAGGCCCAGCCCAGGTGGGGGTGGCTGCAGGTACCTGCGCTGTTCTGCGGAAGCGGCCACGGCTGGATTCCTGCTCTTGTGTGCGCTCCGGGGCTGCATCTGGCAAAGAGCGAGCGCAGCCAGAGATGAGGGGCTGAGAGAGAGGCCAGAGAACACGGCCCAGCCCTGCGATCCGCAGGCCGAGAGAGCCCCGGGATGCCCCAGGGGATGGAGCACGGCCACTGCGGGGTGTCTGCCCGGCCCCTCTTCCGTCCTGTCTGTGGGCATGTCCCCAGGGGATAGCATGGCAACGCACGGCACGGCATGGGGTCCAAGCTGGCAGCAGGCACCAGTCCTGTGGCCCAGCTCTGCCACTCACCCTCCTGTGGTGGCTGGAATGGCACCACCTCTTCAGTCTGCTGTGCCAGGGCAGCTCCAGGGCCTTCTTCCTCCTCCTCCACCCAGGCCAGCTCAGGCACTGCCGGGTGTCTCTGCTCCATGTCTCTGCCTGGATTTGTGGCTATTTGCAGGAGAGTTGCCTTGGAAAAGCTCCAAGGCACCAAGTCCTGCAGTGGTACCTGGAAGGCACCTTCAAGTAAGAAGCCTCAGGAAGGCTACAGGACAGCAAGTCCTGCACTCGGTCTCAAGGGCCCCTGCCCTGTCAGGACAGGGGACTCCTGACAAGGACTATGATATGGCCTCAAAGGCACCTGCAGAAGAGAAGCCTCAGGGAGACCACGGGTCAGCAAGTCCTGTGGTCTGGCCTCGAGCTCAGCTGCAGGAACAAGGCTTCAGAAAAGCTCCGGGTGGGACGTGAACGGGCACGCTGTGCGGGGGCTCCTCACGGCACCGCTCTGTCCCGTCCTGTCCCGTTGCGTGCTCTGAGCACTGTGGCGTGCTCTTGTCACCTCCAGCTCCTATGTCACCCCGTGTCACAAAGGGCCTTTGGACACCCGTTCCGTGTCACAGTGACTGTGCGGCACCGTGTCACCAAGGGCCCTTGCACACACTGCCGCCTGCCCTGGGGCCACGCCCAGCCCACCCAAAGTGGCCCAGTTTGGAAGGAATGGCTGGCCCCAGGAGTCTAAGCCAGGCCGACAGGATCTTTAAGAAGGGCTCAGACCATCAGCAAACGCTGCCATGCTCTGTGGGCTCAGGGCAGCAGAAGGAGCCCCCAGGGCTGCCGACACAGCCGTTCTGGGAAGGGCACAAGGCCTTGCAGGGAAGCTGGCACGGCCTCCTCGGGACATGTCGTCCCGGCTGGTGGCCATCCTAAAGCTGCCGGTGTGACACGCACAAGGAACGTGTGGGCCCGGGCACCATCGCTGCTCTGAGGCCTGGGGCCCGGGGAGCGCTGACATCAGCAGGTGTGGCAGAGTCCCCGGCCAAGCAGACCTGCCACCCCCTGAGCCCTGGCAGCACTGGTGCCTGTCTCCTGCCCCAGAGACCTGTGCCCCCGGGGGGCTTCTGTGCCAGAAGGAGCCAAAGGCCACGTGCCTTGGGGGCTGTGCCTCTTTCCTGCAGGGGCTGATGGCAGGAGCACCTGGAGCAACTGCTGGCACACTTGGTCTCTGTCAGATGATGTTGCTCCATCCTGAAATGAATTTTTCTCATGGAAGGCATTGGCAGTAGCACCAGAGCACCATCCATTGCTGAGTTTCGCAGGGCAATTAGAATGCAAAGTTAACAGTCTGAAATTTTCTTGTGCTTTTCTCACTCTCTTTCCCACATTCTGGAAAAAACGGCATCTGCCCAGCCTCTGCATTTCTCAGCTTCAGTTGCTGCATGTCTTGCTCTGGCAGCTCATGTCCAAACAAAACTGTGTCCCTGCTGAGCACAGCAATGAGCGGCCACAAAGTGGCAAGTTCCCCAGTGAAGATCAAGGCAGAGACGTGGAAGTGCGGAGGATAAGGACAAGTCTGGGAGGAGAAGCTCTTCTGTGTCTCTGATGATGGTGCCCACACCCTGAAGCAGCAGCCAAGAGAAGCGCTGGAAGCAGACGGGCGCAGTTTTGGGCAGCACAATATCAAAAGTTATGAAACCATTAGCCAGAATGCAAAGGAGGACTGCAAGGATGGAGTGTGGCCTGGAGGGGAAGCCATCCAGGTGCAGCTGAGGCCACTTTGTTCAGCCTGGAGGAGAATAAAGGGTGTCATTGTGGTCTTCAACATCCTCCCGAGGGGAATCAGAGGGGCTGCTGCAGCTCTCGTCACTGTTGGGACCAGTGACAGGACTGGAGAAAAGGGCGGGGAGCTGGGACGGGGCAGGTTTCCTTTCCGTATCAGATCAAGGTTTTTCACCCAGAGCATGGTCGGGCACTGGGACGGGTTCCCCATTGACGCAGCCCAGCGGAGCCCGGGCTGGCTCTTGGGAAAACTGCGGCGCTGCGCCAGGAGTGGGGAACGGCCAAGGCTTGGGTCATGCCCGCGGCTGACCCTGGTGAGCCACTGCTCAGTGGTTCAGGATGCACTAACTGCAGCATACAGCAGGCCAAAGAGAAGGAGGAGGCTCCTCGATTGTGAGGTTCCACAGGCCAAGGCTTATTCCAAGGGAAGGATTCAGCAGCAAAGAGCCGCCAGCACTTCTGTGCACGGGATTTTATCGGGGTACAACTCAGGGGGTGGATACAAACAATTGAGCAATAAGGAATCTGCAGGGGAGGAGCGAGGGGATTCCATCAGTTGCTTGGCACTAATTAGGACAGATGGGAAGAGAGGGTAGGTCACATGCGCCAGCGGGGCTTCCAGCAATAGAGGAATTCCAAAGGGGTGGTGCAGTCAGGAATTGGTCCAAGGCAAAAGTGACAGGGAAGGTTCAGGAATAAAGAGCTGGATTATCTTGAGAGGCAGGGAAGGAGCTGGAACAAAGAGTGGGGAATGGCATGAGGGAGACAGCTTTGAGGGAGGGCAGAACCTAGGGGTAAACCAACTTGGGGAAAATACGGGGTACATGAAAACAAACCATTCTACGATAACTGATAAATAAACACGAACTGGAACACCCCAGGGAAATGGTCACAGCACCAAGCCCGTCTGAGTTTGAGAAGTGTTCAAACAACATTGAGCAGTCACGCAAGCTTTTAGACACTACATCAAAAGTAGAAAGTGTACGACAGTCAAGAGAGGGAAGAAGAAAAAGAGCTCCCTGCAGCCATGGTGGCAGCTCTGGATCGGCACCAGAGAGAGGACGGATGTAGGCGCGGTTGAAGCAGAGGCAGGGGCGAAAATAGCAGAGGCAGAGGAGGTTCAAAGCAGCCACAGACCAAGCTGGGGCCAAATCAATGTGCATCATGTAATAAATCAGGACACTGGAAATAGGGCCAGTGCCCAGAGTAAGCAGACAAAGTACACAAAACTCTTGCAGCCACTCTAGATGATAAGAAATGACCAAGACTGACCACAGGGCACCAAGGGTCTGGGCAGCAGCCAGTGGCTGTGGCTGTGGGCACAGAGCCTTACGCTGTCAAAGAGTGGCAGGAGCACCTTAGCCAGCTGCAGGGCGATGGGGGTGGCTATTGGAGCACTATTATCCAGGAGCAAATATCTGAGTAGAAGAATGCTCATCCTGAGCATATCACCGTCATTTTCCTCCAGGAGCTCCACAAGACTTTCAGTCAGGCTCCACATTTTTTCAGCCTGTGCGGAACACGACTTTGTGAAAGGCCGCCCTGCTGCCGCAGGGCCCAGAGGCCAAAGGCCTGTCCCGAAGCACTGGGGCAGCTGAAGCGGGAAGCAGGAGAGATGGGAACAGCTGCCCCAGCAGCCGAAGCCCAGACAATGCCAAGTGACGGCGTTGCCCAGCCCCACGCTGCCTGCACGGCTTCAGCCACTGCCCCCTTCTCACCATCAAGGGATTCTTGCCCAGCACTACAAGGCTTCAGAGTGCCAAGTAACGCCTTGTGAAGGTCCGCCCGAAAATGAACGGGTGACGAATGATTTTTGGGTGTAAAAATAACCAACAGAAGGCACAGGGGTTTTGGAGTAACAAATCAACAAGGTGCAATTTTATTTATTATAACCACAGCTAAATATGCGTTTGGTTAAGGGATTGGGGAGGAGATGGGTAAGACAAAGAGAAAAGGGCGGAAAGAATGTCAGGGAATGGGGTATAGCTACCAAAACGTGATATCTTCAGGGTCCTGCCGCCGAAATTCGCTTGTAAACGTCTTGGGGTGTACTCAAAGGACAGTCGGACCGAACCCCAATATATATACTGTTCTTGGTTGGGGGAAGGGTGGCTGAAATTAAGTTTCCATGGAGGGGAGAAGTCTATTGTTTTCATGGCCGAATGCTCACAGGTACGTTAGGTTTTTCCCCTCCCTGAGTTGGGAGGGAGTACAGTCCCAGTCTCTGGAAGGAGGTTTCCAGGGGGGTGCCATGGGGGTGCCAGAGGGGTTCTTGGTTCTTAGGGTGCCAGAGGGGTTCTTGGTTCCTTGATGAGGGGATTCGCATCTCGGTTGGTCCATCACGGTGGTTGAAGACAGGCAAGAGGGGTCTTCTCATGGAGCGGGGGGGAGCCACCCTAGAGCTCAGTCCAGCCAGCTCAGGAGTTTGGAAGAAAGTCCAGTTCAATTTTCCAGAAAAGGGAAGCATGCTTCCTTCGAGTACAGCATGGCATGTTCTGCAAACATCACTTGTGAACACAGTAGATAAGCAGGAGACTTTCTTTCCCAACCGGCTTAGCAGCTTTAACCCTTCGGTAGTCTTTTCTCATGACAATTGTGAGGCAAAAATTGAAGGATTTTCTGATGGACTTCTACACGACCCCGTGACTCACGATTGTCTTGAGGAATCTTCATCAGCAGAGCTCTAGAGTGTCTTTGAAACTCGTTGCACGTCGGTAGCATAACCCCGGAAAAGTAGGGATGACAGGGGAGAGGGGATAAAAGGGGAAGAGAAGGAAAAGAAAGAAGGAAAAAGGGAACCAACAAACATAAACATAATTAATATTGATCATCATAACAACTTCACACGTGGTTATTTGTTATAACAATTTCAAAAAATTTTGATTAATTTTAACAATTTCAAAAAATATTAATCAATTAAAACAATATCATTTGTTTAACAATTTCAAAATGATTAAGACAAATCACAAATAATCAAAACAACAAACAAATCATAATACAATCGTCGTCTTTTAAAATTATTTTCTAAAAATTAAAGTAACTTTCTGTAAATCATACTTGATATTTAAGAAGTTGTTCTAAGGCACATATGCTTGATTCATAACTGTCTCGTATCAAGTGTTTTGGGGACATCTATTGTATCGAGTACATCAGCTAAGCGGTGTGCATTGACTACAGATGACAGTCTCTTAAGCTTTTTCATCATTCTCCAATTCAAAATGAATAGGGCTGCTGACAAGATAAAGCCAAGCGTAACTAGGATCAAAAGAACAACAACTGGATGGCACACACTGTTCAGAACACCTGTGGCAGTAGGAGACCACCCAAAGAGAGTATCCCACCACCTATGCTCAGCATCTTGCTTTACCCTCTCCATAACCCGGTGTATTTGTCTCACGTTGTGATGAACAGTCACCAGGGTCTTCTGTCTGCTCTCCTTGATTTTCTCGAGGATGTCAATCAGGTCTTGATGGAGCAATAGTTGTCTCCCAAGGGTGAGGTTCATTACGATAGGAGTGGGCATCAGCTTCTGGATCAGTGTATAGTTGGATTGCAGTAGGTGGTGAGAAGTAACTGGAGCTTCATAAGAGAAATCGTGTCCTACTATCTTAGTAAAGTTACAAGCACAAAAATTTGAATGATTCTTTGCATCTACCACAACATCTTCTACAAAGACAGAATCACATGTTGTTCTAAAGCATGCACAGCCATTGCCTATGTATATAAGAACTGTCTGGGTATCCTCATGTGGACGAATCTCGAAATGACAGATGTTCTGCTCTGTGTCCAAACAGATATCCTGAGCTACAATTGCATTGCTTTCACAGATAAACCCTTGCTGTTCTCGGACAATACAAGTTTCCAGGTTAACAGTTTGCCATTTGTCATCGACCTGACGGGCCCATCCCCTATGTTCAGTAGGATAGAGAACAGCTCCGTCATGGTTTAATCCTAATGCAATAACAGGGAAGACCAAATGTACAGAAGCATTGCGTATGGTTAGGACAAAAGCAGTGGCTGTGTTTGAAATGGGATCATAGGTAAAGTTCACCAGGTTCCACCAGGATTGGAATTCTCTTTCAAATTCAGTGGCACTGTCCCAGATTATTTTCCGAATTTCTGTGGGGAAGGTGCCTTCCTCGCCCTCTCTTATAATTGCAGCGGAGACAGATTGCATCCACAATTGTGCCTGGATACAGCTGAGGGCTAAGGAAACATTGTTCTGTGTAGCACTAAGTGCATCAATTACCAATTTGTGATCATCCACATTCACTCTTTCCCAATTTGGCAAAATGTTTGACAGCAGCCACTGGTGTGTCCCTAAGGCTGACAGAGATGACCTCAGTGGTTGCTGCAATCCGGTCAGTTCCCTAGTTGTAGCAGCCAATTTGTTCATTAGTACTTCAGAGTCAATGCTATTCAGAATTCCCAATCCTGTACCCACAACACCAGTCACATCCCTTGGTGTTCTCTTAAAAGAGCTTCGTTTCTGAAGCCAAGTGGTCCAGCCTTCAAAAGAGGTTTGCAGGGACAGAGAACAGGCTGGTTCAATATCTGAAACATTGTTCTGCATTAGCAATTTGACCTGTTTGAGAGACCATGCCGGATTGAACAATATTTGTTGTTGGCCAGTTTTCCTGATCACATAAGGTCCAATCTCGAAAATTATCGGGATGAGTGTGACCGGTGGTATGGGTGAAGTGGTAACAGTGGCGACAGTGGGAGCAGTGGTTTCAACATTAATTACAAATTTAAAAGAAAGGCCTTGAGTATCCTTGGCCCAGAGACAAATTACCTCTGTAGTGCTGGTTAATGTGAAACTGTACCAGCAATCCCGTACGCTTGGGTGTGTGCAGATTTGCTGCTGTTCGTTTTCCTGATCTGTGGAAACACTGATTGACCTTGCTTTGCTGTAATTAGACCCATTAACCATTTGGCACCCAACACTAATTTTTTCACCCACTATTCCTTGAACCTGCCAGGTTTTGCGTCTTTCTTATTCTTGTCTGGTGTACAACATATCCTCATGTGTAACTACTGTTAGCAAGTTCAGACCCGTGACATCTCCCATAGATCCGGTGGATTGTAGGAAGGCTTGAGACCAGGGCCACTCGAAGGAGTTCCCTGCTGCTCCTGCCATTCGGGATGTGAAGTCAGAAAAAAGGCTCGCACTTAGGGTCTGAGAGAGTGTAATTACAGCACTCGGTGTGGGTTTTGGTACAGTGTTTATCTTAAATGTGTAAACCAAGCCTCTCAGTCCTAATGGACTAGCTGTGTCATTCTCCCAGCGACATGTCACATAAGTGGGTTTGGCCAAAGTAAAACTGTATTTTCACCTGTGGCCCTTTTAAAAGCATCAGCTTGTACTAACCCAGATACAATTTCCACTCCTACTAACACAAAATGTTTACCTCCTGATTTCTTAAAAGGACCAATATAATCTATCTGCCACGCATCCCACAAGCCTTTACCTTTACCTTTCCTCAAATGCAGAGGGTTATCCTCTAAAGGATGCCTTTCCAGTCGCTTGCGGCACTGTTCGCAGGCCGATATGCATGTTTTACACATTTCCCTGGTGACTGGCCAGCCACGGGCATGTGCTTCCTGGTACAGATCCTTGGCACCTGTGTGCTGCCTTTTTACATGTAACCATTCTAATAGTTGATTCCAATCCTCTGAAATAGTTTCTCTTTTAAGGGGGCTAAGCCTTGCTAGTTCATCAACTTTGTTGTTCCATTCACCTGCTTGGTTTCCATCTGTTTGATGAGAAGCTACCCAACCAACCAGAAAGTTTCCTTTACTGGCGATTTCTAGGATTTCTTTCCACTTATCTTTCTGCCACACTGGGATTCTGTTAACTTCCCAGTCATTCTGTTGCCAGAAAGGGAGCCACTCAGTGCAGCCTTTGTATACCGCATATGAATCAGTATAGATGTAAACCGGAGAAGTGTTTTGTGCCTCACGCTGGAAAACACTCCAGAGGGCTATGAGTTCTCCTACCTGAGCGCTGCCCTCCCCTTCTGTGATAATCTTTTCACCAGATGAAATATGTAAGGCAGCCGCCTTATATTTCCAAATTTTTCCTTCCCGCTTTGAGGAAGCATCTGTAAACCAACAGTTTGTTGCTATTTCAGGTGAGAATGGTGGTGCTATTTTTATTACAGAAGCCGGTTTGTCTTGGCTACTATCTAGGCTCTCAGTATTTTGTATTGCTAAGAATTTTGCAGCACCTTCTGTGACAGAAAAACTATTGCAGTAATACTCTATCTGAGCATACCATTTCCTGACTGACGACTTTTGGGCTGTGCCGTCAGGTGGAGGGGTCCCATTTGTGACAGCTTTAATTACCTCGAAGGGACCTCTCAAGATGATAGCTTGCTGCCGTGTGATTTTCTCTACTTCAATGAGAGCTAAGCTAACAACAAACAATCCTTTTTCCCAGGTAGTGTATCTTTTTTCAGCATCTTTAAAACCACGGGAAAAGAACCTGACAGGCCTTGTTGGGCCTTCGGGACCTCGTTGCCAGATGTGTATTGATAGCCCTGAGGAGGCAAATCCCCATTCCACTTGGAAAGGGTCTTTAGGATGGATGGGCCCCAATGACTGATGTGCAGTGGCTTCAAAAATCAGTAACTGCAGTGCTTCCTCCTGAGAAGGAGTCCAATCCCATTTGATTCCTTTCCTCAGTAAATTGTAAAGGGGCCTAGCAATGATTGAGAAATCTGGGATGTGTTTCCTCCAGAATACTAACAGTCCTAAGGCTTGCTGGAATTCTTTTTTGTTTTCAGGCATTTTCATCTGCTCTAGAGAAGTTAGAGTGTCAGGTGGGATGCATGTGCTGCCAGATCGCCACCAAATTCCCAGGAATTTCACTTCCTGAGAAGGCTTTTGGATTTTCTCTGAGGGGATCTTTAAATCAAGGTTCTCCAGATGAGAGATTATATTCTGCTGGAGATCCCCCACCTCTTTAATTTCCTCTCCTCCTACCAAAATGTCATCAATGTATTGGTACACAGCTACAGTGTCAGGTTTAGGTATTTTTTCTAATTCTTTTGCTAAAGCATGATGTGCTAGTGTTGGAGAGTGTTTGTATCCCTGAGGGAGTCTGGTGAATGTGTACTGTTGTCCCTCCCATGTGAATGCAAAGCGATCACTGTCCTCCGGCTGTATAGGTATCATGAAGAACATGTCTTTGACATCTATGGTTGCCATGATTGTGTGAGCCTTTTCTTGTATTGATGTTATCAGTTCAGCTAAATTTGGCACTGCTGCAGTCAGAGGGTCAGTGTTGGCATTCAGCCTACGGTAATCAACCGTAAGCCTCCACTTCCTGTTAGGCTTTCGGACTGGCCACACGGGTGAATTGTATGGGGGGTGTGTGTTAACAATTATTCCTTGATCACGGAATTCCTGAATAACTGGTTTGATGCCTTCTCTAGCTCCAGAAGGCAAGGGATACTGTTTCACATTGATTGTTTTACTGTAAGGCAGTGCGGGTGGGGTCTGAAGCAGCCTAATGTTATGTTGTGGAGTGCCAAAAGACCAGAGGAAACCCTCAGTGTCTTCCCACTGTCTTCCTGAGAGGACATCCATCCCTAGCAGATTATTCGGTATGTCCCCAATTACCATTTTGATAATCAATTGATTTTCTTCTCCAGGGAGTGTTATTTTGACTAAAGCAACGTTCATGGGTTCTATGGTTCCTAAAGCATTAAGAACACAGCATTGCTTTTTTGTTGGAACAACTCCACACTTCTGGGCATCTCTGTGTGTTAATGCAGAGATCTGGGCTCCCGTATCAACAATGTAGGTTACCAGAACTTTTTTAGGACCCGTGATTGCTGTAATTAACATGTCTCCTGATTTATTTTTCGTGAGCCTTCGTAAATAAACCCAATCTCCACCCCTTCGCTCACCTGTAAGCGGTGGAGATATTAGTTTCCCGAAAGCTCTGTTGGTGAAGATTCACTGTTTGTGATTTGGGGCACGGGCGGGTGGGCAGTTACGTTGCTTAGATTCTGTGAAAGAAGTTGCGAAAGAGTTACTTCCGGCTTACTGCTGGTGCTTTTTAGGAGACACGCAGCCAGAGTTTCACTGTCCAAGTTCTGAGAAAGAAGCTGAGAAAGAGTTAATTTTGGCTCACTGGCTGTGTTCTGTGGGAGAGGCTGAGATGCAGCCTCACTGCCCAGGTTCCGAGGAAGAGACTGTGAAAGGGTTAACTTTGGCTCATTGCCTGTGTTCTGTGTGAAAGACTGTGATGTATTGTGTGTACTGAACTGTGTACTGGTAGGAGTGTTTGTTAATTTCTGGTGAGGGAGGGGGATCGGTGCACTGGGCTGGGTATTTGACCTCCTAAAATTCCAGTTAGTTATGATTTTCTGCAATTTTTCAAGTGGTAAACCATGCATTATGTCCCGGGGAACCCCTTTCTTTATTCCCAGCATCCACCAGCGTTGTCTGTTGGAAATCTGTTTTCTTGGTTCTATGTTTTCAGTGTTAGGGGTTCCCATAAACCGGACACCTTTTGTTTTTTCAGATTTTTCTTCCAGGGTCTTTACAGGCCCATACTGTCTGCAATAGTTTATTAAATCATCTGCTACCTCACCCCATGTCCAAGTCTTGCGGTTACTGTTAGATGTGTCAGATGGTGTTGTGGGAGCCTGTGTTGGTGTGTAGGGTGAAGGTGCAGCGTCAGTGGATTCAGATTGATCAGTGGAGTTGTTAAGAAGTCTTTCTAATCTATTCATTGGGCTTAGAGCCATAACTGTTTTCTGAATAGTGATTGCGGTTGATTTCAATGTTTCTGGAAGCCCACGAATTAAAGGGGTCATAATTTCAGGCTTCACAGGCAATTGCATTGGGGATTCAAAACCAGGAATTAATTTTTTCTCATGAATCATTTGCAAACATGCAGCTTTTTGTACACTTTCTAGGATTTGGTCAGGGGTAGTGGCAATTGCTAAGGGATCACCCCTTTCCAGGGGATTTATTCCCCCGGCCCAATAGGCTGCACGTTGTGTTAGAGACCAGGCATCGCGCTTATCTCCTGTTGTTAGGAAAACACCGTGTCCCCAGTAACCGCTGGCTTCTTGTTCAGTTAACTTAATCTGGTCTCCACCAGTGAGAGAAACACGGAACACATATTCTGTTTCTGATTCGTGGGGGAGGCGACCGAATTCCTTTTTCAATTTAGCTAATTCGGTAGCGCTGAATGGTGTTTGTTTCGTTGTTATGTGGGGATCCATGTCTTCATCATTAATGTAATTATATTCAGTCTTAATAAAAGGTCTCAAATGAGGACAACAATTTTCCCCACAATTTTTAGCTGTTTCAGATTCTTTTTGTTTTGCTGCCTCGAGTTCTTTGTAAGGATAAATCTTTTTAATGCAAGGTGTTACATTTTCTTCCTCCTCTGTAGAGGAGTTGATTTTGTGTATGGCTTTGGTGTGTTCTTCCCTAAGAGCAGCTCGCAGTGTGTAAATTTCATTTCTGTCCTCATTTAACTGTTTTTGCAAAATTTCAACCAAATTTTGAAGGGAATCTATAATTACCATTTCCTCAGTTCTCCGTTTACAGCGGTTTTCTATGGCTGCAGTAAGACATGCTCCAAGAACTGAGCAAAGAATGTTTTTATTTTTACCCATTTTGAATTTTGATTCATGTTGCAGAGAACATATTCTATCAATGACATTTTCCAAATTAAACCAATTGTTCTCTGCCCAAGTTTCTCCGCCAGATGATGGTTTGGCATGGTATTTAGCAAGCAAGGTGTAAAAGTCAGCTTTTGCTTTCAGATTGAAATTTTCACTCATTTTTGTGTGAAGGGACTAGGACTATACCAGGGAGCTGATTTGTGAACTCAAGTTACACAATCATACAGACTTTTGTTCCACTCTGTCTCCCTAGATAGCTGAAGAAAACAAATCTGTCTGGAAGGCACTGTTTTAATTGCTTCAGATTGTCCCTTCCTTTCCAGACAGTCTAGAGGCACACACTCACACACACAAATGTTTTCTCTGTGAGGGGACCAGAAACCTAGAACAGGGAAAAGCCACTCAGCCTTCGCTGCGCCGCCCCTCGCTCCCTGTGTAGGTGAAGGGACAATATCTGTCTAAAAGGCACTGCTTAATTACTTCAAGTCTGCCCCTTCCCTTTTAGACAGTCCAGGTACACAAAATACAGCAGTAAAAAACAGTAACAGGTTCAAATTCAGCTCAATAACAACAGTAACAGGTTCAGATTCAATTCAAATACAACAAAAACAACAACAACAGTATCAATATCAGTATCAATATCAGAAACAGCATCAATATCAGGATCAGGAGAAGTATCAGTGTCAGTGTCCGTGCCGGTAAAATCAGTAACAGAAGTGACAGTAACAATTTCCCCTGCTTTTGCACCGAAAAATCTTTTGTGTCAATTCCGGAGCCTGTGTGCTCAATCGAGCGTGAGATTTGGCTTTGGCGTGTGTAGTCTGCGAGAGGTTACAAACTACACAAAACCTGCAAAATCTCACTGGCTGCTGGAATCCTTGTCCGTGACGCCAATTATGTGAAGGTCTGCCCGAAATGAATGGGTGACGAATGATTTTTGAGTGCAAAAATAACCAACAAGAGGCACAGGGGTTTTGCAGTAACAAATCAGCAAGGTGCAATTTTATTGATTATAACCACAGCTAAATATGCGTTTGGTTAAGGGATCCGGGGAAGAGAAGGGTAAGACAAGGAAAAGGGAGGAAAGAAGGTCAGGGAATGGGGTATAGCTACCAAAACGTGATGTCTTCAGGGTCCCGCCGCCGAAACTCACTGGTACGCGTCTTGGGGAGATCTCAAAGGACAGTCGGGCTGAACCCCAATATATATACTGTTCTTGGTTGGGGGAAGGTAACTGAAATTAGGTTTCCATGGAGGGGAGAAGTCTATTGTTTTCATGGCCGAATGCTCACATGTACGTTAAGTTTTCCCCCTCCCTGAGTTGGGAGGGAGTACAGTCCCAGTCTCTGGAAGGAGGTTGCCATGGGGGTGCCATGGGGGTGCCATGGGGGTGTCAATAGGGTGCCAGAGGGGTTCTTGGTTCCTTGATGAGGGGATTCGCATCTCTGTTGGTCTGTCACGGTGGTTGAAGACAGGCAAGAGGGGTCTTCTTATGGAGCGGAGGGGAACCACTCCAGAGCTCAGTCCAGCCAGGTCAGGAGTTTGGAAGAAAGTCCAGTTCAATTGTCCAGAAAAGAGCAGCATGCCCCCTTCGAGTACAGCATGGCATGTTCTGCAAACATCACTTGTGAACACAGTAGATAAGCAGGAGACTTTCTTTCCCAACCGGCTCAGCAGCTTTAACCCTTCGGTAGTCTTTTCTCATGACAATTGTGAGGCAAAAAATGAAGGATTTTTGGATGGACTTCTACAAATTTCACAATTTGGTTGAAAATCCCAACTTTCACAGTCACTTCTGCAGCATATTTTTCCATCTAACAGAATAATTCCAGCTGATGTGCATACCCTAATAAGACTTAGAATGCCACCCCATCAGCAGGTGATGTTTCATAAAAGCTGGGAGCAAAAAGTGTGCTCAAGAAGCAGCAAGATCTGTGCTAGAGTGCAGGGTATGGTTTAACAGCACAACAGTAATACTTGGCAAAGGGCCTGGGGCTACTGCCACTCCCCAGGCTAGGAGCATTGATCAGGTCTTACAGATGAGCCAACAACTAGCATATAATGCTATCCTTGAACTTCCAGATAAGTTACACACTATGTCTTTTAGAGAGATTTGTCAAAGAAAGAATGAAGACTTCCATAAATTTTTAGACAAATTGCATGAAGCTATCTATAGTGATTCTCATTTAAATTCAGACACAAAGATACAATTGTATGGACTTTGGGATCATTACTCCATTCCAAATAGCTTTCCCTTCAGTCACAAGAGCCTTCCATCTCTTCCAAAAATTGCCTGCTGAAACTCTTCTGCTCCCTTGCAAATCAGTTCACTACTCCAGCATAACCCTTGAAGCATGGACAGATGACTCTTCAACTAATTATAGTAGAAAATAAGGGTATTTATTGCAGCCCTGGTCACATGTGAACTAGTTTCCAAAGACATGTTCAAGGAGTTGCAGACTCCTGCTCTCTATTTCTACAGAAAAAGTTTTACATTAGGTTCCTAAGGACACCTAATACATAATTATTATCTGCCTGCTTCATATTTTTATCAGCTGAATATCTATTACAGCTGCACAATTGTACTCCCTCAACTGGGTTGGTGGGATTTTGAAATGAGGGAGTGGTTGTATGGGAGGAGGAAAGCAGTCTTCCTCATGGTGAACTCTTCTCCCATGGCCAGTTGGCAAGATCTTTTGACCTGCTACTCATGGTCCAAGCCTCTCCTAACTCTTCAATTATTCTTAAGGCAAGGTCTTTCTATGGTCTCAGCTTCTTCACAATTGCTTCCTCTATCCCTGTCACTCCTAGCTTTATGTTCCTAATATATTTTGTACTCTTTAACTAAGGTACATGATTTCTGCTAGCTGTAGTACTAACTAAGCTTCTTACGTCATTTTAAAATATTAAATAAAACATGCAATCTTCCAATTCCATTCCAATTCCAATATTCCAATTCTATTCCCAGCTGGCCCCTCGACTTATCTGCACTTTTCAATTATCCTAAATACATTTTCAGGTTACCCCTTGACTCACCTCAGGCACAACCCCGACTGCCTCTCTCCCAGCTGCTCGGAGCTGCATTGCACAGCGCTTGATGTGCGCAACAGAGCACAAAGCAGGCTGGCCTGGTGGGCCTGAATATTTCTGCCAAACACTCTGCATCTCACACCCTTGCTCTGGCTCAGTGCAGAACTGCAGGATTGCAGGCGCTTCCTCCCAGAGCTGCGTGAGGTGCTGGCTCCTGCAGATGGGCCCTGCCAAGCTGTCCCTGCCTCACGCTGGCCTCGCTTCCCCTGGCACAAGTGCCGGGCCTGAAGGAGCTGCCCTGTGTTCCAGCCTGCCGAGCAGCCCGGCTCCCTGCCCCAGTGCCCAGAGTGCTGCACACACTGCTGACCTTTGCAGGAGTTGCAGGGCAGCTGGCAGAAGAGGAGCCGGCCCAGCCAGCCCGCAGCTGCCCTTGGCCTTTCTCTGCTCCTGGGCACACTCCAGACGGCCATGGCCTCCAGGCCCGGCTGTGCCCAGCACGGCTGTGCTTCCCCTCGGCAGCAGCCAGCTGCCACCTGGGCTCTGAGAGTGGAGGATTCGCCCGCTCCCAGCAAGAGGCACCCAGGGCCCGGCTGCTGCCTCTTGCAGCTCCAAGGGCCTCCTTCCAGCCTGCCTCTGCCGGGGCTCAGGCTGCTCCGGCCTCTGCCGGGGCTCTGCTGGGGCTCCAGCCCGGGCAAGGCCGGGCCCGCTCTCACCTCACAGGCGCCGACAGCTCTGCACCACAGGAGACCTTCCCGAGCACCCTCTCTGATCTTTCTGCTTTCTCACTTGAGCAAGGCTCTCCTCCAGCCAAAGAGATTATTGCATTTAGGGAGCCCAAATGCTCTCCAGTCACAGCTGAAGGCCTGCATCTGTATAAGATGTTTGGGCTGCCCCATTCTTCCTGTGCTTTTGCCTTTAAATGCCATTGCCCTTTCTGCCTAAAATAGAAGTACCAAAGATGGCCAAAAACAGACCAGTGGGCCATATTCCAAAGGCAGTGTGGTCTGGAGAGGATGAATGAAGAACATCCTTCCCCACTTTCACACCATGCCAAAGACACTGTTTCACTTTCCACCTTTAAGAAACAACAGACAATTCAGAAGGAATTCTCGAGCTTATTCGCAGAGTGAGAAGGAAGGGAATCTTCAAGGTGAGTTGTGGTTTCAGAAACTTTATTGATTTTCAATCCTACTCTGCAGTCCTATTAGACAATCCTACTCTAACCCTAACCCTTACCTTAACCCTAATCCTTATCCTTATCCTTATCCTTATCCTTATCCTTATCCTTATCCTTATCCTTATCCTTATCCTTATCCTTATCCTTATCCTTATCCTTATCCTTATCCTTATCCTCATCCTAATCTTAATCCTTATCCTTATCCTTATCCTTATCCTTATCCTTATCCTTATCCTTATCCTTATCCTTATCCTTATCCTTATCCTTATCCTTATCCTTATCCTTATCTTTAATCTAATCCTAATCCTAATCCTAATCCTAATCCTAATCCTAACCTACAATCCTACTCTAAACTGATTGAGGAATAAATGGTCCTGATGTGATTGTCACATTCTTGTCTCCCTCCTCTTCTTCACTGAAACAATCAGTGGCACCAGGCTGGACGCAGGCTCAGCAAATCTTACAAATGGATGCTGCCCAAAAGGAAAAAAAACCAGATCAACAAAAAACAATGAACAATGACTTTCCAAGCTCAGTGCTTCACAGGATTCCTCCTGCTCCTAGAAGGATGCAGGAAGAGGAACAATGGGACTGTCTACACCTCCATCTTTATGTGCAGACTTTGCCATCACAGGCAAACCTGGCCCAGAATCCCACTCATCCATTTATACAGGTGTCTTCATCTTGCTGAGATTTTAGCCCTGCCAGTGCTCTAGAAATGGTGCTTTTCTTCTTTTCAGGAAACTCCAAAGCCTCTCATTGGTCCCTCTCTTTGAAAGACAGGCACTGTGCTGATTGCCACAGGGACAGAAAGCAGTGTCTGCCTTTCCATGCCCTGCCCCTCATGTGCTGGATGGCACCTTCCTTCCCAGCAGGGCCAGCCCAGTGGCACTGGGCCCTGCAGTTCCCTCTCTGCCACACAACCTGGCAGTAACCCTGGCACAGTTCCCGTCTGCTTGAGCGTGCCAGGCAGCAGATGGGGCTGGGACAAGTCCCTCCCAGCTGTCCCTTTTTGCGTGGCAGACACCTCTGAGGGTGGGCTGGGGGGCACCAACCAGGGCCCCTCAGAGGCTCACAGTGAGCCCCCCACAGCCCCTCCTGCCCACAGCCAAATCTCTGACCCCTAGGCTGGGACTGGCTTCCTTGGGTTCCTCCACCACCATTTCATGTCTCTGTACCCTGCATTGCTCTACTTCAATTCTTTTGCCATTACATAAAATTGAACACCCCACCAAATTACAAAAGAAGGTGACAGAAACAGCCAGAGGACCTCTCTGACTCAGGAAATGCAGAGAGAGGTGGGGTTGCTCAGTTTTGTCAAGAACAGGCCCCAGGGAGACTTTATTGCCACTTTCCAAAACTTCAGAGTGGCTTTGAGGAAAGTTGAGGACATCTTTTTTAACAGGGCCAGTTACAAGAGGATGTGGGTGAATATTTTTTAACACAAATAGGATCTAATCAGAACTTGTTTACTCGGAGCATGGTGTGACCCTGGCACAGCTTGCCCCAAGAGCTTGTAGGTGCCCCATCCCTGCAACCATTCCGGCTCCAGTGGGAAAGGGCTCTGAGAAACTTGATGTCTTTAAAGATGTCCCTGCTCATTGCAGGACACTTGCACCAGAGGACATTTACAGGGCCCTGCCAGCCCAGCCCAGTCTAGGATTCCTCACTGTTTTCATTTGAAGAGCAGCAAGAATGGAGGTGAGGAGGAAGGGGGCTCATCTGCTGCCTTGGGCTTGAGTGGAGGAGGAGCCCATCCCTCAGAGCCTGTTTCACCTGCAGCCCCTTCACATTTTACCTGCAGGAGCTCCTTGGCAGACCAGCGCCGCGCCTCGTCTCTCTGCAGGCAGCAGCTCAGGAAGTCACGCAGGCAGGATGAAAATAGGTTGGGCTGCTGCAGCTTTTGTCTTCCTCCTGTGGCTATCAGGAGTTGAGGCTGGGGAAAAAGGAGACACCAGGCTCCACCTGCTTCTTTCCCATCTGTCACTGCTCTCCCAGATCCCACTGATTAAGCTCCACTCTGCAGTGGCAGTTTCTGCCCTGGCACAGACCCAGAGATGACTTTCCTTTACCAACCAAAAAACCCAAACCCCGATGCAGCCACAGCCTCTCCAACATCCCACAGATCTTGCCTTGACAGCTGATTTCATATACTGACCTAGTTAGTGGGAGCTACATCAGCAAAAGGACATTTGCTTCTCTGAGGATTCATGCCAGCTTGAGAGGCGTTTTGGAAGAAGGACTTTGCTATACTAACTCTACTGTATCCAAGGGTTAGTACATGGAAAATATTTCTGCAGTGCTTCTTGGTCCCTTAAGCACCGCTGCCACAAAACAAACCTAATCAAGCTTTTTGCTTTGTTCTTGAAAAGAATGGGAATTGGAGGGAAAGAAAGGAAATCCATCAGGTATTCCTCAGGTAAGGAAACAAATCTTTGGAATCTCATCCTCAACACAGACACATTATGATCCATGCACAAATGTACTGGGATGAAAACGCCTGCTTGGACACACAGGAGCCACCTGCAGCTCTGTTTCTCAGCAGTCTGAAAATTTCTGCTTTCCTTACATGGAAAAGAAAAACCTTTCATGGTCAAATCAGAAGGAGAGGTTCCATCCCTATGGACACCCTCTAGTCATTTGGCTGCTCAAGTCAATGCATAAATGGTAGGCGCATCCCAGAATGTGCCAGGAAACAAATAGGAGGTTTTGGCAGGCTCTCCACATCACCAGGCTCTGGCTTGGTGACGGGCAGAATGTGACTTGGGCTGGGAGAGAAACACGGTCACTGAGTGTTTCAGCAGCACTGCACAAGAAGCAGAAGAGACTCTGCGGCCTTTGCACCCTCATGCCCAGGTTTCAGGCACGTTTCCCAGTGAGAAGAAACTGCACAGGGGGTTAAGTTCCTCTCTAAAAACCAGTGCCTTAGCAACTTTCATGTGTTTGGCCTTCTTTTCTTCATTTCTGGAAATGTAACACCAGTTCTGAGAGGCTTGCCTTGTGGTTTTAGGGGCATCTTCACAGACAGACAAGTGGGAACAACTTGAAACCCAAAGCAAATGTTGCCTGAGAAGAGCTGGGGAGTGTTTGCCTGTGGTGAGGCTTGAGCTGTCTGGCAATCCCCTTCCATGATGTGCAGAAACATCCAGCTGCTCCCCAGAACTCAGTCCCTCTGGGCACGCAGGCCTCTGGAAACACCTGACGATTCCAGCCTTTCTCCTGCTCAAGAGCATCTAACCTAAGCTGAGCTCCAGTTTCTTCAGCAAGGCCAAGGATGCTCACTTCCATGCAGCTGACAGTGTCCATGGAGCTCAGCAGGGCTTTCTGATACTCCTCAGGCCAAGGAATTACAGTGTAGATTGGCAAGACATCAGCTGATCATTATCCAGTGTGGTTCATGTGGAACCAAGCTCTAACACGCTGACAAGTCAGAGGGAGAGAGCTCATTCTGCTTTTGCAAGATGGTATTTAGAAACATAAGACACCAACTTGGAACTATTCAAACCTCAACTTGCAGAATCCATCTCAAACAGACAAAAATAACAATGGCAAGAGGCCTTGGAGTCTCCATAAAAATGCCCACCACTGTCATGATAACTCTGTGCTCGTGGCGCTGAAATAGATGGTGACCAAAGAGACTTTGCTATTATCCTCTTTAACCCAAAGGAGAATTTCAAAGCCAGAAATGGCAATGCACTCCCCTTGTGTACAAATAATTGATGCGGCTTTCTGTCCTTTTCCCACATCACCAGAGGTGACAAAGAGGGTTTTATCCTGACTCTCAGCTGAGCTCAGCCACTGGCCATGGTGGGGAGCTGGAGCCTTCCCTGTCATTAGAACTGTGCAGGCCAGGGATGGCCCTGCTCCTGTGGTAAAGAAACACAGCACTGGTGTCAACTGCCCATGCTGGATCCCAGCCCAGGCACCTGCCTGCAAGCTCATCAACTTGTTAAAGTACCCAGAAACAGCCAAGGGTTTGGCAAACAATTCTAACTGCAGTCAGAGAAAAACACATCCTAAAATTATCCAGGCCACCCACACACGTGACTGAACAATGTACAGATGACTTGAAAGCCTGAAAGTTTCAACAACCACAGGATTTGGAAAAGATGCTACAGAATGGAAGAGAAGAGCTGCATTTAAAAAATGAAAAAGCAAGCAGAACTGCTTGGGCATTGCTTTGGTAGTAGGTTTTTTTCTCTTTTCCTTTTTTGTTTACTCTTCTTTTTCCTTTTTTTCTATGTTTTCTATAAAATTGAAACTGAAAAGGTCTAACCTCCATTGCTCAGGATGTTTATCACATGTCTACCCTGTCCACTGAAAAATTCTTGTCCTTCAGAAACAGAGTTCCAACATTGTTCAAAAAACAAGTGGGAAATGTCAGGCACGGCTGGAGGCCAAAATGGCAGGTTTCTGAACTGGTTAGGTTTCTGAACTGCCACTTCCCTTTCTGATACAACCAAAGCTACAGCAGATGCTGATGTGTTGCAGGGGCATTTTTAGAAGGGGACCTTGGTGGAAGTGGTGCCAGCAGATGGAAATGGGATTTTGTCCAATGGCACGCACAACATGGGACAGGTGAGAAAGACAGTGGAATCAGTGAGTATTTGCACCTTACCAAGACAGGAGTTGCATTCCAGGAAGGAACTTCTCGTTCCACCATTTCGATGCCCACAATTCCCAAAGACCATATGTCCACTTTGGGGCCACATGGTTGACCTGTCACCACTTCAGGTGCCAGCCACCCAGCAGCGCTGGCCACGGAGCTCCGTCTGCCCTGCTCAGGGCTGAGCTGAGCAAAGAGGCCAAAGTCAGCTGTGGAGAAAACAACAAACCATGAAAGCCAGCTCCAATTAGGAAACCAAGCAAAAGAATTCCCCACTCTCAGGCTAAGAATGTGCTGTTGAATCTCCTGGAGAACTGTCCACGCTCGATTTCCTTGGGGCTTTAGCCAAGGGAGTATGGAATTGGCCACTTCCAAAAAAACCCAGGTTTCTTAATGCTGCTCACAGCAGTGGACTTCATTCCCCTGAAGCTTTAGATTGTAGATCCCTCTGTCTAGAAGGGACACACACAGAGCAAGGCCATTCTTGACTGCTTGTGGCTCCTTATACCTCTGTGCACGTTCCAACTGTGCCCTCAGCTCGCAGCAGGGGTCCCTGCACTGCCACCAGCACCATTTTTGGGGAGCTGGCAGTCACGCCAAGCAGCCCCACACCCACATCCCTGGAAAGCTGCACCTGACCAAGAATATACTGACCCAGCTTGACAGAACCGTCAGTTCTGAGAAGGATGTTGCTGCTCTTCACATCTTGGTGGATGACATGGTTTGAATGAAGAAAATCCAGTCCTTGCAGGCACTGAGCGAGAAAACAGAAAGAGGAGGGCAAAAATGAGTGATGTGATTTCATCACACAAGAAAGGAGATAAAGAATCGAATGGGGGAATGGGGAGTAAGGGCAGAACAGTAATGGCCACTGAGAGGAAGAGCTTGCTGCTCCAACACTTGCAGGGCAGGACCTTTCTGAGGAAAGGCACATCAGCTTTTGAAAGAGCAACAGCACCTGCTGTTGTAGGCTGTCCCCTGCAAACCAGCCAGGACGACTCCTGCTGCAGTGGACCTGCTTTTTCCATGCAGAGGACAAAGGAGGGGTTTGGAAAGGAAAAGTCCCTCCCTTTGGTGTTTAGTGGATCACTTTTGTGTGGGAGGCTGCATGGAAAAGATTTTCTTGCTGGCCTCAGCACAGGCTTGGAAGTATCACACCAGTCACTTTGCGGAAGCAAAGAGCATTTTGGCTGCACTTCTATCCTTTTCAGCTGAGGACTGTGAGAAATGAGTCTTTTTTCTTTGCTGGTCTTTTCAAATCCTGCCACCAGCACTTTGCTTTTACAGGCAAGGAATGCAGCGAAGACAGACTCCAGGCAAACATTTAGAGAGGCAAGGTAGAGAACAGAAAATACAAATAAAAATACAAGAGACAGAGCGAGAATACAACAGCAGGAGATAAGAGTACTGGCACTGAGTACAGGGAGTGAAGGGGCACTGGCAGGGCCTTTCACTTGAGACGCTTTTACTTGCCCATAGCATACCAGCAACACAGAAACAAAGCTCGGCACAGGAAATCACTTCAGCTCTGAGCCCCTGTTTCCCAGACAATCCTGCCGAAGCCCTTGGAAACACAGATGGGATTGCTGACCTCCCGACTGATGGCTGCCATCTCATCTTCCGACAGGTAGGTCTGGCTTATGACATTGCTCAGAGTGCCTCCATCCATGTACTCCATAACCAGGGACAGTTCCTCACCCACAAGGTAGCTGAAAGAAGGAAACAAGGGCATGGAGATGAATGTACATGGCTAAGTTGCTGTTTGGAAAAGACAGGTTGGTTCTTCTTTTCAGGTCCCTTTGAGACAAAGACAAAATAAAGGAAGAGACATTCCCTCTTGGCTGTGCATTGTTTGCCATCTGTGCAGTCTCAAGGAGAAAGGCGCAGCTGCAAAAAAGGAGATGTCTTAGATGGGCAGCAAGCAAAATGTGCAGTTTAGTAACAGCCCAGATAAAAAAACCTGTCATGCATGGTGTTTCTGGAAAAAAAGTATCTAGTCTTCCTGGCATGCATAGCAATGGAAAACAGTGGCAACAATCCAAGGGAAATCCTTGTTAGTTTACCTGGACGTAAGAAGACACTTGAAAAAAATCAAGCTCCAAAACAAAGTGGTGGCTGTGAATATAGAGATCATTGATTTAGTAAGACACAACTCATCTGGGTTTTTGAACAATTTTCAAATACCATGTGCCAGCAAAGACTAATGCAGACAAAATGCAATCACTTCCCATCCACTGGAGATGAAAAGAGCAATCATAATTAGCCAATTATTACAGCTCTATTTTCTGCCAGTGACCAAAGTGGGATTTTACCTTGCATGTTTGCAACATGCAAACAAACATTCATGGGACAAAAGCACAACTCACCTGTCTAAACAGTTGACCAGGTTGGGATTTCTATTCACCTTCATGACCATGAGTTCGTTGACTTTTAGTTCCTTCTTCCTCAGTCCTTGGAGCTGTATTTTCTTGATGGCCACCTAAAATGACATTGAAAATCAGTAACTTGAGACGTTGGTGGCATGAGACCACAAGGCACGTGGAGCAAGTGATTTTGCAATGACACAGCTGAGCTGTGCCAAACTGCCTTGTGATTAGGCACTGCAGTAATTAGGAACTGACATTCCAACAGCCCATTTCTCTGCTCCCTTGGGAGCCAGTTACAGGACACGTGGGGCCACTGACATTTTGCCTTGACCACTTGGTAACAGCAGTGTCTCAGTTATCACCCACAAACCTCTGACCACACTCTCTGCTGCTTTGTTTGGGACTCAGAACTTAATACTCTGTGGATACATCTTGGGCTATGGGCAGGGCTTAGGGCTTTCAGGGACACCTTGCAGATCTCTCCCTATGTGCAGTTCCCAAGTGCAGCACTGCAGGTGGCTAAGGAACTACCAGTAACTTTCAGATGGATTTGCTGGCAGCCAGAAATGAGAATTCAGGACTCTGAAGCTGTAGCCCCAAAGAGCAGTGAGGTGCTCGCACGCACCACCTTTGTTTTAGCAATGGAGAGCGAGTGAGCGCGTCCTTCTCTGAAAGGAACCGCTGCCCTCCGTGCCTTCCTTCCGGCAGCTGAGGAGGACAAAGTCCCAAATGTGTTCTGTGGGCTGGCACCAGTCTGTGCTTCTTGTGCCTTTTCAGCACAGCTCTGCCCAAAGCTCCAGCCACAGCTCACACCAGAGGGGAAAGCCCTCGAGTGCAGCACAGTCTGCAGGGGCTGTTGAAATTTACCTCTCCTCCTGTGGCAGTGTCAAGTGCTTTACAAACATCTCCAAAAGTCCTAGAAACAAAACAGAAGCAGAGAGAGGAGAAGCCATTTAGATCTTGCAGTGAAAGCCAGCCCACACAGGAGATCTGTGCTGTAAATACCGCAGACCTGCAGGACACTGGAAACATTGAGATGTGTTTGACAATGCCTTCTGAGCACACTTAGAAATTCTGATCAGCACTGACAATCTAAGCCCAGTGCCTGAACACATTTGCAGCTTGTCTGACTTCACACTTGATACCTATTCCGCCAGCAAAACACCTGATGCATAGTTTTGTAAAATTAACATTGCTTGGACTCACCCACTGCCAATATTTTCCAGTTCAATGTATTTTAGAATAGGATTTTCCATCTTCACCATTCTCCCTGAGGGAAACAAAATGCAAGATGTTCACTTCAAAGCAGAGATCACACCTTCTAGGAGATACAAAAGGCAGCCCCACTGTCTGGAGCTCTGAGCCCTCCCTTTGTGGACAGCTGGCTAACAACAACAGGAACAGGAACTGGAACAACAAGAAAAGAACAACAGGCCCACAGCACAAGTGGCTGGCACAGAGACTGATTTCCAGCATCCTTTGAAGAGAGAGACCTCTTGACAGCAGGCACACAGGGAAGCACAGGGAGATACATTCAGAGGAGACTGAGACCAGAAGAGAATGCCTACCAAGGCAAGTAAGTTTGTCATCTAGAAACATTAAGGAGAGCTGGAACTAACAGTGCCTTTGTTTTCTTGGGAATAAACACTGTGAGATTTATAAAAGGTTTCCTACTTGCTAAGATTAAGTGCACCAGGACATCTAGAATCAATTCCTCTGAACAGATGCCAAGTTCAGGACAGGAGGAATATTGCCAAGTGTTCCCATCTTTTCCACCTTGCAGCAGTTTGCCAGAAGAATGCCTCTGTGTTTGTAAACCAGAGCAGCTCATGCTAGAACAAATCCCCACGGGGCTTTCAGCATCAGGACCCTCGCCCTTTATGAGCAGGCTGAGCCCAAAGACGCCCTTGCCCATGCCCCGCGTGAAGAACCGCGCCGCTTCTCTTCACCCTCACAGCGCGGATCAGTTGCTCCCATTGCACTCGCCCTCTCGGCACCGCACACGTCCCCATCTTCCCAACTCGGGACGGTGGGCACGGGCACAGAGGACAGCAGTGCTCCTCAGGCGTCCCTGTGACACAGAGAGCTGCCCAAAGGAGATGCTGACCCTCTTGTGAGTCCAGGCTGTGCGAGGCAGATGCCGGCCCAGAGAAGGGGCTGCGGCTTCAAGCAGATCCGCGCTGCAGCAGCCGGGCAGCAGCGGGACCCTCCCAGCTAAGGAAGGCTCCAGCCTCTGCAGTCCCTCCAGCCCTCAGGGGCAGGGCAGCGACCACAACAAGTCTGGCAAAGCCCAAGCATGAGCACTGACAGGCACTGATGGGAAGAAGCCAGAGTGAGCCTGAGCCCCAGACAAGCTGTTACCCCCATTCAGGACACAACAGGATGGGCTTTGAGATCAGCCACACCCAGGCACAGATCAGTGCCCTTTTTGTCCCAACAGGTGATGGTAGACACAGAATCCACTGGGCTCTCTTCTCAACCCTACCAGATCTTATCTGAGAGCACAGCACTGGCAGCTGTTAAGGGCAAGAAGCAGATTCATTGGGTTGCGCTGCAGAATCACAAAGGGCTTGATGTGTTCTCCTAGAGACTGATCTCAGCAGGGCTTCTGCCAGTGGCTAGGACTCAAGCAGTCACAGCCTTCTGCTGATCCAGGAACAATCCCTGATTCTGCCTTCGGCAGAGAGGGAAGCTCAGGCAAACTCCAGCCAGTCTAAGCTGCCCTCAGAGGCAACAGGAACACCCAGAGCTCTCTCTTGCTGCCTCGGAGCACTGCCAGCACTTCTGTGACACTAAACTGATCAGAACCCTTGGTACAGCTATGCTGACATGTACACACAACACACTGTGCCTCAGATAAGAAAGATACCAGACGTACTCTGCTGCTCCAGGGAGTCACCCGCCATCTCCTGTTGCTGAGCAGCAGCTGGGTCAGCACGGCAGGTGAACCAAGGGCTCAGGCTCCACTTCTTCAGCTGGGGAGCAAAGGCTCCTTGGGATGGCACTGCTGCTTCTGCAGCAGCTTCAGTGTCAGAGTCGGTGTAGATCTGAGACAAGAAATGAGTTGATGTCAGGAAGGTGTGGCAGAGATTGCCCTGAAATGCAAGAGAGATTGCCATTTGAAATGCAAGCTCTTAGGAAGCTGCTGTCAGCCACATGCAGAGCTCTTCAACTGGATTGCTTTGGATGTCCCCTTGTGAAACCAAATGGTCAAAAGCAAAGGCTGGTTTGACTCGAGTTCATAGCCAGTTTCTTGTTCTAAAGGATGACTGCAGCAATGACCGCTCCACTTCTCTCAAAGACTCCTTTCCCCCTCCTAGGTCTGCAGATACATTTGCAGCTCCTCATTCTAATATTCTACCTCCTGCCATGAAATTCTCTTTTTCTGCACCTTCCTCGGGACATGCTTATCCTGCAGCATCTCTGGGTGGGTCAGTTCCTGGGCCTCATGCCAGCCTCGGGGCTCTTGGTTGCCCGTCATTTGCTGGAACTCTCTGCAGGCTGCCAGGTAGGATGGCGACACTTCCACCTCAAGTCAAACAGAACAAAGCAGTCAGAGACTACAGCTTGTCCCCGTCTGCCAGGAGACATCGACTGGGAAGAAAGTAAAGGACAGGAGCAGATCTGCAAGGGATACAGACAGCTTGTAGCTCGTATTCCAAATCTATGTGAGTGACCATGTTCACCTGCAAAAACACCTCAAGAAACAAGGTCACCTGGAAGAAGCCAGCAGGAGTTCATGACTGCTGGCTAAATGGCCAAAGGAGTAATGCCACTGTCTAGAGCATCAGCTGAGATCCAGCAGAGCAGGAAGTGTCCTTGAGAGCAACTCTGACAGAGGCTTCATCAGGATGGCACTCAGAGGCATCACCCACCCCTGCTGCTCTGCACTGGAAAGGCAAGGAGGGCAGAAACCACCCTTGGGTGACTGCAGTGCTGATGGCTATTTCCCTCACTTGCTTTTCTAGAGCCTTTTGCTCCTGAAGGAGGCAATTCATTTTCTCTTGGATGATTTTAATTTTTTCGTCTAGCCTCTTCTTCCTTGCCTTGGTCCTAGCCTCAGTTTCCTGCAGCTGTGCCTGCATCTGTTTGTCAATTTTCTGTAAACAACAACGGAAAGGACTCTCTTTCATGAGTAGAGTGGCTGCCATTCCTTCATTCACCTGTTTTTGTTGATTACCCCTGTGCATAGGGAGATTCTTCTCCTCTTGGATGTCTTCATTCCTCCTCTTCACTGCCATGATGGCACTCTGAGCTTCAAGCAGCTCTGCTTGTGGCTCTGCCTTGATGTTCTGTACACACAAAAGCAGAGCAAGTGACTGAGAGCTGCCATCAAGCTCAGCTTTTCCCTCTTATAGCCTCAAAATCACATTTATTCAGCCCCTTCTTTCTGCTTCCCTACCCAGCTCTGCTTCCACTGTAACCCTCCTGTGCTGGTGCTGATCTCTGCAGATTGCAAGGCTCTGTGCTTCCATTGCCTGTGGGACTCCTGGCCTCCTCAGTCCCAGGAGCTCTGGTTTGCGCCCCTCTCCCTGCCCTTCCCTCTGTGCCCTGGCCAGTCAGGCTTACCCGGCCATACTCCTGTGGCTCTTCCACCTGCTGCCTGAGCTGCTCTTCCTGCCCTCGGGCAGGGAACAGCTCTCCCTGAGTCTGGCATGGCAGCTCAGATGAGGCAGTGTGCTCCTGCTCTTTCTCTAGAAGCACCTGCACAGAAAGCAAGAGAAGATGGGTTTCAACTTCCCATACGCCCTTTGTGGGCCAAGACTCAAAGACTGCTGGGCTCACACCTTCCCAAAGCACTGTGCTGCTGCTCTCCTGGGTCCTTCTCTGCCCGAGGGGAGGCACAGATTCCAAAGTGACCCTGGCCCTACAATCAGGGGCCATCTGGGACTGAAGCTCCAGCAGCCTCTCAGGCAGCTGACAGGGAAGGGGTGGCATTTCTCAAGGGTCTGGTGAGGGCCTCCCTCTGCTTCTGCCGTGTCCTGTTTGTCTCTCCTGAAGGGATGCCTTTAGGTGAGCTTTGCATCTTCCACTGCTTTGGAGCAGAGTCAGGAGGATTTAAATAGATACATAGATAGACAGACAGATCTCACTTTTATAATCTCTCTTTACTGTACTGTGGTATTTACATTCTTTGAATGGAGAGAGATATAATTCTCTCTCCTAGGTTTTTTTTAAGGGAAGGTAGTGAGAAACTTAGAGAAGAAGAGAAAACAATTCTAATCTCTACTGGCTGTTCTTGTTTTTTAGTATAGGAAGAATGTGTTATAGTGATTGTTTTCTGAAAGTGATTTGTTAGTTGGATTTTAGTGATAGTTGTTTAGACTGATTAGTTAATTAGATAAAAGACTGCCTGGAGACAGTCACGAGTTTTTCTTTAGTAGCGTTTTAGTGAAGTATCTCTTTAGTATAGTTTAATATAGTACTAGTGTAATATAACATAGCTTAAGAAAGCATTTGTTTAACCTTCTTAATCATAGAGCCAAAGCACATTATTCCCCACGTGGGGGTCACCCTGAATCAATCCTGTCTTTTCTGTCGCTACACACATCAGCACTCGGTAGCAGTGCCCCGATCAGCAGCCATCCTGAATTTGCTCTCCTGTTGCTTCAGTAACGCACACTCTTGGGGAATCTGGAGCATGTCGGTCCTTATGGAATGCAATCAGATCCAGAGCATTGCACTGGGAACGGCTCTCTTTGTGCATCTGTGCTCGGGCAAGTTCTTCTCTTGGACTCGCCCACACTGATGGTGCTAAAGTGGCTGGAATCAGAAATGCAGCCCAGCCCCTCCCAGCTCCTCTAATCTCTGAGCACCAGCTGGAATGCAAGGGCATTGATTTCCTACTCAGTTCCCAAACACATCACACACTGATTCCCTGGGCAGCCAAAAGACACGGGAGCCATTAACTTGAAAAAGATGGGCAAGCCCTACTGGCTGGTCTGGCACCAGAACAGCTCGTTCTGCACCAACATCCCTGCCCCAAACTATGTGTTCTTGTGCAAAAATATTGCATTATCCAGAACTGCCTCCTTGAACATTAAAATTCTAGCAGAATTTCTGCCAGTGCTGTAAAAGGGCAGGAAAGATTGAGAAAAAAGCTCCCTTGCTCTCTGGAGAAGGAGAAATTGCACAAGACTTGTCCTTCTAGCAAACAAACAAATAAACAAAATATGAAAGTGTTACCCACACCAGTGTCTAAAGCACTTGGATGCAGTGAAGGGATGTCTGGCAGGGAAAAAGCCCTCGTGCTGAGCATTGGCTCTATGGATCCAAGGCAGGGATCAATGGCAGTCTGCCTGAAGGTCCCTCATGAGCCCCCATTGTCCAGGCTAAAGCTCCCTCAGCACCTCCTCCCTGGCCTTGTGCTGCACCCCTTGCCCAGCTCCCCTGTCCCTCTGTGCCCACGCTGCAGCCCCTCCATGACTTTCTGCTTCCCAGGGCCCACAGCTGCACACAGCACTCCAGCTGTGGCCGCAGCGCTGCCCAGCACAGGGCCATGCTCCCTGCCCTGCTCCTGCTGCCCCACTGCTGCTGGCACAGCCACCGTGCCCTTGGCCTTCTTGGCCCCCTGGCCCCACTCTGCCTCATCTTCAGCTGCTCACGGCCGCCAGCCCTGCGTCCTTTGGGCCCACGCAGCTCCCCAGCCACAAAGGTGCCCATTGCACTTCAGATACTGCAGGCACCATTGCAAGGTGTACATCCTGGGTTTAGCATTACAAGACAGCAGTCAAGGATTTGCAGCTTTGCTCGCACTCTAGGCTCCAATGCAGTTTTCAAATGCAGTCTTCAAAGCATACTACACAATAGAAGGTATCGACAGACACATGCAGTGTCTGGTTTTTGCCTCAGAAGAAGGGTTCAGAACTACTCCCTTTGTTTCTTTTGCCACGCCTGACAAGAATGCCCCCCCACAGCTTCATGGACAACACAGTCATCTCCTTGCAGCTTATCAAAGACCAAGAAACAGGCAGACTCAGAGCACCTATCTGCTCTGCTACTGGCTGCTCTGCCTGAAGGGGCAAAAGAGCAACCTGGTAACAAAGGCACCAAAATCCCTGACTTCAAGCAGCAACTCTACATCCCCAGTGTGTCTCTGAAATACTCCCAAGTAAACACACCCAAGAAGTTTGTGGAGACAAAGCACCAGAAAGAACTTGTGTGGTCAGATCAACATTTTTTTTTGTGCCTGCAGCTACTTGGCCAGTCTGTGAAGGGGGACAGGTCTCTCCACGCCACAGTGTCCCCTGTGTATCCAACGAGGCTGAGCACAGTGTCTTTGACATACTCCCTCCTCTGGGAACAGGGAGCCTTCGTGCTTCAGGCTGGCCCCTATCAAAATGCCAGGAAGCTGGTCCCTAAACATGACAGACCAAAGCCCATTGTCCAGCTGTCACAGGCTGGGGCAATCACCAGGCCCTGGCAGGACTCCAGCACTCAGCATCCTCAGCCAGCAACAGCAAGTGCTGGCTGGTCAGAAACTTGCAGCTCTGCCCTGCACTAAAGACAGCAGCACACACAGCTGGCACTTACTGGCTCAGAATGTTCAGGCTGTGGTGTGAGCACAGCTGGAGGCTGGCGCTCATCCACCTCATTTGCCTCCTCTTCGGCCTCCTCTCCATGAGCCGAGGGAGCCAGAGGAGAGACTGCTGTTGGTTCTGTGATCTGTGGACAGACAGCAGTATGAGGGACACAAAGTTACCTATAATTTATAACCTTATTTCTATTCAGCACTTTATGCTATTCAGCTCTATTTCTACAACCAGCTCTGCTAAGGACAAATCAGAAACTTTGATAACAATGGGATTCTAAGTCACTGCAACTAAATTTAAATGGGCTAATTCAACAGAATTGCTAATAGTTCTGAATTAGACATTTCACCCTGGCTACTATCAAGAAGCAACATTCTCTCTGCAAAACAAGCTTTTCATTCCTTGAAAGTTCTGAAATGGAAAATTAGGAAATAGCCAGCGATGCCTTTGTTATTGCTGCTGCAGACATGGAAATGGATTTTCTTTCAGCCTGCCCAGCTGGCCCTCTACACTCTACTGCCACAGGCCAAGCTCACAGCTTGCTCTACAATTCTTAAGCACCAGGAACATGAAATGTTCCTTTCTCACTCACCTCAGGATCAGCACCTCTGAATACACGCTTCAGGTGACCTGTAGTGGGCAATGGAAAATGAACAAGTGCTGTGAGAAAACTGCCTGGGCTGCTGAATCCCACAGAAGAGAAGAAGTCAACCCAAACAGAGAGTATTTTTCTTTATCAACATCCCTCCACATGACATAGTTCCTTCACACAGCCAGCAAGAGATCAGGACAATAATCTTGGTTGTGCCTACACTTTGGCCAGTTTAGCCAGTAAATGAATACAAACATGATCAAGAAAATGCAAATTGTTCTTCAACACTCAATGCTTCTGTTCTGTCCAGCAGATAAAGCAGCTATTGTTCTCTTGTCTTTCAGGTACTTTTTTAAAAAAAGAAGTTGCATGCACTAATTCCCATTAAGTTGCTGAAAACAGTCACCCAGAAAAGCTTGCCCCAAATCCCCCTGAGCTGTGGCAGTTCCATTGTGAAAGAGCACAGCAGCAGCTCCAGGCTCAGGAGCAGACACTCACTGCTTTGGCGTTTGCACTTCACTGCAAAGGGAATCACTCTTTTAGCACTCAGTCAAGGGTCAAAATAGACAGTCAAATCCTTTCATTACAAAATTTGGAACAAAAGAAGCTTTCCCTGAGTTCTGGGGAGAACTACAAAGTCCTTAGAAGGCCTTCTGAGAAGGCCTCCCAGGCTGCATTTTGGAAGTTGTCCTGCTTGTCCCAGCAAACTGAGGAAATGACAGACTCTGCTGCCACAGACTCTCCCGTGAAGGGAAGGAAGCCCAGCAGGTTCCCCTGCAAATGCTGCCCCTGTGGCTACAGACACCCCCTTTTTAGCTGAACCTCTTGACAGGAGCTTTACCAAACCACTGGCATCCTAATGCTCTTTCAAAATCAGAAACTCAGCCCCCAAGAAAGAGCAGGAAGACATACAAAAGCCAGGTAAGGATACACCCTAACCTAAGTAGAATGGAAAACTCTACTTACGTGCAAAGTGTGTAACGTAATACGCGGAAAAAGAAATGCCATATGCAGCAAAAGCTGCTGTGGCCAGATGGTGAAATATTGTCATTTTTGAAAGTTGGGTAAATAGAAGAAACAAGGCTCTTGTCAGTGGGCAGCTACCCACTGACAAATACCCCAACCAGAAAAGTTCTCCTCAACTGATCAAGGCCTAGGGCTGCTCTGACACTCAGGCCTTCTGTGCACAAGGCAACCTTCTGATGTCACGACGACAAGGTGGCAACCATGCCCTGACATCACAAAGCAAACGCTCCATGTTGGTCTGTGAACTTATGCCAAGCAATAACCAACCTTCCCTACAGCAAACACAAAAGAGCCTGGGAAGTTTTTCTGTGTCACAAAGCAGCGCAAAAGCCCCTCATGGGCCAAACCCGGTTCAGGGATCCAAGAGGAACTCCAGGAGTGCCCCAAGCATCTACAGCCTGTACCCCAGCTGAGCACTCAGATGGGACACAAGCAAAGGAAACCAGAACAAGACAATGGCCCACAGCATTGCACATGTGAGAAATGACTCTCACTTTTAAAATGTTAAAGGTTTAGTAAACCTTAACAAAGGACTGAATAAGGAAAAATTGCAGCATTGGGAGTCTCTGTGACTAGCAGCCATGTGCTCATCTACAAAAACGATGTTCTGCCTTTTATACTCTTAGCTCCTCTAAAAGTTTTGTCAGTCAACTTTTTCTCTGCTATCCATTGGAGGATATTACTTTCTTGCATCCTGACTGGAGGTCAGGTGTTGTTACACCCTGCCTGCTGGTCACAAGCCAGCCCACCCTGAATGCCCTGACTACCAAGGCTATTACAAGGGGACGGGAAAGAGGACTATGGGAGGATATATTACAATACCATCACTGCACATTTGAACATCCACATAACATCTGCTTCATAATTGTCAGAGCCAACCATTGCATTACTCGTCTAGAACACACAGAACCAGGAGAGAAGCCACTGTTGGCATCACAGCTGAAATGCTTCATAACAAATCTCCCCACATATTTGCACCTTTATTGGACATGCCCAGGGCCCCAGTGCGTGTACATCTCTGCCTCTCTTCCCCTTTGGCAACAGTCGAACTGGCAGCATCTGCCCGCCAGCAGCAGCTGCTCCCAGCTGGGAACGCCACTGGCGGTGCTGATTTCCAGAGGCTTCTGTGTGCCAGGGGAAGCCAAGGCAGGAGCGGGTTGAACGGTGCTGGCGCTGCTGCTGCTCTGTGCCAGAGAGCCCCGGCTGGGCAGGGCACGGTGCCCACTGCGCTGTGGGCTCCTTCTCCTGCCACAGCCGGGCACACCTGGCAACAAGGCATGACAACCTGTGGGCAAGCCAAGGGGTTTCTGGGGCTGCACTGCTCTGCACACACCCAGCACACCTGCAGCACACAATTTTAACCCTCAAACAGGTAAACCAAAGGAAAACAGCTGGAAAAGATTTCATTTTCACCATTCTTACCTGCTCAACAGAAGTCTTCAAAATGAACATTACCAAGCAGGGCCCAATTCCTGCTGCCAGCTCAGGGTTAGAAGAGAGGCAATCCTTGATCTCAGCACTGGGTATGTGGGGAATCACTTCCTTAACACGTGCACACCCAGCAATCTCACTTACTAGTTTGTATCCATGGATCTAAGACATATTCAATACTTTACTGAAACTCACAGGCTAAATATTCCCCTATCACAGACATCTTTTCATTAAAATCCTTTTGTTAGGATTTTTCCTGCTGAAGCTGAGAAGTTTCAGCAACAAAGTGTAAACAATGGTTATCTACTGCTGTGGAATGTAACAGGTGGATGCATGATTGGTCTCCTGTGGATGTTTGGATTTACTGACCACTCATGGCAGAGCTGGGTCTCGCTCTCTGCCAGGAGACAGACCTTTGGTATTCATTCCTTTTATATTCTTAGCTTAGCTGGCCTTCTGACTTTTCCTTCTATTTCTTTTAGTATAGCTATAATGTAATATATATCATAAAATAATCAAGCCTTCTGAACATGAGGTCAACATTCTCGCCTCTCTCTTCATCCTGCAACCCTTGTGACCATCATCACATTCCCCGAAATTATTTGATTTACTGATTGATACTTATTGACACTTAAATCACTTCTCCGAATTTACTGACAAGAGAATAGGAGTGTCCTGTAGGTCCCTGCCGGTCTTTGACACAGGTTCAGGAGGAGACAGACCCATGCACAAAATAACCCAGGACAAAACTGGGCTTGCAAAGCAAATTCATTCTATTTGTTGCACTAGCAAATAATACATACCAAGCCCTGGATTCCTAAAAATTTGCTGAGCAGGAGAAGGAGGTGGAGCATGGTGCTCGGCAGCAGGGGCAGGTAGGCAGTGCACTTTCAGGACATCCCCTGGATCAAAACGCTGTGCATCTCACCCTTCTCACCCTTCCAGCTCAGAACCAGGCCTGGGATCTCCTGCTCAGGAGTGGAATTTCCCAGTTACAGCATTGGCTCACACATGCCTGGCGTGTGAGATGAGGCCAATGAATCCAGGATTTAAAAGAACTGGAAGAGTTAAAATTTTAGCAAGATTTAGTTAGGGGGAAAGAGTATAGCAAGAAGAGTAGAAATAATAGAGGATAGTTAATTTTTAGCAGATAAGGTAGTTAAGGCTAGGGTAATATATCACTTGCCTGTCTTTACTATGTTTAAAGAAGCAGGATGAGATGCAGATTTCTTTGGGACAAAGAAGAGGACCGTAGCCTGCACCTGGGCCCTGAAACTTCAGCTATAGCCAAGGGGTGTGAAAGCCTGCCAACAGGTCATAAGGAAAGAGGTCAAATTGAGCAAGAAGTCTTGGCCTTCATCAGAAGGAGACCATTCCCCACTTTAAAACCCACTCACCCATGTGATGTGAAAGAATCCGCAAATGTGAAGGAACTTTGGACTCAGTTATAATACATTTGAATACAAAGGGGGTAGGTGGGGTTACCTAATAAATATGTATTAGTTGTTTTGGGAATTATATGAATATGTAAGATTTTTTTAGATCAGTAGAGAGACAGTGCTTCTTCACACATGTCTTCAGGAGACAACTCCTCCTGTGCCTGGCTGTAATAAACACACCACCTCCTACCTTTAACTGTGGGGAGTTCTATTCCACACCTCATTTGCTGACCGCGGCAGGAACGCTTCTCTGCTCCAGCAAGAACATCCGGGCTCTGGACGTCTCTGGGCGCTGCCAGGACATTCCTTTCCTGGAGGCACCTCCGCTCTCGGCTGCTCCTCGTGGGGGACAGACAAGACTGCTGACACTTTGGAGAAAGGAACGTTTAACTCTGTATAAAGTAACCCGTAAGGCGTATGCAGGGGAAGGGCTCTTCACAAGTCACACAGAGATGTCCTGTGCACAACGTACGCCTGTGCAGTTTGGGCTTGGGTCTGGCTGATGGCAGAAAGGATTTGCTTTGTCAATAACGACCTGCTAGGAATTCTGGGGGTGAATTGAGCAAATCCTGTTTTATTGCTGCTATTTTTCCTGTGTGTTGTAATTGTGGCTGTGTTTTCAGTGTGTGAATTGTGGAGAGTATTATTAATAATTGGTTAGCTGAAAAAGGCCACACTGATATAATGCCACTGGTTAAGCTGAAGGAGAAAAGTCAGCAGTCAGCAAGCTGAAAGGAAGAGTCAGCAGCGACCTTGCTGCAACATGAGGATAGGGAGTTGAGATTAGTCCTGAATATATCTTAAGAATATGTAGAAAGTATCAAAAGTAGAACCATAGGAATGTAGAAGTAGGCGTAGGTGCTGATATGTAAGCTGACCAATCCTGAGCTCAACTTTTGCAATATGTATGAAGCTCATTATTAACTGTATTTAACCCGCTGTACTGATCAATAAAATCAAGCCTGTGATGATCAAATTGATGTCCTGGTTCCCTTCCACCGACAAATGGTGGAGAATGCGGGCATAACCGAATCTCTGCCCTTTTTCTCGGATTAAAAGAAAAAGGGATTACGCCACGGTCGAGGAAGTTGGGTTTGGGTCCTTGCAGCTGGGACGGTGCCGGAATTTGAAGCACCCTTAAGGTTCACAACTGTGACTTAAGCCAATACGTGTCCGCCGGAGCCTGGAGAGCTGCAACAGCGCGCGCTGATTAATAGGTATGGATAGGCAAGCGGCATATGATTTATTTACCGCCTATTTAGAGCGGCGTGGGATAAAAGGGATAGATTTAAAAAAGGAGTTACCAGGGTTATTAGCTTATGGCCATGCTAAGGGTATCTTTTCTAATCCTCATACAGTTCATGAGTTATCAGAGTGGAGAAAGTTTGGGGAAATATTGTGGGATACAGTACTAGACGATGATAAGTCAGCAAAGAAATTCGGGAAGTTATGGCGGGTGGTGTATAACACGTTACTTCAGCAGGTCTCTGAGAGAAAGGCAGCAGGAAGGGCAACAGAAGCTCATAAGAGGAATACAGGGTATGGTCGTGAAGATGATCCCCTGGCACCTTCTGTAACTAAGGTACTTATGCCTAAGAGTCCCCAGCAAAGTGGTGTGGAGGATTTCTCTATAGGCACAGTGGAACTGTCTGCACCTTTCCTGTCAGAGGGGGAGGGCGAGTCGGATGGTGGGGGTAAGAGCAAACCAGCTTTGCCTCCGCCACCAGCTTCAGGCGGGTCGGATGGTGGGGGTGGGAGCAAGCCAGCTTTGCCTCCGCCACCAGCCTTGCCTCCGCCGCTTCTCCTCAGTGAGCCGGCTCCGGTTACAGCTTCGGCGGGGGGGTCACTTCCCCCGCCCGAGCCGGCTCCAGCAGGTGGGCTGATTGCCCCCCGCAGGCTGGCTCCTCGTGAGTCGGCTCCGGTTTCACTGTCAGCTCCAGCGGGGGAGGGGGGGCCCCTGCTTCCCCCGCGTGAGCCAGCCCCTGCTTCACTGCCCCCCCCCCGCGCGAAAACTCGGTGTCTGCACCGAAGCGCCAGCAGCATAGCACCCTTAAAGAGCCAGATCCCATCCCAGGGGCACACCGTGATCCATGGGGGGAGATGGCTAAACAGAGGAGGGAAGCTTGGGCTGCTTTGGCAAAAGAAGTAATGCAAATGGGGGATGGTGAGGCGGTGGAAATAGCTTCTAGTCTTGCATGTCCAGTTACATACACACCACAGTATGATGCACAGGGGAACCTTACGCATAATATAGCAGAATATACTCCCTTAGATTGGAAGCTGTTAACTCAGCTACGTTCTACGGTTAGTCAGTTTGGAGTAAAAAGTGAACCTGTTAAGCAAATGTTAGATTATCTTTTTAATACTCAGGTTTTATGTCCTAATGATTTAAGAGGAATAGTTCGGTTGATATTCACTCAGCATCAGCAGTTATTGTTTAACGCCCATTGGCAAGCGTTGGTAAATGAATCGGTTGCTGTACAACGAGCCCAGGGAGACCCATTACATGGGGTGACAGTAGAGGAGCTGATGGGTTTAGGGGCATATTTACGTACAGAGGCACAGATGATATCGGGAGCTGATAAACTTAGAGAGTCTATGAGGTTAGTACGTGCTGCAATAGACATGGTTAAAGAGCCAGGAGGGTTACCAGCTTATATGGGTATTAAGCAAGGAAGGGAAGAATCATTTGGAAATTTTATTGATAGAGCAGCTACTGCTATAGATCGTGCAGGTGTGGCAGACTATATGAAGAGGGCGCTATTGAAGCAGTGTGCCTTGCAAAATAGCAATCCAGCAACCCAGAGAGTGTTAGCTACTTTAGGGGCAAATTGGACTATTGAGGAAGCATTAGAGCGAATGGCATTAATGCCAACAGCTTCACAGGCATTTATAGCAGAAGCCTTAAAGGAATTAGGATTGGGGTTGCAAAAGCAAGCAGAGTCCACTCAAAATCAGGTGCTAGCTGCTCTTGCTCCTCTCCGAAACGGCTCTCTGGCATTCACTCAAGGAGGTTCGAAGCCATTCCTCAAGTGTTACCGATGCGGCAACGAAGGACATACACGCCGAACGTGCCGAGCGACTGGCGTATGGTGTCAACACTGCCGATCCAGCTCCCACAACACTACGGCTTGTAGGCGCCGGTCGGGAAACCATCCGCAGAGCGCGCATCTCGGGGGCCGCGCCCAGACACAAGTTGCCGCCGTGACATCGGAACACCAGCAGCTGCCGTGACATCGCTGCCACATCCTGTCTGAAACCCGCAACAACCGGGAGCCTCGGCTTGGACTTATCAGCAGCAGTAGACGTCACACTAATGACGAACCGGCCTGAGAGGATACCCACTGGAGTAAAGGGTCCTCTTATATTAAATGGACAAACATGTGGAGCATTATTGCTGGGATGTTCCTCTATAACTATGTTGGGATTATTTGTTTTGCCTGGTGTTATCGATGCGGACTTTACAGGGGAAATACAAATTATGGCTTTCACCCTTTATCCTCCGATTAAAATTACAAAAGGACAACGCATTGCACAATTGGTACCACTGTCACAAATGACATCAGGAACACAATAATTTACTGGGCAAGCACGGGATGAAAAAGGTTTTGGCTCTACTGGTGTTACACTTTTAACTGTGGATTTACAAAATAGACCAAAACAAAATGTTGAAATTACCTATGGGCATCAAAGCATAACCCTTTATGGATTATTGGATACAGGAGCAGATACTAGCATCATTTCTCCAGAAGCATGGCCACAACATTGGCCTCTATTTCCCTCATCAAACATGCTGACAGGAGTGGGAGGATTTACATTGGCAAGCAGGTCGCCATCTTTGTCTGTATGCATCGAGAATCAACAAATATCTGCTGTGTTTTCAGTTGTTCAACTGCCTCCTACAGTTTCCTGCTTAATTGGAAGGGACATTTTAACACAATTGGGAGTGGTGTTAACTAATCAGCACCCTTTGGGGTAATTGCCATTGCTTGGACTTTCCCCATTCCACTCACCTGGAAAACGGATACACCGGTGATGGTTAAGCAATGGCCATTAAAAGGGGAGAGTCTTATGCATGCCCATGAATTGGTACAGGAACAATATACAAAGGGACACCTGCGACTGTCCACAAGCCCTTGGAATACACCTATTTTTGTAATCAAAAAGAAATCAGGGAAATATCGTTTGATACATGATTTGAGGGCTGTAAATGACCAAATGGAACCAATGGGGGCCTTACAGCCTGGTTTTCCAAATCCAGCTATGATTCCAGAACACTGGCCACTTTTAATTATTGACCTAAAGGAGTGTTTTTTCACTATTGGCCTGCATCCTGATGACACGAAGAGATTTGCTTTTACTTTACCAGCAATAAATCGTGGGGAACCAGATAAAAGATTTGAATGGACATCTCTTCCACAGGGCATGCGCAACTCTCCCACTTTATGTCAGCTTTATGTTGATGCAGCATTACAGCCACTACGTCGTAAATGGCCAGCAACTATAATATATCATTACATGGACGATATTTTGTTTGCACAGCAACAGCCATTCTCCTCTTTACAGATTAACACCATTAAAAATACTCTTGCTGCATATTCACTTGTTATTGCTGCAGAGAAAATTCAGACTACAAAGCTCTGGAAATATTTGGGATGGACTTTGACGGATCAAATAGTGATACCACAAAAATTGGAATTACAATTGGACATTAAAACTCTACATGATGCACAGAAGTTGCTGGGAGACTTACAGTGGCTGAAGCCTATTGTGGGAATACCAAATCACTTATTAGAAGCCCTACGGCCTTTGTTAAAAGGTGTGGACCCTACTACTCCTGTACACCTGACAAAGGAGCATCATCTTGCCTTGCAGCAAATTAGTAACTGTGTACAGCAAGGGTATGTGTCTCGTCGACAACTCGACCACCCCATTGACCTTACTATCTGGAATAGCCCTTGCCACTTGCTTGGTGCTCTCTCTCAGTTGCAAAAGAAAATGGGGGAGATACGGGTGTTGGAATGGTTATCACCACCGCTACGGCATAAGAAAACAATATCTTCAAAAATTGAACAATTGGCTGCATTAATCAAAAAGGGGCGTCTCAGAATTCTTGAAGTGGATGGTAGAGAACCTGCTACTATTAGATTGCCTATGGAAAAAGAAACCTTGGACTGGTACTTGATAAATTCAAAGAATTTACAAGAAGCATTATTAATGTCACCTGCTAAAGTAGAGACTAGTAAATTAGTGCCTAGAGTTTTGCAATGGATGACAGAATGGAACTGGATTACTCGACCTTTGAGAGAAGAAAACCCCATAGAAGGAGCTATTACAGCTTTTACAGATGCAGGAAAGAAATCAAGGCATGGTGCTGTTACCTGGCAAGAAAAAGGACAATGGAAGCATCAACTCCTCACAGCAGACCCTGCAGATAGCTTACAAACTTTGGAATTGTTAGCAGTAGTATGGGCGGTGTCCAACTTACAGAAGCCTTTAAATGTGGTCACAGACTCTATGTATGTTGCAGGAGTAGTCAAACGAATAGAGGAAGCAGCAATTAAGGAAGTGAATAATAAACGATTGTATGAGTTACTGATACAGTTAAGGAAGGCTTTACGAGAAAGAAATGCAGCATATTCTGTGATTCATATTAGGAGCCATAAGTGGTCTGAAGGTTTAGGAGAAGGGAATGAACGTGCAGATAAATTGGTTACCCTACCCATTGATAATTCTTGTCCTATTGACAAGCACACATTGGCCAGAGAAGCACATAGTAGATATCATCAAAATGCAAGAGGTTTAGCAAAACACTTTGAGCTGAGTTTGTCACAAGCCAAGGCCATTGTCAGAGCATGTCCAACATGTAGTTATCATAATGGTGGGATAGGTCTAGGCATCGGGGTTAATCCTCAAGGTTTAAAAATAAATGAGATATGGCAAATGGATGTTACACACATAGCTAGATTCGGTAAAGTCAAGCATGTGCACGTCACCATAGATACATACAGTCATTACATATGGGCTACGGCTCAGGCAGGACAGAAAGCTATACAGGTTATCAGACATCTGTTGAGTTGTTTCGCTGTTATGGGAGTTCCAAAGAGTATCAAAACCGATAATGGTCGAGCTTATGTAAGTGCTAGGGTCCAGAAATTTTTGAATTAGTGGTCTGTTAAGCATGTGACAGGTATTCCACACTCTTCTACTGGACAGGCAATAGTGGAAAGAGCAAACAGTACCCTTAAGCAGTATATTGAAAAACATCAAGATTTGACAGATCCACAAGCATGTTTGGCTAAGGTTTTGTATGTGATTAATCATTTATGCATTTTTGGGGAAGATGATACCCCCCCTGCAATGAAACATCATCCGAGGTCAGGTCAGGAAAATACTAAGGAAACAGAGGTCTGGGTTAAGTATAAGAACCCGAGTACAGGATTATGGGAAAAACCTGCAAAAGTATTATATTGGGGTCGGGGGTATCTTTGTGTTTCCTCACCTACAGGGCCTTTGTGGGTGCCTGCTAAGTGGACTAAACCTGTTTTTGATGCAGCCTCTGGTGGATCGCCTTACGGAGGAGGACAAGGAGCGACTGGGGAAGAAACTGCTTCTAGTCCTACAACCACTACTGTTACAATTGAAGGGGTACTCGGAAGCGGTGGACAGAGCACTGACACATCACTACCGGACGGTCCAGGAGTTGATTCATTTCATTGACTCATTATCAACTTTTCACTTAACAGATCCAGCGAAACTACATTGCCTTGACTGTCACAATCCACATTGTGCTGCCTGGATAGCTCTACGTTGTGGGGGTTGTAAAAGAACTTTTTGGATAGAACAATCATTATTACGGGATTTGTGGTGTCATACTTGTGAACACGAGCATACGTGGGGAAAAAGCTGGCAAGATGAATTAAGGAGACAAACGGGGCAAAACGCATATATAGCTTTAAATCATTATGAGTCTCCTGAACAGAAGGTTCTTGCTTATTATCGATGGGAAATACAATGTATTGTAAATAGAATTAAGGTTCAAAGTAAATCACGTATAGTTTCTATAAGGTGTAGGAAATTAGTGCCTTTAACACAGCATTCAGTTGTAGGACCCTTCCAAGGGGATCCTGATAGAGCATTAGATTGCTGCATTGATAAGTTGCAAAAATTAAGTTTGAAAGTGGCAGGACCAGTGAAATTAGGAGCAGCAAGATTGAAGACAGATAAGAAAAAGAAGGCAAAAAAGGGAACGGTCTCATTTGAATAGGGGTATCAGTGATTGCTAATTAATTTTCTATGATTAGAACACTTTTACAGTTGTGGGACCCTCAGGAGGATATAGTTGTTGAGGAGGATAACGAACAAGAACTACGATTACGAAATAAGATACACCTTGTGTTAAAGAAAGACCTTGAGCTGTTAGCCTCATATAGTAAAAAGGCTGAAGAGGCTTTGCGATCACCACCATTGAATTGGTTGCTTTGGGTTGAAGAACCAAAATTTTATACTGGTCCTTACTTACATTCGCTTCCTTGTTATGTTTGCAAAAAGGATAAAGATAAATGCTATGCATGGGTAGCTTTGCATTGTGCAGATTGTAATCAGGTTTATTGGTATTCACAGAGGTCATTGGGATATTTATGGTGTACATCTTGTTTTGGAAAGTGGATTCGAAATCATATCTGGGCTAGAGCTCTTGAACAAAGTACTGGCCTGCCAGGACGGACAGGATTACAGCTCTTTGAGAGTGCAGAACAAGTGATTATAGCATATCTTAGGTGGAAGTTGCAGGAAAACCTTAGAATATTTGAAATTACTAAAGCCTCACGCATCATAGCAGCTCGCTGCAAAGCTGATTTGCCTTCAAACTTACCTCATGCTATACCTGTGAGCAAGGATGCTGATTTAGAATTTGATCAGTATATTCAAAAATTGACTCAGCCTTACAATAGACAATCTAGCAAACCAGGGAAAAGACAGCGAAGAAAGGAAAAACAACGTAAGCAGAAGGAAGAAAAGGAGAAGCAAGCAAGCAGAAAGAAAAATGAGGTTTGTTTTTGTTATACTGCTCAATGCTGTAGCAAGTGAAGCAGTAGGAATAACACACTTTAGTCAACCAAGGGAAAATTTATGGGTAACACTTGCTAATCAAACTAACCAATCATCACTTTGTCTTAGTCTTGGAGGAGTCACTAACCCATTTCGAACATGCCTGGTGGGACTTCCGGTGTGGTCTCCTGGAGAATTTTGCAGTTTGATAAACAATCAAACGTTATGTATGCCTAACATGTCAAACATCACATTGCCGGTGCAACAAGGGTATACTGCAGGTCAGAGTGATGGCTATCGTCAATGCTTACTAATCCAATCACTTAACACCTCTTTGCATTCTCCTCCTGAAGAATTGGATCTTTTTGGAAGTACAAATGCCAGCATATCTAACACTACAGCTGGTGGATGGTTTAGCTTCAAACTTTCGGGTGCTCAGAATTTAAACCAACCTAAAGAAACATGGGCCACCCTAGATTCATCCCTGAATGTGAGTGAATTCTCTCCACAGCATTACAGTCAATGTAACGGCACAAATATCACAGCACCAATGAAATTACCCACAGGAATATTTTTGATTTGTGGAGACAGGGCATGGAATGGTATACCAGCTAAACCACAGGGTGGACCCTGTTTTTTGGGAAAATTGTCACTGTTTCATCCTAATGTGTCCTTGCTAATGCAGCTGAGTCAAAATTCAAACAGGAGAAAACGTAGCATACATGACTTAGACTGCAGCAAGAAAGGAGATCCACGGTTTTGGGGCACATTCAAACAGGTGGTGGTTTCAACTATCTTACCAGGAGGATCTGCCAATAAAGCCATGAATTTAGCAAAACAATTAGGATGCTGGGCAAGGGATGAGCTGAACAAGACATCACAAATTTTAGACATGTTAATTGCAGATGTGCAAAGTGTTAACCATGCTGTTTTGCAAAATAGAGCTGCTGTAGATTTTTTGCTCTTAGCACAAGGACATGGATGTGAAGAGTTTGAGGGAATGTGTTGCATGAATCTGTCTGATCATTCGGTGTCCATTCACACTAAGATAAAAGAATTGCAACAGGGACTTCAAAAACTTAAGAAAGAAGACGGTTTAGGAATTGACGAATGGCTTAAAGGCTTGGGACTCGGACCGTGGCTGAGGAACCTTGTGATCTATGCTATAGGATTGCTGGGTGTAATTTTACTGTTTTTGCTTATTTTGCCTTGTATCTTTAACTGTATTCAAAACATGGTCAGCCGTACAATAGCAAAAACATGGCAAACTAATCTCCTTGCACAAGAAGAAAACGGGGGAAATGTGGAGAGTATTATTAATAATTGGTTAGCTGAGAAAGGCCACACTGATATAATGCCACTGGTTAAGCTGAAGGAGAAAAGTCAGCAGTCAGCAAGCTGAAAGGAAGAGTCAGCAGCGACCTTGCTGCAACATGAGGATAGGGAGTAGAGATTATTCCTGAATATATCCTAAGAATATGTAGAAAGTATCAAAAGTAGAACCATAGGAATGTAGAAGTAGGCGTAGGTGCTGATATGTAAGCTGACCAATCCTGAGCTCAACTTTTGCAATATGTATGAAGCTCATTATTAACTGTATTTAACCCACCATACTGATCAATAAAATTGAGCCTGTGATGATCAAACTGATGTCCTGGTTCCCTTCCGCCGACAGATCTGCTTTTCCCACCGGAGCTCCTTTGGGGGATTCTTCCCCAAAGTTGCTCTGAACCCGGAGAAGTGCCTTGTGCTGCTCCCTTGCCAGAGGCACCCCAGGCTAGAGGGCACACCTGGGCTGCTGTGTCTGGCTCTGGGGCTCCCTGTTCTGGGCACTGAGGAGGAGCTGCAGAGGCTCTGCAGGACTGACAGGATGGGCTTTGGGCCTGGCAGGAGAAGCTGAGGGACCTGGGCTGCTGCAGCTTCTAAAGAGGAGGCCCAGGGCTCATCCTGCAACTGCTGCAAGGGTGGTTTCAGAGAATCACAGAATCAGTAAGGCTGTACAAGACTTTGGAGATCATCAAATCCAACCTGTGCCCGGGCACCACCTTGTGTCCTCTGAGCCTCGTCTTCTCCAGGATAAACAATCCCAGCTCCCTCACCTGCTCCTCACAGGACTTGTGTTCCAGACCCCTCCCCAGCCTTGTTGCCCTTCTCTGGACATGCTCCAGCCCCTCCATGTCCTTCCTAAACTGGGTGCCCAGAACTGGACACAGCACTCGAGTTACTGCCCAACTAGTGCTGAGCACAGGGGAAGAATCCCTGCCCTGCTCCTGCTGGCCACACCATTCCTGATCCATAGGAGTGCCAGGGGTTGGATGGGGGAAATGGTGGGAAGGGACAAGGGACAAAGTCTCATTGATTGTCAGCCATGAAGGGTCTTGATCTTCATATCTGCTGAGATTGCATTGGATGGTGCTGGGGAATCAATATCAATTGGACATTGCTGATATCCATCTGTAAACAGGAATAGAAAACAGGATAAAGTAGTTCACTTTGCATTGTTTTCAATACAATATATTCACTTTGAATTACCTTCTGAAGTCTGTCTGATTATCCAGAGAAGAATTGAAAAGTTAAAGTATTCCTAGGGGCTTGTCTTATTCAGGTGCTTAGAAAAAAATATTTTTTGCTTTTCTCACTGAATTCCTGAACTGAAGAGCTCAAGAAAGAAGAGGTCTCTGGAGTAGTACAATTGATCAGCAACCTCCAAGTGGCGGAGGATCCATCCCCATCAGAGCAGCAATCAACAGAAATGGGCACAGCTTTGTGGCTGCCCCAGCTTTGGCATGGGCCCTGGGCCTGGAGCAGGAGTAGCTCTTGAGGGCCCCAAGGCCGGGGCTCTTGTGCTGCCCTGGGCACATGGGATGGCAGCAGGGGCTGCAGAGCTCTCAGCACCTCAGAGTGGAGCAGGGCAGCCAGGGAGCCTCCTTTGGCCTTGGCCAAGCACCTTCCCCCATGGCAAAGGCTGAGTCCTGTGGCAGCTGCAGCTGCTGCTGTGCCCTTGCCAGGGGCTGAGGCCATGGGGCCAGTGGCCAGAGCAGCCTGGCCTGAGCAGAGCTGTGGGGCCAGAGCTGGCTGGGCTGGGCTGGGGAGAGGCCCTTGGTGCTGCCCAGAGCTCAGGGCAGTTGGCAGAGCTTGCAGGGAGCTGGGCCGGGCTCAGAGAGCCTGGCCCAGAAACCATCAGTGTCCATCTCAGCCTGGCTGAGCGTGCAGGGGCAGGACTCAGGCCAGGCCTTGTGGGGCAGGGCCAGTGCCTGTGCAAGGCATTGCAAACAGGCAAGTGGCCCAGAGAGGAGGCTGCTCTGTGCCCTTGGTGGCATGGACAGAGCAGGGAGGGGGTCCAGGACATTTGTCAGCGCCAGCCTCTGTGCCCATGTGTTGGCAGCCCTGGCTGCTGAGCCCAGCTTTGGCCTGGGCTGAGTTTGGCTGTGGCCCAGCTCCATCCTCCTGCAGGGCTCAGGGCCTGTTCCCAGCTATGGCCAGCCCTTGCTGCCCCTCTGCTGGCCCAGAGGCCGGCAGAGCCCGGGGCAGGGCTGTCTGTGCAGCCCCACAGGTGCCAGGGGCTCTGCAGGAGCTGGCAGAGGCTGCCCAGCAGGGAGGCCATGGGGCACAGAGCCCCAAGTCTGCTGTGGGCACCATGGCACAGGGGCTGTTCCCAGTTGCAATCTCCTGGCCTGGGCTGGGCCTACATAGGGGCTGGATCACCATGGCTGGGCCAGCACAGGGCCACAAAGGGGCCACGCAGCCGCTGCCGGGGCTGACAGCAAGGCCAGGCACACACAAGCAATTGCTGAGCATGGCCTGCGCTGGCCAGGCCTGACTGCGTCAAAGGCAGAGCTCAGCTGCTCTTGGGGGCTGCAGGAACACTCCAGAGCCCAAAGAGCCTCCATGGCTGTGCTGGAGACCAAGGCTGCAGGAGTGAAATGCAGCGCTGCTGCGGGATGGGGAGGGCATTGATTCCAGCACACACCTCAGCTCTCTGATGATCCCAGCACCATGCTGTGCCCTGTTTCACACTGGAGCAAAGCAGATGTTGATGGGACACAAGCTCTGTGGGGCTGTCAGGGACCTCCAGCTTGCAAGGTGCTCTGCTCTCCCTCGGGTGCTCTCGGAGAGATCCAATCCCAGCTGGGCCCCTCAGGGCACACGTGGCACCTGCTGCTCATGGGCACACAGCTGATTTCTGTCTGGAAAGGGGCACAGGTGTGAATATCTGTGAGTTTCATAATATACAAGCAAATCTTTATTATCTGAGTCATTTGAGTACTTTTAAGAAATGTCAAAGTTTTCCCACCAGGAACAGAAATTTCCTGGATCTACTAGATCCTTCTGCTTATGGCAGGAGAAGAAATACTGACCTTCCCCTCTCCCTTTTCCACCAGCATTCAGTCTAATATTTCATTACTCTAATATTTCATGACCCTCTTCCTTCAGGTGTTTCCAGCTCTCCTTTTTAGATGGTCCTGTCCAAGGACATCTCTTCATTTGGAGCAGCTGGATCTATGTCCTTCCCATGGCTCCCAGATTTTCTCCTGCCGCTGTTCTCTGGTCATTCCAATGCATCTCCCTTGACTGGCTTCATGCTTTGAAATTCAGGAGGTTGCCCAATCTTTCAGAAGTTTTAGTAACTCTTTAGTCAGCATCTTAGTTGTAGTTTTATCTTCCTATGTCTTCCTATGTCTTTGTCCAAAATCCTTCCGGTATGGCAGTCTGTTGAGGATGGTGGACATGTCTGATGTTGCTGGGATGTCACAAGGAGCTCAGCGAAGTGTTTTGGTGTTTATTAAATTTTATCATTTCCCTTTTTTTATGCTGCCCATGAACAGAAACCTTTCTGTGCCTCTGAGTCTCACTAGTTCCTGATCCCTCAAAGGATACAAACCTGATGAGTTGACAGACAGACACTGCTGAGCTGGGATAGAGGCTCTGGGGAGACTGGGGTTCCAGGCCAGGGCACTGCTGGGGTTCCAGGGCAGGGCAAGGCTGGACTTGCCTCTTCATCCTCCCTCACACATGAAATGTTTCAAGCCAAGAATCTCCTCCAGTCTGTCACAACCAGCAATGTTGGAGGTGAAATCCCACTTCTGGCCATGGGCACCTGGAGGACAAGGACAGTTCTTTTCCATAGGAAGGAAAGCAGAGACCCCCAGTGTTTGGAAGGCAGGTGAGAGCCTCACTAGGCCAAGGCCAGCCAGACTTGTCAGAAATGGCAGATTTTGTCTGTGAGCGGAGTTTGGATTTAAAGAATTTTTGAGGTGGAACCCAATATCACCCATGGGTTCCTGGAGAAGCAGGACAGTTCCTTCCCATAAGAAGGAATGTACGGAGCCTTCCCCAATGTTTTGGGGACAGATGGGAGGTGACCCTTGTGAAACTACTGCAAGACAGTCTTTTCCTGGCAATATTCCTATATGAACAATCCCTGGATATAAGGAAATTTGGAGGTGAAGTCCTAATTCTGGGCATGGGTGCCTGGAGGGGAAGGAAAGGGTTTTTCCATAGCAAGGTAAGAATGGAGCCCCTGTGTTTCAATAGCTGATGAGAAGAGACCCTCAACATGCCAAGGTCAGCTGGACAAGTCAGGCAGCTCACAGGAAGCCCAACCAGCCAGACCTGTTCCATGTTCCCTTGGTTTTATGGGGCCCTGCAGTGTCACCATGGTCCCCTTGGTTCCATGGGGCCATGCAGTGTCCTAATGGTGCTTTGATTCCATGGGGTCCAGCAGTGTCACAATGGACCCTTGGTTCAATGGAGTCCCACAATGTCACAATGGCCTCTAGGCTCCACAAGGCCCTGAACTGTCACAAAGTTCCCGCTGATTGCATGAGACCTTGCAGTGTCACAATGGTCTCTGTGGTTCCCCAGGCCCCACAATGTCACATGACTCCTCTGTTCCATGAGCCCTGCAATGTCACAATGGACTTCTGGACCCTGGGGCTTTGCAGTGCCACAAGGGTCTCCTTTGGTTTCCCAGTGTCAAAGTGGTGTGCAGATGACATCAGGCCCTGCAGTGTCACAACGGACCTTTGGTTCCATGCTGCCCTGCAGTGTCACAAAGCCCTCTTGGTTTCACCAGGCCCCACAGTATCACAATGGTCCTCTTGGTTGTGTGGGGACCCCCAGGGTCACAATGGTCTCACTGGCTCCATGAGGCCTCACAGTGTCACAATGCTTTGCTTATTCCATGGGACCTCATAGTATCACAATGGTCTCCATGATTCCATAGTGCCCCTCAGTGTCACAATGGTTTCCATGGTTCCATGAGGCCCCACAGTGTCACAATGGACCCTTGGTTTTATGGGGCCTCTCAGTGTCACAATGATCCCTACTTTCCATGGAGCTACACAGAGTCAGTATGGTCCCCTTGGTTCCATGAGGCTCAGCAATGTCACAGTGCTCTACAAGATTGCATGAGCCCCCACAGTGTCACAATGGTCCCTTGGTTCCATGAGGCCCCACAGTGTCACAATGATCCCTTGGTTCCATGAGGCCCCACACTGTCCTAATGGTCCCTTGGTCTCACTAGGCTCCACAGTGTCACAATGGTCCCACAGTGTCACAAGGCCCCACAGTGTCACAATGGTCCCTTGGTTCCATGGGTCCTGTGCTGCTACATTCCCCCCCTCCCTTTCTCAGGCCACCCTGCCAGCTGAGAAATGCTCCTTGGGCCTGGGCCTTGGCCAACAGCCCCTGGGCTCAGCTCCTCTGCAGCTCATCACAAACACTGTCTGCTCCAGGCACTGCTGCTGCCCAACCAGCTCCTGCTTTCTGTAGGAGCAGCCCTGGGAACTGTTTGTGTTCCCTCAGTGGCACAACATCCCTGTTCTCACACTGCCAAAGAAAGCTGTTGGTGCCAAGTGTGGCCAGGATGAAGCATTTCTGGGACTGAAGCCCTTCTCTTGGGGACCTGCAAACAGCGCTCCAAAAGGAGCCCTTGGAGCTCTCCTGGGCCAGCGACTCCCTCTGAGTGGGGCCTCTCTGAGCAGGGAACTCTCCTATTTGCTGCACTCGGGGATCCAGAACAATGACAGAGCCTGGGCCAATCCCGTCACTCCTCCAGGCTCAGCTCTTCACCTGCTGGGGAGATGCCAAAGGATCCACAGTGAGCATTTCCTGCCCTCAGCGGAATTTCTCAGAGGGGCCTTGCACTGACTCTTTGTGTCTGTGTGCACACAGGAGTGCCTGTGCTGGGGAAATGTGGCAGAAGTGCTGTTCTCTGAGGGGTATGAGTGCCTTGGATTGCTGCGTCAGTCAGATATCCAGATATCAGTAAGTAAGGTTAAGTCACGAAGTCTAAGCTAAGTTAAATGCTCCGAAGAGTTGTTCTTTTGCTAAGTTGCTACGTTTAATTTAAGTTATTAGCTAAGTTAAAAATTGTTAAATGTTATTCCTCTGTTAAATTGCTAAGTCATAGGTTTTAAGATAGGTTAAATAGTGTTAAGTGCTGTTTTTGGCTAAATTGTGACATTTAATGTATCAGTTAAGGTTAAGGTGTAAGTTAAGTCCTGTTAAGCTTGAGCTCTGTTGAGCTTTTAGGCCGTATACATTTTATCCTTGCTCTCATTGACCTGTTGTAACACACACACACACACACACACACACACACACACACACACATACACACACACACACACATACACACACACAGGGACAGTTCTCGGTTCATTTCTGGTTTGATTGACTGGATTTGGTTTGGTTTTGTTGTTGCTTTGTTTCCTTGGTGTGCCTCCAGTGTTCAGTCAGGAGCAAAGTGATACTTGCCAAGGAACTTTGTGCTGCTGTCCCTTAATATTAAATCTGGTTTTTGCTGATCCCTTGTCGGGGATTTTTTCAGCACTCTCAAGGCTTCATTTGTACCAGGGTGAAGGAGCCCTGGCCCAGGCTCTGGTCCTGGGGGACACGGGGACGCTGTTGGGGGGTCCCTGTCCCCCTGTGCCACCCCCAGGGCCCCGCCCCCCCGTCCCCGTGTCAGGCCCTGGGGTCGATCTCGTGGAACATCCTCTGGGGGAGGCTGCGGGGCCGGGGGCGGGGGGACCTGGGGGACAGGGGACCCTGCTGTGCATGAGAAGGGTTGGACTGCTCTCGGAGGAACTGTGAGGGGGGCCGGGGCAGAGTGACATCCCCAGGGACCTCACACAGCCCCCATGATGTCACACAGCCCCCATGATGTCACACTGCCCCTGTGATGTCACAAAGCCCCTGTGATATCACACCCCCTGTAATGTCACACAGCCTCTGGTGGTGCCAAACAGTCCTTGTGATGTCACACAACCAAATCTATGATGTCACACAGCTCTTGTGATGTCATCCAGCCACCTGTAATGTCACACACCCCCTGTGATGTCACAGAGCCAATTCTATGAAGTCACCATGTGATGTCATACAGTAGTGCTGTGATGTCACAGAAGACGGTAACGTCGCAAAGTCACCCTGTGACATCATAATTGTGTTCTGTGATGTCACAGCCTGCTCTATGATGTTTCACAGCCACTCAGTGATGTCACAACCCATTCACTGATGCAACAGAGCCACCCTCTATGATGGCAGAGTCTGCTATTTGGCCTCACATCTTGCTCTGTGATGTCACAGCCAGTTCTGTGATGTCACAAAACTCTCAAGAACTCAGTTGCATTGAAACACTGAAGTTTCTTGTACTTTGAAGAGATCCCTGTCAGGGACACAACTGAAAAAGTGTCCTCAGGTTCCAGTCAGAGCAGAACACTGGAGGCAGTGATGACAGGTGGGGATAAACAAGGCAAAGGTGTCTCTGGTGCTGAGCTTACCTGGATGTGTTTCAGGAATGCACAGGGCCCAGGCCTGAGCCCCAGTCCCTGCCAAGGCAGATCCTGTCCCTCTGTCCTTGCTCAGGGCTCTTCCCAGGATGGGCACTGGCATGTGGGGATTTGCAATGCCAAGGGCAGGAGCATGGGGCAGCCCCTGCCAGGCTGCTGAGCAGGGACAAGGAGGCAATGAGGCCCCAGGCCTGCAAGGGTCACTTGTCCCCTCGTGGCCTCAGGCCCAGGCCCAGCAGCCATGGCCAAAGTGCTGCCCAAGTTGGCTCTGAAAGGGCTGTCTTGCAGCTGCTGCCCATCCCTGTGCCCTGTGCAGCCCAGGCTGTGCTACGGTGTCCCTGCCCTGCGTCTCTGTCCCTGCAGGCCTTCGGCATCCCCCGCCTGCTCCACCTGGCTGGGCCCTTCCTTTGCTGACAGCTCTGCCTCTTGCCTGCCCCTGCCTGCCCACACAAAGCCTTGGGCTGTTACCAAAAGGGTTAATTCAGTTTTTACCATGCCTGTGAACTTTTAGCACAGGAACAAGGCATGCAGGGGCTGCTTTCCCAGCAAGGATGGTTGGAAGAGAAGACATCTGGCTCAAGAATGCAGTGATAGAAAAAAGAAGGACTGAATCTGGGAATTTGGGGTGAGTTTTTTGGTAATGCATAAATTGTTATACATGTTTGTGGCGCTGGTAGAATTACATGTCCACATAAGTTTAGGAGTTATCCCTCACTAGACCTCAGGCCTGAATAAATGATCCTCTCTTAAATAGCAAAGTAGTGTTAAGGAGCCTTATTCTGATATTTCGGAGACTTGGTGGCAGCAAGGCCTCACAGAACCAAGGAGTCAGCTGTGACACTGAGCAAACTCACGGAACAAGGGTCCATTGTGACACAGTGGAACCCCATGGAACCAAAATCCATTTTATCACATTGGGACCACATTGAACCAATGATCATTGTGATACTGCAGATCCAAGGAGACCATTGTGACTTTGAGAAACCTCTTGGTGACCATTCTTACCCAGCAAGGCGTTGTGGAACAGAGGGTCTGTTGGTAAACTGTGTGGCCTCATGGAACCATGAGCCATTGTGGCACAGCATGGCCACGTGGAGCCAAGGGGCCACTGTGACACTGTGGATCCAAGGAGACCGTTGTGACTGAGGAACCTCATGGAACCAAGAGTCCATCATCACACTGTGGGGCCCTGTGGAGCTAAGGGGACCACAGTGACTTTGGGGGGCCTCATGGAACAATGGAGACTCTTCTGACACGTTGGGACCCACTGGAACCAAGGAGCCATTACAGCATGGCAGGGCTTCATGGAATCAAGGGGACTACAGTGATCCCTGTGGGTCTCCGTGGGATGAAGGGTCCAGTGGAACCAAGGGTACCATTGTGACACTTTGGGGCCTCATGGAAGTAAAGGTCTATTGTGACATAGCAGGGCCTCATGAAACCATGGAGGCCATTTTTACACTTTGAGGCCTTGTGGAACAAAGGGTTCATTTCAGAGCCCTCTGGAGCCAAGGGGACCGGAGTGACACTGTAGGGCTCAGTGAAACCAATGGTCTGTTGTGACACTGCAACACCTTATGGAATCATGGAGACCATTGTGACGCCTAAGGCCTCACTGATCCATGGGGCCATTGTGACACTACAAGGCCTCATGGAAGCAAGGAATCATTGTGGCACCATGGAGCGCAGGCAGGCCAAATGGCAGTTGTCACACTGTGTGGCACCAAGGAGTCCATTGTGACATTACAGGACCCCATGGAACTAATGATTTGTGGAACAGTGCTGGAATACATGGAACCAAAGGTCCATTGTGACATTAAGGGGCCTCATGGAATCCTGGAGGCCATTATGACACTTTGAGGCCTTCTTGAATCAAGGGGCTCTGCAGGGCCTCATGGAACCAAGGAGACCCTTCTGACATTGTAGGTCCCCATGGAACCAAGGGTCCAGTGTGACACCATGGAACCAAGGAGACTATTGTTGGCTGTTGTTGGCAGTACAAAAGCTTATGGAACAAAAAGTCCATTGTGACATTGTGGGGCCTCATAGAACCATGGAGATTGATATGACAATTGGGGACCCACTGGAACCAAGGGGCCACTGTAACACCACAGGTTATTGTATAACCGAAGCAGCCACTGTGACACTGCACAGCCTTATGGAAGCAAGGGGCCATTGTGTCACTGTGGGCCCCCATAGAAGCAAAGGGCCAGTGTACCACATCCAGGCCTGGTGGAACCAAGGGGCCATTGTGATCCTGGGGAGTCCAAGAGAACCAAGGGGCCAATTTGAGACTCTGTGGCCTCATGGAACCAATGGGCCAATGTGGCATTGCACAGTCCCATGGAAACAAGGAAACCATTTTGACACTGTGGCCTCATGGAAGCAAGGGACCATTGTACCACTGTGGAGCCAAGGAGACTACTGTTATATCACTGGGCCTCATGGAAACAAAGGTCAGTTGTGATCCTACAGGTTCTCATTGAACCAAAGGGTCATTGTGATGCTGCAGGGCCCCAAGGATCCAAGAACATGGAACAGGTCTGTCTGGCTGGGCCTCCTGGGGGCTGCCTGACTGGTCCAGCTGACCTTGGCATATTGAAGGTTACTCTCCATCCGCCCCTGAAACCCTGGAGTTCTGTGCTTTCCTTCCTGTGGGAAAGAACCGTCCTCCTCCAGGGGTTCATGGCTGAAATTGGGATTCTTCCTCCAAATTTGGTTATATCCAAGGATTATTGCCATATGAAACCTGCCAGGATAGACAGCTCTGGCTGGCCTTGGCCTCTTGGGGGCCACCTCTCATCTGCCTTCCAAATACTGCAGGCCTGTACTTTTCTTTCCCATTGAAAAAACATCTTTCAAGTCCAGGAATCCATGGCCAAAATTGAGAATCTGCTGCTGAAATTCCTTATATCCAAGGATAGCTCCAAGACTAAAACTGCCAGGACTGTCCAGATTCTCTTGGCTTCCTGAGGCCCAGCTCTTATCTGCCTTTGGAACACTGGGGCACCTTACCTTCTTTCGTATGGAAAACAACTGCCATGCTCATCCAGATGTCCATAGACAAAAGTGGGATTTGGTCTCCCAAAATCTGTCCCTCCAAGGATTCCTCCCTGACAGCACATCTGGCTGCCCTTGGCCTCCTTGTGGCTGCCTCTAATCATCCTTTGAAACACTGGGGCTCTGCCCTTTCCTTCCTATGTAGAACTGTCATTCAAGTCCAGGAACCCACGGCTGAAATGGAATTCCACCTCTAAAACCCCACATATATCCAAAGGCTGCTTTCAGACAAAAGCTGCAAGGACAGACAGGTCTGGCTGGCTTTTGCCTCTGGTGGCTGCTTCTCATCTGCCTTCAAAATCCTGGAGTTCTGTGGTTTCCTTCCTATAGAAAATAACTGTCCTTCTTGTCCAGGTACTCTTGGCCTCAGGCACTTGAGGCCACTCTGTAGGGATGTTGGGAAGGATGAAAGTTTGACAAGAAAGTCTCACAGATATGTATGCTTGGCAGAAGAATTTTTCAATGTAGTATCTGAAGAAGGAATAGAAATTAAAGCAAGTTTTGATATAGAAGAAAAGAATTGCTGAACCCGTCTTACTGGATAACTAAGAAGGCAAAGGGTATGTTAGTTAGAAGGGGTTTTTATGGCTTAGAGCTAAGGATAAACCCACCTCAAACAAGAAGATGGCTTTACCAAGCAGAAAGATACCACAGGCAAACAAGACTGCCAATGGAAATGGAAAAAATGTCTAAGAATTTTCCTCTGCAAGAAAACTGGAAAACAACTTCTAGCTTTTATTATAATGTAGTAACTTAAATGTTTGGAGAATAGTAACATGAATATGGTAATTATAATAGTTATAATAAGCTATAGGTAAAAGTTAAAAGTATAGATTGGTTCTTCGGCATGAAGATGTTCACCAAGAAAAGTATATAATGAATTTGTAACAAAAACGAAAGGGTCTCCAGGTCTGCCTGCAGCTGGAGCTGACAGCTGCAGGCACAGGTTCTGTCACACACGACCCTGGACTGCTATAACACCTTGGATGTAATAAATTGCTTTTTGAAGAGCCACCTGGAGTCCTGCGTGTCTCATTCCAGTTCTTGCTCTACAGAAACTCATGGAGCCATGGGTCAGTTGTGACAATACGGGTCCAAGGACACCACTACAGAACCTCATGGAACCAAAGGGCCATTGTGACACTGTGATGCCTCATGGAATCAAAGAGACCATTGTGAAACTTGAGGACCCCAAGGAACTAAGGGTTCATGGTGAACTTGTGCAGCCCGTAGTGTCACAGAGGAGCCACTGTGACACAGCAAGGGCGCATGGAGCCGAGGGGCCACGGTGATACATCAGGGCCTTGTGGAACCACAGATCCATTGTGACACTGCAGTCCCTCATGGAACCAAGGAGACCATTGTGACACTGTGGGGTCCCATGAAACCAAGGGAACATGGAACAGGTCTGGCTGGCTGGGCTTCCTGGGGACCACCTGACAGGTCTGGCTGACCTTGGTATGTTGAAGGCTGCTTCTCATCTGCCCCTGGAGCACTGGGGTTCTGGGCAAGAACTGTCCTTCTCCACCAGGGGCCCATGGTCAAAATTGGTAATCCTCCTCCAAATTCCCTTATATGCAAAGCTTGTTCCCAGATGAAATCTGCCAGGACAGACAGATCTGGCTGCCTTGGCCACCCAGGGGTGGCCTCTCATTTGCCTTTTAAACACTGGGACCACATGCTTTTCTTGCTTAGGGGGAAAAAAACATCCATCTCGACCAGGCACCCATGGCCAAAATTGGGCATCTGCCTCCAGAATTCTCTATATCCAAGGACAGCTCCCAGACAAAAGCTGCCAGGCCTGACAAGTCTGGCTGGCCTTGGCTTCCTGAGGGCTGGCACTCATCTGCCCCTGAAACACTGGGGCTCTGTGCTTTTCTTCTTAATAAAAATAGCTCTTCTTCCTGTCCAGGTGCCTACTGCCAAAACTGAGATTCCACCTCCAAAATGCCCTATGTCTGAGGATCTCCCCCAGATGAAAGGTGTCTGGAGGAGAGACAGGTCTGGCTCTCTTGGCCCATGGGGGGCCGCCTCTCATCTTCTTCCAAAACACTTGGACTACATGTTTTTCTTTCCTATGGGAAAAACGACCCATCTTGACCAGGTGCCCATGGTCAAAATTGAGATTCCACCTCCCAAATTCTGTATGTCAAAGGATTCCTCTGTGTAAAAAGCTGTCAGGACAAATAGGTCTGACTGGCTTGGCCTCTCAAGAGCCTTCTCTCTCTACTTCTGCCCCGGAAACACTTGGGCTCTGTGCTTTCCTTCCTATGAAAAAGAGACATCCTTCTTATCAATGCAGAAATGGCCAAAATTGGGATTCCACATGAATAAACCTATATATCCAAGGGTTGATTTCAGACAAAAGCTGCCAGGACAGAGAGGTGTGGCTGCCCTTGGCCTCTGGTGACTGCCCTTCATCTGCCCCTGGAACACTGGGTCTCTTTCCTTCCTATGGAGACCATGGTGACTCCATGAGGCCCATGGAACCAAGGGAAAATGGAACAGGTCTGGCTGATTTGGCCTCCCAAGGGCCACCTGACAGGTTTAGCTGATCTTGGAATGTCAAGGGCTGCCTCTCATCTGCACATGAACCACTGAGGCTCCTTCCTTTCCTTCCTATGGAATAGAATTGTCTCTTTCCAGATGCCCATGGACAGATTTTGTACTCCTCTGAAGAAATTTCTGTAGGCAAGGGTATCTCCCAGAAAAAAACCTGCCAGCTCTGGCTGGCCTTGACCTCTGGTGGTCATTTCTCATCTGCCTATCCAACTAGGGGAACTGGCCCCTCTATCCAAGCCGTGTCCCTGCCAGTGCTGTCAGAGCCCAGCCCAGCCCTGGGGGCTCAGCTCTGCCCTGCACACCCCTCCCAGCACAGGGCACTGCCCAGGGGCATCTCCCTGGCAGCAGGGCCTGAAGGGTAGGCCAGACAAACAGAGATGCTGCAAGCCAAGGTGCTGCTGCTGCTGTCTTTAGGGAGAGGAGGCACTTTCTGAGGCAGATCTGAGACCCATCTGCTGATGCCCAGGGTGACAGTGCAGGAGTCTCAGTGACACAGCCAAAGCTGACAGCCCCTTTCCCTTCCCTTTAGGAGAAAGCTGAGAGCAGCCCTGGCCATGCAGCACCATCTCCACAGCAGGAGGAATCTGCCCTGATGGGGGTGGCTCCTTCCACCTCCAGCTTCTCCCCTGCAGTGTCCATGGGGAGCTGCCAGGCAGGCTGAGAGCTGACCCTGGCAGGTGGCACATGCCCTGGGCTGGCCAAGAGCCCTGAGGGCTGCAGGAGTTGCTCTGCAGGGCAGCCCTGGGCAGCCCTGGCTGCAGCCTCAGCTTCACCCCCTGCAGTCGCCCCTGGCAGCAGGAGCCATCCTGCCCTGTCCCTCTGCCGGTGCCCAGGGCAGCCCCACTCTGCAGCACATCCTCTTCGTCGTCGTCGTCGTCGTTGTTGTCATCATCGTCGTTGTCGTCGTCGTCCTCCTCCTCCTCTTCTTCTTCCTCCTCCTCCTGTGCCACAGAGAAACTGGGAGAGTCCCCCTGACACATCCCCCAGGCTGTGGGGTGCTGGCTTCAGGAGATCCCTCCAGGAGCACAGGGGACATTGCCTGGCACCCACACACTCACCATGCACAGGGCTGTGAAGATCTTTCCCCATATGGCCCAAGTTTCTTGGAAGAACACAAGAGGTGACCACTCATGGGCTAAGACAGCCAGAGCTGTCTCTCCTGAAACCTTTCATCTAGGGGAAATCCTTGGATGTAGTGAATTTTGGAGGTAGAATCTCAGATTTGGCCGTGGGCACCAGGACAGAAAGAAGAGATCTTTTCATTAGGAAGGAAAGGACAGAGCCCCAGTGTTTCAAAAGCAGATGAGAGACGCCTCTTAAGAAACCAAGGCCAGTCAGACTTGCCCCTCCTGGCCGCTTTTGTCTGGAAGAAATCCCTGGACATAGGAAATTCTGGAGGAGTATTCCCAAACTCTTCACAGACCCCCCAATAAAGCCATCGCTATGGAATGCCCTGTGAGAAGTGGAAAGAACCTGTTTATTTAAAAGGCACAGCACCCCCCAGCACACAAAAATAACAATACCAGATGACACCACTCTGAAAAAGATGACAAATTCAGAGAGTCTCTCTCAGGGGTGATCGCTCTGTTATCAGTCCCTCTGGTGCTGGGCCAGCTGCTGCAGCCACAAGGTGCAAACTCTTGGTGTTCCCAGGTCCCAGTCCAGAGCAGGTTTGAGATGGTCGAAAAAAGGAAAGGAGAAACAGTCCAGGAAGAAATTTGGACTGTTTAGCTAAAGTAGCTAATGAGCAGAAGTGAGAGCAAGCAGAAGCAAAGCAGAAGCAAGCAAGAGAGAGAGAAAAGTGAAAAGCAAAAGCAGAAAAAACAAAAGCAGCAGTCTCTCTGTCCCAGCCAGGCTGATAAGAAAACCAAAACAAAACTTTCACTCTTCAGAGACAGTCTTAAAGGTAGAGAACATAATATACAGCCTTAACAGAACACATGAATGGGGATACAAGCATCATAACATCACCCTAGAACATTCCACCCCTTATCCCCATATCATCAACATACTACCACACATCATGCATTTATTCACACAAAATTTCCATCTGTTCCCCTAAAACTTACAAGCAATACCCATCATGCCCTCATCACATCCCCACACTGGACCTCTGAATCCAGGCCCTATACTACAGAGCTGCAGGATTCCCCCTTTCACCTTATTCACTCAAAGCTCCACCTTCCACTTGCCCAGACCTTCAACACTTACACATTTCCTTCTATCTCATGTCTGTATGATTTAATGTACAGACAATGGCAGTAACATCCAATGAACAGTGATATTGCATATCATTCTCACCCCACAATCAGATCTCCCTGAGGTACACAACATGTTGTTCCATCTCTTTGCATTATCCACCATGTGCAACCTGGTCCTTGAGCAAAGACAACCACAAGAAAGGGTTTTTCTGTACTCAAGGCAGAATTGATCCACACAGTCTTCCCTAACAAACCTCTGACATGTACCACGGGGACTTTATCTATTACATTCAGGGACGCAGACTGGGCAGGACCTGCTCAGTTGGTGAAACTTTGGCTGTTAACTAACCAGGTGGCCTTTGCTAAAATGCTGCTCCCAATTTTTGAAAGATCCCCCAACCAAAGCTTTCAACTGGGTTTTTAGTAGTCTATTATACCTCTCCACTTTTCCAACAGCTGGTGCATGGTAGGAGATATGGTACACCCATTCAATGCCATGTTCCCTAGCCCAGGTGTTCATAAGGTGTGGGAACTCAGCACAACATTCCTGATGTGCAGAGTCACCGAGACCACCCCTGGGAGGCTCGGAGGTCCTGGAACATTGCCAGAAGTGTCTGGTGGTTGGACTTTGATCCTGCAAGGGAGACAACACCTGTATGAGGATGGGAGGATCACACGGGGATAAATGGTGAAGAGATAGATTAATTATAGTGTGAAACACAGGTTTTAGAATCTCGGCACAGGGGGGTTCTAGGGAGACAAGATGGAGGAATTAGGGCGTGTCCTGTCCTTCTTCTTCTTCTTCTTGTCGTCCATCTTCTGTGGTGGTGGTGGCACTTTGAGATTGGTTCTTACTGAATGTGCACTTGTCAATAAGGGTGAAACGTATTGGGGAGAAAAGGTAAATATCTTATACATAGTTTTGGGTATAAAGATAAGTGACTGCCCCAAGGGCAGTCAGTGTGCTCATGGCTGACATGCTGTGCGGACTTCTGTCAGACCGAGAGAAAATATTGTAGATAAGAATTAATAAACACTGAAGATTGAAAAACCTGAAGACTCCTTTTGTCCTTTGGAGCGCGGGCTGCCCCAAGGCCATCCCAAGCATTTCCAGGCCATTAAAAACAGCCAAGAACGGGACAATAAGGCTGTTCTTGAAATGAGTCCCATTGTCTGACTCAATTCTCTCAGGGGTACCATGTCTCCACAGGACTTGCTTTTCAAGGCCCAGGATGGTGTTCCCGGCAGTAGCATGAGGCACAGGGTAGGTTTCCAAACATCCAGTGGTGGCTTCCACCATGGTCAGCACGTAGCGCTTGCCTTGACAGGTCTGGGGCAAGTCAATCTGGAGTCAATCTGCCAGGCCTCCCCGTACTTGTACTTGGACCACCGCCCACCGTACCACAGGGACTTCACTCGCTTGGCCTGTTTGATGGCATCACACGTCTCACAGTCATGGATAACCTGAGAAATACTGTCCATGGTTAAATCCACCCCTCAGTCTCGTGCCCACTTAGAGATGGCATCTCTGCCCTGATGGCCTGAGGCATCGTGGGCCCATCGAGCTAGGAATAACTCTCCCTTGTGTTCCCAATCTAGGTCTAGTTTGGACACCCCTATCTTTGCAGCTTGGTCTACCTGCTCATTGCTTTGGTGTTCCTCATTGGTTCTACTCTTGGGGACATGGGCATCTACATGGCAGACTTTCACAGGTAGCCTCCCTACCCTGGTAGCAATGTCTTTCCACTCATCAGCAGCCCAAATTAGTTTTTTTCTATGCTACCAGTTAGCATCTCCACCTCTCCAGCCATCCCCACAGAGCATTGGCTACCATCCATGAATCAGTGTAGAGGTAGAGCTTTGGCCATTCTCTCATTCTGCAATGTCCAGGGCCAGTTGAACAGCTTTGAGTTCAGCAAGTTGGCTTGATCCACCTTCTCCTTCGGTAGCTTGTGAAACCTGTCGTGTGGGGCTCCATACGGCTGCTTTCCACTTCCGGTTCATCCCTACGATGCGACAGGAACCATCAGTGAAAGAGCGTAGTGTGTTTGCTCTGGGGGAAGTTGGTTATAGGGAGGAGCCTCTTCAGCACGTGCCACTGGTTCTTGTTCTTCATCTGTGACACCAAAATTCTCACCTTCAGGCCAATTTTTAATGACCTCCAAAATCTCAGGGCGATTCAGTTTACCTATACAGGCGCACTGAGTGATGAGAGCAATCCACTTGCTCCATGTAGCACTGGTGGCATGGTGGGTGGAAGGAACGTTGCCTTTGAATTCCACCCCAGCACCGGTAGTCGAGGTGCCAGGAGGAGTTGTGCTTCAGTGCCAGTCACCTCTGAGGTAGCCTTGACTCCTTCATAGGCAGCCAAGATTACCTTCTCTGTTGGAGTGGAGTTGGCTTCAGAGTCTCTGTAGCTTCGACTCCAGAATCCCAGTGGTCGACCCCGAGGCTCCCCAGACAGCTTCTGCCAAAGACTCCAGGACAAGCCATTGTACCCAGCTGCAGAGTAGAGCATGTTCTTCACCTCTGCTCCTGTCCTGACTGGGCCAAGGGCTACTGCATGAGCAATCTCCTGCTTGATCTGAGCAAAGGCTTGCTGCTGTTCAGGGCCCCAGTGGAAATCATTCTTTTTGTGGGTGACCAGGTAGAAAGGGCTCACAATCTGGCTATACTTGGGAATGTGGATTCTCCAAAATCTGTGACATCTAGGAAAGCGAGTGTTTCCCTCTTGCTGGTTGGTGTAGACATTGCTGTCATCTTGCTGATGACCTCAGTGGGAATCTGACGCCGTCCATCTTGCCACTTTACTCCCAGGCAGTGGATCTCTCGGGCAGGTCCCTTGACCTTATTCTTGATGGCGATATTCAGCTTCCAGGGGAATCTGGATGATCCTCTCTCCTTTCTCAAATACTTCCATTGCTGTGTTCCCTCACACAATGATGCCTTCCACGTACTGCAGGTGTTCTGGAGGCTCACCCTTTTCCAGTGCAGCTTGGGTCAGTCCATGGCAGATGGTGGGGCTGTGCTTCCACCCCTGGGGCAGTTAGTTCCAGGTGCACTGCACACCCCTCAAGGTGAAAGCAAACTGAGGCCTGCATTCTTCAGCCAGAGGAATGGAGAGAAACACCTTAGCAATGTCAACAGTGGCATACCACTCTGCTGCCTTGGACTCCAGCTCATACTGGAGTTCCAGCATGTCCAGCCCAGCAGCGCTCAGCAGTGGAGTCGCTTCATTCAAGGCACGACAATCCACAGTCAATCTCCATTCTCTGTCAGAATTGCACACAGGCCAGATGGAGCTGTTGAAGGGTGAGTGGATTTTATGGACCACCCCTTGGCTCTCCAGCTCACGGATCATTCTGTGCATGGGGATCATGGCATCCCAATTTGTTCGATACTGCCGGTGATGCACCGTCGAGGTAGCAATCAGCACTCGTTGCTCTTTCACCTTCAGGAATCCTACTGCAGATGGGTTTTCTGATAGTCCAGGCAAGGTGTTCAACTGCCTAATGTTCTTTGTCTCTACAGTAGCTATTCCAAAAGCCCACCTGAGTCCTTTTAGGTCTTTCTAATTGCCCTTCCAGAGGAAGTCTATGCCCAGACTACACGGGGCCTCTGGGCTGGTCACAATAGGAATTTCTGCCTCTCCTTCCTAGTCAGGCTAAACTTGGCTTCCAACAGGATCACCTGCTGCAATCCCCCTGTCATACTGGCAATGGAAACGGTTCTGCACCCACATGTCCTGGATGGATTAGAGTACACTGTGCACCAGAATTGACGAAAGCCTTGCATATCTATGGCTCTGGTGTGCCAGGGATCCACACAGCCCAAAAACCACTATTTTCCCTGGCCTCTACCTGGTTAGATGCAGGGCCTCTCTAGTCCTAGCTACTATTCCCTCCCTGGACGTACATTCTGGATGTTCCTTCAAGGGGATCTGACATATCATCCTCCCTTCTGCTGTACCTGGCAGCTCGGTCATGGGGATCTGGGGCTGCATTCATTTGGGTTTAAATCCCTCTCTTAGTAGTTTCCTCCTTTAGCTCCCATACCCATGCTGCTAGGACAGAGATGAGTTTTCCATTCCACCCTCTCATGTCTTGCCCATGTTAATACAGGAAGAACCACAGGTCCACTCATAGGGGTGTACTCCCTCTCCCTTGCTGGAGGATGTTGGGCTCTGACACTGGGGCCTCTGGTTTGCACTGGTGCCACATGGGATGTATCCTTGCTCATCTCCTTCCTCATCTTCTCTCTGGATTTTTCCTGTTCATCCTTGAGACTCGACCACAGCAGAGACATGAGTGTGCGTCAGGCCATGGACAATGGTCTCATCATTCTTGAGTTTGCTTGCTACAGAACTCACTGTCTCTTGGTTATCCACAAAATGCATTGTTCCCATGAAGCTGCAGTATACACGTGGCCCCTGCTGTGCACGGCTCCACCAAATTTGTACTGTGTACCTGACCTTGTCAGGGTCATTATTTTGTCCATCCCTTGCAAAAAGTATCTCCAATACTGCAATTTGTTTTAGTGTTGGAGGTCAGAATTTTTCCTTTATTTTTTCTTGGGCAGCACCCAGCCCTCTGCCCCCTTCAGAGCCTGGCCCCAGTGGCTGCTGGCTGCTTCATAGGGCTGTGTGGCCAGGGGAGGCCAGTGCTGGCCACAGGGAGAGCCCGCTCAAGGGGTGAGACTTCACCAGCTGCACCCTCCTGGCACTCGCCAGCTGGCAGAGGGCAGGAGCAGAGCAGCCGAGCACCTGTGCCAGGCCCTGCTGTGCCAGGACAGCCCACAGGAGTCCCTGCAAGAGGCAGCCATCAGGTTCATGGGTGAGTCCCAAGCCCGGGCTCTCTGCCCGCTCCACCCCACTCCTCCTGCCTCACCTTTCCACACCCTACCCAATCTCTGTCTGCCCAGCCCTGTCCAATCGTAATGTCTTCTGCCCTGTTCTGCTCCACCCAACCCAGCTTTGCCCTACATTGCTGTGCTCTGCCTTACACTGCTGCACCCAACACAGCCCCACCCTGCCCCACCCTGTCCCGCCCTGCTGCAGCTTGGCCCTATCGCTGCTTTGGGGTCCCTGCACAAATCACCAACAGGATGGGACTGCTGGGGAATGCATCTCAAGCTGTTTTATCTCCAGCATCAATCTCATTACATGGTTATGACAATGGGAAGATGCCAGCAGCTCACATCCCTGGCAGCAGACAAAGAACTTCATGTTACAACTTAGTTTAAAAGTTTTTGACCAATCACACAAAGCAAAAGCATATTGACAGTACTTCTATCCAACCACTGTAAGCACATGTACCTTCAGTCAAACAATGCTCGCTTATTTTGAATATGGTATTATGGTATGATATGGTATATCATGCTGGTAAACATGAAAATACAATCCTCAGGGCTCTATTATTAAGCTTAGAACTTCCTAGTATCTCACTAGATATACTTTTCTGTAGCTTAAGGAGGTATGCTAGTCAAGCATTAATACACAGATCATTGTTCTATTTGTCATTACTTTTCTACTTCTTATAAAAACTTTCTCCTGACAAATTTAAGGCTACTGCTTAACTCTAATTGAACTTCTGCTCAATCTGAGGCCTGCCTTTTTTAGAATTCCAAAAATCCTCTGATTTTAAGAATTCCCACAGGCCCCAGCACCTGCTGCCCCGGCAGCGCCAGCCGGGCCCGGCGCCGTGGAGCCCCGCCTGGCCTGGGCATTGCTGCTGCCGCCCTTTGGCAGCCGTGCCTTTGGGCAGCAGCGAGCGGCAAGGGCCGGGCTGAGCCCTGCCGGGCCAGCAGCCCGTGTGGCCACAGCGCCAGCAGTGCCGCTGGCAGGGAGCTGTGCCGCTGGGGCCATGAGAGGCTCTGTGTTCACAGGGATGGCCGGGCGGCATATGAGGGGGCAGCAGCAAGAGTTGCAGCTGATCTGCACCTGTGAGTGAGGGCAGCGGGCTGACAGCAGGGACTGCCAGGGGGAGCTGCAAGCCCTGCCCCGGCTGCGGAGGGCTCTGCTCCAGTGGGCAGAGCACACTGAGATTTCAGGACCATGCAGGTCATTTGTGGCCAGCAGCTTCGTGCTGATCCCCTTGCTCCCTGCTCCCTCCTGGCCATGGCAAGAGTCGGCTGGGATGGCCCTTGCAGGGGGCTCTTCCTCGGCTCCCTGCAGCTCCAGCTTCTGATCGTGCCTCTGTTCCTGGGTTGACTATATGATGCTTTTATCCTCAGTTGTCTCATTCTGTTTATGTTGAATAATAAGTTTTGTACCTTTAAGGACCTTTGTACCCAGGACACCTCTGTTCCTCTCTCTCGCAGCCCAGGAAGACAAAATGAATGACATCAGCCTTGCCGTCGGAAGCCTGGCAATTCAAACACTGTGCATCCTCAGGTCAGGAGAGCGGGCTCCCATCTCCAGGTTCCAGTGGCTCCAAAATCACCTGCACAGTGCATGGAAGACAATGCCTCGTCTGTCACGGCTCAGCTGCCTGCTCTGCCAGAGCTCAGTGGAGAGCTAATCCCAGAAGCATTTTTCACTGGGGCCACCTGAGTCAGGTGGAATTTTCTTTTTCTTCAAGAATTTTCCTTTACTTGTTTTTTTTTTCTTTTACCATGTAAATATAGACTATGTTAAAATACACAGACTCCCAGGATCTTTCTTTTGCGCTCCAGGGTCCTCAGGGCATAGGAGAGGAGGGGGAAAAGGGTGCTTGCACTCAGCCAGCTGCCCAGGTGTGCAGTGCTGCAGGGAAAATGGCCAGAAGCCCCTTGGCCTGTGGTGGTTCTGGTGAAGCCTTTGTGCTGCCAGCAGAGCGGCTGGGCAGGGGCCGGAACTGCAGGGATCCCTGTGAGAGCGGTGCCTGGAGATGGCCACAAGCCCTGTGCCAGGCAGGAAGGGCCATCCATGTCCTCCTGCTTGTGTGCTGCTGGCTGCCTTGCTGAGGGCTCCCAGGTGCCTCTGGATGGGGCTGCTCTGGAGCTGCTGTGGGGCTGCGGCGCTGCTGCCGGGCAGCTTGGCCGGGCTGGGGCAGAGCCTGAGGGGCTGGGGCGCTGGCAAGCCCTGAGCAATGGGCTGTCAAACGCCAAAAGCAGCTGCCCGGCAGCTGCCTTGATCCTGACAGAGTTGACTTGCAAGACGGATCCTGGGCACTCAGAAACTAACAGCATCGGTGTTGTTGGAAACCCAAATGCAGAGAAATGTCAGACCTTTGGTCTTGTCAGCAAAGCTTAGAATTAAACACAGGATTTGATCAGAGACCTTGGAAAGGGCTCCCAAACTTTGGTGCTAGAAGCGAGAATGCACATTTCTAGTTTATAGCAGCGACACGGGGAGGAAAGTTTAAGTGGAGGAAAGTTTAGAGTTTTAGAGTTCAAGATCTAGGAAAAAATCAAAGTAGTTACAATAGTAAACAAGAAGTTTAGGATGCAGTGCTGTAGGTTTGTGATTCATAGCATGATTGGCTAAGGAGGCTTACACTGTAGCAGGATGTGAGAACCCAGGAAATTCCTCTGGCTGCCCTGCAAGACTCGAGACCCATTCAGAAGGCTCAGAGACCTTGGCACAAAGCCCAAGACCCCTGTGCCTTTGATTTAGCCCTTGGAAAAAACAATTACCAACCTTGTATGAAGAATGACAAGCCACAAAAGTTTAAGTAGAATGATAGTGAATTTATCCCTGAGTGGAAAAATAGATTTTGAGGGTTTTTAGAATGGGGCTTCAGGGGGCAAGATGGAGGAATCTGGGCATGCCCAGCCTTTCTCCTTCTTCTTCTTGGCCTCCTTCTTTGGCTGTGATGTTGGCACTTTTAGATTGGTTTAGAGTAAAAGCTCACTGTCTAACGTAGATGATAGGTATTGAAAAGTAATTGTAAATATTGTACAGGTAGTTTTTAGTATAAAAAGATAACACCGCCCCGGGGCAGGCAGAGTGCCTTATACTGTCTTGCTGAGCGGACCCCAGCAGGTCAGGAGAAAGGATTTTATGGTTAACATACAATAAACAACCTTGAGACTGAGAAACGAAGAGCTCTGACTCCTTCTTCGACCACCAGGCTGGGAATAGAGACTTTCTTATTTATCTCAGGGTCACTCTGACCAGCTAGAGACCCCGAGAGCATGAGTCCGTAAGACGAAATGTTGAAGGATTGGGTCCAAAACATAAATATCCTTGTTGGCCATGTCTTCTTGGCCAAGAAATCCTTCAAAGCTCTCGTAACTACAAGTCTTGCGGCCCTGTGAGCCATGCGGTGGAGATGTGAGCCCAACTCACCCTTCCTGCCTATGCAGAAGAGAAGAAAAAGCAATGGCATCATTGAAAAAACTCAGAGGTCCACTATCTAGCTCATTCCAAACTCCTTCAAATTGCCAAAAGTGTGATTTAGCTACAAATAGATGACAAGGACTCTTAGTGCTGGCTCTTTGACTCCAGAGCAGCTGCTTTAGAATCTTTCACATAACCCTGTGTAGTTATATGCCAGAAATGTATCATTTGAAGAAACTTTCCCAGCTGACTTGAATGAAGGCTTGTTTGAAGGGTATTTGAGGAGAAAGGCTCCCAGCAGAGGTCTGGGCTTTGGCCTAGCTGTGTCCCCTGCTGATTGTGAAGTGTGCCATCAGCTGCATGGCTATCTGGGCTAAAAATATCATCGAGTCACTTGGACTTGCTCTTTATGGCCTATAAAAGCTGGACCCACTTTCGGGGCAAATTTGGAGACTTCATCTATGGGTGGATGAACCACCTAGGATTTTCCCAGTTGTCGCAGACATGTTTTTTTGAAATATTTTTCTTTAGGATTTTTTCCCTTTTGAGGAGCTGAGGCCTCAGAAACAGAATGCAAACAATGGTTATCTGCTGCTGTGGAATACAACAGGTGGATCTGTTACTGGTCCTCTGTAGATGTTTGGATTTATTGACCAGTCCCGGCAGAGCTGGCTCTTCCTCTCTGTCTGAGCCAACTGCCTTTGTTATTCAGTATTTTCAATTCTTAGCTTAGCTAGCTTCTGAGGAAATCTTTCCTTCTATTTCTTTTTAGTATAGTTATAATGTAATATATATATCATAAAATAATAAATCAAGCCTTCTGAACATGGAGTTTACATTCTCATCTCTCCCTTCACCTGAAAACCCCTGTGACCACTGTCACAGATGGTAACCCTTGAGTGAATGAGGAAGAAATTCATCAAATGGTGAGACCACCAGAGGAGCATTGCTACATTTGGGTAAAACCCGGGTATGTGGTATTGATGGTCACCTCACAAGTGACCACAGAAGTGGATTCTAGCAAGGAGCTGAAGAACTGAGGATCCTGATTTGACAGAGTTCACAGCAAGGCTGACCACAAAAAGAACCTTTTTGAAAAGCCTCCGGGAAGATGTTCGGACAGCCCAGAAGGACCAAGAAGTTTGCCAGAGCATGCTGGACACTGTCACAAGGTACTGTTAGCTTTTCCCTTCCTGATGATGCTGCCATTCACAGATTGTGGCTGCACATGTGGGGGACCTCTCCCACAGAGGCAGATGTTCATTTCTCCCCCTCAGAGGGGAAACTTATTCCCCTCTGGCAAAAATGGGATGAAGAGGATGGAATTCTCCTGTTGGAGAGGCATTTCTATGAGTTTTTTTGATGGGCAAAGTTCTTTGGGTTTTTCACGAATGTGCTCTATGCCCTTGATATGTTTGTATGGGAATGCATGGAATCAATTTTCCAAGCCGTTTTGAACTGTGGATTTGGGTATCGCCACATTTATCCAGTGTTCAGGGCACTCTTCCCGGTTTTGAAACAGAGAGCGGCTGCCTTTCCCTGGATTACCAACTGCAGGAGGCAAGCCCCATTTCCCCCAATTCCCATGGGAGAAGATCCTTTGGGGGAAGCCGATCTTCTGCTTTCCAGCTCCCCTGACTCATAGCAGGGGGGTGAAGTCTTGCCTGTAGCTGAAGAAGTGTTTTTCCCTGTGTTTTCGGAGCATGCTCAGACGGAGCCGCTTTTGCCCCCGCCCCTGTTGCTCTCAGAGGGGGTTTGAGTGGGCTGAGCCACCCCTGGAAGCTCTGCAGGCACCACCCCGGCCGGCCTCTTGGACCCTGCCCTGCTCAGACCTGGGGGCGGCATCTGTGCTCGAGGTCCCACCTCCTGAGTTTGCGGGTCTGCCCCAACCCTCCCCGTGGGTGCGGGTGCTTCCCCACGTGGCCCCTCCGGCGGCCGTCGCTCCAGTAAAGTCTGTGGGCGCGGCAGCCCCGCCTGCACCTGCAAGCTCAGAAACACTGCTTCCCACTGCTGCACCAGTGTTGCTAGGCAACAGCAATCCAGTGCCGCTCCTGCCGCTTCACGCCACTGCACTGGTGTTGCTAGACAACAGCGATCAGGCGCAGCTTCCGCCACCTCCCGTGGCTAAAAGTGTTTCTAGGTGACGCACTCAGTGACAATGGCGGTCGCCGCCAGCATGTGTCCGAGGCTGCGCCACTTGCGGATACGCCAAGAGCCGATGCCGTGTGGGTCCCCGCAGCTCTGCTCGTGGTGGCCCCGCCTTCGCCCGCAGCACCAATGCCGGAGGTTGCAGTTGAGACCAGCGACCCAGTACTGCCACCGCCACTCCTCCCCACGCCATCTGCTGTGACTGCACTCTCTCTGGCCTTGCTGTCCCCACCAGCCGCCCTGGGAGTTCTGCCACCTTCAGGGACTCCATCCTCCGTGTCTGCGTCAGAGGCTGCCCTGGAACCGGTGGATTGTTCAAGCTCAGACCATCCTGGGCTGTTTGCCCTTGCGACAGCGGCTTCAGCGGCTGGCCTCTCCTTCCGTGGAGGAGGCATGGCTCAACAGCTGAGTGCGGGTGCAGCCCGGCTGCCTTCTTTAAAGCTCAGTGTTCTTGGCAGGTTGGGGGTGTTTGGTCGGTTGTTTCCCCTTGGGTGTGCGAATCTCCCTGCCATCCCTCACATGCCCCAGTGGCAAGGGGGAGGTGGGTCCTGAAAGTTCTGCCTTTAGTCCCCAGCCCAGATGGGGTGGGGGTGGTACTGGGAGGCAGATGGGAGGAACACCTGTTGCATTTTCATTGCAGAGGCAGAGGGAATGGCAGAAAGCCATCATCGCTTGTTTGCTGTAGGGAACAAACATTCCCAGACCCAAGCTGGAGATTCTTGGGACAGCTTCTGTCCCCCCACCTATTGCCGGTATGCATAGGTGATTTTGGGGGATGGAAGTGTTTGGTCACTTGTTCTGCCATTGCACTGGCAGTGTGGTACCGGGCTGTGACAACACAGAGCCCACAAGGTGGGCTGGGCCTGGGCTGTTTGGTTCGGTTCCCTGGGCCAGGGCCTCTGCCCAGCTGGCTGTTGGGTTTGGGGGCTTTGCTTCCCCCATCAGGACCTGGACCGCTGTTCTTTGGTACAGGTCTGGGGTTCCTGATCCTTCCACGTGGGCCAGGGCCCCCTCAGGGCCTCTCAGGCTCCTCTCTGCTGCTGCTGCTTTTTCCAGTAAAAAAAAAAAAAGGAGTTGAAAGAGCTAGTAGCAGCTCAAAAGCATTGAAGAGCCAAAACTTACAAGTAGTTCAATAAAGGGGTGTGGCCAAGGCATTCAAGAAATTTTCTCAAAATTGTTTTTAACTGTCAATGGATTCTTGAAAATCATTGATTATTTTTCTTTAGCAATTTGTTATTTCAGGATTCTGCAAGCCTATTTCAGGACCAAAAGAGACTTTCAGAAATGTCAAAGAGGAACATCTTCAGTCCATGGACTTTCTCCTGAAACTCACCTCTTTGGAGTTGAAGCAATGAATTTCTTTGCATTGTTTTTGCATTTTCTTATATTGTAAGATTGTTTTAGTGATATGATAGAATTTTATGTTCTACAAGTCAAGAATTTCCCTGATCATTCCACATCAGCACTTGATTGAGGTTTTTCATTGGCAACAGATAACCCATCAAGTGTTTGTTCTTTCCTCTGAATGGGTACAGCATATGAAATTACAAACACTTTTCTTTTTAATTTAACTAAAAAAAAAAGGGTGATATGTCACAGACATCTTTTATGAAAAATCTTTTCCTTAGGATTTTTCCTCCTGAGAAGCTAAGAGGCCTCAGGAACAAAATGTAAACAATGGTTATCTGCTGCTGTGGAATGCAACAGGTGGATCTTTGATTAGCCCATGTTGGTTGTTTCTAATTAATGGCCAATCACAGTGAGCTGGCTCAGACAGAGAGTTCGAGCCACAAGCTTTGGTTATCATTCTTTGCTATTCTATTCTTAGCTAGCCTTCTGATGAAATCCTTTCTTCTATTCTTTTAGTATAGTTTTAATATAATATATATAATAAAATAATAAATCAAGCCTTCTGAAACATGGAGTCAGATCCTTGTCTCTTCCCTCGTCCTAAGACCCCTGTGAACACGGTCACAGTGACAGGCTGCCAGGGAGACAGGGTGACCGGAGCTCTGCCACCCCCCCATCCCGGGCACAGGCAAACCGGGGGCATTTCCGTGGCACCCCTGCCACGCTTCCCCTCCCCCCTGCCGACCCCCCCTTTGTGACTCTCTCAGCATGGGGGACTTGGTGGCACTGCAGCACCCTTCTCTGTGCCATCCCTGAGATGGCACCTGTGCTTTTTCTCACTGCCACCCACCAATTCGTCACCAGTGCCCCAAAACAGGGGGTGGCCCACATCCTATGGTGGGGGAGAAGGGACAACAACAGTTTTGGGGTCTCCCTCACCACTTCCACCCCCCAAGGATGCTGTGAGACTCTGCACCCCCCAGCTCCTCCTCCTCCTTCACCTATGCCCCAGGAGGTGATGCCACTGCTCCCACTGGGGGACACACCAGTGACACTGAGGGGACAATGTGGGTCACCTCTCCAAGGGACTGTAGGGTCACAGTAAGGCTCCTGGAGTCCCCATTATGTGACAGCTGGGGGGACTGGGATGCTGTGGTGACAATTTTGGGGGTGGGTGCGCATTTTTGGGTCTCCAGGGTGGGCTCCAAATCCCCTGTTGTCACCACAAAGTCATCTCTCCAGACCTTGCCTCAGTTTCCCTCTTGCTCTGCAGGGACCATGCAGAGCTGATGTTCTGGAATTGGGTTTATGTTGGGGGATTTTGGGTTGGGGGCTACTGGGATGGGCTGGTGGGACAGTGCGCCAGGGTATGGCCAGGCTGGTGGTCATCTGGGGTCGGGGCTGGCCAGGCTGGTGGTCTGCAGGGCCAGGGGCTGTCCAGACCAGTGTCCAGCTGGGATCCATTGTCCCGTGTCCATCTGGACCAGGGTCCAACCTCTCCTGCCCCCATCCATCCCATACTCTCCGGCCAGGGCCACTCCTCACTGCAGAGTGGACAAGACCCTCAGTCAGTGCCCAAATGAACCCAAACCTCATCCCAGAAACCCCACCAGGCCACCCAAACTGAGCCCCAGTGCCACTGGTGTCCCCTGGAAGCCAGGCCAGCTCTGGAATTCCTGGAAAAGGAGATCCACAGTCCTGGGCTGGGGACTCAAGGGCATCCAGGATAGCGAGCACTGAGTCCATGTGGCATGGGGGGACAGTTAGGAACACATCTGGGGACATGCCTGGGTGGACGGGGGTGGGGGGTGAAGGGAGTGTAGGGGTGGGGAGAGGGTTGGAGGGTAGGATGCACCCAAAACTTCACCAAGTCAAAGGGGAGGATGCTCAAAACTAGGGGAGGGAAGGATAAAAGAGAGGGAAAGGACCCAAAAAGGGGGAAAAGGACCCCAAATAGGGGAAGAGTGACCCAAAACAGGGGGAGGACCCAAATGACAGGGAAAGGATCCAAAACAGGGAGGAAAAGACACAAAATAGGGAGAAGGGATGCAAAAGACGAGGAAAGGATCCAAAACAGGGAGAAACATCTCAAAGTGGGGGAAGGACACAACATCAGAGGACAAAGGGTGTCATGGGCATGAAGCTCTTCCTGCACTTGTAGGACTGCCCTTAGTGGTGGCTCCGTTGGTGTCTGGTAAGGGTAGACCTCTGTGAGAAGCTCTTGCCACACTCAGAACACTCATAGGGCCTCTCCCCGGTCTGGATGCACCAGTGGCTGATGAGAGCAGCGTTCTGCTTGAAGCCCTTCCTGCAGTCAGTGCAGCAGAAGGGCCTCTCATCTGTGTGAAGCTGCTACTGCAGGAGGAGAAAGTAGCTGGTCTGAAATATCTTCTTGCATTTAACACATTCATAGGGCCTCTCCCAAGTGTGGATCCTCTGGTGGCCAATCAGGTGGGACTTTGACATGAAGCTCTTCCCACACTGCCCACATCTGAAGGACCTCTCCCCAGTGTGGCTTTGCTAGTGGACAATGAGTTCAGACCTCAACCTCAAGCTCTTCCCACACTGCCCACATTTGTAGGGCCATTCCAGCCCTGTGTGGACTTGCATGTGGCAGGTCAGGTGCCTTATCCTTCTGGATAACAGGGGGCCCATTCTGCTCCTGACCCATCTACCAGCCCAGGAGGACAGCTGTCCTGAGGACAAGTCGTCTTCCCACTAAAGACTGAGGCAAAGAAGGTGCTAAGCACCTCTGCCTTCTCCTCATTTGCAGTTACTAAGTTTTCTCCCTCATTCAATAGAGAACAAAGTTTGATCTTACTCTTCTTTTTGCCCTTAATATATTTATAAAAACATTTTTTATTATCCTTTACAGAAGTTGCCAAATTAAGTTTGAACTGAATTTTGGTCTCCCTAATTTTTTTCTTATGCGCCCTAGCAACCCCCTTAAATATTTTATGAGACCTCACCCTCCTTCCAATGATGATACATCCTCTTTTTATTCCTAAGTCTCTTCAAAACCTCCTTGCCCATCCTGGCTGGATGTTTGCCTTGTTGACTCATCTTTTGACACACAGGGTTGGTTGGACAGTTGGTTCCTGTGCCCTCAAGATCTCTGTTTTGAAGCACATCCAGCTTTCCTGGACTCCTTTCTTTTCAAGGACTATTTTCCAAGGAACTGTCTGAATAAGTCTCCTAAACAGGCCAAAGTCTTTCCTTGGGAAGCACAATGTGAAAGTCTTATTGATGTTTATCCTGATTTCACCAAATATTGAGAATTCTATAATTTCATGATCACTGTTCCCCAAGCGGCCTCCAACCACCTCATCTCCGCCCAGCCCATCTCTATTCTCAAAGAACAGGTCGAACATGGTCCCTCTCCTGCTGGGCTCATTTCCAGCTGTGACAAAACGTTGTCCTCCCAACATTCTAAAAGCTTGGAGACCGCTGTTGAGTTTTACTGCTCCAGCGGCTTGTTCAGCCTTCAGCTATTCAGTTCAGGAATTCAGTGTCCCAGGGCTCATTAACATCCTGAGCACCTTAACAAGCCAAGCCTCTAGGAATAATTTGATTTCAATTTCCAAATAATTTGTGGTTAATTTGACAGATTTCAGAAGTGTATTCAAACTGAATGTATTCTATTTAAAAGAGAGTGAGAAAAGATTTTTTATGTCCTGTTTAGATTTCTTTTTCCCGTTAATTCAATTATATATGCAATCTTCAATTGACACTGAATCCAAGTACCTCCTCATGCAGTTTGAATAGATGTGGAAATCAAGACCCTTCATGGCTGACAATCAATCAGACTCTGTCCCTACCCCCACCCCACCATTTCCCCCACCCAAGCCCTGGCACTCAGAGCAGCCTTGTGCAAATCTGAGCTCCCTCCAGCCCAGGCTGCACCTGCAGCTTTCAGCTCCTTGGCTCCAACTCCCACTTGCTTTCCTTGGAGAAGGAGCTGCCCGAGACACAGAGGGATGTTCATTTATTGTCAGCCAACAAAGCCAAGGCAAGGCACAGCTCCATCAAATGTAAAAGTCATTCTCCCTGGCCTTGCCCTGCCCCTGATCCCAACAGCCTATCCTGTTTCCTTCATCCCTGCATTGCCAAGGACTTTCTGGGACAAGGGAGCTCTGGTCTGGATGTGGAGGGAGATGCAAGTGCCACCACTGCATTGGGAACAACAACTCATCAGGTTTCTCCTTTGGGGATCAGGAACTGGTGAGACTCGGAGGCACAGAAAGTTTCTCTTCATGGCCAACAGACCACAGCTGAACAGGACACAATTTAATAACAATCACGCTCTTCCCTGAGCTATGCGCTATGTCTCAGCAGTGTCTGATTAGTCCACCATCCACAAGTGATTTCCATACTAAAATTACTTTCAGACAAACATAGTTCTATGATAGATACAAACACAATTAAGTTCTTGTATCAGGATTCTTGTCCTGGAGTGGGGGCAAAACAGCTCCAACAATTCCTGATTTGCAAAGCTGTCTGTGGTGGATGGAGAAGGGAGGTAAGGCTGCTCTTGGTGTTGAGGAAATTCTGAAAGCAGTCTGACTCATTTCATCTCCTCCTGTCCTGGCTGATCTCCCCTCTTTCCCCTTCCACCCATTGGCTTTTGTCTCCCACCAGGCCCCAGGGAAGAGCCTGACTCTGTGTTCTCCATCCCCTCCTCGCTGGCACTGCCAGGCTGGGATGAGGAGCCCCTCAGCCTTCCCTGCTCGGGGCTGGACAAGCCCAGCTCCCTCAGCCTCTGCTCACAGCCCAGGGGCTCCAGCCCCACCTTGGAGGCCGTTCCCAGACCCTGCTCCAACTGCCAGACATCCTTCCTGCCCTGGGCAACCAAAACCAGGCCACAGTGACCTGGATAATCCATGTCCTTGATGTCCTGGTCACACAGCCCTGGCCCCTTGTCCCCATATCAGGCTCTGGGGTGGATCCTGTGGAACATCCTTTGGTGGAGGCTGTGGCTCCAGGTGGGCCGGGGGGATCCCGGGGGACAGGGACCCTGCTGGGCATGAACAGCATTGGAGTTGTTGGGAGAAACTGTGAGGGGGAGCTGGGGCAGAGTGACCAACCCAGTGACCTGACACAGCCCTGCTGGGATGTCACACAGCCCCTGTGTGATGTCACAGCCTGCTCTGTGAGGTCACAGCCCATTCTCCAATGTCACCGAGCTGGTCTCTGATGTCACAGCCAACTCTGTGATATCATAGTCTGCTCTGGGATGTCAGACCTCTTCCCTGTGATGTCACATCTGGCTCTGTTATGTCACAGAGGCAGTCTATCTTGTCATAGCTCCTCAATGACTCCACATAACCACTCTGTGATGTCACACAGCCCACAGCCATCCTCATGTTACCAGAAGATAAATTGTCTACACCAGCTGAGCTGACACAAGGACATTATTCTCCAAAACCCCAGGCCTATGGAAAGCACACAATGCCCATTGTGTGAAAAGGGGAACTGGAAGTTCAGCAGCCTCAGTGTCCTGCCATCTTAGCCAGGCCCACGGGAACACTGGGGTTCACGAGCACCAGAGACCACCAGAGAGATCGCCAGGACAGAAGAATGCATGGGTAAAGGGGAGGGGAAATATGTTAATGATTTTGGGGAAATGATTATCATATGTATGTTTAGTCCAGGACAGTCAATGAATTTGTGAGCAAAATACAGAAAATAAACAGAAACTTTCCTGTACTCAGTACACACAGCTTTGGGAGGATCTATCCCCTGTGCATCCCCCTGAATAAAGAATGCTGCTTCTCTATGCTACATTGGTGTTAAGCAGTTTTCTGTTTTACTGAATTTTTGGTAACGCTCCCACTGCCAAGGAAAGCTCTGTCTCCCACTGTTCACAAACAGAGAAGGGCTGGTGGCAGATGTGGGGCTCGGAAGCTGCCTGGGGCACAGTGACCATGAAATAATAAAGTTTTCCATGTTCTGTGAGAGAAGGAGGGGCAGCAACAAAATTTCTGCACTTTAATTAGGAAGGGCAGGTTTGGCCTATTAAGGATGCAGATTTGGGGAATACCAAAGAAGGTACAGATTTTTTTTTTAAAGAAACAGCCCTTAAAAACAAAGGGGTCCAGGAAGGATGGACACATTTCAACAAAGTAATCTTAAGGGGGAAGGAGCAGCCTGTCCCAGTGTGGCAAAAGATGAGCTAGTGAGGAAAATGACTGGCCTGGCTGTCCATGGATCTTTGGTATGAACTTAAGGGGAAAAAAGAGGATGCATCATTTTGAAAAGACAAACAGGCAACTAAAAAGTATTTAAGGATGTTGTTAGGTTATGCAGAAAGAAAAGGAAAGAGGTGAAAGCTCAAGTAGAGCTTAATCTGGCCACTTCTGTGGAAAATAATAGGAAATGTTTCTATAAATAAAGTAGTAGCAAAACACCAGATAAAGAGAACCTCTACTCTTTATTTGGATGCAGTGGAGAATAGAGTAACTAAAGAAAAGGATGAACTGTTTAACATCTTGTCTGTCTCAATGTTCAATATTAGAACAGGTTGTCCTCAGGACAAGTGTTCTCCTGAGCTGGTAGATGGGCGCAGGGAGCAGAACAGCCCCCTGGAATCCAGGAGGAAGCAGTTGCTGACCTGCTGAGCCACTCAGATGCCCACAGTTGTATGGGATCAGATGGGATCCATCCCAGGGGCATGAGGGAGCTGGTGGATGAGCTCCCCAAGCTGCTCTCCATCATTTACCATCAGTGCTGGCTCAGCAGGGAGGTTCCAGAGGACTGGAGGTGCCAGTGTGAGCCCATCTCCAAGAAGGGCTGGAAGGAGGAGATTGGGAACTCCAGGCCTGTCAGCCTGACCTGGGTGCCTGGCAAGGTTATGGAACAGATCACCTTGAGTGCCATCCCAGGGCATCCACAGGATGCCGAGGGATCAGAGACAGCCAGCATGGATTTAGGGTAGGCAGGTCCTGCCTGACCAACCTGGTCTCCTTTTATGACCAGGTGACCTGCCTGTGGATGTGGGAAAGGCTGTGGATGTTGTGTGCCTGGAATTCAGCAAAGCCTTTGTCTCTGACAGCATTCCCTGGAAAAGCTGCAGCCCTCGGCTTGGGCAGGTTCCCTCCTTGCTGGGAGATTTAAGAGCTGGCTGGAGGCTGGGCCCAGAGAGTGGTGGGGATGGTGCTGCACCCAGCTGATGTCCAGGCACTGGTGGTGTCCCCCAGGGATCTGTGTTGGGCCCAGTCCTGTTTAATATCTCCACTGATGATCTGGGTGACGGGATCAAGTCCACCATTCACAAATTACAGATGGCACCAAGATGGGTGTGAGTGTGGATTCTGTGGGAGTATAGGAGGGCTTTGCACAGTGACCTGGACAGGTGGATCCAGGGGACAAATTCAATAAAATCAGGTTTAACAAGACCAAGTGCCGGGTCCTGCACTTTTGCCACAACAACCCCTGCAGTGCTACAGGCTGGGGAAAGAGTGGCTGGACAGCAGCCAGGCAGAAAGGGACCTGCAGGGACTGATGGACAGCAGGTTGGACATGAGTGTGCCCAGGTGGGCAAGAAGGCCAATGGCTCCTGGCCTGGATCAGGGATGGTGTGGCCAGCAGGAGCAGAGCTGCTGTGCCAACACTGATCTGCCCCCAGCTCTGCACACAGACATTGCTGCTGCAGCTCCAGAGTAGGGAACACAAGGGCATCTCTGGAAAAAAACTTGGCTGGGAGATCCATTAGTTCCTTTAAAGCCACCAAGAGTGCAGCCCCTCATTGACACAGTCTCTGGCCACAGGGAAGGTAGAGACACAAAATGAGAAATGGCAAAAACAATGACATTTCTTTGTGGACAATATGAAAAACTAATAGAAAGGAAAAAGAACAAACCACAACCAAAGCAACAAGAAGTATGAAAGATGTCTTTTAGTACAAGTGATTGGCAGAAATTGACCAGCATTTTAATGTCCCTGAAACCATCCAGTTATCAGTCTCCACACTGCAGCCTTGAGCTCCTGGTTCCTCAGGCTGTAGATGAGGGGGTTCAGGACTGGAGGCACCACCGAGTACAGAACTGACAGGGCCAGATCCAGGGATGGGGAGGACATGGAGGGGGGCTTCAGGTAGGCAAACACTGCCATGCTGACGAACAGAGAGACCACGGCCAGGTGAGGGAGGCAGGTGGAAAAGGCTTTGTGCCGTCCCTGCTCAGAGGGGATCCTCAGCACAGCCCTGAATATCTGCACATAAGAGAAAACAATGAACACAAAACAACCAAATTCCAAACAGATTGAAAACCCAAGGAGCCCAAATTCCCTGAGGTTTGAGTGTGAACAGGTGAGCTTGAGGATCTGGGGTACCTCACAGAAGAATTGGCCCAGGGCATTGCCATGGCACAGGGGCAGGGAAAATATAGTGGCCGTGTGCATGACAGCAGTGACAAAGGCACTGGCCCAGGCAGCTGCTGCCATGTGGACACAAGCTCTGATGCCCAGGAGGGTCTCATAGTGCAGGGGTTTGCAGATGGATACGTAGCGGTCGTAGCACATAAAGGTCAGGAGGTAATACTCTGATCCAAGAAAGAAGAAAACCAGAAAGACCTGAGCAGCACATCCAGTGTAGGAGATGTTCCTGGTGTCCCAGAGGGAATTGTGCATGGCTTTGGGGACAGTGGTGCAGATGCAGCCCAGGTCAGTGAGGGCCAGGTTGAGCAGGGAGAAGAACATGGGTGTGTGCAGGTGGTGGCCGCAGGCTACAGCGCTGATGATGAGGCCGTTGCCCAGGAGGGCAGCCAGGGAGATGCCCAGCAAGAGGCAGAACTGCAGGAGCTGCAGCTGCCGCGTGTCTGCCAATGCCAGCAGGAGGAAGTGGCTGATGGAGCTGCTGTTGAACATTTCCCGTGCCTTGGCTTGGGGATCTGTAAAAAAAGTAATCAGGGAATAATTGGGTTTGGAGTGGACTTTAAATATTCCAGCACAGTCTGGGGGCAATTTCCCCCCACTGCCTGCCCGGGGCTCTGCTGCCTGGAGCTGTCCCTGCCAGCAGCTGCTTCCCTGTGCCCAGGGCTGGGCCCTGCCAGTGCTGCCAGAGCCCAGCCCGGCCCTGGGGGCTCAGCTCTGCCCTGCAGACCCCTGCCAGCTCAGGCACTGCCCAGGGGCAGCTCTGGCTCTGCAGGCTCTGATGGCAACATCAGAGCAACCCTGAGGACGCTGGATAAACGAGACTGATGCAGCTTCTAAGGGGTCCTGTGCTGATTTCTGTCACTGCCTCGTTGAGCAACATCTGAGAAAAATTTTTTTCTCATGCTGGACTGACAGATGAATATCTGTTTGCAATTTCCCATCAAGGCCACCCAGACCAGTAGTTTAAAAAAGCAGGATTTTCCCTTTTATGCTGCTCCTGCCTTGCTCCGCTCCCTGTATAAACTACTTGGAAATGTTCTGCAGTTAAATGCCATGCTGGGAGCAGTCCTGAACAATGCAGCATCCTCACCACACCATGAGAGCCCTCCCAAGCCTTAGCAGCTGTCTCTGTTCACCCAGATCTTGTCCCCCAGTGCTGGGAGCAGCTGCCAGGGCTGTCTGAGAGCTGTCCCTGGCAGGCAGCAGAGTCCCTGCCCCAGCACAGCGCCCTGGGCTGCAGGACCCTGCTCTGCAGGACAGCCCTGGGCACCCCTGGCTGCTCTGCACAAGAGAAAAGCAGAGAATGTACTCACAGAATTTGTAGGCATTGGGATGTTCCAGCTTTAGGAGATCACTCCGGCAGCTGCAGTTGCATTGTCCTGCAGCCAGAGGTTCCTGTGCCAAGGGCTGGCAGTGATTGTGCCCCAGGCACTTCTCAGCACCTTCCCAGCCCTGACTGATTGAAGCTCTCTGTGCTTCTGTGCCTCTCTGCTGTGCCCGGGCTGGCTGCAGGCAGTGCCCCAGCCCTGCTGGGCTGGCAGAAGAGGTGATCATCAAGAGAAATGTGCTTTTGAAGCTTTGCTTGGTTACCAGGAGCTGCCTCTGTGCCAGGAGCCCAGCCCAGCTCACCAGCACAGACACAGTACAAGGACTTTAATGAGCCTCTGGGGCTTTGTGCTCAGGCCCTGACCATCAGTCCCTGAGAGGGAGCTGAAGAAACCTCTCCAGAATTCCAAGGCAGAATCAAACTCCAAAGTTTCTTGGACTTTTAATGGGTCCCACTGAGGAACACAACTGAGAAAGTGTCCCCAGGCCCCAGGCAGAGCAGAGAACTGGAGGCAGTGATGACAGGTGGGGACAAAGAGAAGCCAAGCCTTGGTGCCCTGGGGCACAGCAGCATGGTCTGTGCCACCAAGGGCTGGGAGAAGAAACCTTCTTCTGAGGCACTGGGGCTTTCTGGCACAGCCCCAGCCAGGCTGGGCACTGTCAGCCCCTTGTCCTGCCCTCAGCATCCCCCATTAGCCCACATCCCAGTGGCCTCAAGGATCTGCTGTAAGGAGTCCCTGGGGAGCCTTGCTCAGGAATGGCCCTGTGGGGACTCCTTAATGCTCCCTGCAGGGACCGCAGGTGTTTCAAAGGACTTTGGGTTTGGCTTTTGCCTTGGAGTCTCTGAGAGGTCTGTTCAACCATGGCCTCCAATTATCTGCTTTAATTAGTCCCTGGAGAGGCTTTGTCAGTAACAACACTCAGTGGGGCTCATTAATGCCTCAAGGTACTTCAGTTATTTCAAGGTACTTGGCATTTCCCTTCTGATACAGACTCTGTGAAGTGTTTGTGCAGTCATGGCCCCAGTTATCCACTTTAACGTGTCCCTTGAGAGCTTTGTACAGACACTCAGTGAGGCTCATTAATACCTTGAGATACTCAAGGTTTTTAAGGTACTTTATGGATTTAAGGATAGTTTTAAGTACTTTTAAGAATTTTCCTTTCCACACCGAGTCTCTGAGAAGTTTTTGTGCCATCCTGGTCTCCAATTCTCTCTTTCAAGAAGTCCATGAGGAGCCTGTGTTGGGTATCGTCCCCCTTTCTCTTTTACAACAAAGATGGAACTGAAAGAATTTTTAAGACTTTCTGAAAGCATCCAAACAAACATGGGACAATCACAATACAACAACAACCACTAAGAGAATTAATAATCCTGTTTTAGCTAGACATCATCCAACCATTCAGTTCCTTGTATTGGAAGAGTTTTTTGAACTAGTCTTTGTTTTCCACTTGAAGCTTCTTGAACTCTTCATTCAGTACTTGAATGCTCTTGTGGATTGACTCACTGTGGCTGCAGAGGTTCATGCATCACATGCCCTCAGAGTCTACTCGGCCATGCCCATGTGCCCAGAGTAAAAACTCTATCACTGTTCTGCAAGGTGGCATGTCTGATGGTCTCTATGTCTGAGAGCTGGCCACTCAATGTGTGGGACGTAGCACAGTTTTGCTTACTTAAGAGGCACCCAAGATGGTCTAATTGTCCTAAAGCTTTTGCTGCAGCCACCCAAGGTAGTCCAAATTGAGGGTGCTGCCACCTGATACCTGGATTGGAGCTTGCAATGCCATCTCTTTGATATCATCCAATACTTCTCTGGGGATGCCTGCTGCTTGATCAGCTGGTAGGCTGTGTTGTCTTTCTCCAGCTAGATGGTTGATTGTCAATTCCACCCTTGCATCATTATTAACATAGTCTGCTATTAATTCATTAAGTAAACACTTCCATCCCCCTTCCCCCAGGGTGTATTCTGTAGGTGATAACAAAATGGTCATAATATGTTTTAAATCAGGGAGTTAGGGCATGTGCTGTAAACATGGCTGTCATTAGCCCTTTAAAACAAAGTAAGTCCTTCCTATGCTCTTTAGCTGCTTGTGAAGATCCTTGATTTCCCCATAAACCAGTGGCTGAGACCTGGGATTCTGCCCCCTTCCTTCATAACATATGGGTGCAACGAGGAGTTTCCTAACTATTTCCCAGTCTCCTTCCTTAATTAGATGGTGGACTTCTAGGGTGGAGTTCTGGAGGCATGGCCCAGGGTGAAGGTGGAATAATTGGCAGTGGGGGCATGACCCACAGTCGAGGCGGTAGAGTCTAGAGGTTCGTTCTGGGTGGAAGAGAATGTTGTGATAGCAGGAAGTGGAGGAGCCAAGATGGCAGGAAGGTGGTCAGGCCACATTCAGGCTCCTTCCATCTCGAGTCTCCAGGTCACAGTGCTCCAAGAGGGTGTGTTCATCACCATCTTGGAGCATGGTGGAAGGTCCAAGAAATGCAGGTTTGAGAGGAAGTCCTGAGTTAGGAGTTACCAATGGATTGAGTTTTCGACACACCGCTTGCTGGTGAAGGGTCTCAAGAATAGTGTGGGAGATGGGGAGTATGTGGGGTGCAATGGGGTCCCTTTAGATTGAAAGGTTGTACAATTTACCTCCCACTGAGTCCCAAAATTTGGTAGTATATAGATTTTTTTCAGCAGGGGCATCTGGAAAAATTTTAATGATCCACCTCACAATTGATTTTAATTTGCTCTTTGTAAATATTTTGTCATGATCAGTGAGAATTAACAAAGCATCCATATATGCTCCTTTCTACTTTGGACATCTGGCTGCCCATTTTTCTTTTTATCCACCTTAGGGGGAACAGCCACTGAACACTCCAATTTCATAATGGGATGTGGGCTCATACTATAAAAACACAGCGGCAAAATGGGCAATAAATGTCTTGCATTTCCACAAACCTACCTGCAATCCTTCGCCGGTTAAACCATCATTGTCCCTGCAGATCCTGGCCAAGGTCCCTCGAAGCAATGATGAATCTGCCAGGCTGGCACAATCCAAAATTACAGGGGACACTGGCCTACCCACCAGTTAACCCCAGCTGACATGATTCAATGTCAGGGTCCCTGTTGGGTGCCAAAAGTCACAATGAGGGTGACTGTGACAAATCTTCTGGTTCCCCAACTTCAGGGCAATGGTGGTGAAAATGAAAAGGACCAGATGCTGGGGAAGATGAAACAGGAAAGCCTTATAAATATGATCACCTGGCAAAAGATTTTGAGAATATGGAAACTATAAGTGAGATTGAAATGAAAGCAAGCTTTGAGACACCAAGCCTTAGTTACTGAACAAATGGAAAACAATGGTATGGCTTGCTGAAAGTAATCTTCTTTTGATGAAACAATACCCTCTGCTTGCAGACAGGTCCAAGGGTCAGAGCAGACCCTACTAGCTTGGCAGAGGGGGTCCATAGAGTAGTTTTTAGGATTTAAAATGTAACACAGTATGGTAATGTAATGATTCTTATAGGCTGTATGTAAATGCTTAAAGATTTGTATCTTGTACTAGATTGGTTAGTGAAAATTAGAATATGCAGCACAAAAGAAGATTTATTGTATTGTAATGGGAACTCCCCTCCTCTTTTGGGTATCCATTTTTGGCACCTCTTTCAAGCTCCTTCTTATGGGCCTGCTCCGAGCTGTGGCTGGCAGCTCCAAACAAGGCCCCTGCACTCACACCCATTGCAATAAACCACAAGTTCCAAGACCTGACTTCAGAGATCTCTTGCCTCTGTCCGTCCCAACTGTCCTACACTCCGATGCTTCTACAAGCAGGATCAATGGAGTTTCCCAAAAAAACCTTTAATAACAGGGTGAAAAACAATAAACGTGGAGAAGTCAAGCACAGTACAAGGGGTGAGATCCAAAGATCTGAGATAAAGGCGAAGCAATAATATATACACTTGGGGGTAGAACACTCTAGAACAAAAATCATAGACGGGAAACAAGTAACCAATAGGGGAGGAGAACTTTGACAACTTAGCATAACAACACTAACGGCATATGAGGGAAAACTCAAACTCACCCTAAGTTAAACGAATTATTCCCAGGGCTTGAAACTTGCACCCAGGTCTTCCGGGGTAAAATCTATCTGACTCTGAGTTACAGCTGGGCTAACTCCCACACCACTGCTTTGCTCTGGCCCCTTGGCACCATGTGGCCCAACAGAGCCACAATGATGTCCTTGGTTCCACGAGGCCCCACAGTGTCACAATGGTCCCTTGGATCCATGGTGCTCTGCAGTGTCACAATGGCCCCTTCATTTCACAAGGCTCCCAAATGTCACGTTGGTCTCCATAGGAAGGATACCATGGAGCCCCCATGTTTCAGGAGCTGATGAACAGCAACCACCAGAGGTCAAGGCAAGCCTGATCTGTCTGTTCTGGCAGGTTTGCTTGGAGCAACCCTTGGATATTCAGAATTATGAAAGTGGAGTCCTAATTTCAGACATTTGTGGCAGGAGAAGGATGATTTTTCCTATATAAAGCAAAGCACAGAGTCTTTTCCAGTTGATAGTGGAGCCCTGGAAAAAGTTAAAGATAGAATCTAAAATGTTAAGCTTTGTGTTTTCCCAGATCAACTGCATCTGCGTAAGCAGTATGATAAATTACAGAATTGTTAGATGGGATGATTGTTTCGTAATTAAATATAAATATTATATAGCCATAAGAAGAATAATGAGAAACTATGTTGGAAATTCAGAGGGGGGCTGAGCTTAGCTGAAATCTATGTATACAATAGAACAATATAAGTTTAACAATTAACATGAAAGTTATATAACGATAGAGTATAAAACATGATCATTTTGGATGTATGGTCGGAATCAGATTTGGGTAATACCCCAATTCCCAGAGCTCTTAAATAAAAAGCACCGCATATAATCCCTACGTGATTATGTGTTTTTGAACGCTAACACAGGGCTTGATACATAGGTGAGTTCTGGCACTCAGGAGTTAAAGACCAGCCAGACCTGTCTGTCCTGGCAGCTTTTGTCCAGCAGCAATCCTTGGATACACAGAAATTTGGAAGTGGAATCCAAATTTTGGCCATGGATACCTGGAAAAAATGGACAGTTCTTTTCCATACAAAGGAAAGCCCAGAGCCTCGGTGTTTCAGGGGCAGATGGGAGTGGCCTTCCACATTCCAAGGTCAGCCAGACTGTTCAGGTGACCCCTGGGAGACCAAGGCAGCCATATCTGTTTCATGTTCCCTTGCCTCCGCATGGCCCTGCAGTGTCACAATGGCTCCTTGCTTCCATGAGGCCTTGCAGTTCCACAATGGTTCTCTGCTTCCATTATGCCCTCAGGTGTCATAATGGCCCCTTGATTACAAAAGTCCTTAAGCATCTTAATGGTCTTCAGGTTTCCACAAGGACCCACAGTGCCATAATGGGCTTTGAGTTCCATGAAGTCCCGCGGTGTCCAATGATCCCTTGGTTCCATTGGGGCCAGTAGTGCAACAATTCCCTTGGTTCCACAAGTTTCCATAGTGTTACAATGGCCCCTTCCTTCCATGAGGCCCTGCAGGGTCACAATGTTCCTTTGGTTCCATGGGGCCCCACAGTGTCACAATGGTCTCTGTGATTCTATGGGGCCTTGCAATGTCACAGTGCTCTCCATGGATCCACGGTGCCCTGCAGGATCACAATGGCCCTTTGGCTCCACGAGGCCCTGAAATGCAGCAATGGCCTCTTGGTTCCACAAAGCCCTGCTGCTTCACACTGGCCCCTTGGGACCGTGCGGCCCAACTGGGCCACACATTCTTGGTTCAGAGTGAGACAGAGTAAAGATCCATTCCGAATTAGGTGAAGTGTCTAAGAAAGGTGAAAAGTCTGTGAGGCCAAAGCTGAAGGAAAAACTCGCATGCCGAGACAGCAAGGAGACAGAGAAAGAAAAAAAGAAATTACTGCAAGGTCGATTTGCCCCTGACTTAGAAATTCCTTTGATAAAGAAGAACTGGTGCTAAATGTCACACAGAATGAATATGTATGAACTTATTGTGAAACTGTATGCATATGCATTTAGAAGGGGGATAAAAGAAGACCCGAGGTCTTCAGAGGCACGCATGCCTTGTTGGGGGACTTGCGTCCGGCGCGCGTCGTAAATAAACATACCGAGCTTTACAACTTTTATAAAGTTGTGAAGTTTCTTCTTTCCTCCGCAAAACATTATGGCGAGCCAGCCAGGAGTTCTCTGTCCCCACAGGGGCAGGGGGGATAGACGGACCTCCAAGGCACGCCCTAGGATTTTTTCCTGGTGGAGCTCCGCTCGTCTCAACTTGCCACCTGCGAGGACAGACAAGGACCTGCTGGCCTGCGGAGGAAGATACGGTATGTACTGAGGGGCCCCCGGGGGAGGGGAAGGAGAGCAAGAGAGTAAACCACCCAGAGACGTCTGGGTTCAGCTGATAGAGCAGCTGTATTAGAGATGGGGTTCATCGTTCTGATAGAGCAGACCGCAAGCGGTTCTGGGGGTGAGCCGGGTGAACCCGTGTATGTGTATTGGGGGTTCATAGTTCTGATAGAGCAGAACTGTTGAGCCCGTGTGTGCTTTGTTTGTATGTGTGTGTGATGTCCGGACACTGTGTTGCTGTATGGTTAATGTGTGTGTTGTGTGGTCGGTGCACTGTGTTTCTAATTGTGCAAGTGTATAAGTGTATGGTGTATAAAAGATAATAAATCTACAGTGTAGAGGAGTCAGTACTACCCGTGTTTGAAGCAGCCGAGTGAGGCCTGAGGCGCCGGCTGCAGCAGGCTGTGGGGGCAGGGACAAAAGTGCCCCGCAGAGAAGTGAGTAGAAGAATTTCAGTGATGGTATTTATCGTGTTTAAATGTAGTGATTTGTGTAGATTTGGTACATTTTAACCGTGAGTATGAGTATGAGCTCAGAGAGTTCTTTTGCCTTAGATGTTTGATTTTGATTGTGTCCAAAAAATTGATGTGAGTAAATGCTGAATTATAGTATGCTATGTTGTGTTGAGAAAAGCGAGCACTTTGAGAGATATGCCCTTTCCCAGTGGCTTTGTGTGGTGATTTTCTTCCGCTGCATTGTGGTAATTTGATTCTCAAATTGTATAGTAGTGTTTGTGGAGATTTTAAGATTTTGTTGCAACAAGAGTGGCATTTTACATAGGAGAACTATAGTACGGTAATTTATGCTTAATTACGATAGAGTTAAAGGAATTCCAAGAATTCCCCCCCTCACAGCAATTCAAGCCTTGGCTCTAGCGAATTTAAGATAAAGGGGGGGTGCAGGTGCGAGTGTTTGTGTCTGTGGGCATATCAGAGTTTCGGCTGTGACTAGCACAGCCTTTTTGCAAAGCAGTAAAACAAGTGTAAGTAGACACAGAGCTTAATTAGATTGTGCAAGAAGAGAACTAGAAAAGACTGATATTTTGTTTGATCAGAATATAGTGTCTATATCACGTTTTTGATTAGCATGCTGTGTGAGGTGACAGTGGCTGTCCCCTGGGCACAGGGACAGCTCTGGCTGCCCCGTCTCCCCAGAGAACACGAGAATGGCCTGTGAGCAAAAGCTAGATGTGCAGGTATTATTGCAGTGCAGTGTTTATGAGAAAGACTAGTTTTGCTGTTCTAATAAGTGTCAGGGCACATGTAAATTAGAGGTTTCTAGTCAAGCAGATTCAGAACCTAAGGTCTTAGAACTTGTGTGTGGGAACCACATCTGATACCTGCCACCTGGAGCTGTGTGTATAGGAGGAAAGTTGAGAAACTACTGTGAAGGTCTGTAAAAAGGTTTGAGTGGAAGCGAGATAGGGCAAAGAGAAATAAATAATGAGAACTGACCAGAGCAAAGAAGTTCCTAAATTAGCCCCTTTTGGGAGAGGCTCACTGAGAGAAGGCTGCCAGTAGGAGCAGCTCAGAAAATAAAAATATTTATAATACTTCATTGCTGTTAGTACTGTTTTAAAATAAGAAGATAAATGAGATAGAGTTTTGTATGCTGAAATGTCTTTGTGTTTTAAGAAATCACCCAGATTTCTTGAAAAGGGAAAACAAGGCAAAGAGAAAGCAAATCAAACATGTTGCTCAGCATGCAGCATAAGATAGCAACGTATGAAATCAGGCAAAGATTATCATGCTGAAATGCAAAGCAATCACAGTTCACAAAATGAGTACATATGATTTGCTAATGGCTCCTGCCAAGGTAAGGGAGGAAGGGTAAAGATGACCTCCCCAAAAGAGAAGAATTTTTGTTGACACAAGGGCCATATATTCAGTTTTAAATAAAACTTTAGTACCTGTGGAGAATGTTTATGTTGCAGTGTGGAGAACAACTGAACAACTGGCCAGTCTGAAAAGTCATCCTTGTGCAAACCTTTAAAGTAATATGTGTACTATCTGTACCTAAAAGCTTTTGTACAATTTGCTCAATTTGCTAAACATTCTCAAATGAGAAAGGTTACTCTAGAGGCAAATGATATAAAGATGTTAGGCTTAACATTAACAGACACTGAAATTAAGAAAGACATTAGTAAAGAGATATTAGAATAAGTAAACAAGTGTTTTCAAGGGTATGGGCCTCTGCTGTACCAGAGAGAGTGAAAGATGCTCCCCCATGAACATCAAGTTTAAAGAAAGAACACAACTAGTGAGAACTGAGTAGTACCCTCAAAAAGAAAATAAAGAAAGAATCAGCCCAATAACTGATAGTACTAGATTAAAAGCTGTCAATAAAATAACACAGAATTTATACCCTGTAGTAGCAAATCCATATACCTTACTGACTTATTTAACACCTGAGCTAACCTAATTCACTATTTTAAGCCTAAGAGATGCCTTCTTTTGCCTCCCTATCCACGAAGCCAGCCAAGAAATTTTTGCATTCAAACTCAAGCTCACATAGTCCATGTGTCTGAAGGCTTCAAGATTCCCCACTCTGATTCGAGAACAGCTTGCAAAGACCCAGAGTCCCAAGAAGCTCCACAAGAAGAAAAGAAGCTGTTGCAGTGCGTAGATGATCTTCTAGTAGCCACTCAGATGAGAGAAGTAAAAGAAGCCTAGATAGTAGCCTTTTGAATCTCCTAAGACTCCAAAGACGCAGAGTCTCAAATAAAAAGCACAAGTAGTGAAACAAAAAGTAATCTACCTAGAGTAAGAAGTGAGTGCAAAGCAGCAGACTTTAAAGCAAAGAAGCTGTACGCCAAACCCCGAAACCCCAGACAACGAAAGAACTCCGAACCGTCTTAAGCATAGTAAAGTAGTGCCAGCTGTGAGTTTATAATTATAGACTGCTCGCCAGACCCCTCTATGCTCTTATTACCAATAGAAACAAAGATCTCCAGTAGACACAAGACACCACATGAGCCTTTCACCAGCTAGAGTGCCCTCATATCAGCTCCAGCTTTGAAACTTCCAGATGCAAGTAAACCATTCTTTCTATTTTTCCCACGCAAAGAATTGCCCAGAGAATATTAGCTCAAGACTTAGACCCTTACTGAAGAGCAGTTGCTTACTTCTCTAAGCAACTAGATGCAACAGCCAAAAAATAGCCAAGTTGCCTCAGAGCTGTAGCAGCAGTCGTGCTGAATATTCAAGAAGCATGCAAGTTTACCCTGAAACAAAACTGACTGTGCTAGTGTCCCACACAGTGTCCGCAGCACTAGAAGTAAAGAGTAGCCACTAGCTCTCACCACAGAAGTTTCTGAAATGCCAAGCCATCATAGTAGAGCAAGATGATGTAGAGATAGTAGTGACTAATATTGTTACTCAGCTTCTTTTCTCAGTAGACACCATAGTTGCCTAAAAACCACCGAAGCTACCTACTCCCGCCGCCCAGACTTAAAAGACACTCCTCCAGATGATGCAGAAATCTAGTTCACTGACAGGAAAGCAACATTGCAAAGTTCACAGTGACTACCTGCAGAGAAGTAATTGAGTCTAGACCCTTACCAACAAGTACCTCTGTGCAGAAAGCTGAAATAATTGCCCTGACCCGTGCCCTAGAAAGAGCAAAAGAGAAGAGAATAACCATCTACACAGACCCAAAGAATGCATTTAGAGTCATACATGCACATAGAGCCATCTAGAAAGAGAAGAGACTGCTGACCTCACAGAGAAAGAAGAGACAATCCAGCTGCTAGAAGCAGTTCAGCTACCTGAAAAAGCATATTAAAGCACACTAGAGAGTAAGCTTAAAATTAAAAGAAAGAAATGAGCTAGCAGATAGAGAAGCAAAGAAAGCAGCAAAGAGTGAAGTACAGATTTTCCTCAAAAGTAAGCCATAATACAATAATACTAACCAAAAGAGACGTACAACTGCAAAGAGTAAGCTACCATTGAAAGAAAGCTAGTAATCCCTTCCCATTTTCGTAGTTACTAGTGAAAGAAAGGCACTAGAAAACACACTAAAGCCTAACTACTTAAAAGCCTTTTATAAAGTGTAACTCCTTTTTCAAAATGACCAAAGCTGCGAGTGATAGAGTGCATTACACAAATCTGATTGAAACAATCGTTGTATCGTTGTCAAGAATTTATATGCCACTATCACTCAAGTAAGCCGACAATGTGATCCTTGCCTCCAGACTAACCCCAAAATATGCCCCCAGCCAAAACTCAGCCAAACTGAGAGAAGCCATGAGCCTGTACAACAGTAGCAAATTAACTTTTCAGAACTCCCAAGGAAAGGGGGGTATCAGTATTTACTAGTATTGATAGATACATTTTCAAAGTAGCCAGAAACATTCCCCACCAGAACTGTCAAAGCTCAAGAAGTGACCAAATTATTTTTATAAAGAATAATACCATGCTTCAGAGTTCCAGCCACGATATCCTCAGATAAAGAATCACATTTCATTTCCAAAATAGTGTAACAGATTAGTAGCCATCTGAGCATAGATCAAGAACTTCACACCCCAGACCACCCCCAATCAAGCAGCCAAGTAGAGAGAATGAATCATTTAATTAAGCAGCAAATCATAAGACTAAGGCAAAAAATTAATCTACCCTAGCCCAAACTCTTCCACTAGCACTATTGCAAATTCAAACTAAACCTTGAGCTAAAAGAATGCTAAATCCTTTTAAAATGCGTTATAGAAGACCATATAGAATACAAAGAGAATGTCCAGAATGTCCACCTACATAGTAACATTAAGCAAACAGCTCAGAGTAATTGAGAAACATGTAGCTAGAACTCGTAGCAGAGAGTTAAATAGCCTAGAGATGATGTATATGTTAAGTCTCTTACAGAGAAGACTTCAAAACCACAGCGAGACAAACCACTGCGAGTACTTCTCACCACCTTCACTGCAATCAAAATCAAAGAGCAGAATGCCTGGATCCATCACTCTCGAGTAAAAAAAGCCCAGAAACCCCTTAAAGAGTGACGCCAAGAGACAATGAACTGAGACTAAAACTTACTGAAGCAAAATGAGTATATTGCAGTCGAGAGTAGCTCATATTTTAGTTTGTAGAATTGTATTGTGTGTAATCATAACTGAAGTTTCAGAACTTAAGAGTACCTCTGTTCAAAGTAATGCTAAATGGCCTTGGTCCCTGGCATTTAATCAGTATACTAGATCCATAAGAAAACCTTCTGAGATAAAAAATTTAAACATTATCTACTGTAGTAATCCACGAGAATCAAGTATGTGAAGAGCAAGAATAGCAAGATCAAGAACTGTAGACTCTTCAAGGCCAGCACATCCCTCTAGCAGAGAAAGATAGTCATAAACAGAAAGCAGTTCCTGTTCCCTATAACAAACATCTAACTAGCATATTAGAGACAAAATTAGGAGTTTTAAATAGAATTGATTCAGAAATACTAGTGAATAAACTAGCCACTGCAGCAAGTAGCCTAACAAAATTGAAGCAGCCTTTATAGTAATCTCTATTGGCATTAGGAACTAGCCAGTGACAGATTTCAAAAGTACTGCCAAAGTAAAAAAGTATAAAAAGGCCAGGGACCAAGACCACAAGTTAATAGTAGAAGCACTTAGTTTTTAGTATAGTTCAAGATAATGTGTCTTTAGCTTTCAGTTGTATACAAGCACAGTTATAGATACAAGCAACAGCAACTCTGATCATATAAGAAAGAAGTGAAAGTAATTTTCCATCTGAAATTCAAAAAATTGTGTTAAATAATGCAATTGATTTTGAAAAGAACTTTCAATCCTGGCAGACTATAGTGAATTTCACCTATAATCCTGTTTCTAATGTAGCAACTGCCTTTGTGCTTACCATACATAATGCCACTGTTTATGTTATCCATCCCATCATTACCCTAAGATTAAACCATGAAAAAACAATACTCTATCCTTCAGAACATAGAGTGTAAGCACGAAAGATGAATAGAAAGTAGCAGACAGTAAACTTAGAATCCTGCATTACTAGAGAACAGATGAGATTCATTTGTGAAAGCAATACTATTAATGCTCAAGATGTATGTTTAGACACTGAACAGAGTATTTGTTACTTTGAAATTCATCCAGTCACTGACCAGAAAACTGTGCTTGTATATACTAGAAAAGAGTGTATGCTTGAGAACTGCTTGTGCTGCTGTACAAATTGATAGCAATGATGTTATTCTGTCTAGTAGAAGCCATTCTAATCTCTGTATTTGTAATTTTGTTAAAATTATTGAGTGTAAGTTTTAGTATTTAGTACCAGTAACATCCCACCAGCTAATTTAAGCCAATTACACAATGTATCACAGACTACCACCTACCCCTAGTAAGATGAACCTTACATTAGTAAAACAATTAATTAAGCACTAAGACCTATTAGAAAGCTTGAAAAGAATCCAAAGAAGCAGAAAGAAGGCCCTAATTACTGTCCAACATAATACAAAAGAGATAACCAGAGTTCTACAAAGAATAAAACAAAATATAGATCATCACTAGTGAGATGTGATCTTTAAGTAGTCACCAACTGCAAATAGAATCTTTAATAAGTTGTGCCACCCCATTGTAGTTTTACTAATATTAGTTGAGATAAGCTTAAGATTATCTATTATATTGTTAATTTAGAACTGTAGAATGCTACAACGAATAGCTGTACTAACATCTTTGTCAAACGTACATAGTGAAGCACTAAAAGACACTTACTGTCATGAAAGTTTTCATTAAGTAAAAGAATTTACTTATTTCCTAAAAAAAGGAAGAATGAGACAGAGTAAAGATCCATTCTAAATTAAGTGAAGTGTCTAAGAAAAGTAAAAAGTCTTTGAAGCCAAAGCTGAAAGAAAAACTCGCATGCCGACACAGCAAAGAGACAAAGAAAAACAGAAAAGACCACAAAGTCGATTTGCCCCGACTTAAAAATTCCTTTGATAAAGAAGAACTAGTGCTAAATGTCACACAGAATGAATATGTATGAACTTATTGTAAAACTGTATGCATATGCATTTAGAAAAAAAATAAAAAAAGACCCGAAATCTTCAGAAGCACGCATGCCTTGTTAAAAAACTTGCATCCGGCGCGCGTCATAAATAAACATACCAAGCTTTACAACTTTTATAAAGTTGTGAAGTTTCTTCTTTCCTCCGCAAAACAAGAGAGAACAGAAAGATGTTCTTAGTTCCACCAGGCCCCACAGTGTTACAGTGGCCCCTTGGATCCATGGTATCCTGCAGGCTCTCACTGTTCCCCTTGGTTCCACAAGTTCCTACAGTGGAACAGGTTCCACAAGAGCCTGCAGTGTCACCATGGCCTATTGGTTCCACAATGCTCTGCATTTTCACAATGGTCTCCATAGGAAGGAAACAAGTGAGCCCCAGTGGTGCAGGATCAGATGAGAGGCAGTCACCAGAGGCCAAGTCTAGCCAGACTTGACTGTATGGGCATATTTTGTCTGGGAGTCACCCTTGGATATGGAGAATTTTAGACATAGAATCCCAATTTTGGCCATGGGCATCTAGACAAGAAAGACAGTTCTTTTCCATAGGAATAAAAGCACAGAGCCCCAGTGCTTCACGGTCAGATGGGAAGTAACCCTTGACATGTGAAATTCAGTGGGACCTGTCAGACAGACCCCAGGAGTCCAAACCAGGCAGACTTGCTCCATGTTCCATTGACTTTATTGATGCCCACACTGTCACAGTGTAATCCTCGATTCCATGAGGTCTGGCAATGTCACAATGGCTTCTTGGTTTCATGAGACCCAACAGAGTCACAGGGGTCCCTGGGCTCCAAGCAGCCCTGCTGTGTCACAATGGCTCCTTGTTTCTATGGGCCACACTGTTTGATCATTGACCCTTGCTTCTATAGAGGCCCCTGAGTTCCAGAATGGTCTCCTTGATTCCAGGAGGTTCCGTAGTCTCACCATAGTTTCCTTGGATCTCCATTGTGACAACTGACCCACGGTTCCATGAGGTTCTGTAGTGTCACCATGGTCGCTGATAGAGGCTAGATGAGATCAATGTCCTGAGACACCTTGGGATGCTTGGAATGCCCGTGTGGGGCCAGGGCTGGGTCAGGCCTTGGTTTGCGGTGGATCAGAGCCCCGCCCCCAGCAGTGGCCTGGCAGAGCTGTCAATCACATAGCAAATGCTGTGCTAACCCCACTCTGATTGGCTGAGCTGTCAATCAATCACACACTAGCAGCTGGTGCTACCCTGGGTCTGACTGGACAAGCAACTGGCAGTCCCACCCCAGGGGCGGGCCCATGAAGGCCCAGGGAGTTAAAAGCCAGAGCATGAGGCCAGCCCATGGCCTGGATCCTGTCTTCTCTTGGGGTTTCTGTGTTCGCGATGCTGGAACCCAAGTAGCTGGTACGTATGTGCGTGTTGTTCTATAGATCTTCTGTCTTTCTGTTGTTCTCTATTTTTTCTCCTTCTAATCCTACTTACCTGGAACATTTTTGGTAACTTCACATGTTAAGGGTTAAAGGTTTTTAGGTTAAATGTGTGGGAATCCAGGGCACAGGGAATATTTCTCTGTCTGCTCTGAGGCATCCTGACCCCCAGAGAAACACTGCCTTTAACCTTCCCCCATGGAGAGCACTTCCAGGACTTTGAGAAAGATTAGAGTTTACCAAAGTCTGAAATAGATTAGAGGGTAGTATAGTATGTCACTTGGGTGTGAAATTTAGGTTTTGGGACTTTTAATGTGATGTAGATAGGAAGCAAGATGGAGGAATTTGGATGTAGTCCCTGTCTTCTTCTTCTTCATCATCTACTCCATTTTCTTCAGTGTTGGTGGCACAGGGTGATTGATCAAGGAAAGCAGAGTGTAGAGGTTATGTGGACAGTCAAGGGATTAATTATGTGTAGATAAGTAGAAATAATGTATGTTTAAAGAGTTAATTGGTTGAGAAAACTTTAAAAGACCTTGCAACTGTACACTTTAGAGCCATTTTGAGGTATTTGTCCTATGTGCTGAGCCTGGTGTGCACCGCATGCAAAACTTTAGAGAAGTTAACATTAAACAAGAAGCTGAAGACCAAAAAAGTCTGTTGCATCTCCTTTTACCTGGCACAGAACTGCTACAGGAGGGTTTCTCATATCCAGAGAGCCCAGGATAAAACAAATATCAATAAATGGCACCTTGACAATATTTATTATAGGATGTTTTTTCCATAAAGTTGTTTAATGAAGAGTGTTGTCTTATTAATAGCCAATCATGTGAAATGTGTTGATTAAATGAACAATGAGGTCCACCTCTAGCAAACTAAGGTATAAAAGAAGAGGATTGAGAAAAGGGTGGCTTTTAGACCTTAGACTTGTGATCTGAGTCTGTGTTATCTCTGATTGAATGGTGATATTTTGGGATCTATTGGGGCTCCCTTCTAAAGCTTGAGACCCATCAGGAACTTCTCTAATAAACTTTGCCTGAAGCTCCCACTGTGCCCATGACAGGAACCCCTGTGAGTGTCTGGGACATCCCGGATTTTTGGCAGCCTGGGGACTCTTGGGATGTCACCGTGGAGCCTCCATGAGTGCCTGTGACAGATCGGTGCCTTTGCAGCCCAAGGTCCCCTGAGATGACACCATGGAAAGGCTGTGACTGCCTCTGACCACACGACTCTTTGCCATGCCCAGAAAGCCCTGGGAGGTGTCCATGGAGCCCCTGTCTCTGCCTCTGATATTCCAGCTCTGGAACAGCCTGGAGACTCTTGGAAAGTCCCCATGGAACCCCTATGAGGGCCTGTGACAAATCTGATCCTTAGCAGCCAACCATCACCAGGCCCCTGTGGCTATGGTCAGTTTCCATGGCAACCATCACCAGCTCCCTGTTGCTATGCTCAGTCCCTTGGCAGCTCCATGGAGACCCCATGCCAGGGGTGGTTGCCATGGACACCAGCTCAGGCCTGCAGCCACAGCCCATTGCCATGGCAACCATTGGCAGCCCTATCCCCAGGCTCATGGGATCCCAGAACCACAGATTTGGCTGAGCTGGGAGCAACCCATCAGGATCCTCCAGTCCAACTGCTGGCCCTGCACAGAACACCCCAACAATGCCAGCCTGGGCCTGGCAGCGCTGTCCAAACACTGCTGGAGCTCAGAGAGCTGGAGCTGGGACCCTTCCCTGGGGAGCCTTGGCAGGGCCCAGCAGCCTCTGGGCAAAAACCTTTTCCTGACATCCAACATGAGCCTGCCCTGACTCAGCTGCAGCCGTTCCCTCCACTCCTGTCCCTGGGCACCAGAGGGAAGAGGTTCCCACAGCCCCAGCCAGGAACCCGCTCCCAAGGCTGTTGCCATGGCCACCAGGGCTGGGACCAGCTGGGATGCTCGGTTTCCACGGGCCGGGGTTCAGGAATGGGATTCCCCATATTCCTGCTCCGGCTAAAACCACGCTGCCGCTCGCTGCTCTCCTGCCTCCCATGGAAAGTACAAAATGCAAAGATCCCAGGCTGGGATAAGAACAATTTATTGGGAACAGCAATGAGATAAGGAACAAATGGAACAGAAACAATATTGACAACAGAAGGGATAAATAAAACTGTTTACAAGAAAAACTAAAACAGAACTCACTGGGTCTTCCTGGCCACAATTTCCCCTTCCTGGAAAAGACACCCTTCTTCTCAGGGAGAGAGAGAGTCCCTTTCCTGCCCCTGGCAATGATCTGAGGTGGGAGTGAATGTAATGACACGTCCATGGCCAGACCCTCGTGTTTTTCAATGCCACATCATGTCACTGGGAGGGGCAGGACAAGGGACAGGTGTCTTCCCCACATAGATCACAGGGAAAATGGATCACCAGAGGTCTTCACAACATGGATCCTCTAATGATGGATGAAGTTGGGGCAGTGCACAAAAATCCTCCTGCACTTGGCGCACCAGCAGGCCTTCCCTTACGGGCACCTCCATTGGTGACTGGTCTAGGCAGAGCTCTGGGTAACACTCTTCACACACTGGGGACACTCGCAGGGCCGCTGCCCAGTGTGGATGAGCTGGTGGGTGACGAGGTTGGAGTTGTTCTTGAAGCCCTTCCCGCATTCAGGGCAGTGGAAGGGCCTCTCCCCAGTATGAATCTGCTGGAGGCAGAGATCGGACCTGATCCAAAACCTCTTCTGACACTCAGGACACTCATAAGGCTTCTCCCCAGTGTGTATACGTTGGTGGGTGAGGAGGTGGGAGCTGCAGCTGAAGCCCTTCCCACATTCCCCACACTCATAGGGCCATTCCCCAGTGTGGATCATCTAGTGGCTGATCAGGGTGCTGCTCTGCCTGAAGCTCTTCCCACACTCCAAGCACTTGTAGGGCTTCTCCCCATGATGAAGCTGCTCATGGAGCACCAGCTCTGAGCTCTGGCTGAAGCTCTGTCCACCTTCTTGGCACAGGGTGGGTCTTTCCTCCTCAGAGTGCCCTGGGCTGGGTTTGGAGGCCCTCCTCCTGTGGGATCTCTGGGGATTTTCCTCCGTAATGGAATTCTGCACTGTGGAGTCACTCAAAATGGCCTCTTCCACAAGGTTTTGCCATGGAGATTTTTCCTCCCTGGTCTCCATCCTCAGCTCCTTGTCTGGGGGAGGAAGGACAAGGAGAGGATGGGATTTGCCTCCATGCCAGACGGAAGGGGAAGAAGATTCCCCCAGTGCATCCCTGGCAGGATGGGGTCGGCAGCAGGTCTGTCCTTCAGCCACGGGCTGTGCTGGACTTGGAGATGGAGCAGGAGAGAGGGGGAAAGGGGCACTGACTTCCTCCTCACCTGCCTGGGTGTCCTGAGGCATCTTCCTTTTCCTCGCAGCCTCTTCCATCTGATCAAGGTTTGGGAATGGAAAATCCTGTTTTGGGAGAAAAACAAGGGATGAGAACATTAATTTTTATACTGGTTTGAAGGCAAACCTAAGGGATAGTCTAAACCAGAATTACAATTTAAAAAGAAAATGAAGATCAAGGCAATGATACAGAAGCACTGCCTTAAACTGACAGAGTCAGAATATAACCTGACACCCTGCTGGTCGGGGTGGTGGCAGCAGTCCCATTAAATGGTGGCTGCTGTCCTTTTGGAGTGATGAACGTGATTCTATCGAAGCAGTGATCTTATAGAAGGGTCTGGTCTTCCTCTGACGGTCCAGTGGTGGTTATGGAGCTCTTGTCCTCTGGGAATCCAGTAGGCAAGCTGCTCCTTGGGTTGCAAGCCTCAGCTTATATCCAGGTAGGAATGCTTGGCTCCTCCCCATGGGCAGGACATCCCACAATGGGATGATGGAATTTTATCAGTCCTGCAGTGACACTCAATGGCCCATTCACAGAAGATTTCTCCCCTGGAGGCCCTTATCAGGGGTGAATCATGGAAGGGATAAAGAACACTGCCTTGCCTGTTTATAGCAGTTGATGAAGATGGGGATTGAAAACATGCATTTGGTTACATCTTACATTGCAACCTGAAACAGTGGGGTAATTTCTGCTCAGGGGGTGAACACCATCCCCCTTACCCAAAGTGGCTGAGGTGTAAAACCCCCACCCTGGGAAGGCCACACACAAAGAGGACAATATCACACTTGTCCTGCTCCAGGGGATGTCTCTGTCCCTGTCTCTCCCTTGCCTGCCCCCCTTTTCTCTTTCACAGATTGGGGGGCTTTGCCAAATGTCAGAATAATTTGTCTCTTTGTCTCTGTCACCTTTGTGAACACCTACACAGAGCTTTACCTTCCTTTCATTATCTGAATTCGGCCAAATTTCCACATTTCTTTTATCAGAATGTGCCAGCAGCTGAGCTGGAGCTGTGCAGGACTAATGGAACTTGGAATTGCCACATATTTCCTTCCTTTGTCAGTTTATTAAAGTTTGGGGGTTTTTTGCATTTCCAGAAAAAGTGTCCTGTGGGAAGAGCAAATTCAAGGCATTTTTTAAGGGTTAAATTTGATTTCTGACCAGAAACAACTTTAAATTGTCCAGTGCCCAGAGGATGCTCAAGGGGTCTCTGAGCCTCTCACACAGGGAGATGCTTGGAAGGGGCAGGAGGGAGTTTTCCCTGTCCCTGTCACCCCAGGTCATTCCCCAGGCATTTGTCCCTGTCCCTGCCACCCCAGATGCTTCTCCAGGCATTTTTCCCTGTCCCTGCCACCCCAGGCCATTCCCCAGGGGATCTCTGTCATTCTCACCCCAGGGAATATGCCTAGGGGGTCTCCCTCCCTCTCACCCCTGTTCCAGGGGGTGCTCAGGGCAGTCTCTGTCCCTCTCAGCCCAGGGGATGCTCAGGGGTCCCTGTCCCCTCACCCTGGGGGATGCTCAAGGGGTCTCCATCCCTCTGGCCTCAGGGAATGCCTGTGCAGGGCTGGGGACCAGGGGCTCTGTGTCCCTCTCACTGCTGAGGGTGCTCGGGGCTGGGGGGGCTCTCCGACTTTCTCACACCTGGAGTGGCCGAGGGGGTCTCTGTCCCTCTCAGCCCTGCTGTGACCCCACCCAAACATCTTCAGGGTCAAAGGGAAAGAGACACCCCCAAACCCCCAGAAGGGCTGAACCTGGGATTTGGTTTGGGGCTGAGGATTTAGGAAGGGGCTAGAACCGAGGCTGTGTTGGAGTTGAGGCTGAGATTTGGATTAGAGCTTGGATTGGGGTTAAGGCTAGACATGGGATTGGCTTTAGGGCTCAGACTGGGATTGTGTCTGGGGCTAGACGAGTCTGGGACAGGGCTGAGAATAAATACAGAACTGTGAGTGTGTCTAAACATGGTTTGAGATTGAGACCAGGATCAGGGTCAGGTTTGGGACTGAGCTCACCCACAGCGGGACAGGGGGGATGTCATGCTGGAATGGTTTGGGGAAAATTCTGGTTTGGGGGAAAAAACGGTGTGAATGCCTTGTGTTGGGGATTCCTCTTGCCCAAATCAATTTCTAAAAGTCACCTGATGTCTAAAAATCAAGAATGAATAAAAAAAAGATGCCAGGAGTTTCCCATTTCCAGTCTCATCCCTCTCAGGTTCTGGTGGTCCCCCATCTCAGGGCTGGTGGGGTTCCCAGGGGTCCTGGGTAATGAGCTTTAATTGGTCTTATCCTAGGCAAGCTATTACAGCTCCAGAGCTCGGCTCCAAGGGGACCGAGTGCCAGAGGCCAGCTCACTCAGACCAAGGCCACGGGTCAGCCCTGTGGTGGTTTGACCAGGAAGAAGTGGGAATTCTGGGATGTTGTGGTCAAACCAATGGGTGCTTGGATTTTGATATTGGCACCTGGTGTAGCCAGTGGGATTTTGGACACACCTCTGAGAACACCCAGGGGTTAAAAGCAGAGCTTCGGCGCTGGGAGGCTCTCTTGGGACTTTGAGGGACGGAGGTCGGATCTCTCCCCCGTCCAGCCGCTGCTGCTGGGCAGGGGAGGGGCAGCCATGTGGTAGGCCTGGGCCTGGACAGAGATGGGAGTTGAGGAGGCCTTGGAGGATGGAAGGGTGGAGAGCCCCAAGAGACATCGGTCAGCCATTCCCCCCCCTCCTCCCTTGGAGACAGACAGAAAGAGAGAGAGAGTGCAGCCTGTGTCGTTATCTCGAAACTCAGTAAATATGTGCTAGCAGAAGGCAGCCCGGCTGAGGAGATGGGGGGGGTGCAGCCAGGAGTCCAGCTGCCTGGAGGAGTTTTTAACCCTTTTTGGACAATGACAACCTTACAGAACATTAACCCTTCCTAGATGAGTGATAAGAGTGGAGGAGGACGAAGGAAATGAACGAGTGATGGAGGTCTGGACCAGAGAGAGAGAGAGAGTGAGAGATGTTGAAAGAATGGAGTGGCATTTTATGCTGGACTCTTTCGTGTAGCCATGGACAGAGCCATGTTTCCATGTGATACAGAGACTGAGTCCAGGGGGAGAAATGTCCCAGTGCCAAAGAAGATTCAGTGTGGGTACCCCTCAGCCCCAGGGGGTATATAAAATATGGGGGGGATAGATGTCCCAAAGGTAAAAAGGTACTGTGAGATACTGTGCTTTTCTGGAAGTGGACAAAGCATCCTTAAAAAGACAACCCTGGAAGCAGCCCTGATCCCTGTTTGGTGGTGAGAGCACCGGAACAAGGACGGAAGAGGCCACCATGACACATGGAAGGACTCCCTCTCCTCTTGAGGAGCTGAAAGTTTGAGCAATCTAAAGGGTGGTGTTGGACCCAGAACTGGTGATTTTGGAGGATGTATTGTATTGGGAATTTAGGGGGGAGGAGGGGGAGAGTGTTTTTTTGTGAGGTTTTCATTTTCCTCGTGTTTTCTTTTTTTTTCTTTTGTGTGTAGTTTAGTAATTGTTTGTGTGTAGCTTAGTTAATAAACTTTTCTCTATGTTTAAGTTGGAGCCTGCTTTGCTTATTCCTGGTCACTTCTCACAGCAGACACCGGGGAGAAGGTGTACTCATGGGGGCTCTGGCTTTGCCAGGCCCAAACCATAACAAGCCCCTAGCAAGCAAGGGGATATTCAGCTCTTATAGTGATTAGCCAGCTCTTATGATTTCAGCTTTGCTTGCTAGTTAGCTTGCCCTTGGCTTGAGGCTCCAGCAGACGGCAGAGAGAGGAGAAGGAGAAGACGCGCGATGTTCCACGAGTATGGCTTTATTGGAGGGGTTCGTGAAGGGTCTCAGCTCTTCTTCTTCCGAGTTAGTAGGGGTACAGTATGCTACTTTTATACCCTTGGCCCGGTTCCAATCTTGACCAATGGCAAAAGGTTAGAGGGACCATAAGTGGGCAATAGTAGGGTTAATAAGATATTGCCTTACATGGTTATAGGGATAGATTATAGGGCGGATGTCCCTGGAGTCAGGAAGCTTCTGTGCTGCTGTATCAGCATTTCTATTATTCAGATTCTCCACGGGGCCCTGGCTAAACTTGTAGGTTTCACTACACTGGGGATCCCCCCTCTCCAGGGTACTGCTTATGGATTCTGGGAGGTTTTGGCGTCCCAGGGTTCCCCTCTTCAGCCTCCCCTCAATCCAGCCAGTTGGGGTTCCCCCTTCTTTCCACTACTCTGTACTGGTTTAGGGCAAATTTGTTTGAAAACCTCCACAAGGAGTTACCTCTAGAAAGCAGATTCCAGTAGCCCAACCCCCAGCCAGTTTGGGAAAATATTTCCTTGGGGAAAATTTCAAAAACCCTGTTTATTTTACAGGCAAAGCATTCACCAGCCAAGCAAATGAACAATATTAAGCAATAAGACCTCGTGCCACTCCAAAAGAGACGAAAAACTCAGAAAGTCCTTCTGTAGGCGGTAGCTCAGCTCACTCAGTCTCTTATCAGTCTCTTACCAGTCCCTCCAGTGCTGGAAATGCCGCGGCCCAGGCTTGGCCAGGTGGGCCACAGGTGCGAGGTGCTGGTGGTGTTCTGGGTGTTCAGTCCAGAGCAGATTTAAACAGCTCCAAAGAAAAAGAAAAATCACAGTCCAGGGAACTTCTCTGCCTCAGCGAGCTAAAAACTAACTAAAAGCAAAGGAGAGCTTCATCCCGCTGTCTGTCTTTCCATCCTGTCCGTCCAGGAGCCGAAATGTGGAGGAGTGAGTGCAGTGTATGAAAACAAACTGCAGATTCTTCCTCCTCCCCTTTGCTTTCAGAATCATCCTTAAAGGTGCAGAACTCATTTCTGGGCTAAACATACCGATGGGGGTACGAGCATCATGAAGTCACTCCAGGACACGCCCCTGCCAGGGTCAGGGGGTCCCGTCCCCACCTCATCTCCGGGCTGCCGGGGGTCCCCCAGCTGAGGTATCGCCCCTTCCACTCTCCCTGCGCCAAGGGTCCCCCTTTTTCACAGTCCTGGCTCTCACGGGGATCCCCAAAACCAATGTCCCGCCCCATCAGTACCGGGCCATCCCCACGTGGACTCCCGTGGACCCTCTGAGGGGCGATTGCGGCTCCTCTCCCCCCAAAATAACTCCTCTTAGGGAGCCTGGAGATATCCGGGGCTCGAGTCCGGGATCTGCCGGCTCTGAACACTCCAAAAAATCCTCCCGGAGACCCCTGACTGGAGTTATTTGGGAACGTAGCTACTTGAGCTGAGCTTCTTGCAGGACGTACAGGAGCCTTGTGTTCCTCACCATGGGGTGAATGAACCTTGTCAGTCTCACTGGTAACATTTGCTCCCTTTCCTCCAGTGATTTTAACAAACTTTTCAAGGAAGGAAAACAAAATATTTTCTCTATACTCTGGACCCACAACAGCCATTTTCCTCATCAGTTCTCCCATAAGTTCCCCAGGAGGAAGGAGGGACTGCATCAAAGTTTCCAAGAATTTTTCCAGAAAGAAACACAACCTTCTCAGTGGAGGGAACCATGAAGCAATCAAAGGCACTTGGAGTTGGAGAACAGTGCCCTGAACTCACTGTGCCAAAATAATGTTGCAATATGGTTAAGAAAATTGTTGGAGAGATGCCTCTGCCCCAATTAAGGTGCAAACGAGACCAAATCCAAAGTGGATTTTATTGAACGATAAATGTGAGGAAGAGAGAAAGATGGAAAGAAAGAGAAAAGGGGGGGACAGCAAGGGAGTGACAGGGACAGAGATGTCCCCTGGAGCAGGGCAAGTGTGACATTGTCCCCTGTGTGCGTGGCCTTCCCGTGGTAGGAGTTTTACACCTGAGCCAGTTTGGGTAAGGGGGGTGGTGTTCACCCCCTGAGCAGGGATTACCCCACTGTTTCAGGTTGCAATGTAAGATGTAACCAAATGCATGTTTTCAATCCCCATCTTCATCAACTGCTATAAACAGGCAAGGCAGTGTTCTTTATCCCTTCCATGATTCACCCCTGATAAGGGCCTCCAGGGGAGAAATCTTCTGTGAATGGGCCATTGTGTGTCACTTTCAGGACTGATAAAATTCCATCATCCCATTGTGGGATGTTCCGCCCATGGGGAGGAGCCAAGCATTCCTACCTGGATATAAGCTGAGGCTTTCAACACCAGGAGCACCTTGCTGACTGGATTCCCAGAGGACAAGAGGTTCATAACCACCACTGGACCTCCCGAGGAAGACCAGACCCTTCTAAAGGATCACTGCTCTGACAGAATCATGTTTATCACTCCAACAGAACTGCAGCCACCATTTAATGGGACTGCTGCCACCACCCTGACCAAGAGGGTGTCAGTTTATGTCCTGACTCTGCCGTTTAAGGCAGCGTTTCTGTATCATTGCCTTCATCTAAATTTTCTTATGAAATTGTTATTCTGGCTTAGACTCTCTCCCAGGTTTGCCTTCAAACCAGTACAAAAGACAATGTACTCACTGCTTGTCTTCTTCCCAAACCAGTATTTCCCATTCCCAAATCTTGATTGGATGGAGGAGGAGGCTGTGAAGAAGGAGCTCTGGGATACCCGAGCAGGTGAGGAGGAAGTCAGTGCCCCTTTTCCTTTCTCTCCTGCTCCACCTCCTAGCCCAGCACGGCCTCTGGCTGCAGGACAGCCCTGCTGGCAACCTTGTCCTGCTGGAGATGCACTGGGGGGATCTCCTTCCTCTTCCCTCTGGCATGGAGGCAAATCCCATTGTGTCCTTGTCCTTCCTTCCCCAGAAAAGAAGCTGACGATGGAGACAAGGGAGGAAAAATCTCCATGGCAGAATGCCGTGGAAGAGGCCGTTTTGAGCAACTCTAGTGCACAGGAATCCAATAGGGAGGAAACGTCCCAGAGATCCCACAGGAGGAGGGCTGGCTCTAAACCCAGCCCAGATTGCTCTGAGGAAGAAAGACCCACTCTGAGCCAGGAAAGTGGACAGAGCTTCAGCCAGAGTACGGAAGAGATGGTGCATGAGCAGTTTCATGATGGGGAGAAGCCCTACAAGTGCTTGGAGTGTGGGAAGAGCTAAGACCAAGCACCACCCTGATCAGCCACCAGATGATATACAATGGGGAATGGTGCTATGAGTGTAGGGAGTGTGGGAAGGGCTTCAGCTTTAACTCCCAGCTCATCACCCACCAACACATCGACATTGGGGAGAGGCCCTACGAGTGTCCCAAATTTCAGAAGAGGTTTCAGACCAGTTCAAATTACCTCTGCCACCAGCAGATTTACACCGAGGAGAGGCCCTTCTGCTGCCCTGAGTATGGGAAGGGCTTTAAGTGCAACTCCCACCTCATCATCCACCAACGCATCCACACCGGGGAGAAGCCCTATGAGTGCCCCAACCATGGGAAGAGGTTCCAGACCAACACAAATCTCCTCCTGCATGAGCAGAGTCACACCCAGGAGAGGCCCTTCTGCTGCCCTGACTGCTGGAAGGGCTTTAAGAAAAAATCCACCGTTATTACCCACTGACATATCCACACTAGGGAGAGGCCCTACGAATTCTCCACATCATGGGAAGAGCTTCTCCATGAGCTTGGACTTGACCAGACACCAATGGAGTCAGCAGTAAGGGAAGTTCTGCGAGTGCCCCAGCTGCAAGAAGAGCTTCATGCCCAGCCGCAGCTTCTTTCGCCATTGGAGGTCCCACATCAGGAAGAGCCCCGGGGATCCATTTTCCCTGTGATCCATGCTGGGAAGATAGCTGTCCCTTCTCCTGCCCCTCCCAATGACATGTGGCATTGAAAAACATGAGGGTCTGGCCATGGACGTGTCATTACATTCACTCCCACCTCAGGTCACTGCCAGGGGCAGGAAAGGGACTTGCGCTCTCTCTCTCTCTCTCTCTCTCTCTCTCTCTCTCTCTCTCTCTCCCTGAGGAGAAGGGTGTCCTTTCCAGGAAGTGGAAATTGTGGCCAGACCCAGTGAGTTGTGTTTTAGTTTTCCCTGTAAACAGTTTTATTTATTCCTTCTGTTATCAATATTGTTTCTATTCTTGTTAGTTCCTGATCTCATTGCTGTTCCCAATAAATTGTTCTTATCCCAGCCTGGGATCTTTGCGTTTTGTGCTTTCCATGGGAGGCGGGAGGGCAGTGAGGGCAGCGCAGTTTAAGTGGGAGGAGGAAATTTGGAAATCCCATTCCAGAACCCTGGCCTATTGGAATCAGAATCCCAATATTACCAGTTAGATTGTGCCTGGGCCAGTCTGACCCTCGCTGCTGGGCCAAAGGCAGCAACTGCGGTGTATCACCCCAGAGATACCTTGGCTTGCTGGAGATTGTAGCTGGGCACTGAACAAGTCCAGGCTTGTTAGGAACTCCATTTACCTCAGGAGGAATGGCTTCAGGCAATGGTGAAGAGAAAAAGGGATGGATTCTGCTGGAGGGGTATATCCAGAGGTTTATTCCATGGTTACAGAGGTCTGAACGTGAGCAACTGCTCCAACAGAATCCTGACCGGATGGCTCGATTCACCTTTTAAGTTCAGGGACAGGGGAAGGGGAGGGGACAGGTGAGCACCAACCAGGTGGAAGGGGCAGGGTCTCAAGGGACGAGGGACACCTAGACAGGCCAATGACCCCCAGGCCTGAGGGGCATCCTTTGAACTTGACCAACCACACGACGCCTTGCTGGAATGTTAAGCCTGATTGACAGGACTCACTCAGCAAGGGGCAAGGGGGAAGGGAGACGAGGGTATTGGCACACTTGGGGAAGGGACCCGGAAGCTTAAGACACATCGCAACATCTCCCCCTAGTTTTGTTTAAAAAGAAGAGGACTGTGTTTGTGGTGCAGAATGATTGCCAAACCATGGTTGGTAAATCGTTTCTTCCTCTACAGGAAGGTCAGTGTTTTCCACTGAAGCCTCCAGGTCATCCATTGGAGCACTGAGGGCTTCCAAATGGTAGACCTCAAGAAGGGGAGATGAGCTTGAAATTAACTTGAGAACCATGCGTTTGATTAGTCCAAAAACAATGCTAACAACTACAATAACTATAACTAAAATAAACAGCACTAAAAACACAGTTTTCAGAATAGATCCCAACCAGCCCGAGAGTCCCCAGCCATTGAACAGTCCACTCAGCCAGTCGTCAGTTTCTCTCTTGATGTCGCTCACCATGGTTTTCATCTTGTCAATTGTGGCATGTCCGTTCTCTGCCTTTGATGACAAGTCGAGACAGCAGAGTCCTTCAAATTCTTCACAGCGATGGTTGTGCAGAAGGAGTAGATAGTCTATGGCTGACCTATTTTGAATGGTGGCTTGCCTGGTAATTTTCTCATCTGATAAGAGGTCACTCAGGGCAGTAGAAGTGAGGTTTGCCTGTTTTGCAACCCAACATTCCAATCGGCCTAATTCTCCCATAGTTTTTGCTGCCGAGATCCACAGCAGAAGGACTGTAATTGCAGTGGCCTTAAGTCTGGACCAGTGAACAATTTCTGAATTACAGTCAGGGTCTAATTGCCTTAGGTCTTTTTTTTTGATAGCCAATGTATGTGTGTTGGTTTTAGTTTGCCAATGTATTAGATTTGTTCAATTTGGTGTTAACAGGCTCAGCTTGCCAAAGGTACATGGACCTCCGAGCAGACGAGGAGGGAGACCTGCCCATGCTCTGTCTCCACACATTAAAAACACACCCTTTTGGAGTTCACGAGGCTTGTAATCACCACCAGATGAGTACATAACTAAGACTGAATTTTCACACCAGTTCTTGTCTGTGTAGTGTGGGTTGCTAGGGTCAGGATAGGTGTTTGGTTTAGCTTCATGATATGGTAAGCGGGAATTGAATTTAAGTGAATGCAAAAGTTTGCATTCATGGAGCCTAAGAGATGGAACCCTTGTGGCTCCCTTTTTGACAGTGGTAACTTTCTCGCCCACTCCTGCCAAAACAGTAAAGGATTGTCAGCAGGGTAACGGCCAGGGGAAGGTGTGAGTAAGTTAACTTCATTTAAGGCACTCCACATTTCATTTGGGAACTCTGAGGATTTAAAAGGAACTCCCACCAGGCAAGCTGACAGGGGGTCAGAGGCTGTCATGGTGGAGAGGCAAATGTGATCTTGTCCAAGGGCTCTGGCCAGAGTGGTCCATACATTCGCTTTGGGCTGAGGGACTAACCAGGAGATCGCTGGAGAAATGATCGCAAGTAGGACGAGAAGCAGGCTCGGTCTCATGGCATCTCGAGACTGCACACGAACAGCAGGATCTAAACCGGTAAAAGGAAACTTAAGACAAACATATATTACAAACTATTCCAGATAGGAGGCTTAAATGGAATTTCCTCCAGAGAACGCGTGCGGCGTTTTCTTCTCCAGGCAGCATGAGCAACCTGGGGTGCTTCTGTAGATTTCTCTGAGACCTTGGGAACATAGGGCTTTACCCATTTGGAAGGAACCCACCTTAAACTAGAGGGGGTGGACACACAGGCGTATCCACGTCCCCAGGTAACCAATTTGTAAGGTCCCACCATTTTCCAAGTTTCAGGGTCCTTTACTAAAACTGGAGGTTTTTCTTTCATTAACCTATGATTGCTCCCCCCAAAGTGGTGTAGGATGGGTGGGTTCAGGCTGTCAAAAGAACAATTCAGAAAATTGATTGTGAATAGCACCCTGGATAACCGGATGTGGGGAGATTCTACCTTCAGAACCTGTTGTTGCTCGTCCAGGACCCTTTTAATATCACGGTGAGTTCTTTCTACAATGGCTTGACCTGTAGGGGAGTAGGGGATGCCAGTTTTGTGCTCTACTCCCCATTGCTGCAGGAAGCTCCCGAATTCCTTGGATTTGTAAGCAGGCCCATTATCAGTTTTCAGCTCCTTGGGGATGCCCATGAAAGAAAAAGCCTGTAAGAGGTGCTTAATAGCATCAATAGATGATTCTCCTGTGTGGGCAGAAGCATAGACCACTCCAGAAAAGGTATCTACACTAATGTGAACCTATTTCTGCCGTCCAAAAGACTGTATGCGTGTTACATCTGTTTGCCACAGTTCACAACTGTTCAGTCCCCTTGGGTTTGCTCCCGTACTCACTGTAGGGAGTGCATGTTGTTGGCAATTTGGGCATGTGGCCACAATCGCTTTGGCCTGTTCTCAAGTGATGTTAAACTGACGAACCAGGCCAGGTGCATTTTGGTGGAAAAGCTGGTGGCTGATTTTTGCCTGTTCAAAAACATTTGGGAGAGCGGCCATCACTGCAGGTGCAGCAAGAGCATCTGCCCTTCTGTTGCCTTCAGTGATAAACCCTGGCAAGTCAGTGTGTGACCTGACATGCATCACATAAAATGGTTGCTCTCGGTGAGTGACTAACTTTACCAGTTTTGAGAGCAATTCGAAAAGTGCGATGTTAGACACATCTTGCAGTATTGCTTGATCTGCCCTGGATACTACTCCTGCCACGTATGCAGAGTCTGTAATCAGATTAAATGGTTCTGAGAACCTTTCAAAGGCCCTAACAACTGCAGCCAATTCAGCAACCTGAGGTGAACCTTCCACCTCAGCAATGTCCGTCTCCCACTGCTGGGTTTGAGGATCCTTCCAAGTCATAACGGACTTGTGGGACCTCCCAGATGCATCTGTGAAGACAGTTAGAGCCCTTTTTAAAGGTCTCCTACTTAGAGCACTTTTAAATTTTAAGGTAAATTGAACATCTTGTTCGAACAATTTGTGAGCGGGCCGTGCTACCGAAATTTGTCCTGAGTAGGAATCCAGACCAAACTGCAACACTTCATTTTCTTGAAACAATTGTTCCAGTATTTTCATAGCATTTTGACCTGATTTTAACTCAACTGGAATGTGAATGCACTTAAAATCACATCCTGCTAACTCCCTGATCCAGGTCCTTGCTTTTCGGATCAGTTCTGCTACCAGCTCCTGAGGCTTTGTCAGTCTTTTGGACCTTTTGTGACTGAGGAAAACCCATTCTACGATCAAGAGAGGGTCCCTCTGGTCCCGGTCCTTTTTTGGTGTGTTCTTTGCCTTAGGTGTTTGTTTTTCCTCCCATTGGAAAATAATTCCATGGAGGTGTGGCAACTTACCTAGGATGATAAATTTGAATGGCAGGTCAGGCCGGCATCGGTTGGCCTGTCTTGTGGACATTGCAATCTGAACCTTTTCTAGAGCTTTCTGTGCCTCTGGGGTAATAGACCTAGGAGCACCTGGGTCCTCTCCCCCTTTCAATAAATTGAAAAGAGGGGCAAGGTCTTCATTAGTCAGACCGAGCCATGGTCTTAGCCAATTCAAAGACCCACACAACTTGTGGACATCCGCAAGGGTCTTGATCCTTGGATTGATTTCTAGTTTTTGAGGAACAATGGTCCTACTTCCAATTTCTAAGCCCAAATACTTCCAAGGTGGCATCTTTTGAATTTTCTTTTCCTGGAGCTCGAACCCTGCAACAATCAATGCATCGATCGTTAGGTCAAGCGCATGCGTGAGTAAATCATCATTGGGGGCACACACAAGGATATCATCCATATAATGATAGATAATGGCGTTCTCTGCGGCTGCACGTACTAGGGAAAGCAGGGAGGAGACATACCACTGGCAGATAGCTGGAGATACCTTTAATGCCTGAGGAAGAACGGTCCAATGGTACCTTTTCATAGGGGATTCCATATTAATAGAAGGAACTGAGAATGCAAAACGCGGTGCATCGTCAGGGTGCAAGGGGACTTGGAAAAAACAATCTTTAATATCAATAACAGCTAATTTCCAATCTTGGGGAAGCATTGTTGGGGATGGCATACCAGGTTGGGAAGAACCCATATCTTCAATTACATTATTAATTTGTCGGAGGTCGCAGAGGAGCCGCCATCTCTTTTTGTCAGCTTTTTGGATGACAAACACTGGAGAGTTCCATGGGGACATGGTCTCCACAATGTGGCCCTTTTTTAGTTGCTCTTCCACTAGTTCCTCAAGCACCTTTATTTTTTGTTTACTGGGCGGCCACTGTTTTACCTGAACTGGTTTGTCCGTTTTCCACTTCAGTTTTTGGGTGGGGCACTGTTGTTCAATGACTGCTGCACAAATATGCTGTGGAGAGTCTGGAATATCAATTGTGACACCCCACTGGGCCATTAAATCTCTCCCTAACAAAGGTTCAGAATAATCCAACACAAATGGACGGATATTTGCCAATTGTCTGTTTGGTCCTTCAAATTGAATAATGCTTTTGGATTGTCTTGCCAATTGCAGGCCTCCTACACCTCGAAGATGACCAGCAACATTTTGCAAAGGCCAATGTGCTGGCCAGTCTTGTACTGGAATCACTGTGCAGTCTGCACCAGTGTCTACAAGCATTTCAAAGCATTTAGACTCCCCACCCCCCCCTGACATTACACCATAATTTGGGTTTGTCTTTCCCAATAACTTGGACTTAGGCGACTGTGGGCCCTTGTTTTTTGATATTTTCACGTAAAGATGGCACAAGGATAGCTTGTGCAACAATTTGTCCCTTGGGAAGAAACAGGGGTGGGTGGAAACAGTGCAGGCCGAGAACGAATTGCTCAGGATCTGATGTTGTCATTCCCGGAGCAATTCTGATCTCTTGTGGTGTGTGTTTGGTGTCCCCAATGACGATGTACTTACAACGAATCCGGTTCCAAGTACCTTTCTGTTCAGGATTTACAGACACAAAATGCCAATCAGTGTCCTCCAGATGGAGTGACTCAGTCAGCTGCAACCTGTAAGGCTCATTGACAGAAGACATGGTTAACACAGAATCACCTAAATCATACACAGTCTTTGAAGCATCTGCTTCACTTACACAAACATTAATATTATTGCGCGCTTGATTTGTTTTGCTACCCTTATTCCCTTGGCCTGCTCTTTTTTTGTCTGCACGCCTGGCAGTCCGGCGCTCCCTCTTCAGTTTTTTTGTTGTTGTTGACCCCCAGGGAGGGCTTGTAGTTCTCCTCCCCTACCATTTCTAAATTCATCAAATTCCCTTTTCAGGGCGCACTGGTTACTCCAGTGCCCTAGGTTCTTACAAAGCAGGCATGGTTTTGTAGGCTCAGCCATTGCTGGTCTCCGCTGCTGCCCAGGGTACTGATGTGCTGAGGGGAAAGGCGCAGGGCTGGCAACGGCGACACGCTGAGGTGGTCTTGGCAGCAGCCTTGGTCTGGTGTTTCCACACTCATCAGAGGCACTTTCCTGTTACAGACTAGTAGCATGTCTTTGATGGTTGGAGAAGGTTCTATAGGAAGGCTCAGGATTGCAACTTGACACTGTTCATTTGCATTTGTAAATGCCATTTCCTCTAAAATTGCTTCCCTAGCATTCTCTTTTTAACCTATATTTCAATAGCTCTAGTTAACCTTTTTACAAATTTCAAAAAAGGCTCTGATGGTAGCTGTTTAATTTTACTGTAGGGCTCAAAAGGCCCCTCAGGTTGTAGGGAAAAGAATGCTTTTTCAGCTGCTTCTTTTACTTTCTCGAGTGTTTCTGCAGGAATTGCAGTAGCTTGGATTGAGGGAGAAGACCATTGGCCCTCACCACAGAGGTGCTCAATGGTGATAGGGTTACCACTGTTGTCTTTGGCTGTGTTTGGATCAGAATGCAAGCCTGGGAGAGCATCATTCAGCATTTGTTTCCATGCTATTTCCCATAATTTGAATTCCGTGGAGGTCATGAGACAGGAAAAAAGCTGTTTTAAATCATGTGGAATCACTACAGTCCTACTCAGTTCAGAATTTAAAAGGCCATGGAAATATGGACTGTGTGGACCATATTCTTTATGAGATTTACAGATCTCTTTAATCAATTGTCGTCCAAAAGAACTCCAATTAGCAGTTGGAGCTGCTCCCCGCTGAGCTGCAGGCTGAAAGGTAACAGGAGCCAGTGGCAACATGGGACTATGCATTGTATCTGCTGTTCTCTGCTCTGTATCCCTTGAATTGGAAGCATTGGGATCACAGATACAGGTTTGAGGACAGACAGTGGGTGTGTCCCCACCGTGGGAACCCGGGGAGGGGGCGGAGATGCAACGGGTACAGGGGGTGGAGACAGGGGGCTGGCAAGGGGCAGGGAAACCGTGGGAACAGGGGGCGGGGTCAGGGGGCAAGCAGGGGGCGGGGACACCTGGTGACATCACGTCAGCAGATGCCCCCTGGGAGGAGTAGAGGGGTGGAGCTGAGGGTATTGCAGGAAAGGGAGGGGGAGGGGGGAAGGTATCACGAGGAAATGAAGGAGAGGGGCACGTGGCTAGAGTTTCGGGATGCTTAAGAGGATTTTGAGAAGAAGAAGACCAGGTTTGAGAAGATGCCACGTGGCATCCACCATCTTGTGGACCCCCTAGGGACTGGGGGCCATTTTGGGCATCACTGCTCTCTGGAAAGCTGACACGTGCTGTGGGTTTCTGAGGAGGGGACACAGGGGATTGGGGAAGGTTCCACGCAGCCTGGCCAGGGCCTTGTGGACAACGCAACTCAGGCATTTTAGCAGACTCTAGGAGTTGACTTCCCAATGAGTGTGCTCTCTTTAAAATGCCAAGTTTTGGGGAAAGAGGTTTGGGGGTTTTAGAGCTAGGAGAGGGAGAAACAGGGAGAGCAGAGGTACATGGCTTTACATTTGGCTTTTTCTCCATTTCCTTTTGTTTGAGCAATGCTGTTCGAATTTGTAAACTCAAAAACACAAATTTAGCTGAGGGTGCATTGCCAGATTGTCCTAAGGTTATCAATTCATTCCCAACTTTATCCCAGAATTGAATATTGTGGATTTCTTCAGGGGAGATTTGTGGAAAGTGGAGGAAAAGCCATCTTATAAACTGTTTCAATTATCCCTTTGAGAACGTCACATTACCACTGTCTAAAATGCTAACAATATTATAAAACACTCCTTTTTGTACAATGCTGAGTTTTGAACCCATGTTAGATGTAAAAAGCAAAGTACTAGATCCCGCCTGACCAAAAACAATGCTAAAATCAGCTACCAATTTCTAAAAAAAACCCCACAGATAGGAAAGCGATAACGAGCCGACAAAAGCTTCACAATGCAGCTGTATATACTGCTTTTAAAATTCCCGGGCAGCAGCAGCAGGGCACGCCCTGCCGAGCCGAGGTGGAAACAAAGCCTCCCCCGCCATGGAATGCAGCCCCCCCGCGGAGCAGAGAGAGCGCCCACACCACGTGGCAAGCCGAAACCGGGGCCCCCCCGCGGAGCGTGTGCAGAGAACCCCCCCCTTCCCCCACAGAGAGCTGAGAAAGAGAGTCCCCCGCGGCAAGAGAACCGAGAGCCCCCCCTCCCCCACACAGAGAGAGAGAGAGAGAGAGGGATCCCCCGACCACGTGGAGAGAGCCGAGCACGCTGCGCTGCAGAGCCGGGGGGAAGGGCAGAGCGCTCCCACTCCGGCGCGAATTTCAAAAGAGAGTAGCACACGCAGCAGAAAGCTAAAAGCTAGAACGCAATAAATTCCCGTCTGTGGGGCTGCGCAGCCAAAAATGCAAAGGCAAAAAGGAACAGAACTCACGGCAGAGTCTGTTTTTGAGCTCCTGCTCTACCGAGAGCAGAGATACTCACCCGAAATGGAAGCTGTAGCTGGCTGGGTACAGGCAGGTCTCTTCACCGGAACAGGACCTCTCTGTGAGCGAGAGAGGCTACCCAGTCCTCCCTCTGGAAAATCTCCTCACCAGAAAGGAGCTGGGCTTTCCACAAGTGCCGAACACTCCACGAAACTTCTTCTGGGAATATTCCCAAAGTCTCTAGCTGAGGGCAATGCAACCAAAGCCCCTTTCAGCTGGATGCACGGCTGCCAGAAGCTTCTCCGAGGTGCTGCAGGTTTGTCTCGGGCTGCAGAGTCGCTTAGCCCACGTCAGGGATGCCAAATATTGGAAAATGGCTCCCAATATTACCAGTTAGATTGTGCCTGGGCCGGTCTGACCCTCGCTGCTGGGCCAAAGGCAGCAACTGCGGTGTATCACCCCAGAGATACCTTGGCTTGCTGGTGGTTGCAGCTGGGCACTGAACAAGTCCAGGCTTGTTAGGAACCCCGTTTACCTCAGGAGGATAGCTTCAGGCGATGGTGAAGAGAAAAAGGAGAGGATTCTGCTGGAGGATTTAATGTCCAGAGGTTTATTCCATGGTTACAGAGGTCTAAACGTGAGCAACTGCTCCAACAGAATCTCGGCCGCATGGTCTGATCACCTTTTTAAGCTCAGGGACAGGGGGAGGGGAGGTACAGGTGAGCCACCAACCAGGTGAGAGGGGCAGGGTCTCAGGGGAAGATGACACCCAGAAAGGCCAATGACCTCTGGGCATAGGGCCATCCTTTGAACTTGACCAACCACACGACGCCTTGCTGGAATGTTAAGCCTGATTGACAGGACTCACTCAGCATGGGGGCAAGGGGGAAGGGAGAGAGGTATAGGCACACCTGGGGGGATGATCTGGAAGGCCAAAATGGGACATTACAGCACACCACAACACTTAGTCACACTATAATAAAAGTACTTTTTCTTTCCGCCTAAGGATATTAAATTATGAAAAAGAAAAGATGTCATTATGACGCAAAACAGTTGAATAAAAAGAATGTTAATTATGTACATACAACTACACTTCCAGAAAGAACCAATAAATTAAAAATATACAGATAAATATCGGCTTGAATGTGGAAGCCCAAACTCTTTATTTCCATTCTCAGCCCCAGCGGTAAGCACAAAGATCTGCTCAGCACATGATTTGTTCTCTGGCTCTTACCAGGAGGTCAGTGTGCTCACAGCTGTCTGACTGAGTGTCCAGCTGCACAAGCACTTTCTGCTTTTTCCTGCTGCTCTGCAGGCAGATTTGTGCTTCTTCCACTCTGCATTTTATCCATTGGAGGAGTCTTTATAACATATGTCTGGGAAAGAAAATGTTTATCTTTTTAGATTATATTTTATGGGGTAAGTATGGAATCTAAAGCCAAACTCAGGACCCAGTTTACAGTGTGAGTGTCCAAGAATTCACCTGACAGAAATGGTGGAACTCTGATCTTTCCATCCAAACATGGAGCAAAGACCCAAACAAAGTGGGGTGGGGTGGAAATATAATTTCTTATAATTTTTTTGTTGCCAAATGAGGAGAATGAATGGGAAGCTATGGAAGAGCTGAGTTTCATGGCACTTGTATTTAAGTTCTCCATGCTTATCTGCAGAAATTCAGGTTATTCTGAACTGTAGCCACTCCATTGGACTCTATCAAACATCAAAGAAAATGGGAACAAACAAAACTGCAGGAAAAGGCTTTCAGAGAAAGATTGATAGCTATATCAAGATTGGTGTTACTTAAAATAGTTTTTTCATTAGAAGTTAAACAGAGAAGCATTGAATGGTCCAGTGCAGTCCTTTATTAGACAGGTAACATCAAAACGGTGCTGGATTCCATTGTTGCAATGTGAAAACCACAAGTGAACTCCTGACAGGAAGAAGCGTGAGTTCTGCAGTCAGGACTACTTTGATACTTTGACCATTTTTACAGCTGTATCAGCTTTTTTCTCTTCCATAGAGGAAAAGTGCCTTTACAAATGGGCACTTGTAAGACTAAGTAAAACAATTCTAGAGACATAAAAAAATCAGCAACTGAGCAAGAAAAATTACACACTGGGAGCCCTTCCAGAAACTGCTGTCTAATATCTCCATGGAATGGTGTGACTCTTTAAAATCCCTTCTTATCCCAGGGAAAAAAAAAAAATCATCTACAGAGAAGTAAGAAATACAAGCAGAAAAATGCAACAAGAAAAATTCACTGTTAGGAGTTACAAAACTTCAATGTTGGACGGTCCAAGGGGCTTCCTGTTCTGAAGAACACATTTTTTATTTTTATTTTTATTTTTTTAATTTTAGGAATATAATTTGGAGACTTTCTATTTTTTACATGAATAGATTCACTGTATAGATCTAAACAAGGTTTAGGAGTCCCAGGAACATAAGTTTGTATTTTCTATAATTTAAAAAGTTTGAAGTCAAAAGCATTCCAATGTCTTTTGTTGAATGCAAATAAATTCTCATGGCACTTCAATTGATTCTACACATATAAACATTCCCAAATTCTAAAAGCAATTAAAAAGTTCAAGTTTCCTTGTGTTTCTTTTCACTTTCAGCAATCATAATGCCAGAGTGCTCTTTTACAAGATTCTCCTACAAAGAGTTATGTGACAGCAAGGAAATATTTAGTTGATTTCAGTTGTTAAAAATCTTCTTGGTGTAATGACAGAGCACAGTCTATAATCACAGACTGTTACAAAGTTCACACAAAAATATGACCAGGTTTGGTACAACCCCAGCATTCAAAAGACACTGAAAAAAACTCTGCAGTTTAGGGAACTTTTTGCTTTAGCTAGTTAAAATTACCAAAAATAAAAGAGAGTTTTGTTTTGTTGTTTGTTTATTTATATATAATCTATAATCACAGACTGTTACAAAGTTCACACAAATCTATGACCAGATTTAGCACAAGCCCAGCATTCCTAAGTCACTGTTTTTCTGTTCAGTTTCATTTCTTATCCAGCTCCTCCCACAGCACAAGCCGAGGCCACACCTCTCACCCCCAGTGCTCAGGGAATAAAAAACTCCACCTTTTCTTCCATTTCTGCTTTCAGTTGTTCCTTAAGGGAGGACAGTTCCCTTTTCAAACATGACAGCTCATTTTCCTAAAAAACAATTAAATAAAGGACAGGGTTAACTATGCACAGCCCAGAAAAAGGAAAACAGTCCCAAGTGAGGCAGTAATTAACAGGGACACTCATTAGATACACAAGATAATTCTATGTGCTTTTCAGCCCTATACTTGAAGCTTTGCTTTAGCTTGTTTAACAAAGACTGAAGCACTGTAAGAAACAGGTACTTGATCAGAACTGTTCAAGGTAATACCTTATAACCCTTGGGAGAGCAGGGGTGAGAGGGCACAGTCTAAATATTTAAAACAGAAGTTTCCTAATCAAAATGGGAAGTCAGAACATGACACACTATCTGGAAGAGCAGACACAAACACACTGCTACTGCAATTTATTTTCAGAAACATTTTGAGTTTTTAGTGCCCAGAATAAGATCTGTTGCAGCAGGTTGGATGGGACTGCTACTGGTAAAAATTCAAACCACACTGGAAAAGTTCCCAGAGAACTGTCTGTGGTGGGAAAGACCCCAGAGCACAGCAGGAAAAGGAACTCTCTAAGCAAACTCAAAAAAGATTTTAGAAGTCACAAACTGACTGAAGATCACATCTTTTGTCTCTCTGTGCTGTCTGTGGGCAAGAGAGAGGGACTGGAAAAAAGATGTTTTAAAGGTTTATTTTAATTCTCATTACTCACTTTTAATTCTATTAATAATTATTATTTTATACTATTTAAGTTTCAATCTGCTTTACCCTCAAAGTGTTTTTCCCCTAATCCTTATCTGAACTCAGTCCTTGAATTTTTCTTTCCCCTCCTCTGCTCAACTACAGCAGAGAAAAATGAGTGAAAGTTTTTTTGTGTGTGCCTGCACTTAGCCAGTATAAAACCACTACACAAGGACATCAACCCCTTCACTGAATTATTGACCATTGGAAAGTGCTCCTTACCAGTGCTCTTTCTGATGAGAACTGCTTTTGCTGTTTCATTTTATATACTTTTAACTCTGCATCTTTTTCTTCAACCATTTTATCATATTCATTCTGTGTTAAAAAAACCAAACCAACAACAAACTCGAAACATGTGACTAAATGTTGCAATTATAGAGTTATCCAGCCTTAAAACATTTTTTTCAAACCAGGCCCTTAAGATTCAGAAAGAAAAGATTCATTGATGCTTCTGCAGAAACTGTAAAACAGGAAATGCTCAATTCAAGTATTATTTTGTGGACTGGCAGAGAGTGCTTTATTTCTGTGCAGCAATATCTGCTCAGCACTAAGAGCCAGCTGTGCCATCTTTATTAATGCATCTCCTAAAGATATTGCAAAATGAGGAATAGAAAGGTAAACTAAAATGTGTCAGGCTAAACTGCTGACAGTCACTAGGTAACCTCTGAGAAAGAGCCAAACTGATACTGAAATATATTGCATTCACATGGTATCAAAGGAAGCCTGAATTGAAAGAAAATATAAAAATCCCAGAAGTTTAGATGAATGGAATTTATCTGCCCATAGGAATGTGTTCGTAATCTTCAAATTAATTTGATTTTAGATGATGCAAAGTGCAGCATGTGTTCAGCTTCCTTTTCCCAGACTCAGACCTGTTTCTGCTTTTGAAAGGTCATTAACTTGGTGTCACAAGTTATAAACATGGTATTGACATGGTATCACACATTGCAAACCACAGCAAGCAGGAAAATCTCTGACCTTGTGCTTTTCCATCAGTGCCACCATCTCAGTTATCTTGTGCTGACATCTGGCATCAGTTTCTCTCTGTATCATTGCAGTTTCATCACAAAGCAACCTCATCTTTTCTACCTGTCAGTAATAAATTGCATTTCATTCATCAACATAATAATATATTTCTTTTAAATCTTAATTTCTTCTTCCCCCTGTGGGTGCAAAGTTTGCAGTCCCACTTGGGCTTCGTTTGCTTTTAAGATCCCTTTCAAATGCCTCATCTTTTCTGCAGATTGTTAAAATGGGCAAGATCAAAGGTACAGCCGCGGCAGGCAAGCTCACTGCAAACCAAAAGGCCATTTCAAGCACTCTGCCCTAACGTTTCTTAGCATTGCCATCAAAATATGTGTGGGCAAAAAAATACTAACATGGGAGAAGTTATAATCTAATTTAACTGGGCTGACCTCATACCAAGGGTGGAATTTCTTTGAACTATATCTTGAAAGAAAGAATTTTTAATGGAGTTCTCATTTTCAAAGACATATTCAAATACTTCAACCTAACCACCTAATGTACTAAAGCTTTGCTCTCAGGCAAACACAAGTTCCATTTATGTTAATAAGACTGAAATATGAGCAAGGACTCTGGCCAATAAAGCTTCATAAAAACATTTTAAATTTAAAAAAATTAAATTGCAGTAAAAATTAACACCTCTCACCTCTTCACAAAGTTTATTTTCATTTACTTTTCTTGTTTCTATGTCTTTTTTATAGATGTCAACTTCTTCCTTATGTTGCTTGTTCATATTTTCCATCTCTAACTGCAATTTATTCACCTTTGGAGAATGCAGAATTGCTGCTGTTATTTGTTTAGGAATTACTATGTTAATGATTTTTTCTTACCTCTTATTTTTGAGCACAAACACTGTTACTTTTCAGGTATATGATTCAAGTGTTTCCTATTTAAAAGTTCAGTTGTTTTTTTTTTTTAATAAAGAGTTGAACTTTGGCCTGAAGTGAGTTAGAAAATACTCAAAGGAATAATGGCAACAGCACAATGGGGAAGACTGCCCTAAGCAGTCACCCTAAATGCTTTGAATGCCTCAGGAAAAAACAAACACAGATGTTTGTTTTTTCTCTCTTGTAAATCTGTATCAGATTTTCACAGGTTTTATGGTACATTTTCCTCCCAGCAGTGCATTTTGTTTACAGTTTTTCCTTTTAAGTTTATCATATGAATATCCTCAAAAAACTCCACTTTTCTTCAAGTGCAGTACCCAAAGTTGGACACAATATTCCCATCAGAGGTATTGCCACTGCAGAACACATTTAAAGAACAGCCTAAAAAGAGTAATATATTTATGTATATATATATATTTCTTTTAAATGCTTTTCTGTTACAACGAGGTTGCTGAACCCTGTTCAGTCCATTATCAACAAAAGAAAAAAAAAGGAACAGATTGGAAACATCATTAATTGCAATGTGAATCCATCTCTTAAATGTCCAATAGTCAGTGCCGAATGATTAAAAATGGAAGCATCTTCTAAAAACTATGAGCTCATTCCTGCAAAGTCTGTATCCCAGATCCAAAAACCTGTTCCGAATGTATTTAATAAGTATTATCATTATTTACAGTGGGACTTAAAAACACTCACCTCGTCTTCTACATGATGCTATTTAAACCTACCTTCCCTTCATAAGTATTGCTTTTCTTGCTTTCTGCAGTAATTTTCTTTTTCAGCACCTTATTCTGTTGAAATTAAACAAAACAAACATTGTACCTTAATAAGTTAATACAATTATGTCATGGTTGAACTGCATCAAGAAATTCCAGATTTCATCAGGCAAATAACTCTCTGTTGTGCAGCTCAGGTTCCAGAACAATTCTTCAAACAAATGACTGTTCAGCTAATTTCTGTGATAATTACTGTTTCTTCATGACCTTAAGAAAGGCTCCTCCAGAGCAGCAGCAGGGAATAACAAATAAGGTGCAGAATGGGAATTAAAACTAAGATGCTGCTGACAGAAGGTGTGAAGATGTCATGACCAAAAGTACAAGTTATTTATTTTTACAGTGAAGTTACTACAGTTTGTGCCAGTGCAGAATTCTTTTCTACTCATGGTAACTGAGATACTCATACACGTACATAAATAACACTATGCACTAAATGAAAAAGAGTAGAAGTTTATTAAAGATATTATTTTTGTAATTGCTCTTTTCAAATTAAGGCTCATTTAACAAATCAAGTGATCCCTAAGATGACTCTCTAATTTGCTCAGGGTTAGGATAAGAAAGGAGAATTTTTAAATTACATAGGTGTATCTAAAGACATCACAGCAGACACAAACCTGCTGAAAGGGCAACCCAAAGTATAATGTGTTTATGTATTTGTGACATTTAAAATCTCTACACACCTCCTGCTGCAACTCTTCAATGCATTTGGTTTTATTTTCCATCTGTTTCTTTAAATTATTCATCTGAAAGAGGTATTTCAGACATGAATTAGTAAGTTCTACAAATGACTCCCTATGTGAGCAATTCCTGTAGATGTTCTCAAACCTGCCTTTGCACCAATCTGGTTTGTTCCAATGGGACTCAAACACCAGCTGACATGTTAGAATAATCAGAGTTTTAGCCATAAAGTACTACAAGATGTTAATTAATAGCAGTGAACCAGTTCTTTAGTGGTTATGGAGTTAAGAAAGAAGAAGAAAAAAACCCCAAGATCTTCACAATTTAAAAAATGCACTTGTATGAAGTTCCCTACATCCATGAAAAAATGAATTTTCCCAATTATTTTCTAGAATCTTCAACGGCTTTTCCTTTCTTGAAATTTCATTTTCAGTTCTCTTAACCTGAAATTAAATTGCAAATCTTTTACTTTTACAATGAAATTTTGAAATTTGCTAAAAACCCCAGGTTGCTTTGAACCAATAGAAAGAAAAGTAAAAATGTTTTAATCTATTTAAGCTCAAACTCACCCTACATATAAAAAGCTAATCCAGAGCCCATCCATCACTGAGTGGGTATATGAAAAAACAGAAAAGCAGGTTCTCTGTTTGCCTGAAAAAAACAAATAAATCTTTAATATTAAACTTCCAGCACAGAGTGAACATCCCAGTGACTGTGCTTGTCTTTTGAAATACCAGGGCTCACATGTGGACACACAAAGGCACAACTGGCAGCAGCTGGGAAAGAAGAAACCTCTGGCAGAGATCACATCCCCCAGGGAGAGCTTTGCAGAAAAAACCCCAACAAAGATTTTACATTGAATGTTGTCCTACAGGTTCTGTGAGATAGTTTCCTGACACATGACATACATTTTCTTCTCTTTCATCCAGTGTACTTTTCATCTCTTCACCTGTCTTTGCCATTTTCTCCTTCAAAGACCCCAGTTCATTTCTAAGTGCCAAATTAACAAGCATTAGTAAATATTTCCTTATTGCCTTTAACTTATTTTCAGTACTTCTAATAAACCCATATTTTATTTTCTGAAAAGAGCTGCTAATGTTGATGGGAACTTCATAACCTTCTCAATGAAAATGTTCTTAAAATGCAGCAACATGCCCAGTAAGTCAATATGTGAACTGTCCATACTTCTTTTAAGTAGGAAAAGATGTTCCAGGAACCCAAGGAAAATACATCGTGACCTGGACTATTGCAATGCAGCTGTGAAACATGGGAGCTGCCTATTGAACTGGGGATACAGAGAGTAACTCTGATCCAGTTTTGCGTTGTCACATTTAATCCATAACCTTCAGTTTCCATTTGAATTTCCTTCACACCTGAGATGTCTAATGCAAAACAAGACAGCTCCTACCATGTAATACAAAATGATGGCAAACATTGTTCCTGCAGCAATTGGTATTTCTAATCTGAGACAATTTGTACTTGGCCAACAGCAATTCTGAATAGTTTCTGTTTAGCTATGTAATCTAGAAAAACATTAATCAAAAAATCCCAGAAAGCAGCATATGAACAGAAACTGAGTCTACTTCCTTTAACAATATCAGTTATTATTATTTGTTTTTACTTGCCTTAGCTGGCTATTTGCCTCTTCTAGGTTTTCAACTAACTGCTTTGTATTTTCTTCTTCTTTCTTACTATCCTAAATAAAGACCCATGTGTCAGCAAAGAAATAAAATTCAAAGTGACTTCTTAAAAAACTCAAACACATCCAGAGCACACTGACCTGCCTTGTTCAGAAGTGTAAATACACTTCCTTTCCAATTCAAATACAAAAAATAGCTCAGGTACTCTACAGACCCAAGTCATGTTGCAGCTCATCATCTAATTTGTGAAACTGAGTAATTTGTCAAATTGAATGTTGTGCTTTCAAGAAAGCTGGAAGTTTACAACTTGCCTCTTGTTGTTCTTGCAGCTTCTGGAGTTCTGCAGCCACAGCATTTTTCTCTTGTGCTGTTTGTTCTTTCTCTAGTGAAAGCTTACTGAGATACACTGTTAGCTGTTCATTCTTTAACCTAATTTAAATCAAATGCCCAAGAAGAATAAGAAGATGCATTTTGAAATTTCCTTTTAAATTAAAATTACCCATTATCAAGTGTTATTCCATGCTGAAAAAAGTCCAGGCCTTTATCTACAAATATAAGCTTTGCAGCAAAGTCAAAGAGGTGTAAAAAGGTGACAGAAGAAGGAAAGAAAATCAGAGTCAACTTTTATATAAATTTAATGGTTAGTGAAGGTGATGTAGTTCAAAGCAAGATTAACAATGAATTCAGAAACTTTCTCTTCTTGTTAAATAAGTCAGAGAGATATGGAACAACTACATATGCCATAGAATATATACAAATAGAGAAAGTGGAATATAGAAATGTAAGTATATAATTAATGGCACATATGTGGTTCAAAACTTCCATTAGAAAACAATCATAGTTCATTTCACTGTGGATTAAAGCAACTTCTGTATTACACCAAAACTAATTCAATATTATATTTTCAAAATGGTCATACGCCTCTTGTTCAAGATCTGTTTTCAGAGTCACAAGCTGCTTTAAATAATCTTGTTCCTTCTCAGCTGTAAATGTCAGCTGTGCTTTCAAATCCTGCAATTCTTTCTGCAAAATGGAAAGGAAGAATTTTCAGTATCCATGTGCAAACTCCAACTGCTGGAGGTTTTTAGACGTGAGCTAAGAGCACAAGGCTTTCAGAAGAACCCAACAACATCCATGCCATTGATTATCCAGATTGGATCTTTCCAGTCTCTGCTGGGATCTGGAAGTGGTGTGAGACAGTGAACTGTGACACCGGTGCTGTTCATGTCTGTCCCCTGCTGTGAGTTTCATTACCTGGGCTGCAAAATTAGGGTGGGACCCTGCTCTGGGTGCTGTTTCTTATGTATAAACTTGGATTCAAGTCATGATGTGTAACTTCACTATTTCTAAAAACATGTTACTGTTGCCCTGCTTCAGACCTCTCTCATTTGGAGAGCATTTTCATTTCTCTCTCCACATTTTTCTCTCTCTGCATATTTTCTACAGTAGCCTCAAGATTCTTCTTCAATAAAAGTCCTCCAATTTATCCATTTTAGAAAATGAGTGAAACTCAGTTCAGAACATTCAATGCACAGATTATAACAACAAGCAGACACAGTAAAATGCACACAAGATTTCAGACTATCTAAACTTTAGTTGATATGGATTCTTGTTAGGCTTGTAAATATAAAATTATAATGAAAATAAACCTCTGTTAAGAGTGCATTTCATATAGCTTAGACTTCTGTGACAGAAAATGGGCCTGTGTCACAGCACAGAAGGGTTCACAGAGGCCAGAGCTAATTACCTTCCTGGAAGGAAGAAAAAATGGGAAAACTTTATATCCAGAGGGAGTGGCATTTGAATGGGCATGAACAAAGAAGAAAATAACCAAAAACCTTGAGAAGGAAAACCAAAAACATGGGAGACAAGAAAAACCAAAAGCACTGGAGACAAGAAAAACAAAGGCAAGAAAGAAGTTCTTCAAAGAAAACACTGAAATTGTGTGTGAGAAAGTTTAGTAGAAATGTTAAGGTAGACTAGATGGTGTTTATTTATGGCATTTAAGATACTTACAAAGCAAGAGGAATTTCATATGAAGAGCAAATGCCATGAGATTAATAAAATGAACATTTACCAGAGTTTCTGACAGCTCTTCAAGTTGCACTTCTTTATCACATTTCACTTTAGTCATCTCTTCTACAGCACATGGAATGTAAAATGAACGGAACATAAATGATTTTTCATATTTAGCAGGCAGTATAAAACATTTAACCTTTTGCAATACCCAGTTCTCAAAACTTGCTGGATTAAGTTAAGAAACTGAAAAGCTAATTAATGACTTAATCTAAATGTAGACTTGAGAAAATTATTCAGACATTAGCAAATCTATATCTGAAGAGAAACTAAATATTTATCTTAAATAAAATTTAGAGCCTATTATGTTTTCCACAATTATAGCTTCAAATAAACCATGGACTGTAAGACCAGAGTATTCTCCAAGTATTGATGCACCTGCATTGTTCCAGAAAAAAAATCTGAACTGCTGAAGGTATCAGATGGATATGCTGAGAAAGGAAACCAGTTGTTACTAACTTCGAGATGGTTTCTATGTGCACTTTCACAATTCTGGTATTTTTGCAAGGTCTCAACAGCAAGGCAGAGCTCTTACTCTGGGGACTAAGGAGCGCATCCCTAGAAACCACAGGATGTCAAATTGATGATATTTAAAGACAACCCCTGCCAGCATCATTCCACTTCCAGCATGGGGAGGGTCACAGAAACCTCCATGGGAGGTTTCATCTCTGCTGCAGAAGTCATTCCTGGCATCTGCAGTGCTGCTGCCCTGAGCTGCAAACCAAAATTACCTCCAGAAGAATTCATGCATGAATGGTCTGACTATTGGAGCTGTGCACAGCACTGCCCTTTGGCTGCTGCCAGCACCAATGAGCCCCAAAGAAAAGGGATCAGCTGAGTAAAAATAAATCCAGGCATTCCTGACAGGTGCAGGCACTGTAAAATCATTTCCCAACTACCAGAGACAGTCCATTTCCAGACAACAGCAGAAAACATTTTTATTACTGCCCAGCTCATTTTCTGCCTTTCTACAACCCTTACCCAGTTCAGCAGATTTATTCTGGAGCTCCAAGGTAAGCAGCTCTGAATCATCTTCAGATTTCTTTAATCTAAGGAAATGGTAAATTAAAAACCCCAAATGTAGAGTACAAAGCACTGCATTTGAAACTTACAGGACAAGAAGACAAAGTCTTACCACAAGCACTTTAAGAACATTTACCTTCCAACAGGCAGGTGATAGATCTGCCTGCAACACACATCAAATTTCACTTTTACAACCTCAGAACAGTAGACATAAAAGTAAACAAATATATACCTACAGAAATCTGTATTTCTTAAAGAGAGAATTGTGAAAATTGGAGGGGGCAAAAATTTACTTTTTATACAGTATCAACTATCACAAACAAAAAAAATTACATTAAACTCTCTGCATTTACACCACTGTGGGGAAAAAACCTCCAAATTTCAGCTTCATTTCCAATTGTTCTTGATTTTGTCATAGACTGCAACCTGTAAGATCACTCTTGGAATTTAAACTCATTCATTTACCTATTTTGCTCTTCTTGCAGCAAGCTTTTCAAATTGGCAACAGAAGTCTCAAACTCCTCTGTCAGGGCTGCAAGCAAAGCCTTCATTTTTTTACATTCTTCCTCCTGCTCTTCCTTTTCTCCAGTGACCTGAATTAATGTTTTCACTGTAGTCTGGAATTCAGTTTCCAAGTTCTTCTGAGTAACCTTCAAGACATGATATCATTTCTAAACATGTTTTGCAACAAACAGCCACAGCTGTTTCATGTGTAAAGTATCCATAATTACTTATGCAAATACTCATCCAATCTATTTCTACTGTAAAACTATAGGCAAGGGGTACCTCTGCCTTTTGCAATGAAATTTTACCCTCTTCCAGCTCTGCCCTCAAATGTTCTTTACTGACCTGGGATTCCTTTAACATTTCTTCATTATGTACTAAACAAAAAAAGATGTTTATATTTAAAAAAATAAGATATTTACTAAAAAATGCTGTTAAAAGTGGAAAACTACATACATTTAAAGAATGTAACAAAGACCAATGGTACTAATATCATCTACTATAAAATAATATATAAAATTTGAATATAGATGGCTTAAAAATATTGAAAATGAAGTTCTGAAAAGTAAGTTTCCTCAGTGACATCTGGCTGACTGTACATTTGCAAAACTGAAGCAACATATTTTCCCCTTGCAATTTTCAAAAGCCCTCAATGCTTGACTCACCCTAAAAACTGCCCTGCCAGTCCTGTTCCCACATGAGCAGCTCCTGTTCCAAACAAAAATAAGGCCTTCACGGCCCCAAAATTCTGCTGCCAACCAGCAACAGAACAAGGCTATGGCCCTGTTTCCTACGCTTCTATAAACAATTACATCTAATAAATAAACAATCATAAACAATCACATTTAAATTCAATAAACAATTACATTTAAACACAGCAGGCAGAACTCTTACATTTTGCTTCCATTAAGTCAGCAATCTTATTTTGTGATATCTGCAGCTGAGCCTTGATGTCTTTTATGACATCATCTTTTTCATCTCTCTGTATGGTAAGAGCTGAAATCTAGAAAAATGCAAGAAATATCATCATGAAGTCTGGGAAAGGGACAGATATTAATTTTCATTTGTACCCAGGTATGATAAGCAGACATTTTGCTGTCATTCAAGTTAGATTAGACAGATAGACAGACAAACAGGCAGAGATAGATAGATAGATAGATAGATAGATAGATAGATAGATAGATAGATAGATAGATAGATAGATAGATAGACAGAAATATAGACAGACAGACAGAAAGACAGACAGATAGATAATATTTGTCTAGATATAATCTTAGCCAAATATTGATCAAGTCACATAACTCTAAACAAAAAAGTTCGCCAATTCAAAATCAAACCATAAATTCCAGGAGACTAAAGGTACTGAAACACCACTAAACTTAGCAGAATTTGACTTAAATGCAGCTTCAGATGTTATTTTGTCTTTTTTACTAATACCCAGAAACACTTCTTGGCTCTTGCATTGTCCCTTTAGTCACAAATAAAGCTCTACATCTTAGATGGTAAAATGAGCAAACTTGCTTTTCCTTTTGACTGACTTCCAGTTTGCATTCTTTCTCAAAGTTGTCCACTTTTTCTGCTTCTTCTTTTACTTTGGAGATACAGTAACATCCATAGTTAACATTCTAGCTGAAATGTACTCCAAGTTCAATACAACTTCCACTTTAAGATTGCTTGGAATTGTACTGCTGTACCATTTGTTTCCCAAGAGTAATTGCTGAGGCAATGTTTGATTTTATAATCAAAATACAAACAGAAAAGAGCATGTGAAAATGAAACAGGAACATACCAGACTATACATACAGAGAGAGAGCATTTAGATAAAGTTTCTGTAGCTATACACTAGTGCATCGTCATTTAAATAAACAAACTATGAGAAGTAAGTATTGATCTCTAGACTGTACTTCACAGACAAAGCTTCAATTCTGAGTGACTATTTGAGAAATAAAGTTCCAGCTTTGGCCCAGTGGAACAGCAACAGAAGGGGCCAGGCAGTGACCAAAGGCAGCATGAATAAAAGAAGGGTCCCAGTGTCTCATGTGAGCTGCTCACCATTCCAGTCCTTCACATTTCTCTGCCCTCACACTGCATGTGTAACACAAGCTATGAAGTACAAAACTGAGCCAGCTGCATAAACTCAATAAACAGAATTCTCACATTTGAAACTCATTTCCAATCTGTTGTTCTCTGCTTGTACACGAAGCTCTTCAAATGCCACTGTCATTCTCTAAAAACAAAATTTAATATTTGAAGTTCAATACTGGAAACCCTGGAACTTCTCCAGGGGCTGCTGCCCACCTCAGCCATTCTGAGGAACCAGCAGGGAGGTGAAAAAGAGCCCAAAAAGAAGCCAGAAATTGTGGCAGTGACCCAGCACTAAGCACACATCACCCAGATCACAGGGATCTACATCCCACACACTGGCTGCACCTTCTCCATTGAATGTGTTTGATAGAACACAAAAATAATTCTTGAAAAGGGATTGAAAACCCAACTTCCTGCATCACACATGACATGAGACCCACACATGATGGATACAAACAGTATCCCAACATAAACATGGAACTCAGCTCAGCTCACATAACTCACATTCCTTTCATCAAGCCTGCTCACTTACTTCTATGTTGCTGCAAAGTTCCTCATACAATTGTATTGTTGCTTCCTTTTCCTGTTCATCTATCAAAGCAAGAACATATGAGAAAGTTTTTCTTTTGAACAAGAATGCCTGCTGTCCAAGCCATTGTATTGAATCAGCGTAATGAATTAACAAAGAAATTATCAGCTCCATTCTTACTAAATAAGTCATTATGAAGCATGGTGCCAAAAGTTACAAACTCTAGGGAAAATGTTTGTTTCATTGACACATTAAGCAAGTTCAGCTTTTAAATTTCCTTCCTAAGATATTTTTTTCTGTGAAAAGTGTAATTCTGGATCAGTTTATGCGACCATATTAATTATTATAGTATTAATGCTGTTGAATAATTATGTATCAAAACTGTTAGTATTTATAAACTGTAATCTAGGGTTTAGCATGGAATTTCTTCTTATCAGCAGATACCTATAACCACAGAGCTGTCATTATAAAATTGCAACACTCCATGTCCATATTTTCCTTCTTTCCTTTCACTTTTGTAATTGATACTATTTTTTCCTAAGAAAACAATTAAAAAGAGAACAGTAAAAGAAACAGCTATCAAAAAAGAACAGTAGTACAACTACATACAAGTGTTTATAGAATTAAGGCTAAAAAGAGATAGACACTTCTTAAGTATCCACGATCAAGTTAGTAAAATTCTAATGATTATAATAACAATTCTAAATTGCATATAAAGTAATATTCCAAATCAATAACATATTTTAAAACCTCAAGAATTTAAACTTCAATAAGTTATCCAACTGTCTTGGCTTGTTCAGTTTCATGAGAAGAATTCCAGTTACTCATTACACCTTGGGGTTCAGACCTTTTTTCCCCACAAATGTGTGATGGCTGAAAACAGGAAATGTCAGCTCTGGAAATTAGTTCCAGAGTGCTGGGAATTCAGAGTAGATTCTACTGCCTAAAACCAGGCATGAAGTGTCACTTCCTACGTCTGAATATATTCCCAGAGTGTGGCTGGGACTGCAAAGCTTCAATGGGCTGAGTAGCCTTGGGGAGCCCTGCAGTGGCTGCCAGTGCCAGTTGGGGCTGTGGGCACTGCCTCAAACCTGGAGCACTGTTTGGGCACCCAAAGAGCTCCCAGGCTGGCAACCTTGCAGCAAGCAATTTCACAGCCTTCAAAAGCCCTCTGCGTTCAGCATTACAAACCACAAGTCTGTTAGACCTGGGGCTTCACTTCCAATTTTGTGAGCCACTTAAAATTCATTTCTCATTCTGAGAGCCACATCCAGTCGATCTCAACTGGAGAACTTTTCTGAACAGCACAAGAAATTTCTTCTTCTTTCTTCTGTTTGTGAATTTAGAGCAAGCTAGAAGCACATTTACTCTGATAAATAAAGCTAAAAAAGCATTTACATTTGCTGGTCTTCTCTGTGAAGCGAGTACAGGTTTCCTTGAGCAGATTACACAGATGCCTCGAAGCAGCAGCTCTAAGGGAGGGAAAAATACCATGTTTGCACAGGAGTGCACAGTGCTTTGTGTACCTAAGGAGTAACAATGGAAATGACCTTCAAAATTAAACAGCTACATAAAACTGCCCACATGAAAACTGATTATTTCCACCACAAAAATATATCCTTGGTTCTATTACTTACTCTTCCAGGAGATCTTTATTTTCACATATCTCATCTTCCAGTTTCAAATGGAGTTTCTCATTTTCAATCTGATTTCATAAGGAACAAATGCAAAAAGACACTGTTATTGAAAAATCTATTAGAAATGCACTTTGACTTCTTAAATCCCTCATGAAAAAGTAATTTTGGGCATCAGTAGACAGAAGTCTGTTTTATCTGGTATTACATGCTGAGTCATCTTTTGCATGAAAGATTCAATAATTAATGAACAATAATTTACCAGCAAATGAGACACTTACAGGTATATTCTTCATACACACCCTCACACAGGACAGGTGCCTGCAACTTCTCAAAATAATCATTTTCTCAAGGCACAAACCAAACTGCAACAGTCTTTAATATTTAATTGTATCAATAATAGTGTCATACTGAATCAGGAAGCACTGAACTTCATTTATTCAATGTACACTATACAATACTGGCCTGCAGTTCTTGAATGGCTTTCTTCTGTGCTTCAATAATCTTTCTATTCTCTTGGAGTTTTCTTTCTTTCTGGTTTAGTTCAGTTTCCACAGTCAGTTTCCACTGCTTGATCTTTTCAGCCTCTTTGTAGAGTTTTGAGAACAATTCATTCATTGTTTCTGGATTCTATTAAAACAGGTTCCACAATTTAATCTTAAACACTATCTAATTAATAGTATATAATATCTAAATTATACTGTTGTAGATAATGTATTTATCTCTTAGAAACATCACAAGAGTAATATTTTTTCCACAGATGGTGATATAAGCTTATATATGATCAGGAGCCCAAGTTTAAATCTTTGTGCATCCTCTGCGTATGTATCAAAAGGCATTACAGAGCACATAGAAGATACAAATACAATGAAATATCCCAAACCCCCTTCAGACATCACCAAATAGATGGGCTTAAAGACATGGATAACTGCAGTCCACCAAAATCAATAAAAATTTTGCCAGAATTATCAGTGAAGCCAAAATTCGTTCTAGCAGGTTCTTCACCCCATTTCTGTCCTCTCCTTCTGACAGACACTGCTGAGTTAAGTAGAAGCAGCTTCAGAGACTTTATCCAAGAGTACCTGTGATATTGCCATGAACACACACAGAATCACAGAATCACAGAATCACAGAATCACAGAATAATGAGGTTGGAAGAGACCTCTCAGATTATTGAGTACAACCTATGCCCTGACACCTCAACTACAGCACCAAGAGTCCAGGCTTTTTTTAAACACATCCAGAGATGGTGATTCTACCACCTCCCTGGGAAGAGCATTCCAGTGCTTCATTATTCTTTTAGTGAAATTTTTTTCCCTAATATCCAACCTATCCTTTCCCTGCTGTAGCTTGAGACTGTGTCCTCTGGTTCTGTCAGTGCTGCCCGGTGGAAGAGACCAACCCCACCTGGCTCCAACCTCCCTGCAGGAAGCTGTAGAGAGCCATAAGGTCACCCCTGAGCCTCCTCTTCTCCAGGATAAACAGCCCCAGCTCCTTCAAACGTTCCTCACAGGGCTTGTGTTCCAAACCCCTCACCAGCCTTGCTGCTCTCCTCTGGATGTGCTCCAGCATCTCAACGTCCTTCCTAAGCTGAGGGCCCAAAACTGGACACAGCACTCAAGGTGCAGCCTCAGCAGTGCCCAGTACAGGGGCAGAATGAGCTCCCTGCTCCTGCTGGCCACACCATTCCTGATCCAGGCCAGGATGCCATTGGCCTTCTTGGCCACCAGGGCACACTGCTGGCTCATGTTCAACCGGCTGTCATCAGCACCCCCAGGGCCCTTTCTGCCTGAACACTGTCCAGACACACTGTCCCCAGCTTGGAACGTTGTAGGGGACTTCTGTGGCCAAAATGTGGAACTCAGCACTTGGACTGATTAAACTTCATGCCGCTGGACTCTGCCCATCCATCCAACTGATCTAAGTCTCTCTGCAGAGCCCTCCTTCCTTCCAATAGATCAACACAAGCTCCCAGCTTAGTGTCCTCTGCAAATTTACTCATGAAGGACTCAATGCCCTCATCCATGCCGTCTATAAAAACATTAAACAGAACTGGTCCCAGTACAGCCCGGAGGGACAGCACTGGTGCCTGGTTGCCAGCTGGATGCAGCACCATTCACCATCACTCTCTGGCCTGGCCATGCAGCCAGTTCTGAGCCCAGCACAGAGTGCTCCTGTCCCAGCCATGACTGCAGCTTCTCCAGGAGTGTGCTGTGGGAGAGAGTGCCAAAGGCCTTGCTGGAGCCCAGGTACACAACACCCACAGCCTTTCCTGCATGCACCAGGCGGTCACCTGCTCACAGAAGGAGCCCAGGTTGGTCAGACATGACCCACCCTACCAAGGTGGCTGGGTCTGATAGCCTGGCCATGCTGGGAGTGCTGTGTGATAGCACTCAGTATGAACTGCTCCATTATCTCACCTGCTAGTGAGGCCAGGCTGATTGGCCTGGAATTACCAGGATCCTCCTTCCTACCTTTTTTGTACATGGGTGTCACACTGGCCAGTGTCCAATCATCTGGAACCTCACAGTGAGCCACAACTTCTGATAAATGATGGAGACAGGCTTGGCAAGCTCATCTGCCAGCTCCCTCATCACCCTGGCATGGACCCCATCTGGACCCAGGGATTTATAAATATCCAAGTGTCCCAGCAGTTCTTTGCTCACACATGGAGCAGGAAGGAAAACCACCACCCTTGTGCCCTATGAACACTTGAAAGTGCCCTACAAGCAGTGCTGGGCCAGTGATTGAGGCAGGGAGAGCAACACAGGAGCCCCAAGGGCCCTTTGGTTCACTTACAACAGCCCCAAACAACATCCTTATTTTGGCTGCATCACAGTTTTGTTACAGTCCTGATGGTACTTTAATAGCTTAGGATTAAAAAAGTCTAAAAAGTTGTCAGGGATATGAAAATCAGCAGGGAGAGCACAAGAAATGTGTTTTATTTTGTGGTAGCAAACAGTGTTTTGTAGCTGCAAAGTACAGAAGCTATTGCAAAAAAAATGAGCTGTACTGAGTTGTGCTTAAGCAGAGATCTGCTGGTAAAGACACTGTGAAAGGAATCCAGTGCTTGAGGAAACCACTGAATTCATTGTTCTACAGATAAAATAAAGCCAGACAAGGCAATTGGGATAATCCACTTCAGTTTTCCAAATAATACTCTGACTTCAACCCTTCTGCCCCTCAACAGAGTATTCAGAAGCAGTTCCACAAGGATAGTTAAGTGTTTAAATCTTACTGTAATTAAAGCTCATAGACTTTGCAGACACTTCAAACAAAGAAAAAAACAACAACAATATTGCAATCACCTTAATTTTTAAAGATTTGTTTCCAGGCATGTTCACTAAATCACAAATATCTCCTCTAAAGTGATTCAGCTTTAAACAGGAGACAGAAAACATTATTCCCTTCTGACTACTTCCTTTAGCCCTGAAATATCTACTGAATAATGCTTTAGGCACTGTTTGGGAACAAATTCAAAAGACCGCAAGGAATTAGATGTGCAGAGTTGATACTTAGCTGACCTCTTCATCTACTTCAGAGCAAATTCAATTGCTGTGAAATTGTATCTGAAACATGAAGAGATTTTGATAAATGTATTTCTAAAAAAAGTAACAGTGAAACTGTATTTAACAGTTACAGATATGAAACTGTGGGACTACTCATGAAAATTAAAATTTGACAGTTAAAGAAGGTGCATGGCAAATACTCCAATCGTACCTGAATCAGTGATTTCGCCACGGCTCAACACATTGAATGGCAATTTAAAGTCATCATCTGAGCGCCTGTTAAAACCCTGCACAAATTTAAGAATTTTTAGTTTCTTAGTTTCTTATGGGTAGATTTGTAAAGAGGAATTATAAAATCCTGGGGAAAAAAATCCCTACAGATGATGTGAAAATAGAATTTGTCATTAATAAAACAGCTGCCTACAATTTTCAAAGCCCAAGGGATTGGTAATGGCTTTGGAGCTCACTTCTTACTTCCCAGTGATTGATCAAACTGTTGGTGTCCTGCAGTTTGATTTACAGACTGTGGCCAAAGGGGAGCTTTCAATGCAGGGAACTCAGCAGCTCCTGCCTGTCTGGGCATTGCTGCATGGCAAAGGACTCAAGGAGACAAATTACTTTTTTGAAGACCAGTAGTTGATATTTCTTTGCTTTACTTCCACGGGCACTTCTAAACCATATCTGATTATGTTTCAGCATGAAAATACCCTTTTACAAGGTTTTTAAGTCACAGAAGTTCATCCTGTAAACAGCTAACTCATCTGCTGTCAGAATATCTCATCCCTAATCTCAAAATATTTCATTAGGAGCTTCGACATGAAAAAATAACTTGTTGAATTCCCATAACTCAGCGTGGGGACAGAACATTTTCACTGCACACCTGATCCGGTGAGACCAAGACACCAACACCAGTGTGAGCATCTGAGTGGGGCCTGTGGGAATCCATAAAATCAGAGGGGTTTGGGAAAGCTGCAAGAGGCAGGCCTCAGAGAGAGCAGAACTGTGATCAGAGCCAAGCAGCAGCCATGAGATAGGTCAGCAGAAAAATTATGCAAAAAGTAGAAAAGTAAGGACAAATAGAACAATGGTCTGTGTATTAATGCTTGGCTAGAATAACTCCCTAAGCTACAGAAAAGTTTATCTAGCAAGGTATTAGGAAGTTCTAAGCTTAATAATGGAGCTCTGTGCATTGGGTTTCAAGGCTTACATGCAGGTGTTGTATTCAAAATAGGCAAGCATTGTTTTAACCAAAGGTACCTGTGCTTATAGTGGTTGGATAGAACTGCTGTCAATATGCTTTTGCTTTGTGTGATTGGTCAAAAAACTTTTAAAGTAAGTTGCCACATTAAGTTCTTTGTCTGCTGCCTGGGATGTGAGCTGCTGGCATCTTCCCATTGTCATAACCATGTAATGAGACTGATGCTGGAAAATAAAACAGCTCAAGGCAGTTCCTCAGCAGCCCCGTCCCGTTGGTGATTTGTACACAGACCCCAGCCAGCGACAGAGCCCTGCTCGCTCTCTGGGCTGAATTACCCGCAGCAAATGCGGACTTACAGCACAGAGCGGATGCTCCAGAAGATGATTCCCTTCAGTTTTGAGAAAACACAACAACAAAAGTATTTGAAATTCAAACCGAAGATGTCTGTGCATACGCCACTCAAGGCACACGCACAGAAATGAGTCGAGTGCAGGAGCCGTCCCGGCCTATGCAGGGGCAGGTGTGTGTGCGCTCCAGCTCTGCCTGGACAAGGGGCAGGTGTGTGTGTGCTCCAGTTCGGGGCTCTGCCGGGGCACTCCCCGGGCCCAGCACTGTCCCCGTGTCCCCGGGGAAGGGCCCTGCGCTTTCCCCCCGTCCCCTCCTCAGTCGCGGCCTCCAGAGCAGCGCAGCCCGAGGAGGCGGCCGGGGTCGGGGTATGCGATATGGGCTGCCCTCAGCGGTCCCGCGGCCGAGCGCTCACCTGGGATCTGCCCGCAGACACCTGCCCAGCACTCAGGCGCGGCGGCATGAACAATTTAAAGCGGTTTTCCTTCTCCATGGCTCCGATAAAAGGGCAGCCTGGGCAGCCCCAGCTCCCGGCAGCCGCTGAGGGCGAGCGCGAAGGGCGGGAAGCGGCAGCGGCCCCTCAGCGCGGGAGAGCTCTGAGGGGAAGGGGGAGGTCCCGCCTGCACAGGGAATAACTGGAGGAGCCCAGTCCTCCCGTGGGAAAAATGCGTGTTTTATGATTGCCTTTTCGCAAATATTAAAATGAATATTATATGTGTTGTGTCAGAAAGTTATGCTGTATTAATTTTCTTAAGTAGTGTGTTAAATCTAGTTTTAGGGTATAACATAATGTTAAAATAAAAACTATGCTATGTGAGATACTTTTTTTAAAGAAAGGACTCGCAACGAGATAGCGGCCACAGGACACCTAAATCTTTCAGAGAAAGAGAATTTATTGCTCTCTTATCAGAACAAACGAACTTCTTCCTGCCTGCTCTGCCATGAAGACGCCGTCAGGATTCAGAGGAAGAAGCTGACATTGATCAGACAGAATCCTGTGTTTGAATGGAATTTATGCATCGTGTATGAGGGGTATGAATATGCAACAGGCTATTGTTTTTAAGGGTTAACCCTCTGTTAATGTGTGTCCTTTTTCAGGCTTATGCTGCCCAGAAGAAGTTACCCAGACGTCTGTAACTCTTTGTTTCTATTATCTCATATTGTCCTAATTCAAATTGTCCAAATTATTAATACTCTAAGTATAAAAGTATCTTACGTAGCATAGTTTCTATTTTAACATTATGTTATAACCTAAAACTAGATTTAACACACTACTGAAGAAAATTAGTACAACATAACTGTCTAACACAACACATATAATATTCATTTTAATATTTGTGAAAAGCCAGTCATACAATATGCATTTTTCACACAGGTAATGCAGGCCCTGGAGGCATCTCCTGAACTGGCACAGCCCCAGCAGATGGCATCGGTGAGGAGGGGGCTGCTGGGGGTCAGTTTGGAGTAACTGTGCTGTCCTAGGGTGACATTAGGATGCTTGTATCCCTAGCTGTCTGTTCTGTTTATGCTGGATATTATGTTCTGTGCCTTCAAGACTGGCTCTGAAGAGCGAAGTTTTGTTTTGGTTTTGTTATCAGCTGCTCCCCCATGGCTGGCAGGACACAGAGACAGGGCAGTACATGGTGCTGCTTTGGCTTTTTGTTTGGCTTTTTGCTTTGCTCTTGCTTTTGTTTCTGCTCATTAGTTAGTTTAGCTAAGCAGTCTGAATTTTTGCCTGGACTGTTTTCCTTTCCCTTTTTTGGAACCACTCAAGCCTGCTCTGGACTGGGACCTGGGAAACACCGAGAGTTTGCACCTTGTGGCTGCAGCAGCTGCCCCAGCACCGGAGGGACTGATAACAGAGCGACCACTCCCAAGAGAGACTTTCTGAATTTGTCATCTTTTTCAGAGTGGTGAAAGTGTTGTCCCCTGGTATTGTTCATTTTGTGTCCTGGGGGTGCTTTGCCTGTTAAATAAACAGGTTCTTTCCACTTCTCCCCAAGGAATCCTTCCCAACCCGGCTGGGGAGAGGGGCTGTGTGGGTTTCCTTTCTGGAGGGGCCCCTTTGGAGGTTTTCTCCCAAATTTGCCCTAAACCAGGACAAAATTTGGTGCCCAACGCATGGGGCTTGAGAGAGAGTGGAAAAACCCCTGGTCTGACTGCATTTTGGTTCCATTACTCTGTGTTGGTATCAAGCAGTTAATGGCCATGTTTTCTGAATTCATAATGTCTCTCGGGGTGGAGGCTTGCATGCATTTCTGGTCCCTAGGTGTGGAGGATCATTAACGGGACATCACACCATGATCAATATGATCAAGTGAAGCCAATTTATTACAAAAAGCAAGCCATTTTTATACTGTTCTCTACTGTTCACACCTCAAGCTAATACATGATTGGTTAAATCCTTTTTACGCATGCATTTTGACATTTCAGTTAATTTTAGTTAGTCTTTCTTCTTCGTGCATCTTGCTGCAGGTTTTCTTGTGTGCCTTTGCATCCTGAACCGTCTGCTGCTGAGCATGTTCTTCTCCTTTTGTGTCCTTCAAGGGCATAGAGACCTTACTCAGTTTCTATGAAGGCTGGATTGTGCACATGTTGCATATGTCCATTGTCCTGCAAAAAACCCTCAGCACTCCTCCCAATGCTTTCTGGTCATTCAAGTACCCTTCAGCTGACTGGTTTCATGCTTTGAGCTTCAGGGAATTGCCAAATATTTCTGAAGCTCAAATGATATCATATTAGTCAACATCTTAATTGTGTTTACATTTCACAAAATTACCTTTTCTTTTGTCTTTGTCTGAAACTGTTGCTGTACGGAAATCTCTGGGGGATGGTGGACTTGTCAGATGCTGCTGGGACATCCCAGAGCACTTGGACCTTGGCTCTGCACTGGAGAGCTCTTCATCCCCTTTCTCTCTTTTCCTCCCTCTGGGCATGGAGGGAGCTCCTGACTTCAGCTTGTGACTCATGTGTGCAAAGAGCAAATCTGGGCAGAATTGGGGCAGGGAGGGTTTGGGGAGACCTTGGGATCTGTGCTGGCACAGAAGGTGTTTTCCATTGCTCTGAGGCTGCCTGCTGTGGAAAGTGGATTTCATATCCAGCAGAGGAATGACTGTTGCATTTGATGGAGCTGTGCTTTCCCTTGGCTTTGTTGACTAACAATAAATGAACATCCCTCTGTGTCTTGGGCAGCTCCTTCTCCAAGAAAAGCAGGTGGGAGTTGGAGCCAAGGAGCTGAAAGCTGCAGGTGCAGCCTGGGCTGGAGGGAGCTCAGATTTGCACAAGGCTGCTCTGAGTGCCCGGACTTGGATGGGGGAAATGGTGGGGTGGAGGTAGGGACAGAGTCTGATTGATTGTCAGCCACGAAGGGTCTTGATTTTCATATCTATTCAAACTGCATGAGGAGGTACCTGGATTCAGTGTCAATTGGAGACTGTACATATCAATGAATTATCAGGAAAACAAATCTAAACAGGATCTAAAGAATCTCTTCTCGCTGTCTTTTTTAATATCATGTATTCACTTTGAATACATTACTGAGATTTACCTAACCACAAATGATTTGAAAATTAAAATCATATTATTCCCAGAGGCTTTGCTTGGTCGGGTGTTCTAAATGTTAATGAATTCTGGGACACTGAATTCCTGCACTGAAGAGCTGAAGGCTGAAGAAGCCTTTAGAGCAGGAAAATTCAGCAGCAGCCTCCAAGTTGCTGAGGATGTCAGCAGCCTCCACTGAGGCCATCCCTGCCCAGAGACCATGGGGGAATCGGCAGAAAAGGAGAGCGTCCCTGGGGCTGGGGCAGCACAACTCAGAGGCACCAGTTGCTCCAGCTGGGAAATGGAGTGTGGAATGTGGCTGGGAAAGCCCTGCCTGGGCTGTGCCAAGCAGAACAGACAAGCCCTGACTGCCATCCCTCAAACAACTCTTTCAAGGAGATATTTAAAAGGAAACTCAATTGTTTGTGTCCTCTGAGTTTCATGAGGCTCAGCAATGTCACAGTGCTCTCCATGATTCCATGAGGCTCCACAGTGTCACAATGGTCCCATGGTCTCACAGAGCCCCACAGTGTCACAATGGTCCCTTGGTTCCATGGGCCCTGTGCTGCTCCATTCCCCCCTCCCCTTCTCAGGCTGCCCTGCCAGCTGAGAAATGCTCCCTGGGGCTCGGCCTTGGCCAACAGCCCCTGGGCTCAGCTCCTCCGCAGCTCATCACAAACACTGTCTGCTCCAGGCACTGCTGCTGCCCAACCAGCTCCTGGTTTCTGGAGGAGCAGCCTTGGGAACTGTTTTTGTTCCCTCAGTGGCATAACATCCCTGTTCTCACCCTGCCAAAGAAAGCTGTTGGTGCCAAGTGCGGCCAGGATGAACCATTGCTGGGACTGCAGCCCCTCTCTTGGGGCCCTACAAACAGCACTCCAAAAGGAGCCCTTGGAGCTCTCCTGGGCCAGCCACTCCCTCTGAGTGGGGCGTCTCCCAGCCAGGAACTCTCCCGTTTGCTGCACTCGGGGATCCCCAAAAACGACAGAGCCTGGGCTGATCTCCCTACTCCTCCAGGCTCAGCCCTTCACCTGCTGGGGAGATGCCAACGTATCCACAGGGAGCATTCCCTGCCCTCATGGGGATTTCTCACAGGTGCCTTGCACTGACCCTTTGTTTCTGTGTGCACACAGGAGTGCCTGTGCTGAGGAAATGTGGCAGAAATGCTGCTCTCTGAGGGGCTTGAGTGCCTTGGATAGCTGAGTCAGTCAGGCGTTGAGGTAAGGTTAAGTCACAATGTCTAAGTGAAGTTAAATGCTGCTAAGAGTTTTTCTTTTTCTAGGTTGTTAAGTTTAATATAAGTTATAAGCTAAGTTAGATATTGTTAAGTATTATTCCTCTTTTTAATTTCTAAGTCATAGGTTATAAGTTAAGCTAAATACTGTTAAGTGCTGTTCTTCTGCTAAATTGTGAAGTTAAAGGTAGAAGGTTAGAGTATAAGTTAAGTCCTGTAAACTTGATCTCTGAAATCTTTTAGGCCATATTCCTTTTATCATTGCCCTCACTGTCCTTGTGTCACACACACACACAGGGACAGTTCTGGGTTCATTTCTGGTTTGATTGACTGGATTTTGTTTAGTTTTGTCATTGCTTTGTTTCCTTGGTGTGCCTGAAGTGTCCAGTCAGGAGCAGAGCGACTCTTGCCAAGGAACTTCGCGCTGCTGTCCCTTAATAATATTAAATCTGGTTTTTGCTGATCCCTTGCTGGGGATTTTTTCAGTGCTCTCAAGCCTTCATTGGTAACAAGGTGAAGGAGCCCTGGCCAAGGATCTGGCCCTGGGGGACACAGGGACGCTGCTGGGGGGTCCCTGTCCCACTGTCGCCCCCAGGGCCCTGGCTCCCCATCCCCATGTCAGGCTCTGGGGTCAATCTCGTGGAACATCCTCTGGGGGAGGCTGTGGGGCCGGGGGCGGGGGGACCCTGGGGGACAGGGGACCCTGCTGTGCATGAGCAGGGTTGGACTGCTCTGGGGGGAGCTGTGAGGGGGGCCAGGGCAGAGTTACCTCTCCAGTGACCTCACACAGCCCTTGTGATGTCACACAGCCCCTGAGATGACACATTACCCCTGTGATGTCACACAGACATCTCTGTGATGTCACAGCCCCCTATGATGCCACACAGCACTTTTGTGATGTCACACAGCCACCTGTGATATCACAAAGCCCCTGTGATTTCACAGAGCTCCCTGTGATGCCACAACCGCCTATGATGGCACACAGCCCTTTTGCTATGTCACACAGCCATCTGTGATGACACAGCCCTCTCTGGGACATCACACAGTGCCCTTGTGATATCCAGAGCCAGCTCTAGGATGTTACCCTGGAATGTCATGCAGCTGCATGGTGATGTCACAGAAGACTCTACGATGACAGAAAGTCATGATGTGATGGCACAGTCTGTTCTGTGATGTCGCAGCCTGCTCTGTGATGTTACACAGCCACCCAGTGATGTCACAACCTACTCTCTGATGTCACAGAGCCAACCTCTATTATGGCAGGGTCTGCTCTATGGCCTCACACCCTACTCTATGATCTCACAGACAGCTGCGTGATGCCACAACCCTTCAGTGATATCACAAAACCTCCTCTGTGATGTCATACTGCCACTCTGTAATGTCACAGCACACACAGTTTGACTGCAAAGCCAGCTCTATGATGTCATTGAGCCATACCATGATGTCACATCCTGCTTTGTGATGTCACAGAATGCCCTCTATGATGCTGTATCTGCTCAGTGACCTCACACAACAAACTCTGTGCTGTCATAGCCCTACCTGTGACCTCCCACAACCCACTCTGTGCTGGCCTTGGCCTCTTGGGGGCCACCTCTCATCTGCTTTCAAAACACTGGGGCCTGTGCTTTCTTCTCATGGAAAAATACATCTCTCAAGTCCAGGCATCCATGGCCAAAACTGAGAATCAGCCTCCAAAATTCCTTATATCCAAGGATATCTCCCAGACAAAAGCTGCCAGGCCTGTCCAGGTTCTTTTGGTTTCCTGAGGGCCAGATCTCATCTGCCTTTGAAACACTGGGGTTCTGCACTTTCCTTCCTATGGAAAAGAGCTGTCCTTCTTGTCGTGATGCCTGTAGATAAAAATGGGCTTTGGCACCCCAAATTCTGTCTATCCAAGTATTCCTCCCTGACCACAGGTCTAGCTGGCCTTGTCCTCCTTGGGGCTGCCTCTAATCAGCCATTGAAACACTGGGGCTCCACCGTTCCTTCCTATGGAGAACTGTCATTCCAGTCCAGGAACCCATGGCTAAAATGGAATTCCACCCCCAAAACTCCCTATATACCCAAAGGCTGCTTTCAAACAAAAGCTGCAAGGACAGACAGGTCTGGCTTGCCTTGGCCTCTGGTGACTGCTTCTCATCTGCCTTCAAACCCTGGGATTCTATGGTTTCCTTCCTGTGGAAAAGAACTGTGCCTCTTGTGCAGGCACCTATGGCCTCAAGCACATGACCACTGTATAGGGACACAGGAGCTCTGCGCTCAGTGTGGTGGAGACTAAGGACAACAGAGGAGAGCCCTGGGAGGGATTGAAGGATGGTTTCAGGGATGGTGGATCTTTCTGACATAGTAGAGAACTGCCAGCGAAAGAAAGATTTATTCCATAGACAGCTGGGGAGGCCCAGACTGGAAGCAAAGAGAAAGGAATTTCCCTGCCAGGGCAGGGCTGTGGTGCAGCACATCCCCCAGAAGGAGACTGGAGCAGCACAAGGCTTTGTGTGGGCAGGCAGAAGCAGGCAGGAGGCAGAGCTGTCAGCAAAGGAAGGGGCCAGCCAGGTAGGGCAGCTGGGGGCTGCCGACAGCCTGCAGGGACAGAGGCACAGGTTTTCTCAGCATCAGAAACACCTTTCCCCTGCTTGCTCCAAATTGTCATCACTGCCACCAGTTCTCTCCTCTACCTGGAACCTGGGGACACTTTGTTAATCTTGTGCCTCACAGGGATCTACTGAAACTTCCGTGTTTCAATCTCACTTTGAGCTCTTGAGAAAATTTTTGAGCCCTCTCTGAGAGACTGAGTCTGAGGCAAAGAGCACCAAAGCCCCAGAGGGTCATTAAAATCCCTGTGCTGTGTCTGTGCTGCTGAGCTGGGCCAGGCTCCTGGCCCAGAGGCAGCTCCTGGCAGGGGCAGCGCTGCAGAGAGACAGCTCTGGCCAGGAGCAGCTCCTGTGCACAGCCCAGCAGGGCTGGGGCACTGCCAGGGCCCCTCAGGGACAGCAGCAGGGCACAGACAGAGCTCACAGGGGCTCAGCACTGGCAGGGGCTGTGGGATGGCCCAGAGGGGGCTGTGTCACAGCAGCACCTCTGGGGCTGTGTCATAGAGGCACAAAGCAGCTGTGATGTCAGCAAGGGGCTGTGTGACAGCACAGAGTGGGCTGTGTGAGGTCACCAAGCAGCTACAGCAACATGGAGGGCATTGTGTGACATCACAGCAAGTTGTGACATCATGGCATGGCTCTATGACTCCATGGAGCAGCCTGTGATGTCAAAGTGTGTGCTGTGACATTACAGAGTGGCAGTATGACATCACATAGAGGGTTTTGTGACATCACCGAAGGGATCGGTACATCACAGAGCTGGCTGTGTTGTCATGGAGTAGGATGTGACGCCATAGTCCAGACTCTACCATCATAGAGGGTGGCTCTGTGAAACCAGAGAGTGGGTTGTGACATCACTGGGTTACTAAGTAACATCACAGAACTGGCTGTGACATCATAAAACAGACTATGATGTCACGGTGTGATTGTGTGATATCACAGAGCCCTCTGTGGCATCACAGAGTGTCACGGACATATTTTATGAAAAATCCTTTGCCAGGATTTTTCTCCTGAGAAGCTGAGAGGGCTTAGAAACAAAAGGTAAACAATTGTTATCTGCTGCTGTGGAATGCAACAGGTAAACCTTTGATTGGTCTAACGTGGTTGTTTCTAATTAATGGCCAATCACAGGACTCTCTCAGACTCCCTGGTCAGTCACAAGATTTTATAATCATTCCCTTCCTTTCTACTCCTTGCTAGCCTTCTGATGAAATACTTTCTTCTATTCTTTAGGTATAGTTTTAATATATCTTTTTCTTTTAATATAATATATATCACAAAATAATAAATCAGCCTTTTGAAATATGGAGTCATGATTCTTGTCTTTTCCCTTATCCTGGGACCCTTGTGAACACCACCAAATCAGAGCAGCTGTATCACATGACAGGGTGCCATCTCAGAGTTGGCTCTATGACATCACAGGGGCTGTGTGAGGTCCCTGGGGAGGTCACTCTGTCCTGGCCCCCCTCACAGTTCCTCCCAGAGCAGTCCAACCCTGCTCATGCACAGCAGGGTCCCCTGTCTCCCCGGGTCCCCCCGCCCCCGGCGCCGCAGCCTCCCCCAGAGGATGTTCCACGAGATTGACCCCAGAGCCTGACACGGCGACGGGGGGCCAGGGCCCTGGGGGTGGCACAGGGGGACAGGGACCCCCCGGCAGTGTCCCCATGTCCCCCAGGGCCAGAGCCTGGGCCAGGGCTCCTTCACCCTGTTACAAACGAGGGCTTGAGAGCACTGAAAAAATCCCCAGCAAGGGATCAGCAAAAACCAGATTTAATATTAAGGGACAGCAGCACAAAGTTCCTTGGCAAGAGTCACTCTGCTCCTGATTGGGCACCTCAGGCACACCAGGGAAACAAAGCAACAACAAAACCAAACCAAATACAGGCAATCAAACCATAAATGAACCTCCCTCTGTGTTTGTGTTACACAAGGACAGTGAGGGCAATGATAAAAGGAATATGGGCTAAAAGCTTAACAGAGCTCAAACTTAACAGGACTTAACTGACACCTTAACCTCAATTGGTACCTTCAGCTTCACAATTTAGCAAGAGCACAGTGCTTAAAGTATTTACCTAACCTAGAAGGTATGACTTAGCAATTTAACAGAGGAATAAGAGCAATATTTAACCCAGCTTACAATTTATATTAAACACAAGAGCTAAGGAAAAGAACAACTCTTAGGAACATTCCACTTAGCTTAGACCTCATGTTATAACCTTTCCTTGCAGGCCTGACTGACTCAGCTATCCAAGGCACTCAAGCCCCTCAGAGTGCAGCATTTCTGCCACATCTCCCATCACAGGCACTCCTGTGTGCATACAAACACAAACACTCAGTGCAAGGCACCTGTGAGAAATTCCCTTGAGGGCAGGAAATGCTCCCTGTGGATACGTTGGCATCTCTCCAGCAAAGGGCAAAGGGCCAAGCCTGGAGGAGTGTGGGGATCGGCCCAGGCTCCATCATTGTTGGGGATCCCCGAGTGCAGCAAACGGGAGAGTTCCCAGCTGGGAGAGGCCCCACTCAGAGCAAGTGGCTGGCCCAGGAGAGCTCCAAGGGCTCCTTTTGGAGCGCTGTTTGTAGGGGCCCAAGAGAGGGGGTTCAGTCCCAGCAATGGTTCATCCTGGCCACACTTGGCACAAACAGCTTTCTTTGGCAGTGTGAGAACAGGGATGTTGTGCCGCTGAGGGAGCAAAAACAGTTCCCAGGGCTGCTGCTAAAGGAACCAGGAGCTGGGTGGGCAGCAGCAGTGGCTGGAGCAGACAGTGTTTGTGATGAGCTGCGGAGGAGCTGAGCCCAGGGGCTGTTGGCCAAGGCCGAGCCCCAGGGAGCATTTCTCAGCTGGCAGGGCAGCCTGAGAATGGGAGGGGGGAATGGAGCAGCACAGGGCCCATGGAACCAAGGGACCATTGTGACAATGTGGGGCCCTGTGAGACCATGGGACCATTGTGACACTCTGGGGTCCTGTGAGACCAAGGGACCATTGTGACACTGTGGGGCCTCATGGAATCATGGAGAGCACTGTGACATTGCTGGGCCCCATGGAACCAAGGGGTCCATATTGATGCATGTGGCTCCATGGAATGTAGGGATCATTGTGACACTGAGAGGCTCCATCAAACCAAGAGACCACTGTGACAGCGTGGGTCCTCATGGAAGCCTTGAGGCCATTGTGACACTTTGGGGTGTAATGGAACCAAAGGACCATTGTGACACTGCGAGACTCCATGGAGCCAAAGGTCCATTGTGACATAGCAAGGCCTCATGGAACCATGCAGACACCATTAAGAAACTCCACAGCCTCATGGAACCAAAAGTCCATTGTGACACTGCAGGGCCTCGTGTCATCAGTGGTCCATTGTGACACTGTGGAACCAAAGGAGAATATTGTGACACTGCAGGGATGCATGGAACCAAAGTTTCAGGGTGACACAGAGTGGTCTCCTGTCATCAATGGTCCATTGTGAAACTGTAGAGCCAAAGGAGACCATTGTGACACTGTAAACCCCCAGGGTCCAAAAGTCCATTGTGACATCGCAGGGCTCATGGAACAGAGGAGTCACATGACATTGTGGGGGTCTGGGGTACCACGGACACCACTGTGACACTGCAGGGCCTCATGGAATCATTTGGAAAACTGTGACACTGCAGGGCCTTCTAGAACCTAGGGACCATTGTGACTCTGTGGGACCGCGTTGAACCAAAGGTCTGTTGTGACACCACAGGACTTCTTGTAATCAAGGAACCATTGTGACACTGTGGGAACCTATGGAAACAAGTCACCATTTTGGCACTATGGGGCTTCATGAATCCATTTTGGCTCTATGGGGCCCCACAAAACCAAGGGAACACAGAGCAGGTCTGGCTGGTTTGGCCTCTCAGGAGCCTCCTGACTGGTCCAGCTGACCTTGGCATGTTGAGGGTATCTTCTCTTCTGCTGCTGAAACACTGGGATTCCATGCTTTTTGGCCATGGAAAAGAACTCTCCTCCTCCTCCAGGCACCCATGGCCAGAATTAGGATTTCACCTCCGAATTTCCTTATATCCAGAGATTGTTCCCATAGGAATATGGCCAGGACAAGTCTGGCTGGCAATGTTTTCACAAGGGTCACCTCTCATGGGTCCTCGAAACAGTGGGGAAGGCTGCATGCTTTCCTTCCTATGGGAAAGAACTGTCCTACTTCTCCAGGTACTCATGGCCAAGATTGGGCTTCCACCTCCAAAATTCCTTATGTCCAAAGAATGCTTCCAGACAAAAACTGCCATTACTGACAAATCTGGCTGGCCTGGGCCTAGTGAGGCTCTCACCTGCCTTCTAAACACTGGCACTCTGTGCTATGGAATAGAACTGCCCTTCTCATCCACGTGCCCATGGCCAGAATTGGGATTTTGACCTCCAACATTGTCTATTGTCAAAGACTGGAGGAGATTTTTGGCTGAAAATATTTCATGTGAGGGGGAGGAAGGGGCAGGTCCAGCCCTGCCCGGCCCTGTAAGCCCAACATTGCCCTACCCTGGAACCCCAATCCCCCCAGAGCCTCCCTCCCAGCCCAGCAGTGTCTGCCAGTCCCTGGAACAGCACAGGCAATGCTCCACAGCCACCTCTGCAGCCCCGAGCCCAGCTCCTGAGGGACCAAATGAGCCCAAGCCTCACCTGGGGGAAGGGCCCAGGGATATCAAGAGGAATTGAAGGCTGACTACAAGGCAAGCACACATCTAGACCTACCTCTTTTTGGAATTTCCATCTGAACAGTGCTGGAATCCAGGAGTTGGTAGCTATGTGTGGGCTTCTCTAAATCTTTTATGTTTTTCTCTCTTTCTGTGTCTTCTTCTTCTGTTTCTGTGCTTCTGCACATTTTGATTAACATTAATTTGAACAGGCTTAGAGTTTGTGAAGTTGAATGGGCCAAGTCAATGCTTTGAGAAGTGTTTTATGTTGATTGAATGTCTGTCATAATTTGACATGAGAAGAATTTTAAAAATTAATAAAAAACTTTTTGTGCAAGTGGCAATCTGTTAAACCACTAAGATACTGAACACACCTCTGTGAAACACATATGTTAAAGATGAAAAAGCCCAGGAACCACCTCTTTTTTTTCCAGTCAACAATGAAGCAGTGAGCCCTGGCCCCGGCCCCCATCTCAACCAAAGCAAAGCAATGCAAAGCAATGCAAAGCAAAGCAAAGCAAAGCAAACCATACCAAACCAAACCAAACCAAACCAAGCAACTCTGCCATGGGCTGAGCCCCTTCCCTCCTCCTCAGGTTGGCCCCCACCCCCCCCATTGGCCCCATTCAAACCAAACTAAACCCCAACAACTACCAAACAGGAAAACAAGAGAGGCTACAAACTCCTAACCAGAACAAAGCCAGCCACAGCTGTTAGAATCTTACCATTAAGTCCCCTCCCCCCAAGACAATTAAAACAAAAAACTCCTACAACCTGCAATCCACATAAATAATCCCACAACTAAAATTAAACAAAACATCCCACAAAAATGAACCATAAAACCAATCCTAACCCAACCACAACTTCAACCACAAGCTACTGACAGGTCAGGTGTTAATCCTTTCAATACTTCAATCCTCCCTCGAGTAAAAGAAAAACAAAATGCTAGCATATAAAAAACCAACATAAAACCATCAAAGTCAGTAAAGAAGAAATTAAATCCCAAAAAACTATTTTTTCATTAAAACACATAAAACTATTGAAAAAATTCAAACTAATATCAAAGAAAAACCTCCATGCTAAATAAAACAACTATTAAAATAACTGTAATTACATAAAAAGTTTAAACAGGGGGGAAAAAAAGTAATCCAGTATTCCCAAGAGAAGATCTCTATTACCAGAGATAAAAATAATTTTAAAATAAATTATGAAAACCTTTACCTCTAAAGAACTATTTTTAAAATAATACCCCATAAGTTAACATGGCCCATAAACAAGCTGCATAAAAGCTTGTAGCAATAAAAAAAACTTCAAAAGAACAGAGTTCCCCAGACAACTGTTATCCATGACAAAATAAAGTACCACAAAAAAATTTTTTTCCTCCTGTAAAAAAAATCTCCATAAATTTACCAAGAAAAACGTCCGTCCCAAAGTAATAAAAAAAGACTAGTCTAGAAAGAGTAAAGCAACTAGAAATTTTAAGTTCAGTTTCTTTACATTGTCAGTAAAAAGAAAAAGTTGTGAACAAAAACAAGTGTTCTAAAGTGTTTAATTCTTGCTGCGTTTTTTTCTTTTAGATACTTTGAATAAAATTTTCTTCATACCCTTTTAAAATTTTAAGTCTACTTTCCCTTTCTCCTAATCATATCTCACAAAAAAAGAAATACATAAATAGTTAACTGACACTAAAACCCACCACACTCATCAATACATTGTTTAAAAATTCCCAGGATTTGAAAAATCCTTAATTAACAAACCAAAATCAATACAATGCCCTGAAAAATTTTTGCCAAAGTTTCTCTGATTTCCTAAAGTTCTTCTGAGCTCCTGAGAAACTCTTGTTGGTATTTCTCCAGTGAGTCCAACTCAGGGTACACAAACAATTGTAATTCCTTTTAAATGTCTCCTTGAAAGAGTTGTTTGGGGGATGGCAGTCAGGGCTTGTCTGTCCTGCTTGGCACAGCCCAGGCAGGGCTTTCCCAGCCACATTCCACACTCCATTTCCCAGCTGCAGCCGCTGGTGCCTCTGAGTTGTGCTGCCCCAGCCCCAGGGATGCTCTCCTTGTCTGCCCATTCCCCCATGGTCTCTGGGCAGGGATGGCCTCAGTGGGGGCTGCTGACATCCTCAGCAACTTGGAGGCTGCTGCTGAATTTTCCTGCTCTAAATACTTCTTCTTCACTGAAGAATCCTTCAGCTCTTCAGTGCAGGAATTCAGTGTCCCAGGGCTCATTAACATTCCGAACACATAAACAAGCCAAGCCTCTGGGAATAATTTGATTTCAGTTTACAAATAATTTGTAGTTAAGTAGATCTCGGTAGTATATTCAAACTGAATATATGATATTTAAAAAGACAGTGAGAAAAGATTTTTTAGGTCCGGTTTAGGGTTTTTTTCCTGTTAATTCATTGATATGGGCAATCTCCAATTGACACTGTATCCAAAAACCTCCACGTGCAGTTTGAATAGATATGAAAATCAAGACCCTTCATGGCTGACTATCAATCAGACTCTGTCCCTACCCCCACCCCACCATTTCCCCCATCCAAGTCCCGGCACTCAGAGCAGCCTTGTGCAAATCTGAGCTCCCTCCAGCCCAGGCTGCATCTGCAGCTTTCAGCTCCTTGGCTCCAACTCCCACCTGCTTTTCTTGGAGAAGGAGCTGCCCAAGACACAGAGGGTTGTTCATTTCTTGTCAGCCAACAAAGCCAAATGCAAAAGTCATTCTTCTCCCTGGCTCCACCTTGACCCTGATTCTCACAGCCTGTCTTGTTTCCTTCATCCCTGCATTGCCAGGGACTTTCTGAGATAACGGAACTCTGCTCTGATGATGGAGGGAGATACAAGTGCCACCACTGGTGTTGGAGCCACAACTCATCAGGTTTTTGTCCTTTGGGGGTCAGGAACTGCTGAGACTCAGAGGCACAGAAAGTTTCTCTTCATGGCTCACAGAACACAGTTGAACAGGACACAATTTATTAACAATCACAGCTCTTCCCTGAGCATTGTGCAACATGCCAGCAGTGTCTGATGAGTCTGCCATCCACAGGTGATTTCCATACTAAAACTACTTTCAGACAAACATGGTTCTATGATAGATGCAAAAACAATTAGTTACTCTATCAGGCTTCTCATCCTGGAGTGGGGGCAAAACAGCTCCAACAATTCCTGATTTGAAAAGCTGTCAGTCCTGGATGGACAAAGGAGGTCAGGCTGCTTTTGGTGCTGAGGAAATGCTGAAACCAGCCTGACTCATTTCATCTCCAGCTTCCTGGCTCATCTCCCCTCTTTTCCCTTCCATTCATTGGCTTTTGTCTCCCCCCAGCCCCCCGGTGAAGAGCCTGACTCTGTGTTCTCCATCCCCTCCTCGCTGGCATTGCCAGGCTGGGATGAGGAGCCCCTCAGCCTTCCGTGCTCTGGGCTGGACAAGCCCAGCTCCCTCAGCCTCTGCTCACAGCCCAAGGGCTCCAGCCCCACCTTGGAGGCCCTTCCCAGACCCTGCCCCAGTTGCCAGACATCCTTCCTGCTCTGGGCAACCCAACCCAGGCCCCAGTGACCTGGATAATCCCCATCCTAGCTGTCCTGGTCACACAGCCCTGGCCCCTTGTCCCCATGTCAGGCTCTGGGGTGGATCCTGTGGAACATCCTTTTGTGGAGGCTGTGGCTCCAGTTGGGCCGTGGAGATCCCGGGGGACAGGGACCCTGCTGGGCATGAACAGCATTGGAGTTGTTGGGAGAAACTGTGAGGGGGAGCTGGGGCAGAGTGACCAACCCAGTGACCTGACACAGCCCTGCTGGGATGTCACACAGCCCCTGTGTGATGTCACAGCCTGCTCTGTGATGTCACAGCCCATTCTCTGATGTCACACAGCTGGTCTCTGATGTCACAGACAACTCTGTGATATCATAGTCTGCTCTGTGATGTCAGACCTCTGCCCTGTGATGTGACAGCTAGATCTCTGTTATGTCACAGAGGCAGTCTACAATGTCATAGCTCTCGATGACCTCACATAACCCACTCTGTGACCTCATGTTACCAGATGATCAATTGTCTACACCCAGTGAGCTGACACCTGGAGCTTGTTCTCCAAAATCCCAGGCCTGTGGAAACCACTCAATGCCCATTGTGTGAGAAGGGGAACTGGAAGTTAAGCAGCCTCAGTGTCCTGTCAGCTCAGCCAGGCCCACTGGAACATTGGGGTCCACGAGAACCAGGTACCAGCAGAAACACCCCCAGGACAGATGAACACAGCACAGGGGAGGGGAAATATGTTAATGATTTTGGGGAAGTGATTATCATCTCTATGTTTAGTCCAGGACAATCAATGAATATGTGAGGAAAATACAGAAAATAAACAGAAACCTTCCTGCACTCAGCCTGCATGGCTTTGGGAGGAGCTATGCCCTGTGCATTCCCCTGAATAAAGAATGCTACTTCTTAATGCTACATTGGGGTTCAGGAGTATTCTGTTTTACCACATTTTTGGTAACACTCCCACTACCAAGGAAAGCTCTGTCCCCTGCAGTTCACAAACAGAGAAGGTCTGGTGGCAGACGTGGGGCTCGGAGGCTGCCTGGGGCACAGTGACCATGAAATAATCAAGTTTTCGATGTTCTGTGAAAGAAGGAGGGGCAGCAACAAAACTTCTCCACTGGAATTAGGAAGGGCAGACTTTGGCCTATTTAGGATGCTGATTTGGGAAGTACCAAATCAGGTACTCATTTCTTTTAAGGGAAACAGCCCTTAAAAAAGAAGGGGTCCAGGAAGGATGGACAAACTTCAAGAAAGTAATTGTAAGGAGGAAGGGGCTGCCTATCCCACTGTGGCAAAAGATGAGCTAGTGAGGAAAATGATTGGCCTGGCTGCCTATGGAGCTTTTCTGGGAACTCAAGGTAAAAAGAGGGAACATCAACTTTGGACAGAAGGTCTAGCAACTTAAGAAGTATTTAAGAATGTTCTTAGGTCATGCAGAAACAAAAGTTGAGAGGGGAAAGCTCAATTAGTGCTAAACCTGACCACTTCTGTGAAAAAAAATACAAAATTTTTCTACAGCTAAATAAATAGCAAAACATGAGATAAAAATCTCTACTATATATTGGATGTAGTGGGGAATATAGTAACTAAATCTAAGGAGAAGGCTGAGCCACTTAGCATCTTGTTTCTTTCAAGTTTCAGTATAAGGAGAGGTTGTCCTCAGGACAAGTGCTCTCCTGAGCTGGCAGATGGGCACAGGGAGCAGAACAGCCCCTGTAATCCAGGAGGGAGTAGTTGGTGACCTGCTGAGCCACTCAGATGCTCACAGGTGTATGGGATCAGATGAGATCCATCCTAGGGGGATAGGGGAGCTGGTGCATGAGCTCCCCAAGCTGCTCTCCATCATTTACGATCAGTACTGGCTCAGCAAGGAGGTCCCAGAGGACTGGAGGTGCCAATGTGAGCCCATCCCCAAGAAGGGCTGGAAGGAGGAGCTGGGGAACTCCAGGCCTGTCAGCCTGACCTGGGTGACCGGCAAGGTTATGGAAAAGATCACCTTGGGTGCCATCCCAGGGCACCCACAGGATGGCTGAGGGATCAGAGCCAGCCAGCGAGGATTTCAATATCTGCACTGATGATCTGCATGAAGGGATTGAGTCCAGCAGCAGCAAATTTGCAGATGACACCGAGCTGGGTGTGAGTGTGGATCTGCTGGAGGGTAGGAGGGCTCTGCAGAGGGACCTAGACAGGCTGGATCCAGGACCCAAATCCAACAAGGTGAGGTTTAACAAGTCCAAGTGCCAGGTCCTGCACTTTGGCCACAACAACCCCTGCAGTGCTACAGGCTGGGGACAGAGTGGCTGGACAGCCACCAGGCAGAAAGGGACCTGCAGGGACTGATGAACAGCAGGCTGGACATGAGCCAGCAGAGTGCCCAGGTGGCCAAGAAGGCCAATGGCTCCTGGCCTGGCTCAGAAATCGTGTGGCCAGCAGGAGCAGGGCAGGGATTCTTCCCCTGTGCTCAGCACTGGTTGGGCAGCACCTCGAGTGCTGTGTCCAGTTCTGCCCCCCCTCCCCCCCCCAATTGAGGAAGGCCATGGAGGCACTGGAACGTGTCCAGAGAAGGGCAACAAGGATGGGGAGGGGTCAGGAACACAAGTCCTGTGAGTAGTATCTGAGGGAGCTGGGGTTGTTTATCCTGGAGAAGAGGAGGCTCAGGACAGACCAGGCAGTTTTAGGGGCACAGGTTAGACTTGATGATCTCTAAAGTATTTTCCAACCTTGCTGATTTTGGGATTCTCTGAAACCACCATTGGAGCAGTTGCAGAATGAGCCCTGGGCCTCCTCTTCAGAAGCTCCAGCACCCCAGGTCCCTCAGCTTCTCCTGCCAGCCCCAAAGCCCATCCTGTCAGTCCTGCAGAGCCTCTGCAGCTCCTCCTCACTGCCCAGAACAGGGAGCCCCAGAGCCAGACACAGCAGCCCAGATGTGTCCCCCTGGCCTGTGGTGCCTCTGGCAAGGGAGCAGCATCAGGCAGTGTAGGAGCCTACAGACAATTTCTGCAGCACTTCTAGGATGATCCTGCTGCCCAAGGGACGTTCCCATGGGGCCAAGTCAGGAACTGCAATGGGGAGTGGGGTCAGAGAGGAAAGGGCAAACAGGGATGGGCTGTTTGCAGGGGAGGGAACTGGGGTGGGCAATGGGAAGAAATGTGTACCAGTAAAGGGTAAAGAAAGCAAAGGTGAAGCCAAAATAATGCTCAGGGCAGTTTGGGAGTGGCTGCCAGGCAGCCCTGGCTCTGAGCCACAGCGTCTGCAGTGGCACAGGAAACTCCCACCTGATGGGAACAAATTTTCTGGCTGAGTGCAGAGGCCAGAACAAAGCTAAATGGTTTCCCTGGTGTCTCCCAGCCCTTGCTGGCCCCAGGGACTGATGGCATTTGTGCTCCCTCAGGTTCATGTCCCCACAGCAACAGCATGGGGGTGCTCCCCCTGCTCTGTGCAATGCAAACAGGGGCTGCTGAGCCAGTGCTGCTGCGTCTGTGCCTGCAAGGATGGGTCACCTGTGTGAGCTGGGGGAGAGGCCAGGGCTGCAGAGGGGGGATGTTGTTGGCAGCTCCATCAGGACGCTCTGGGATACTGCCCTGGGCTGTCCAGTGCACTGGGGATGGATCAGCCCCTGCTCCGCTGCTCCTTCCCGTCTCCCCCAGGGCTCTTGCAGAGCCCCAGCCATGCTGTTTGCCCCCAGCCTGCCCACAGCCAGCCTGGGGCTGCTCACGGGGCTTTTCTGTGCTGAGCATTGGCCTGGGTGTGTTCTTGAGAGAGCCTGGGCAAGGAGCGTGGAGCCCCCAGGCCCTGGCCTGAGGCGCCAGTGCTGCCCCAGCAAGTGCCCATGGCCTGTCCCTGCTGCAGCCCCAGCACTGCCACCCCCAGGACTGTGCCTGGCCCCGAGAGCACTCAGGCCCTAAAGGAACACCAGGGCCACCAGGGCAGCAGGGCAGGGCCATGGCAGTGGCACTGGCAACACCAAGTGCTGCTGGTGCTGGGCACAGCTGCTGGGCCAGCACTGATCTGCGCCCAGCTCTGCACACAGACATTGCTGCTACAGCTCCAGAGAAGGCAACAAAAGGCCATCTCTGCAGAAAACTATGCTGCGAGATCCTTTAGTTCCTTGAAAGCCACTGAGAGTGCAACCCCTCATTGACACAGTCTGTGGCCACGGGGAAGGTAGAGAAAAACAAAATGATAAATGGCAGAAGGAGTGGCTTTTCTTTGCGGACAACATTAAAAAACTAGAACAAAGAAAAAGAACCTCCAAAATTAAACTAACAAAAAGTATCAAAGATTACAAGTGATTTGCAGAAATTGGCCAGCAGTTTAATGTTCCTGACACCATTCAGTCATCAGTCTCCTCACTGCAGCCTTGAGCTCCTGGTTCCTCAGGCTGTAGATGAGGGGGTTCAGGGCAGGAGGCACCACTGAGTACAGAACTGACACAGCCAGATGCAGGGATGGGGAGGAGATCGAGGGGGCCTTCAGGTGAGCAAACATGACAGTGCTGAGAAACAGGGAGAGCACAGGCAGGTGAGGGAGGCAGGTGGAAAAGGCTTTGTGCAGTCCCTGCTCAGAGGGGATCCTCAGCACAGCCCTGAAGATCTGCACATAGGAGAAAGCAATGAACACAAACCTGAGTCCTAAACAGGCACAAACTGCAATGAGCCTTAAGATTCCACTCCACAATTCCTAGAGGACACTGAAGCCCCTGCAAGGAGAAGGCACTTGCCTCATCAACCTGAAAAACAGCTCCGACTGCACTCAGCAGAAACCCATGGCTGAGGCAGCTCTCCTGTGCAGCACAGCTGGGCCCTCCTGGGGCTCCATGGTTGCACACCCCAGCTTAGCTCTGGTCTCAGAAGAGATTTTTGGGTGAGCAGCTGAATCCAACAACTGCTGTCCTTCCCATGAACTCAGGAGAAGCACGTCAAGAGAGCAAGAGGTTTAGGCTTAACACATCTTTCCTTTTCCAGTTTTAGGCTAAAAGACACTTGACTGAGATTAAATTGGTTCTGGTCATTGTTCCCTCTGCCTTGGTGTTCTCCATGCCAGCTGTGTCCTCGCAGAGAGGAAAGGGTGCTTGTGAAGAGTTGGCAAAGAATGGCTTTTGCCTAGGAAGAGAGAAATGAAGGGCTGAGCTGTGATCAGAGATGGTTTGCAGTGTCCTGACCCTCCCCCTACCTCCCCCTGAACCAGTGGGACAACAGGTCTACCACAAATGCAGAGGGACAACAGGTCTACCCAAGCTCTGGGGGCACAACAGGTCTACCACGACTATGGGGGGACAACAAGTCTACTCCAAATCTAGAGGGACAACAAGTCTACCTGGGCTCCAAAAGGACAACAGGCCTACCTCAGCTCTGGGGGGACAATAAGTCTACCCCAAATCCAGAGTGACAACAGGTCTACCCCAAATCTAGAGGGACAACAGGTCCACAGAAAACCTGGCTATATAACAGATATACCCTGGCTCCATAGGGACTCCAGGTCTACCCGAGCTCCAGAGGGACAACTGGTCTATCCCCGCGACCACAGACGGCAGCAAACGGGCTCCCTCGCAGGATGCTACCGGCAATGGGAGACCCGGGGCCGCCACGAGAAAGGCTTGTATGGAGGGCTGATTGTCAATAGATGGCAGCGAGGGAGCTGCTGTGCTCCATCCGAAAGCCTGCGGCAGAATCAGGTGGTCTAGGAATGATTTAGCACCAGGTGCCCCAGGATGATGTGGTCCATGCTGGGGAGGAGGTGGCGCCACATCTGCCTGGTCCTGCAGTGCCAAGCAGGAGCGGCGCTTCTGAGCGAGTCCGTTCTAGGGCGGGCAGGCACCGTGGGTGGGCTCTGGCCCTGAACAATTGTGCCCACCAAGGCGAGTCCGGGAATTAAGGGTGGGCAGGAAAGGGATGAGGGGCCGCCGCTTCGGCCGCCAGCAGTGCCCAGGGGGGCCGCCCCCCCTTGCAAATGGGCAGGCAGAAGCCAGGGTGGAGCAGGACATGCTGGCAGCTTCTGTGTCCGCCTGGCCTCGGCCAGCGAGTGACTCTAGGATGGTCTTTGGCCCTTCTCTGTCGGCCTCTCAGGCTCCTCTTTGGCCCTTCTCTCTCGGCCTCTCCGGATCCTCTTTCGCCCTTCTCTCTCGCCTCTCCGGATCCACTCTTTCGGGCCCCCTTGGTGAACTTGCGGAGCTGGCCGCGACGACAGGTCTACCCGGCACCCACCGAAATTGGACCAAGTCCTGCTGGAGCGAGGTAGACCTGTTGTCCCCCGGAGCTTGGGTAGACCTGGTGTCCCCCACGGCTGGGGTAGACCTGTTGTCCCTCCGGATTCTGGGTAGACCTGGTGTCCCTCTGGAGCTGGGGTAGACCTAGTGTTTCTACAGAGCCAGGTTAGACCTGTTGCCCCTCCAGATTCCGGGTAGACCTGTTGTCCCGCCAGAGCTGGGGTAGACCTGTTGTTTTGTTTGAGTGCTCAATTGTGCCAAAGTCTCCTGTCACATGAATCATCTGCTGCAAGCATGGGGTACAGGTGCAGAGCCTGAAAGGCCAAGAGGGACAGGAGAGCTACTTGATGCCCTTGAGCATGCTGAGGGGGAGCCCAGAGACACTGCCATGTGGATCTTAGCATCCAAGCAAGAGTGGCTGAGTGGGGAACTTTGCCCTCAGTGCTGTCCTGAATCCAAGTGTCCCAGGTGAACTGTGGCACTGGGGCACACCCAGGAAACACTGCCGGGCCCCCCAGAGCCCCAGTGAGGCAAGGGAGCCTGGCCTACCCATGGCATGTGCCCAGGCAGTTGAGATGCTGAGGATCAGGGTGCACTTCAGCCCAGCCTTTGGTGCCAGGGCAACAGCTGCCAGTGCCAGGAGAGCCTCCTGCTCCTCTCCTGGCCCAGCATGATGGAAAGGGGAGAGTGGTGCTGCCAGAACTAATGCACAGCCCCAGCAGGGGGCGCCCACAGGGCATGGGTCTGTGCAGGACCTGGGGCAGCTGCAGACTATCTCCCTCTCACTTTCTCCTTCCAGGCAGTGCATCCAGCTCCTAAGCAGGAACATGCACGCATGCTGAGTGATTCCCTCCCTGCACCGTCAGTGCCCATCGGCTTTGGGCCAAGGCTGCCCAGCTGCCAACACCATGACATGGAAAGGTTCAACAGACAGAATCTGGCTTGGCTCTAAGGGCCTATTCTGCTCCAAACTTCCCCTCTCCAGAATGTCCCTTTTACCACAACAGCTTCTGTTCCTTCACTTACCAATCCTCCATGCTTCCAAAAGTCTCACCAAGATATCATGATATGGTAGGTGGTCATCACTCTCTTCCTCCTGGCTGCAAGGACCTCTTTGTTGCTGAGGGAAATGTTGCAGTGTGTTGTAAACTTCCTTCCCCAGGTGTGCCAATACCTCTCTTCCCCTTCCCCCCTCGCCCCCTCCTGGGCTGTCAATCAGATTTAACATTCCAGCAAGGCGTCGTGTGGTTGGTCAAGTTCAAAGGATGCCCCTCAGGCCCAGGGGCCATTGGCCTGTCTAGGTGTCATCCCCCCCTGAGACCCTGCCCCTCTCACCTGGTTGGGTGGCTCACCTGTTCCCTCCCCTTCCCCTGTCCCTGAGCTTAAAAAGGTGATCAGGCCATGCGGTCAGGATTCTGTCAGAGCAGTTGCTCACATTCAGACCTTTGTAACCATGGAATAAACCTCTGGATATAAACCCTCCAGCAGAATCCATCTCCTTTTCCTCCTCACCATTTGCCTGAAGCCTTTCTCCTGAGGTAAACGGAGTTCCTAACTTGTTCCTAAGTTCCTAAGCCTGGACTTGTTCAGTGCCCAGCTGCAACCTCCAGCAAGCTAAAGGTATCTCTGGGGTGATATACCGCAGTTGCTGCCTTTGGCCCAGCAGCAAGGGTCAGACTGGCCCAGGCACAATCTAACTGGTAATATTGGGATTCATATTCCAATATTTTGGCATCCCTGGTGTTGGTTAAGCGACTCTGCAGCCCGAGAACGGGCTCTCAGTACCTCGGAGAAGCTTCTGGCAGCCGTGCACCCAGCTGAAAAGGGCTTTGGTTGCATTGCCCTCAGCTAGAGACTTTGGGAATATTCCCAGAAGAAGTTTCGTGGACTGTTCAGTGCCTCTGGAAAGCCCAGCTCCTTTGTAGTGAGCAGATTTTCCAGAGGGAGGACAGGGTAGCCTCTCTCGCCCACAGAGAGGTCCTGTTCCAGTAAAGAGACTCGCCTGTACCCAGCCAGCTACAGCTTCCATTTCGGGTGAGTATCTCTGCTCTCAGTGGAGCAGAAGCTCAAAAACAGACTCTGCCGTGAGTTCTGTTCCTTTTTTGCCTTTGCAAATTTGGCTACCCCACAGACCGGAATTCATTGCGTTCTAGCTCTTAGCTTTCTGCTGCATGTGTTACTCTCTTTTGGAATGCGCGCCGGAGCGGTAGTGCTCTGCCCTTCCCCCCGGCTCTGCAGCGCAGCGTGCTCGGCTCTCTCCACGTGGTCAAGGGATATCTGTCTCTCTCTCTCTCTCTGTGCCGGGGGGGGGGGGGGGTGTTCTCTGCACACGCGGCGAGGGCGGGCCCCGGTTTCAGCTTGCTATGTGGCGTGGCTGCTCTCTCTGCTCCGCGGGGGGGCTGCATTCCATGGTGGGGGAGGCTTTGTTTCTGCCTTGGCTCGGCAGGGCGTGCCCTGCTGCTGCTGCCCGGGAATTTTAAAAGCAGTATATACAGCTGCATTGTGAAGCTTTTGTCTGCTCGTTATCGCTTTCCTATCTGTGTTTTTTTTTAGAAATGGGTAGCTGATTTTGGCTTTGTTTTTGGTCAAGCGGGATTAGGTACTTTGCCTTTTACATCTAACAAGGGTTCCAAACTCAGCATTGTACAAAAAGGAGTGTTTTATAATATTGTTAGCATTTTAGTCAGTGGTAATGTGAAGTTCTCAAAAGGAAAATTGAAACAGTTTATAAGATGGCTTTTCCTGCACTTCCCGAAAATGTCCCCTGAAGAAATCCACAATATTCAATTCTGGGATAAATTTGGAAATGAATTGATAACCTTAGGATAATCTGGCAATGCACCCTCAGCTAAATTTGTGTTTTGGAGTTTACAAATTCGAACAGCATTGCTCAAACAAAAGGAAATGGAGAAAAAGCCAAATGTAAAACCATGTACCTCTCCTCTCCCTGTTTCTCTCTCTCCTAGCTCTAAAACCCCTAAACATCTTACCCCAAAACTTGGTATTTTAAAGAGAGTGCACTCCTTGGGAAGTTGACTCCCAGAGTCTGTTAAAATGCCTGAGTTGCCCTGTCCACAAGGCCCTGGCCAGGCTGTGTGGAACCTTCCCCAATCCCTTGTGTCCCCTCCTCTGAAACGCACAGTATGTGTCACCTTTCCAGAGAGCAGTGATGCCCAAAATGGCCCCCAGTCCCTAGGAGGTCCACAAGATGGTGAATGCCACGTGGCATCTTCCCAAACCTGGTCTTCTTCTTCCCAAAATCCTCTTAAGCATCCCAAAACTCCAGCCCCATGCCCCTTTCCTCCTGTTCCTTGTGATACCTTCCCCCCTCCCCCTGCCTTTCCTGCAATACCCTCAGCTCCACCCCTCTACTCCTCCCAGGGGGTGTCTGCTGACGTGATGTCACCAGGCATCCCCGCCCCCTGCTCGCCCCTTGATCCCGCCCCCTGTTCCTAGGGTGTCCCCGCCCCTTGCCAGCCCCCTGTCCCCACCCCCTGTACCCGTTGCGTCCCCGCCCCCTCCCCAGGTTCCTACAGGTGGGACACACTCACTGCCTGTCCCCAAACCTGTATCTGTGATCCCAATGCTTCCAATTCAAGTGATACAGAGCTGGGAACAGCAGACCAAATGCATAATCCCATGTTGTCACTGGCTCCTGTTACCTTTCAGCCTGCAGCTCAGGGAGCAGCCCCAACTGCTAATTGGAGTTCTTTTGGACGACAATTGATTAAGGACATCTGTAAATCTCATAAAGAATACGGTCCACACAGTCCATATTTCCATGGCCTTTTAAATTCTGAATTGAGTAGGACTGTAGTGATTCCACATGATTTAAAACAGCTTTTTTCCTGTCTCATGACCTCCACGGAATTCAAATTATGGGAATTAGCATGGAAACAACTGCTAAAAGATGCTCTCCCAGGCTTGCATGCTGATCCAAACACAGCCAAAGACATCAGTGGTAACCCTATCACCATCAAGCACCTCTGTGGTGAGGGCCAATGGTCTTCTCCCTCAATCCAAGCTACTGCAATTCCTGCAGAAACACTCGAGAAAGTAAAAAAAGCAGCTGAAAAAGCGTTCTTTTCCCTACAACCTGAGGGGCCTTTTGAACCCTACAGTAAAATTAAACAGCTACCATCAGAGCCTTTTTTGAAATTTGTAGAAAGGTTAACTAGAGCTATTGAAATACAAGTTAAAAAAGAGAATGCTAGGGAAGCAATTTTAGAGGAAATGGCATTTACAAATGCAAATGAACAGTGTCAAGCGGCAATCCTGAGCCTTCCTATCGAACCTCCTGCAACCCTAAAAGATATGCTTCTAGTGTGTAACAGGAAAGTGCCTCTGATGAGTGTGGCTGAAGACACCAGACCAAGGCTGCTGCCAAGACCACCTCAGCGTGTCGCCGTTGCCAGCCCTGCACCTTTTCCCTCAGCACAGCAGTACCCTGGGCAGCAGCGGAGACCAGGAATGGCTGAGCCCACAAAACCATGCCTGCTTTGTAACAACCTAGGGCACTGGAGTAACCAGTGCCCCCTGAAAAGGGAATTTGATGAATTTCGAAATGGCAGGGGAGGAGAACTACAAGCCCTCCTTGGGGGTCAACAACAACAAAAAAACTGAAAAGAGAGTGCCCGCCTGCCAGGCGTGCAGACACAAAAAGAGCAGGCCAAGGGAATAAGGGTAGCAAAACAAATCAAGCGCGCAATAATATTAATGTTTGTGTAAGTGAAGCACGTGCTTCAAAGACTGTGTATGATTTAGGTGATCCTGTGTTAACCACGTCTTCTGTCAATGAGCCTTACAGGTTGCAGCTGACAGAGTCACTCCACCTGAAGGACACTGACTTGCATTTTCTCTCTGTAAATCCTGAACAGAAGGGTCCTGGACCAGCAATAACAGGTTCTGAAGGTGGAACCTCCCCACATCCGGTTATCCAGGGCGCTATTCACAATCAATTTTCTGAATTGTTCTTTTGACAGCCTGAACCCACCCATCCTATGCCACTTTGGGGGGAGCAATCATAGGTTAATGAAAGAAAAACCTCCAGTTTTATTAAAGGACCCTGAGACTTGGAAAATGGTGGGACCTTACAAATTGGTTACCTGGGGACGTGGATATGCCTGTGTGTCCACCCCCTCTGGTTTAAGGTGGGTTCCTTCCAAATGGGTAAAGCCCTATGTTCCCAAGGTCTCAGAGAAATCTACAGAAGCACCCCAGGTTGCTCATGCTGCCTGGAGAAGAAAACGCCGCAAGTGTTCTCTGGAGGAAATTCCATTTAAGCCTCCTATCTGGAATAGTTTATAATATATGTTTGTTTCAAGTTTTTGTACCAGTTTAGATCCCACTGTTCATGTGTAGCCTCGAGACGCCATGAGACCAAGCCTGCTTCTCGTCCTACTCGTGATCATCCCACCTGTGACCTCCTGCATAGTGCCGCAGCCCAAACCACATATGGACTACCTCGACAAAGGCTCTCGTACATCAACAGAGAAACTGACAACTGGCTGAATGGACTGTTCAAAGGCTTGGGACTCTTGCTCTGGTTGGGATCTATTCTGAAAACTGTGTTTTTAGCGCTGTTTATTTTAGTTATTGTAGTTGTTAGCATTGTTTTTGGACTAATCAAACGCATGGTCCTCAAGTTAATTTCAAGCTCATCTCCCCCTCCTGAGGTCTACCATTTGGAAGCCCTCAGTGCTCCAATGGATGACCTGGAGGCCTCAGTGGAAAACACTGACCCTCCTGTAGAGGAAGAACTGATTTACCAACCATGGTTTTGCAATCTTTCTGCACCACAAACACAGTCCTCTTCTTTTTAAACAAAACTAGGGGGAGATGTTGTGGTGTGCAGTAATGTCCCATTTTGTCCTTCCAGATCACTTTCCCAGGTGTGCCTATACGTCTCTCCCTTCCCCCTTGCCCCCATGCTGAGTGAGTCCTGTCAATCAGGCTTAACATTCCAGCAAGGCATTGTGTAGTTGGTCAAGTTCAAAGGATGCCCCTATTCCCAGAGGTCATTGGCCTATCTGGGTGTCATCTTCCCCTGAGACCCTGCCCCTCCCACCTGGTTGGTGGCTCACCTGTACCTCCCCTCCCCCTGTCCCTGAGCTTAAAAAGTTAATGAGACCATGCGGCCAGTGGTTCTGTTGGAGCAGTTTCTCACGTTCAGACCTCTGTAACCATGGAATAAACCTCTGGACATTAAATCCTCCAGCAGAATCCTCTCCTTTTTCTCTTCACCATCACCTGAAGCTATTCCTCCTGAGGTAAACGGGGTTCCTAACAAGCCTGGACTTGTTCAGTGCCCAGCTGCAACCACCAGCAAGCCAAGGTATCTCTGGGGTGATACACCGCAGTTGCTGCCTTTGGCCCAGCAGCGAGGGTCAGACCGGCCCAGGCACAATCTAACTGGTAATATTGGGAGCCTTTTTTCCAATAGAGAACCTAACCCTATCCCACCTGTTTCATCTGTCCCTATCCCACTACCTGCTCCTCACCCACCTACCCCTGAACCTGTCTCATCTAATACACCTTTCCCTCTTTATCCTCCTTTCCCATCATCGCCTGATCCCTCTTCCTCGGAAGATGAGCAAAACCTAACTGTGATAGAATGGGGAAAGAGGTATGCGAGTAAAAAAGATAGCAATGGTAATGAATCAGTGACCCCAATAGCCCATAGAACCCGGGCTCGGGCAAAGCTTGCTCCAGTTGTGCATAGAGATGGCATAAGGAAACAAAAACAGACTGTGATTGCCCCCTTGCAACAAGGTGTCGGAGTGGAAGGGCCAGTATTTGTAAAAGTGCCTTTTTCCCCAGCAGACTTAGTTATTTGGAAACAGTCAGCCGGAACTTATAGAGAAAATCCTGATGTGTAGTAAAAATGGTTATGAAAATGCAAAATCCTGACTGGGATGACATACAAGTAATATTAGATACTCTGATGGATTCTACTGAAAAAGAAATGGTACTTAAGGCAGCCAAATAGAGGGCAAGAGGAGATATTAGAAATGGGCTGGTAACAGGGAATTTAGATGTGAATTTCCCAATTGAGGATCCAAATTGGGACCCTGATTTATTGTGCGATATGAGGAGATTACGGAAATACCAAGAGTGGAGCCAAACAGGAGTTCAGAGTGCTGTGCCCAAAACTATAAATTGGTCCAATCTATATGAGGTTCGACAGGAAAAGAAGGAATCTCCCACTGCGTTTTTGGAGAGGCTTAAGGAGGTAGCAAGGAAATATACAGACCTCCAAATGGATACAGAGCAAGCAAAAGTTCAGCTCGCTCTCATATTCTTGGGCCAATCACAGGATGACATTTGTAGAAAATTGCAAAAATTAGAAGGGGAAGAATTAAGGAATTTGGATAAGTTACTCGAGGTCGCTTGGAAGGTATATAACAATTGGGAAAAAGAAGCTAGGAAAAGGCAGCAGCAGAATCTTTTGGCAGTAATACAGGGGAGAGGGAACCCAAATTTCAGGGGACGTAACAGGAATGGTCAGGGTAGGAGACCAGTTACCCAGGGTTTAAGCCTGAATCAATGTGCATATTGTAAGCAGGAGGGGCATTGGAAGCGAAATTGCCCAAGTTTGAATAACCAGTTTGACCAGGGCAATCAGTTCCAGCAGGCTACCAAGGAGATGGTCCTGGGGGAGTATACCAGCTGACTAGACGTAGAACCAGTAGAACAAGTTAAGGAACCTGTTGTAAATATACAGTTAGGGCATAAAGAGGTCAGATTTCTAATAGATACGGGAGCTACTTTTTCTGTATTGAATGATTTGGAAGGACAAACTGGGGACAAGGAAACGACAATAGTCGGTGCTACAGGGAAAGAAGAAAAACAGCCTTTCCTGCAACCCCTAGATTTGTGTTTTGGAAACAAGATTATAACACACGAATTTTTATATGTACCTGAGTGTCCAATTCCGCTTTTAGGGAGAGATTTGCTAGCTAAACTTGATGCAGTAATAACCTTTGAAAATGGAGAGCTTATAATGAAAATACCTGAATCAAAAATGGGACAGATATTAATGATCAAAGAAAAACCTGTCCTCTCTATCCCTAGGGAGGGAGAAGATGCAGTGATTCCCTCTGTATGGGAGACGGATATACCAGGGAAATCTAAATTGGCACAACCAGTGCATGTAGAGTTAAAAGAAGGGGCAAGGGCTGTACAAGTCAAACAATATCCCATAAAACCAGAAGCACAGCAAGGAATAGTAGATTATTGAGAAATTCTTGAAATACCAAATTTTAGAAGAATGTGAATCAGAATTTAATACACCAATATTTCCAGTAAAGAAGCCAAATGGTGAATATAGATTAGTGCAGGATTTGAGAGCAATAAATAAAATAACAAAGGACATTTATCCAGTGGTAACAAATCCTTATACATTGCTAACATCCATAAAGGAGATATATAAATGGTCTACTGTAATTGATTTAAAAGATGCCTTTTTCTGCATCCCCCTTGACAAAGAAAGTAGGAAACTGTTTGCCTTTGAGTGGGAAAACCCAGGGAACGGAAGAAAGACCCAGCTCACCTGGACACGATTACCACAAGCATACAAGAACAGTCCCACCCTATTCGGAAACCAACTGGCAAAGGAACTGGAGATTTGGACTGAAAATGGGCAAGTACCAAGAGACCAATACTTATTGTTGCAGTATGTTGATGATATACTAATAGCTACAGAAGAAAAAGCAACCTGTATAAAGGTAACCATTGAGATTTTAAATTCACTGGGAATGGGAGGCTATAAAGTATCCAGAGGAAAGGCACAAATCGCACAACAGACTGTGATTTACCTGGGATGTGAAATTTCACAAGGGCAACGAAAACTAGGTACTAACCATATCCAAGCTATTTGTGCTATTCCAGAGCCCCAGAATTTACATGAGCTGCGAGTCTTCCTCGGGATGGCAGGATGGTGTCGCTTGTGGATCATGGACTATGGACTGATTGCGAAACCCCTGTATGAAGCTCAGAAGACGCATTCACCTGGGGCAAACCACAGAAAGAAGCCTTCCTAAAATTAAAGGAAGCACTGACAACTGCTCCAGCATTAGGGTTACCTGATCTGTCTAAAGATTTTCAGCTGTTTGTACATGAAAGGCTGCGCCTAGCACTAGGAGTCCTGACCCAACGTCTGGGAAGCTGGAAAAGGCTGGTGGGCTACTTTTCCAAACAACTCGACAACATAAGTGCCGGGTGGCCCCCATGTCTGCGGGCAGTCGCAGCTACTGTGATCCTGATACAAGAAGCCAGGAAACTTACTATGGGAAGGCACATAGATGTCTATGTACCACACATGGTAACCACTGTCTTAGAACAAAAGGGGGGCCATTGGCTATCTCCCAGCAGGATGATGAAATTCCAGGTAGTCTTGACTGAGCAGGATGATGTCACATTAAAAACAACTAACCTTTTGAATCCAGCTCTGTTCCTAGGTACCACAACTGAAGAAGGCCCATTAGAACACGACTCACGACTGTGTAGAAGTAATAGAGTACACCTATTCAGCAAGAGAATACCTGAAAGACATCCCACTAGAGCAGCCGGAGTGTGAGCTGTTTACAGATGGGAGCAGCTTCATGGAAAACGGAACCAGATATGCTGGATATGCGGTAACAACAGTCAATACAGTAGCGGAAGCAAAGGCATTACCACCAAATGCATCTGCCCAGAAGGCAGAACTGGTTGCTTTAACCAGGGCACTAGAATTAAGTGAAGGGATAAAGGTAAATATCTGGACTGACTCAAAATATGCCTTTGGAGTGGTGCATGTACACGGAGCACTGTGGAAAGAAAGAGGACTGTTATCTTCTCGGGGTACGCACATTAAACATCAGGATGCAGTCCTGCAATTGATAAAGGCAGTACAAAAACCTGAACAAGTGGCAATCATACACTGCAAAGCACACCAATCAGGAAACTCCAAAATCTGTGAGGGAAATTGAAAGGCAGACTGGGCAGCATGACAGGTTGCTCGAGAGGTACAAACAACAATGGCATTGATACCTTTGAAGCTTAATGTATCCCAATTCAATTTGCCTCCAAAACCAAAATATTCAGTAGAAAATGAGAGACTGGCACGTTTGCTAAACGCACAAAAGAATTCAGAAGGATGATATGTAACCGCACAAGTACAAATAGTGGTACCCCCTTGATAATGAGAGAAGTCCTACAAATTAAACATAACGAATGTCACTGGGGAGCAGAGGCATTGGTAAAATTACTAAAGTAGAGTTTAATTTCAGTACGGATGTTAACAATGGCAAAATCAGTAATGTCAAAATGTGATATCTGCTTGAAATACAACCCAGTGGCCAGGTGACAGGCACAGCTAGGAAGAATTCAGATAGGAATAGAGCCAGAAGACTATTGGCAGGTAGATTTTGTAGTTACCAAGAACTCGAGGATACAAATACCTGTTAGTGGGGGTTGACACATTCTCTGGGTGGCCAGAAGCCCTTCCCTGTCGCACGAACCAAGCAAAGGAAACAGTTAAGTGGTTACTACAGGAGATTATTCCCAGATTCGGGGTACCCCTAGGGGTATCATCAGATAGGGGACCCCATTTCATAGCTACAGTAGTAAGAGAGGTAAGTAGATTGCTGGGGATAAATTGGGACCTCCACACACGGTGGAGACCCCAGTCAAGTGGACAGGTAGAGAGGATGAATCAGACACTAAAAAAGCAAATCAGTAAAATATGCCAAGAAGCCAAATTGCAGTGGCCCCAGGCTTTGCCAATAGCACTGTTGAGGATTCGGATAAAGCCTAGGAGTGGGATGTCAGTCAGTCCTTATGAGATATTGTATGGGAAACCATATGAATCTCCTGAGCCTAACCCTAATGTACATGTCACAGGAAAGCAGGAAGTGTATAATTATGTTCTGTCTCTTGGGAAAACTTTAGCTCAGCTCTGGAGTATCCTCGTGTGGAATAGACCACTGACTCTCGAGAACCCAGTCCATAACATACATCCAGGAGACAAGGTGTACATCAAGAACTGGAACGAGGAACCGCTGAAAGAAAAGTGGAGTGGACCCCATCAGGTACTACTGACCACCTTTACAGCAGTCAAAGTAGCCGGCGTGGAACCCTGGATCCACTATACCCGAGTGAAGAAAGTCCATCGAGGATCACAGACTGTATAAACTCTGGAATGAACAAAGGCTGCAGATAAGACGTGTTTAATTGCTTTCAGAATGCTATCAGTAATTGTGCTAACGTTATGGTTATTAATATCTTTGGGATGTGGAATGCAAAATGGTCAACTAACCACTCTTCATTCTAGAATGAAGAGAGAGGTACAAACGGAAACACAGGTGATAAAGGTTTCTAATGCAGTTCAGGCTGAGAATATAATGATTGGATTAGTCAAAGATTTTGCCAAAATGCAAAACACCAGCCAAATAACTGCCTGCCTGCCAATACCAAAGGCAGCAGGAGACCCAGTAAATTGGGGACTCATAACATCAAAACTACCTGAAATACAAAAGAACAAAATAATTACATGTAAACTGGTACCCGAATCGAGGCAAGTTACAGAAACAACTCTGTATGGGAATGTGAGGCCAATGATAAGAAAGATCAGATAGAACCTTGGGACAGTGCATGGTCTGTGAGTATTCTTCAAAGATTCCAATATATGGCAAACACCCCTTGGTGTATTAAGTGGGAAGGCCCCGAGAACGAAACAGATCCAGCAATAACGAACACTGACACTAGTAGCAGAACGAGGGCAGACAAAGTAAGTTGGTGGGCATGTAATAAAACTATGACTGCACTTCAGATGATGAAGAGATAAAACAGATGCCACCCCTGGCAATAGCCCTACAAATTGGTTGTGCTTGCAGAGGGATCAAACACAAACAAGGCAGAGTGAATTATAAAGTAATTATAGGGTGTACCAGGATTACAATCCGAGGTCCAGGACAATTTGTATGGGCAGCAAGTGATGGTACCTGGACAACACATCTGCCTGTAGACAGGAAAGTAAAGGAGATTACTTTAGGCCTGCCAACCTTATGTCCAATTTGGAAAAAGTCCCCATTTAATGGAAAACATGAACTTCTGCAGATAAGAGCAAGACGAGAAGTTCTAGACAATGAAAATCCAGAGGACACTTGGCAAGAACCCTCTAGTGGAGTGAAATTTGGATGGGCCCTAGAGTCATTGCTTGGTCCTATAGCAAACTATAAGAGCAGAGAGATGCTGTACAAACTTACAGGTCAGGTAGGTAGACTGGCAAGAGTCACCTGGGAAGGATTTAAAGAATTAAATATACAGTTACAAGCCACCACAAAAATGACTTTACAAAATCGATTGGCCCTAGATATGTTACTCCTGAAAGAGCATGGAGTATGTGGATTTTTAAAGGGACGAGTTGATCATTGCTGCGTTCATATCCCAAATGTAACTGCAGATGTAGAATATGACATCAATCAGTTGAAACAAATAGATCATGAAGCACAAGAAGAGCAAAAGTATTTGGCTACAAGCTGGTTAGGAAAAATCTTTAAAGGATTACGGTGGAATGTGAGTTCATGGATTAAATCTATCATTGAGAGTGTGATAATCTTACTAATTGTATTCTTAGCAATTTGGTTAGTTTACAGCATCTTAAAGGGAGAGATACAGAAGAAAACATCCTGGAACCAGAGGATAATAAAGGCACTAACACGAGATCCACGCCCACCATCTTCTGGTTCTCCAGTTCGTAACAGCATCCATGACAACGTTTACATCAACCCTGGATTTGAAGAACCAAGTACGAACTGAGGAATAAAGGACTGTATCAAGTGAAAACATTTACACCTATAGTGAAGTGAAAATGCTCTCAAAGTGGGGAGAATGATACTGGAACCCTGGAAAAAGTTAAAGATAGAATCTAAAATGTTAGGCTTTGTGCTTTCCCAGATCAACTGCACCTGCGTAAGCAGTATGAAAAATTATATAATTGTTAGATGTGATGATTGTTTAGTAATTAAATGTAATTATTATGTAACCATAAGAAGAATAGTGAGAAACTATGTTGGAAATTCAGAGAGGGGCTAAATTCATGTATGCAGTAGAACAATATAAGTTTAATAATTAACATGAAAGTTATGTAACGATAGAGTATAAAACATGATCATTTCGGATGTATGGTCGGAGTCAGATTTGGGTTGAATATACCCGATTCCCAGAGCTCTTAATAAAAAGCACCACATATAATCGCTCCATGATTATGTGTTTTTGAACGCTAACACAGGGACACCGTAGGACGGCCTGGGCTGCACAGGGCACAAAAAAATATCTCCCAAGATGGGGCTGGGAGGCCTCATCACATAACCAGGATATAGAGTCTGATGGCTCTGGGCTCACTTGTGTGCCGATTGAGGACAGGAGTAGCCTGAAAGGAATTGAAGGGTGGCTCCAGAGATGCTGGAGTTTTCCTTCATTGTATGAAACACACAGAGAAAGAAAGAATGGCACCATGGGTGTGGAGTGCCCCGCCCCAGGAGGTGAGGATTCTACCCAGACAGAGAGCATGGGGTGAGGGGCATGATTTAATGAAGATTCCACCCCTCCACCCTGTGGGCCCTGGCCCTGCAAGCCCAGGAAAAGACACTCCACCTCATCTGGTCAAAATAGGAATGGCCCCAGAATGTTCTTCCTTTTCTGTGCCCTCATTGCTTTAAATTCTACTGCAGTGTCCCTGCCTTATTTTTTCCATTGGTTGTCCTCCTCTATCCACCCCTTTGCAGTCCCCTGCTCCTCCTGCTATTGGACCCTGACACTAAACTCCACCCTACCCGTCATGTAAAACCCATGACCCTACCCCCTCATTTCTTATCTTGGTCCCTGGCAGAGTAAAGGGTTCTGGGTTTTGGTAAAGCAGAAACCGTCCTGTTGCCTTCCTGTCCCTGTCGGTCAACAGTGGCTGCCTGAGGTCTGAGACTCCAGGGCCCAAGGGAGTTGTTGTGCCCCTCGCTGTGGCGGAATGCAGCATGAGGGTCAGACTGGGGAGGAGAGAGGAATTCCTCTGCCAGGGCAGGGCTGTGGTGCAACACATCCTCTAGAAGGAGCCTGGAGCAGCCCAAGGCTTTGTGTGGCAGGCAGAGGCAGGCAGGAGGCAGAGCTGTCAGCAAAGGAAGGGCCCAGCCAGGTGGGGCAGCCGGGGGATGCCGACAGCCTGCAGAGACAGAGGCGCAGGGCAGGGACACCGTGGGACAGCCTGGGCTGCACAGGACACAGAGATGGGCAGCAGCTGCAAGACAGCCCTGCCAGAGCCAGCTTGGGCAGCACTTTGGCCATGGCTGCTGGCCCTGGGCCTGAGGCCATGAGGAGACAAGTGACCCTTGCAGGGCTGGAGCCTCATTGCCTCCTTGTCCCTGCTCAGCAGCCTTGCAGGGGCCGCCCCATGCTCCTGCCCTTGGCATTGCACATCCCCATATGCCAGTGCTCATCCCGGCAAGAGCCCTTAGCAAGGAGGGAGGGTCAGGATCTGCCTGGCCAGGGGCTGGGGCTCAGGCCTTGGCCCTTTGCATTCCTCAAACACATCCAGGTGTGCTCAGCACCAGAGACACCTTTGCCTTGTTTGTCCCCAGTTGTCATCACTGCCTCCAGTGTTCTGCTCTCCTTGGAACCCAGGGACACTTTCTCAGTCCTGTTCCTCAGTGAGACCCATTAAAAGCTACAGAAATTTTGGACTTGGAATCTGATTTTGAGCTCTTGAGAAGTTCTTTGAGTACACTTTGGGGGACTGGGTCTGATGCAAAGAGCACTAAAGCCCAGGAGGCTCATTAAAGTCCCTGTGCTGTGTCTGTGCTGCTCAGCTGGGCTGGGCTCCTGGCCCAGAGGCAGCTCCTGGCAAGGGCTGCAGAGAGACAGCTCCTGTGCACAGCCCAGCAGGGCTGGGGCACTGACAGGTCCCCTCAGAGACACCAGCAGGGCAGAGACAGAGCTCACAGGGGCTCAGCACTGACAGGGGCTGTGGGATGGCCCAGAGGGGGCTGTGTCACAGCAGCACCTCTGTGGCTGTGTCATAGAGGCACAGAGCAGCTGGGATGTCAACAAGGGGCTGTGTGAGGTCACAGATTGGGCTATGACATCACAGAGTTTGTTGTGTGAGGTCATTGAGCAGCTACACCATCATAGAGGGGACTGTGTGGCATCACAGAGCAGGCTGTGACATCATGGCATGCCTGTATGACATCATATAGCAGGCTGTGAGGTCAAAATGTGTGCAGTGACATTACAGAGTGGCAGAATGACATCACAGAGAGGATTGTGTGACATCACTGAGGGGATTGTGACATCACAGAGGTGGCGTGGACATGACAGGGTAGGATGTGACGCCATAGAGCAGACTCTGCCATCATGGAAGGTGGCGTTGTGGCATCAGAGAGTGGGTTGTGGTATCACTGGGTGTCTGAGTAACATCACAGAACAGTCTGTGATATCAGAGAACATGCAGTGACATCACTGGGTGAGTTTGTGACATCACAGTGTCTTCTGAGACATCCCAGGAGGCAGCTGTATGACATCACAGAGTGATATGCCAGCATTGGTTCTGTAACATCACAAGGGGGATTCGTGACATCCCAGCATGTGCTGTGACGTCACAGGGGCTGTGTGACATCACAGACACCTGTGTTATATCACAGGGGCTGTGTGACATCACAGATGGCTGTGTGATGTCACAGGGGCTGTGTGACATCACAGAGATGGCTGTGTGACATCACAGCTGGCTGTGTGACATCACAGCTGACTGTGTGACATCACATGGGCTGTGTGACATCACAGGGGCTGTGTGATATCACAGGGGCTGTGTGACATCAAAGGGGAGTGTGAGGTCACAGGGGAGGTCACTCTGCCCCAGCACCCCTCACAGCTCCCCTCAGAGCAGTCCAACCCTGCTTGTGCACAGCGGGGTCCCCTGTCCCCCCCTGGTCCCCCCACCCCCGCATCCTCCCCCAGAGGATGTTCCACAAGATCAACCCCAGAGCCTGACACCGGGATGGGGGGCCGGGGCCGTGGGGGTGGCACAGGGGAACAGGGACCCCCCGGCAGCGTCCCCATGTTCCCCAGGGCCAGAGCCTGGGCCAGGGCTCTTTCACACTGCTACCAACGAGGCCTTGAGAGCACTGAAAAAATCCCCAGCAAGGGAGCAGCAAAAACCAGATTTAATATTAAGGGATAGCACCACAAAGTTCATTGGCAAGAGTCACTTTGCTCCTGAGTGGACACTTCAGGCACAGCAAGGAAACAAAGCAACAACAAAACCAAACAGAATCTAGGCAACCAAACCAGAAATGAATCCAGAACTGTCCCTGTGTGTCTGTGTGAAACAAGGACAGGGAGGGCAAGGATAAAAGTAATACAGTCAAAAGGTTAACAGAGCTCAAACTTAACAGGACTTAACTGATACCTTAACCTTAACGGATACCTTCAACTTCACAATTTAGAAAAGAACAGAGCTTAACAGTATGTAACCTAACTTATAACCTATGACTTAGCAATTTAACAGAGGAATAACACTTAACAATATTTAACTTAACTTATATTAAACATAACAACTTAGCAAAAGAAGAACTCTTAGCAGCATTTAACTTAGCTTAAACTTTGTGACTTAACCTAACTTACAGGCCTGACTGGCTCAGCTATCCAAGGCACTCAAACCCCTCAGAAAGCAGCATTTCTGCCACATTTCCCAAGCACAGGCATTCCTGTGTGCACACAGACACGAAGAGTCAGTGCAAGGCACCTGTGAGAAATTCCCCTGAGGGCAGAAAATGCTCACTGTGGATACGTTGGCATCTCCCCAGTGGGTGAAGGGCTGAGCCTGGAGGAGTGGGGGGATTAGCCCAGGCTCTGTCATTGTTCTGGATCCCCGAGTGCAGCAAATGGGAGAGTTCCCAGCTGGGAGAGGCCCCACTCAGAGGGAGTCGATGGCCCAGAGAGCTCCAAGGGCTCCTTTTGGAGCGCTGTTTGCAGGGCCCCAAGAGAGGGGCTTCAGTCCCAGCAATGGCTCATCCTGGCCACACTCAGCATCAACAGCTTTCTTTGGCAATGTGAGAACAGGGATGTTGTTCCACTGAGGGAACAAAAACAGTTCCCAGGGCTGCTGCTAAAGGAACCAGGAGCTGGTTGGGCAGCAGCAGTGCCTGGAGCAGACAGTGTTTGTGATGAGCTGCAGAGGAGCTGAGCCCAGGGGCTGTTGGCCAAGGCCGAGCCCCAGGGAGCATTTCTCAGCTGGCAGGGCAGCCTGAGAAGGGGAGGGGGGAATGCAGCAGCACAGGGCCATGGAACCAAGGGACCATTGTGACACTGTGGGGCTCTGTGAGACCAAGGGACCACTGTGACACTGTGGAGCCTCATGGAATCATGGAGAGCAATGTGACATTGCTGGGCCTCGTGTCATCAGTGGTCCATTGTGACACTGGGCAACCAAAGGAGACCATTGTGATGCTGCAGGGATGCATGGAACCTTAGGGCCATGGTGATATTGTGGAACCCCATTGAAGCAAGGGTTCATTGTGACACTGCAGGGCTGTGTGGAACCAAAGCTCCAAGGTGACACAGAGGGACCTCCTGTCATCAATGGTCCATTGTGACACTGTGGAGCCTATTGAGACCATTGTGATGCTGCAAACTCCAGGGCCCAAAGGTCCATTGTGACATTGCAGGGCTCATGGAATAGAGGAGTCATGTGACATTGTGGAAAGCCTTTGTGCTTTCCTTCCCATGGAAAAGAACTGTCCGGCTTCTCCAGGTGCCCATGGCTGAGATTGGAATTCCACCTCCAAATTTCCTTAAATCCAAAGACTGCTCCCAGACAGAATCTGCCATTCCTGACAAGTCTGGCTGGCCTTGCCCTAGTGAGGCTCTCACCTGCCTTCCAAATACTGGGGCTGCGTGCTTTCTTTCCTATAGAAAAGAGTTGCCCTTCTCAGCCAAGTGCACATGACCTGAATTGCTATTTCCACGTCCAGCATTCCCTGTTGTGAGAGACTGGAGGAGATTGTTGGCTGGAAACATTTTGTGTGTGGGGGAGGAAGAAGCAGGTCCATCCTTGCCCTGCCCTGTAAACCCAGCACTGCCCTGTAACCCCAATCCCCCCAGAGCCTCCATCCCAGCCCAGTAGTGTCTGCCAGTCCCTGGCACAGCATAGGCAATGCTCCACAGCCACCTCTGCAGCCCCCAGCCCAGCTCCTGAGACCAAATGACCCCAAATCCCACCTGGGGGAAGGGCCCAGGGAGATCCAGGGGTATTGAGAGCTGACCAAAAGGCAAGCATATATCTTGGCACTACCTCCTCTTGAAATTTCCATCTGAACACCACTGGAATCCAGGAGCTGGTAGCTGTGTGTGCACTTCTCTAAATCTTATTTTTCTCTCTTTCTGTGTCTAGTTGTTCTATATATGTCCTCTTGCAAATTTTGATTAACTTAAAATTGAACAGGTTTAGAGTTTGTGAAGTTGAATGGGCCAAGTCAATGCTTTGAGAAGTGTTTTTTATTGACTGGATGTCATATTAATCCTTTTGTCAAAGTTTCTCTGATTTTCTAAATTTGCCAGTCAAGGCTGTTAGGTTGTTTTGAGCTCCTGAGAACCTCTTGTTGGTATTTCTCTAGTACATAAAACCAAAGTATAGAGCAATTGTAATTCCTTTAAAATGTCTCCTTGAGAGAGTTGTTTGGAGGATGGCAGTCAGGGCTTGTCTGTCCTGCTTGGCCCAGCCCAGGCAGGGCTTTCCCAGCCACATTTCACATTTCCCAGCTGGAGCCGCTGGTGCCTCTGAGTTGTGCTGCCCCAGCCCCAGGGACACTCTCCTTGTCTGCCCATTCCCCCACGGTCTCTGGGCAGGGATGGCCTCATTGGGGGCTGCTGACATCCTCAGCAACTTGGAGGCTGCTGCTGAATTTGACTGCTCCAGAGGCTTGTTCAACCTTTAGCTCTTCAGTGCAGCAATTCAGTGTTACAGGGCTCATTAACATTCAGAACACTTTAACTAGCCAAGCCTCTGGGAATAATTGGATTTTAATTTTCAAATCTTTTGTGGTTAGGTAGATCTCAGTAGCATATTCAAAGTAAATACATGATATTTAAAATGACAGCGAGAAGATTTTTTTAGGTCCTATTTAGTTTTGTTTTCCTGGGTTTTTTATTGCTATGTGCAATCTCCAATTGACACTGAATCCAAGTATCTCCTCATAAATTTGAGTAGATATGAAAATCAAGACCCTTCATGGCTGACAATCAATCAGACTCTGTCCCTACTCCCACCCCACCATTTCCCCCATCCAAGCCCTGGCACTCAGAGCAGCCTTGTGCAAATCTGAGCTCCCTCCAGCCCAGGCTGCACCTGCAGCTTTCAGCTCCTTGGCTCCAGCTCCCACCTGCTTTCCTTGGAGAAGGAGCTGCCTGAGATGCAGAGGGATGTTCATTCATTGTCATCCAACAAACCCAAGGGGAGGCACAGCTACATCAAATGCAAAAGTCATTCTTCTCCCTGAGTCCGCCGTCCCCCTGATCCTCACAGCCTGTCTGGTTTCCTTCATTCCTGCATTGCCAGGGACTTTGTGGGACAAGGGAGCTCTGCTCTAGGGATGGAGGGAGGTCCAAGTGCAGCCCCCAGAGTGGAAACCACAACTCATCAGGTTTCTGTCCTTTGAGGGACCAGGAACTGGTGAGACTCAGAGACACAGAAAGGTTTATCTTCATGGCCAACATAAAAATTGTGACCGTGATAAAATTTAATAAACATCAAAACACTTCCCTCAGTTACTTGTGACATCTCAGCAATATCTGACATGTCCATCATCCACAAGGGATAGCCATAAAGGAATCACTTTAGACAAAGACATAATAAGAGGTGATAGAATAGATAAAACTACAACTAAGATGCTGACTAAGGAGTTATTTAAACTTCTGAAAGAGTAGGCAACTCCCTTAAGGTTAAAGCATTAAGCCAGTCAAGGGAGACTCATTGGAGTGGTCAGAAAACAGCTGCAGGAAGAAAACTGGGACAGAAGGGAAGGACATAGATCAGCTGCTCTAAATGAAGACATGTCCTTAAACATGGCCATTTAAACAGGAGAGCTGGAAACACCTAAAGGAAGAGGGTGATGACATATTAGACTGAATGTTGGTGACAAGAGTAGAGGGGAAGATCAGTATTCCTTCTCCTGCCATCAGTAGAAGAATCCAGGAAATCCAGGAAATTCCTTCTCTTGGCAGGAATACTTTGCCAATTCTAAGAAATACTCAAAAGATCCAGATAATTAAGATTTGCTTGTAGACAAAAAAACAAACACGTATTAACACCTGTGCCCCTTTCCAGGCAGACATCAGTTGTGTGCCCATGAACAGGCAGTGCCACTTATGCCCTGAGGTGCCCAGCTAGGATTGCATCTCTCCAAAAGCACCTGAGGGAGAGCAGAGCACCTTGCAAGCTGCAGGTCCCTGACAGCCCTGCAGGGCTCCTGTCCCCTCAACATCTGCTCTGCTCCAGTCTGAAACAGGGCCCAGCATGGTGCTGGGATTATCAGAGAGCTGAGGTGTGTGCTGGAATTCAATGCCCTCCCCATCCTGCAGCAGCCCTGCATTTCCCTCCTGCAGCCTTGGTCTCCAGCACAGCCATGGAGGCTTTGCTCTGGACTGTTCCTGCAGCCCCCAAGGGCAGCTGAGCTCTGCCTTTGACACAGTCAGGCCTGGCCAGCGCAGGCCATGCTCAGCAATGTCTTGTGCAATCCTGGCCTTGCTGTCAGCCCCAGCAGCGGCTGGGCCTGTGCTGGCCCAGCAATGGTGGCCCAGCCCCTGTGCAGGCTCAGTCCAGGCCAGGAGCATTGTGCCGTGGTGCCCACGGCAGCCTTGGGGCTCTGTGCCCTGCTGGGCAGCCTCTGCCATCTCCTGCAGAGCCCGTGGCACCTGTGGGGCTGCACAGACAGCCCTGCCCCGGGCTCTGCCAGCCTCTGGGCCAGCAGAGAGGCAGCCAGGGCTGGCCATGGCCGAGAACAGGCCCTGAGCCCTGCAGGAGGATGAAGCTGGGCCACAGCTAAACTCAGCCCAGGCCAAAACTGGGCTCAGCAGCCAGGGCTGCCGAGTCAAGGGCACAGAGGCTGGTGCTGACAAATGTCCTGGACCCTCTCCCTCCTCCATCCCTGCCATCAAGGGCACAGAGCAGCCTCCTCTCTGGGCCACTTGCCTGTTTGCAATGCCTTGCACAGGCGCTGGCCCTGCCTCACAAGGCCTGGCCTGAATCCTGCCCCTGCACGCTCAGCCAGGCTGAGATGGACACTGATGGTTTCTGGGCCAGGCTCTCTGAGCCCAGCCCAGCTCCCTGCAAGCTCTGCCAGCTGCCCTGAGCTCTGGGCAGCACCAAGGGCCTCTCCCCAGCCCAGCCCAGCCGGCTCTGGCCCCACAGCTCTGCTCAGGCCAGGCTTCTCTGGGCACTGCCCCACGGCCTCAGCCCCTGGCAAGGGCACAGCAGCAGCTGCAGCTGCCACAGGACTCAGCCCCAGCCATGGGGGAAGGTGCTTGGCCAAGGCCAAAGGAGGCTCCCTGGCTGCCCTGCTGCCCTCTGCCTGAGGTGCTGAGAGCTCTGCAGCCCCTGCTGCCATCCCATCTGCCCAGGGTAGCACAAGAGCCCTGACCTTGGGGCCCTCAAGAGCTGCTCCTGCTCCAGGTCCCAGGCCCATGCCAAAGCTGGGGCAGCAACAAAGCTGTGCCAATTTCTGTTCATTGCTGCTCTAATGGCAATAGTAGAAGAACACAAATATTGTTGCAAGTTCATTTATTTCAAATAAATACAATGTGAGAATCCTGATTTACATGAAGTTTCTGAGTCACAAAAAGAGGGATAATTTGAAATTGGAGGTAATGAATACCATCTGTGCTTTGAAGACAACAGCATCAGAATTTGAAGAAATATAAATAAGGAGAAACTTGGCCTGTCATGATGTGCACCAGGGCCCAATGACAGAAGGAAGCTGGAAGTGTGTGGTAGCTGAAAAGGATCCAGACATCAGAGCCCTGAGAGATGTCTTGAACTCCTGGTTCCTCAGGCTGTAGATGAGGGGGTTCAGGGCTGGAGGCACGACTGAATGCAGAACTGACAGGGCCAAATCCAGGGATGGGGAGGACATGGAGGGAGGCTTCAGGTAGGCAAATATGGCAGTGCTGACAAAGAGAGAGACCACGGCCAGGTGAGGGAGGCAGGTGGAAAAGGCTTTGTGCCATCCCTGCTCAGAGGGAATCCTCAGCACAGCCCTGAAGATCTGCACATAGGAGAAAACAATGAATACAAAACAGCCAAAACCTAAACAGGAAATAACAACGACGAGCCCAAGTTCTCTGAGCTGGGATTTGGAGCAGGAGAGCTTGAGGATCTGTGGGATTTCACAGAAGAACTGCCCAGGGCATTGCCATGGTGCAGGGGCAGGGAAAATGTATTGGCCGTTTGCAGCAGTGCATTGAGAAGGCCACTGGCCCAGGCAGCTGCTGCCATGTGGGCACAAGCTCTGCTGCCCAGGAGGGTCCCGTAGTGCAGGGGTTTGCAGATGGACATGTAGCGGTCGTAGCTCATGATGGTCAGTAGGGAAAGATCTGTTGTGATGGAGAACATAAAGAAAAAGAGCTGAGCAGCACATCCTATGTAGGAGATGTCCCTGGTGTCCCAGAGGGAATTGTGCGTGGCTTTGGGTGCAGATGGAGCCCAGGTCACTGAGGGCCAGGTTGAGCAGGAAGAAGAACATGGGTGTGTGCAGGTGGTGGCTGCAGGCTATGGCGCTGATGATGAGGCCGTTACCCAGGAGGGCAGCCAGGGAGATGCCCCGCAAGAGGCAGAAGTGCAGGAGCTGCACCTGCCGCGTGTCTGCCAATGCCAGCAGGAGGAAGTGCCTGATGGAGCTGCTGTTGGACATTTGCAATGTCTTGGCATTGAGATCTGTAAAAAAAGTAATCATGCAATAGTTGTGTTTTGAAATGACTTTTAATATCTCAGCACAGACTGAGGGGCACTTTCCCCCCACTGCCTGCCTAGGGCTCTGCTGCCTGGAACTGTCCCTGCCAGCAGCTGCTTCCCTGTGCCAAGGGCTGGGCCCTGCCAATGCTGCCAGAGCCGAGCCCAGCCCTGGGGGCTCAGCTCTGCCCTGCAGACCCCTCCCATCTCTGGCACTTCCCAGGGGCCACTCTGGCTCAGCAGGCTCTGATGGCACCATCAGAGCAACCCTGAGGAGTCTGGAAAAGTGACACTGTTGCTGCCTGTGATGGGCCCTGTGCTGATTTCTCTCACTGCCTGGTTTATTGAGATCTGAGAGAATTTTTTTCCCCTCAGCATTAACTGAGAGATTAACATCTGTGGGCAAAATCCAATTTTGGCAAACCAGAGCAGTAGAGCAAAAAAGCGGGATTTTCTCCTTTTATGCAGCCCCTGTCTCACTATGCTCCATGTATAACCTACTTGGAAATGTTCTACTGTTAAATGTTACCCTAGAAGCAGCCCTGAACAATGCAGCATCCCCACCACACAAGGAGAACACTTCCAAGCATTAGCAGCTGTCTCCTCCCATCCAGATCTTGTCCCCCAGTGCTGGGAGCAGCTGCCAGGGCTGGCTGAGAGCTGTCCCTGGCAGGCAGCAGAGTCCCTTCCCCAGCACAGCGCCCTGGGCTGCAGGACCCTGCTCTGCAGGACAGCCCTGGGCACCCCTGGCTGCTCTGCACAAGAGACAATCAGAGAATGTACTCACAGGGTCTATAGGCATTAGGATGTTCCAGCTTTAGAAGATCACTCCAGGAGCTGCAGCTGCATTGTCCTGCAGCCAGAGGTTCCTGTGCCAAGGGCTGGCAGTGATTGTGCCCCAGGCACTTCTCAGCACCTTCCCAACCCTGACTGATTGAAGCTCTCTATGCCTCTGTGCAGTGCCCGGGCTGGCTGCAGGCAGTGCCCCAGCCCTGCTGGGCTGGCAGAAGAGTTGCTCATCAAGAGAAATGTGCTTTTGAAGCTCTGCTTGGTTACCAGGAGCTGTCTCTGTGCCAGGAGCCCAGCCCAACTCAGCAGCACAGACACAGCACAGGGACTTAATGAGCCTCTGGGGCTTTGTGCTCAGGCCCTGAACATCAGTCCCTGAGAAGGAGCTGAAGAAACCTCTCCAGAACTCCAAGGCAGAATCCAACTCCAAACTTTCTTGGACTTTTAATGGGTCCCAGAGAGGGACACGACTGAGAAAGTGTCCCCAGGCCCCAGGCAGAGCAGAGAACTGCAGGCAGTGATGACAGGTGGGGACAAAGAGAAGCCAAGTCTTGGTGCCCTGGGGCACAGCAGGGTCTGTGCCACCAAGGGCTGTGAGGAGACTCCTTGTCCTGAGGCACTGGAGCCTCCTGGCACAGCCACAGCCAGGCTGGGTACTGTCAGCCCCTTCTCCTGCCCTCAGAACCCCCCCCAGCCCACATCCCAGTGGCCTGAAGGATCTGCTGGAAGGAGTCCCTGGGGAGCCTTGCTCAGGAATGGCCTTGGAGGCTCCTTCATGCTCCCTGCAGGGATTGCAGGTTTTTCAAAGGACTTTGGGTTTGGCTTTTGCCTTGAATATCTGAGAGTTTTTGTAATCATGGCCTCCAATTATCTGTTTTAATTAGTCCCTGGAGAGGCTTTGTCAATAACAACGCTCAGTGGGCTCATTACTACTTCAAGGTACTTCAGTTATTTTAAGCTACTTGGTGTTTCCCTTTTGATGGACTCTGCAAGAGGTTTGTGCAATCACAGCCCCAGTTATCTGCTTTAATGAGTCCCTTGAGAGCTTTGTACTGACACTCAGTTGGGCCCATTAATGCCTTGAAATACTCAAGTTTTTTAAGGTACTTTATGGATTTAAGAATACTTTTAGGTACTTTTAAGGTGTTTCCTTCCCATAGTGAATCTCTGAGAGGTTTTTGTGCTATCCTGGCCTCCAATTCTCTCCTCCCGGGAGTCCATGATGATCCTGTGTTGAGTATCTTCCTCCTTTCTGTTTTACAACAAAGATGGAACTGAAAGAATTTTGTAAGATTTTCTAGAAGGATCCAAACAAACATGGGACAATTAACAATACAACAACAACTAAGATAATTAATAGCCCTGTTTTAGCTAGATACCATCCAACTCTTTAGTCCCTTGGATTGGAAGAGTTTATTGACCCAGTCTCTGTTTTCCACTTGAAGATTCTTGAACCCTTCCTTCAGTACCTGAATGCTCTTGTGGATTGACTCGCTGTGGCTGGAGAGGTTCATACAATACATCCCTCAGAGTCTACACAGCCATGCTCATGTGCCCAGAGTAAAAACTCTATTGTTGTTCTGCACGGTGGCATGTCTGATGGTCTCTATGTCTGAGAGCAGGCCACTCAATGTGAGGGAGTAGCATTGGTTTGCTTACTTAACAGGCACCCAGGATGGTCCAAATGTCCTAAAGCTTTAGCTGCAGCCACCCAAGGTAATCCAAACTGGGGGTGCTACCATCCGATACCTGGATTAAAGCTTTCAAAGCCATCTCTTTGATATCATCCAATACTTCTCTGAGGATACCTGCTGTTTGATCATCTGGTAGGCTGTATTGTCCTTCTCCAGCTAGATGGTTGATTGTAAATTCCACCCTTGCCTCATTATTAGCATAGTCTGCTATTAATTGATTTAGTAAACACTTCCATCCCCCTTCCCACGGAGTGTGTTCTGTAGGTGACAACAACATGGTCATATTATATTTTAAATCATAGGGGGTTAACATATGTGCTGTAAACATGGCCCTCATTAGGCCATTAAAACAAGGTAAGTCCCTCCTATGATCTTTAGCTGCCCTACACAGATCCTTGATTTCCTTGCAAGCCAATGGCTGATACCTGGGATTCTGCCCCCTTCTTTCATAACATACAAGGGCAACGAGGAGTTGTTGAGACTGTTTGCCAGTCTCCTTCCTTAACTGCTTCTTTCCGGATCCTTTCCTGGGGATCTTCTGGGGCTGAGGGGTGAGGTGGCTCTGGGGAATCCAAACTGTCTTCTGGGGATGAAGAGCAACTTGGAGCAGAAACATTTGGATTAGAAACACTGTGACTGTTGGGTTTAGTATCTTTGATCATGGGGTTATATTGTCGCTAGAGGGGGAGGCAAAGGGCACTGCCATTTTGTCATGTGTTGGGAGGAAGGGCCTTGATTTAGGATGGTGGACTTCTGGGGTGGAGTTCTGGAGGCATGGCCCAGGGTGAAGGTGGAATGACTGACAGTGAGGCATGACCCACAGTTGTGGGGGTGGAGTCTGGAGGTTCATTCAGGGTGGAAGAGAAAGCAGGAAGTGGAGGAGCCAAGATGGAGGGAGGATGGTCAGGCTCAGGGGCATCTGGAGAATTTTTAATGATCCGCCTCAGGACTGATTTTAACTTGTTCTTTGAAGATGTTTGGTCATGATCTGTGAAAATTAACTTAAAGCATCGATATACACACCTTTCTACTTTGGATATCTGGCTGCCCATTTTTCTCTTTCTCTGCCTTACGTAGAACAGCCACTGGAACACCCTAAATCAGTTATGGGACGTCGGTGTGTATTGTAAAAAGACAGTGACAAAATGGGCAATAATTGTCCTGTGTGTCCCCAAACCCACCTGCAATCCTATGTAGGTGAAACTGTCATTTTCCCTTGTGGATCCTGGCCAAGGTCCCTCAAAGAAATGATGAATCTGCCAGCCTGGCACAATCCAAAATCCTGGGGAGCACTGGCCTGTCCATCAGCTAACCCCAGTTGACATGACTGAATGTCAGGGTCCCTGTTCGGGTGCCAAATGTGGCAATGAGGGTGGCTGTGACAAACCTTTCTGGTTCCCCAACTTCAGGGCAAGCGTGGTGAAAATGAAAAGGAGCAGATGCTGGGGAAGATGAAACAGAAAAGCCTTATAAATATGATTGCCTGGCAAAAGATTTTGAAAATATGGAAACTGTCAGATTGAAATGAAAGCAAGCTTTGAGATACCAAGTCTTAGTTACTGAACAACTGGAAAACAATGGTATGGACGGCTGAAGGTAATCCCCTTTTGATGAAACAACTCCCTCTGCTTGCAGACAGGTCCAAGGGTCAGAGCAGACCCTACTAGCTTGGCAGAAGGGGTCCAAAGAGTAGTTTTTAGGGTTTAAAATGTAACACAGTATGGTAATGTAATGATTCTTATAGGCTGTATGTAAATGCTATAAGATTTGTATCTTGTACTAGATTAGTTACTGAAAATTAGAATATGCAACACAGAAGATTTATTGTATTGTAATGGGAACTCCCCTCCTCTTTTGGGCATCCATTTTGGGCGCCTCTTTCAAGCTCCTCTTTTGGGCCTGCTCCGAGCAGTGTCTGGCAGCTCCAAACAAGGCCCCTGCACCCACACCCTTTGAAATAAACCACAAGTTGAAAGACCTGGCCTCAGAGATCTCTCACCTCCGTCCATCTCAACCGTCCTACCCACCAATGCTACAACAAGCAGGATCAATGGAGTTGCCCCAAAAGAACTTTAGTAACAGGGTGAAAAACAACAAACATGGAGAAGTCAAGCACAGGACGAGGGATGGGATTCAAAGACCTGAGAAAAAGGCAAAGCAACAATATATACACTTGAGGGTAGAACACTCTAGAACAATAACCCTGTAGGGGAAACAAGTAACCACTAGAGGAGAAGAACTTGGACTACTTAGCATAACAACACTAAAGGCTTTTGGGGGAATTCTCAAACTTACCCTAAGTTAAATGAATGATTCCCAAGGCTTGAAACTCATGCCCAGTTCTTTGGGATAAAATCCGTCTGACTCAGAGTTACAGCTGGGCTAACTTCCACACCACTGCTTTGCTCTGGTCCTTTGGGCCCAACAGAGCCACAATGATGTGCAATGGTTCCACAAGGCTCCACAGTGTCACAATAGTCCCTTGGATCCATGGTGCTCTGTAGTGTCACAATGGCCAAATGAAGGTTTCACAAGGCTCCCAAATGTCACATTGGTCTCCATAGGAAGGAAACCACTTAGCCCCATGTTTCAGAAGCTGATGAATGGCAACCATCAGAGGCCAAGGCAAGCCTGACCTGTCTGTCCTGGCAGGTTTGCTTGGAGCAGCTCATGGATATTTGAAATTATGAATGCGGAGTCACAGTTTCAGACATTTGTGCCTGGAGAAGAGGGATGGGAGTTTTTTTCCATAAAAAGAAAAGCGCAGAGCCCTTTCCAGTGTTTGGAATATAAGTGAATGCTGTCCCTCAGGAGTCAAAGACCAGCCCGACTTGTCTGTCCTGGTAAATTTTGTCTGGGAGCAATCCTTTAATGCACAAAAATTTGGAGTTGGAATCCTAATTTTGGGCATGGATGTCTGGCAAAAATGGACAGTTCTTTTCCATAAAAAGAAAAGTCCAGAGTCCCAGTGTTTCAGGGGCAGATGGGAGCAGCCTTCCACATTCCCAGGTCAGCCAGACCTGTCAGGTGACCCCTGGGAGGCCAAGGCAGCCACACCTATTTCATGTTCCCTTGGTTACACAGGGCCCTGCAGTGTCACAGTGGCTCCTTGCTTCCATGAGGCCTTGCAGTGCCAAAATTGATCTCTTGCTTCCATGATGCCCTCAGGTGTCATAATGGCCCCTTGATTACACAAGTCCTAAAGGATCTTAATTCTCTTTATGGCTCCACAAGGCCCCACATTGTCCTAATGGTCTTTGGGTTCCATGAAGCCTCACTGTGTCCAATGGCCCCTTGGTTCCATTGGGGCCCAGTAGTGCAACAATGATTCCCTTGGCTCCACAAATTGCCAAAGTGTCACAATGGCCCTTTCCTTCCATGAGGCCCTGCAGGGTCACAATGGTCTCCATGATTCCATGGAGTCTTTCAATGCCACAATAATCTCCATGGATCCAAAGAGCCCTGCAGGATCACAATGGTGCTTTGGCTCCACAAGGCCCTGAAATGCAGCAATGGCCTCTTGGTTCCACAAAGCTCTGCTGCTTCACACTGGCCCCTTGGGACCATGTGGCTCAACAGAGCCACAAAGATATCCTTGGTTCCACAAGGCCCCACAGTGTCACAGTGGCCCCTTGGATCCATGGTATCCTGCAGGCTCTCACTGTTCCCCTTGGTTCCACAAGTTCCTACAGTGTAACAGATTCCACAAGGCCCTGCAGTGTCACCATGGCCCATTGGTTCCACAATGCTCCGCAGTGTCACAATGGTCTCCACAGGAAGGAAACAAGTGAGCAGTGGTGCAGGGGCAGATGAGAGGCAGTCACCAGAGGCCAAGTCTAGCCAGACTTGACTGTACGGGCAGATTTTGTCTGGGAGTAACCCTTGCATATAGAGAATTTTAGATGCACAATCTCAATTTTGGCCATGGGTGCCTAGACAAGAAAGACAGTTCTTTCCCATAGGAATAAAACCACAGAGCCCCAGTGCTTCATGGTCAGATGGGAAGTGGCCCTTGACATGTCAAATTCAGTGAGACCTGTCAGACAGCACCCATGAGTCCAAACCAGGCAGATGTGTTCCATGTTCCCTTGACTTCATGGATCCTAACACTGTCACAATGGTGTCCTTGATTCCATGAGGTCTGGCAATGTCACAATGGCTTCTTGGTTTCATGAGCCCCAACAGAGTCACAAGGGTCCATTGGCCCCATGCAGCCCCGCTGTGAAACAATGGCTCCTTGTTTCTATTTTAAATCAATCACAATCAAACCACAGTTCGATCATTGATCCTTGCTTCCATAGGCCCCCTGAGCTGCACAATGGTCTCCTTGATTCCCTGATGCCTGGATTCCACAGTCTCACCATCATTTCCTTGGATCTCCATTGTCACAACTAACCCATGGTTCCATGGGGTTCTGTAGTGTCACCGTGGTCGCTGTCAGAGGCTGGATGAGATCAATGTCCCGAGACACCTTGGGATGCTCGGAATGCCTGTGTGGGGCCAGGGCTGGGTCAGGCCTTGGTTTGTGGTGGGACAGAGCCCTGCCTCCAGCCTTGGCCTGGCAGAGCTGTCAATCACACAGCAGGGGGTGATGATAACCCAGCTCTGATTGGCCCAGCTGTCAATCAATCACACACTAGCAGCAGGGGCTACCCTGGCTCTGATTGGACAAGCAACTGGCAGTCCCACCCCAGGGGCAGGCCCATGAAGGCCCAGGCGGTTTAAAGCCAGAACACGAGGCCCAGGGTCTGGATCCTGCTTTCTCCTTGGGTTCCTCTGTTAGTGATGCTGGAACCTGAGCTGTTGGTACCTATGTGTGTGTCTTTTTATGGATCTTCTGTCTTTCTGTTCTTCTCTAGTTCTTCTCCGTCAAATCCTACTTACCTGGAAAATTTTTGGGTAACTTCACATGTTAAGGATTAATAGATTTTAGATTAAATGTGTGGGAATCCAAGGCACAGGGAATATTTCTGTCTGCTCTGACGGGTCCTGACCCCCAGAGAAACACTGCCTTTCACCTTCACCCATGGAGAGGACTTCCAGAAATTTGAGAACTATTAGAATTTTCCGAAGTGTGACATAGTTTAGAGGGTAGTATGCTATGTTGCTTGGGTGAGAAATTTAGGTTTTGGGGGTATTAGTATGGTGTAGAAAGGCAGCAAGATGGAGGAATTGGGGTGTAGTCCCTGTCATCTTCATCTACTCCATTTTCTGCAGTGTTGGTGGCACAGGGTGATTGGTCAAGGAAAGCACAGTGCAGACGTTATGTGGACAGTCAAGGGATGAGTTATGTGTAGATAAGTAGAAATAATACACGTTTTAAGAGTTGATTGGATGAGACAACTTTAAAAGACCTTGAAACCGTACATTTTAGAGCCATTTTGAGGTGTTTGTTCCAGCATTCTGAGCCTCCTGTGGACAGCAATACAAAACTTTAGATAAGATAACAATAAACAAGAAGCTGAAGACTGAAAAAGTCCCATGCACTTCCTTTTACCTGGCAGAGAACTGCTACAGCAGGATTTCCCACATCGAGAGAGCCCCCAGAAAGGCCCAACATAAAACAACCATCAATACCTGGTGCCCTGACAATGTTTGAAATAAGTAGGCTTTTTTCCATAAAGTTGTTTACTGAAGGGTGTTGTCTTAATTAGCCATTCATGTGAAATGTGTTGATAAAATGACCAATGAGGTCCACCTGAAGCAAACCAAGATGTAAAAGTCGATGTTTAAATAAATGGGTAGGTTTAAGCCCTTAGCCTTCTGATGTGAGTCTGTGTCATCTCTAACTAAGTGGTGATATTTGGGGATCTGTGGGGGCTACTGGGGATCCTTTCTGGACTTCATGACCTAACAGGAGCTTCTCTAATATTAAACTTTGCCTGAAGCTCCCACTATGCCCATGACAGGAACCCCTGTGAGTGTCTGGGACATCCCGGCTCTTTGGCAGCCTGGGGACTCCTGGGATGTCACTGTGGAGCTGCCGTGAGTGTCTGTGACAGATCAGTGCCTTTGCGGCCCAAGGTTCCCTGGGATGTCACCATGGCTGTGACTGCCTCTGACCACAGGGCTCTTTACCATCCCCAGAAAGCCCTGGGAGATCTCCATGGAGCCCCTGTCTGTGCCTGTGACATTCCAGCTCTGGAACAGCCTGGAGACTCTTGGAAAGTCCCCATGGAAAACCTCGGAAGGCCTGTGACAAATCTGATCCTTAGCAGGCAAACATCAGCAGGACCAAGCTGCTATGGTCAGTTTCCATGGTAACCATCACCAGCCTCCTGTTGCTATGGTCAGTTTCCAGGGACCCATCACCAGACCCCTGTTGCTATGCTCAGTCCCTTGGAAGCTCCATGGAGACCCCATGCCAGGGGTGGTTGCCATGGACACCAGCTCAGGCCTGCAGCCAAAGCCCGGAGCCATGGCAACCATTGGCAGGCCCATCCCCAGGCTCATGGGATCCCAGAACCACAGAATTGGCTGAGCTGGGAGGGACCCATCAGGATCCTCCAGTCCAACTGCTGGCCCTGCACAGGACACCCCAACAATGCCAGCCTGGGCCTGGCAGCGCTGCCCAAACACTGCTGGAGCTCAGAGAGCCCTGGAGCTGGGACCCTTCCCTGGGGAGCCTGGGCAGGGCCCCAGCAGCCTCTGGGCAAAAACCTTTTCCTGACATCCAACCTGAGCCTGCCCCGACTCAGCTGCAGCCGTTCCCTCCACTCCTTTCCCTGGGCACCAGAGGGAAGAGGTTCCCACAGCGCCAGCCAGGGACCCGCTCCCAAGGCTGTTGCCATGGCCACCAGGGCTGGGACCAGCTGGGATGCTCGGTGTCCATGGGCCGGGGTTCAGGAATGGGATTCCGCAATTTCCTGTCCCCACTAAAACCACGCTGCCCTCGCTGCCCTCCCGCCTCCCACGGAAAGCACAAAAGGCAAAGATTCCGGGCTGGGATAAGAACAATTTACTGGAAACACAACAAGATAAGGAGCAAACAGGAACAGCAACAAGATTGATAACAGAAGGGATAAGTAAAACTATTTGCAGAGAAAACTAAAACATCAACAATGGGCTCTTCACGGCAATGTATTTCCTCCTGTCTGCAAAGGACACCCTTCTCCCTGGGGTGAGAAAGCGTCTCTTTTCTGCCCCTGGCAATGACCTGAGGTAGGAGTGAATGTAATGACAGTGCCATAGCCAGACCCTCATGTTCTTCCATCCCACATCATGTCATTGGCAGGGGCAGGAAAAGGGACAGGTGTCTTCCTAGCATGGATCACAGGGAACATGGATCACCAGGGCTCTTTCCAATATGGGTCCTCCAATGAGGAATGAAGCTGGAGCTGGTCATGAAGCTCTTCTGCTGTTGGGGCACTGACAGAACGTCCCTTACTGGTGCTTCCATTGGTGACTGGTCAAGTCAGAGCTCTGGGTGAAACTCTTCCCACACTGGGGACACTCAAAGGGCCTCTTCCCTGTGTGGATGCGCTGGTGCCTGATGAGGGTGAACTTATGCTTGAATCCCTTCCCACAGTCAGGGCAGCAGAAGGGCCTCCCCTCTGTGTGAATCCGCTCATGGAGACGGAGATTTGAGCTGGTCTGAAACCTCTTCCCACACGTGGGGCACTCGTAGGGCCTCTCCCCAGTGTGGATGCGCTGGTGGATGATGAGGTGGGACTTGCGCTTGAAGCCCTTCCCACACTCAGGGCAGCAGAAAGGCCTCTCCCCAGTGTGAATGAGCTGGTGCCTGAGGAGATCGGAGCTGGTCCGAAAGCTCTTCTGGCACTCGGGACACTCGTAGGGCCTCTCCCCGGTGTGGATGCGTTGGTGGGTCACAAGGGTGGACCTGTAACTGAAGCCCTTCCCACATTCCCCACACTCATAGGCCCATTCCCTGGTGTGGATCATCTGGTGGCTGATCAGGGTGCTGCTCTGCCAGAAGCTCTTCCCACACTCTGAGCACTTGTGGGAATTCTCCTGATCATGAAGCTGCTCACGAACCACCAGCTCTGTGCTCTGGCTGGAGCTCTGTCCACCTTCCTGGCTCAGGGTGGGTCTTTCCTCCTCAGCGCACCCTGGGCTGGGTTTTGAGCCCCTCTTCCTGTGGAATCTCCGGGGATTATCCTCCTCATTGAATTCCTGGGTCATGGAGCTGCTCAAAACGGCCTCCTCCTCCAGGTTCTGCCATGGGGATTTGTCCTCCCTGGTCTCCATCCTCAGCTCCTTCTCTGGGGGAGGAAGGACAAGGAGAGGATGGGATTTGCCTCCATACCAGAGGGAAGGGGAAGGAGATCCCCCCAGTGCATCCCCGGAAGGACGGCATTGGCAGCAGGGTTGTCCTGCAGCCACGGGCCGTGCTGGGCTGGGAGATGGAGCAGGAGAGAGGGGGAAAGGGGCACTGACTTCCTCCTCACCTGCCTGGGTGTCCTGGGGCATCTTCCTCTTCCTTGCAGTCTCTCCCTCCATCTGGCTAAATTTTAGGAATGGGAAATTCTGTTTTGGGAGGAAAACAAGAAATGAGCACACTAAATTTTGTATCAGATTGAAGGCAAACCAGGGGGAGAGTCTAAGTCAGAATTCCAGTTCAAAAACAAAATTAGGATCAAGGCAATGATACAGAAACACTGCCTTAAACTGACAGAGTCAGGATATAACCTGACACCATGTTGGTCAGGGTGGTGGCTGCAGTCCCATTTAATGGTGGCTGCAGTCCTGTTGGAGTCATGAACGTGATTCTGTCCAAGAAGTGATGCTGTAGAAGGGTCTGGTCTTCCTCTGAAGGTCCACTGGTGGTTATGGAGCTCTTGTCCTCTGGGAACCCAGTAGGCAAGGTGCTGCTGGTGTTGCCAGCCTCAGCTTATATCCAGGTAGAAATTCTTGGATCCTCCCCCTGGGCGGAGCATCCCACAATGGGATGATGGAATTTTATCAGTCCTGCAGTGACACTCAATGGCCCACTCACAGAAGATATCTCCCCTGGAGGGCGTTATCAGTGCTGAGTCCTGGAAGAGATAAAGAACACTGCCCCACCTGTTTATAGCAGTTGATGAACATGGGGATTGAAAACATGCATTTGGTTACATCTTGCATGGCAACCTGAAACAGTGGGGTAATCCTGCTCAGGGGGTGAACACCACCCCCCTTACCCAAACTGGCTCGGGTGTAAAACCCCCACCCCGGGAAGGCCACACACACAGGGGACAATGTCACAGTTGGCCCTGCTCCAGGTGAGGCCTCTGTCCCTTGTCGCTCCCTTACTCTCCCCCCTTTTCTCTTTCTTTCTAACTCTCTCTCTACCTCACATTTACTGTTCAATAAAATCCACCTTGGATTTGGTCTTGTTAGTATCTTAATTGGGGCAGAGGAATCACTCCAACAATTTTCTTAAGCAGATTGCGACATTATTTTGCCATAATGGGTTCAGGGCACTGTTGTCTGACCACAAGTGCCTTTGACAACAGCATGGTTCCCTCCTCTGAGGAGGTTATGGTTCTCTCTGGAGGAACTCCTGGAAACTTGGACACAGCTTCCTCTGAGTGACTTATGGGAGAACTGATGAGGAAAATGGCTGTTAGAGGTGGCCAGTGAAAAAGAAAATATTTTGTTGTCCTTCCTTGAAAAGTTTGTTAAAATCACTGGAGAAAAGGGAGCAAATGTTACCAGCGAGACTGACAAGGTTCATTCACCCCATGGTGAGGAACACAAGGCTCCCAAAAGTCCAACAAAAAGCGCAATTCAAGTAGCTAATTCCCAAATAACTCTGGAATTCACAGGCTTGGGTTCTTTGCCAAATGTGAGAATCATTATTCTCTTCATCCCTGTCACCTTTGTGACAGCTACACAGAGTTTCCCCTTCCTTTAAATAATCTGTATTGGGCCTAATTTCCACTTTTCTTTTATTGGAACCTGCCAGCAGCTGAGCTGGAGCTGTGCAGGAACCAATGAAACTTGGAATTGCCAGAGAATTTCTTCTATTGTCAGTTTATTCCTGTTTGGGATTTGTTTGCATTTCCATCACATGTGACTCTCAGGAAAATCAAATATTCATCAAAGTATTTTATGTAGGATTAAGTTTGATTTATGCCTAGTTTATTTTGTCCAGTGCCCTGGGGATGCTCAAGGGGTCTCTGTGCTTCTTGCCCTGGGGGACGCTCAGGAGGAATTTTTTGCGATTGTCCCTGTCCCTGTCACCCTAGCCCATGCCCTGGGAGTGTCCTTGTCCCTGTCACCCCAGGCCATTCCCCAGGGGGTCTCCATCATTCTCACCCCAGGAAATGCCTGGAGGGGTCTCCCTCCCTCTCACCCCTGTGCCAGGGGATGCTCGGGGCAGTCTCTGTCCCTCTCAGCCCAGGGGATGCTCGGGGGTCTCTGTCCCCTCACCCTGGGGGATGCTCGGGGGGTCTCCATCCCTCTGGCCTCAGGCAATGCCTGTGCAGGGCTGGGGACCAGGGGCTCTGTGTCCCTCTCACCGCTGAGGGTGCTTGGGGCTGGTGGGGCTCTCACACCTGGGGAGGCCTAGGGGGTCTCTGTCCCTCTCAGCCCTGCTGTGACCCCACCCAAACATCATCGGGGTCAGAGGGACTGAGACACCCCCAAACCCCCAGAAGGGCTGAACCTGGGATTTGGTTTGGGGCTGAGGATTTAGGAAGGGGCTGGAATTGGGGCTTGGCTTGGAGTTGAGGCTGAGATTTGGATTAGAGCTGGGATTGGGGTTAAGGCGAGACATGGGATTGTCTTTAGGGCTGGGGTTCTGATTGGGTCTGGGGCTAAACAAGTTTGGCCCTGGGATGAGAATAAATACAGAACTGTGAGTGTGTCTAAACATAGAGTGAGATTGAGACCAGGATCAGGGTCAGGTTTGGGACTAAGCTCACCCAGAGTGGGACAGGGGGGATGTCACTGCGGGATGTCCCTGGCATTGTCCCAGCCCTCCTCAGGCACCTCCACACATGGGGCGCAGCTGGGTGCTCCAAGATCCAGGTGCTCCCACTCTCCCACCTCAATACAAGGTGAGCATTCCCTGAGGGCAGCCCTGACTTTGACCCTTGGGGCTCTGATATCAGCTGTCACATCCCTGTGGGAGCAGCTACAGACAGGAGGAGAGATTTCCCCCCCAACTAATTCAAGTGGAAAGATGAAGCCCAGCTGCCCTTTTCTTCTGGTTCCTCCTCCTCTCCTTTTGGCAAGGATTTCAAACTCACCAGAAGCAGGAAAATCCCCATTTCCTGTGTCCTGGAAGGCTTGGGAATGCCCCTCTGGGATCCACGGCACACACTCCCAGGGGCTGGAATTCCAGTTCCCTGCCAGCAAAAGATGTTCCTGCCCTGGAAGGAAAAGCTCTCAAGAAGGAGCCAAAAGCCAAGTGGAGCAAGATCCTACAGTGATGTTTCACTGCCAGCCTTCATATCTTCACCCATGGTTGTTGTAGGTCCTGGATTGGGAATTAAATCAGGGCAGGGTCTTTGGTCGGAGCTGCCCTGGGTCAAGGGAGATGCTGAGAGAGAAACAGAGCAGGCAAAGAAAGGTAGGAGAGAAAGGAAAGCACAAACACAATCAGCTGAGAAGGTGGCACTCTGAAAACAAACCAGAACTGACTGAAAAGGAATATGTCAGAACGAAATAATTTTGCACAATTCATTTCCTATCAAAACACAATTTCTTCCCATTCTCACAAACCTCTTGCCATTGTCATTCAGCAGAGCTATCAGAAAATTCTTCACTCTGAGTGGATGTCCCAGGCTGCAGCTACAAGGAAACAGGGAATGGGGATTTTCCTGCTCCTGGGGGGTTTGACATCCTCAGCTGAGGAGAGGAGGAGGCACAAGAAGAAAAGGGCAGCTGGGCTTTTTCCATCCACAAGTTCAGCCCTTCTGGGGGTTTGGGGGTGTCCCTGTCCCTCTGACCCTGACGATGTTTGGGTGGGGTCACAGCAGGGCTGAGAGGGACAGAGACCCCCTAGGCCTCCCCAGGTGTGAGAAGGTGGGAGAGCCCCCCCAGCCCCGAGCACCCTCAGCTGTGAGAGGGACACAGAGCCTCTGGTCCCCAGCCCTGCACAGGCATTGCCTGAGGCCAGAGGGATGGAGGCCCCCCGAGCATCCCCTGGACTGAGAGGGACAGAGACCCCTGAGCATCCCCTGGCACAGAGGTGAGAGGGAGGGAGACCCCCCAGGCATTTCCTGGGGTGAGAATGATGCAGACCCCCTGGGGTATGGCCTGCGGTGACAGGGACTGGGACAAACCCCCTAGGGAATGGTCTGGGACAGGGTAAAACCTCCCGAAGCCCACCCCAGGGTGAGAGGCACAGAGGCTCCTCGATCAACCCTGGGCACCGGACAAAGTAATGTTGTTTCTTGTCAGAAATCAAAATTAATCCTAGATAAAATGCCTTGAATTTGCTTTTCCCACAAGTCACTGGTGATGGAAATTCAAACAAATCCCAAAATTTTATAAACTTACAATAGAAGCTATTTTGTGGCAAATCCAAATTCCATTGGTCCTGCACAGTTCCAGCTCAGCTGCTGGCACATTCTGATGAAAGAAAAGTTGAAATTAGGCCCAATACGGATTATGAAAAGGAAGGGGAAGCTCTGTGTAGCTGTCACAAAGGTGACAGGGACAAAGAGAACAATTATTCTAACATTTGGCAAAGCCTCCAGCCTTTGAAAGAGAGTGACAAGGACAGAGGCCTCACCTGGAGCAGGGCCAACTGTGACATTGTCCCCTGTGTGTGTGGCCTTCCCGGGGTGGGGGTTTTACACCCGAGCCAGTTTGGGTAAGGGGGATGGTGTTCACCCCCTGAGCAGGATTACCCCACTGTTTCAGGTTGCCATGCAAGATGTAACCAAATGCATGTTTTCAATCCCCATGTTCATCAACTGCTATAAACAGGTGGGGCAGTGTTCTTTATCTCTTCCAGGACTCAGCACTGATAACGCCCTCCAGGGGAGATATCTTCTGTGAGTGGGCCATTGAGTGTCACTGCAGGACTGATAAAATTCCATCATCCCATTGTGGGATGCTCCGCCCAAGGGGAGGATCCAAGAATTTCTACCTGGATATAAGCTGAGGCTGGCAACACCAGCAGCACCTTGCCTACTGGGTTCCCAGAGGACAAGAGCTCCATAACCACCAGTGGACCTTCAGAGGAAGACCAGACCCTTCTACAGCATCACTTCTTGGACAGAATCACGTTCATGACTCCAACAGGACTGCAGCCACCATTAAATGGGACTGCAGCTACCACCCTGACCAACATGGTGTCAGGTTATATCCTGACTCTGTCAGTTTAAGGCAGTGTTTCTGTATCATTGCCTTGATCCTAATTTTGTTTTTGAACTGGAATTCTGACTTAGACTCTCCCCCTGGTTTGCCTTCAATCTGATACAAAATTTAGTGTGCTCATTTCTTGTTTTCCTCCCAAAACAGAATTTCCCATTCCTAAAATTTAGCCAGATGGAGGGAGAGACTGCAAGGAAGAGGAAGATGCCCCAGGACACCCAGGCAGGTGAGGAGGAAGTCAGTGCCCCTTTCCCCCTCTCTCCTGCTCCATCTCCCAGCCCAGCACGGCCCGTGGCTGCAGGACAACCCTGCTGCCAATGCCGTCCTTCCAGGGATGCACTGGGGGGATCTCCTTCCCCTTCCCTCTGGCATGGAGGCAAATCCCATCCTCTCCTTGTCCTTCCTCCCCCAGAGAAGGAGCTGAGGATGGAGACCAGGGAGGACAAATCCCCATGGCAGAACCTGGAGGAGGAGGCCGTTTTGAGCAGCTCCATGACCCAGGAATTCAATGAGGAGGATAATCCCCGGAGATTCCACAGGAAGAGGGGCTCAAAACCCAGCCCAGGGTGCGCTGAGGAGGAAAGACCCACCCTGAGCCAGGAAGGTGGACAGAGCTTCAGCCAGAGCACAGAGCTGGTGGTTCGTGAGCAGCTTCATGATCAGGAGAATTCCCACAAGTGCTCAGAGTGTGGGAAGAGCTTCCGGCAGAGCAGCACCCTGATCAGCCACCAGATGATCCACACCAGGGAATGGGCCTATGAGTGTGGGGAATGTGGGAAGGGCTTCAGTTACAGGTCCACCCTTGTGACCCACCAACGCATCCACACCGGGGAGAGGCCCTACGAGTGTCCCGAGTGCCAGAAGAGCTTTCAGACCAGCTCCGATCTCCTCAGGCACCAGCTCATTCACACTGGGGAGAGGCCTTTCTGCTGCCCTGAGTGTGGGAAGGGCTTCAAGCGCAAGTCCCACCTCATCATCCACCAGCGCATCCACACTGGGGAGAGGCCCTACGAGTGCCCCACGTGTGGGAAGAGGTTTCAGACCAGCTCAAATCTCCGTCTCCATGAGCGGATTCACACAGAGGGGAGGCCCTTCCGCTGCCCTGACTGTGGGAAGGGATTCAAGCATAAGTTCACCCTCATCAGGCACCAGCGCATCCACACAGGGAAGAGGCCCTTTGAGTGTCCCCAGTGTGGGAAGAGTTTCACCCAGAGCTCTGACTTGACCAGTCACCAATGGAAGCACCAGTAAGGGACGTTCTGTCAGTGCCCCAACAGCAGAAGAGCTTCATGACCAGCTCCAGCTTCATTCCTCATTGGAGGACCCATATTGGAAAGAGCCCTGGTGATCCATGTTCCCTGTGATCCATGCTAGGAAGACACCTGTCCCTTTTCCTGCCCCTGCCAATGACATGATGTGGGATGGAAGAACATGAGGGTCTGGCTATGGCACTGTCATTACATTCACTCCTACCTCAGGTCATTGCCAGGGGCAGAAAAGAGACGCTTTCTCACCCCAGGGAGAAGGGTGTCCTTTGCAGACAGGAGGAAATACATTGCCGTGAAGAGCCCATTGTTGATGTTTTAGTTTTCTCTGCAAATAGTTTTACTTATCCCTTCTGTTATCAATCTTGTTGCTGTTCCTGTTTGCTCCTTATCTTGTTGTGTTTCCAGTAAATTGTTCTTATCCCAGCCCGGAATCTTTGCCTTTTGTGCTTTCCGTGGGAGGCGGGAGGGCAGCGAGGGCAGCGTGGTTTTAGTGGGGACAGGAAATTGCGGAATCCCATTCCTGAACCCCGGCCCATGGACACCGAGCATCCCAGCTGGTCCCAGCCCTGGTGGCCATGGCAACAGCCTTGGGAGCGGGTCCCTGGCTGGCGCTGTGGGAACCTCTTCCCTCTGGTGCCCAGGGAAAGGAGTGGAGGGAACGGCTGCAGCTGAGTCGGGGCAGGCTCAGGTTGGATGTCAGGAAAAGGTTTTTGCCCAGAGGCTGCTGGGGCCCTGCCCAGGCTCCCCAGGGAAGGGTCCCAGCTCCAGGGCTCTCTGAGCTCCAGCAGTGTTTGGGCAGCGCTGCCAGGCCCAGGCTGGCATTGTTGGGGTGTCCTGTGCAGGGCCAGCAGTTGGACTGGAGGATCCTGATGGGTCCCTCCCAGCTCAGCCAATTCTGTGGTTCTGGGATCCCATGAGCCTGGGGATGGGCCTGCCAATGGTTGCCATGGCTCCGGGCTTTGGCTGCAGGCCTGAGCTGGTGTCCATGGCAACCACCCCTGGCATGGGGTCTCCATGGAGAAGAACAACTCTGCAGACATCAAGGTCGGTGCAGAAGGAGGGGCAGGAGGTGCTCCAGGCACTGGAGACCCAGGCACCCTGTAGGAGAGCCATGGAGAGAGGGGCCCTGCTCTTTGGCTGGAGCAGCCTGTCCCTGGAGGAATGCACCCCCTGGAAGAGTGACCCATGCTGCAGCAGTTTGGGAAGGACTGTTGTCCCTGGCATGGACTCACACTGCAGCAGTTTGCAGAGGGCTGTTGCCCCTGAAATGGACTCACATGGGAGAAGCTCCTGCAGAACTGTCTCCCTTGGGAGGGACCCACAGTGCAGCAGGGGAACCACTCCTCTCCCTGAGCAGGGGCAGAAGCCATGGGTGATGAACTGACCATAACCCCCATTCCCTGTCTCCCTGCACTGCTGGGGTAGGAGGCAGAGCTGGAAGGAGGGAGGAAAGGGGCTTATTTTATTTCCCCTTTTGCTGCTCTGACCTTGTTAGTAATAAATGAATTTCATATCTTTAAGCTAAGTCTGTTTTCCCAGGACAGTATTTGATGAGTGATCTTGCCCAGTCCTTATCTCAACCCATGAACCCTTTATTAAATTTTCTTTGTCCAGCTGCAGAGGGGAGTGAGTGAGCAGCCCACATGGATGCCTGGCATTTGGCCTGGGTCAGTCCATGACACCTTGGTACCACAGGGTCTCAATGGACCCTTGGCTCTATGGGGTCTCTTTGGTTCCACCAGGCCCTGCAGGGCCACTTAATTCAACAAGGTCCCAAAGTTTCCCAGTGGTCTCCAGGATTCCATGAGGCCCTGCAATGTCAAAATGGACCTTTGGATCCATGGGGGCCCACAGTGTCACAATGGGCTCTTTTGGTTCTACAGCTTCACAATGGCCCCTCGGTTCCATGTGTCCTGCGCTGTTCCATGAATCCTTAGTTCCATGGTGTCCTCTAGGGTCACAATGGTCTCCTTGGTTTCATGGTGCCACAGTTGCCATAATTTCCATGGTATCACAACTGCCCTTGGGTCCCAAGAGGCCCCAGAGTGTGACAATGGCCCCTTGCTTCCATGACGCCCTGTAGTGTCACAATGGTGTCCATGATTCCATCAGGCCCTGCAGTGTCAACATGGACAGGTGGTTCAATGACACTCCACACTGTCACCATGGCCCCTTGGTTCCACAGAGCCCCACTGTGTCACTGTGGTCCCTTTGCTTCCAAGGCTCAGAAGTGCCACAATGACCCTTTGGTTCCATCAGGCCTTGAAGTTTCAAAATGGTGTCCAGGTTTTCCTGAGTACCCCCTGTGTCACAAGAGACTCTTGGTTCCCTGAAGTTCTTCAGTGTCACAATTGACTCCTTGTTTCCATGAAGCCCTGCTGTGTCACAATGCCCATGGTTCCATGAGTTTCCATGGTGTCACCACGGTTTCCTTGGATCCCCAGTATCACCACGGTCTCCTTGGCACCATCCAGGCCTTGTAACAAGAGACAGGGAGCCATCCTGTGCCTTAGATGAAAGGCTGCAGAACTCATGGTTGTGAGGCTGTGTCACTGATGAGAAACAAAAACCACCTGAATCTGAACACGAAATATCATCTCAAGTACCTTCAATCCCAGCCTCGATAGAGGTAGAAAATACAAACAGGGATTCCCCAGTAAATCAAAAACAGGGACCATATTTGGAATGCAGCCAAATGCATTCAAGTGCATTCAAATGCACTCGATATGATGGGGAGGTGATAATCCCCTATTCCAAGAGTGAATTTAGGAAGGGCTGACTATTGAAGGAACTACAGAGAACCACAATATAAGAAACGCAGGTGGCAAAGGTGATTCTGGGATAGGGAGACCAGAATGCAAGAGCAGATGAAGCAGTGCAGTCGCCACCAAGAAGGTCACGTTCACATGCTGTGGGCAGCAACCCATCAGGCCGTGCCATGATCCCTTGCTACAAGAGGGGTCACAATGGTTCGTTTCACTGATCTCAGGGTGCAAAGACACACAGCAGGGGACTTTCAGTATTAACCAAAACAAATGCACCTTTTAGTGAGTGCCCACAGCAGATGCAACACAAGGATTAGAAAAGAGATGAAGGATAGAGAGACAGAGAAAAGGAAGGGGGGAATAGCTGCCAACAGAGAGATGAAATCCTCGTGGTCGTGCCAATAGATCCATCTGGTCACATCAGGGAGAGTCTCAAAGTCTTTGGTTAACTCAGGGCTCTTTTATAATCCACCGCCAGGAGGGGAGCAGGACGGCACATGGAGGGAACAGTGGAGAATAAATCCATTGGGACCAGGTACAGACAGTCCAGTTCTGAACAGCACAAACTGGTGCCAGCAGTGAGCAGGACCCGTTGTTTCTGGACTGAATCCTATGGAAAACATCCCGCTTCCCATGGTAGACATCCCGCTCCAGTCAGGCCAGCACCCCTGGGTTAGAATTTGGAGGGTCTCAGTCTCAGTCCTTGGGGAGCACTTCAATCTCCGTCCTTGACGGCAGCTGTGAGGCAGATGAGGGATCTTTGAACCATCTCTTACAGACTGACATCCCAACACATAAAAATAATTATGCCTTTCCCCTTAAAAAGCAAATTTACTGAATTCATAAAATTTAAATTATTTTTCCTATTTATAATAGTATTATTCTATATTTGTATTACCAAATTGTAATATTTATACTTTAAAGTCCATACCTTTTTAGCAAGCAAAAAAATTATTGGTCATTGGTTCTAAGTAACATAATTCCCTTCATTAATTCATTGAGCAGTGTGGCTATTGATTTCTCCTTCTTTATGCTAATTAGTACAATTTAAAACCCTTTTGTGATTTTTTTTAAATAATTTTCACAGACAAGGTAAAAAGGGCCATTTGGGGTCTGTGCAGAACTTTCTGGGGCACATTTGGGGCAGTTTTGGGTCTGGAGAGGGAATTCAGAGAGAACTTGAGGGTCTGGAGGACACTTGGGGGAGCCGGGTGGGCACTTGGAGGGGCACTCAGGATTCCGAGGGACAGTTCGGGGTCCGGGGCAGCACTTGGGGGTCCAGGGGGGCCCTTGGAGGTCAGTGAGGGGAATTTGGGGCCCTTCAGGGTCCGGGTGGGCCCTTGGGGGACTCTGACGGGGCTCTCTGGGGCGTGGGGGGTGATGGGAGTTGAAGGCGCGGGTGTATTGCAGTTTATCATGGCCGCCGAGCATCACGGGAGTTCAAGGCGCAGCTGCAATGGCTCTCAGTGGAGGCGCTGTGCATGACGGGAGATGAAGTCCCGGCTCCAACAGCACTGGACGTGCACCGCGGAGCATGATGGGAGCCGTAGTCCCGAAAGTGGCTCAAACGCGGCATTTGCAGGTGCAGGAAGGCTCTTCGGGGAAACTTCTGCGTCCGAGCCACGACTTGAGGTCCTCGAGGGAACGCAAACGGTTCGGGAGCACTTGCGGAGATCTTGGGGAGCTGTAACCGGGCTCTTTAGGGCGCAGCGCACGGCAGGAGTTTTAGGCGCCGGACGGTGTTCTGAGGGGCTCTGGGAGAGGAGAGGAGATGAATTCCCAGAAGTGGCTGTACCGGGCATCTGTGGGGTTGGGAAAACTCATGGGGTCCGGGGACGCTTTTGGGGTGTCCCGAATGGGCACTGAGGGATCCTGGAGGGTCTGGGGGATACTTAAGGGACAAAGGGGGGGTGGTTCCCGGGGTTCTGTGGAGTGCAGGGCATGACGGGAGTTGCAGTCCCGACTCCAATGGGGCTCAATCGGGCCGCGGGGCATGACGGGAGTTGTGGCTACCATAGGCGCCGTCCCCGAGTCTGCGTTCTGTGGTGCTGATTGGATTCGGGCGATGATGGGCGGGAGTCTCAGGAAATGGGATGCTGGATTCGGGCGATGATGGGCGGGAGTCTCAGCAAATGGGATGCGGTGGAGGCGGGAACAGCCCATTCAACCTCTCCAGTCCCTCCCAGTACAGCCCAGTCCCTCCCAATACACCTGAGTTGATTACCAGTCCCTCCCACTTCCCCCCAGTGTCATCGACACGATGCCCCAGTGTCCCCAGTCCTCCTTGCAATGGCCCCAGTGTCTCCAGTTTGACCCAGTATCCCCCAGTATTACTCCCAGCATGTCCTGGTATGTCCCAGTCTGGCTCAGTGCACCCCCAGAGTCCATTCCCAGTCCACAGAGATTCTCCTTCAGCACTCCCCGTGTTCGCAGGTTGTCCCAATATCCCCCAGTGTCACTCCCAGTATGTCCCAGTCTCTCCCACAACATTCCCAGTGTTCCCCAGTATGTCCCAGTCCTCCCCAGTGTCACTCCCAGTATGTCCCAGTGTCTCCCACAGCATTCCCAGTGTCCCCAGTTTGTCCCAATATCCCCCAGTGTCCCCAGTATGTCCCAGTCCTCCCCAGTGTTTCCAAGGACAGTTTCATTTCTCTCGGTGGCCATGGCAGCCAAACCCAGCAGTGGGGTCAGTGCAGTGCCCATGGCCACAGCCCCTTGCAGGGGCCCAGTGCAGCTTGGGCTGATGATCCACCCTCACAGTTGGCCCAGGGCAGCTCTGCAGTGGCTTTGGTGGCACCTGGGGCTGGCACACACCTGAGCAGTGTGTCTGTTTGCACTGGGGAAACTCAGCAGTTTGAGATTGCTGCAAAAAGTACAAAAAGGGAAAACCCCTCTGAGGCTGGGTGCAGCCAGCTCTGCAAGCACAGCAGGGCCCAGGGCAGTGAGGACAGACAGGATGGGGCTGGGCAATGTGGAGGCAAGGTTGTCCACACTGGGTCAGAGCTCCAGGCACAGCTTCTGTGAGCAGGCCAGAGCTGCTGAGGAGAGACCCTGGGTCAATATCAATCACAGGATGCTGCAAGCACCTCTGCTCTAAAGAGAAATTTAATAAAAGACACCCTTTAAAATGAGAATGTATATTTTATTACTGCTCTTTGAAATCTTTCTCCATAACTGGACTAGGAAAACTTTAATGACCCTCTCGGGGCTTTGCTGTTGTTTACATCAGACTCAGTCCTTGTGAGTGTCTTCAAAACACTTCTCAAGAACTCAAAGTTAAATTTAAACTCCAAATTTTCTTGAAGGTTTAATGGGTCCCACAGAGGGACACGACTGAGAAATTGTCCCCAGGTTCCAGGTAGAGCAGAACGTTGGAGGCAGTGATGCCAGCTGGGGACAAGCAAGGCAAAGGTGTCTAGGTGCTGAGCAAACCTGGATGTGTTTGAGGAATGCAAAGTGTGGAGAGCCTGGTTCAAACATGGCTTAAAGAAAAAGGCCATGAAGGTATACAGCTGATGGAAAAGTAAAAGGCAGCTGTAAAGCAGCAGTTCCCAGGCTTGATTCTGTAAATAATTAAGTTCTCAAGCAGATTTTTTATAAACAACAAGATTCTCAGACAGTCTTCTCATAACAGGTAAACATTCTGTCCGTGGCTGCTCTGGGAACTGATAGCTGCTCTGGGAACTGATATGAAGGTTTTGAGAACTTTTCATATCACGGTGAGAACACTGGTCTTGGTTTCAATAAAAAACCCACAGGTATTGTAAACAAAAGGAGGGGTTAGAGTTTTCTCTGTAGCCTATCGTGAGCTCGAATTTTGCAATATGCATGAAGTTAATTAACACTTTTATAAAAGGTGACTGATTTGATCAATAAATTGGAGTCGATGCTGATCAACAAAGATGGGTCGTCTCCCTTCGCTTTCAACAGCAAAGGGCCCAGGCCTGAGCCCCAGCCCCTGGCCAGGCAGATCCTGTCCCTCCCTCCTTGCTCAGGGCTCTTCCCGGGATGGGCACTGGCATGTGGGCATGTGCAATGCCAAGGGCAGGAGCATGGGGTGGCCCCTGCCAGGCTGCTGAGCAGGGACAAGGAGGCAATGAGGCCTCAGCCCTGCAAGGGTCACTTGTCTCCTGCTCCTGCCTCAGGCCCAGGGCCAGCAGCCATGGCCAAAGTGCTGCCCAAGTTGGCTCTGCCAGGGCTGTCTTGCAGCTGCTGCCCATCCCTGTGCCCTGTGCAGCCCAGGCTGTCCCATGGTGTCCCTGCCCTGCGCCTCTGTCCCTGCAGGCTGTCGGCATCCCCCAGCTGCCCCACCTGGCTGGGCCCTTCCTTTGCTGACAGCTCTGCCTCCAGCCTGCCCCTGCCTGCCCACACAAAGCCTGCGGCTGATACCAAAAGGGTTCATTCTATGTTTACCCTGCCTGTGAACTTTCAGCACAGGAACAAGGCATGCAGGGGCTGCTTTCCCAGCAAGGATGGTTGGAAGAGAAGAAGAAGACATCTGGCTCAAGGGTGCAGGGATTGAGAAAACAAGGACTGAACTGGGAACTTGGGGTGGATTTTATGGAAAGGGGTAAATTGTAATTCACATTTAGGGACTGTATATAAGCAACACACTGGTAGAATTCCATGTCCACATAAGGTTAGGAGTTATCCCATGTTGAACCTTAAGCCTGAATAAATGATTCTCTCTGAAATAGCAAATTAGTGTTTGGTAGCCTTATTCTGATATTTCAGAGATTTGGTGACAGTAGGGCCTCAGAGAACCAAGGAGTCAGATGTGACACTGAGCAAACTCATGGAACAAAGGGTCCATGGTGACACAGCAGAACCCCATGGAACCAAAATCCATTTTGGCACATTGGGGCACTTTGAACCAGTGGTCCATTGTGATACTGTGGATCCAAGGAGACCATTGTGACCCTGAGAAACCTCTTGGAACCAAGGGACCATTGTGACACAGCAAGGCCTGGTGGAACCATGGGTCCATTGTGACACTGCAGAACCTCACGGAACCAAGGTGACTGTGTTCTACTGCGGAACCTCATGGAACAAAGGCTCCATGGTGACACTGCAGAACCAAGGAGACTGCTGCTGGCAGTGTGAGAGCTTATGGAACCACAAGTCCATTGTGACACAGGACGGCCTGATGGATCCATGGGTCCCTTGTTAAACTGTGTGACCTCATGGAACCATGAGCCATTGTGACACAGCAGGGCCACATGGAGCCATGGGGCCACTGTGACACTGCGGATCCAAGGAGACCATTGGGACTGAGGAACCTCATGGAACCAAGAGTCCATTGTTCCACTGTGGGGCCCTGTGGAACCAAGGGGAGCACAGTGACATTGTGGGGCCTCAGGGAACAATGGAGCCGGCGGTGGGCGGAGCTTCAGCGAGGGGCATAACTTTGGCTGCTGGGGGCGGAGCTTCAGCTGCTGGGGGCGGAGCCTGGCCCGGGTGGGCTGCGGGACGGCCACCAGGGTGCTCTGATGGCAATCCATAAAAGGTAAAAGGGGCGGGGCCTGAAGGGGGCAGGGTGGAAGGGGCGGGGCCTTGTGATGTTTCCTTAAATGGGCAATGGGGGAATTTCCTTATATGGGCAATGGGGGAATTTGGGGGATTTTTAGATTTTTTGGTCCCTGACTGAATTTTGGGGCCCTTCAGGGGATTTTGGGTGATTTTTCAGGGGATTTTGGAGGATTCTCTGGGACTTGGGAGGAATTTGAAGGGTTTTCAAGAGATTTTTTTGTGTCTCTCGGGGGTTGTGAGGAGATTTTGGGACATTTGAGGAGAATTTGGGGTCCCTGAAGCATTTTTTTTAGGATTTTGGGTTCCTGAGGGGATTTTGAGACAATTTGAAGGATTTTGAAGGGATTTTTGGGGCCCTGATGGTATTTTGATGAAATTTTGTGGGATTTTGAGAAGATTTTGGGTGGGTTTTGAGGTAATCTGGAGGATTTTGATGGATTTTGGGGCCCTGAGGGGATTTTGAGTTAATTTTAAGATCTTGAGGACATTTTGGGGTCCCTGAGAGGGTTTTGAGGTGATTTTGAGGGATTCTGAGAAGATTTTGTTGTCTCTGGGTGATTTTTGGTGTTCCTGGGTTGGTTTTAGGGGCCCTGAAGGGAATTTCAGGGTTTTGCCTGATTTGAAGGGAATTTTGAGGGATTATGGGGAGATTTCAGGATCCCTGAGTGGATTTTGAGGTGATTTTGGGATTTCTGAGGGGATTTTGGGAGAGTTCGAAGGGGTTTGGGGGAAATCTGAGGTGATTTTGGGGTCTGTGGGGGAATTTTTGAGGGATTTTGATGGGATTCTGGGATCCCTGAGAGAATCTGGGGCTTTTTAAGGGAGATTCGGGGTCCCTGAGGGGATTTTTTTGAGAAGATTTTGGTAGAATTTCAGGAGATTTTTGGTTCCTGAGGGGATTTTTGGGGGATTTGGGGGAATTTGTGGGGATTTTGGGAGAATTTATTGAGGTTTTGAGGAGATTTTGGAATTCCTGAGGGATTTGGGGGACTTTAAGGGAAATATTGGAGTCTCTGAGTGGATTTCAGGGAGATTTTGGGGAATTTGAGGAGACTTTGGGTTCCTGAGGGGATTTTTTTGGAATTTAGGGGATTTTGGGGTCCCTGAGTAGATTTTGGGGGATTTTAAAGGGAATTTTAGGGGATTTTAAGGGAATTTTGGGGGAATCTGAAGAGTTTTTGGAGTCCCTGGGGAGAATTTTGAGAGATTTTAAGAAAATTTTGAGGGATTTTGAGGCAACTTTGGAGCTCCTGAGGAGATTTTGGGGGATTTTGAGGAGAATTTAGTCCCTGGTGGGAATTTTGAGATTTTGGGGCATTTGAAGGGAATTTTGAGTAGACTTTGGGGACCATGAGTGAATGTGGGGCATTTTAAGGAAATTTTGGGATCTCTGAGGGGAATTTGAGGAGATTTTGGGGAAATTTGAGGAGATTTTGGATTCCTGAGGGCATTTTTGGGGAATTCCGGGGAATCTGAGGAGATTTTGGGGGAACCTGAGATTTTTGGAGATTTTGAGGGGATTTGGGGGGTCCCTGAGGTGATTTTGAGGGGATTTTGTGTTCCTAATGGGATTTGGGGAAATTTTGAGGGGTTTTGAGGAGGTTTTGGGGTCCATGAGGGGATTTTTGAAGAATTTTGGGTTCCTGAGGGGATTTGGGGGGGTTTTGAGGCAAGTTTGGGTTCCTGAGGGGATTTTTTGAGATTTTGAGGTGTTTTGGGGGATTTTGAAGGATTTGGGGGGATTTTAAGAAGATTTTGGGGGTCTTGAGGGATTTGGGGGCATTTTAAGGGAATTTGGGTTCCCTGAGGGATTTTAGCAGTTTTTAAGGGACTTTTGGGGTCCCTAATGTAATTTAGAGGAGATTTTGGGGTATTTTGTGGTGATTTTGATGGATTTTTGAGGTCCCTGAGGGATTTTGGGGGATTTCTGAGGGGATTTTGGGATCTTGGGGAGATTTTGGGTTCCCTGAGGGATTTTTGGGGCATTTTAAGGGAGTTTTCAGGTCTCTGAGGAGGTGTTTTAGGGATTTTAAAGGGGTTTTGAGAATATTTTCGGGTCCTTGAGGGGATTTGGAGGGAGTTTGAGGTGATTTTTAAGGTTAAGAGGAGATTTTGGTGTCCCTAAGGGATTTTGGCAGATTTCAAAGAATTTTTGGGATTTCTGATGGAATTCAGAGGAGATTTTGGGGCATTTTGTGGTGATTTTGAGGGATCTTTGAGGTCCCTGAGGGATTTTGAGGTTTCTGAGGGAATTTTGGAAGATTTTGAGGGGATTTAGGGGTTTCTGAGGGGATTTTGATGGGTTTTGGGGAGATTTTGAGATTCCTGAGGGATTTGGGGCTTTCTGAGGGGGTTTTGGGGAAATTAGGGAGATTTTGGGTTCCTGAGGGGATTTTTGGTAGATTTTGGGGAATTTGATGGGATTTTGAGTGAATTTGGGGGATTTTGAGGAGATTTGGGGGGATTTTGAGGAGATTTTGGCGTCCCTGTGTTGCCTTCTGATGCAAGGCAAGGCGACCTGGTTCTGAGGAAACGGCACGGCGACCCAAACTCTCCAGGGTCACTTGGGCCAAGAACACACACAGACACCAGTATGGTGGACGGTTCAAGACCTTTATTGTCCTGTCTCGTCGGGTTTTATACTGGGAAAGATTTTTCTCTACGTCAGGTGGTCTTACCTTACTGTAATTGGTTAGTAAGGAGTCGAAAGTTACTAATGTTAGGGGGGACTACATTCTTGGGTGATCCTTTATCACTAGGCGTTAGGGGGAGAGGAATTCTACTGCTTTCCGTGACATTGCGAGATTTTCCGAGTGCCTAACCCTATCTATTACACCATGAGGGATTTTGAGACCTCTGAGTTAATTTTGGGGTCCCTAGGGGAATTTTGAGATTTTGGGGGATTTTAAGGGAATTCTGAGGAGGTTTTGTGGTGCCTGAGGGGACTTTTGGGCAGAATTTGAGGAGATTTTGGGAGATTTTGAGAGAATTTTTGAGTTTCTGAGGGGATATTTGGGCATTTTAAGGTAACTTTGGGGTCGCTGAGGGGTTTTTGAGGAGATTTTGGGGGAATTTGAGGAGATTTTGGGTTCCTGAGAGGATTTTCAGGAGACTTGGGCAATTTTGAGGAGATTTTGGGGCAAATTTGATCAATCTGGGGGGATTTTGAGGGGATTTTAATGGAACTCGAGGAAATTTTAGGGGTCTCTGGTGGGAATTTTCAGATTTTAGGGCATTTTAAGGGAATTTTGAAGAGATTTAGGGGTCCATGAGGGAATTTGGGGCATTTTAAGGGAATTTTTGGTTCTTGGGGGGAATTTGAGGAGATTTTTGGTCTCTGAAGGGATTTTTGGGCAGATCTTGTGGTCTGTGAAGGGATTTTGGGGCAATTTGATGAGATTATTGGGGATTTTGAGGGTATTTTGGGAGAATTTGAGGAAATTTGGGGTCTCTGAGGGGAATTTAAAGGGAATTTCGATATTTTGGGGAATTTGAGGGGATTTGGGGGAATTTTGAGGGATTTTGGGGAGGTTTTGAGGGCATTTTGGGGTTCCTTCGGGGATTTAGAGAAAATTTTGAGAAAATTTGGATTCCTGAGGGGATTTGGGGGGGATTTGGAGGGGATTTGGGCAACTTTGATCAGATTTTGAGGGAATCTGAGGAGATTTTATTGGAACTCGAGGAAATTTTGGGGTCTCTGGTGGGAATTTTCAGGTTTTGGGGCATTTTAAGGGAATTTTAGGGAGATTTTGGGGTCCCTGAGTGATTTTGAGGGTATTTGGTTATCCCTGAGGGGATTTTGAGGAGATTCTGGGATCCCTGAGGGAATTTGGGGCATTTTAAGGGAATTTTGGGGTTTCTGAGGGGATTTTTCAGGGATTTTGGGAGAATTGAATGAGATTTTGGAGCTCCTGAGGGATTTGGGGGATTATAAGGGAAATACTGGGGAACTTGAGTGGATTTTGGGGGATTTTAAGGGAATTTTGGGGTCCTTAGAGGATGTGGGGAGAATTTGAGGTGATTTTGGGGGATTTTGAGGAGATTTCGAGGTTTCTGGTGAAAATTTTGAGATTTTGGGGAATTTTAAGGAAATTTTGAGAGATTTTGAGGCAATTTTGAAGGTCCTGAGGGGATTTTGGGGGAATTTTAGGTGATTTTGGGTTTCTGAGGGGACTTTTGGGAAAATTTGGGAATTTGAGGGGAGTTTGGGGGATTTTGGGGAATTTGAGGGGATTTTGAGGAGATTTTGTGATGCCTGAGTGAATTTTGAGGTCTCTGAGTTAATTTTGGGGTTTCTGAGGGGAATTCGAGGAGATTTTGGGAGATCTTGAGGGGATTTTGGAGTTCCTGAGGGCATTTGGGAGCATTTTAAGGGAATTTTAGTGTTTCTGAGGGGATTTTTGGGGAACTTGGGGGGATTTTTGGGGGAATTTTTAGGTGATTTTGGGTTCCTGATGGGATTTTTGAGGGAACTTGAGGAGATTTTGGGGTCCCTTATGGATTTTTGGAGAATTTTAAGGGAATTTTGAGGTCCCTAAGGGGTTATTGGGGAATTTTGGGGTTCCTGAGGGGATTTTGGGGTCCCCAGTGGGAATTTTCAGATTTTGGAGGATTATGAGGAAATTTTGGTGAGATTTTTGGGTCTCTGAGGGGATTTTGGGGGATTGTGAGGCAATTTTTGCTTTCTGAGGGGATTTTTGGGGTTCCTGAGTGGATTTTGGGGTTTCTGAGGGGATATTTTTGGAATTTGGGGAGATTTTGGGGTCCCTGAGGGATTTTGGGGGGATTTTGTGTTCCTAAGGGGATTTGGAGGGATTTTGAAGAAATTTTGATGGATTTTTGGTTGATTTTGAGGAGACTTTCGGGTTCTTGATGGGATTTTTGGGGTTCCTGAGTGGATTATGGGTAAATTTGGGGGATTTTGGGGCATTTTTTGAAGATTTTGGGTATTTTAAAAGAGTTTTGGGTCCCCTCAGGCCGGGCCAATCCTGGGCGGAGCTGTCGGCCATCTTGGCCGTGGGGGCAGAGCCGGAAGTGCTGGTGAGTGGGTGGGGCCTGACATAGTGGGCGGGGCCTGGAGACCATTCAGGGACACCAAAATCAGCCCAGGACCCCCCAAAAATCCCCAAATTCCTCCAACCCCTCCCCCTCCGCAGGTATCAATCAAGGCCCTGTGCAAGGCCAGGGAGGCGGAGCTCCAGAGGCCAAGCCCACACAGGTAAGCCACACCCCTTCATCCTTAACCTCTAAATAATCCCTCAATTAATTAATGAACCCCAGAGCTGCCAATAACCCCGGGAAGGCTCAGGAGGCTCCGGATTGGTCAGAACAGGCTGAGGAGGGCGTGGCTGGCTGGGGGAGGGGGCGTGGTTTTGCTCAGGCCACGCCCTCTGCTCTGACACGTGGCGCCCTCTACAGGCTGTACTGATTGGCCACAGCCCAGAGGCGGTGCTTTGGGCGCTGGAGGTACTGGCCATTCAGAGCACAAGGTGGGTGGGGCCTGAAGGAGCGGTTGAGGCTTAAAGGGGAGGGGGTGGCCAAAAGAATGGGAGGGGCCTAAAGGGGTGGGTGTGGCTTAAAGAGATGGGTGGGGCTTAAAGTGTGGGTGTGGCCTAAGAGGGTGGGTGGGGCTTTATATATGTGAGGGGGGGCTTAAAAGGTGGGTGGGGCTTAAAGGGGCAGATGGGGCTCAAAAGGATTATGTGGATTTAATGGTGGGCGGGGCTTAAAGGTGTGGGTGGGACTTAAATGAGTGGGTGGGGCTTCAATGAGTGGGTGGGGCTTAAATTGTGAGTGGAGCTTACATGGATGGAGTGGGCTTAAAAGCGGTGGGTGTGGCATAAGTGGGTGGAGCTTAAAGGGTGGGTGGGGCTTAAAGGGATGGTTGAGTGGGGCCTGAAGGGTGGGTGGGGCTTAAAGAGGTGGGTGGGGCTTAAAGGGAATAGGTGTGGCTTTAAGGAGTGGGTGAGGCTTAAAAGAATGGGTGGAGCTTAGGGTGGTGGGTGGGGCTTAAAGGAATGGGTGGGTCCTAAAGAGGTGAGTGGGGGCTTTAAAAGGTGGGAGGGGCTTAAGGGGATGGGTGTGGCTTAATGAGAATGTGGCTTAATGGGGTGGGTGTGGCTTAAAGATGTGGGTGGGGCTTAAAGGGATGGGTGGGGCTTAAACACAGGTGGATGGGGCTTAAACAGTGGGTGGGGCTTAAAGGGATGGGCAAGGCTTAAGGGGGTAGGTGTGGCCTAAAGGGGTGTGTTGGGCTGAAAGGGATTGGGTGGGGCTAAAATGGGTGGGGCTTAAAGTAGTGGGTGGGGCTTAAAGGGATCAGTGTGGCCTAAAAGGGTGGGTGTGGCCAAAAGAATGGGTGATGCCCAAAGGAGTGGGTGTGGCCAAAAGGAATGGGTGTGGCCTAAGTGGGTGGGTGGGGCCTAATAGGATGGAAGGGAATTTTGGGGGTTTTTAGGACATTTTGGAGTCCCTGAGGGGATTTCTGGTGCCGTTGGGGACGTGGCCTCACACCTGTCAATCACAAATCTCTCCTGGCTAGCCCCGCCCCCTCAGCTGAGGCCCCACCCATCCTGAAGAGCCTCCAGCAGGTGAGGGGGGAGGGAAACGGGGTTGGGGTAAAAATTGGGGATTTTGGGGCTTCTTGGGGTCAAAATTTCAGATTTTGGGCTTTTTGGGGGTCAAAATTTCAGATTTGGGGGATTTGGGGCTTTTTGGGTAAAAGATTTTGAATTTTGGGGGTTTTGGGGTGGGAGATTTGGGGGTTTTGGGGATTTCTTGGGTCAGAAATTTGCATTTTGGAGAATTTTTGGGGGACTTGAGGGATTTTGGGAATTTTTAGGGTTGGGATTTGGGATTTTTGGGGGGATTTTGGCAATTTTGGGGTCAGGATATTGGGGTTTGGGGTGAGTTCGGGGTTTTTGCGTTCCCTGAATCTATTTTTTGTGTCCCTGAGGTGTTTTTGGGGTGGATTTGGGATCTTTGGGGTATTGGGTGGCTTTGGGGCAGATTTTGGGATTTTTGGGGTTCCTTAGCTGATTTTGGGGTAGTTTGGGGTTTTTGGTGTGGTTTTGTGGTTTTGGGGTTTCCGAGTCAATTTTCAGGATCCCAGGGTCGTTTTTGGGGTGGTTTGGGGAGTTTCTGAGCTCATTTTTGGGGTGGATTTTGGGCTTTTTTGGTCTCCCCGAGTTGATTTTTGGGGTCCCTGAGCCGTTTTTGGGTGGATTTGGGGGTTATGGGGGTTTCTGAGCTCATTTTTGGGGTGGATTTTTGGGATTTTGGGGTCCCCAGGCCATTTGGGGGTCCCTGATGTGCTTTTGGGGTCCCCAGGAGCGCTGGGGAGCCGTGGGGGAGGTGTGGGGGGCGCTGCCCCCCCTCCTGTCCCACCTGTCCCACCTGAGGGGGCAGCTGGGGACGCACCTGGAGCGGGGGATGGGCAACGGTGGAGTCATCAGGTAACACCAAAATGTCCTGAATTATCCCTTAAATATCCTCAATTATCCTAAAATATTCTAAATTACCCTCAAATATCCCAAAATCCCTGAAATCCGGCCCAAAATACCCCAAAAATCCCAAATGCTCCCAAAAATCCCCTGGGACACACCTGGAGCAGGGGATAGGCAACAATGGAGTCACTGGATGAGACCAAAATCCCCTGAAATATCCCTAAAATATCCTAAAATATCCCAAATCCATCCTAAAATACTTCAAATTATCCCCAAATGTCTGAAATTCAGCCCAAAATGTACCAAAAAAAATCCCAAATCCACCCCAAACTCCCTGAAATTGGTCCTAAAATAGCCAAAATTATCCCAAATTTGTCCTAATGTATCCAAAATTCCCAATTTTTATTGCCTTTTCCCCAAAATTCTCATTTTTCACCTCAAAATCTCCATTTTTCTTCTGCTGTTTCCCGAATTTTATCTCCCAAAATCCCCATTTCTATTCCCATTTTTCCCTCCAAATTCCCATTTTTATTCCCATTTTTCTACCTATTTTCCTCCCAAAATCCCCATTTCCCTCCCCCTCTATTTTTCCCCATTTTTTCCCCATTTTCTCAATTTCCCCATTTCTCACCCCAGATTTCCCTGTACTCCCCCCTCCAAGGCTTTTCCTGCTCTGGGTGGGGCTCTCGGCCTTCTGGGGCTCCCTGGGCCCCCAAATCACCGAAAATTACCCCAAAATCACCCCAAAATCCCCAAAATTTGGCCCCAAAATCAGTCCCAAAATCGGCTCTAAAGTCCCTGAATTCAGCCCCTAAATCCCCAAGTTTGGCCCCAAATTTGACCCCAAAATTGGCTTTCAAATCCCCAAATTTGGCCCCAAAATCTGGTCCAAAATCACCAAAATTTGGCCACAAATCCTCTGGGTTTAGCCCTAAAATCAGCGCCAAAATTTGGGTCTAAAATCCCAAAATTCAGCCCTAAAACCCCAAAATTTGACCCCAAAATCCCCACAATTCAGCCGTAAGATCAGCCCCAACATTCCCAGATTTGGTCTCAAGTTTGGCCCCAAAATTTGGCCCCAAATCAATCCTCCAGATTTGCCCTAAAATCAGCCCCAGAATCGGTATGAAACTCCCAATATTCCACCCCAAAATCCAGCCCCAAACCAGCCCCAAAATTGGCTCTAAAATCCCCACAATCGGCCCCAAAATCCCCAAAATATGGCTCCAAATTTAGCCCCCAAATCCCCAAGTTTGTCTCCAAACCCCCAGAAAAAAAACCCCAAATATTTTGCCTGAAACCACCAAAATTCCGCTCCAAATTCGCCCCAAAATTCCCAAATTTGACCCCATAATTGTCCATAAAATCCCGAAAATTTGCTCTAAAATGCCCAAATTCAGCCCCCAAATTCTCAAATTCAGCCCCAAATTCAGCCCCAAATTCCCCAAAATCAGCCCCAAAATCCCCAAATTTGGCCTCAAAAATCCCCAACATTTGGCCCCAAACTCAGCTCTAAAATCCCAAAATTCAGCCCCAAATCAGCCCCAAGATTTCCAAAATTGGCCCCAAATTGGGTCCCAAAATCACAAAGTTTAGCCCCAAAACTCCAAAATTTGGCTCTAAATCTCCAAATTCTTCCCCAAAATTCCCAAATTCAGCCCCAAAACCTGTTCTGAAATCCCCAAAATTGGCTCCAACATCACCAAATTTGACCCCAACATCCCAATTTTTATTCCCATTTTCCCCCCATTTCTCCCCCTATTTTTCTCTCAAAATTCCCATTTTCCCCCCTATTTTCCCCAAAATCCCTATTTCCCCCTCCCCCCCCCCATTTCTCCCCATTTTCCCAATTTCCCCATTTCTCACCCCAATTTCCTCCCCAGGCAGTTCCTGCTCCGGGAGGGGCTCTTGGCCTACCGGGCCTCCCTGGGCCGGGCGCTGACCCAGCTCCAGCAGGAGCTCCAAAATCCCCAAAATCCACCCCAGGAACCCCAAAAACCCCAAAATTCAGCACCAAAACCTCCAAATCCACAAAATTCAGCCCCAAAATCCCAAAATTTGGACCCAAAATCCTCAGATTTGGCCTCAAAATCAGCTCCAAAATTGGCTCTAAAATCCCAAAATTTGGATCCTAAATCCCCAAATTTAGACACAAAACCCCAAAACTTGGATCCTAAATGCCCAAATTTGGCCCCAAAATCCCCGGATTTGAGCCCAAACTTGGCCCTGAAGCAGCTCCGGCAGCAGCTGTGGAGGGAGAGGGGCCGAGTGGTGAGTGTGGGAATTTTGGAGGGAATTTTGGGGTTTTGGGGTTTTTTGGGGGTTTTTAGGGGGATAAAATGGGGAGTTTGAGGGTTTGGGATTTGAGGTTTTTGGGGTTTGGAGATTTTTGGGGTGTTTTGGGGTTTTTTTTTTTGTTTTTTGGAGATTTGGGGTTTTTGGGGGATAAAATGGGAACTTTTGGGGGATTTGGGGCAATTTTGGGTGTTTGGGATTTTGGGGGTTGGAGATTTGGAGTGGGGGGATTGGGGGGATTTGGGATTTTGGGGGATTTGGGGTTTGGGAATTTGGGGGATTTTGGGGATTTGGGGTTTGAGGTTTTGGGGGTTTTTTTTGGCAGTTCTGGGCCTTGGAGTTTTTTGGGGAGTTTTGGGGTTTTGGGAGATTTTGGGGTTTTGGGGGTTTAGAGTTTGGGGGATTTGGGATTTTGGGGAGTTTGAGGTTTTGGGGATTTAGGATTTGGGTTTGGGGATTTGGGGGTTTGGGATTTTGGGGGGTTTTTTGGGGATTTTGGGATTGGAGATTTTGGGATGTTTGGGATTTGGGATTTTTGGGGCATAAAATGGGGAATTTTGGGGTTTGGGGGAAGTATTTGAGGGGATTTGGGGATTTGGGTGGTTTGGGGATTTGGGGGTTTGGGATTTTGGGGATTTGGCACACTTTGGGGTTTTGGGGGTTTTGCAGGAGTTTTGGGGATTTTTGGGGTTTTTCGGATTTATTTTTTGGCGTTTTTAAGGGTTTAAGATTTGGGGGAGTTTTGGGGGTTTGGGGGCTTTTGGGGCTTTTGGGGTTTTGGGGAATTTTAGGGATTTAAGATTTGGGGGTTTTGGAGATTTTGGGGCTTTAAGATTTGGGGGTTTTGGAGATTTTAGAGATTTAAGATTTGGTGATTTTGGGAGGGATCTGGGGGAATTTTGGGGGTCTTGGGGGTTTGGATTTTTGGGGTATTTGGGATTTGGGGTTTTGGGAGATTTGGGGGGAGAATTTTGGGGTATTTGGAGGTTTTTGGGGGGATTTGGGGATTTTGGGGGACTTGGAGGATTTGGGGTTTTGGAGGGAATTGGGGACATTTTGGGGTTTTGGGGACTTCGGGATTTTTGGGGGTAAAATGGGGAATTTTGGGCTGAAATTGGGGTATTTGGGATTTGGGGTTTTTTTGGGATTGGGGGATTTGGGAGTTTGGGGCACTTTGGGGGATTTGGGGAATTTTGAGGTTTTTGAAGTTTTGAAGTTTTTTGGGGTTTTGGGATTTGGGGTTTTTGAGGCGGTAAAATGGGAAATTTTGGAGATTTTGGGGGGTTTTGAGGGACTTTGGGGTTTTTGGAATGTTTGGGGCTTGGGGGGAGTTTGGGGGTGTTTTGGATTTTTGGGATTTGGGGTTTTTGGGGTTTTGGCATTTTGGGGGATTTGGTGGATTTGGGGGATTTTGGGGCTTTGGAAATTGGGGGAAATTTGGGGATTTTGGGGGTTGGGAGGTATTTTGGGTGATTTGGGAGAGATTTTTGGGGTATTTTGGTGGACCACGTTTTTTGGGTTAATTTTGGTGATTTTGGGTTAGTTTTGGTGGATTCTTGGGTTAATTTTGGGTTAATTTGAGGATTTTTAGGTAAATTTTGGTGATTCGAGGTTAATTTGCGTGATTGTGGGGGGATTTGGGGGGATTTTGGGGTGAACTTTGGTGTATTTGGGGTTAATTTGGGTTAATTTGTGTGATTTTGGGGTTAATTTTGCGTTAATTGGGAGGATTTCAGGGTTAATTTTGCTGTATTTTGGGTGAATTTTGGTGATTTTGGGGTGAATTTGGGGGGATTTCAGGGTTAATTTTGGTGAATTTTGGGCGAATTTAGGGTGATTTTTGGGTTAATTTGGGTGATTTCAGGGAGATTTTTTTTTGTTAATTTGGGTGATTTTGGGAGGATTTTGGGGTGAATTTTTGTGCATTTTCTGTTAATTTGGGGTGAATTTTGTTGATTTTTGTGTTAATTTGGATGGTTTTGGGGGATTTTGGATGAATTCTGGGTGAATTCTGATGATTTTTGGGTAATTTAGGTGATTTTGGATTTATTTTGGTTTCATTTTGGTTTCATTTTGGTGTATTTTAGGTTCATTTTGGGTGAATTTTGGGTTTATTTTTGGGTGAATTCTGTTGATTTTTGGGTAAATTTGGATGGTTTCGGGGGAATTTTGGCTTCATTTTGTTGATTTTTGGGTTATTTTGGGTGAATTTGGGGTGAATTCTGTTGATTTTTGCCGTTTCCCTCCCCAGCTCCGTTTGCAGCAGCGCCTGCGGTTCCTGAGTGCCGCCACCAGGGGGCGCCGAGCGGCGCTGGGAGCGCTGCAGGAGCAGGTGGGGAGCGAACCAGTATGGACCAGTATGGACCAGTATGGACCGGTATAAACTGGTTAAACCCCGCCAGGGACCCCCCCAGTGACCCCTCAGTGCCCCTGCAGGAATAGGTGGGCCCCGCACCAGTATAAACCAGTATGGACCAGTATGGACCAGTATAAACCAGTATAGACCACTAAGCCCCCCAGTCCCCTCCCAGTATATCCCAGTATCCTCCAGCCCATCCCAGTTTATCCCAGTTCCTTCCCTGTCCCTCCCAGTTCATCCCAGTTTGACACTAGCTGTGATCTCAATGCTCCCAGTCCCTCCCAGTATAACCCAGTCCCCTCCCAGTCTGTCCCAGTTCATCCCAGTTTGACTCCAGCTCTGATCCCAGTGCTCCCAGTCCCTCCCAGTTCCTCCCAGTCCATCCCAGTTCATCCCAGTGCTCCCAGTTTGACTCCAGCTGAGATCCCAGTAACTCCCAGTTTGATCCTAGTCCCCTCCCAGTGTTCACAGTAACCCCAGTCCATCCCAGTATCCCCCAGTTCCTCCTCAGTCCATCCCAGTATATCCCAGTATATCCCAGTTCCCTCCCAGTCCCTCCCAGTCCCTCCCAGTATAAACCAGTGTCCCCCAGTTCCATCCCAGTTCATCCCAGTGCTTCCAGTTTGAGTCCAGCTCTGATCCCAGTGCTCCCAGTAACTCTCAGTACGATCCCAGTCCCTCCCAGTATAACCCAGTCCCTCCCAGCACCCTCCCAGTTCCATCCCAGTATATCCCAGTATAACCCAGTCCATCCCAGTATCCTGCACTTCCCTCCCAGTTCCCTCCCAGTCCTTCCCAGTTCCCCCCAGTTCCATCCCAGCCCCCTCCCAGTATAACCCAGTATCCCCCAGTCCCTCCCAGTACAATCCAGTCCCCTCCCAGTTGCTCCCAGTTCATCGCAGTTTGACTCCAGCTCTGATCCCAGTGCTCCCAGTAACTCCCAGTTCCTCCCAGTGCTCCCAGTTTGACTCCAGCTGAGATCCCAGTAACTCCCAGTTTGATCCCAGTGCCCTCCCAGTATAACCCAGTTTGCTCCCAGTCCCTCCCAGTATAAACCAGTATCTCCCAATTCCCTCCAGTCCATCCCAGTATAACCCAGTTCCCCCAGTCCCTCCCAGTTTGATCCCAGTTCCCGACGTCTCTGATTGGCCGCAGGTTGTGGGCGTGGTGCAGGCGGGGCTGGGCTCGGCCCCTCCCCCTCTGGAGGGGGCGTGGCTGCAGCGCCGGCAGCTGGCACTGGGAGCACTGGGAGCGGAGCCCCGCCCCCTAGCACAGGCCACGCCCCCTCTGCGGGGGCTGGCACGGGAGATGGGCGTGGCACAGGTAGGGGAGGGGCTAAGGGGTGGGGCAGGGCTTAAAGTTGGATGGGAGGGGCTAAAATGGGGGAGATGTGAGGGGCTTAAATGGAGAGGGGCTTAAAGAGGGATGGGGTAGCTTAAAAAGAGGAGGAGGGGCTTAAAGGTGGAAGAGGGGAGAGAAGAAGGAAGAGGGTGGGGAGGGGCTTAAATGAGGGCGGGGCCTAAAGTGGGAGGGGCCTAAAGGGTGGGGCAAAGGCTGGAGGGGTGGGACTTAAAGAGGGGGAGGCGCCTGAGGGGGAGGAAGGAGATTTAAGAGTGGGGAGGGGCTCAAAGGGGGAGGGGCTTAAATAGATGGCATCTAAAGAGGGGGAGGGTCTTAAAGATGGGGAGGGGCTTGAGTGGGGGAGGGACCTCGAGGAGGGAGGGGTTTAGAGAGCCAAGGGACAGGGGAGGGGAGTGGGGGAGGAGCTAAAAGATGGGGGGGGACTTAAATTTAGGGGGAGGGGCTTGGGAGCAGGATTGGGGGAGGAGCTTGAAATGTGGGGGAGGGGCTGGAGGGAAAGGGGAGGAGCTTAAAGAGTGGGGGAGGGACTTGGAGAGAGTGGGAGGGGTTTGGGGTGGGGCTTAAATGGGGCTGAAAAGGTGGGGGAGGGTCCTGCCAATTGTGGGCGTGTCCTGCAGGGTTTGGGGTGCGTGGCCAAGCCCACCCCCACCGCCTTGTGTCCGTCAGGGCTCGCTGCTGTCCCAGGCGGCCATCTTGCATCAGCAGCTCCGCCAGGGGGCGCTGCACCTGCGCCAGGGGGCGGGGCCTGCCCTGGGGGCAGAGCCAGAGCCGCTGGCCCCGCCCCCCCCTCACCGGGGACGTGGCTGAGCTGCTGCCTCGGCTGCGATTGGTCAGAGAAGGCTGCGAGCAGCGAATCAGGGACTGGCCCCGCCTCCAGGAGCTCGTCAGCCAATGGTGAGGGAGGGGGCGGGGCCTGGAGGGGGATAGGCCTAGACTGGGGGCGTGTCTCCCCCACCCCAAGCCCCGCCCCCTTTTCCTAACCCCGCCCCTCTCCCCAGGTGGGCCCAGCCGGCTCATTGGGTCCTGGCCACGCCCCCTGGCTGCACCCCCTTCTCCCATTGGCTGCAGCGCTGGAGAGCTGCCGCACACGCCCTGCAGGCCACGTCCACCCCCAAGGAGGCTCCACCCACCCCCGAGGAGGCCCCGCCCACCGTTGGGAAGGGGGAGGAGTGAGCAGAATAGGCTCCGCCCATCTGAAGCACTCTGGAGATTCTGATTGGTTGGGAATAAAATGGTGTGGGGAAAGGGGCGTGGCCTGAGTCTGTGCTCAATGGGGGGGACCCAAAATGTCCCAAATTGTCCCCAGATGGCTCCAGAAAAATGTCCCAAATGTCCCAAATGGCCCAAAATCGCCCCAAAATGTCCCAAAGTGGCCCCAAATATCCCCAAAGTGTCCCCAAATGGCCCAAAAATGTCCCCAAATGGCCACAAAGGGTCCCCAGGGGGGTCCTGAGGTATCCCCAAGGTGTCTCCATGATGCTCCATTGAGGTCCCCAAGATGTCCCCAGAGTGCTTTCAGGGTGTCCCCACAGTGTCCTTCATGTGCCCTCAAGGTGTCCCTGCGATGGCTACTGCAATGTCCCCAAAGTGCCCCAAGAGTTCTTCAGGTGTCCCCAAAGTGTCCCTGGAGTGACCCTGAGATGTCCCCAAGGTGTCCCCGGAGTGGCTTCAAGATGTCCCCCCAAAGTGTCCTCAAGGTGTCCCCAAGATGTCCCCCTAAACTGTCCCCAAGGTGTCCCTCAGGTGTCCCAAAGTGTTCCCAAAGTGTCCCCAAGGTGTCCCCTGGGAGTCCTAAAGTGCCCCTGCAATGGCCCCTGAGATGTCCCCAAAGTGTCCCCAGTGTCACTCCCATATCTCCCTCAAATGTCCCCAAAATGTCCCCAAGGTGTCCCCAGGGTGTCCCCAAAGTGCTCTCAGGATGTCCCCATGATGGTGACCCTGAAGTGTCCCCAAGGTGTCCCCCAGGGGTGCCCACAGGGCATCCTGAGGTGTCCCCAAAGTGTCCCCAGGGGGGTTCTGACAGTGTCCCCCTGGGGTTCTCAGAACGTCCCCAAGGTCTCCTTAAGGTGTCCCCAAAGCGTCCCCAGAGTGGTGGCTCTGAAGTGTCCCCAAGGTGGCCTTAGGGTGTCCCCAGAGTGTCCCCAGGGGCCTCCTCAAGTGTCCCCTTGGTGTCCCCATGACAGCTCCCAAAGTGACCCCGGGGTCTGGGGTTCCCAGAATGTCCCCACAATGTCCCCAAAGTGTCCCTGAAATGACCCCAGGGAGTTCCTGAGGTGTCTCCAAGGTGTCTCAGGGATGTCCCCAGGGTCACCCCAAAGTGTCCCTGAAGTGGCTCTGAAGTGTCCCCAAGGTGGCCTTAGGGTGTCCCCAGAGTGTCCCCAGGGGCCTCCTCAAGTGTCCCCTTGGTGTCCCCATGACAGCTCCCAAAGTGACCCCGGGGTCTGGGGTTCCCAGAATGTCCCCACAATGTCCCCAAAGTGTCCCTGAAATGACCCCAGGGAGTTCCTGAGGTGTCTCCAAGGTGTCTCAGGGATGTCCCCAGGGTCACCCCAAAGTGTCCCTGAAGTGGCTCCAAAGTGTCCCCAAAATGCTCTCTGGGTGTCCCCAGGATGTCCCTAAAGTGTCCCTGAAATGACCCCAAGGGTGTCCCCAAAGTGTCCCCAAGATGTTCCTGAGCTGGGGGTTCCCAAAATGTCCCCAAAGTGCTCTCAGGGTGTCCTCAAAATGTCCCCAAGGTGTCCCCAGGATGTCCCTAAGATGTCCCCAAGATGTCTCCAAGGTGTCCCCAAAATGTCCCCAAGGTGTCCCCAAAGTGTCCCCAGGCTGCTCTCAGGGTGTCCCCAGGATGTCCCCGAAGTGTTCCAGGGGGGTACCAAAGTGACCCCACGATGGCCGCCATGATGTCCCCAAGGTGTCCCCAGGGTCACTCCCAGATGTCCCCAGGGTGCTCTCAGGGTGTCCCCGAGGTGTCCCTGAAATGACCCCAGGAGTCCCCAGATGTCCCTGAAATGACCCCATGATGTCCCCAAGGTGTCCCCAGGGTCACTCCCAGATGTCCCCAGGGTGCTCTCAGGGTGTCCCCAAGGTGGCCCCAGGGTCACCCCAAAGTGTCCCCAAGGTGTCCCCAAAGTGCCCCAAGGTGTCCCTGATGTGTCCCCAGGGTGGCCCCGCCCCATCCACCTCAGGGGACACCAGCAGGGGGTGCCCCGGTGCTCCCAGTGCATCCCAATTCAAACCAGTGCATCCCAGTACAAACCAGTGCATCCCAGTGCTCCCAGTTCAATCCCTGTCCATCCCAGTGCATCCCAGTTCAAACCAGCGCATCCCAGTACAAACCAGTGCATTCCAGTTCAAACCCAGTGCTCCCAGTTCAAACCCTGTCCATTCCAGTGCATCCCAGTTCATCCCAGTGCTCCCGCTGCATCCCAGTTCATGCCAGTGCTCCCAGTTGATCCCAGTGCTCCCAGTACATCCCAGTCGGTCCCAGTTTGTCCCAGTTAATCCCAGTCCATCCCAGTGACTCCCCCCAGTCCCTCCCAGTATATCCCAGTACAAAGCCGCTCTGTCCCAGTCCCTCCCAGTACAGAGCTGAGGAAAGTGAAGGGAGACGAGCACACATCCGATTAATGAGCATTGATCTCCAATTTATTGATCCAGCTTACACAATTTTATAGTAGTGTTAATTAAGCTCATACATATTGCAAAACCCGAGCTCATCAGTGCTTACAGATTACACACCAACCCCTCCTTTGTTGCCAATACCTGCGGTTCCTTGTTGAGGCTAATACTTGTTTTTCTCATCCTGCTGTTGACTTGTTATTGACCATTCTGAAGGCCTCCATGTTTTCCACCATGTTTATCTCATCACTTAGCCAAGGACACAGTGTTTATTGTTGTTAAGGAAAAAGCCTGAGACCTTGCTGCTTACAGCTGCCTTTTACTTTTTAACCAGCTGTATGTGCTCATGGCCTTTCTATAAGCCATGTCTGAACAAAATCCTCCAACATATTCCCCGTTTTTCTTTTTGCTAAAGGAGGTTAGTCTGCAAGGTTTTTCTATCATTCTACTAATCATATCTTGAATACAATTAAAAATACAAGGCAAAATAAGCAAAAGCATTAAAAGCACACCTAGTATCCCTATAGCAAATGTCACAAGGTTCCCCAGCCACGGTCCAAGCAATGGCTTTTACCCCAAAGGGTTAAAACCACCCCCAACTGAGCCATAATGTCCTGCCCTATATGGCATTGCTCGGTAGGTGGTAATTGGACTACTGAAAAAGAAAGCTGTTAGCTGTTTTCCATTCATGCCAACCCGGAGAGGAGGCGAACGGCTAGGGCTAATAATGCTGGAATCTGCTTCAGTGTCGAGCAAGCCTGAAAATGATCTTTTCTGTCCCTGAAATTCCACTTCCACCCTTTTCTTGGGTCTCTCAGAAAGGTTCAGAGTCAGTAAGGTAAGTCCTCCGGTGGATTAAAAACCATTTTCCCCCCTCTCTTGTCCTTTCATAGTCTGTAATCCCTTAGTCATTTGGCCCAAGTGGCACCAGCTGAGCAATTCTCAGTCCTTTGTCAATTTGAAGTGGTGGGAAAGGGGTATGCACCATAACCATATAGTCCACACCAATGACGCCAGGCAAAACAAATAATCCCAACGCAAATGATCTTCCGAATAGCAGAGCACCCAGCTTGACCCTGTATAACAATAGGCCCGTGAATCCCTGTTGGGATTTTCCAGGGGTGCGGGGTCGTCAGTGTAACTCCTACGGCGGCTGCCGGTTCCAAGCCGAGGCTCCCTGTGGTAGCGGGTTGGAGACAGGAGAGGGTGCTGGTGCTGCAGCGACGACTTGTGTTGGTGCGCAGTCACTGCGGTTCTGGCACCAACTAGGCGTTGGAGGCAGTGCTGCTGACGCTTGAAGTGGTGCAAGAGCAGCTAACACCTGATTCTGAGAGGACTTTGCCTGTTCCTGTAAGCCTAGCCCTAATTGTTTGATTGCATCTACTACAAAGGCTTGTGGTCCTGTTGGCATCAAAGCCATTCTCTCTAATGCCTCCTCTACAGTCCAATTGGCACCCAGAGTTTTAAGCACGCTTCTAGTAGTGGAATCACAATTTTGAAGAGCGCACTCCTTGAGTAATGCCCCCCTAAGACATTCTGGTACTCCAGCCCTTTTGATTGCGGCAGCAGCCTTATCAATAAATGACCCAAATGACTCTTCTGGCCTTTGCTTAATTCCCATTTACATGGGTACCCCTCCCGGCTCTTTTACCCTCTCTATAGCAAGCCTGACCAATCTCATCACTTCCCGGCACTTCTCTTGCCCCAACAAAGCCTGTGCTTCGGTGCGAAGAAAAGGTCCCAGGCCTATAAGCTCGTTCACAGTTATACCATGGAGAGGGTCTCCCAGCTGCCTCTGTACCGCCACACACTCGTTTACAAGCTCTTGCCAATTAGCATTAAATAACAATTGCTGATGTGGGGTAAAGATCAATTTAGCTATACCACCACAATCATTCACCAAAAGAAGACTGGTATCAAAAATATAGTCTAACATCTGTTTAGCTGGCTCACTTTTCACTCCAAACTAACAGTAGACCTCAGCTGAGACAGCAATTTCCAATCAAGGGCTGTAATGGTAGCCTGCATGCCCCCTCCCTCCTGCGGATGGAATACAACAGGACAAGCCAGCTGGGTAGCAGCGCTGATAACCTCCCCATCCCCCTTTTCCATGGCTTCTCTTGCAAGCGCAGCCCACGCCAATCTCCGCTCCCTTGCAATAGCCCCCGACAGGTCGTTTTCCGCCCCAGGGATCGGCTCATTGATTTTTTGGGAGATTATCGGGTGGTCTCGGCCATGGCTCCTGTTGTTCAGGGGATGCAGAAGCCTCAGAAGCACGTTGTATAGCCTGGCTTGTTGAAGCAGAGGAGGGCAGCGAAGCAGGTAAGAAAATCGTCCTCACTGCAGGAGCTAATGGTGTTCCCCTCTCCTGATCGTAATCTTTATTATGCCCATGAGCAGCTGTTGCCTGCTTGGCAGCTTTTTTCTCGGCCTGATGTTGTAAGAGCTCATTGTGAACCACCCTCCATAATTCACCTAACTTCTTGGCAGTTTTATCGTCCTCTAAAGTAGCCTCCGACAATAAATCACCGAATTTATGCCACTCTGTTAACTCATGAACTGTATGGGGGTTAATAGAAACTCCTCTATCGTAGCCATAAGTCAAAAGCCCTGGTAAATCCTTTTGCAAATCTATCCCCTTAACCTGCCGTTTTTGTAAAAAGGCAGTAAATAAATCATATGCTGCTTGCCTTTCCATACCTAAATCGTCAGCGCTGTTGCAGCTCTTCAAGGTCGCCGCAGCAGTATCAGCCGGGCTCGTCTATACGACACCCGAGGCACGGCGCTTCTCAGCTTCTTTTTTTTTTTCTCCTTTTTTCTCCGTGCTTATCTGCCATCCCGGCTGCTTCTCAGGACCCAACCCATGTCTTCACTCCTCCGTGGTGTGTCGCAGTATCACGATCGGGTGTCACCATTTGAGGAAAGTGAAGGGAGACGAGCACACATCCTATTGATGAGCATCGAACTCCGATTTATTGATCCAGCTTACACACTTTTATAGTAGTGTTAATTAAGCTCATACATATTGCAAAACCCAAGCTCATCAGTGGTTACAGATTACACACCAACCCCTCCTTTGTTGCCAATACCTGTGGTTCCTTGTTGAGGCTAATACTTGTTTTTCTCATCCTGTTGTTGACTTGTTATTGAACATTCTCAAGGCCTCCATGTTTTCCACCATGTTTTTCTCATCACTTTACTCAAGGACATGGTGTTTATTGTTTAAGGAAAAAACCTGAGAACTTGCTGCTTACAGCTGCCTTTTACTTTTTAACCAGCTGTATGTGCTCATGGCCTTTCTATAAGCCATGTCTGAACAAAATTCTCCAACACAAGGTCTCCTCAGCTGGGCTGGAAAAGCACACCATGATGTGTGCTCTGCACAGTCCAGACCCACTGCCCAGCATTGCTGCATCACAGGGAGCTCTGGAACTTGATTGCACTGCTGGGCTTTAAACTACTTTTTATGAGAAAATAATCTAATTACCCCTGAGTAATGAAATACGAGACTTGAGGAGACTGAAACCACTCGCATGTGCTTGCTCTGTCTCTGTTTGTTGGACTGGCGATGCATCCACTCGAGCTTTGTGCAGGATCTGTAAGCAGAGGTTATGAGAATTCACTGGATAAATTGGTCCTGCCCTCATGAGTGTGATGACTTTTTGACACTGGCTTTGGAGATCTGTTAACTCACTAAGTTAGAACACTCTACGGTTGTCCCTCTGTCCCTTCTTGTATTTTGCTGTTTTTCTTTCTGTTACTCTTCTTTTTATTTGGAAGGGGAAGTATCTTGTTTGTTATTAAAAAAAAAAACCAAACTCCACTTCCAAACCAGTTCCATTAAGGTTACCAGCTGTATTTCAGAATGTTTCTGTAGTTTATGCACTTTTGAGTGATGAGTTAATAATGGGGAAAGCTTTATTTTGGCTATGGTGGTGCATGCTCTTGGGGTGACACTTGTGTCTTTGATGGAAACATGCACAGTAATCTAACCAGCTGAGTATTGTGGAAGGAAATCTTTGAAGACACAAAATTCAAAGAGCAAAAGACCAAATTGAAGCCACTTTTGCTACTCATTGAACAGGAACCTTCTTCATTTAAATATTTTGACACATAGGGAAGCTTCCTAACACAAAAGCGAGTCCTGTGGTGGGTCCAAATACTGCCCAATGTGTCTGTTAGACTCTTCACTTTGATTTAGATTCAAATGGTTAGTGAAGAAAAATTTCCTTAGGAATTAGCCTGGCAGACTTGGGCAGGTGTTGACAAATCCTCCAAGGCTGTAACTGCCAAGAGATGTGTTATGAACAAAAATTCGGTTAATATATTTTTTGTGAGAAAAAAGTTACCACTCCTGCTGGGCTGCTGCCTGTGTTATGGTAATTACGGGTCATTGTCATTAATGGTTGTTTTTGTATTAGTAAAAGCCCTGGCTGGGGCGAGTTAATGGCCCTTCTCCTGAGACAGTAACGGGTGGAGACCTTCCCGAACAGTGAGGAGAAGAGACCTGGAGGGGGGGTTATGCAAAGTGACTCCAGGACCAGAATGCTTTGTGGGTCCCCCGCTGTACTGAGAAGACCCCAAAAACAACGAGCCAAATAAAAGTTGAGAGACTGGAGTGATGTCTGGATGTGAGGAGCAGAGTGCTAGGCCTGCAGAGATGCTGGAAAGCTTCATTGTTCCTCACCCTGTCTTCGAGAGCTCCCAGGCCAGGTCTGGCAGGAAGTGAGACCCGGACCGTAGTAGGAACATCTGGCGGGGATTACCACGCCCTAAAGGCTCCCACAAGGACTGGATCCCCCAGCTCTGCCCCTAGTGGACAGAGCTGTGCATATCCTCCTCCTCTGAGTCGCCCTGGGAGAGACGAGGGACGCTGCAGACCCGTCGAGCCGCCCAATCCTGAGCTGATCACTTTTAATAAAGGCATTATAAAGGAGAAGAAGTCTCCTAGCCCTGTTTATTTCAGCTGGGGGCGCTCGTCCGGAATAGCCACGCCTCAAGAGGACTCAGGACTGGCCATCTTGGATCTTCAGAGGACAGCTGGCTACCAGGACCAGAGAGATCGGCTCAGGACAGTGACGCAGAGGAGCACCGGAGCACCGGACTGGTGAGAAATCCGGTGGCGGGAGTGGGAGACGTGCGCATGTGTGTGTGAGTGAGACGCGGGCCGGCAGCCGGACCCTCGACCTGAGAGTGGACCCCTTAGTACTGCGTTTCCGGTTTTTCACGAGAAACCTGGCCAGGAACAGGGGGAAGCACGTGGAATTAGTGTGAGTGAGTCATCTCCCAAGGGGGAATAAAGGGCCCCCCCCCCTTCGGGCGTGCGAAGGGAATTTGTATGAGTGGCACGCACCCAAAGTAAGTCCTGACAGAGGGAGGTCAGGCACATTTGTAAGTCTCAAGAAGGATCCGAGTAAGATTTGTCAGTCCCGAGAAGGATTCGGGTGGTTCACAAGCCCTGCAGGCAAAGTAAGTCCTGACAAAGGAGTCAGGCACAAACCCCAGCGAAGGAGGCTCTGGTTTGCTTTTAAGTCCTGATACGGTGAAGCCTAAAAATTGGCGGGTTAGGCAAACTAAAAATCAGGCAGTTGTTTTTCCTGACTAAGGGAGTCAGGCATGACCCGGTTTCTTAGGCCGAGGCTTTGTGTGTTCAAGTAACGATAGATGTAAGACCTGACATTGGGAAAGTTAGGGAATCAAGAGATTGGGCGGTTGTTTCAGTATAAAGTACTGAGCATCAGGCAGAAATTTGAAGTTCAGTGGAGGAGGCTGAAGCTCCTCAAACAAGGTTTTTTTTGAAATTCCCAGTCAGTAGAGGCACCTTTGGGACATTTTATTGAGACCTGAGAAATGGGAGGTTGTAATAGTAAAAAGACTGGCAAGAAACTGAGGTATATGCATCCCAATAGTCCCTTAGGAGAACTGTTAGTAAAATGGGATTCTATAGAGGCAACGGAGGGATTAGATAAAGTGAAAATGATCCATTAGTGTATGGAAGTGTGGCTGGAATTAGAGTTGCAAGGAGGATGGCCTTGGTGTGGGACAAAGGATAAGTGGATGTGCCAACAATTAAATAATTATCTGACAGCTCGAGGTGATACTGATCCTGAGCAATTATTGTATGTATCTTGCTGGATAAAGAGCACTGTCGAGGATGAAGGAGTGCAAATTTGTAAGGTACAGAGGAAGAAAGAGGGGAATGAAGGAGGGGATGATAGGACTAGTAAAAGATGGGACCCCATGGATTATTTGCCTCCTTCTGTCCCTCCACCTTGTAATCCTCTTCTTCAAGCACCTCAAATGGCAGGTCCAGTTCCTCCCCCGGCTGCCATCTCACTACCACCTGCTCAAATTCCTCCTTCTACCTCTTCAGCTTTCGCTATGATAAACCCAGTATCTCCTCCAGTTCTTTCTGCACCACCATAAATGCCTACTCCACCTGCTGCATTCTCCACCCCTTCTCCAGCTCCACTTAATATTCACTCAAGCTCTTCTCCCCCTCCTATTGCTGTCCCTTTACCTCCTCCTAGTTGGGGCACAAATGCCTCCTTGCCCAGTAAACAGCCATCAGCAAATACACCTGCTGATGTGCAGAAAGTTCAGGGTAACCCAGATATCCCTCAAAGTAGTTTGGCATCTGAAGATGGGCCATACTGTAGCACCAGATCCAAGACCTCCAAGGCGGAGAGACTCTTTCCCCTCAGAGAGGTTCCTATGGGAGGAGTGGCGGGAGGTGTTGGCTTTGTGAATGCTCCTCTAACTGCTTCTGAGGTGAGAGGATTCAAGAAAGAGTTGGGGCATTTAGTTGAGGACCCAGTGGGCATAGCCAACCAAGTGGATCAATTTCTAGGTCCAAATATCTACACTTGGGGGGAGATGAATTCCATCCTGAGTATATTATTTTCCCCAGAAGAGGTCCAGATGATAAGGGTGGCTGGCATAAGAATATGGGAGAAAGATAACAGTCCAGGACTCCAGGTGCCAACAGGTGAACAGAAATTGCCACTAACGGATCCCAGCTGGAACCCTAACCAGGAAGAGGGGAGGAAGGCCATGAGGGAATATAGGTCTTTGATAATACGGGGGATCAAAGAGTCAGTTCCCAAAGGAACTAACACCCAATTGGCATTTGAGGGTACACAGGAGAAAGATGAAGCTCCTGCTGCCTGGCTTAACCGCCTAAGGCGGAATTTCCAGTTGTACTCTAGAATAGACTCGGATACCCCGGGAGGTCAAATGCTGCTAAAAGTCCAATTTGTTACCAAATCTTGGCCTGATATAAGGAGAAAACTGGAAAAGATGGAAGATTGGCAAAAGAAGGACATTAATGAGTTATTAAGAGAGGCATTGAAGGTGTATTTAAGGAGGGAGGAAGATAAAGCAAAGGCCAAGGCCAGGATCATGGTTGCTGTAGCTAGAGAAAGTGCAGGGTGGGCGGGTCCACTACCAGGAGGAGGCAAGGATAGGTCAGTACTGTCAGGTGCAAGAGGGATGGAGGCACCTCAAGGCTCTTTGAGAAAACGACATTGCTATTACTGTGGAGAGCCAGGACACGTCAGGAGGTTTTGTAGAAGGCTCAGTCTCGATGCGGCAATAGCCATGGAAAAAGATAATTTAGGGAAGATCCTTAAAGGTGACGATTAGAGGGTCAGGGGCTTTACACTATAGGGGACCTGATGCAACATCTACAAGAGCCCTTGGTAAACTTTGAGGTGGGACCCCTAAATGAAGAATTTGAATTTTTGAGTAGATACAGGAGCAGATAAGTCCTGTCTCAACAAAGTACTAAGAAGTATAGTATAGTATAGTATAGTGAAAAACATCTGAAGTTAGACAAAAACAGATAGGTAGAAAGGATATCCAATAGCACCAAAACTGGCCAGTAATACTTAACTTGTAATAAGTGATGTGAAAGTAAAAGGTACCTTATTGTTGTCTTGTTGTGTGTATGAGTGTGTCACAAAGTCAGCCTCAACTTCCCGGGCAGGTGGGAAGGGGCGAGTGGAAGTGTGTGTGTGTGACCTGCAATAGAGGGAAGTGTATTGTGTAGAAGAATAGTGTAAGAAAAAAAAAAAAAAAAAAGAAAATTAAGTGTAAGGGGTTGAAAGAAGTATTTAAGCTGTAAGTGAAAGTAAGAAACAGAAGCAAGAGATAAATAGATAAGATCTTGAAAAATAGAACAGAAAACCAGTGAATTAAATACACAGAGATATGGGAGAATAAAAGTACTTTGGGAGTTAAGTTAGCTGAGAAATACAACTCCTTGCAAAATACAGAGTATGTAGAAGTTGATGAGAGAAACATGCAAGCTATGGAAAAAGAGAAATTAACCAATAACATTAAACAGAGAAACTGAGTTTTGATAGAATCATTAAATAGCAGACCATTAATGCCTGTGTTTGAAAGCCCGTTTCAGGTACTCTTCATTACTAATTCGACGGTGCAGATGAAAAGAAAAAGGTTGGATTCACATCACTCTCACCCCCTGGCATTGGACCAGGATTCAACTTCAGGTTTTTTCCCCTCTGGCATTCTGGCATTGGACCGGACTGCACCCCATTCTTCCTCTGGCATTGGACCGGACTCCACCTCTTTCTCCTTCTGGCATTGGGCCAGACTCCCAGTTTTTCCCTCTGGCATTGGGCCAGAGTCCACACCACTCTCACCTCCGGGCACTGGATAAGGATTCATCCACATCAGAAGTCAATTCACCTGAGTATACTGTGATTTAAAGTTGACTCTCAGAAGGAAGAGTCAAAAAGACTGAACTGTGTGGGAAAAAAATTGGTATCAAGACTTCTAACATTGATTAAAATGTTTCAAGACTGTTCTTTGTAAACTATGTTGGTAAAAAGTTTTAAGACTGTAAATAAGTAATTCTGGTTAAGTTCCCCAATTTAATTCTAAAGACTCCAGGTTAATCCTCTACAGGACACTCCTCTGGGGGGGAAACCAAAATTGGTAGGGAACAGACCAAGAGAGGTTTAACCAGAGAAGCAGGTAGAAGGGACTCTAAAGAGCTTGGAAGCTTTTCCTCAGTAAAATTCCCCAAGAGGCAAGGCCGGGTGGGCAGGCTGTGCACGATGACCCATACCAGACTCTTGGGAAGGGTAGTAATGGTGGCTCTGATTGCTGGTGGTGCTCTGGGAAGCCCAGCTGAGCCATGCAGTGAGTGCTACCAACCCCTCTATGAGGAGGAAGTGAACTCCTTGTCCAGAGTCCACATCAGTTCTAACCCTGATTGTGTTAACCTCTCCCAATTGGTCCTTTATCAGAAAAAAAGGAGAGTGTATTGGATAGCATACAATACTGCCACTTTTAGGCAGGCACTCCTAGGAGAGTGCCCTATAGGGGAAGCCTGGTTGTGCTTTGAATGTGATGCTGCTGAAACAAGCTCAGCAGATCTAGTAAAAAGCAAAGAAATGGTGAAAATGGTAAGAAAATTTGTTTGTTACAAGTTTTTATATGAGTGTACTGGAAAAGAGATGAACCCCTTTTGGAACACATTTCAGGGGAGCCCTAAACCCCTAGGTTTGATCTCGTCTGGCAGCTGTGCCGCTAGAGTGATAAAACCAATTTTCTTATTACCCAAAGAAACTGGATCAAGTTTGGGAGTTCCTATATATAATGATTTGAGAGAAATTAAACAAAACAGGCAAAGTGAAATAGAAATGGAGAAAATCCAAAATTTTAAAAGCCAAATTCAGATCCCAATATCTATGTTAAACAAAGTTATCCGGCTCCAGGCAGTATTAAAAATAAAGAATTCAATTATTAGGAACATTTCAAATGAAATAAAAAGATTAGCATGCGTAAATAATGAAGAACAAACACCTACACTTGATCCCAGTGGGTGGGAGAACCTAAAGATTTTCAAAAAGGGTGTATGGGAAAAGGTAGTTTTTCTCACTGTGTGTGTACTTGGAGGATTGCTCTTTTTACTATGCTTATTTATCTGTTTTAGTAAAATAGTACTTGCCGTGCAAACCAACCTGAAGAAACCAAGAAAAGTAACAAGGTTAAGTAACCATGATTACCAAAGTGCACAAGAAATTTATACTAGATTCAAAACAAATAATTGTGAGTTGATGTGAGCTTAGAATTTAAGCTTGATCAAAGAAACAGTGGGGGGCCTGTTATGAACAAAAATTCGGTTAATATTTTTTTTGTGAGAAAAAGTTACCACTACTGCTGGGCTGCTGCCTGTGTTATGGTAATTACGGGTCGTTGTCGTTAATGGTTGTTTTTGTATTAGTAAAAGCCCAGGCTGGGGCAAGTTAATGGCCCTTCTCCTGAGACAGTGAAGGGTGGGGACCTTCCCGAACAGTGAGGAAAAGAGACCTGGAGGGGGTGTTATGCAAAGTGATTCCAAGGACCAGAATGCTTTGTGGGACCCCCGACTCCAAACCCAAGAAGAAACCCCAAAAACAACGAGCCAAATAAGAGTTGAGAGACTGGAGTGATGTCTGGACGTGAGGAGCCGAGTGCTGAGCCTTCAGAGATGCGGAACACCTTCGGAGCCTCTCGCCCTGACAATGGGAGTCGACCCCGGCGGTGAGACCAGGCCGACTGGGTAGGAGGGGCAACATCTGACGGGGACACGACGCCCTAAAGGCTCCCAGGAGGACTGGATCCCCCAGCTCTGCCCCTTGTGGACAGAGCTGTGCATATCCTCCTCCTCTGAGTCGCCCTGGGAGACGACGGGACACTGCAGACCCGTTGAGCTGCCCAATCCTGAGCTGATCACTTTTAATAAAGGCATAAAAAAGGAGAAGAAGTCTCCTGGCCCTGTTTATTTCAGACAGGAGCCGAGTGGCCGAACACCTGCGCCAGGCCCTGCGCTACTTGGAGAGACTACAGGAGCCCCTGCGAGAAGCAGCCGTCAGGTTCATGGGTGAGTCCCGAGCCCGGGCTGCCCTTACCCTCCCTGGCCCGGCCCGCCGCAGCTCGGCCCCAGCCCCGCCTGCTGCCCCGGCAGCGCCAGCCGTGCCCTGGGGCGCCGTGGAGCCCCGCCTGGCCTGGGCATTGCTGCTGCCGCCCTCTGGCAGCCATGCCCTGGGGCGGCAGCGTGCAGCAAGGGCCGGGCTGAGCCCTGCCGGGCCAGCAGCCCGTGTGGCCACAGCGCTGGCAGCGCCGCTGGCAGGGAGCTGTGCCGCTGCGGCCGTGACAGGCTCTGTGTTCACAGGCATGGCCGGGCGGCGCCTGAGGGGGCAGCAGCAAGAGCTGCAGCTGATCTGCACTGGTGAGTGAGGGCAGCGGGCTGACCGTGGGGGCTGCCGGGGGGAGCTGCAAGCCCTGCCCCAGCTGCGAAGGGCTCTGCTCCCGTTGACAGAGCACACGGAGCTTTCAGGGCCACATGGGCCATTGGTGGCCAGCAGCTTTGGGCTGATCCCCTTGCTCCCTGCTCCCTCCTGGCCATGGCAAGAGCCGGCTGGGATGGCCCTTGCAGGGGGCTCTCCTGGGCTCCCCGCAGATCCAGCTCTGACCGTGCCTCTGTTCCTCTCTCTTGCAGCCCTGGAATGCCTGACAGAGGACACAAGCAGTGCCGTGTCACAGCTGGCGCTTGAAACACTGCATGTCCTCCTGGCAATACAGCATCAACGATATTCCACCATTCAGAGGCTGCACGATCAGCTGCACAGGGCATGGATCACTCTGCCTCGCCTGTCGGGGCTCGGCTGCCTGCTCTGCCAGATGACTGAGGAGGAGAGCTGATCTGGGAGGCAGTCTTTGCTGGGGCAACCTGTGCCAGGGTTAATTTTCCTTTTCTCTAAGATTTTTCTTTCTTCTTTTCCATTTTTTTTCCATATTGTAAATAAATAAATTTTAGAGTATATAGAATTATATATATTCTTATAGATTATAGATTACTGTAAATAATTCTAGAATGTAATATAATACCCAGACTGCCAGGAGCTTTTCTTTGCTGCCCAGGCTCTGCAGGGCAAGAGGCAGGAAAGGGTGAAAAGGGTACTTGTGCTCAGCAGCACAGCAGGCTGAGGGGTGGTGAGGCCCTGAAGGGGGAGAAGGGTGCTTGTGCTCAGCCAGCTGCCCAGGCATGCAGTGCTGCAGGGAAAATGGCCAGAAGCCCCTTGGCCTGTGGTGGTTCTGCTGAAGCCTTTGTGCTGCCCACAGAGCGGCTGGGCAGGGGCCGGAGCTGCAGGGATCCCTGCCAGAGCGGTGCCTGGAGATGGCCACAAGCCCTGTGCCAGGCAGGAAGCGCCATGTGTGTCCTCCTGCCCGTGTGCTGCTGGCTGCCTTGCTGAGGGCTCCCAGGTGCCTCTGGATGGGGCTGCTCTGGAGCTGCTGTGGGGCTGCGGCGCTGCTGCCGGGCAGCTTGGCCGGGCTGGGGCAGCCCCTGAGGGGCTGGGGCACTGGCAAGCCCTGGGCAATGGGCTGTCAGAGGCCACAAGCAGCCCCCTGGCAGCTGCCTGGTTCCTGACAGAGCTGACTTGCAAGAGGGATCCTGGGCATTCTGGAACTAACAGCATCAGTGTTGTTGGAAACCCAAATGCAGGGAAATCTCAGACCTTTGGTCTTGTCAGCAAAGCTTAGAATTAAACACAGGATTTGTGTGGGATCTCAGCACCTCAGGACTGATGTGCAGAGTGACCGAGACCACCCTTGGGGGGCTCGGGAGTCCTGGAATGTTGCCAGAAGTGTCTGGTGGCTGGACTTTGATCCTACACAGGAGACGACACCTGTATGAGGATGGGAGGATTTCACTGGGGTAAATGGTGAAGGGATAAGTTAATTAGAGTGTGAAACACAGGGTTTAGGATTTCTGTACAGGGGGGTCTAAAGAAGTAAGATGGAGGAATTGGGGCGTGTCCTGTCCTTCTTCTTCTTCTTCTTAGCCTCCATCTTCTGTGGTGATGTTGGCACTTTGGGATTGGTTATTACTAAAAGTGCACTGGTCAATAAGGGTAAAAGGTATTGGGGAAAATTGATAAATATTGTATACGTAATTTTGAGTATAAAGATAGGTGACCGCCCCGGGGGCGCGCAGTGTGTGCTCATGGCTGACTTGCTGTGCAGACCTCTGTCGGGCCGAGAGAAAATCTTTTATATAAATAACTAATAAACACTGAAGACCGAGAAAAAACCTGAAGCCTCTTCTCATCCTTTGGAGCGCGGGCTGCCCAAGGCCACCCCGAACCTTCCCGGGTCATTAAAAGAGCCGAGAAACCAATAGATTTGATCTGAGACCTTGGAAAGGGCTTCCAAACACTAGGTGCTAGAAGCGAGAATGAAGATTTCTAGTTTCTAGCAGAGACATGGGGAGGAATGTTGAAGTGGAGGAAAGTTTAGAGTTTTAGAGTTCAAGATCTAGAAAAAATAAAAGTATTTACAATGGTAAACAAGAAGCTTAGGATGCGGTGCTGTAGGTTTGTGTGTCACAGCATGATTGGCTAAGGAGGCTTACACTGTAGCATGAGTCCATAAGATGAAATATTGAAGGGTTGGCTCCAAAACACAAATATCCTTGTTGGCCATGTCTTCTTGGCCGAGAAATTCTTCAAAGCTCTTGTAACTACAAGTCTTGCAGCCTTGTGAGCCATGCAGTGGAGATGTGAACCAAACTCACCCTTCCTGTCTATGTAGAAGAGAAGAAAAAGCAATGGCATCATCGAAAAAACTCAGAGGTCCGTTCTCTAGCTCATCCCAAAGTCCTTCAACTCCCCCAGAGTAGGATTTAGCTACAAATAGATGACAAGGTGTCTTAGTGCTGCCTCTTTGACTCCAGAGCAGCTGCTTTAGAATCTTTCCCATAACCCTGTGTAGTTATGTGCCAAAAATATCTCATTTGAAGAAACTTTCCCAACTGACTTGCATGGAGGCTTGTCTGAAGAGTATTTGAGGAGAAAGGCTCCCAGCAGAGGTCTGGGCTTTGGCCTAGCTGTGTCCCCTGATGATTGTGAAGTGTGCCATCAGCTGCAGGGCTTTCTGGGCTAAAAATATCATCAAGTAACTTGGACTTGCTCTTTTTGGCCTCTAAAAGCTGGACCAAATTTTGGGGCAATTTTGGAAACCTCATCTATGGGTGGATGGAGCACCTAGGATTTTCCCAGTTGCTGGGAATGGTTCTCCAGGTCCCTGGAATATCCAGGGCCCTGGTAAGTTCCAGCAGCACACATGCCATGGCAATGAGAAGCAAAGGAACCCAGCCCTTTTTGTGCTGCCTGTGTCACTGCACCAGGGTCATGGGATGGGAACACGCAGCCCTTGTGCTGGAGCTGAGCTCCTCTGCCCAGCACTGGTGGCCGCCATCCAAGCTGGTTTTGCTTGTCCTGGTTCCCTGACAGCTGGGGCCCTGGGCAGAGCCCTGAAAGCCTGGTCTCCCCCCAGGGAAGGAGAAGAAGCCCCTGGAGAAGCTGTACCGGGTGCGATGCTGCTGCAGCTGCTGCTGCTGCTGCTGCTGGAGACAGCGAGGGAGACATCAAGGATGAGAAGCTCTTCCTCAGCCTGGCCACTGGAGGCTGAAGGTGATGGACTTTGATTCTGGCACCTTTTTCAAAGCCAAACTCCCCAGAGAATTTGCAGATGAGTCCCACCTGGGGAAATTCTTCCAGATTTGGGCATGGCCCAGCCTGGCTGGGAAACAAAGGCTCCCCCTTTGCTGGGGCAGATGCAACTCATTCTTCAGTCGCTGCTCAGCTGCTTTTTGCAGGCCTGGGAGGATGGGCTGGGGTGGGTACGAAATGGGATTGGGCTCCTGGTTCTGCCAACAGCCCCCAGCACCCACCGTGACCCGGGCTGGGGGTGGGGCAGCCAGCCCGACACAAACCAACCCCCATGGTGGGAGCAGAGGTGGGGCTCCAGAACCCATGCTGGGGCTGCTTTGCTGTGCAGGCAAGGAAGGGCTTGGGCTGCTCCACTGCCCTTGTTTGCTTTGGGATCACCGTGATTTTGGGGGGCAGTGCAGGGGGGAAGAGAGAAAGTGTGGGCTTCCCTCACTCATGGCTGGGTTTTTCACTGGCATGCAGGGGTTGGGCCTTTTTCAAGGCCCTGACAGAGGATAAGAGTTTTTACTGTTTTTCTTGTTTTCCCTTTTTCAGTCTAATGTATTTTCAAGAATGTGTTGTTTGTTTTTCTAGAGGAAGCGTTCTGGGTGGTCCAGTGTGGATGGGGAAGTGCTTGGGAGCAGCTGTGGTGTGGATGGGCCGTGCCATTGGAGGATGCTGAGGACATGGTTTGGGAGCAGCTTTACTTCAGGGTGGTGTGAGGTGGGTCCCTGTGTGCTTGGCAGGGTGGGATCAGAGCTTTTGGGAGCTGGCAGTGAGCACAGGAGCATCCTGCTCTGGGCAGCTACTGAGGGCTGGATGTGCCGTGGCTGGCTGCAGGCTGGGCACATGTCCTACCCTTCTGCTCTGCTGCCAAAGGCAGCAGGGATGGGCAGCTCTGGGCACAGCTCTGGGCACAGCCAGCATGGCCTGGGCACCGCAGGCCTGGGCACAAGGGCACAGGAGCCCTCAGCTGATGGGCAGTTTCTGCTTTCTCTCCTTGCAGCCAGGCTCTGCGGGTGCTGAGGCTGCTCTGGGCTCTGCCAGGGCTCTGCTGGGCTCAGCCCTGGGCCCAGCTGGGCTGGCTCTGCCCTCACATTGCTCTGACAGCTCTGCATCAGACGAGCCCCTTGCGAGCACAGCGCCTGAGCTTTCTGCTTTGGCAGGTGAGTGAGACTCTGCTGCAGGCCCAGAGATTGCAGCTGGGGACACACATCCAACTGGCAAGGACCTAACATCTCCACAGTCCCAGCTGAATGCCTGGATCTGTACAGGGTGTATTGTGTGTCCCGTTCTTCCTTCTTGATTGGCTGGAATTGTGCAACTGCACTTTCTTCCTCCTCTAGAAGTACCACGAGTGGGCCAAAGCTGGCGAGTGGGCCATGCTCCTGAGGCAGTGCAGTCTGGAGCTGGTGGATGGAGAATTGCCCTTCTGCACTTCCAAACCAGAGCAAAAAGCTGTAGGTGGGACTTAGTTTCTCTTTGAAATCCCTGACAGTTTCAAAAGGAATGTGCAGCTCATTCGCAGGGTTAGGAGGAAGGTCATCTTCTAAGGGATTTGGGCTTTGACAGAGTTTCCATTCCCAGTCCTGCTTGGAGCTGGAAGGGCACAAAGCAATTTCCTCTTGCTTTGACCACAATTTCAAATACCAATGTTGGAAACAAAGCCCAGAATCTTTTAAGAGGTTGCTGAGGTCAGTAAGATGGATCCATGCCATCAGCACATTTTCAATGGAAATAACTGAGTTCTCTTTTTCAAAAGTTCATTCACTTCTTAATGCAAAGAACGTAACTTTGCATTTATGTTTTGGTTTTTTCACTAACATTATGTAGTGTTTTTTCACTAAAACTTGGATTTTATTCTTATCTTTTACAATTAACCTATTTTTTTCCTTTTTCCTTTTTTTCTCCTTTCAATAGAAAACATATCCTACAGAAGGAATGTCCTTTGCTCCTGGTTCCTGTATGGAGCAGCTCCCTTCCTGCTGGCTGAGCTACTCAGGCAGAGCCCGGCAGCTCCTGGCTCTGCAGGGCTGAGGCTTTTCCCCAGCTGGGCACAGACTGATGGAGCAGCACTGCTGAACACGGGCACACAGAGGCACCAGCAGCAGCTGCCTTTGGCCACCTGAGGCTCCAAGGCCCAAACTCTGAGCAGCCAGGGCTGGAAGAGACTGGCAGGATCTGATCCCTGACTCTGGGCAGACAGGACTGCACAAATGACCCCACAGCAGCAGCAGCAGCAGCAGCAGCACATGGAGCTGACTTTGAGCACAGCCCCTGCCCCTCTTCCCTCCTGTGTGCAGCGGTGTCACAGCAGCCTGAGGCACCTGGGAGCCCCCAGTGCCAGCAGGGACTGGAGATGGCAGCCCTGGGCTCCTGGAGGCTGTGCAGGGAACGGAGCTGGGAACTCCCTGTGCATGGGGAGCTTCCAGATGGAAAAGGCTGCTGTGCCAAGGCAGCTGCAAGGGCACAGAAAGGAGGCTCTGGAGCACTGGATCTGTGCCAGTGCCACAGTCCTGGGCAGCAGCCAGCGAGCCCTGGGGGAACGGAGGGCACAGCAAGAGGGACAGAACCAGGCAAGGGCAGAGACTGGAGAGAGCCAGGCCTTGGAGCAGGAGCAGCTGCTTCATTACACTCTTGGAGAAAGCTCTTGGATGGTTCGAAGTGCTGAAAGGTGTGAAGGGCAGAGAGGAGGCCACAGCAAACAATGCTCCTGTTTGCACAGCCTCCCCTCTCCGTGTCCCAGAAGGAATTGCATGGACTGTGTTCTTCTCTCCAAGTCATCTCGTTCAGCATGAGCAGCTCAGCACCAGGAGCTGAAGGAGCTGAAGCCTCAGGCCACAGGAGCTGGGCAAGAGGGAACTTTTGGAGCAAAGGAATGCTGCTAAAATAGACCCAGCTGAATGCAGTGGATAGAATCATGGAATCACAGAATCCTTTCTGTTGGAAAAGCCCTCTGAGCTCACCTAGTGCAGCCAGTCACCCAGCAGTGCCAAGCCCAGCACTAAACCACATCCCTGAAGTGCCAAGGCCTGGACACCAGCCCTGAGTGAGGCCTGGACAGCAGTCCCTGAGCCAAAGGTGGCCTCTGGATGAACCTTCCCAGCAAAGGTTATCTTTGTATCTGCTCCCTGAAGAAATATGCATGGTCATTAGCCCTGTGATAGATGTAGCCACTCACTAGTGAAACATGTCTTGACCTTTGTGTATTTAGAAGCCAGACAAGGCCATGAAATCTGACATCTGGCCTTGTCTGGGGCCTGAAGGATCAAAGTCAGCTCCCTTGGTTCCTCCTTGAGCCCTGGCCAGGCTTTGGGAGGGACCCAAGAGGAGGATGAAAGCAGATGTTGCCACACTAGCAGTGCTGTCAGTTTGTTCATTCAGCACTGTCAGAACTGGGCCCTCTCCCAGCGGGGTTGGAGCCTCACCTGTGGCTGGAGGCACCTGCAGGAATTCCCAGTGCCCAGGAGTGGCTCTGCAGCCCTTGGCTGTGACAGCTTCCCCAGCTGCTATGTGGGTCTGGGGGATAGTAAAGGCTGAGGGTAAATGCTGCTGGATCTTTCTTAATCACTGCTGCAATCTTTGGTGGGGATGGTTGGGTGCATTGCTGAGCTGCTCCTTTTGTGATTCTTTGCTGCTCTGAACTGCAGGAAATGACACTGATTCCTTCAGCTGGAGTCTGTGTCTTTGGTGCTGACTTTGCCCACTGGTAAAACAAAACTGGCACAGTCTGGCCAGATCCCAACAAAATGTCACTTGTTCAATGTAAATGTGAGGAATCAGTCCCATCAGAAATTCCCAGCTGGGAAACCCTTCCATGGAGTTTCCTGGCTCTGGAGTGAGCTGAGGTCGGAGCCCTGTGTGAGCAGTGGGGCAGTCGGGTAAAAGAAGCTGAACCCCTGGATGGCTTCAAATGCATCCAAAAATTGCAAATGGAAAAGGAAAAGACCTTGTGGGTTTAGGCAGACAAAGATGAATTTGTTGTGAGTACATAGGAAACAGCACCTTCAGAAGGAACAATGATTGTTGGAATGCTCCCACATGGAGCAACAGAAGAAGGTTCTAATCTTGAGCTCAGATGCATTTGTGCAAGTGAAATATTAATATAATAAATAACTACATATATATTTATAGGATAATAATACCTTAATATATACATTTATCTTTTATATATGTCCATATCTATCTATATCTATATTTCTCTATCACTATCTACATATAAAATTATCATAATGTGAAGTAGTGCTGACAATGCTAATTTGGTAGCTTTGGCTGCTCAGGGATGTAACACTAAATACCCTACAGAACAGGATTGGCCAGGACCTTAATGTCAGTGGCCAACTTTGTGAGATTGTATACAATGAAAAAGGAGGAAGGGAGGAAATTGGCTATTTTTACAGGGTTTGCTGATACTGTGATGCAGAGTGCTTTGTCTGTTCCTGTGAAAAATACAGTGATTAAGCCTGCAGGGTTTTTCATGTACCAGACTATGCACAAGCTGCAGGACTGGTTGAACAGGTTTTTAAAAGAGCAGTGTAAAAAATGAGGAGATGGAACCTTTCCCCATGGAGAACCCATCTCTCAGATGTGCTCCATGCCCTTCACAATGGCCCACTGGGGAAATGGAAACCCCCTGGCTGTGCACGGCTGCCCCCAATTTGCAAATCCAACCATGGGCAGTGAGACTTGGGCTGCCTGGGAAATTGTTCTGGCTGTGATGGCCCCTGGCAGGGCCAGCCCAGAGGCTGCAGGGCTGGGCCTTCATGCATTGGAATTAATGAGGAGAAATTCAAAGCAAATGAGAGCTATCAATACCGAAACAGGAATTCAGATTCCTCCAGGACACTTTGCTTTGGTAACTGCTCCCTTGGAGCTTGGCCTTGCAAAGTGTTCCTGTCATGGCAGGAGGAATCGATGCAGAATATCCAGGAGAAATTGCAGTAATTCTGTAAACAATAGTGACCAGGATTGGATTATTCAACCCCATGACAGGGTAGCACAATTACTGATCTTGCAATTTTAAGAACGATTTTGAAAAAGGGAGATCCACCTCCAGTCACCACCATTTGTGGAGATAAAGGGTTTGGATCCAGCAGCCCTAATAATGGAGCCAGAGTGTGGGTCCAGAGGCCAAAAGGCCCTCCCGAGGCAGCTGAAGGAACAGCTCCTAAGAAAGACAACTCTGAGTCCTGAAACCTGGGCAGGAACAATGGGAATGTGTCCCTGCAGCCAGGGATTCTGTGTGAGAACAAGGAGATTTGACAGGAGATTGTTTTACACATCCTGCCAGACCAAATCTCCCTGTTTGCCCCAAAGGCCCCTGTGGAAAATGCTCTGATCCATGGGGCTCCGTGTGAAGGCTGCTGTGACACTGAGGGACTTGCACAGGAATTCCATCCAGGAGCCTGGGTGCCCCTCAGGGATTGGGACCCGACCCCTTCCAGCCAGAGGGGAAAGGGCCCCCCAAGCCTTGTCAGCCACAGACAGCATGGTAAAGCTGAACAGCAAAGAGCCTGGAGGCATTATTCTGGAATTAAAAAGGTGCCAGCTCCATGGACAACAGAATTCTTGTTCCTAACTCAAATGAGATTGAGAAAAAAAAATGAGGAACGGTGTCACTAAAGTACTACTGATGTCTGTAAGGTGTACCTTGATAGTCAGCCAGAATCTTTGTCTGCCACAAACACCTCTGGTGTTTCACCAAGGGATTGGTCATCAAAATGTAATGATGAGTTATGATGGATTGCTGAGCTTATCCTTTTGTAATTCTTTGCAGCTGTGCATGATATAAATTACAATTCCTTCAGTTGGTGTCTGTCTCTTTGGTAGTGACCCTGCCCACTGGGGACACAAGGCCCCCTCTTGCCTAAGTGTTCCCTGGGAAGGCAAAAGCCCTCACTCCAAAATTCCCCCCTTCCTCCTTGTTTTCCCCCTTCACACCCTGAGCATGATGTGCTCTGGTCTGGGCTATGCCCGGGGTCAGTTGGGGTCCCCTGTCCTGGCTGTGTCCCCTGCCCAGCTCCCCCACAGCCCCAGCCCCTCCCCAGCGTGGCTGACGAGGGGCAGGACAGGCCTTGGCCGTGCTGCAGCTCAGCAAGAACAAAACCATCTCTGCGTGCTCAGCCCTGTGCTCAGCACCCGGCCCAGCAGTGTCTCAGTGCCAGGGGCTGTGCCCTCAGTCCCTGCCAGGGGTTTCCATGGCAACTGCCAGGCCAGGTGACCCAGGTGTCCCTCCCAGTGCCGGTTGCCATGGAAACAGTGCCCAGCCCTGCCCCTTTCTGTCAGGCTGACCTGGCCTTTGGCCCTGGCAGTGCCGGTGCCTGCTGGTTCCTGGTGCCTGAGTGGCCAGCGCGGCACAGGGCAGGTGGCCATGGCACAGCCCCCAGCAAGGGATCCCCTCTGGCTCTGGGCACTGACACCAGCGCTGAGCAAGGGCCCAGGGCAACTTTCCATGGCCACCAACCATCACAACAGGTCCGGGCATTGGTTGCCATGGCACCAAACAAAGGAACGGGTCCCTGTGGCCATTGCCATGGCACCTGGTCGCACAAACGAGTGTCACCGCAATTGTACCTGGAACAGCCCTGGAACCACTTTGTCCCAGGGTTGCCATGGAGCTGAGCGCAACAACAGGCAAGGGCCCTGGGGGAGATGGGAAGGAGCAGCAGAGCAGGGGCTGATCCATCCCCAGTGTGCTGCACAGCCCAGGGCAGCGTTCCAGAGCGTCCTCATGGAGCTGCCAACAACATCCCCCCTCTGCAGCCCTGGCCTCTCCCCCAGCTCACACAGGTGCCCCATCCTTGCAGGCACAGACACGGCAGCACTGGCTCAGCAGCCCCTGTTTGCATTGCACAGAGCAGGGGGAGCACCCCCATGCTGTTGCTGTGGGGACATGAACCTGAGGGAGCACAAATGCCATCAGCCCTGGGGCCAGTAAGGGCTGGGGCATGGCAGGGAAACCACCCAGGTTTGTCCTAACCTCTGCAGTCAGGCAGAAAGTTTGTTCCCATCAGCTGGGAGTGCCCTGTGAGTGCCATCCTGTGGGTGCCCTGTGATGGCACTCAAGGTGATCTGTTCCATAACCTTGCTGGGCACCCAGGTCAGGCTGCCAGGCCTGGAGTTTTCCAGCTCCTCCTTCCAGCCCTTCTTGGGGATGGGCTCACACTGGCACCTCCAGTCCTCTGGGAGCTCCCTGCTGAGCCAGCACTGATGGTAAATGATGGAGCGCAGCCTGGGGAGCTCATCTACAGCTCCCTCATTGCCTTAGGATGGATCCTGTCTGATCCCATTCACCTGTGAGCATCTGAGTGGCTCAGCAGGTCACCCACTGCTTCCTCCTGGATTCCAGGGGCTGTTCTGCTCCCTGTGCCCATCTACCAGCTCAGGAGAACACTTCTCCTGAGAATATCCTTTCCTAATATTGAAAATTGAAACAAACTAGGGGTAAAGTAGCTCAGCCTTTTCCTTATCTTTTGTTACTATATTCTCTACTGCAACCAATAAAGAGTAGAGGTTCTTCTACTCCTCCTTTTTGCTGTTATTTTTTTATAAAAACATTCTTATTCTTTTTGCAGAACCCTCCAGGTTAAGTTTTAATAGAATTTTCAACTCTCAGCTTTTCTTTCTGTATGACCCAGCAGCATCCTTAAAGACTTCCTGAGTTGCTGGTCCTTTTTCCACCCCTGAGTCTCCAGAAAAGCTCCATGGGCAGCCAGGCCAGTCATTTTCCTCACTAGCTCATCTTTTGCCTCACTGGGACAGGCTGCTTTTTCCCCCTTATGATTACTTTCTTGAAATGTGTCCATCCTTCCAGGACCCCTTTGCTTTTACGGGCTGTTTCCCTTAAAGCAATCAGTACCTGATTAGGTATTCCCCAAATCTGCAGCCTAAACAGGCCAAAGTCTGCCCTTCCTATTTCCAGTGCAGAAGTTTTGCTGCTGCCCCTCCCTCTTTCACAGAACATTGAACACTTCATTATTTCATGGTCACTGTGCCCCAGGCAGCCTCTGAGCCCCACATCTGCCACCAGCCCTTCTCTGTTTGTGAATAGCAGCAGACAGAGCTTTTTTTTGGCAGTGGGAGTGTTACCAAAAATTTAATAAAACAGAAAATTCCTTAACCCCAATGTAGCATAAAGAAGCAGCATTCTTTATTCAGCTGGATGCACGGGGAAGAGCTCCTCCCAAAGCTGTGCATGCTGAGTACAGGAAAGTTTCTGTTTATATTCTGTATTTTTCATACATATTCATTGATTGTCCTGGACTAAAAATACATATAATAATCATTTCCCCAAAATAATTAATATATTTCCCCTCCCCTTTACCCGGGCATTCTCCTGTCCTGGGGGTCTCCCTGGTGGTCCCTGGTGGTCATGGACCCCAATGTTCCTGTGGGCCTGGCTGAGCTGGCAGGACACTGAGGCTGCTGAACTTCCAGTTCCCCTTCTCACACAATGGACACTGTGTGGTTTCCACAGGCCTGGGGTTGTGGAGAACAAGCTCCAGGTGTGAGCTCACCTGGTGTAGGCAATTTATCATCTGGTACCAATTGGTCACAGAGTGGGCTATGACATCACAGAGTGGGTTATGTGAGGTCATCAAGCAGCCATGGCATCATAGTCTGCCTCTGTGACATCAGAGATCCAGCTGTGACATCACAGGGCAGAGGTCTGACATCACAGTGCAGACTATGGCATCATAGACTCTGGTGTGACATCAGAGACCAGTTGTGTGACATTGGAGAATGGGCTGTGACATCCCAGCAGGCTGTGTCAGGCCACTGGGTTGGTCACTCTCCCCCAGCTCCCCCTCACAGTTTTTCCCAACAAGTCCAATGCTGTTCATGCCCAGCAGGGTCCCTGTCCCCCAGGATCCCCCTGGGCCACCTAGAGCCACAGCCTCCACCAAAGGATGTCCCACAGGATCCACCCCAGAGCCTGACACGGGGACAAGGGGCCAGGGCTGTGTGACCAGGACATCAAGGACGGGGATTATCCAGATCACTGTGACCTGGGGTTGGGTTCCCCAGGGAAGGAAAGAAGTCTGGCAGCTGGAGCAGGGTCTGGGAAGGGCCTCCAAGGTGGGGCTGGAGCCCTTGCACTTTGAACAGAGGCTGAGGGAGCTGGCCTTGTCCAGCCTGGAGCAGGGAAGGCTGAGGGGCTCCTCATCCCAGCCTGGCAGTGCGAGCAAGGAGGGGATGGAGAACACAGAGCCAGGCTCTTCACCGGGGACTGGGGGGAGACAAAAGCCAATGGGTGGAAGGGGAAAGAGGGGAGATCAGCCAGGGCATGAGCAGATGAAATGAGTCAGGCTGCTTTCAGCATTTCTTCAACACCAAGAGCAGCCTGACCCGCTTCTCCATCCACCACTGATAGATTTGCAAATCAGGAATTGTTTGAGCTGTTCTGTCCTCAGTCCAGGACAAGAGTCCTGATACAAGAACTTAATTGTGTTTATATCTATCACAGAACCACATTAGTCAAAAATTAATTTTAGTATGCAAATCAGTTGTGAACAGTGGACTCATCAGACACAGCTGGGACATTGCACATAGCTCAGCGAAGAGTTTGTAATTGTGTGATTGTTATTTTAATGGTGTAATTTTTATTAAGTTATATCCTATTCAACTGTGGTCTGTTGGCTAGGTCCAGTGTGGGCTGGAGGGAGCTCAGATTTGCACAAGGCTGCTCTGAGTGCCAGCCTTGGGTGGGGAAAATGGTGGGGTGTATTACTGCGCCTGAGTGGGTCGCTGCTGGTGAGAGAGAGATGGTGAATTTTGTTTCTTGATCAGAAGGCTGATTTATTGAGATATCATATATAATACATTATTACTATACTGAAAAGAATAAAGAGAGAGGTTTGCAGAGCTGCTAGGCTAGGCTAGGAATCAATAGAAAAAAATCTATAACAAAGTTGTGGCCCAAGGACTCAGTCCCCGGCCTTGCACTTTGTGATTGGCACTTAATTATAAACAAGAAGCATGAGCCAATCAAGGTGCCCCTGTTACACTCCACAGCAGCTGATAATAATTGTTTACCTTGTCTTCTGAGGCCTTTGCCCTCCAGAAGACGCAGAAATCTGAAAGAAAGGATTTCTGTGAAGAAATATCTGTGACATCTCACCTTTCTAAATTGTATAAATTAAAAGAAAAATGCTGATGTGGAATGAACAGGAAATTTCTTCACCTGTAAAATATAGAATACTCACAAATCACTAAAACAATCCTACAATCTAAGAAAATTGCAAGAAACAATGCAAAGAGAATTCAAGTCCATGCAGCTGAGTTTCAGGAACAGTCCAAGTGCTGAAGTTGTTTCCTTTGGAATATCTGACAGTCCTTTTTGGTCCTGAAAACAAACTTCTGCAAAAGAGTTCCATCAATAGTTATCAAAAAACCATTGACAGTCATAAGACAATTTAAAACAATTTCAAACAATTTGAACAATCTTGGAATGTCCTTTTCTGGCCCTTCAATGCTTCAGTGCTTCAGAGCTGCTGCCCGCTATTTTCAATCTTTTTTATTTAATTTTAAATTTTTTTTTTTAATTTTTTTTTTTTGATCGAAAAGCAAAAGAGCAGCAGCCAAGCAGAGCAGTGCCAGAGAAGGAAAGGCCCTGGGGGCCCTGGCCCATGCTGGACCAGAAACCCCAAAACTGGCTCACAAAGGGGGACCAGGACTGGTAGGACAAACCAGAATCCCCAAAAACATAAGGAGGCTACGCAGTGGGCCCAGCCCAGGAACTATCTGAGCCCAACGACCCAGGCCAAACCGAGTAGTGACATGCTTCCTTTCCCCAAAACCACTGAGGCATGCCAGCAGCAGGGAAATAGAAGCAGCCCCAAAAATCCTCATCTTGGATCTAGGAATGTTTGTTCCCCACAGCAAGCAAGCCATGATTGCTTCCCGCTGTGCCCCCTGCCTCTGCAATGCAAATGCATCAGGTGTGTCTCCCATCTGCCTCACGGCACCACCCCCACCGGGCTGGGGACCAAAGGCAGAACTGTCGACGGAAGGGAACCAGGACATCAGTTTGATCATCACAGGCTCGATTTTATTGATCAGTACGGCGGGTTAAATACAGTTAATAATGAACTTCATACATATTGCAAAAGTTGAGCTCAGGATTGGTCAGCTTGCATATCAGCACCTACGCCTACTTCTACATTCCTATGGTTCTACTTTTGATACTTTCTACATATTCTTAGGATGTATTCAGGACTAATCTCAACTCCTTATCCTCATGTTGCAGCAAGGTCGCTGCTGACTCTTCCTTTCAGCTTGCTGACTGCTGACTTTTCTCCTTCAGTTTAACTAGTGGCATTATATCAGTGTGGCCTTTCTCAGCTAACCAATTATTAATAATGCTCTCCACATTTCCCCCGTTTTCTTCTTGTGCAAGGAGATTAGTTTGCCATGTTTTTGCTATTGTACAGCTGACCATGTTTTGGATACAGTTAAAGATACAAGGCAAAATAAGCAAAAACAGTAAGATTACACCCAGCAGTCCTATAGCATAGATCACAAGGTTCCTCAGCCACGGTCCGAGTCCCAGGCCTTTAAGCCATTTGTCAATTCCTAAACCGTCTTCTTCCTTAAGTTTGTGAAGTCCCTGTTGTAATTCTTTTATCTTAGTGTGAATGGACACCGAATGATCAGACAGATTCATGCAACACATTCCCTCAAACTCTTCACATCCATGCCCTTGTGCCAAGAGCAAAAATTCTACAGCAGCTCTATTTTGCAAAACAGCATGGTTAACACTTTGCACATCTGCAGTTAGCATGTCTAGAATTTGTGATGTCTTGTTCAGCTCATTCTTTGCCCAGCATCCTAATTGTTTTGCTAAATTCATGGCTTTATTGGCAGATCCTCCTGGTAAGATAGTTGAAACCACCACCTGTTTGAACGTGCCCCAAAATCGTGGATCTCCTATCTTGCTGCAGTCTAAGTCATGTATGCTACGTTTTCTCCTGTTTGAATTTTGACTCAGCTGCATTAGCAAGGACACATTAGGATGAAACAGTGACAATTTTCCCAAAAAACAGGGTCCACCCTGTGGTTTAGCTGGTATACCATTCCATGCCCTGTCTCCACAAATCAAAAATATTCCTGTGGGTAATTTCATTGGTGCTGTGATATTTGTGCCGTTACATTGACTGTAATGCTGTGGAGAGAATTCACTCACATTCAGGGATGAATCTAGGGTGGCCCATGTTTCTTTAGGTTGGTTTAAATTCTGAGCACCCGAAAGTTTGAAGCTAAACCATCCACCAGCTGTAGTGTTAGATATGCTGGCATTTGTACTTCCAAAAAGATCCAATTCCTCAGGAGGAGAGTGCAAAGAGGTGTTAAGTGATTGGATTAGTAAGCATTGACGATAGCCATCACTCTGACCTGCAGTATACCCTTGTTGCACCGGCAATGTGATGTTTGACATGTTAGACATACATAAGGTTTGATTGTTTATCAAACTGCAAAATTCTCCAGGAGACCACACCGGAAGTCCCACCAGGCATGTTCGAAATGGGTTAGTGACTCCTCCAAGGCTAAGACAAAGTGATGATTGGTTAGTTTGATTAGCAAATGTTACCCATAAATTTTCCCTTGGTTGACTAAAGTGTGTTACTCCTACTGCTTCACTTGCTACAGCATTGAGCAGTATTACAAAAACAAACCTCATTTTTCTTTCTGCTTACTTTGCTTCTCCTTTTCTTCCTTCTGCTTACGTTGTTTTTTCTTTCTTCGCTGTCTTTTCCCTGGTTTGCTAGATTGTCTATTGTAAGGCTGAGTCAATTCTTGAATATACTGATCTAATTCTAAATCAGCATCCTTGCTCACAGGTATAGCACGAGGTAAGTTTGAAGGTAAATCAGCTTTACAGCGAGCTGCTATGATACGTGAGGCTCTAGTAATTTCAAATATTCTAAGGTTTTCCTGCAACTTCCACCTAAGATATGCTATAACCACTTGTTCTGCACTCTCAAAGAGCTGTAATCCTGTCCGTCCTGGCAGGCCAGTACTATGTTCAAGAGCTCTAACCCAGATATGATTTCGAATCCACTTTCCAAAACAAGATGTACACCATAAATATCCCAATGACTTCTGTGAATACCAATAAACCTGATTACAATCTGCACAATGCAAAGCTACCCATGCATAGCATTTATCTTTATCCTTTTTGCAAACATAACAAGGAAGCGAATGTAAGTAAGGACCAGTATAAAATTGTGTATCTTCAACCCAAAGCAACCAATTCAATGGTGGTGATCGCAAAGCCTCTTCAGCCTTTTTACTATATGAGGCTAACAGCTCAAGGTCTTTCTTTAACACAAGGTGTATCTTATTTCGTAATCGTAGTTCTTGTTCGTTATCCTCCTCAACAACTATATCCTCCCGAGGGTCCCACAACAGTAAAATTGTTCTAATCATAGAAAATTAATTAGCAATCACTGGTACCCCTATTCAAATGAGACCGTTCCCTTTTTTGCCTTCTTTTTCTTATCTGTCTTCAATCTTGCTGCTCCTAATTTCACTGGTCCTGCCACTTTCAAACTTAATTTTTTCAACTTATCAATGCAGCAATCTAATGCTCTATCAGGATCCCCTTGGAAGGGTCCTACAACTGAATGCTGTGTTAAAGGCACTAATTTCCTACACCTTATAGAAACTATACGTGATTTACTTTGAACCTTAATTCTATTTACAATACATTGTATTTCCCATCGATAATAAGCAAGAACCTTCTGTTCAGGAGACTCATAAAGATTTAAAGCTATATATGCATTCTGCCCCGTTTGTCTCCACAATTCATCTTGCCAGCTTTTTCCCCACGTATGCTCGTGTTCACAAGTATGACACCACAAATCCCGTAATAATGATTGTTCTATCCAAAAAGTTCTTTTACAACCCCCACAACGTAGAGCTATCCAGGCAGCACAATGTGGATTGTGACAGTCAAGGCAATGTAGTTTCGCTGGATCTGTTAAGTGAAAAGTTGATAATGAGTCAATGAAACCAATCAACTCCTGGGCCGTCCGGTAGTGACGTGTCAGTGCTCTGTCCACCACTTCCGAGTACTCCTTCAATTGTAACAGTAGTGGTTGTAGGACTAGAAGCAGTTTCTTCCCCAGTCGCTCCCTGTCCTCCTCCGTAAGGCGATCCACCAGAGGCTGCATCAAAAACAGGTTTAGTCCACTTAGCAGGCACCCACAAAGGCCCTGTAGGTGAGGAAACACAAAGATACCCCCGACCCCAATATAATACCTTTGCAGGTTTTTCCCATAATCCTGTACTTGGGTTCTTATACTTAACCCAGACCTCTGTTTCCTTAGTATTTTCCTGACCTGACCTCGGATGATGTTTCATTGCAGGGGGGGTATCATCTTCCCCAAAAATGCATAAATGATTAATCACATACAAAACCTTAGCCAAACATGCTTGTGGATCTGTCAAATCTTGATGTTTCTCAATATACTGCTTAAGGGTACCATTTGCTCTTTCCCGTAAAGCTTTCCTTAACTGTATCAGTAACTCATACAATCGTTTATTATTCACTTCCTTAACTGCTGCTTCCTCTATTCGTTTGACTACTCCTGCAACATACATAGAGTCTGTGACCACATTTAAAGGCTCCTGTAAGTTGGACACCGCCCATACTACTGCTAACAATTCCAAAGTTTGTAAGCTATCTGCAGGGTCTGCTGTGAGGAGTTGATGCTTCCATTGTCCTTTTTCTTGCCAGGTAACAGCAGCACGCCTTGATTTCTTTCCTGCATCTGTAAAAAATGTAATAGCTCCTTCTATAGTGTTTTCTTCTCTTAAAGGTCGAGTAATCCAGTTCCATTCTGTCATCCATTGCAAAACTCTAGGCACTAATTTACTAGTCTCTACTTTAGCAGGTGACATCAATAATGCTTCTTGTAAATTCTTTGAATTTATCAAGTACCAGTCCAAGGTTTCTTTTTCCATAGGCAATCTAATAGTAGCAGGTTCTCTACCATCCACTTCAAGAATTCTGAGACGCCCCTTTTTGATTAATGCAGCCAATTGTTCAATTTTTGAAGATATTGTTTTCTTATGCTGTAGTGGTGGTGATAACCATTCCAACACCCGTATCTCCCCCGTTTCATTTTGCAACTGAGAGAGAGCACCAAGCAAGTGGCAAGGGCTATTCCAGATAGTAAGGTCAATGGGGTGGTCGAGTTGTCGACGAGACACATACCCTTGCTGTACACAGTTACTAATTTGCTGCAAGGCAAGATGATGCTCCTTTGTCAGGTGTACAGGAGTAGTAGGGTCCACACCTTTTAACAAAGGCCGTAGGGCTTCTAATAAGTGATTTGGTATTCCCACAATAGGCTTCAGCCACTGTAAGTCTCCCAGCAACTTCTGTGCATCATGTAGAGTTTTAATGTCCAATTGTAATTCCAATTTTTGTGGTATTACTATTTGATCCGTCAAAGTCCATCCCAAATATTTCCAGGGCTTTGTAGTCTGAATTTTCTCTGCAGCAATAACAAGTGAATATGCAGCAAGAGTATTTTTAATGGTGTTAATCTGTAAAGAGGAGAATGGCTGTTGCTGTGCAAACAAAATATCGTCCATGTAATGATATATTATAGTTGCTGGCCATTTACGACGTAGTGGCTGTAATGCTGCATCAACATAAAGCTGACATAAAGTGGGAGAGTTGCAAATCTCTTCATGTCATCAGGATGCAGGCCAATAGTGAAAAAAACAATCCTTTAGGTCAATAATTAAAAGTGGCCAGTGTTCTGGAATCATAGCTGGATTTGGAAGACCAGGCTGTAAGGCCCCCATTGGTTCCATTTGGTCATTTACAGCCCTCAAATCATGTATCAAACGATATTTCCCTGATTTCTTTTTGATTACAAAAATAGGTGTATTCCAAGGGCTTGTGGATAGTCGCAGGTGTCCCTTTGTATATTGTTCCTGTACCAATTCATGGGCATGCATAAGACTCTCCCCTTTTAATGGCCATTGCTTAACCATCACCGGTGTATCCGTTTTCCAGGTGAGTGGAATGGGGAAAGTCCAAGCAATGGCAATTACCCCAAAGGGTGCTGATTAGTTAACACCACTCCCAATTGTGTTAAAATGTCCCTTCCAATTAAGCAGGAAACTGTAGGAGGCAATTGAACAATTGAAAACACAGCAGATATTTGTTGATTCTCAATGCACACAGACAAAGACGGCGACCTGCTTGCCAATGTAAATCCTCCCACTCCTGTGAGCATGTTTGATGAAGGAAATAGAGGCCAATGTTGTGGCCAGGCTTCTGGAGAAATGATGCTAGTATCTGCTCCTGTATCCAATAATCCATAAAGGGTTATGCTTTGATGCCCATAGGTAATTTCAACCTTTTGTTTTGGTCTATTTTGTAAATCCACAGTTAAAAGTGTAACACCAGTAGAGCCAAAACCTTTTTCATCCCGTGCTTGCCCAGTAAATGATTGTATTCCTGATGTCATTTGTGACAGTGGTACCAATTGAGCAATGCGTTGTCCTTTTGTAATTTTAATCAGAGGATAAAGGGTGTAAGCCATAATTTGTATTTCCCCTGTAAAGTCCGCATCGATAACACCAGGCAAAACAAATAATCCCAACATAGTTATAGAGGAACGTCCCAGCAATAATGCTCCACATGTTTGTCCATTTAGTATAAGAGGACCCTTTATTCCAGTGGGTATCCTCTCAGGCCGGTTCGTCATTAGTGTGACGTCTACTGCTGCTGATAAGTCCAAGCCGAAGCTCCGTGTTGTTGCAGGTTGCAGACAGGAGGTAGCAGCGATGTCACGGCAGCTGCTGGTGTCTCCAATGTCACGGCAGTAACTTGTGTCTGTCCCTCATTGCCGCATCGGTAACACTTGATGAATGGTCTCCAGCCTCTTTACGTGACTGCCAGTGAGCCGCTTTGGAGAGGAGCAAGAGCAGCTAACACCTGATTCTGAGTAGACTATGCTTTTGCAATCCTAATCCTAATTCCTTTAAGGCTTCTGCTATAAATGCCTGTGAAGCTGTTGGCATTAATGCCATTCGCTCTAATGCTTCCTCAATAGTCTAATTTGCCCCTAAAGTAGCTAACACTCTTTGGGTTGCTGGATTGCTATTTTGCAAGGCACACCTGCTTCAAGAGTGCCCTGCAACACCAGCCCGATCTATAGCAGTAGCTGTTCTATCGATAAAATTTCCAAATGATTCTTCTCTTCCTTGCTTAATACCCATATAAGCCGGTAACCCTCCTGGCTCTTTAACCATATCTATTGCAGCACGCACTAACCACATAGACTCTCTAAGTTTATCAGCTCCCAATATCATCTGTGCCTCTGTACGTAAGAATGCCTCTAAGCCCATCAGCTCCTTTACTGTTACTCCATGTAATGGGTCATGTGCATTAAACAATAACTGCTGATGCTGAGTGAATATCAACCGAACTATTCCTCTTAAATCATTAGGACATAAAACCTGAGTATTAAAAGGATAATCTAACATTTGCTTAACAGGTTCACTTTTTACTCCAAACTGACTAACCGTAGAACGTAGCTGAGTTAACAACTTCCAATCTAAGGGAGTATATTCTGCTATATTATGCGTAAGGTTCCCCTGTGCATCATACTGTGGTGTGTATGTAACTGGACATGCAAGACTAGAAGCTATTTCCACCGCCTCACCATCCCCCATTTGCATTACTTCTTTCGCCAAAGCAGCCCAAGCTTCCCTCCTCTGTTTAGCCATCTCCCCCCATGGATCACGGTGTGCCCCTGGGATGAGATCGGGCTCTTTAAGGGTGCTATGCTGCTGGCGCTTCGGTGCAGACACCGAGGTTTCGCGCGGGGGGGGCAGTGAAGCAGAGGCTGGCTCGCGCGGGGGAAGCGGGAGCCCCCCCTCCCCCGCTGGAGCTGACAGTGAAACAGGAGCCGACTCACACGGAGCCAGCCTGCGGGGGGGAACCAGCCCCCCCGCTGGAGCCGGCTCGGGCGGGGAAGGTGACCCCCCCACCGAGGCTGTAACCTGAGCCGGCTCACGGAGGGGTAGCGGCGGAGGCAAGGCTGGCGGCGGAGGCGAAGCTGGCTTGCCCCTCCCCCCACCATCCGACCCGCCTGAAGCTGGTGGCGGAGGCAAAGCTGGCTTGTTCCTACCTCCACCATCCGACTCGCCCTCCCCCTCTGACAGGAAAGGTGCAGACGGTTCCACTGCGCCTATAGAGAAATCCTCCACACCACTTTGCTGGGGACTCTTAGGCATAAGTACCTTAGTTACAGAAGGTGCCAGGGGATCATCTTCACGACCATACCCTATATTCCTCTTATGAGCTTCTGTTGCCCTTCCTGCTGCCTTTCTCTCAGAGACCTGCTGAAGTAACGTGTTATACACCACCTGCCATAACTTCCCGAATTTCTTTGCTGACTTATCATCATCTAGTACTGTATCCCACAATATTTCCCCAAACTTTCTCCACTCTGATAACTCATGAACTGTATGAGGATTAGAAAAGATACCCTTAGCATGGCCATAAGCTAATAACCCTGGTAACTCCTTTTTTAAATCTATCCCTTTTATCCCACGCCGCTCTAAATAGGCGGTAAATAAAACATATGCCGCTTGCCTATCCATACCTATTAATCAGCGCGCGCTGTTGCAGCTCTCCAGGCTCCTGCGACACGTATTGGCTTAAGTCACCGTTGTGAACCTTAAGGGTGCTTCAAATTCCGGCACCGTCCCGGCTGCTGGGACCCAAACCCAACTTCCGGACCGTGGCGTAATCCCTTTTTCTTTTGATCCGAGAAAAAGGGCAGAGATTCGGTTATGCCCGCATTCTCCACCATTTGTCGACGGAAGGGAACCAGGACATCAGTTTGATCATCACAGGCTCGATTTTATTGATCAGTACGGCGGGTTAAATACAGTTACTAATGAGCTTCATACATATTGCAAAAGTTGAGCTCAGGATTGGTCAGCTTGCATATCAGCACCTACGCCTACTTCTACATTCCTATGGTTCTACTTTTGATACTTTCTACATATTCTTAGGATGTATTCAGGACTAATCTCAACTCCCTATCCTCATGTTGCAGCAAGGTCGCTGCTGACTCTTCCTTTTAGCTTGCTGACTGCTGACTTTTCTCCTTCAGTTTAACCAGTGGCATTATATCAGTGTGGCCTTTCTCAGCTAACCAATTATTAATAATGCTCTCCACAGACAGTCATAAGACAATTTAAAACAATTTCAAACAATTTGAACAATCTTGGAATGTCCTTTTCTGGCCCTTCAATGCTTCAGTGCTTCAGAGCTGCTGCCCGCTATTTTCAATCTTTTTTATTTAATTTTAAATTTTTTTTTTTAAATTTTTTTTTTTTGATCGAAAAGCAAAAGAGCAGCAGCCAAGCAGAGCAGTGCCAGAGAAGGAAAGGCCCTGGGGGCCCTGGCCCATGCTGGACCAGAAACCCCAAAACTGGCTCACAAAGGGGGACCAGGGCTGGTAGGACAAACCAGAATCCCCAAAAACATAAGGAGGCCACGCAGTGGGCCCAGCCCAGGAACTATCTGAGCCCAACAACCCAGGCCAAACCGAGTAGTGACATGCTTCCTTTCCCCAAAACCACTGAGGCATGCCAGCAGCAGGGAAATAGAAGCAGCCCCAAAAATCCTCATCTTGGATCTAGGAATGTTTGTTCCCCACAGCAAGCAAGCCATGATTGCTTCCCGCTGTGCCCCCTGCCTCTGCAATGCAAATGCATCAGGTGTGTCTCCCATCTGCCTCACGGCACCACCCCCACCGGGCTGGGGACCAAAGGCAGAACTTTCGGCAGAACCCACCTGCCCCTCGCCACTAGGGCACAAGAGGGGCAGCAGAGATGGCAGCCCCCATGGGACAGCAACCGACCAAACACGCCCCAACCCGCCGAGAATGCTGATCTTGAACGCAGACAGGCAGGCTGCCCCCAGAGTCAGCTGGCAGGCAGCCCCCGCTCCACAGAAGGAGAGACCCCCTGCTGGGGCAGCTGCTAGAGTAGCCAGTCTGGGATGATCCGAGTTCGAACAAGCCGCCGGTGCCATGGCAGTTTCTGACGCCGACCCGGAGGGCAGAGCCTCCGACAACGGCAGAGCCGCTGGAGCGGCCAGTCCGAGCGGCGAGGGGGAAGCCGGAACTGGGGAGGGAATCACGCTGAGCGTGGGATCCGCCGCGGGCTGCCCCAAGGGTCCCGCGGGTTCAGCGCCGTTTCCAACACCGTCCTGAACAGGGACTGTCTCGGCTTGAGGCGATGAGGAGTCCGATGGAGGCAGCGGAGGGGCCGAAGGGGCCTCCTCCTCCCCTGAGCCAGAAGCTGGAGACGCATCCTTGTTGCCTAGCAACAGCTCAGGGACCAGAAGTGCTGTCTCTTCTGCAGTGTCAGATGCAGGCTCTGACAGGGGTGGGGAGGCTGGTGAAGCCATAGGTGGGACCGCCTGGAGAGTCGGAGACGGGATCGCCTGGAGTGATGGCTCTGGCAGGGGCATGGAGGAAGCCTCAGAGACCGGTGCCACCCCCATGTGTGAAGGAGGCGGAGTCTGAGAGGCCAGCTGTGGCTTGAGCGGCGCCGCCTCCTCCCATCCCCCCCGAAGAGAGAGAAGGGGGAGAAGGAGAAAGTTGCCTCTGCGCAGGCTCCGGAGAAAGAGTAAAAAAAACTTCTTCGTACGGCGAAGTTTCAGCCCCCCCCGCCACAAAGCAGTGGGGGCTGGGAAGCAGAATGTCCTCCCCCACCGGGTCTTCTCCCAGGGACGGTGGAAACGGGGTCTGTCCATAACAGTTAGAAATCCATTGAAAGATAGCTGCTCTGCGTTTCAGAACTGGGAAAAGCTTTACAAATGCTGGGTAGATAGAAGGAAGGACACGTCCCGGGCTCCAGACGAACTGGAAAATGGAGTCCATGCACTCCCAGACAAAAACATCCAAAGCGTACAGGACATCAGTAAAAGACCCAAAAAGCTTTGCCCATCTAAAGAACTCATAGAGATCTGTTTTTGACAGAAAAAACCCATCTTCTCTACACCAATGTTGCCAGAGGGCAATGAGATTCCCCTCTGAAGGAGTAAATTGAATCTCTTCTGGCAAGGCATGTGTCTGCCATATGAAAAGCCACAACCTACGACGGGCTGGTTCATCAGGGATAGAAAAATGAACAGTACCTTCTGAAAGAGTCCAGCTTGCTCTGGTCAGCTCCACAGGTCTGCTGCTCTTTTCTATCATCTTTCCTGAAGGTTTTCCAGAAGAAGGTTCTCTTTGTTGGCAGCCTTGGCTGTGAACTCTGTCCAAATCAGGATCTTCAGTTCTTCAGCTCCTGGCCTGAATCCACTTCTGTGGTTGCTTCAAAGCAACCATCAAATGCTACACATACAGGATTTTTACCCAGTGCAGCAATTTTGCTCCTCTGGTCTTATCAAATTAATTTCTGCTCTGACACGAGGGGTCACCAGATATTACTGTGCGTGAGTGGGTCACTGCTGGTGAGAGAGAGACGGTGAATCTTGTTTCTTGATCAGAAGGCTGAATTTATTGATATATTATATATAATACATTATGACTATACTAATAGGAATAAAGAGAGAGGTTTGCAGAGCTGCTAGGCTAGGCTAAGAATAGCTAGAAAAGAAATCTATAACTAAGTTGTGCCCAAGGACTCAGTCCCCGGCTCGCACTTTGTGTTTGGCCCTTAATTATAAACAAGAAGCATGAGCCAATCAAGAAACCCCTGTTGCATTCCACAGCATCTGATAATAATTGTTTACATTCTCTTCTGAGGCCTCTGGCCTCCAGAAGACGCAGAAATCTGAAAGAAAGGATTTCTGTGAAGAAATGTCTGCGACAAGGGGGGAAAAGTGTAAGCACAAACCCGAGGAAGCGAGATGCCAGGAAATATGTTCACCCTCACAAAGAGCTAATTAGCAAAGCAAGGCTCTGCTTGCCACTGCTTACTCACACCAAGACAAAATAGGGGGTTTTGGGTGGCTGTCACCTTTCCTGGTACAAAGACGTTCTCTGTGAACTGATATAAAGGCACCTACCATCAACCACGGCAGCTTTCCATGGAAGCAGAGAGAAAATAATTATTTTCTGAGCAACCACCACTCTACTTACCCAAAAATGGCAGCTAAAACCCCATTTTTTAACATTAAGGAGATAAAAAAGGAAAAAGAGATGATAAGAAAACCAGCCTGAGGACAGACAACAAATCAGGCAACCACCAGGATACTGCTGGCTCCTGGCACAAGCGATGATTAATTCCAACCTGGATATAAAACAAGCCTGCACTAGTCCTCTGCTGTCTGGTATTGTCCCAGGATTATGGTAATTAAGCAATTTGTATTACCTGATACTGATAAGAAAAATAAAGCCCCGTTTATGACACCGTATCCCCTAGATTTTACATGGTAGTTACTGAGGCATTCTTGTTACCTGGTGAACATAATATTCGAGATCATAAAGCGCCGCGACTTTCTCATCCAGCATGGAGGCAGAGCTGTTGAATTTGCTGATTAATTTAACCATAATTTCATAATCTGTTTCTATCTTCATGTTCAGCTTTTCAAACTCCTCCTTTAGTTGCTCTATGGGCCGGAACTTCTTCCTCACCTCTTTCTCTCGGGCCTTGGAAACAAAAGGAGGAAAAACCAGATGTGAGATAACAAGATAGGAGATGAAGAGAGACAAGACAGACACAGAAAGGAATGCCAGCCCCAAAATTCACAAAGGGAACCTGGTTGTCTGTGTCAATGGATTTATTGCTCTACATCAGAGGTGCAGGGGCAGGGTCCTTCTGAGAAGCCCAGGAACCCAGTTAGCTGTGATATACCCACAATATGAGTGAACAGTAGAGCTCTGTGCACCACTTCTACATCTCTACAGCATTTGTGCACTATTTCTACATGCCATTTCCATCCAATTCAACATCAACCCCACAGGCAGCAGTACTGCTGTTCTCTGCTTGCCTGCAAGTGGATCTTCTCAAAACCTGGCTGCAAAAAGCCCTGAGGCACCTCCCTGATCTTACAGCTGAACCTCTCTGGAACTGGACATGAGGCTGGAGAGCTCCAGAGGTCCCATCCAGCCCAAAGTGCCCAGTGACTCCAACGAGTTCTCAGACACAGACAAAGATGCTTTTGCCTTTCCAAGCATTGAGCAAATTCCTGGAAGGGTCTATCTCCTAGGGAGAGGTGTGAGGATAGAAGCTGTCAGAAAGGGAGGCAGAAGGAGCAGTGATAAGCTGGGGGCAGCTGACGTGCTGTGTCATGGGGCTTGGCCAGCACACAGCCTGTCCTGAGCTCATCTCCCTCGCAGTAACAGCACCCCAAGGGCTGCCCTGAGCAGAGAGCTGACACAAAACATGTGATGAGGAGGAAAGGCTCTGTCAGAGATCTCAAAGAGCCCCAGAGGTGCAGGAACATCAGCACTGGTGGCACTGGGGACAGAGCCTGCCGCTGCAGGGGACAGAAGCAGCAGAGAGGCCATGCTGGAGCTGGGCTGCCCCAAGGACAGGAGAAAGGCAGAAAGCCCCCTTTGGAAGGCATTTGTCGCAAATGCCAAGATGTGTTTGTATGCGGAGTGAGCCTCAGCTGGAGGGTTTGCACTGTCCTGCTCCCCATGAGGGATCAGAGAGGGCTGGAGGAAAACCAAGTGAGCAATGGAGGTGAAAGCTGTGTCAATGGAATGATAAATTGCCAGAGGTACCACACCCAACCCATCCCTCCCCGAGCTGCCTCTGGCGGAGCACAGAGAGGCTCGGTGTAACTCCGTTTCCTCTGATACTGAGCTTTCAGGGAAGGATTTGCTCTCTGCAGGAGTGACTGCAAATGGAATACTTTAGGTCCATTAGATGTAGCTGCTTTTAGCCCAGTTGCTGGGACAAAAGCTATTTTAACAGGGGGTTTTAAAATATGGCTTATTTTCACCTAATAGAGTATCACTAATTTTTGCATTTCAATGATCCTCATTTCCAGCAGCCCTTTTCAGCAGCCCTGCAATCAATCAGCAATGCTGCTATGGAAATAATCTCCAGCAAATGAAATCATGCCGTGCTGCCACATAAGGGAAGAAAAAGCCTTTCTGTGACACCAGAACTTTAGAGCCTTGACTCCTCTTTCAGTTTTTGTTTGAGTAAGCCAAGACCAAGACAGCAGGAGGAGCGAGGGTTAAAGAAATACTGCTGAGGGGGAGAAGGGAAAGAGGCTCTGATGCACCTGATGAGTCACACATCTTCCCACCTATTTACTTCGGGTTGTGGGTTGTTTTGTAACTAAATGGACAACTTGGAGCTTGTGTAAGGAAACGTCAGCCCCTGCTTCACCATGGCCACTTGGGTTTTGCTATCCAGAGCACAAGGTTGGAAACCCAAAGCAAGGAGAGTAAAAGGAAATACCCTCTGTAAATACCGTCAGCTGCAATCCAGTTCCTTTTGGGGTCTGCAGACATTTTTGTGAATTGAGCTGCAGTGAAACAGATAAATTACATTGTTCAGAGCAGCTGTGGCTGCCCCTGGATCCCTGGAAATGTCGAAGGCCAGCTTGAATGGGGCTTGGAGCAACCTGATATAGTGGAAGGTGTCCCTGCCCATGGCAGGGGTGGGACTGGATCAGCTTTAAAGGTCCTATCCAACCCAGACCACTCACAGAATCTTTGAGTCGTACAGAAAAGTCAGGGAACAATATAACTAATAGGTTAATAAAGGTATTTCAGGTCCATATTCACCACAAAATTAGTTTGCACAGTGTTTTCCAAGCAATCATTTTAACCATTGTGTTTCAGCAGAGTGTAACAGGGTGTTTTCAGATCCCTGCAATGTGCATTGCTTTAGAAATGGGAAACTCACCTTCCTTTCTGCCTTCTCACTTTCCTTCATTTTAGCCAAGGCCTTTTTAAGCTCCTCAGATGTGAATGAATTTGCATCGAGATCAATCTTGCCCAGCCTTGCAGAAAAGACAAAACAAACAAGAACATGTAATGAGTGAAAAACGGCCTCAATTCTATTTTCACTGTGACATTCTAGCAATGGCTAATGGCAGGAGGAAAGGAATGAAAAAACCTACTATACTCAAGAAAAGATTAGACAAAGTGCTGGATTCTGTGTCAGGCTCACAGACAACTCCCCCTGAAAATAAAGGGCTCTGCTGACCCAAATTCTCAGATTCCACCACAATAAAAACATCTGATGAATTGATACCTCAGAATTTTGTGTTGCAATTGAGGAACAACCCCAGCGCCACTATATAACTGCAGAGGGCCTACAAGCTTCAACTTGCAGATTTCAGCTTATGAACATTGTACAAAGAGTCATTGGAGACCTCAGTACCTTTCTAGTAAGGGAAGGGACTACAGAGAAGTGGGAGAGGACTCTTGGTCTGGAACTTTAGTGATGGGACAAGGAGAAATGGGATCAAAGTGCAAGAGATAGAAGAGGTTTGATGATGGAAAGAAGTTCTTTACTCTCAGGGTGCTTGTCCCTGACACAGGGACCAGTGCAGAGAGGCTGTGGAGAGGCCCCATTCCCAGCAACGTCCAAGGCCAGGTGAGACAGGGGCCGCAGCAACCTGCTCTGCTGGGAGCTTGCTCAGCTTGGAACCAGAGGATATTCAGGGTCCCTTCCAAGCTAAACAATTCAAGGATTTGATCATTCTGCCATCCCCATCTCCAACTGAATAGCAGCCCTGAAACTTCAGTGACATCACAGCTCCCAGAGGGTTCCAGGTGGAACGTCCAGGACCTGGAAACGAGCGCAGCAGACACTTCACCGGCTGCCAAGGGTCAGTTGCTGCTCACCCAGCACTCTGACCCTCAGCGCTGAGCTGCTGCTGCTGCCTGGGCTTTTTCTGCCGCCTGCTCCGGAGCGCCAATCCCAGCACAATGTGCTCTTCCGTGCCAATGGGGGTACAGTCCCATTCCAGGCAGGGGGCACCCAGCTTGGGCAGGCTGCAGCCATGTGGGAATGGATGGTGGAGGACAGGAAGCCCACTGGGAGATTGTGCTGCCCCTTGCAGACTGACAGAGACACTGTGGAGGACATGGAAGTGGACCTGGGCCTGGATGAGGAAGAGATGATGGAGGTGGACTCCTCCTCTACTTCCATGTCCTCCACTGTTGAGGACATGGAAGTAGACAAGGAGGACAACATCGAAGAGATGGAGGTGGATGAGGAGGATAACACAGAGGAGATGGAAGTTAACATAAAGGATGAGGAGGAGCCCATGGTCCTTGGATGAAGATGCAGCCCCACAGGTAAGACAGGCAGATGCTTCCCACGCCCTGCCCACACACACACTGGGTCCCCTGACGCCAGGCTGGGGCTGGGCTGGATGGCCCCGCTCAGGGACACGGTGCCCACAGGGGGCCTGGATTGTGCTGCCACAAGCACCAGCCCCGGCCTGCCCTGCCCTTGCCTGGGGCCACGCCAGCCCTGCTAACCCCGGCCCAGCCCCTGGGGCCCAGCTGCCAGTTCTGCTGGGCCCAGTGCTGCCGGCTGAGTCCAGCTCTGCTGCTTCCTTTCTTCCAGGACTGATACACATGATGGCACAGATGCCACGCCTTTGTAAATACGTTTGAAGTTTAGAAGTTCCTTGTAAATATGTTTACTACGTGCAAAGTTTTTTGTAAATACGTTTTCAAGAATGTTAGCCCATCGGATCCCTTGTAAATATGTTCTGTACATTGTTGGTGTTGCTGTTATAACAATTGTTATGACACATGTTCTGTAAATCTGAGATTTGCCGATCTTCAGCAAATAAATACTGTTTCTTTTTAAAACCTGACTTCTCTTGGCCATTCCTTTGGGCACAGGCAGCCTTTGCCTGTGGGTTCCACTTGTGGGTTCCACTTGTTCCGCGTTCCCAGGGCTGGAGGTCCCTGGGGGTGTTGGCACGGCCACACCGGGGCTGGGGGTCCCTGTGCACAGGGGCTCCCACTGACACCACTCCTGGCACTGGGCACTGCTGCTCTTCCTGGCCTGGGGCACAGCGCTGTCCCCAAGAGCTCAGCTCTCACCAACTCTCACACAGGAAGCTCTCACAGCACTGGCCCCTGCAGCCATGCCACCAAAGCAGGCAGCAAACCTTCAGCCACCCTTCCTGCTGCAGCCACAGGCACTTCTGCGCCCAGAGCTGCCAGCAGGCCACAGCCATGCAAAATCCACCTGCACGCTCTCAAGCCCACCACAGCCTTGGCAACTGGGCCACCTGCACCTGGGCTGCTGCAGGGGCTGATCTTTAAGCCTTGCAGCCTCCAAAGGCCCTGGGCTCTGCTTCCCAGCCTGTTCTGCACTGCCCTGAGCCCGCATTGTTCCAGAGACAAAAGCCAAGCCAGGGCATCCTCACCCTGCCTGCATTCCTGCTGCTGCCAGCGGCCACGGGCCCCTGGGCCCCACTCGGGTGACAGCTGCACGGACAGGGCAGCCTGTGCTGCTTTGGGCCTTTGGGCCCTGCAGCTGGTGCTGCTGCTGCTGCTGCTGCTGCTGCTGCTGCTGCTGCTGCTGCTGGGGGCCATGGGCCCAACAGGGCCCCCAGCTCAGCCCCTGCCCGGGCAGCTGCCCCCAAAGCCCCACACTCCCTGAGCATCCCCAGCACAGCTGCCAGCGGGAAACCCCATGGGCTTCAGGAAAGAAATTCCCCATAGTGACTAAACCAAGGGGTCCAAGGGGAAAGTCAGCACAAGCTGATGTTTACATCAACTTGACAAAGATGCCTGCCGAGCAGGTGAGATCTCCAGAGCCTCTGGCAGTGCTTGCTCTGCACGTGAGCCTGTGGGACACAGCACCGGGCTCAGGCCAGCCCTCAGCCCCTCACAGATGATCCCAAGGAGCAGGCTTAGAAAGCAGTTTCACACCACTTCCTGCACATATTTCAAAGGACTACATGTCATTCAAGGAAGCCACCTTGCACATTTAGTTTTGGTGTCGTGGCATGAGAAGCCATGACGTTGTCTCTGAATGTGCGCTCAGGGCACTTCCACTGCCATCCCATAGGGAACACAAATGATAGGCCTCTGCTTTCAGCACTTCTGAGCTCCTGACCCAGCAAGGAAGTCTGAGGTAAATGCAGGAACTGAGTGCACCAGGGGACCTGGCCTCTAATAAAAGGCATAAATTACTCAGGCCACTCAAACCAATGCCTTGCATGTCTGTACATTTTTTGTCCTTCTCTCATCCTTCACGTTACTTTCCCCAAAACCTACCATTGGACGAATGGTCAAGGCATGCACCATTAGGGCATCCTTACACCGTGGTGCCAGCCTATATAAGGCTAACAGTCAGGGTGTGGTAGAGGTGCTAGTAGGCTCCCAAGTTTTTCAACAACAAACTTGAAAAAGATCCGTGCATTATATGTGGAGTGATGGGGCATTTTCAACAGATTTGTTAAAATAAAGGCTCTATCACCAGGGACCTTCTAACTCTCACAGGCACTGTCCTCACTGCCCCCTCGTCCACACGCTTTCCAACACCAGCTAAACCGCTGGCCTGCGGGAAACCCCACACAGACACAGAAAGGCCCCGCACGATGACACCAAACGCGAGGCCGTTCCGCCCCACTCTCCCCAACACCGTGGAGAACCAGCACAGTGACCTTCTCAGATCCAGCGGGACAGCTCGATCGCTGCAGAAAACTCGACAGAAGACAGCTCTGCCCTGGAACCCAAAGGCAGCTGGTAAGAGCCTTTTCAATTCCCATCCACGATATTTATGTTCACCATATTCCAACAGGCAAATACAGGCCTGAGGAACATCCCAGAGACATTTTGATTTTAACCAACACCAGGGAAGGGATGGAGACACTCACTATACTACCTGAGGTACTCGCCTTGACGTCTTTGCAGGAGATAACTGTCCAGGGTCTATGCTTACTCCCTCCCCTTTTCATTCCAAAAGGAACAGTTACAGCCAGAGCCAACCTCCTACGGGGCATGATCCCCACACCAACTGATCCAATGGTGTTGTGGGCACAGATTACAGGCCCAAATAGACCCATTCTAAAGTGTGCTTTGTTATGTAAGGGGAGAAATAGATGTCTCTTGGGACTATTAGATACAGGAGCTGACATCATCATAATTTCCCGCTCTGATTGGCTAAAGAATCGCCCCTGGTTCCAGCTGCTGGGGTAATTTTAACCATCAGGAGAGCCACTACCAGCTTCTGGAGTCAAGGTACCATCTGCAGGGAAGGTCCTGAGGGCACAGTTGCTACAGTAAAATCATTCGTCTCCTGGGCACCAATAACACTTTGGGGAAGGGACCTCTTGTCCCAATGGAGGAGAAGGCTAGAGATCTGTCATGGTTTGATGCTCGCACAATGCCAGTGCCCCCATGAAAATACACTCTCCCTTGTTTCTGCTGTTAGATGTGATCAGTAATAAGTAAAGGAGGGTCCCACTTAGAAATAAAGAAAACTTTATTAACTAAACTACAACTATAAGTAAAAAGAAACACACAGGGAAAATGAAGACCTGCCAAAAACTTTTCCTCCTCCCCCCACCAAATCTCCAGTACATCTATCCCCAAATCACCAACTCTTGGTCCAGCACCCCCCTTGAGATAATCAATACTCAGTTCATCAAGAGGAGTGGAGTCCTTCTTGTGCCATAGGCTTCCCCAGCAAACACCATTGAAACCTCGTGTGTTCCCACGTCACTCGTGGCACCGCCCAGAGAACATCTGCCATCGTGACCTCTTCCTTCCATCTCCAGTGCTCTCACCACTGCACATGGACCAGAGCTGCTTCTAGGGTCATCTTTTCAGGATGATTTGTCCCGTTCCAAAAAGAGCACAGTCTCACTTTTGGGACACCTGTCTCCCCCAAATTCCACCTCCTGGGGCCGAGGGGTACCAACAATGTACCCTCTTGGCTCTTAGCCATTGTCTCCCCCTGGATGCAGTCTCTTTGTCACAGGAAACATGTTTCTGTCCAGGGCTATAACAAGAAGAGTCCAGCTAAGGCCACTTCATCATCTCTTCCCACCTAAGATTCTTCTCTCCCAACGTCTTTCACTTGCCCAGACCTTCATCACACTTGCCCATTTCCTTCTTAATCTTCCACTCTATCCCTCTTCTAGGGAAGGTTACTTTTCTGTAAAGGTTTTATTGTACCAAAAGGGGTTAAAAACTCAGGCTCTGCCTGCCTGGAGACTCCCACAAGCGGCCGGACACCTTCTCGCTGCACCCCCCCTTTGTCCGCAAGCCGGGCTGTTCTGCCAGGACATGATATTAAATTTCAAGGCAGTCCAGGCTCTCTCTCTCTCTGTCTCCTGGGGGGGTCTGTCCGATGCCTCCTGGTGCTTCTCTCTCTTTAACCCCTCCACACTCGGCGCCAGGCCTACCTCTCCCGGCCGCATGGCTTTTACCCTCCCCCTGCCCAGCCAGCAGCTGGGACAGGGGAGAGATCCGAACTCTTTCCCACCGGAAACCCAAAAGAGCTTCCCCCGGGGCATGCTCTGCTTTTGAACCCCTGTGTTCTCAGAAGCGTGACAATGTCCCCAGCAGCCAAACCAGGTGCCAATATTAAAATCTGAAAACCTATTGGTGTGACGACAGCATCCCAGAAAACTTACTTCCTCTCAAACCACGGAAAGATCCTATCAACTCCTCAGGATTTCTAGACGGTGCAACTGAGCAGCACACCACACTTTAGTCAACCTGGAAGATCAAAGACCCCATATGGGTGGATCAGTGGCCCCTCCCAGGCAGAAAGTAAAAGGCCCTGAAGTCCCTCATGCAGCAGCAGCTCTCTGTGGGCCACGTTGTACCATCTACTAGCCCCTGCAATGCACCTGTGTTTGACATACAAAAGCCTGGCAAAGAAAAGAGGCGGCTCCTGCAGGACCTCAGGAAAATCAATGAGGTCATTGAGGACATGGGCGCCCTCCAGTCCAGCCTGCCCTCAGCCTCCATGTTACCTCGAGCTTGGCAGATGGTTGTTACAGATCTAAATGACTGCTTTTTTGAATTCTCCTTGCACCCAATGAAAGCCCCTTGTTTGCCTTTTCTGTCCCCAAATCGACAGCACCTTTACAGAGGTACCAGTGGACTGTAATGCAGTAAAGAATGAAGCAGAGCCCAACTATTTGTCAACGGCTTGGAGACCAAATTCCCTCACCCTTGCGGAAAAAACATACTAACATTATTATTTTTATTACATGGGTGATACATTAGTTTGTGCAGAAGCTCAAATCATTTTGGATGTTGCAGTACAAGATGTCATCACGGCAGTAGAGCAGAAAGGTTTTGAGATTGCAGTAAATAAAGTCCCAAAGACACCCCACTGGAAGCAACTCGGCCTAAAAAGCACAGAGAGAACCATCACACCCCAAACACTGCACATCAAGGACATCCCAAAGACTCTGCCAGAACCCCAAATGCTCTGTGGAAGCATCAGTTGGGTACATTCACTGCTGGGAATCACCACAGAAGATCTCATGCCGCTGTTCTTCTCCTTAAAGGCAGTGAAGGACTCGATTCCTGTGATCACTGACACCACAGGCAGAAGCAGCTGTACAAAAGGTATCCTGGGTGATTCAAACCAAACAGGCACACAGATACCACACTACGTTTCTTTTCTCCCTGGCAATCCTTGGTGTAAGTCCAAAATTCCATATATTTTTGTTTCAGTGGGACTCAACTATCTCAGATCCCCTGATAATAATTGATTGGGTTTTCAGAGCACACTAACCTACTAAAATGATAACAACCCCACAGAAAATTATTGCACAACTAATTAGGAAAGGTAGGAAACATCAGTGCTCCCTATCAGGAACAGACCTTGTGAATATATACTTACTTCTCACTCAAGAGCACCTCAATTGCCTACTTCAAAAATCTGAACCACTGCAATATGGCTTAGATAGTTTTTGAACAGGCTGGGATCAGCCACCAATTCTACCATCAAAACATTCCTGCACTGCTCAGGATGTTCAAAATTACCCGAGACCCAGCAAGATCCATTTTAGCCACCTGCCCAAATTGTCAGAACATGGCCCTGCTTCTGTCAGAGCTGAAGTCAATCCAAGAGGACTAGAGAGTCTCCACATCTGGCAATCAGACATCACACACTAAGCCCCTTTCGGCAGATTAAGTACATCCATGTCTCAATCGATGTCTTTTCCAGTGAGATTTTTGCCTCTGCCCATGATGGTGAAAAATCAAAGACGCTATAAAACATTAATTTTTAAGTTTTTCCACCTTAGCATATCCACAGAAAATTAAAACTGAAGATGCTCTTGCTTATGCCTCACACTGATTCCAACAAGTTTCTGACCATTGCGGTATAAAACATATCACAGGCATACCACACTCCACCACAGGACAGTCCATAGCCGAGAGGGCCAACTGATCCATCAAAAGGATCCTTGATCAACTGAGAGGGGGAGTCCAGATATTATCTCCCATTGAGACATTGGCCAAGGCCTTTTACGTACTCAACTTTTTGAACAACTCATTTATGGAGAAAACTCCCTTAGTCATAAGGCATCCTACTAATTCAGCTGCAGCCCAATTAAAAGAACAGCCACCTGTGTTGACCAAAGAACCTGAATCTAAACAATTTATGGGCCCTTTCCCATTGATTACTTGAGAAAGAGAAGATGCCCTTGTCTCTACAGCAACACTCCTAAGATGGATCCCAGCAAAATACATTAAAACTGTTTCTGCGAACCGCGAGGCAAATACCAGAGCCACCATCAGAAGAACAGAATGGAAGCCTAAGAGAGACAGCAGCATCCCGAGAAAGAACAAGGAGAAGGACAGAAGAAGATCTCCTAAGCAGCGTTGAACACACACACCAAAACCAAGATAGCTCAGACACCACTAACCAGGTTCTATGTCTTAACATTTGTAAAAATTATATTTAAGCATTGACATATGGTTCTTCTAATAAGCTGTGTTCACACCCTTGCCTTATAGAAGAGAAAGTTTAGTGGGACCACAAATTAAGTTCCACCTTCTAATCTCTTCATCTGTCTACTTTTAGTACACCCAAACCTCCAGATATTAAATTACCAAAGTCAGAGGATGCTGCCGTTGGTTGCTGCTGCAGCAGGAATCTGGATGCTCCTCACTGAGCCACATGCCTTCAGCTGGGCGCTTCCACAGACGAGCCACAAATTCTTGTCCATGTACAAGCCTGTCAGGCATTTGAGGGCATGTGTTTTTTCTACCTGCTGTCACATAGGGAGTCAGCATACCAGGGCATCCAGCTGCTGAAAGATCAAGGAAACAAGATGCAGATAGAAGGCAACAACGACTGGTTCAGTGGACTTTGCAACCACTGGGGGATGAAAGGCTGGCTTTCATCTTTGCTTAAGACTGTTGTGTGGGTGTTGTTTTTCTTATTCATTGTGTTGGTTATTTTATCCTTTTTTGCTAAAGGCCTGCAAAACTCTATGGCAGAAGACTTCTTTATAGACAACAAAAAGGGGGGAGTAGTGAGGGCCCAGGGGCCTACCACTGGAACTCTAATACCTCAGGGCAAAGTGACCAAGGAAAAAGAGAGACACTGCTCTGAATGCAACGGTCTCACCCATGGGCATTTTCAGGCTCATGGCGTTTTATTGGTAACACCCGGTTCAACTGCTGTATTTTCCTTATATGTATTCCCCCTAGAATGTCCTCACCTCTGCTGTAAAGTTTTAGTCCTGGCTTTTTCCACTGTCCCCTGCTTTTTCCCCCAATTTTCCCTCTGAGTGCCAAGCCCCATTTTGTCTCCGTTCCTGGACGCTCTTCAGTGCAATCCACTCAGGTGTTTCCAGTTCCACACAAAGATCCCTCTCTCGCCTCGTTCACCAGCAGTTTAAGCAAGCACGCTCCCAGCTCTACGTGTGCAGGTCACACACAGAGGTTGCTGTGGGCAGGCTGCAATGCAGGAAGTGAGTGCAACAGAGAACCTGGCCTCTAATAAAAGGCACGAATCCGGCAACCCACCAAAAAAAAGACATGCAAGTCTCTACTTTTTCCTTATCCTCTCAGTCCTCATGCCACTTTCCCCATCATTTCTGACTGGGAACATGGCTTCTCTCTCTCCTGTCTGCAGGTCCAGCCACACGTACGACCCTGCAGGAACAGCCTCACCCACAGGGAAGTGGAAGAGCACACTATGTGAGGAAATTTAGTGACAGGACAAGGAGGAATGGGATCAAACTGCAAGAGGTAGAGGAGATTTGATGATGGGAAGAAGTTCTTTACTCTCAGCGTGCTTGTCCCTGACACAGGGACCAGTGCAGAGAGGCTGTGGATGCCCCATCCCCAGCAACGTCCAAGCCCAGGTGGGACAGGGGTTACAGCAACCTGCTCTGCTGGGAGCTTGCTCAGCTTGGAACCACATCATCTTGAGGGTCCCTTCCAGGCCAAACCATTCAAGGATTTGATCATTCTGCAGTCCCCATCTCCCTCTGCACAGCACCCCTGAAACTTCAGTGACATCACAGCTCCCAGAGGGTTCCAGGTGGAACGTCCAGGACCTGGAAACGAGCACAGCAGACAGTTCACTGGCTGCCAAGGGTCAGTTGCTGCTCACCCAGCACTCTGACCCTCAGCGTTGAGCTGCTGCTGCTGCCTGGGCTTTTTCTGCCGCCTGCTCCAGAGCGTCAATCCCAGCACAATGTGCTCTGCTGTGCCAATGGAGGTACAGTGCCATTCCAGGCAGGGGGCACCCAGCTTGGGCAGGCTGCAGCCATGTGGCAATGGATGGTGTGGGACAGGAAGCCCACTGGGAGATTGTGCTGCCCCTTGCAGACTGACAGAGACACTGTGGAGGACATGGAAGTGGACCTGGGCCTGGATGAGGAAGAGATGATGGAGGTGGACTCCTCCTCTACTTCCATGTCCTCCCCTGTTGAGGACATGGAAGTAGACGAGGAGGACAACATCGAAGAGATGGAGGTGGATGAGGAGGATAACACAGAGGAGATGGAAGTTGACATAAAGGATGAGGAGGAGCCCATGGTCCTTGGATGAAGATGCAGCCCCACAGGTAAGACAGGCAGATGCTTCCCACGCCCTTCCCACACACACACTGGGTCCCCTGACGCCAGGCTGGGGCTGGGCTGGATGGCCCCGCTCAGGGACACGGTGCCCGCAGGGGGCCTGGATTGTGCTGCCACAAGCACCAGCCCTGGCCTGCCCTGTGCTTGCCTGGGGCCACGCCAGCCCTGCCAGCCCCGGCCCAGCCCCTGGGGCCCAGTTGCCAGCCCTGCTGGGCCCAGTGCTGCCGGCTGAGTCCAGCTCTGCTGCTTCCTTTTTTCCAGGACTGATACACATGATGGCACAGATGCCACACCTTTGTAAATACGTTTGAAACTTTTGAAGAGTTCTGTAAATACATTTGAAAGTTTAGAAGATTTCTGCAAATACGTTCCTTCCATTTGAAGTTCTCTGTAAATACGTTTTGAAGATTGTTAACCCATCGGATCCCATGTAAATATGTTCTGTACATTGTTGGTGTTGTTGTTGTTATAACAATTGTTATAATGACACATGTTGTGTAAATCCAAGATTTGCCGATCTTTGGCAAATAAATACTGTTTCTTTTTAAAACCTGACTTCTCTTGGCCATTCCTTTGGGCACAGGCAGCCTTTGCACACTTGTGGGTTCCACTTGTTCCGCGTTCCAAGGGCTGGAGGTCCCTGGGGGTGTTGGCACGGCCACACCGGGGCTGGGGGTCCATGTGCACAGGGGCTCCCACTGACACCACTCCTGGCACTGGGCACTGCTGCTCCTCCTGGCCTGGGGCACAGCGCTGTCCCCAAGAGCTCAGCTCTCACCAGCTCTCACACAGGGAGCTCTCACAGCACTGGCCCCTGCAGCCATGCCACCAAAGCAGGCAGCAAACCTTCAGCCACCCTTCCTGCTGCAGCCACAGGCACTCCTGGGCCAAGAGCTGACAGCAGGCCACAGCCATGCAAAATCCACCTGCACGCTCTCAAGCCCACCACAGCTTTGAAAACTGGGCCACCTGCATCTGGGCTGCTGCAGGGGCTGATCTTTAAGCCTTGCAGCCTTCAAAGGCCCTGGGCTCTGCTTCCCAGCCTGCTCTGCACTGCCCTGAGCCCGCATTTTTCCAGAGACAAAAGCCAAGCCAGGGCATCCTCCCCCTGCTCGCATTCCTGCTGCTGCCAGCGGCCACTGGCCCTGGTCCCCACTCGGGTGACAGCTGCAAGGACAGGGCAGCCTGTGCTGGCCAGGGGGCACGGGGCTTTGGGCCCTGCGCCTGCTGCTGCTGCTGCTGCTGCTGCTGCTGCTGCTGCTGCTGCTGGGGGCCATGGGCCCAACAGGGCCCCCAGCTCAGCCCCTGCCCGGGCAGCTGCCCCCAAAGCCCCACACTCCCCGAGCATCCCCAGCACAGCTGCCAGCGGGAAACCCCACGGGCTTCAGGAAAGAAATTCCCCATAGTGACTAAACCAAGGGGTCCAAGGGGAAAGTCAGCAGCAGCTGATGTTTACAGCACCTTGACAATGCTGGCTGCAGAGCAGGTGAGATCTCCAGGGCCTCTGGCAGTGCCTGCTCTGCACGTGAGCCTGTGCGGCTGCTCCCAGTGGGACACAGCACCGGGCTCAGGCCAGCCCTCAGCCCCTCACAGATGATCCCAAGGAGCAGGCTCAGAAAGCAGTTTCAGACCACTGCCTGCAGATATTTCAAAGGACTACATGTCATTCAAGGAAGCCACCTTGCACATTTAGTATTGGTGTTGTGGCATGACAAGCCATGAAGGTGCCTCTCAATCTGCACTCAGGGCACTTCCACTGCCATCCCAAGGGGAGCACAAAGGACAGGCCTCAGCTTTCAGCACTTCTGAGCTCCTTACTAGCAATGATATCTCAGGAGGACGCAGGGTTTGCAGGCCCAGGGGCCTATTACTGGAACTATAATACCTCACGACAAAAATGACAAATTAAAGTGAAGTGAGACAGCCCTCAAAATACAATGTTTTATCAGTTTTATCAAGGCTTGCTGAATGCACCGTTGGCACCCTCCAGCAGCATGAGGGATGAGGGCTGGCTCAGCTGCTGAAGCTCAGGGGACATTTTGAAACCTCTGCATCCAGAGCCACCAGAGCAATCAATGGGGAGACAGCCGCCTGCAGTGCAGCATCCTTGGGTGATTTTTTAGTCCTCTGGGTGGGCCACCCTTTACATCATGGGCAGCTCTGGGTAACAAATTATCCAAAGATGAGAGGGATACATAATTTCGAGTTAGGGAGGTTCTCCTTTTAGAGGGAAAGACTGTTGCTAAGGGAAGTTGGAAGTTGTTTGTTCATTGGCTCTTTAAAGAGTTCCCAGTCATTTTTGTGTGTTCTGTTCATCTTATAGCATTCTGGGACTGAGTTAGGGAAAGTCTCTATTTTTAGAAAACTCAGGGTGTTAGAAGAGTTGCAAAATTTTCCCCACTTTTTCATATGATTTATAGAGTTTTCTGAAAGGTTCAAAGTTCTAATATTCAACCCAGACTCTTTTCTGCCCCTGGAATTCCTGACCCCACTGATACCAAGATAAGGATGAGAGACGGAAACTGCTGTAAAGCACAGACAAGCCACCTGCTGTCTGACATCTTCCCTCCTTCTCTACCCCCTGCCCACGTCTGTAGTGATCACACAGGCCTGGATTCTACCTTAACCCATTCTCCAGTACCTCTCCTCCCTGGATCCCCCTCAGATAGCTCACAAAATGGAGTCCCTCCTTTGGAAGGGGTTGTCAATGTCAAACTCCCTCCCACCCCCAGCTCTCTCATCGGGTCTTCCCCCTGTTTGGGTCCTACCCCTGCATCAGGAACCACCCCTGCATTGGGATCCAGCGCTTCCTTGCCTACTCCCGCTGCCCTACCCCCTCCAACTCAGCCCCGTTGCGGATCCCACACTGTCAGAGCCGGAAGTGTGAGGGGCGGTAACCGGAAGGCCGCCATCTTGGCTACCAAAGGCCCACAAAACCGGGCCTGGCCAGGCACCCCAAGGCCCCGCTCCTCTGCCAGAGACCAAGTTCCCTCTTCTGGAGAGGAGAGGGAAGGTTCATCCCACCTTCAGCATGAGCCTGAGGATTCTTGGCAGAGGATGGAGAAGCTGGCAGCTGAAGAGGGGGACTGGGAATTGGTAGCTAAAATACAAGCAGCACCGGTGCAGTACCAGAGGGGGGCTAACCCCCAATGGGAAGCTGTCACACACGGGAGATGAAAGACCGTTATAAAGCAGCGAAAGACCATGGGACAGGCTCACTGTATTTTAATAATTTCTTAAATGGAGTCATTGCTTCACATGTAATGGGGCTCACAATCTGCACCATTTTATGCACATCCTACTTTCTCCACTGAATTTGTTCTGTGAGAAGGAATGGGGAAAAATCTAATACAACAACTATTAAAACACTATGCTAGGGAAGACAGGCGGGCACACCTAACACTAGTCCATCTAGCCAGGGAGGAATATTTCATTAAACCTGCGAATCACGCAAGACACCTTCCTGAGCTGTGTTAGAAGAGATAAAAGTGCTGCAAACACAGCTCTCATGCAGACACCCAATGGAGCAACACCTACTCTAGATTTCACAGACAATCTGCAGGGACCTGGGAATACTTTATAAATTTTAGTGACCGCCTTACACAAGCAATAGAGAAGCAAGTTGAACATCTAAAATTCAGGAAGGTACTACTTCCTACCCTTGCTGAAACAAATCTTAACAACACCTGAAAAGACATATTACCCTCTCTACCCCTCACCCCAAAACCTACCATCGCACAAATGGTCGAGGCATGCACACTCAGGGCATCCTTACACTGTGATGCCAGCCTACATAAGGCTACCAGTGAGGGTAGAGGGTAGAGGGTAGTAGAGGTGCTAGTAGCCTCCCAAGCTATACCCTGACATACACATGAAAAAGGACCTTGCTTTAAATCTAGGGAGATGGGGAGATGAGGCATTTTTGACAGAATCGTAAAAATACAGGGTGTTAGCAGGGACCTTCTAGCTGTCACAGCCACTGTCCTCACTGCCCCCCTCGTCCACACGCTTTCCAACACCAGCTAAACCACTGGCCTGCAGGAAACCCCACACAGATGCAGAAAGGCCCTGCGCAATGACACCAAATGCGAGGCTGTTCTGCCCTACTCTACCCATCATCGTGGAGAACCAGCACAGGGCCCTTCTCAGATCCAGCAGGACAGCTCGATCGCTGCAGAAAACTCGACAGAAGACAGCTCTGCCCTGGAACCCAAAGGCAGCTGCTAAGAGCCTTTTCAATTCCAATCCACGATATTTATGCTCACCATATTCCCATAAGCAAATACAGGCCTGAAGAACGGCCCAGAGACATTTTGATTTAAACCAACACCGGGGAAGGGATGGAGACACTCACTGTACTACCTGAGATACTCGCCTTGACGTCTTTGCAGGAGATACCTGTCCAGGCTTTATGCTTATTACCCGCACTTTTCATTCCAAAAGGAACAGTTATAGCCAGAGCCTACCTCCCACGGGACATGAACACCACACCAGCTGATCCAATGGTGATGTGGGCACAGATTATGGGCAGAAATAGATCCATTCTAAAGTGTGCTTTGTCATGTAAAGGGAGAAAGAGATGTCTTTCAGGACTATTAGATACAGGAGCTGGCATCACCATAATTTCCCTCTCTGATTGGCAAAAAGAATGGCCACTGGTTCCAGCTTCTGAATTGATTATTGGCATTGGGAGAGCCACTACCAGCTTCTGGAGTCAAGGTACCATGTGCATGGAAGGTCCTGAGGGCACAGTGGTACAGGAAGATCATTCGTCACCTGGGCACCAATAACAATTAGAGAAAAGACCTCTTGTCTCAAAGGGGGACAAGGCTAGAGATCATATCAACACCTCAAGATTTCTAGATGGGGCAATCGAGCAGCACGCCACACTTCAGTTAACCTGGAAGACCAACGACCCCATATGGGTGGATCAGAGGGTACTCCCAGGCAGAAAGTTAAAGGCCCTGCAGTCCCTTGTGCAGCAGCAGCTGTCTGTGGGCCACGTTGTACCATCTACTAGCCCCTGCAATGCGCCTGTGTTTGACATAAAAAAGCCTGGCAAAGACAAGAGGCGGCTCCTGCAGGACCTCAGGAAAATCAACAAGGTCATTGAGGACATGGGTGCCCTCCAGTCCAGCCTGCCCTCAGCCTCCAAGTTACATCAATTTTGGCAGATGGTTGTTATACATCTAAATGACTGCTCTTTTGACTTCTGCTTGCACCCCAATGAAAGCCCCTTGTTTGCCTTTTCCGTCCCCAAATCGACAAGCACCTTAACAGAGGAACCCATGGACTGCGTTGCCTCAAAGAAATGGAGAAGAGCCCAACTACTTGTCAATGCATTGCAGCTTAAATTCCCTCGCCCAGGTGGAAAAGATGTCCTAATGCTATCATTTTTCATTATATGGACCATAAATTAGTTTGTGCAGAAGCTCAAATAATTTTGGACATTGCAGTACAAGATGTCATCACGGCAGTAGAGCAGAAAGGTTTTGAGATTGCAGTAAATAAAGTCCAAAAGACAGCCCACTGGAAGCAACTCGGCCTAAAAAGCACAGAGAGAACCATCACACCCCAAACACTGCACATCAAGGACATCCCAAAGACTCTGCAAGAACTCCACCAACTCTGTGGAAGCATCAGTTGGGTCAGTTCACTGCTGGGAATCACCACAGAAGAACTCATGCCACTGTTCCTGCTCCTTAAAGGCAGTGAAGGATTCGATTCCCGTGATCACTGACACCACAGGCAGAAGCAGCTGTACAGAAGTATCCAGGGTGATTCAAAGTAAACAGGCACACAGATACCACACTACTTTTCCTTTCTCCCTGGCAATCCTTGGTGTAAGTCCAAAATTCCATATATTTTTGTTTCAGTGGGACTCAACTATCTCAGATCCTCTGATAATAATTGAATGTGTTTTCAGATCTCACCAACCTACTAAAATGATAACAACCCCACAGAAAATTATTGCACAACTAATCAGGAAAGGTAGAAAACATCAGTGTTCCCTTGCAGGAAGAGACCTTGTGAATATATACTTACTTCTCACTCAGGAGCACCTCAATTGCCTACTTCGAACATCTGAACCACTGCAATACGCCTTAGACAGTCTTTAAACAGGCAAAGATGAGCCACCAATTCTACCATCAAACCATTTCTGTGCTGCACAGGATGTTCAAAATTACCTGAGACCTGGCAAGATCCATTGTAGCCACCTGCCCAAATTGTCAGAACATGGCCTTGCTTCTGTCAGAGCTGAAGTCAATCCAAGAGGACTAGAGAGTCTCCACATCTGGCAATCAGACATCACACACTCAGCCTCTTTTGCCAGATGAAAATACATCCATGTCTCAATCAAAACCTTTTCCAGTGGGATTTTTGCCTCTGCCAATGCTGGTGAAAAATCAAAAGATGATGCTATAAAACTTTACTTTTTTGTTTTTTCCACCTTAGCAGTTCCACAGGAAATTAAAACTGATAATGCTCCTGCTTATACCTCACACTGATTCCAACAAGTTTCTCACCACTGGGGTATAAAACATGTCACAGGCATGCCACACTCCACCACAGGACAGTCCATAGCTGAGAGGGCCAACTGATCCATCAAAAGGATCCTTGATCAACTGATCTGGGGAGTGCAGATATTATCTTCCATTGAGAGACTGGCCAAGGCCTTTTACATATTCAACTTTTTGAACAACTCATTTATGGAGCCAACTCCCCCCATCATCATGCATTTTACTAATTCAACTGCAGCCCAATTAAAAGAACAGCCACCTGTGTTGATCAAAGACCCTGAATCTAAACAATTTATGGGCCCTTTTCCATTATTTACTTGGGGAAGAGAAGTTGCCCTTGTCTCTACAGCAACATTCCTGAGTTGGAATCCCAGCAAAATACATAAAAACTCTTTCTGGAAACGGTGAGGCAAACACCAGAGCCACCATCAGAAGTACAGAATGAAAGCCTAAGAGAGACAGTGGCTGCCTGGAAAAGAAGAAGGAGAAGGACAGAAGAAGATCTTCTAAGCAGCGTTGACCACACACACCAAAACCAAGATAGCTCAGACACCACTAACCAGGATATATGAATTAACCTTTGTAAAAATTATATTTAAGCATTGATATATGATTCTTCTAATAAGCTGTGCTCATACCCTTGGCTTACAGAAGAGAAAGTTTAGTGGGAACACAACTTAAGTTTCATCTTCTAATCTATTTATCTGTTTACTTTTAGGCAATCCAAGCCTCCAGAAAATAAATCAGCTAAAGTCAGAGGATGCAGCCGTTTGTAGTCGCTGCAGCAGGAATCTGGATGCTCCTTACTGAGCCACATGCCTTCAACTGGGCGCTTCCACAGACAAGCCACAATGGCCATGGCTGTCAGGCATTTGAAGGCAGGTGTTTTTTCTACCTGCTGTCACATAGGGAGTCAGTACACCAGGGCATCCAGCTGCTAAAAGATCAAGGAAACAAGATCCAGATAGAAGGCAACAACGACTGGTTCACTGGATTTTGCAAACACAGGGGGTTGCAAGGCTGGCTTTCATCTTTAGTTAAGACTGTTGTGTGGGCTTTGTTTCTTGTATTCATTGGGTTGGTTATTTTATCCTTTTTTGCTTAATACCTCCAAAAGCCTATGGCAGAAGCCTTCTTTATAGACAACAAAAAGGGGGAGATGTGAGGGCCCAGGGGCCTACCACTGAAACTGTAATACCTAAGGGCAAAGTGACCAAGGTAAAAAAAGTCGCCGCTCCGAATGCAATGGTGTCGCCCATGGGCATTTGCAGGCTCATGGTGATGCAGCATGTTTTGCTGGCATCACCCAGTTCAACTGCTGCATTTTCCTTATATGTTCTCCCTCAGAACGTTCCAACTCTCTTGTATCAATTTGGTCCTGGCTTACTGTAAGGATCCTGCGCTGTTCACCCCCACATTGTGTGCCCAGCCCCATTTTGTCTCCATTCCAGGACCCTCTTCAGCACAATCCAGACTATGTCAATTTCCACACAACGATCCCTCTCTTGCCTCATCCATCACCCATCCAAGCAAGCCGATTCCCACCACTGCGAGTGCAGGTCCCTCACAGACGTTGCTGTGGGCAGGCTGATACACAGGAACTGAGTGCAACAGGGACCAGGCCTCTAATAAAGGGCATGAATCCCACAGCCCACGCAACCCAAATCCCTGCATGTCTTTTCTTTTACCTTATTCTCTCAGTTCTCAAGCCACATTCTGCATTTTTTTCTGACTGAGAACTTGGCTTCTCTCTCTCCTGTCTGCAGGTTAGGCCACATGTGTGACCCTGCAGGAAGAGCCTGACCTACAGGGAAGTGGGAGAAGACCCTTGGTCAGGAAATGTAGTGACAGGACAAGGGGGAATGGGATCAAACTCCAAGAGGTAGAAGAGATTTGATGATGGGAAGAAGTTCTTTACTCTCAGGGTGCTTGTCTCTGACACAGGGGCCAGTGCAGAGAGGCTGTGGATGCCCCATCCCCAGCAACGTCCAAGCCCAGGTGGGACAGGGGTTACAGCAACCTGCTCTGCTGGGAGCTTGATCAGCTTGGAACCACATCATCTTCAGGGTCCCTTCCAAGCCAAACCATTCAAGGATTTGATCATTCTGCAGTCCCCATCTCCCTCTGCACAGCACCCCTGAAACTTCAGTGACATCACAGCTCCCAGAGGGTTCCAGGTGGAACGTCCAGGACCTGGAAACGAGCACAGCAGACACTTCACCGGCTGCCAAGGGTCAGTTGCTGCTCACCCTGCACTCTGACCCTCAGCGCTGAGCTGCTGCTGCTGCCTGGGCTTTCCCTGCCGCCGGCTCTGGAGCGCCAATCCCAGCACAATGTGCTCTTCTGTGCCAATGGAGGTACAGTGCCATGCCAGGCAGGGGGCACCCAGCTTGGGCAGGCTGCAGCCATGTGGGAATGGATGGTGTGGGACAGGAAGCCCACTGGGAGATTGTGCTGCCCCTTGCAGACTGACAGAGACACTGTGGAGGACATGGAAGTGGACCTGGGCCTGGATGAGGAAGAGATGATGGAGGTGGACTCCTCCTCTACTTCCATGTCCTCCCCTGTTGAGGACATGGAAGTAGACGAGGAGGACAACATCGAAGAGATGGAGGTGGATGAGGAGGATAACACAGAGGAGATGGAAGTTGACATAAAGGATGAGGAGGAGCCCATGGTCCTTGGATGAAGATGCAGCCCCACAGGTAAGACAGGCAGACGCTTCCCACGCCCTGCCCACACACACACTGGGTCCCCTGACGCCAGGCTGGGGCTGGGCTGGATGGCCCCGCTCAGGGACACGGTGCCCGCAGGGGGCCTGGATTGTGCTGCCACAAGCACCAGCCCCGGCCTGCCCTGTGCTTGCCTGGGGCCACGCCAGCCCTGCAGGCCACGGCCCAGCCCCTGGGGCCCAGTTGCCAGCCCTGCTGGGCCCAGTGCTGCCAGCTGAGCCCAGCTCTGCTGCTTCCTTTTTTCCAGGACTGATACTCATGATGGCACAGATGCCACGCCTTTGTAAATACATTTGAAACTTTTGAAGATTTCTGTAAATACGTTTGAAAGTTTAGAAGATTTCTGCAAACATGTTCCTTCCATTTGAAGTTCTCTGTAAATACGTTTTGAAGATTGTTAGCCCATCGGATCCCGTGTAAATATGTTCTGTACATTGTTGGTGTTGTTGTTGTTATAACAATTGTTATAATGACACATGTTGTGTAAATCCAAGATTTGCCGATCTTTGGCAAATAAATACTGTTTCTTTTTAAAACCTGACTTCTCTTGGCCATTCCTTTGGGCACAGGCAGCCTTTGCACACTTGTGGGTTCCACTTGTTCCGCGTTCCCGGGGCTGGAGGTCCCTGGGGGTGTTGGCACGGCCACACCGGGGCTGGGGGTCCATGTGCACAGGGGCTCCCACTGACACCACTCCTGGCACTGGGCACTGCTGCTCTTCCTGGCCTGGGGCACAGCGCTGTCCCCAAGAGCTCAGCTCTCACCAGCTCTCACACAGGGAGCTCTCACAGCACTGGCCCCTGCAGCCATGCCACCAAAGCAGGCAGCAAACCTTCAGCCACCCTTCCTGCTGCAGCCACAGGCACTCCTGGGCCCAGAGCCGCCGTCAGGCCACAGCCATGCAAAATCCACCTGCACGCTCTCAAGCCCACCACAGCCTTGGCAACTGGGCCACCTGCACCTGGGCTGCTGCAGGGGCTGATCTTTAAGCCTTGCAGCCTCCAAAGGCCCTGGGCTCTGCTTCCCAGCCTGCTCTGCACTGCCCTGAGCCCGCATTGTTCCAGAGACAAAAGCCAAGCCAGGGCATCCTCACTCTGCCCGCATTCCTGCTGCTGCCAGCGGCCACTGGCCCCTGGGCCCCACTTGGGTGACAGCTGCAGGGACAGGGCAGCCTGTGCTGGCCAGGGGGCACGGGGCTTTGGGCCCTGCGCCTGCTGCTGCTGCTGCTGCTGCTGCTGCTGCTGCTGCTGCTGGGGGCCATGGGCCCAACAGGTCCCCAAGCTCAACCCCTGCCCGGGCAGCTCCTCACAAAGCCCCACACTCCCCGAGCATCCCCAGCACAGCTGCCAGCGGGAAACCCCACGGGCTTCAGGAAAGAAATTCCCCACAGTGACTAAACCAAGGGGTCCAAGGGGAAAGTCAGCACAAGCTGATGTTTACAGCACCTTGACAATGCTGGCTGCAGAGCAGGTGAGATCTCCAGGGCCTCTGGCAGTGCCTGCTCTGCACGTGAGCCTGTGCGGCTGCTCCCAGTGGGACACAGCACCGGGCTCAGGCCAGCCCTCAGCCCCTCACAGATGATCCCAAGGAGCAGGCTCAGAAAGCAGTTTCAGACCACTGCCTGCAGATATTTCAAGGGACTACATGTCATTCAAGGAAGCCACCTTGCACATTTAGTATTGGTGTTGTGGCACGACAAGCCATGAAGGTGCCTCTCAATCTGCACTCAGGGCACTTCCACTGCCATCTCAAAGGGAACACAAAGGACAGGCCTCAGCTTTCAGCACTGCTGAGCTCCTCACCCAGCAATAAAGCCTCAGGACAGGCAGGAACTGAGTGCACCAGGGAACCTGGCCTCTAATAAAAGGCATGAATCCCGGTGCCCACCCAAACCAATACCTTGCATTTTTCTACATTTCCCGTCTTCTCTCATCTCTCATGTCACTTTCCCAATTCTCTCTTACTGGGAACTTGGCTTCTCTCTCTCCTGTCTGCAGATTAGGCCAAACGTGTGACCCTGCAGGAACAGCCTGACCCACAGGGAAGTGGGAGAGGACTCTTGGTCAAGAACTGTAGTGACAGGACAAGGGAGAATGGGATAAAACTGCAAGAGTTGGAAGAGGTTTGATGATGGGAAGAAGTTCTTTACTCTCAGCGTGCTTGTCCCTGACACTGGGACCAGTGCAGAGAGGCTGTGGATGCCCCATCCCCAGCAACGTCCAAGCCCAGGTGGGACAGGGGTTACAGCAACCTGCTCTGCTGGGAGCTTGCTCAGCTTGGAACCACATCATCTTGAGGGTCCCTTCCAGGCCAAACCATTCAAGGATTTGATCATTCTGCAGTCCCCATCTCCCTCTGCACAGCACCCCTGAAACTTCAGTGACATCACAGCTCCCAGAGGGTTCCAGGTGGAACGTCCAGGACCCAGAAACGAGCACAGCAGACACTTCACCGGCTGCCAAGGGTCAGTTGCTGCTCACCCTGCACTCTGACCCTCAGCGCTGAGCTACTGCTGCTGCCTGGGCTTTCCCTGCTGCCGGCTCTGGAACGCCAATCCCAGCACAATGTGCTCTGCTGTGCCAATGGAGGTACAGTGCCATGCCAGGCAGGGGGCACCCAGCTTGGGCAGGCTGCAGCCATGTGGGAATGGATGGTGTGGGACAGGAAGCCCACTGGGAGATTGTGCTGCCCCTTGCAGACTGACAGAGACACTGTGGAGGACATGGAAGTGGACCTGGGCCTGGATGAGGAAGAGATGATGGAGGTGGACTCCTCCTCTACTTCCATGTCCTCCCCTGTTGAGGACATGGAAGTAGACGAGGAGGACAACATCGAAGAGATGGAGGTGGATGAGGAGGATAACACAGAGGAGATGGAAGTTGACATAAAGGATGAGGAGGAGCCCATGGTCCTTGGATGAAGATGCAGCCCCACAGGTAAGACAGGCAGACGCTTCCCACGCCCTGCCCACACACACACTGGGTCCCCTGACGCCAGGCTGGGGCTGGGCTGGATGGCCCCGCTCAGGAACACGGTGCCCGCAGGGGGCCTGGATTGTGCTGCCACAAGCACCAGCCCCGGCCTGCCCTGCGCTTGCCTGGGGCCACGCCAGCCCTGCCAGCCCCGGCCCAGCCCCTGGGGCCCAGTTGCGAGCCCTGCTGGGCCCAGTGCTGCCAGCTGAGTCCAGCTCTGCTGCTTCCTTTCTTCCAGGACTGATACTCATGATGGCACAGATGCCACGCCTTTGTAAATACGTTTGAAACTTTTGAAGAGTTCTGTAAATACGTTTGAAAGTTTAGAAGATTTCTGCAAATACGTTCCTTCCATTTGAAGTTCTCTGTAAATACGTTTTGAAGATTGTTAGCCCATCGGATCCCGTGTAAATATGTTCTGTACATTGTTGGTGTTGTTGTTGTTATAACAATTGTTATAATGACACATGTTGTGTAAATCCAAGATTTGCCGATCTTTGGCAAATAAATACTGTTTCTTTTTAAAACCTGACTTCTCTTGGCCATTCCTTTGGGCACAGGCAGCCTTTGCACACTTGTGGGTTCCACTTGTTCCGCGTTCCCGGGGCTGGAGGTCCCTGGGGGTATTGGCACGGCCACACCGGGGCTGGGGGTCCATGTGCACAGGGGCTCCCACTGACACCACTCCTGGCACTGGGCACTGCTGCTCTTCCTGGCCTGGGGCACAGCGCTGTCCCCAAGAGCTCAGCTCTCACCAGCTCTCACACAGGGAGCTCTCACAGCACTGGCCCCTGCAGCCATGCCACCAAAGCAGGCAGCAAACCTTCAGCCACCCTTCCTGCTGCAGCCACAGGCACTCCTGGGCCCAGAGCCGCCGTCAGGCCACAGCCATGCAAAATCCACCTGCACGCTCTCAAGCCCACCACAGCCTTGGCAACTGGGCCACCTGCACCTGGGCTGCTGCAGGGGCTGATCTTTAAGCCTTGCAGCCTCCAAAGGCCCTGGGCTCTGCTTCCCAGCCTGCTCTGCACTGCCCTGAGCCCGCATTGTTCCAGAGACAAAAGCCAGGCCAGGGCATCCTCACTCTGCCCGCACTCCTGCTGCTGCCAGCGGCCACGGGCCCCTGGGCCCCACTTGGGTGACAGCTGCAGGGACAGGGCAGCCTGTGCTGGCCAGGGGGCACGGGGCTTTGGGCCCTGCGCCTGCTGCTGCTGCTGCTGCTGCTGCTGCTGCTGCTGGGGGCCATGGGCCCAACAGGTCCCCAAGCTCAACCCCTGCCCGGGCAGCTCCTCACAAAGCCCCACACTCCCCGAGCATCCCCAGCACAGCTGCCAGCGGGAAACCCCACGGGCTTCAGGAAAGAAATTCCCCATAGTGACTAAACCAAGGGGTCCAAGGGGAAAGTCAGCACAAGCTGATGTTTACAGCACCTTGACAATGCTGGCTGCAGAGCAGGTGAGATCTCCAGGGCCTCTGGCAGTGCCTGCTCTGCACGTGAGCCTGTGCGGCTGCTCCCAGTGGGACACAGCACCGGGCTCAGGCCAGCCCTCAGCCCCTCACAGATGATCCCAAGGAGCAGGCTCAGAAAGCAGTTTCAGACCACTGCCTGCAGATATTTCAAAGGACTACATGTCATTCAAGGAAGCCACCTTGCACATTTAGTATTGGTGTTGTGGCATGACAAGCCATGAAGGTGCCTCTCAATCTGCACTCAGGGCACTTCCACTGCCATCTCAAAGGGAACACAAAGGACAGGCCTCAGCTTTCAGCACTGCTGAGCTCCTCACCCAGCAATAAAGCCTCAGGACAGGCAGGAACTGAGTGCACCAGGGAACCTGGCCTCTAATAAAAGGCATGAATCCCGGTGCCCACCCAAACCAATACCTTGCATTTTTCTACATTTCCCGTCTTCTCTCATCTCTCATGTCACTTTCCCAATTCTCTCTTACTGGGAACTTGGCTTCTCTCTCTCCTGTCTGCAGATTAGGCCAAACGTGTGACCCTGCAGGAACAGCCTGACCCACAGGGAAGTGGGAGAGGACTCTTGGTCAAGAACTGTAGTGACAGGACAAGGGAGAATGGGATAAAACTGCAAGAGTTGGAAGAGGTTTGATGATGGGAAGAAGTTCTTTACTCTCAGCGTGCTTGTCCCTGACACAGGGACCAGTGCAGAGAGGCTGTGGAGAGGCCCCATCCCCAGCAATATCCAAGGCCAGGTGGGACAGGGGCCGCAGCAACCTGCTCTGCTGGGAGCTTGCTCAGCTTGGAACCACATCATCTTAAGGGTCCCTTCCAAGCCAAACCATTCAAGGATTTGATCATTCTGCAGTCCCCATCTCCCTCTGCACAGCACCCCTGAAACTTCAGTGACATCACAGCTCCCAGAGGGTTCCAGGTGGAACGTCCAGGACCCGGAAACGAGCACAGCCGACACTTCACCGGCTGCCAAGGGTCAGTTGCTGCTCACCCTGCACTCTGACCCTCAGCGCTGAGCTGCTGCTGCTGCCTGGGCTTTTTCTGCCGCCTGCTCTGGAGCGCCAATCCCAGCACAATGTGCTCTGCTGTGCCAATGGAGGTACAGTGCCATGCCAGGCAGGGGGCACCCAGCTTGGGCAGGCTGCAGCCATGTGGGAATGGATGGTGTGGGACAGGAAGCCCACTGGGAGATTGTGCTGCCCCTTGCAGACTGACAGAGACACTGTGGAGGACATGGAAGTGGACCTGGGCCTGGATGAGGAAGAGATGATGGAGGTGGACTCCTCCTCTACTTCCATGTCCTCCACTGTTGAGGACATGGAAGTAGACGAGGAGGACAACATCGAAGAGATGGAGGTGGATGAGGAGGATAACACAGAGGAGATGGAAGTTGACATAAAGGATGAGGAGGAGCCCATGGTCCTTGGATGAAGATGCAGCCCCACAGGTAAGACAGGCAGATGCTTCCCACGCCCTGCCCACACACACACTGGGTCCCCTGACGCCAGGCTGGGGCTGGGCTGGATGGCCCCGCTCAGGAACACGGTGCCCGCAGGGGGCCTGGATTGGGCTGCCACAAGCACCAGCCCCGGCCTGCCCTGCCCTTGCCTGGGGCCACGCCAGCCCTGCTGGGCCCAGTGCTGCCAGCTGAGTCCAGCTCTGCTGCTTCCTTTCTTCCAGGACTGATACACATGATGGCACAGATGCCACACCTTTGTAAATACGTTTGAAACTTTTGAAGATTTCTGTAAATACGTTTGAAAGTTTAGAAGATTTCTGCAAATACGTTCCTTCCATTTGAAGTTCTCTGTAAATACGTTTTGAAGATTGTTAGCCCATCGGATCCCGTGTAAATATGTTTTGTACATTGTTGGTGTTGTTGTTGTTATAACAATTGTTATAATGACACATGTTGTGTAAATCCAAGATTTGCCGATCTTTGGCAAATAAATACTGTTTCTTTTTAAAACCTGACTTCTCTTGGCCATTCCTTTGGGCACAGGCAGCCTTTGCACACTTGTGGGTTCCACTTGTTCCGCGTTCCCGGGGCTGGAGGTCCCTGGGGGTGTTGGCACGGCCACACCGGGGCTGGGGGTCCATGTGCACAGGGGCTCCCACTGACACCACTCCTGGCACTGGGCACTGCTGCTCTTCCTGGCCTGGGGCACAGCGCTGTCCCCAAGAGCTCAGCTCTCACCAGCTCTCACACAGGGAGCTCTCACAGCACTGGCCCCTGCAGCCATGCCACCAAAGCAGGCAGCAAACCTTCAGCCACCCTTCCTGCTGCAGCCACAGGCACTCCTGGGCCCAGAGCCGCCGTCAGGCCACAGCCATGCAAAATCCACCTGCACGCTCTCAAGCCCACCACAGCCTTGGCAACTGGGCCACCTGCACCTGGGCTGCTGCAGGGGCTGATCTTTAAGCCTTGCAGCCTCCAAAGGCCCTGGGCTCTGCTTCCCAGCCTGCTCTGCACTGCCCTGAGCCCGCATTGTTCCAGAGACAAAAGCCAGGCCAGGGCATCCTCACTCTGCCCGCACTCCTGCTGCTGCCAGCGGCCACGGGCCCCTGGGCCCCACTCGGGTGACAGCTGCAGGGACAGGGCAGCCTGTGCTGGCCAGGGGGCACGGGGCTTTGGGCCCTGCGCCTGCTGCTGCTGCTGCTGCTGCTGCTGCTGCTGCTGGGGGCCATGGGCCCAACAGGTCCCCAAGCTCAGCCCCTGCCCGGGCAGCTCCTCACAAAGCCCCACACTCCCCGAGCATCCCCAGCACAGCTGCCAGCGGGAAACCCCACGGGCTTCAGGAAAGAAATTCCCCATAGTGACTAAACCAAGGGGTCCAAGGGGAAAGTCAGCACAAGCTGATGTTTACAGCACCTTGACAATGCTGGCTGCAGAGCAGGTGAGATCTCCAGGGCCTCTGGCAGTGCCTGCTCTGCACGTGAGCCTGTGCGGCTGCTCCCAGTGGGACACAGCACCGGGCTCAGGCCAGCCCTCAGCCCCTCACAGATGATCCCAAGGAGCAGGCTCAGAAAGCAGTTTCAGACCACTGCCTGCAGATATTTCAAAGGACTACATGTCATTCAAGGAAGCCACCTTGCACATTTAGTATTGGTGTTGTGGCATGACAAGCCATGAAGGTGCCTCTCAATCTGCACTCAGGGCACTTCCACTGCCATCTCAAAGGGAACACAAAGGACAGGCCTCAGCTTTCAGCACTGCTGAGCTCCTCACCCAGCAATAAAGCCTCAGGACAGGCAGGAACTGAGTGCACCAGGGAACCTGGCCTCTAATAAAAGGCATGAATCCCGGTGCCCACCCAAACCAATACCTTGCATTTTTCTACATTTCCCGTCTTCTCTCATCTCTCATGTCACTTTCCCAATTCTCTCTTACTGGGAACTTGGCTTCTCTCTCTCCTGTCTGCAGATTCGGCCAAACGTGTGACCCTGCAGGAACAGCCTGACCCACAGGGAAGTGGGAGAGGACTCTTGGTCAAGAACTGTAGTGACAGGACAAGGGAGAATGGGATAAAACTGCAAGAGTTGGAAGAGGTTTGATGATGGGAAGAAGTTCTTTACTCTCAGCGTGCTTGTCCCTGACACAGGGACCAGTGCAGAGAGGCTGTGGATGCCCCATCCCCAGCAATATCCAAGGCCAGGTGGGACAGGGGCCGCAGCAACCTGCTCTGCTGGGAGATTGCTCAGCTTGGAACCACATCATCTTAAGGGTCCCTTCCAAGCCAAACCATTCAAGGATTTGATCATTCTGCAGTCCCCATCTCCCTCTGCACAGCACCCCTGAAACTTCAGTGACATCACAGCTCCCAGAGGGTTCCAGGTGGAACGTCCAGGACCCGGAAACGAGCACAGCCGACACTTCACCGGCTGCCAAGGGTCAGTTGCTGCTCACCCTGCACTCTGACCCTCAGCGCTGAGCTGCTGCTGCTGCCTGGGCTTTTTCTGCCGCCTGCTCTGGAGCGCCAATCCCAGCACAATGTGCTCTGCTGTGCCAATGGAGGTACAGTGCCATGCCAGGCAGGGGGCACCCAGCTTGGGCAGGCTGCAGCCATGTGGGAATGGATGGTGTGGGACAGGAAGCCCACTGGGAGATTGTGCTGCCCCTTGCAGACTGACAGAGACACTGTGGAGGACATGGAAGTGGACCTGGGCCTGGATGAGGAAGAGATGATGGAGGTGGACTCCTCCTCTACTTCCATGTCCTCCACTGTTGAGGACATGGAAGTAGACGAGGAGGACAACATCGAAGAGATGGAGGTGGATGAGGAGGATAACACAGAGGAGATGGAAGTTGACATAAAGGATGAGGAGGAGCCCATGGTCCTTGGATGAAGATGCAGCCCCACAGGTAAGACAGGCAGATGCTTCCCACGCCCTGCCCACACACACACTGGGTCCCCTGACGCCAGGCTGGGGCTGGGCTGGATGGCCCCGCTCAGGAACACGGTGCCCGCAGGAGGCCTGGATTGTGCTGCCACAAGCACCAGCCCCGGCCTGCCCTGCCCTTGCCTGGGGCCACGCCAGCCCTGCTGGGCCCAGTGCTGCCAGCTGAGTCCAGCTCTGCTGCTTCCTTTCTTCCAGGACTGATACACATGATGGCACAGATGCCACACCTTTGTAAATACGTTTGAAACTTTTGAAGATTTCTGTAAATACGTTTGAAAGTTTAGAAGATTTCTGCAAATACGTTCCTTCCATTTGAAGTTCTCTGTAAATACGTTTTGAAGATTGTTAGCCCATCGGATCCCGTGTAAATATGTTTTGTACATTGTTGGTGTTGTTGTTGTTATAACAATTGTTATAATGACACATGTTGTGTAAATCCAAGATTTGCCGATCTTTGGCAAATAAATACTGTTTCTTTTTAAAACCTGACTTCTCTTGGCCATTCCTTTGGGCACAGGCAGCCTTTGCACACTTGTGGGTTCCACTTGTTCAGCGTTCCCGGGGCTGGAGGTCCCTGGGGGTGTTGGCACGGCCACACCGGGGCTGGGGGTCCATGTGCACAGGGGCTCCCACTGACACCACTCCTGGCACTGGGCACTGCTGCTCTTCCTGGCCTGGGGCACAGCGCTGTCCCCAAGAGCTCAGCTCTCACCAGCTCTCACACAGGGAGCTCTCACAGCACTGGCCCCTGCAGCCATGCCACCAAAGCAGGCAGCAAACCTTCAGCCACCCTTCCTGCTGCAGCCACAGGCACTCCTGGGCCCAGAGCCGCCGTCAGGCCACAGCCATGCAAAATCCACCTGCACGCTCTCAAGCCCACCACAGCCTTGGCAACTGGGCCACCTGCACCTGGGCTGCTGCAGGGGCTGATCTTTAAGCCTTGCAGCCTCCAAAGGCCCTGGGCTCTGCTTCCCAGCCTGCTCTGCACTGCCCTGAGCCCGCATTGTTCCAGAGACAAAAGCCAAGCCAGGGCATCCTCACCCTGCTCGCATTCCTGCTGCTGCCAGCGGCCACTGGCCCCTGGCCCCACTCAGGTGACAGCTGCAGGGACAGGGCAGCCTGTGCTGGCCAGGGGGCACGGGGCTTTGGGCCCTGCGCCTGCTGCTGCTGCTGCTGCTGGGGGCCATGGGCCCAACAGGTCCCCAAGCTCAGCCCCTGCCCGGGCAGCTCCTCACAAAGCCCCACACTCCCCGAGCATCCCCAGCACAGCTGCCAGCGGGAAACCCCACGGGCTTCAGGAAAGAAATTCCCCATAGTGACTAAACCAAGGGGTCCAAGGGGAAAGTCAGCACAAGCTGATGTTTACAGCACCTTGACAATGCTGGCTGCAGAGCAGGTGAGATCTCCAGGGCCTCTGGCAGTGCCTGCTCTGCACGTGAGCCTGTGCGGCTGCTCCCAGTGGGACACAGCACCGGGCTCAGGCCAGCCCTCAGCCCCTCACAGATGATCCCAAGGAGCAGGCTCAGAAAGCAGTTTCAGACCACTGCCTGCAGATATTTCAAAGGACTACATGTCATTCAAGGAAGCCACCTTGCACATTTAATATTGGTGTTGTGGCATGACAAGCCATGAAGGTGCCTCTCAATCTGCACTCAGGGCACTTCCACTGCCATCTCAAAGGGAACACAAAGGACAGGCCTCAGCTTTCAGCACTGCTGAGCTCCTCTCCCAGCAATAAAGCCTCAGGACAGGCAGGAACTGAGTGCACCAGGGAACCTGGCCTCTAATAAAAGGCATGAATCCCGGTGCCCACCCAAACCAATACCTTGCATTTTTCTACATTTCCCGTCTTCTCTCATCTCTCATGTCACTTTCCCAATTCTCTCTTACTGGGAACTTGGCTTCTCTCTCTCCTGTCTGCAGATTAGGCCAAACGTGTGACCCTGCAGGAACAGCCTGACCCACAGGGAAGTGGGAGAGGACTCTTGGTCAAGAACTGTAGTGACAGGACAAGGGAGAATGGGATAAAACTGCAAGAGTTGGAAGAGGTTTGATGATGGGAAGAAGTTCTTTACTCTCAGCGTGCTTGTCCCTGACACAGGGACCAGTGCAGAGAGGCTGTGGAGAGGCCCCATCCCCAGCAATATCCAAGGCCAGGTGGGACAGGGGCCGCAGCAACCTGCTCTGCTGGGAGCTTGCTCAGCTTGGAACCACATCATCTTAAGGGTCCCTTCCAAGCCAAACCATTCAAGGATTTGATCATTCTGCAGTCCCCATCTCCCTCTGCACAGCACCCCTGAAACTTCAGTGACATCACAGCTCCCAGAGGGTTCCAGGTGGAACGTCCAGGACCCGGAAACGAGCACAGCCGACACTTCACCGGCTGCCAAGGGTCAGTTGCTGCTCACCCTGCACTCTGACCCTCAGCGCTGAGCTGCTGCTGCTGCCTGGGCTTTTTCTGCCGCCTGCTCTGGAGCGCCAATCCCAGCACAATGTGCTCTGCTGTGCCAATGGAGGTACAGTGCCATGCCAGGCAGGGGGCACCCAGCTTGGGCAGGCTGCAGCCATGTGGGAATGGATGGTGTGGGACAGGAAGCCCACTGGGAGATTGTGCTGCCCCTTGCAGACTGACAGAGACACTGTGGAGGACATGGAAGTGGACCTGGGCCTGGATGAGGAAGAGATGATGGAGGTGGACTCCTCCTCTACTTCCATGTCCTCCACTGTTGAGGACATGGAAGTAGACGAGGAGGACAACATCGAAGAGATGGAGGTGGATGAGGAGGATAACACAGAGGAGATGGAAGTTGACATAAAGGATGAGGAGGAGCCCATGGTCCTTGGATGAAGATGCAGCCCCACAGGTAAGACAGGCAGACGCTTCCCACGCCCTGCCCACACACACACTGGGTCCCCTGACGCCAGGCTGGGGCTGGGCTGGATGGCCCCGCTCAGGGACACGGTGCCCGCAGGGGGCCTGGATTGGGCTGCCACAAGCACCAGCCCCGGCCTGCCCTGCGCTTGCCTGGGGCCACGCCAGCCCTGCCAGCCCCGGCCCAGCCCCTGGGGCCCAGTTGCCAGCCCTGCTGGGCCCAGTGCTGCCAGCTGAGCCCAGCTCTGCTGCTTCCTTTCTTCCAGGACTGATACTCACGATGGCACAGATGCCACGCCTTTGTAAATACGTTTGAAACTTTTGAAGATTTCTGTAAATACGTTTGAAAGTTTAGAAGATTTCTGCAAACACGTTCCTTCCATTTGAAGTTCTCTGTAAATACGTTTTGAAGATTGTTAGCCCATCGGATCCCGTGTAAATATGTTCTGTACATTGTTGGTGTTGTTGTTGTTATAACAATTGTTATAATGACACATGTTGTGTAAATCCAAGATTTGCCGATCTTTGGCAAATAAATACTGTTTCTTTTTAAAACCTGACTTCTCTTGGCCATTCCTTTGGGCACAGGCAGCCTTTGCACACTTTGGGTTCCACTTGTTCCGCGTTCCCGGGGCTGGAGGTCCCTGGGGGTGTTGGCACGGCCACACCGGGGCTGGGGGTCCATGTGCACAGGGGCTCCCACTGACACCACTCCTGGCACTGGGCACTGCTGCTCTTCCTGGCCTGGGGCACAGCGCTGTCCCCAAGAGCTCAGCTCTCACCAGCTCTCACACAGGGAGCTCTCACAGCACTGGCCCCTGCAGCCATGCCACCAAAGCAGGCAGCAAACCTTCAGCCACCCTTCCTGCTGCAGCCACAGGCACTCCTGGGCCCAGAGCCGCCGTCAGGCCACAGCCATGCAAAATCCACCTGCACGCTCTCAAGCCCACCACAGCCTTGGCAACTGGGCCACCTGCACCTGGGCTGCTGCAGGGGCTGATCTTTAAGCCTTGCAGCCTCCAAAGGCCCTGGGCTCTGCTTCCCAGCCTGCTCTGCACTGCCCTGAGCCCGCATTGTTCCAGAGACAAAAGCCAAGCCAGGGCATCCTCACTCTGCCCGCATTCCTGCTGCTGCCAGCGGCCACTGGCCCCTGGGCCCCACTTGGGTGACAGCTGCAGGGACAGGGCAGCCTGTGCTGGCCAGGGGGCACGGGGCTTTGGGCCCTGCGCCTGCTGCTGCTGCTGCTGCTGCTGCTGCTGCTGCTGCTGCTGGGGGCCATGGGCCCAACAGGTCCCCAAGCTCAACCCCTGCCCGGGCAGCTCCTCACAAAGCCCCACACTCCCCGAGCATCCCCAGCACAGCTGCCAGCGGGAAACCCCACGGGCTTCAGGAAAGAAATTCCCCATAGTGACTAAACCAAGGGGTCCAAGGGGAAAGTCAGCACAAGCTGATGTTTACAGCACCTTGACAATGCTGGCTGCAGAGCAGGTGAGATCTCCAGGGCCTCTGGCAGTGCCTGCTCTGCACGTGAGCCTGTGCGGCTGCTCCCAGTGGGACACAGCACCGGGCTCAGGCCAGCCCTCAGCCCCTCACAGATGATCCCAAGGAGCAGGCTCAGAAAGCAGTTTCAGACCACTGCCTGCAGATATTTCAAAGGACTACATGTCATTCAAGGAAGCCACCTTGCACATTTAGTATTGGTGTTGTGGCATGACAAGCCATGAAGGTGCCTCTCAATCTGCACTCAGGGCACTTCCACTGCCATCTCAAAGGGAACACAAAGGACAGGCCTCAGCTTTCAGCACTGCTGAGCTCCTCACCCAGCAATAAAGCCTCAGGACAGGCAGGAACTGAGTGCACCAGGGAACCTGGCCTCTAATAAAAGGCATGAATCCCGGTGCCCACCCAAACCAATACCTTGCATTTTTCTACATTTCCCGTCTTCTCTCATCTCTCATGTCACTTTCCCAATTCTCTCTTACTGGGAACTTGGCTTCTCTCTCTCCTGTCTGCAGATTAGGCCAAACGTGTGACCCTGCAGGAACAGCCTGACCCACAGGGAAGTGGGAGAGGACTCTTGGTCAAGAACTGTAGTGACAGGACAAGGGAGAATGGGATAAAACTGCAAGAGTTGGAAGAGGTTTGATGATGGGAAGAAGTTCTTTACTCTCAGCGTGCTTGTCCCTGACACAGGGACCAGTGCAGAGAGGCTGTGGATGCCCCATCCCCAGCAACGTCCAAGCCCAGGTGGGACAGGGGTTACAGCAACCTGCTCTGCTGGGAGCTTGCTCAGCTTGGAACCACATCATCTTGAGGGTCCCTTCCAGGCCAAACCATTCAAGGATTTGATCATTCTGCAGTCCCCATCTCCCTCTGCACAGCACCCCTGAAACTTCAGTGACATCACAGCTCCCAGAGGGTTCCAGGTGGAACGTCCAGGACCCAGAAACGAGCACAGCAGACACTTCACCGGCTGCCAAGGGTCAGTTGCTGCTCACCCTGCACTCTGACCCTCAGCGCTGAGCTACTGCTGCTGCCTGGGCTTTCCCTGCTGCCGGCTCTGGAACGCCAATCCCAGCACAATGTGCTCTGCTGTGCCAATGGAGGTACAGTGCCATGCCAGGCAGGGGGCACCCAGCTTGGGCAGGCTGCAGCCATGTGGGAATGGATGGTGTGGGACAGGAAGCCCACTGGGAGATTGTGCTGCCCCTTGCAGACTGACAGAGACACTGTGGAGGACATGGAAGTGGACCTGGGCCTGGATGAGGAAGAGATGATGGAGGTGGACTCCTCCTCTACTTCCATGTCCTCCACTGTTGAGGACATGGAAGTAGACGAGGAGGACAACATCGAAGAGATGGAGGTGGATGAGGAGGATAACACAGAGGAGATGGAAGTTGACATAAAGGATGAGGAGGAGCCCATGGTCCTTGGATGAAGATGCAGCCCCACAGGTAAGACAGGCAGACGCTTCCCACGCCCTGCCCACACACACACTGGGTCCCCTGACGCCAGGCTGGGGCTGGGCTGGATGGCCCCGCTCAGGGACACGGTGCCCGCAGGGGGCCTGGATTGGGCTGCCACAAGCACCAGCCCCGGCCTGCCCTGCGCTTGCCTGGGGCCACGCCAGCCCTGCCAGCCCCGGCCCAGCCCCTGGGGCCCAGTTGCCAGCCCTGCTGGGCCCAGTGCTGCCAGCTGAGCCCAGCTCTGCTGCTTCCTTTCTTCCAGGACTGATACTCACGATGGCACAGATGCCACGCCTTTGTAAATACGTTTGAAACTTTTGAAGATTTCTGTAAATACGTTTGAAAGTTTAGAAGATTTCTGCAAACACGTTCCTTCCATTTGAAGTTCTCTGTAAATACGTTTTGAAGATTGTTAGCCCATCGGATCCCGTGTAAATATGTTCTGTACATTGTTGGTGTTGTTGTTGTTATAACAATTGTTATAATGACACATGTTGTGTAAATCCAAGATTTGCCGATCTTTGGCAAATAAATACTGTTTCTTTTTAAAACCTGACTTCTCTTGGCCATTCCTTTGGGCACAGGCAGCCTTTGCACACTTTGGGTTCCACTTGTTCCGCGTTCCCGGGGCTGGAGGTCCCTGGGGGTGTTGGCACGGCCACACCGGGGCTGGGGGTCCATGTGCACAGGGGCTCCCACTGACACCACTCCTGGCACTGGGCACTGCTGCTCTTCCTGGCCTGGGGCACAGCGCTGTCCCCAAGAGCTCAGCTCTCACCAGCTCTCACACAGGGAGCTCTCACAGCACTGGCCCCTGCAGCCATGCCACCAAAGCAGGCAGCAAACCTTCAGCCACCCTTCCTGCTGCAGCCACAGGCACTCCTGGGCCCAGAGCCGCCGTCAGGCCACAGCCATGCAAAATCCACCTGCACGCTCTCAAGGCCACCACAGCCTTGGCAACTGGGCCACCTGCACCTGGGCTGCTGCAGGGGCTGATCTTTAAGCCTTGCAGCCTCCAAAGGCCCTGGGCTCTGCTTCCCAGCCTGCTCTGCACTGCCCTGAGCCCGCATTGTTCCAGAGACAAAAGCCAAGCCAGGGCATCCTCACTCTGCCCGCATTCCTGCTGCTGCCAGCGGCCACTGGCCCCTGGGCCCCACTTGGGTGACAGCTGCAGGGACAGGGCAGCCTGTGCTGGCCAGGGGGCACGGGGCTTTGGGCCCTGCGCCTGCTGCTGCTGCTGCTGCTGCTGCTGGGGGCCATGGGCCCAACAGGTCCCCAAGCTCAACCCCTGCCCGGGCAGCTCCTCACAAAGCCCCACACTCCCCGAGCATCCCCAGCACAGCTGCCAGCGGGAAACCCCACGGGCTTCAGGAAAGAAATTCCCCATAGTGACTAAACCAAGGGGTCCAAGGGGAAAGTCAGCACAAGCTGATGTTTACAGCACCTTGACAATGCTGGCTGCAGAGCAGGTGAGATCTCCAGGGCCTCTGGCAGTGCCTGCTCTGCACGTGAGCCTGTGCGGCTGCTCCCAGTGGGACACAGCACCGGGCTCAGGCCAGCCCTCAGCCCCTCACAGATGATCCCAAGGAGCAGGCTCAGAAAGCAGTTTCAGACCACTGCCTGCAGATATTTCAAAGGACTACATGTCATTCAAGGAAGCCACCTTGCACATTTAGTATTGGTGTTGTGGCATGACAAGCCATGAAGGTGCCTCTCAATCTGCACTCAGGGCACTTCCACTGCCATCCCAAGGGGAGCACAAAGGACAGGCCTCAGCTTTCAGCACTGCTGAGCTCCTCTCCCAGCAATAAAGCCTCAGGACAGGCAGGAACTGAGTGCACCAGGGAACCTGGCCTCTAATAAAAGGCATGAATCCCGGTGCCCACCCAAACCAATACCTTGCATTTTTCTACATTTCCCGTCTTCTCTCATCTCTCATGTCACTTTCCCAATTCTCTCTTACTGGGAACTTGGCTTCTCTCTCTCCTGTCTGCAGATTAGGCCAAACGTGTGACCCTGCAGGAACAGCCTGACCCACAGGGAAGTGGGAGAGGACTCTTGGTCAAGAACTGTAGTGACAGGACAAGGGAGAATGGGATAAAACTGCAAGAGTTGGAAGAGGTTTGATGATGGGAAGAAGTTCTTTACTCTCAGCGTGCTTGTCCCTGACACAGGGACCAGTGCAGAGAGGCTGTGGATGCCCCATCCCCAGCAACGTCCAAGCCCAGGTGGGACAGGGGTTACAGCAACCTGCTCTGCTGGGAGCTTGCTCAGCTTGGAACCACATCATCTTGAGGGTCCCTTCCAGGCCAAACCATTCAAGGATTTGATCATTCTGCAGTCCCCATCTCCCTCTGCACAGCACCCCTGAAACTTCAGTGACATCACAGCTCCCAGAGGGTTCCAGGTGGAACGTCCAGGACCCAGAAACGAGCACAGCAGACACTTCACCGGCTGCCAAGGGTCAGTTGCTGCTCACCCTGCACTCTGACCCTCAGCGCTGAGCTACTGCTGCTGCCTGGGCTTTCCCTGCTGCCGGCTCTGGAACGCCAATCCCAGCACAATGTGCTCTGCTGTGCCAATGGAGGTACAGTGCCATGCCAGGCAGGGGGCACCCAGCTTGGGCAGGCTGCAGCCATGTGGGAATGGATGGTGTGGGACAGGAAGCCCACTGGGAGATTGTGCTGCCCCTTGCAGACTGACAGAGACACTGTGGAGGACATGGAAGTGGACCTGGGCCTGGATGAGGAAGAGATGATGGAGGTGGACTCCTCCTCTACTTCCATGTCCTCCACTGTTGAGGACATGGAAGTAGACGAGGAGGACAACATCGAAGAGATGGAGGTGGATGAGGAGGATAACACAGAGGAGATGGAAGTTGACATAAAGGATGAGGAGGAGCCCATGGTCCTTGGATGAAGATGCAGCCCCACAGGTAAGACAGGCAGACGCTTCCCACGCCCTGCCCACACACACACTGGGTCCCCTGACGCCAGGCTGGGGCTGGGCTGGATGGCCCCGCTCAGGGACACGGTGCCCGCAGGGGGCCTGGATTGTGCTGCCACAAGCACCAGCCCCGGCCTGCCCTGCGCTTGCCTGGGGCCACGCCAGCCCTGCCAGCCCCGGCCCAGCCCCTGGGGCCCAGTTGCGAGCCCTGCTGGGCCCAGTGCTGCCAGCTGAGTCCAGCTCTGCTGCTTCCTTTCTTCCAGGACTGATACTCATGATGGCACAGATGCCACGCCTTTGTAAATACGTTTGAAACTTTTGAAGAGTTCTGTAAATACGTTTGAAAGTTTAGAAGATTTCTGCAAATACGTTCCTTCCATTTGAAGTTCTCTGTAAATACGTTTTGAAGATTGTTAGCCCATCGGATCCCGTGTAAATATGTTCTGTACATTGTTGGTGTTGTTGTTGTTATAACAATTGTTATAATGACACATGTTGTGTAAATCCAAGATTTGCCGATCTTTGGCAAATAAATACTGTTTCTTTTTAAAACCTGACTTCTCTTGGCCATTCCTTTGGGCACAGGCAGCCTTTGCACACTTGTGGGTTCCACTTGTTCCGCGTTCCCGGGGCTGGAGGTCCCTGGGGGTGTTGGCACGGCCACACCGGGGCTGGGGGTCCATGTGCACAGGGGCTCCCACTGACACCACTCCTGGCACTGGGCACTGCTGCTCTTCCTGGCCTGGGGCACAGCGCTGTCCCCAAGAGCTCAGCTCTCACCAGCTCTCACACAGGGAGCTCTCACAGCACTGGCCCCTGCAGCCATGCCACCAAAGCAGGCAGCAAACCTTCAGCCACCCTTCCTGCTGCAGCCACAGGCACTCCTGGGCCCAGAGCCGCCGTCAGGCCACAGCCATGCAAAATCCACCTGCACGCTCTCAAGCCCACCACAGCCTTGGCAACTGGGCCACCTGCACCTGGGCTGCTGCAGGGGCTGATCTTTAAGCCTTGCAGCCTCCAAAGGCCCTGGGCTCTGCTTCCCAGCCTGCTCTGCACTGCCCTGAGCCCGCATTGTTCCAGAGACAAAAGCCAGGCCAGGGCATCCTCACTCTGCCCGCACTCCTGCTGCTGCCAGCGGCCACTGGCCCCTGGGCCCCACTCGGGTGACAGCTGCAGGGACAGGGCAGCCTGTGCTGGCCAGGGGGCACGGGGCTTTGGGCCCTGCGCCTGCTGCTGCTGCTGCTGCTGCTGCTGCTGCTGCTGCTGGGGGCCATGGGCCCAACAGGTCCCCAAGCTCAGCCCCTGCCCGGGCAGCTCCTCACAAAGCCCCACACTCCCCGAGCATCCCCAGCACAGCTGCCAGCGGGAAACCCCACGGGCTTCAGGAAAGAAATTCCCCATAGTGACTAAACCAAGGGGTCCAAGGGGAAAGTCAGCACAAGCTGATGTTTACAGCACCTTGACAATGCTGGCTGCAGAGCAGGTGAGATCTCCAGGGCCTCTGGCAGTGCCTGCTCTGCACGTGAGCCTGTGCGGCTGCTCCCAGTGGGACACAGCACCGGGCTCAGGCCAGCCCTCAGCCCCTCACAGATGATCCCAAGGAGCAGGCTCAGAAAGCAGTTTCAGACCACTGCCTGCAGATATTTCAAAGGACTACATGTCATTCAAGGAAGCCACCTTGCACATTTAATATTGGTGTTGTGGCATGACAAGCCATGAAGGTGCCTCTCAATCTGCACTCAGGGCACTTCCACTGCCATCTCAAAGGGAACACAAAGGACAGGCCTCAGCTTTCAGCACTGCTGAGCTCCTCACCCAGCAATAAAGCCTCAGGACAGGCAGGAACTGAGTGCACCAGGGAACCTGGCCTCTAATAAAAGGCATGAATCCCGGTGCCCACCCAAACCAATACCTTGCATTTTTCTACATTTCCCGTCTTCTCTCATCTCTCATGTCACTTTCCCAATTCTCTCTTACTGGGAACTTGGCTTCTCTCTCTCCTGTCTGCAGATTAGGCCAAACGTGTGACCCTGCAGGAACAGCCTGACCCACAGGGAAGTGGGAGAGGACTCTTGGTCAAGAACTGTAGTGACAGGACAAGGGAGAATGGGATAAAACTGCAAGAGTTGGAAGAGGTTTGATGATGGGAAGAAGTTCTTTACTCTCAGCGTGCTTGTCCCTGACACAGGGACCAGTGCAGAGAGGCTGTGGAGAGGCCCCATCCCCAGCAATATCCAAGGCCAGGTGGGACAGGGGCCGCAGCAACCTGCTCTGCTGGGAGCTTGCTCAGCTTGGAACCACATCATCTTAAGGGTCCCTTCCAAGCCAAACCATTCAAGGATTTGATCATTCTGCAGTCCCCATCTCCCTCTGCACAGCACCCCTGAAACTTCAGTGACATCACAGCTCCCAGAGGGTTCCAGGTGGAACGTCCAGGACCCGGAAACGAGCACAGCCGACACTTCACCGGCTGCCAAGGGTCAGTTGCTGCTCACCCTGCACTCTGACCCTCAGCGCTGAGCTGCTGCTGCTGCCTGGGCTTTTTCTGCCGCCTGCTCTGGAGCGCCAATCCCAGCACAATGTGCTCTGCTGTGCCAATGGAGGTACAGTGCCATGCCAGGCAGGGGGCACCCAGCTTGGGCAGGCTGCAGCCATGTGGGAATGGATGGTGTGGGACAGGAAGCCCACTGGGAGATTGTGCTGCCCCTTGCAGACTGACAGAGACACTGTGGAGGACATGGAAGTGGACCTGGGCCTGGATGAGGAAGAGATGATGGAGGTGGACTCCTCCTCTACTTCCATGTCCTCCACTGTTGAGGACATGGAAGTAGACGAGGAGGACAACATCGAAGAGATGGAGGTGGATGAGGAGGATAACACAGAGGAGATGGAAGTTGACATAAAGGATGAGGAGGAGCCCATGGTCCTTGGATGAAGATGCAGCCCCACAGGTAAGACAGGCAGACGCTTCCCACGCCCTGCCCACACACACACTGGGTCCCCTGACGCCAGGCTGGGGCTGGGCTGGATGGCCCCGCTCAGGGACACGGTGCCCGCAGGGGGCCTGGATTGGGCTGCCACAAGCACCAGCCCCGGCCTGCCCTGCGCTTGCCTGGGGCCACGCCAGCCCTGCCAGCCCCGGCCCAGCCCCTGGGGCCCAGTTGCCAGCCCTGCTGGGCCCAGTGCTGCCAGCTGAGCCCAGCTCTGCTGCTTCCTTTCTTCCAGGACTGATACTCACGATGGCACAGATGCCACGCCTTTGTAAATACGTTTGAAACTTTTGAAGATTTCTGTAAATACGTTTGAAAGTTTAGAAGATTTCTGCAAACACGTTCCTTCCATTTGAAGTTCTCTGTAAATACGTTTTGAAGATTGTTAGCCCATCGGATCCCGTGTAAATATGTTCTGTACATTGTTGGTGTTGTTGTTGTTATAACAATTGTTATAATGACACATGTTGTGTAAATCCAAGATTTGCCGATCTTTGGCAAATAAATACTGTTTCTTTTTAAAACCTGACTTCTCTTGGCCATTCCTTTGGGCACAGGCAGCCTTTGCACACTTTGGGTTCCACTTGTTCCGCGTTCCCGGGGCTGGAGGTCCCTGGGGGTGTTGGCACGGCCACACCGGGGCTGGGGGTCCATGTGCACAGGGGCTCCCACTGACACCACTCCTGGCACTGGGCACTGCTGCTCTTCCTGGCCTGGGGCACAGCGCTGTCCCCAAGAGCTCAGCTCTCACCAGCTCTCACACAGGGAGCTCTCACAGCACTGGCCCCTGCAGCCATGCCACCAAAGCAGGCAGCAAACCTTCAGCCACCCTTCCTGCTGCAGCCACAGGCACTCCTGGGCCCAGAGCCGCCGTCAGGCCACAGCCATGCAAAATCCACCTGCACGCTCTCAAGCCCACCACAGCCTTGGCAACTGGGCCACCTGCACCTGGGCTGCTGCAGGGGCTGATCTTTAAGCCTTGCAGCCTCCAAAGGCCCTGGGCTCTGCTTCCCAGCCTGCTCTGCACTGCCCTGAGCCCGCATTGTTCCAGAGACAAAAGCCAAGCCAGGGCATCCTCACTCTGCCCGCATTCCTGCTGCTGCCAGCGGCCACTGGCCCCTGGGCCCCACTTGGGTGACAGCTGCAGGGACAGGGCAGCCTGTGCTGGCCAGGGGGCACGGGGCTTTGGGCCCTGCGCCTGCTGCTGCTGCTGCTGCTGCTGCTGCTGCTGCTGCTGCTGGGGGCCATGGGCCCAACAGGTCCCCAAGCTCAACCCCTGCCCGGGCAGCTCCTCACAAAGCCCCACACTCCCCGAGCATCCCCAGCACAGCTGCCAGCGGGAAACCCCACGGGCTTCAGGAAAGAAATTCCCCATAGTGACTAAACCAAGGGGTCCAAGGGGAAAGTCAGCACAAGCTGATGTTTACAGCACCTTGACAATGCTGGCTGCAGAGCAGGTGAGATCTCCAGGGCCTCTGGCAGTGCCTGCTCTGCACGTGAGCCTGTGCAGCTGCTCCCAGTGGGACACAGCACCGGGCTCAGGCCAGCCCTCAGCCCCTCACAGATGATCCCAAGGAGCAGGCTCAGAAAGCAGTTTCAGACCACTGCCTGCAGATATTTCAAAGGACTACATGTCATTCAAGGAAGCCACCTTGCACATTTAGTATTGGTGTTGTGGCATGACAAGCCATGAAGGTGCCTCTCAATCTGCACTCAGGGCACTTCCACTGCCATCTCAAAGGGAACACAAAGGACAGGCCTCAGCTTTCAGCACTGCTGAGCTCCTCACCCAGCAATAAAGCCTCAGGACAGGCAGGAACTGAGTGCACCAGGGAACCTGGCCTCTAATAAAAGGCATGAATCCCGGTGCCCACCCAAACCAATACCTTGCATTTTTCTACATTTCCCGTCTTCTCTCATCTCTCATGTCACTTTCCCAATTCTCTCTTACTGGGAACTTGGCTTCTCTCTCTCCTGTCTGCAGATTAGGCCAAACGTGTGACCCTGCAGGAACAGCCTGACCCACAGGGAAGTGGGAGAGGACTCTTGGTCAAGAACTGTAGTGACAGGACAAGGGAGAATGGGATAAAACTGCAAGAGTTGGAAGAGGTTTGATGATGGGAAGAAGTTCTTTACTCTCAGCGTGCTTGTCCCTGACACAGGGACCAGTGCAGAGAGGCTGTGGATGCCCCATCCCCAGCAACGTCCAAGCCCAGGTGGGACAGGGGTTACAGCAACCTGCTCTGCTGGGAGCTTGCTCAGCTTGGAACCACATCATCTTGAGGGTCCCTTCCAGGCCAAACCATTCAAGGATTTGATCATTCTGCAGTCCCCATCTCCCTCTGCACAGCACCCCTGAAACTTCAGTGACATCACAGCTCCCAGAGGGTTCCAGGTGGAACGTCCAGGACCCAGAAACGAGCACAGCAGACACTTCACCGGCTGCCAAGGGTCAGTTGCTGCTCACCCTGCACTCTGACCCTCAGCGCTGAGCTACTGCTGCTGCCTGGGCTTTCCCTGCTGCCGGCTCTGGAACGCCAATCCCAGCACAATGTGCTCTGCTGTGCCAATGGAGGTACAGTGCCATGCCAGGCAGGGGGCACCCAGCTTGGGCAGGCTGCAGCCATGTGGGAATGGATGGTGTGGGACAGGAAGCCCACTGGGAGATTGTGCTGCCCCTTGCAGACTGACAGAGACACTGTGGAGGACATGGAAGTGGACCTGGGCCTGGATGAGGAAGAGATGATGGAGGTGGACTCCTCCTCTACTTCCATGTCCTCCCCTGTTGAGGACATGGAAGTAGACGAGGAGGACAACATCGAAGAGATGGAGGTGGATGAGGAGGATAACACAGAGGAGATGGAAGTTGACATAAAGGATGAGGAGGAGCCCATGGTCCTTGGATGAAGATGCAGCCCCACAGGTAAGACAGGCAGACGCTTCCCACGCCCTGCCCACACACACACTGGGTCCCCTGACGCCAGGCTGGGGCTGGGCTGGATGGCCCCGCTCAGGGACACGGTGCCCGCAGGGGGCCTGGATTGGGCTGCCACAAGCACCAGCCCCGGCCTGCCCTGCGCTTGCCTGGGGCCACGCCAGCCCTGCCAGCCCCGGCCCAGCCCCTGGGGCCCAGTTGCCAGCCCTGCTGGGCCCAGTGCTGCCAGCTGAGCCCAGCTCTGCTGCTTCCTTTCTTCCAGGACTGATACTCACGATGGCACAGATGCCACGCCTTTGTAAATACGTTTGAAACTTTTGAAGATTTCTGTAAATACGTTTGAAAGTTTAGAAGATTTCTGCAAACACGTTCCTTCCATTTGAAGTTCTCTGTAAATACGTTTTGAAGATTGTTAGCCCATCGGATCCCGTGTAAATATGTTCTGTACATTGTTGGTGTTGTTGTTGTTATAACAATTGTTATAATGACACATGTTGTGTAAATCCAAGATTTGCCGATCTTTGGCAAATAAATACTGTTTCTTTTTAAAACCTGACTTCTCTTGGCCATTCCTTTGGGCACAGGCAGCCTTTGCACACTTTGGGTTCCACTTGTTCCGCGTTCCCGGGGCTGGAGGTCCCTGGGGGTGTTGGCACGGCCACACCGGGGCTGGGGGTCCATGTGCACAGGGGCTCCCACTGACACCACTCCTGGCACTGGGCACTGCTGCTCTTCCTGGCCTGGGGCACAGCGCTGTCCCCAAGAGCTCAGCTCTCACCAGCTCTCACACAGGGAGCTCTCACAGCACTGGCCCCTGCAGCCATGCCACCAAAGCAGGCAGCAAACCTTCAGCCACCCTTCCTGCTGCAGCCACAGGCACTCCTGGGCCCAGAGCCGCCGTCAGGCCACAGCCATGCAAAATCCACCTGCACGCTCTCAAGGCCACCACAGCCTTGGCAACTGGGCCACCTGCACCTGGGCTGCTGCAGGGGCTGATCTTTAAGCCTTGCAGCCTCCAAAGGCCCTGGGCTCTGCTTCCCAGCCTGCTCTGCACTGCCCTGAGCCCGCATTGTTCCAGAGACAAAAGCCAAGCCAGGGCATCCTCACTCTGCCCGCATTCCTGCTGCTGCCAGCGGCCACTGGCCCCTGGGCCCCACTTGGGTGACAGCTGCAGGGACAGGGCAGCCTGTGCTGGCCAGGGGGCACGGGGCTTTGGGCCCTGCGCCTGCTGCTGCTGCTGCTGCTGCTGCTGGGGGCCATGGGCCCAACAGGTCCCCAAGCTCAACCCCTGCCCGGGCAGCTCCTCACAAAGCCCCACACTCCCCGAGCATCCCCAGCACAGCTGCCAGCGGGAAACCCCACGGGCTTCAGGAAAGAAATTCCCCATAGTGACTAAACCAAGGGGTCCAAGGGGAAAGTCAGCACAAGCTGATGTTTACAGCACCTTGACAATGCTGGCTGCAGAGCAGGTGAGATCTCCAGGGCCTCTGGCAGTGCCTGCTCTGCACGTGAGCCTGTGCGGCTGCTCCCAGTGGGACACAGCACCGGGCTCAGGCCAGCCCTCAGCCCCTCACAGATGATCCCAAGGAGCAGGCTCAGAAAGCAGTTTCAGACCACTGCCTGCAGATATTTCAAAGGACTACATGTCATTCAAGGAAGCCACCTTGCACATTTAGTATTGGTGTTGTGGCATGACAAGCCATGAAGGTGCCTCTCAATCTGCACTCAGGGCACTTCCACTGCCATCCCAAGGGGAGCACAAAGGACAGGCCTCAGCTTTCAGCACTGCTGAGCTCCTCTCCCAGCAATAAAGCCTCAGGACAGGCAGGAACTGAGTGCACCAGGGAACCTGGCCTCTAATAAAAGGCATGAATCCCGGTGCCCACCCAAACCAATACCTTGCATTTTTCTACATTTCCCGTCTTCTCTCATCTCTCATGTCACTTTCCCAATTCTCTCTTACTGGGAACTTGGCTTCTCTCTCTCCTGTCTGCAGATTAGGCCAAACGTGTGACCCTGCAGGAACAGCCTGACCCACAGGGAAGTGGGAGAGGACTCTTGGTCAAGAACTGTAGTGACAGGACAAGGGAGAATGGGATAAAACTGCAAGAGTTGGAAGAGGTTTGATGATGGGAAGAAGTTCTTTACTCTCAGCGTGCTTGTCCCTGACACAGGGACCAGTGCAGAGAGGCTGTGGATGCCCCATCCCCAGCAACGTCCAAGCCCAGGTGGGACAGGGGTTACAGCAACCTGCTCTGCTGGGAGCTTGCTCAGCTTGGAACCACATCATCTTGAGGGTCCCTTCCAGGCCAAACCATTCAAGGATTTGATCATTCTGCAGTCCCCATCTCCCTCTGCACAGCACCCCTGAAACTTCAGTGACATCACAGCTCCCAGAGGGTTCCAGGTGGAACGTCCAGGACCCAGAAACGAGCACAGCAGACACTTCACCGGCTGCCAAGGGTCAGTTGCTGCTCACCCTGCACTCTGACCCTCAGCGCTGAGCTACTGCTGCTGCCTGGGCTTTCCCTGCTGCCGGCTCTGGAACGCCAATCCCAGCACAATGTGCTCTGCTGTGCCAATGGAGGTACAGTGCCATGCCAGGCAGGGGGCACCCAGCTTGGGCAGGCTGCAGCCATGTGGGAATGGATGGTGTGGGACAGGAAGCCCACTGGGAGATTGTGCTGCCCCTTGCAGACTGACAGAGACACTGTGGAGGACATGGAAGTGGACCTGGGCCTGGATGAGGAAGAGATGATGGAGGTGGACTCCTCCTCTACTTCCATGTCCTCCACTGTTGAGGACATGGAAGTAGACGAGGAGGACAACATCGAAGAGATGGAGGTGGATGAGGAGGATAACACAGAGGAGATGGAAGTTGACATAAAGGATGAGGAGGAGCCCATGGTCCTTGGATGAAGATGCAGCCCCACAGGTAAGACAGGCAGACGCTTCCCACGCCCTGCCCACACACACACTGGGTCCCCTGACGCCAGGCTGGGGCTGGGCTGGATGGCCCCGCTCAGGGACACGGTGCCCGCAGGGGGCCTGGATTGTGCTGCCACAAGCACCAGCCCCGGCCTGCCCTGCGCTTGCCTGGGGCCACGCCAGCCCTGCCAGCCCCGGCCCAGCCCCTGGGGCCCAGTTGCGAGCCCTGCTGGGCCCAGTGCTGCCAGCTGAGTCCAGCTCTGCTGCTTCCTTTCTTCCAGGACTGATACTCATGATGGCACAGATGCCACGCCTTTGTAAATACGTTTGAAACTTTTGAAGAGTTCTGTAAATACGTTTGAAAGTTTAGAAGATTTCTGCAAATACGTTCCTTCCATTTGAAGTTCTCTGTAAATACGTTTTGAAGATTGTTAGCCCATCGGATCCCGTGTAAATATGTTCTGTACATTGTTGGTGTTGTTGTTGTTATAACAATTGTTATAATGACACATGTTGTGTAAATCCAAGATTTGCCGATCTTTGGCAAATAAATACTGTTTCTTTTTAAAACCTGACTTCTCTTGGCCATTCCTTTGGGCACAGGCAGCCTTTGCACACTTGTGGGTTCCACTTGTTCCGCGTTCCCGGGGCTGGAGGTCCCTGGGGGTGTTGGCACGGCCACACCGGGGCTGGGGGTCCATGTGCACAGGGGCTCCCACTGACACCACTCCTGGCACTGGGCACTGCTGCTCTTCCTGGCCTGGGGCACAGCGCTGTCCCCAAGAGCTCAGCTCTCACCAGCTCTCACACAGGGAGCTCTCACAGCACTGGCCCCTGCAGCCATGCCACCAAAGCAGGCAGCAAACCTTCAGCCACCCTTCCTGCTGCAGCCACAGGCACTCCTGGGCCCAGAGCCGCCGTCAGGCCACAGCCATGCAAAATCCACCTGCACGCTCTCAAGCCCACCACAGCCTTGGCAACTGGGCCACCTGCACCTGGGCTGCTGCAGGGGCTGATCTTTAAGCCTTGCAGCCTCCAAAGGCCCTGGGCTCTGCTTCCCAGCCTGCTCTGCACTGCCCTGAGCCCGCATTGTTCCAGAGACAAAAGCCAGGCCAGGGCATCCTCACTCTGCCCGCACTCCTGCTGCTGCCAGCGGCCACTGGCCCCTGGGCCCCACTCGGGTGACAGCTGCAGGGACAGGGCAGCCTGTGCTGGCCAGGGGGCACGGGGCTTTGGGCCCTGCGCCTGCTGCTGCTGCTGCTGCTGCTGCTGCTGCTGCTGCTGGGGGCCATGGGCCCAACAGGTCCCCAAGCTCAGCCCCTGCCCGGGCAGCTCCTCACAAAGCCCCACACTCCCCGAGCATCCCCAGCACAGCTGCCAGCGGGAAACCCCACGGGCTTCAGGAAAGAAATTCCCCATAGTGACTAAACCAAGGGGTCCAAGGGGAAAGTCAGCACAAGCTGATGTTTACAGCACCTTGACAATGCTGGCTGCAGAGCAGGTGAGATCTCCAGGGCCTCTGGCAGTGCCTGCTCTGCACGTGAGCCTGTGCGGCTGCTCCCAGTGGGACACAGCACCGGGCTCAGGCCAGCCCTCAGCCCCTCACAGATGATCCCAAGGAGCAGGCTCAGAAAGCAGTTTCAGACCACTGCCTGCAGATATTTCAAAGGACTACATGTCATTCAAGGAAGCCACCTTGCACATTTAGTATTGGTGTTGTGGCATGACAAGCCATGAAGGTGCCTCTCAATCTGCACTCAGGGCACTTCCACTGCCATCTCAAAGGGAACACAAAGGACAGGCCTCAGCTTTCAGCACTGCTGAGCTCCTCACCCAGCAATAAAGCCTCAGGACAGGCAGGAACTGAGTGCACCAGGGAACCTGGCCTCTAATAAAAGGCATGAATCCCGGTGCCCACCCAAACCAATACCTTGCATTTTTCTACATTTCCCGTCTTCTCTCATCTCTCATGTCACTTTCCCAATTCTCTCTTACTGGGAACTTGGCTTCTCTCTCTCCTGTCTGCAGATTAGGCCAAACGTGTGACCCTGCAGGAACAGCCTGACCCACAGGGAAGTGGGAGAGGACTCTTGGTCAAGAACTGTAGTGACAGGACAAGGGAGAATGGGATAAAACTGCAAGAGTTGGAAGAGGTTTGATGATGGGAAGAAGTTCTTTACTCTCAGCGTGCTTGTCCCTGACACAGGGACCAGTGCAGAGAGGCTGTGGATGCCCCATCCCCAGCAATATCCAAGGCCAGGTGGGACAGGGGCCGCAGCAACCTGCTCTGCTGGGAGATTGCTCAGCTTGGAACCACATCATCTTAAGGGTCCCTTCCAAGCCAAACCATTCAAGGATTTGATCATTCTGCAGTCCCCATCTCCCTCTGCACAGCACCCCTGAAACTTCAGTGACATCACAGCTCCCAGAGGGTTCCAGGTGGAACGTCCAGGACCCGGAAACGAGCACAGCCGACACTTCACCGGCTGCCAAGGGTCAGTTGCTGCTCACCCTGCACTCTGACCCTCAGCGCTGAGCTGCTGCTGCTGCCTGGGCTTTTTCTGCCGCCTGCTCTGGAGCGCCAATCCCAGCACAATGTGCTCTGCTGTGCCAATGGAGGTACAGTGCCATGCCAGGCAGGGGGCACCCAGCTTGGGCAGGCTGCAGCCATGTGGGAATGGATGGTGTGGGACAGGAAGCCCACTGGGAGATTGTGCTGCCCCTTGCAGACTGACAGAGACACTGTGGAGGACATGGAAGTGGACCTGGGCCTGGATGAGGAAGAGATGATGGAGGTGGACTCCTCCTCTACTTCCATGTCCTCCACTGTTGAGGACATGGAAGTAGACGAGGAGGACAACATCGAAGAGATGGAGGTGGATGAGGAGGATAACACAGAGGAGATGGAAGTTGACATAAAGGATGAGGAGGAGCCCATGGTCCTTGGATGAAGATGCAGCCCCACAGGTAAGACAGGCAGATGCTTCCCACGCCCTGCCCACACACACACTGGGTCCCCTGACGCCAGGCTGGGGCTGGGCTGGATGGCCCCGCTCAGGAACACGGTGCCCGCAGGAGGCCTGGATTGTGCTGCCACAAGCACCAGCCCCGGCCTGCCCTGCCCTTGCCTGGGGCCACGCCAGCCCTGCTGGGGCCAGTGCTGCCAGCTGAGTCCAGCTCTGCTGCTTCCTTTCTTCCAGGACTGATACACATGATGGCACAGATGCCACACCTTTGTAAATACGTTTGAAACTTTTGAAGATTTCTGTAAATACGTTTGAAAGTTTAGAAGATTTCTGCAAATACGTTCCTTCCATTTGAAGTTCTCTGTAAATACGTTTTGAAGATTGTTAGCCCATCGGATCCCGTGTAAATATGTTCTGTACATTGTTGGTGTTGTTGTTGTTATAACAATTGTTATAATGACACATGTTGTGTAAATCCAAGATTTGCCGATCTTTGGCAAATAAATACTGTTTCTTTTTAAAACCTGACTTCTCTTGGCCATTCCTTTGGGCACAGGCAGCCTTTGCACACTTGTGGGTTCCACTTGTTCAGCGTTCCCGGGGCTGGAGGTCCCTGGGGGTGTTGGCACGGCCACACCGGGGCTGGGGGTCCCTGTGCACAGGGGCTCCCACTGACACCACTCCTGGCACTGGGCACTGCTGCTCTTCCTGGCCTGGGGCACAGCGCTGTCCCCAAGAGCTCAGCTCTCACCAGCTCTCACACAGGGAGCTCTCACAGCACTGGCCCCTGCAGCCATGCCACCAAAGCAGGCAGCAAACCTTCAGCCACCCTTCCTGCTGCAGCCACAGGCACTCCTGGGCCCAGAGCCGCCGTCAGGCCACAGCCATGCAAAATCCACCTGCACGCTCTCAAGCCCACCACAGCCTTGGCAACTGGGCCACCTGCACCTGGGCTGCTGCAGGGGCTGATCTTTAAGCCTTGCAGCCTCCAAAGGCCCTGGGCTCTGCTTCCCAGCCTGCTCTGCACTGCCCTGAGCCCGCATTGTTCCAGAGACAAAAGCCAAGCCAGGGCATCCTCACCCTGCTCGCATTCCTGCTGCTGCCAGCGGCCACTGGCCCCTGGGCCCCACTCAGGTGACAGCTGCAGGGACAGGGCAGCCTGTGCTGGCCAGGGGGCACGGGGCTTTGGGCCCTGCGCCTGCTGCTGCTGCTGCTGCTGCTGCTGCTGCTGCTGCTGGGGGCCATGGGCCCAACAGGTCCCCAAGCTCAGCCCCTGCCCGGGCAGCTCCTCACAAAGCCCCACACTCCCCGAGCATCCCCAGCACAGCTGCCAGCGGGAAACCCCACGGGCTTCAGGAAAGAAATTCCCCATAGTGACTAAACCAAGGGGTCCAAGGGGAAAGTCAGCACAAGCTGATGTTTACAGCACCTTGACAATGCTGGCTGCAGAGCAGGTGAGATCTCCAGGGCCTCTGGCAGTGCCTGCTCTGCACGTGAGCCTGTGCGGCTGCTCCCAGTGGGACACAGCACCGGGCTCAGGCCAGCCCTCAGCCCCTCACAGATGATCCCAAGGAGCAGGCTCAGAAAGCAGTTTCAGACCACTGCCTGCAGATATTTCAAAGGACTACATGTCATTCAAGGAAGCCACCTTGCACATTTAGTATTGGTGTTGTGGCATGACAAGCCATGAAGGTGCCTCTCAATCTGCACTCAGGGCACTTCCACTGCCATCTCAAAGGGAACACAAAGGACAGACCTCAGCTTTCAGCACTGCTGAGCTCCTCTCCCAGCAATAAAGCCTCAGGACAGGCAGGAACTGAGTGCACCAGGGAACCTGGCCTCTAATAAAAGGCATGAATCCCGGTGCCCACCCAAACCAATACCTTGCATTTTTCTACATTTCCCGTCTTCTCTCATCTCTCATGTCACTTTCCCAATTCTCTCTTACTGGGAACTTGGCTTCTCTCTCTCCTGTCTGCAGATTAGGCCAAACGTGTGACCCTGCAGGAACAGCCTGACCCACAGGGAAGTGGGAGAGGACTCTTGGTCAAGAACTGTAGTGACAGGACAAGGGAGAATGGGATAAAACTGCAAGAGTTGGAAGAGGTTTGATGATGGGAAGAAGTTCTTTACTCTCAGCGTGCTTGTCCCTGACACAGGGACCAGTGCAGAGAGGCTGTGGAGAGGCCCCATCCCCAGCAATATCCAAGGCCAGGTGGGACAGGGGCCGCAGCAACCTGCTCTGCTGGGAGATTGCTCAGCTTGGAACCACATCATCTTAAGGGTCCCTTCCAAGCCAAACCATTCAAGGATTTGATCATTCTGCAGTCCCCATCTCCCTCTGCACAGCACCCCTGAAACTTCAGTGACATCACAGCTCCCAGAGGGTTCCAGGTGGAACGTCCAGGACCTGGAAACGAGCACAGCAGACACTTCACCGGCTGCCAAGGGTCAGTTGCCACTCGCTCTGCGCTCTGACCTTCAGCACAGAGCTGCTGCTGCTGCCTGGGCTTTCCCTGCCGCCTGCTCCGGAGCGCCAATCCCAGCACAATGTGCTCTGCTGTGCCAATGGAGGTACAGTGCCATGCCAGGCAGGGGGCACCCAGCTTGGGCAGGCTGCAGCCATGTGGGAATGGATGGTGTGGGACAGGAAGCCCACTGGGAGATTGTGCTGCCCCTTGCAGACTGACAGAGACACTGTGGAGGACATGGAAGTGGACCTGGGCCTGGATGAGGAAGAGATGATGGAGGTGGACTCCTCCTCTACTTCCATGTCCTCCCCTGTTGAGGACATGGAAGTAGACGAGGAGGACAACATCGAAGAGATGGAGGTGGATGAGGAGGATAACACAGAGGAGATGGAAGTTGACATAAAGGATGAGGAGGAGCCCATGGTCCTTGGATGAAGATGCAGCCCCACAGGTAAGACAGGCAGACGCTTCCCACGCCCTGCCCACACACACACTGGGTCCCCTGACGCCAGGCTGGGGCTGGGCTGGATGGCCCCGCTCAGGGACACGGTGCCCGCAGGGGGCCTGGATTGGGCTGCCACAAGCACCAGCCCCGGCCTGCCCTGCGCTTGCCTGGGGCCACGCCAGCCCTGCCAGCCCCGGCCCAGCCCCTGGGGCCCAGCTGCCAGCCCTGCTGGGCCCAGTGCTGCCAGCTGAGCCCAGCTCTGCTGCTTCCTTTCTTCCAGGACTGATACTCACGATGGCACAGATGCCACGCCTTTGTAAATACGTTTGAAACTTTTGAAGATTTCTGTAAATACGTTTGAAAGTTTAGAAGATTTCTGCAAATACGTTCCTTCCATTTGAAGTTCTCTGTAAATACGTTTTGAAGATTGTTAGCCCATCGGATCCCGTGTAAATATGTTCTGTACATTGTTGGTGTTGTTGTTGTTATAACAATTGTTATAATGACACATGTTGTGTAAATCCAAGATTTGCCGATCTTTGGCAAATAAATACTGTTTCTTTTTAAAACCTGACTTCTCTTGGCCATTCCTTTGGGCACAGGCAGCCTTTGCACACTTGTGGGTTCCACTTGTTCCGCGTTCCCGGGGCTGGAGGTCCCTGGGGGTGTTGGCACGGCCACACCGGGGCTGGGGGTCCATGTGCACAGGGGCTCCCACTGACACCACTCCTGGCACTGGGCACTGCTGCTCTTCCTGGCCTGGGGCACAGCGCTGTCCCCAAGAGCTCAGCTCTCACCAGCTCTCACACAGGGAGCTCTCACAGCACTGGCCCCTGCAGCCATGCCACCAAAGCAGGCAGCAAACCTTCAGCCACCCTTCCTGCTGCAGCCACAGGCACTCCTGGGCCCAGAGCCGCCGTCAGGCCACAGCCATGCAAAATCCACCTGCACGCTCTCAAGCCCACCACAGCCTTGGCAACTGGGCCACCTGCACCTGGGCTGCTGCAGGGGCTGATCTTTAAGCCTTGCAGCCTCCAAAGGCCCTGGGCTCTGCTTCCCAGCCTGCTCTGCACTGCCCTGAGCCCGCATTGTTCCAGAGACAAAAGCCAAGCCAGGGCATCCTCACCCTGCTCGCATTCCTGCTGCTGCCAGCGGCCACGGGCCCCTGGGCCCCACTCGGGTGACAGCTGCAGGGACAGGGCAGCCTGTGCTGGCCAGGGGGCACGGGGCTTTGGGCCCTGCGCCTGCTGCTGCTGCTGCTGCTGCTGCTGGGGGCCATGGGCCCAACAGGGCCCCCAGCTCTGCCCCTGCCCGGGCAGCTGCCCCCAAAGCCCCACACTCCCCGAGCATCCCCAGCACAGCTGCCAGCAGGAAACCCCACGGGCTTCAGGAAATAAATTCCCCATAGTGACTAAACCAAGGGGTCCAAGGGGAAAGTCAGCACCAGCTGAGGTTTACAGCACCTTGACAATGCTGGCTGCAGAGCAGGTGAGATCTCCAGGGCCTCTGGCAGTGCCTGCTCTGCACGTGAGCCTGTGCGGCTGCTCCCAGTGGGACACAGCACCGGGCTCAGGCCAGCCCTCAGCCCCTCACAGATGATACCAAGGAGCAGGCTCAGAAAGCAGTTTCAGACCACTGCCTGCAGATATTTCAAAGGACTACATGTCATTCAAGGAAGCCACCTTGCACATTTAGTATTGGTGTCGTGGCATGAGAAGTCATGAAGGTGCCTCTGATTGTGCACTCAGGGCACTTCCACTGCCATCCCAAAGGGATCACAAAAGACAGGCCTCAGCTTTCAGCACTGCTGGGCTCCTCACTCAGCAATGAAATCTCAGGAAGAGGAGGAATTATGTGCTCCAGAGATTCTGGACTGCAATAAACGGCATAAATTTCACAGGCTATCTAACCCAATGACTTGCATGTCTCTTTTTCCTCTTTCTCTCATCCCTCATGTCACTTTCCCCAAACCGTACCATTGCACATATGGCCGAGGCATCAACCATTAGGATATTCTTACACCTTTATGCCAGCCTAGCTAAGGCAACATTAGTTTGAGCAGAAGCTCAAATCATTTTGCATGTTGCAGTACAAGATGTCATCACCGCAGTACGGGAGAAAGGTTTTTAGATTGCAGCAGATAAATTCCAAAAGACAGTGTCCTGGAAGTAGCCTGGCCTAAAAAGCGCAAAGAGAACCATCACACTCCAAACGCAGCCAATCAAGGACAACCCAAAGACTTTGCCAGAACTCCACAGGCTGTGTGGAAGCTGTTTTGATGTCGTGGCATGAGAAGCCATGAAGTGCTCTGAAAGTGCACTCAGGGTGCTTCCACTGCCATCCCAAATGGAACACAAAGGACAGGCCTCTGCTTTCAGCACTGCTGAGCTCCTCATCCAGCAATGAAGTCTCTGGAAGATGCAGGAATTGAGTGTACCAGGGAACCTGGCCTCTAATAAAAGGCATGAATACCACAGCCCACCCAACCCAAAGCCTTGTATAACTGTACCTTTTTCTTCTTCTCTCTTCTCTCGTGTCACCTTCCCCATATTCTCTGTCCGGGAGTTTGGCTTCTCTCTCTCCTGTCTGCAGGTTCAGCTGCACATGTGACCCTGCAGGAACAGCCTGACCTGCAAGCAAAGGTCACGTTATTTCAGAGCACTTCACTGCTCCAGCTTGGGGAGGAACTGGGAACTGAAGACATGTGCTCCTCCTTGGGAGCAGCTCCTCCCCATCCTGCACAGTGAGGAGTGGGATATCTACCACTGACCTCCTCCCATGCAGCAGCAGCCCTGAAGTGCTGCTTTTCCCTCCCAGAATTGCCACCCTGAGCCACCCAAGGTGTCCCTCCGCTGCCAGGCTGGCTCTGATCCACAGTGGAGGTGGAACCCTGAGCCCAGCAGACACTGATTCCCTCCCTTCTAGCCCAGGTCCTAGCAGAGCACTAAAACTCCACACTAGGAGTGGATTTGGAGGCTACATGGAGAAAAGGGAATTATGTCTGATTAGGGCAGACAGAATAAAATGCAGCTGCCAAAGGGAAATCAAAGCATCCCGCAGAGTACAGCCAGGTATGCTGCACATCAAGGCTGTGCTGGTGTAGAAATACTGTATTAAAAGGAATTTATGATCACTACTATCTGCCAACAAAAATACACAGAATACATTAACCTTCAGTTTTAAATGCAGAAAAGTTAGGAAATTCAGAGTGGTTTTCACCAAACACATCTCAATGGCCAGCCCAGCACTGGGATCAAAGGGAGGCAATATTTTGTTGCTACCTCTTGATGGCATTTCTTCTTCTCCTAATGCAGGAATTCTGCCTGCCCAGGACAGCAAGGATGCAGGTGAACAGCCACAGAGCTGCTCACAGATGGACAGACAGACCAAAGCTGCTCATCTTCCCCTTCTGAGGAGGATTTCTTATTCAACCTTTACTTTCTCTCTTCCTTTTACCTAAAAAGATACTTGGGATAGAGTAACAGCTTGCAGGAGACAGGGAGCATCTCCTACCAAAGGGAAGTGAAGGCAAGGGTAATTATTTTGTAGAATAAGTACATGTACTCACAGATAAAATCTCTGATCTTGGGAACAAATGGATCGATCCCTCGCTGTTCAAGACCAAAGAGACATTTCCCTGATCAAAGGATCTGGTCCCTCCTGTGTAAGACTGGGATGTTTGTCACAATTCACACACAAACATTTCAAAGCCTGTAGTCATCCAATAGGTATAAATGCTTTTAGAAAATGCAGGAAAATCCATCTTGGAGGATTTCCTATTAAAACAAGGTTTGTATTTCTGGTAGACTCCCTTTCTCTCCATCAGTCCTGTCCACTGGAAGCTGCATTGGTTGCATATGTGAGAGGACAGGTGTGATTATCTCCCCATTTTAGGGGAGGATAGGCTACATGTTCCTCCTCCACACTTGGAATGCTTTCCATGGACAGATCCCAACCTTCTCCTGCTCCTTAAATTTGTGATACACAGGACCTTTAATCTCTGTCTATCTATGGGAGCATCCTCCCACGCTGAGAGATCGGGCTCTGCAGGAATTTGGTGCCCTCACCAATGTGTGCCCCTTGCTGGCGGTGGAGTGCTGGTCAGAAAGGAGTTTGTAGGATCTCCATGAAAAGGCCAACATCACATCTCCCGTCCCGGGCTCAGGCAACACCAGGACAGGGCTCTGCCAGCAAGGAAAACACAGCCAATGCTGACCTGCTCTAGTGGGAGACGTCCCTGCCCACAGCAGGGAGGTGGAACAAGGTGAGCTGTGAGGTCCCTTCCAGGCCAGGCTCTGAAGGATGAAATGCCATCGCGGGCTGAACGGGAGGCGGGAGGACGATCCCCTCCTCTGCAGACACAGCCAGGGCCCGGCTGCCTCCCCCCCAAAGCCCAGAGCGTTCCTGACCGTGCCACCAGCGCTGGGCAGGCCAGGTCACAGCCCCAGCAGTGGCTGTGGCAGCTCTGGGCTGTCACACAGCCGGGAATGGCCCTGACAGGGAGCACAGCACAGCTCCAGCTGCATCCAGCCACAGCAGCCTGCCAGGGAGGGGAAGGAGGTGGATGGAATCCCATCGAGGGAATCACCCAAAGGGAAGGCACAGGAGCAGGCTCCAGAAGGGTGGGGGACTGGGGGGCCCAGCCCTCCTGTTTCTGTTCTCAGTGTGAGAAATGCTACTCACTTCCAAAAAATTTAAAAGGTTTATTAAAACCTTATCAGAAATACAACAGCAGTTGGAATAGAGAAAAGATTACAGCGCTGGGAGCAGAGGATTTTCCCACCATGTGCTCACCCACACCAGGGAGGTTTCACCTTTTAACCCTTTTAGTACCCCCAAAGTTCTGTCCATCGACTCCTCCTTCCCTGCCCAGGGGTGGAAATCCCTTCCTGACACCGTGAGTGGGGCTCAGGTGCTGCCACAGGAACGAGTGACCCTCCCAAATGTCCGAAACCCAGGGCATCCCTGATAACAACACAAGGGTGTAAAAACATAACTATTAAACTTCTGTTAACATTTCCCTTTTAAATGTGAGAGTCAACCATGGCATTGCTCATCTGTCTAATCAGCAAGCAGAAAACAAAACCAAACCCAGGCCTCGTGCTCATGAGCTGCACCCCCAGCACAGTCAAATCCCCGAGGCTGCATCAGCCCAGGCACAAACCCTTCCTGCTCCTCCTTTGCACACTAAATGGGATTTAACCAGGAGCCATCCGAACCCCAGAGCAAAACTCACAGCCCTGATGTGTTTAAGCAGCTCTTGGTGCTCCAGAGATTTCCCCTCCCCACCCAGCACAGCAGCCCAGGTCTATGGCACAGCAGGACAAATGCGCTGCTTTAATAAATAAACCATGAAAAAACATCTCTGTTTTCAACAAAAAGATTGACACTGACACATAAAAATGTTACAGCTGCTCAAGGAAGGTCTTCTGTCTTATTAGTTTTGGGGTATTTTGAAGTCAAAAGTGTGTTTTGAGGGTGGGTTGGCTTGAATAATGTGATTAAAATTGCTGATTTAGACAAGTAAGCTGGAAATACTGAATTTTAATCATGTTTCAGTATGTAGCTTCTAGACATTTCCCTTAAAAATAGTTGATTCTCTTTGATTCCTATAATTTGATACTATTCAACAACTGGGAGCACACACTGGAGCAATACATGTGTAAGCAATTACACAGCTTCACATGCTGCTAAAACAGAACCATTCTGTTAATACCTTTTTCCGAGAGAAATTAATTTTTTACTTATTGTTTGCATTAAGTTGCATTTGAGAAATGAAACTCAATTGAAAAAATACAAAACCACGCTTTCATTTAAGCCATTTCGTAACATTTTTTCTCCTTGACACCTCAGACAAATAAAATATGTGTATCCACAGGTAGGCACTTCATAGATGTGTTACTGAACAGTCCCTCTTCCCTGAGAGCTGCAAATCCTACAGCTGCCAGACCTCATCCCTTGCTCCTCATAAAGGGAAAGAAGAGTATCCATTCAAGTGATTTTTCAGCTCTAAATCAACTACCGAGTGAGTAGAAATAGCTGTGAAATCCCCTCCACAAACCTGCCAGAAGGGTTCCAGCTGTGGAGAGGGAAGCAGCAAATTCCTGCTCCCACAATTGGTTTGGAACCCTTACCAATTAAAAAATATCCCACTCTTGGGATTTTTTAACCACAACTAAAATAAATTAAAATCAATTAAAAATAAGATCACAGACTCACAGAATGGCTTGGGTGGAAAGGAACCTTAAAGCTCATCCAGGGCCACCCCCTGCCATGGCAGGGACACCTCCCACTGTCCCAATGTCCAGCCTGGCCTTGGGCACTGCCAGGGATCCAGGGGCAGCCACAGCTGCTCTGGGCACCCTGTGCCAGGGCCTGCCCACCCTCACAGGGAACAATTCCTCCCCAGTATCCAATCTGAACCTGCTCTCAGTTGGAATAGGTGTTATTGCATTGCCTTGGGATGATGGATCAGGAGAAAGCCCCAGGGTGTGAGCAGAGCTCCCAATGCCGCTGTTGGGGACGTGCCTCCCACCTGCCCCTCAGTCACTCAGCTGCCTCACAGCCCAAAAGACAGTGTCCAACAGGAAAAGTACTCCCAAATGATAAAATCCTTGTCACTGCACAAATGACAAGGTCTTTATTGGGAATAAATGTCAAAGCAGAGCAACAGCGTTTACTTTCCAAACAGGAGACACTGATCCTTTGGCGACGCTGCAGGGATGGTGTTATTACCTGCTCCTGATTTAATCCCTTTATCAGCTGCAGAAGCACCAGGACAGGCTTTGGTCTCCCATGCCAGCTCTGACGGACACTGCTGTCCCCACAAGCTGTCCCACCCCTGGGTGCTGCCTCTGCAGCCCAAAGAACCTGGAGGTCCCTCTGAGCACTGGCACTCCTCCATTTGGATGCGCACTGTCCATAAAGATGCTTAAAGAGACGCTGAGGAAGACTTTAATTTATAGCCCCATTCTTTTCATCATGGTCAGCCAGATTTTTTCAAACATCTGTTTATATCTCCTTATAATATATTGGCTGGAGCAGCAGCACCAGGCAGCAGCTCCCTCACAGGGGCTCTGATGACATTTATAAACCAAAGCGATTTCTCTCGTGTGCTTTATGTTATCAGCTAAACCTGTCCACTTAAATTATTGCCTTGTAACCAAATCACAACTATCTGTTACTCTGCTCTGTGCACGTTTCCCAGGCTCTTATACCAATATCAAGCTTTGCAGAGGCTAAAAACAAGATTATAAATTAATAAACAAATGGAAAACAGGACATGCTTCCACCAGGCTCACAACTGAGGGAGGATCAGGCACGTGTGCACCGCATTAGTAAAAGCAGAGGGCTGCTGGTGGAATATGCAGCACGCAGTGATAACCAAAGAACCCCATCTCTCTTCTTCTAGAGCAACCAAATGACCAGCTGTGTTTTCCTCACTAAAGGAGAAAGGTCTCATCCTGGGCTCCTTTCCAGCACATCATTCCACATTCCACAAGTGGGTTTGTGTTCCAGCATGGGGACAGGGCTGAGCCCCAACTCACTGCACAGCTACAGGCTGGCAAGTTGTACATCACACACTCACCTGCAAACCTCCCACCAAGGTTGTGCAGTAACTCACTGCACTCCTGAGAGTGGCATCCCCCATCCCCATCCCATTCCCATCCCATCCCATCCCATCCCATCCATCCCATCCCATCCCATCCCATCCCATCCCCACCCCTTGGACAAAAGCCTGACAGCCACTGACTTGCCCATCAAGAGGAGGCCCAAGAGGGACAGGAGACTCTCCCCCTGCAGCACAACCCCTGTCCCCTTGGCACAGGAATGTCCCCTGGGAAGGCTGGAGGAAGCAGAACAAAGGTGATCCAGCTCACTGAGGCAGATTCCTGGCTTGCCCCCAAGTGAGCATCCTTGTTTGCCCATTGTAAGAGAATTCAAAATCTATCAAGGGTTTGAAAACAAGCCCCAGTTATGAGTCAGTAAGTGGCTCTGCAGCTCTCAAAAATTACCTCGGTGTGTGTGAGCAAGCTCAGATAGCATCTACCTTCCTTTACTCTTTGTTTCTCTCCACGCAGGGAAGTGAGGAAAAGCGACTTTCTTTCTAGTACAGGCAACAAAGGAATCTGGAATCAATATGTGAATGTTCCAGCAAAACACACCGGCAGTGCTGCAGTACTGAAATAATCACACTGCCAGAGCATCCATAATAAGTTATCTGGGGGCACCACACCTTCTCCCTTAATAAAATAATGATTAAAAACACCAGGAGACAAATCCCAGCGAGCAGCAGAGCTCCCCAGAGCTGCGTCCCCGCTCCAGGAGCCACCAGTGCCAGGGCTGGGGACCCGGCTGAGGCTCTCCAGATTGTTTGTTACTTCAAAACAGAACATTTGTACACACAAAAGGAAGACATGTAACAGACACAGGTAAGGATGAGATGGATTACTAATGGGAAGAAGAGGCCCAGAGCCTGAATCTCTTCTTTCTTTCTTTCTTTCTTTCTTTCTTTCTTTCTTTCTTTCTTTCTTTCTTTCTTTCTTTCTTTCTTTCTTCTTTCTTTCTTTCTTTCTTTCTTTCTTTCTTTCTTTCTTTTCTTTCTTTCTTTCTCTTTCTTTCTTTCTTTCTTTCTTTCTTTCTTTCTTTCTTTCTTTCTTCTTTTCTTTTCTTTCTTTCTTTCTTTCTTTCTTTCTTTCTTTCTTTCTTTCTTTCTTTCTTTCTTTCTTTCTTTCTTTCTCTTTCTTTCTTTCTTTCTTTCTTTCTTTCTTTCTTTCTTTCTTTCTTTCTTTCTTTCTTTCTTTCTTATCTTTCTTTCTTTCTTTCTTTCTTTCTTTCTTTCTTTCTTTCTTTCTTTCTTTCTTTCTTTCTCTCTCTCTTTCTCTCTTCTCTTTCTCATCTTTCTTTCTTTCTTTCTTTCTTTTCTTTCTTTCTTTCTTTCTTTCTTTCTTTCTTTCTTTCTTTATTTTTCTCTTTCTTTCTCTTCTTTCTTTCTTTCTTTCTTTCTTTCTTTCTTTCTTTCTTTCTTTCTTTCTTTCTTTCTTTCTTTCTTTCTTTCTTTCTTTTTCTCTTTCTTTCTTTCTTTCTTTCTTTCTTTCTTTCTTTCTTTCTTTCTTTCTTTCTTTCTTTTTCTCTTTCTTTTTCTTTCTTTCTTTCTTTCTTTCTTTCTTTCTTTCTTTCTTTCTTTCTTTCTTTCTTTCTTTCTTTCTTTCTTTCTTTCTTTCTTTCTTTCTTTCTTTCTTTCTCTTTCTTTCTTTCTTTCTTTCTTTCTTTTTCTTTCTTTCTTTCTTTCTTTCTTTCTTTCTTTCTTTCTTTCTTTCTTTTTCTTTCTTTCTTTCTTTCTTTCTTTCTTTCTTTCTTCTTTCTTTCTTCTTCTTTCTTTCTTTCTTTCTTTCTTTCTTTCTTTCTTTCTTTCTTTCTTTCTTTCTTTCTTTCTTTCTTTTTCTCTTTCTTTCTTTCTTTCTTTCTTTCTTTCTTTCTTTTCTTTCTTCTTCTTTCTTTCTTTCTTTCTTTCTTTCTTTCTTTCTTTCTTTCTTTCTTTCTCTCTCTTTCTCTCTCTCTCTCTTTCTCTCTTTCTTTCTCTCTTTCTCTTTTCTCTCTTTCTCTCTCTTTCTCTCTCATCTTTCTCTCTCTTTCTCTCTTTCTTTCTCTTTCTTCCTTTCTTCCCTTTCTTTCCTATCTTTTCTTTCTTTCCTTTCTTTTTCTTTCCCTTCTTCACTCAGCTATAGCCTTTTGCATTAGTTCACTGTCTGATACTCCACTGCTCCTCCCAATTAAGTGCCACTGAAAATGTCATTATATGCTCTGTGTCACCTCCTCCTGATAGCTGGTGGGGAGGTTTCACAGCACCAGGCCTGGAAGCTCTTCCCAGCAGCTGCCCCAGCACCCCCAGCATTCCCCACCTCAGGCAGGGAGGAAGCTCAGACACCTGTGTGCACATCCCAAGTACAAACTCCTGTGACAAACTCATCTTCCTGGGGAAGAAATGCTTTACAAATGCACTCCGTGGGCAGCTCCTCCTCCCACGGTACTGCTGGGGAGCTAGAGCTGCCTGCTGAGTGCAGCATCTCCTCAGAGCAGCACCAGCCTGGGCACTGCCTCTCCACTGCTCAGGTAACCAGGGACAGCAGGGGCTCTGCAGGGGATGGGATGCAGGAGGAACCCCTGGGGTGATGCACCATGCCCAGTGCCATGGTGCCACCTCTCCCAGGCGCTGCCCAGCTCGGGCTGGAGGAGCTGGGCTGCCTCTGCCTGCGAGCGACCAGCCCTGGTGCTGCCAGCCTGGTTTCAGCACTGTTCTGTCTGATCATTGCCCAGAGGGCTGACAAGGAACAGAAGTGTCCTTCTCTTCCTGGGCTTGCAGAGGAAACCCTCAGAGAGGAGTTCTGTCCTTACAGCATGAGCAAACAATTGGCACTGCTGCTTCCTTCTGCCTCCCAGGGCACCCAGATGGAGCAACACAGGGGTTTGGATGGTGGATGCTGCTGCCTATTTCCCAATAAGCATCTCCTTGGAAAAGCTGCTTGGGTGAACATTCAGGGAGAGCAGCCAAGTCCACACACCACACTCACCATGGCCAGTTCAGCCACGAGAGGCAGAAGGGCCTTTTGTATGACAAATTCCAGCAAAGGTTTATTCCAGCACGCCAAAGGGGAATCAGAGACAAAAGAGCTGGCCATGTGGTGTGCACAGGGTTAATTAGGGGTCAGTGGCCAATGGTCCAAAGGCACTGGGGTGGCACAAAGGGCAGGGCAAAGGGCACTGCCCTACAGGGGAGACACAGAGCCAGCACCAGGGATACCACAACCAATGAGGGAACAGGGAAAGGAGAAACTA